>NC_142834.1:0-2400000 GCF_057945365.1 Rhopilema esculentum | reverse complement strand
TATTTCCGGACAAAATAACCTAGTTATGCGCCTAGACCTTTCTAAACACGGGTGGGCACACGGGTGGGCCTGCCCTCATTCGACGCAGTGCCGTATGTACCGCGGTGCAAGCATCGTGTACCAAACGCACGATGCTTGCACCGCGGTACATACGTGGTGGTTCCAAACGCACGTACACTCTTTTTTTTATAAGAACCAGTAAATTTAAGTTCAGGCTGTCTGTTCTTAATTTTTTCGAAAAACTGAGGCTGGATTGTTCTTAATTTGTTTTTAGATTAAAAGGGTGTAAGCAGTGCTATTGCTAGCTTTTTCGCTCTAAGGAGGTGTTCAGGCCTCATTTGCCAACAGAGTGAGTGAGACAGCCTTAATTTGCTGACAAATTTGAATATTCACCGAAAAAGCACCCACACTTCGCTAAAAATCCTCGATTTTGAGAAAAAACTTTGTTCAAAGTTGCATTTTGCAGAAGCTCAGCCTCAGCTTGTTCTTAATTTGTTCTTAACTTTTGACCAGTGTTGAGGCTCGTGTTCTTATAAAATTGTTCTTATAAAAAAAGAGTGTAGAGGCAACGCCTAACAATTACATAGTATTTCCGCATTCCGCAGAAGACTGGGTAATTTCTGGCGTAAATTTTGGCAGGTGATGTAATTATAACTCGAGCAATTACGATGCATTGGCTACAGTCCAATTCAAAGGACATTTCTGAAGCCTATGAAGCCAGGGTTCAGGCTAATATCACTTCATTTATAAAAAATTCCTCGTTGGTTCTTGGAAGGCCGGCTGATGCAAGTCCTAGCCTCAAAACCAAAAGGAGGCCGCTGTATCAACTCGGAAAATTTGAGCGCTAGATTTTGTCATTTTAGCAAAACCATAACGTTAAAAAATATTACGGATCGACAGCGGTGAGTCGGTAGAATGGTATCCATAATGTTCTAGCAGTGAAGAACACCAGTGCATTACTTTACAAGACTATAAAAATAAAAACCAACAATTGCCTGATGATCACATGAAGGGTGAAAAATTGGACTTTGTTAATTAAAAAAGGTCCTATTCTATGCACCAACGCGTAAACAAGTCTGCCTATACGGCATTGCGCACAATAAAATTTTAACACACAATACACTCTTTTTTTATAAGAACAATTTTATAAGAACACGAGCCTAAAAACTTATCAAAAGTTAAGAACAAATTAAGAACAAGCTGAGGCTGAGCTTCTGCAAAATGCAATTTTGAACAACGTTTTTTCTCAAAATCGAGGATTTTTAGCCATGTGTGGGTGCTTTTTCGGTGAATATTCAAATTTGTCAGCAAATTAAGGCTGTCTCACTCACTTTGTTGGCAAATGAGGCCTGAACACCTCCTTAGAGCGAAAAATCTAGCAAAAGCACTGTTTACACCCTTTTAATTTAAAAACAAATTAAGAACAATCCAGCCTCAGATTTTCGAAAAAGTTAAGAACAGTCAGCCTGAACTGAAATTTACTGGTTCTTATAAAAAAAGATTGTATATTGTATTTGAGAACAAGAGCATTTTGAGCCAAAGTACCAAATTTTAGTTTTTCAATGTAAGATATTAATGTACCGTTTTCACATATTTTTGAGTTAATTGCCTAAATGCATAAGTTCAAGGGTTTACTATTTACTGAAACGATTTGATGAAAAAATACTTTCACTTTAATATATTTTCTCTTGGTTTGCTATAGATTTTAACACAAATTAGCCTGGCGAACTTGAGCAAGGCACAACGCCTGGCACATTTCTTTGCGATTCTGAATTTTTGCAAGGCACAACGGAATTCTGGAATATTCATGTTGGAGATGTACGTGTAATATGAAACATATAGAAAATTTTAGAATTTCGCTCTTGAACTTCGCATATAGAAAACATCTTGCTAGTGTATAGTTGTGATTCTATAAACCAGAAATCAGTGACTTTATTGTTCTTTACCAAACTCGTTGGCCTAATTAAGTGGTCAATAAATTCTTCATCATCATATTAATCAATAAAATCTCACAAATGTGGTAGTAACCTTACATTACAATCGTTTATATATCCAGTGTTTCGAAGCTTCCAAAGTTTTCTGTGTTGCCGTAGAAATCAAAACGTCACATCACCACAAGAAATTCCAAGTAGAAGGACGATTTCCAAACTCACTCCTTTAAATACTGTAGGAATAGGGTACTACCTCAAAGCCTTTCGAAATTTGCGTGACGCAAAATATTGCTTCACAGCTACTCAAGATTCGTAACTGCGTCGGAGCACTGTTTACTTGAATCGAAAAAAGGTATTTTCATCCCAACAAAAACAAGATTTCCAGAAACTCAGGGAGGCCTTTTCCTCAACGATTAACATACTTATCTCTAACAGTTGACTTACCTTTCCAATTATCAACACTTTCAATTCAGGATTCAACGTTGCTGTAAAATTATGTTAAGGATTAAAAATCACCTTAAATTTCATCAGAGCATAGATTTTGCTGTGAATTTTTCAAATTAGGTTTTGCTCTTACCATCACTGTTTCCTTGCGTTCAACCACCGATTAACTTTCAACTGAAGACGATGTTTTCGAATGTTGAGCAAACTCTGTACCCGCGATTTGAAAAGCTCTGCTTAGCATAACATTAGCACAATTCAATACAGTTTAGCAATTGATAGGAAGCTACAACACAAAGGCTTTCTCACTCTTTTCAATAAATTCTTTTTTTTCCCTTCAGGAGCCTTTGCACTTCTTTGCAATTTTTACGACGTGAGGCAAACGAGCTTTCTCCGTTGGATCTTTCACAAACGGACCGTTTAATTGTGGATTCGACTATTAATTTTCCAGATTGAACTGAACAATTGATGTTCCACGATTTATCAATGTGACATGACCTTGCAAATATTTTTCCTTATGTTTTTCTCAGAGTTTCTCTCCAATCTGTAGCAAGTGCTTACAGACCTGGTCATTTTTTGTTCGGCGCAATCTGCAGAATTTCCTGCGTCCCTGGAGCTGTTTGTTTAGATTAAAAATGTCATAATATTCTTAAGACACACGATCGTACGATGGCAAACGGCATTGAACTTCTACATCAACCACAATGCAAAAATATTATAGAATCCAGGACAATGTGACCGAACACGATTGGATAATTTTTTCAGATGTCCCTTCGTACTTTAAAAACAATGGTTGAATGAACAGAAGTATGTATGTCACCTAACATTTTAACTACGTCAAAGAGCAAATTAAGCGGCTCTCAGTGGATAAACCCAGGGATATGTGGCCAACTGGGCTCGGAGGCTCTCTACCTGTTTATACCAAAATTTATTCCAGTTTTACTTCGTCATACTATTTCATCATTTTTTGGGGAGGTTCCTCGTTTTTCACATCACTGCACCTCTGGATAAGAGAAACAGGGTTTTAAGGTTATAACCATCCACGTGATCAAGGATAATGGTGAAGACCTTTCGTAAAACAAGATTATAGAAAGCACATTTGAAAGTTTCGACATAACACGTTAGCAAGTTTTCTAGTTTCGATAGTTATTTACCATATCTCAGGATTTATACCTAGAAACAGCTCTCTAAATAATCGACAAGAAGCAGTTTACGTGGCTTTGATTCAAAATCATAAATATGAATGCAGAAATTTCATAAAGGGGGACGCCAAACGACTATAGGACAAGGAGGCAGGCGTTTGGAAAATTGATTTTCAGTCAATTATAACTAATATTTTCAGTTAGATCTGCTATAGGCATCTTGGCTTAATTTTGGCCCTTTGAAAATTTTTCTGGTCGAATCATCATCAAAACAACAAGATAATGGATTTAAAGAAGACCCTTTAAGCAAAAATCCACAAAGATTTGTTGAATAATTAAAAAATGTGCGTTGGTGAGTAGGGAACTTTGTCCCCCCCCCCCTTCATCTCATCTCCACTATCAAACGGGCTTACCCTGTCATATCCTCTCTATATATACCCTTTCTGTATACGCTCCTCATTAATTACTTCCCTAGATTAAACACATACGCCCCCAGGCAGGTGCTCCAAACTCCGATATTTGTTTTTCAGTTAAGGATAAACATTATTCGAAGCATGTGAAGTTTCATTATTTAAAAACAAAACAGAGTCGCTAATTATAGCAAAAATCGTGGAGGACGTGTTTTTGTTTGATGGAAGAATAATTTTGTCAGAAAACATTGACGCAGCAGCTAGGGCCAGCTTTTTGATAAACTGGATTTTAAACGGTCTGGGCCTCAGAAAGCTGTTCCTGAGGGTGGCTTGAAGCCCTTGTGCCTCTCTTCTTTCAGTAACACGTTTTTTTTATATATATAAGAAACTGGTTTATAAGAACCTAGTAAAAGAATGGGCAAGAGTTTAAGAAACTTTAGTACTAGGTTGAAGAAAACATTCAAAGCTGTAAAATTTCAATTATTAGGAGAAGGGTCTAAAGGTTTCGGAAAAGATAATATACTTTGAATTCTAATCTGCATTGGTTTTCATCGTGACAATCTGCGTTTATATTCTTCCAAAAAAAGCTCAACTTCAAAACACTAGGGCAATGTTAGTTCCGGAAATTAAGAAAACAACTAAGAGAATTTTATTACAAAATGCCAAAATTTGGATGCCAAACTAAGAAACTTTTAGCAGTTAGTTATGGTCACAGTTTCTTATAAAAAAACGTGTTTTACCAATCAAATGAACTTGTTTTCCTTATGAACCACCTGTAAACTTTAGGCCTAGTCCCCGTTGTCCAGTCGAAACAATTATGGTACATACTTTGTACGCAATTTCTTTGCCCCGTTCAGGATCCTTTGACTCTCTGAATCTCTGATACCCATTGCGCTCAATGAAAGCCCTCAAAATGCGAGAAACAATATGTAAATCCCTTTAGATAATAATGCTAAACAATTTCCACCATGATACCTCGGGGTAAATGAAGTCAAATTCACATCTCCTTCAAATTAATACATTAAATCAAACCTAAGGAACAAGAAAAGCAAATTTTTCAATGTGTAGTTTATAATCCGGTGACAATCTGCTGTTTGTTCGCTTTTTAAAATACGATGTTTTCAAAAATCGTCCACCAAAACAAAACACAGTATAAAAATGTTTTTAAGCTGTCGATTATATTGATTTTAAGGTATGTGTAATTTCAAGCAATGCCTTTTATTGGTGGAAGTACCACTTTCCTCAGATAAACAACCCACCACTCTGTTTCAATAAGAACACGCTTTATTCGAACGCCGAGGCTCGATTTGCCGAAAAATAATAACAATTTATATATGTTGTATATATATATGCCGAGTTGCACTCTATCACAATGCACACACCACACCACGCCACACCACAACATAAGTAGCAGCTTCTTAAAATGCATTAGAAGGGTGGCACGGTGCCAATGCACTCTCCCCTACAGAGGCTATAGTGGAGGGGGATCGGAAGGGAAAAAAGGATAAAGGGAACTACCGCAGAAAAGGACAAGTAGAGGAGCTGCGAGGGAGAAGGAAGAATGAAAATAGTGGGAGAAAATATTTCCTTTCCCCTTCCCCTCCTGTTCTGCGCAGTTTAACCTTTTCTCGCTCTCTTATCCCTATTCATTGGCCTCTGCGGTGGAGAGTAGAGCCAGTGATCCTAGAATCCCAGCGGACTTACAGAAACAACTTTGGCTAGATCATTGCATTATCATAATTTTTAGCTATTGACTATGTTTTTAGTTATTCGAATCTTAGATTTTCGAAGTAAACCATTTTCGGATTTGATAGACTCGAATTGGGAAGGAATATCTGGAAATTGAAAATTACTGTTTAACGGTTTGTCATATAGAGCTTGGTGCTCATGCTCTGGTGCATAGATGTAAAACCACTTAAAAGGGGGTTTTACCAACGTGAGTTCGTTGAAGGCAGAAATGTTCAAAAATGCGGTCACGGCGGATTAAATCAAAATTCTTCTTTTTATGGCGATGATTCGACTAATGACTCAAAACAACAAGTTCGACATTTAACGGCACGGCTTTAACAGGCACGACAAAACTAGCGACAGAGCTTCTAGCAGTACGGAAAAAGTTTCGACTAGACCTAAGACTAGACCTGACTTTTGAAACAACCCTTTATATACTCTTAGCAGAACCTTGAAATAATAATTACGTAATACAAAGAAACATATTTACAGATGCTGATGCAATCATAGCACAACGATGCAATTGTCACGTGATGTCCTGCAATGAATAGGGCCCTGTGTTCTAACAAAGATGCTGCCTGGTTTTCGCATTAAAGGTAAAACTCGGAGCTGCAACTTAAAACTATCCTGTTCTATACACCAAAGTGCTCTATACAGAATATCTACTGTTGATGCCAAAAAGCAAGATTAATGTAAAAGAAATGAACCCATATTATTCAATGATTCAACGGCGAGTTCTGCTTTTCATTTAAACAGAAACTCTTTTAAATTTGCGACAAAGTCGGCACGTTTGGCCCGCTTCTGTTCAGGAAATTTTATTACAACTTCTTCCTTCTTTAAAATTGGACGGCAATCATGAAACGGAAAGTTAATTTGCAAACAATCTTTTGGTGGTACAAAAATTGAAAATGGCTTTGAAAAAAGCAAACATTTGAGTAAACTAAAGCTTTTCGTCTGACACTCTTTAGAGTTTAAAACGTCAGAACATAGATCGAGAACTCTACGCTAGGAAATATATATACCCAGCTGTGGATAGATTGGAGGATAGAATAAAACAACATGTCCCGTCTAGTGTTAGAATCAAAACTCATCCCCAAAAATAACAGCCACCTCGGTCTTGCAGACCCTTTTATCTATGCAGTATAAAAGGCGAAAAACACTAACGAGGTGCTTGCACGAAGACACTTGGAAAAGGGGCTTGCTTGCTTGCTTGATGAGATCTTCAATATGTCTCTGGATCCGGCTGTGCAGCTTCTGTCAAACAGTCCCGCTCCATACACAACTTCTGACGTCTAATCGAGTCCCATGCTTCGTAGAATTAAACCACTCAAAACAGGTTGAAAGATACAAACCACTCACCTTTACGATGCTTTGCTTTGGATTGATGCTTCAATGCTCTTCAGTAATCAATCAAAAAGAATTGTCTTCACTTTGCACTCCTCGCACATCAAGCGTTCTCACAAGGTGCTTTTTGCTTGATGCTGCTTCTACTAATTACAGCCCGTTATGAATCTGTTATATTCCAACACCAACTTGCTGGATGATCTCCTGTACAGCACACAACACCGTTATCTTCCCTTTACGAATACGATTAGTCATGTGAACAAATTCTTCTTCCTATAAAATTTCCCTTGCATTACCAACTTTCCGTTAGGAAAAGCCCTACTGAATCGATCCATTTTTGTTTTCCAGTGCACAAATTTGGAACTTTATCATCATGGTGCCACGATGCAAATTAGAAATCTCAGCACGACCTGTTACCACAATTTCCATCGGCTATTCAATCAGCTGACATTTTATGACGTAATAGATCCTTCGATCGATCACAAGTACCTAAAAACTTTCGAGTAGACAATTATCCAACATTGCTTTTTATCTTTAAAGAATTCGCTGGTCGAGATAAAGACCCAATAAAGTAATGTTTGAAGATTTTACAGATGAATAATTAACCTTTGTAATTGTTATTAATAACTTGTGATGTAAAATGTAAACCATTAGAGGTAAAAAACGGTTTGATCTTACCACAGAAAATTATTAGCACATCTAGGAGTTAATGAAAGCACATTACAATAAGACATAACAGTATTATCTCGATGAATTATTCATTTGAATATTCGAAAGGCTTGCATCGAGCAAACCGGCTGCCCTGGAGGCGTTGCCACTGCTGATGCTGTCTGAAATAAATCATTGACTCCTTCTCTTTTTGCATAAGTAGTAATGTGCTGAGATGTCAGAAAATTTCAGCACACATTCAATAGGCTTAAGGCTGGTTAAGAATTAAAGGTGCTGGTCTTTTGTTTTATTCAGTTTATTTAATGTTGGTCTACACAATATTAGCTAACAAACAGCTAATTAACACCAAATTGTAACAATAACAAATATAACTTAGAAAAATCGTGATGTTTACAAGTATCCAATGCTAGAAATATATGGTGTGCATAGTCTACACGAGCAAGCAAGATCCGTTTATATAATTTTAGCTCTGAATACTTTACAATTTACTGTCGAATGAACGTCTAATAGTATAGAACTCCACAATTCATTACATCTATAGGATATTGTATCTAGCCCATAAGTAACAGTGTTCGGCTTTTTTGTATAAACGATTGATTTCGTAAACTATATGCAAGTTCATTTAACTGAAAAATCTCTTTCATAATGGCTGGATTTAAGTTATTTTTGGTTTCCAAAATTTTGCTCAAGCATTGGTGATCCTTTTAATTCATGTTCTTTGCCCCTTGTCCCAAAACCCCCATGGCTTTACTCACTCACTTAGCGATCCTTGGTGCAACGTTTCACTTCCACACCTTCCGTTTTTTAATCTCTATTAATTCTTTATTTCATCTTGCTTTGCTTGACCAATTAAGTTTTAAGTTATAGAAAAAGAACTTAAGCGTATATTAATAATTTTACTGGATCACAAACTCCCAAAAACGCACAATCTGAGCGCGAAGAACTATGAAAAGAAACACGACATCGCATTCTCTTTTTTAAGATACCACCACATCTAAAGAACCAATCCATGCAATATTGACTACTTGTTACCTTACTTGTTTGTTGCCGAGCAGAATGGTAGACATTGTGGAGAAAAAGGAAGTTGTGCATACTTCAAATGGATAGTCTTTTCCAAAAAATTTTCTTCCTAAACACAACCGTATAGACAAAGCTGTACATTGTTTGGTCTTTAGAACATGTCGGTACGAAGTTGCTATTTCCGAGTTTCACGTTTAATGCGATCAACAGGCAAGTAAGTTAGGTTGTGTACATAAATATAAACGAATGCTGTATCGAATCTTTTCAGATACATTTTTTCCGTAGAAAAGGGACTTGAGGAGCATGCCATTGATCAAGATTATAAAAAAGTTAGAGGAGGCACAGCCCATTTTTAAGGAACATAAGTTCAGCAAGATTTCTAGTACTTGGCAATTTTATATTTGAATCGAAACTTCTATATTTTACGAAAGAGTTTCAATTCACAGTTAAGACAGAATCAGATTTTGTTCTTTGTAGAGAGCGGACATTTCAAACGACCTTACACGGATGGTGACCAAGAGGGTGGAACAATGAAAAGAGACCCACAGCAAAACCAAGCCTTAAAACGACTAATGTCTTACTAGCTTTGGAACTGTTTGCTATATTAAAATTCTAAGATCCGGAAAAGCGGAAACATATCATTTTACAATAGCATGTTTTCCGCCACTCCTCGGAGTAATAACATTGGGTAATGGCTTGCGGTAGCTAGGGACCGCGTAAGCGTGGGCGGAGGGGGCTTTAGGCTTGCGGTAGCGGTATGCAACAAATTCAGGTGGGGCTCGGAGTCAACGAAGCAAACAATTCTCTCCCTAACACTACTTTCGAATCTCATCTTGATATAAATTTCTGCTTACTTTTGGTCATTAACATTATCCAACGCTCATACTTTGAGAAGTGTTGGACGAAAAGTATTCAAGTATGCCATTTTCGTTCTATACTTTTTGTATTTTTCTACTTTTTCTTGCTGCTTCTTGTCTTGAAGTAAACCAAACTGCATATGTCAACAATTCAAAGCATTCCATATCTTGCCTGCTCAGTGAATCCTTTTTTAGTATTTCATAGCGGTTGCATTTTTTGAAATCATTCAATCAGATATTTAGGCTACATTCAGTTTACTTTATCGAATATTTAGCCATGTAAAATGCATAAAACATTGCTTTAGTTTTAAAGATAGTTTAAAATAATCTAATAGTAAATTGATTAAAATGAAATTGATTTTATTATATTCGAAATAAGAAAACCATTTCAAAGAGAGTCGAAGAAGTCTCCTGGTAAGTTTCCATGGAAACCTGGATTCTGAATGCAAATCAGTATTTCAAACATGTGGCGATACATCTATAAGCTATTGTACTTTGTGACGCAACTATTAGAGGTATGTGGGTTTCCAGAGAGTAAGGCTGACGAACTTCTTCATGATGGCAGTTCTAAACCTTTGTTTCTTAAACTTCTGGCTGTTTCCTTGAGTCTTCGGCTAGAGGGTGTCCATATTTACTGCATACATTTGATTATTGAGTTTAAAAGTTTCTATGTTCTACACAGTGTTCACATCTTTGTTTATAGTTCTATTCGGAATTTATGGGCATATCATTTCACTAAGTTCATAGCTTTATAAAAAAGGGATAATTCATTAAGAATAAATGCAAGAAGAGTTTAAGATAAAGAATCGAAAATTGGTGAATATGTTTATCAAAATTGGGAATTTTATCACAGGATTTTTGCAAAGCAAAAATAAGTTTGTCTGTGTTTCCATGAGACTTAACACATTACAGGGTACGGTAGTTACCACATACAAACCTGAGAAACATCTAAAAAGCTTAAAATAATCATTCCTTACAGTGATAAACAGGGCCTCCGACGAGGGGGGCATAGGGGGACCTCGGCCCCCCCACTTTTTTGCAAAACAATAGAGTTTTCTTCAAAATCTTTTGTTATGGGTGTTAAATTTTTCCTTGGCCCCCCACCCTTTCAAATTTTGTCAGAGCCCATGATAAAGTAATAAAGAAACTTCTACCAAAGCATATGGAGTATGAAAAGCTATTGAAAACTTTTTCATGAAAAGGTAATGTTAATTTTGAACCGGTGTCAGAAAGTTCACAAATCAATAAACAAAACGGGAAAAGAGTATAAATTTCTGGTTTACTTTTGTTCATCTTCCAAAAATGAATTATTTAAAACCCAAAGAAAAATACTGGATTTTAAAAAAATTATTTCGATCAAAATGCATCCCAGACAGCTGCCACAGATGCTTACATGAAGTACTTGCTCTTTGCGAGGCTGGTCACAAGAAGGAAAGCTCAGTGGTTTAAAGTTCAAAATTCTTCTTTCGATGAAATTTAATTGCAAAAACCTAGTTGCTGGGTTCCTCAAGCGCAGATAAAAAGCACTATACGTGCACTCAAAGATGGTGTTTACGTGATTTGAATTACAGAACTGTTCGGTGTAGAAGGAGTCGGCCTAGACGCCTGCAATAGGCCGGGGTTGACAAGTCCCAAGTGATGAGACTTCATCAAGTGCTCACAGGAGCTGCAAATGTCTTCGAAAACAATGTTGCTGTCGCCACAGGAACCGTTGAAGGAAGGCCTTTTACGGTATGTATTTGCAGTTTTGTAAAACATCAAGTTATGCTTTTCCTACGTAATTCACTAGTCCTGAAATATTCACTCGTGTCCACTCGTCCTGGAATATAGGAAGTCTTGTTTAGAAAGAACATTAATTGACTTTGTTAGTGTAGACAATTTAAATCAACAAAGTAAACTCACTAATAACAATACTTGCGGATTTACAAAGAGGTTAACCAAATTATTATTGATTTCTTCTGTTTCTCGGAATGTGTATTGTCTTGTCTGAAACAGTCTTAATTCGATTCGTTTTTATGAAGTTGTGAATGCAATTCGCCAAATAAAGGAAGTGTTCTTAAAAGTTTCAGATATTTTATGCTTGACAATCACTACATGATACAAAACTGACTATTAAATAATTGAAACAGCACCTTTGATCTGACAGTTGCAGCTTTTCAGTGGAAGTAAATTATTATCAAAGGGAGAAAGAGAGAATTACAGCAAGTATGGTTAAACGAAATAAGTTAAAAAGAACATGTGTGAGAAGGAAGAGCCGCAGGATAGGCTGTGCGCCGGATTCTGTGAATCTTGCAATGAGTATAATATAAGTACAAGGATAAAATTCAGAAACAAAGCAGAACAGCGACAAGAATCCAATGTTGTGAGATAATTTTTCCAAAATGAATTAAGTTAAGCGAATACTAATATTTCACCCCGGCATACAGGCTTCATCAGAGTAAATGAAATAAGTGAGTGAATGAATTCAAAAAGATCAGCTACTGCAATCATGTCTTCCATAGTTGTAATTTTTAATTGCTATGTTTACAAGGAACTTCATACTCTCTGAAATGCCAAAACTAGTTAACATCTTTTGATCAAAATGTCTGCAAAATGGCCTGTATCACAGTTATTCAAATATTTTATTTTTAAAGTGGCATACAACCCATATTCCCTTTTGCTGAGCTAGAATCTTCATGGTCAAAAATTAGATCTTTAGATAGCATTTTAATTTCAATAACTGAGAAATACGTTTTGTCCTTTGATTTAGTTATATATGTCCATGCTGAAATCACACTGTAAGTTTTTGGCTGAAAATCTTCCAGAAAATTTAGAAAAATGAGAATTTTCTCAAAAGTAGTTTCCTAAACAGTTCATATTCATACTACAAATTGCAAAACATTATTAGGTTCAAATGTTTTTTGTATTCACAGGAAAATAATTTCAAGGTTTGACAGCAGATTTTACCTCTTTTTTCAAATCTTATAGCCAAAAAACACTCATAGAATAGGATGATATTCTACTAAGAGCCACAGACGTAGTGGAGGGTAAATATTTAGGGAGCTTAGTCTTGGTCCTGCCTGAATATTGTTGCTTTATTGAGATAAAATTACCCTAATTGGGCTGAAATTCGATAAATTTTGCCTGATTGGGGGATGGGTTTTGCAGCCCCCAGCAGGCCTCTCTGTGAGTATTTTAGTGAGCGCGTGCTGAAACGCGCGCCTCACCTTGCTAAGGGGCGCATTTTACCCAAAAAATATTACGTTAAAGTAGGCAAAACGGCATATTTTGGCATGTAAATACTTTGTATCTAGAAATCTCTAAACAAACTACTTAATAGAGCACTAAAAGCAAAGAAAGACACATAATTGTTGTAGTTCGTCAACGTCCAGCTCAAATTCCGACAAAGAATCAGAGTCAGAAGAAGTTGAAGAATCAAAATTGGTTTCATTGACGTACGATTCAATTGCTTTTTTGGCACTTACTTTACAATACAAAGAGGATTTGATAAAATAACGTTTTTGTGTTTTTAGCAAAGTTTACACGAAATCGAAACCACCATTGTCTTCCCATTTCTTTCTTTGGTTTTTGATCCAATATCATGTATGATGTATGAAAGAATTAATGAGTAAAGTTGCGTGACTGTGTTGAAATCCAATTATAACAATCAGGAATCACAATGACAGTTTATTGGATATTGACCAGAAATATATTCAAGAGGTGTTTGCTTTAACTTGGCAATAACAATTCAACTTGGCGAAAGAGAGATTAAAAGAAGCAACCGTTTATTTAGATATCAATCAATTTCGAATCCGCAAGGCTCTTTGCACAAAAAATTTTCAAAACCAAAACATATGGAGCGCGATTTAAAGGGTTCTTATAAACCAGGCACGTGATTTGATGCGCGTCTCTGCAACGATAGGAGCATGCCAAGGCGTGGGTGCGTGACAGCGCGCCTTAAACGGAGCAGCCTTAAACGGAGCAGCCTGGCCCCCAGCCCCTATGTCTCCTATGTTTGCAGCCCTTCAGCCCTCAGCTGCCTATGCTCAAAGCTCCATGCCTTATGCCAGCATCAGGCAACTTAAAGTTACACCATTCTGAAGATTTATGTAAACGGGTCTGTTTCAAATAGTACTCAATCCCACATTGACAGTGCTATAGAAATTGCTGTGCAGAACAAGAGAGTTTTAAGCTTGTTCTGAATTCCACATTCATTAAGGTAAGGCAACCAACAATGAACCATTTGTTAGATTTGTTAATCTGCCTGTTGTTCAGTTCAAAACACTCTACCCTCTTCCTGCTTCCCAAGACTCTTAAAACCTGACATTATTCAGTCAATGAACTTGATTTTACCTCCCTCTCTTCTTTACATGCCAGAACATGAATTTATTTCAGCTGCTCTTTATTATTGCCTCTTTTAGTTTTTGACAACCCTCAGCGGATGCAGCATTAGTTTTTTGATGTCCCACTTTGGTTGTAAGTGAACAGAGTCAGATCTTGTGGTGGGGAGGGGGGAGGGGGGCTATTGTCTAGCAGACTTATCAAACTGGTTTGCATTGTAGTGTGAATATAGTTGAAATAACAGAAGTATTGCTTTCTTCCATCACTTTATCTGTAGACTGTCCTTTGATTGATATACCCCTTACCCCACTTACCCTGTCTTGAAAGTCAAGATACTTTATTGTTAGTGAGTCTAATGTCTTTTGACTCTCCATAGGCCTACGGCTCTGGCTATGATGTTGCTGTACTTGATGGGGATTTCCAAAGAGTCCAGGTTTTGTCTGACTATACACAGAGCAGTGATTGCATTGTCAGATGTGTGACATGCAGTGATGGCAATGGAAAGGTTTGTTCCACTTATGCATTCTTTAAGTAAGAAGGATTCCCTAAACTGGGGATTACTTGAACTAGGAAAATCATTACCAGAACCACTTTGCTGTCTTGCTATATATATTTGGCTATTATCATATTCTCTGCAAGTAACTGCACATGTGAAATATGTCTGGGTACTATTTTGCTTTGACAAGTTTCTAGTTTGGTTCTTTTACTTGCTAGTTTTCTAGTGAGAAATAAAGAAATTTCCAGCCTTTTGGAAGAATCGGAGGATGTGATATTAGCCAAGCATCAACCTTTGTACCTCAACTAACTCAATGTTATATGTTTTACAGAGTTCATCACAATATAGCAAAATATCTAAAGCTTATTATTGTAGGACAAAATAAGTTTCAGTTTCATAGCAAAGGTACCCACCAAGTGTGCACACCAAAATTTCTGATTTTTCTTCTTCTGTGCCCTATGCAGCATGCTTTGTGACTGACTTCAACCCTTGAAAAAGTATTGTTACGAGTTAATTTTATCTCTATATTCAAATTTATAAGTTTGTTTTAAAAGCTGAACAATTTTTTTGAATTCATATTGTATTCATCTTGAATTTGATGATATTTGAAAACATTTGAATATTCAAATTTTAGATTGCTGCATCGTTTGGAAGCAAAGTCATCATTTTTGAGCCAGAAGCCCTCAGCAACAAAGGCAATGA
This sequence comes from Rhopilema esculentum, assembly GCF_057945365.1. NCBI lineage: Eukaryota > Metazoa > Cnidaria > Scyphozoa > Rhizostomeae > Rhizostomatidae > Rhopilema > Rhopilema esculentum. Next base: position 2,384,940 of record NC_142834.1, on the reverse strand, counting down.
CCTCAGTAAAGTAAGTCTTAAATTCTTTGAGGACTTCTTCTCTCTCCCAGAGCTGCTAAAATCATGATTTAATCACAGTTTAAGCATTTAACGATTGACTTTAATTGCATTGCCCTAAAAGATCCTTAAGTTTTATGCTTGGAAAGGTAATTTGACAGCTAACATTGTCAAGTGTTTTAAAGAGGGTGGCTCTAGATGTTGTTTTGCAGACAACTGCAAGACTTCATTTTGCTTTTTTGTAATTTTTGCCTCTACATCATCCTGGATGCTTGACTGCTTGAAAGTGTCCAATGGGCAATGAATTGGTGTCATTGATTCATTTTTTGCTTTGTTGTGGTTTTATCAATAGGAACCATAAGACCATTTTGTATTTACAATTGTTTGCTTGAGTTCATCTGTATCTTATTTACAAGCTAGCAACTTCCAACTTAAAAATCTTTCAGGAAAATGCCTTTCTTCTGCACACAAAAATTTTGTCTGAGGCCCTAAACAAAATTATGTTTATAGAACTCCAGAATATATATATATTGATTGCTAACAAAAGTAAATCAAAAATCGTTTTTAGAGTTTCTTAGTTTTGACCACATAATCTGAAAGAATGGCAAAAAATACCTCCCAATATGCAAAATCAGTTAGATATGTTCAAAATTTGACAAAGCTCATTGGCTGCATTCTCATATACACATTGATTAACAGAAACCCCAAAATAAATGTACATTTTCTAACAAAACTGGCGTATGATGTGGCCCCAGAATTTCTATCCATTGGTAAAAGTTGTAGCAAGTTGATGGCTTCTGTCTGGACAATAAACATCATTCTTTAGCAGATATCTGTAACCTTCAAATGCAACTTGCCGATGAATAAATTATTCTTTTAATAAAATTTTAACAAGGTAAATTTTGACAAGATCAAAGTTGTAACAATGAAGCCATTGGACACATGATTGGTGTAAATTCCTGTTGACCATTACAAATACCAATCCAGTATTACTAAAGGGGAAATGCCAAACTTTGTGTAAGGCATTCCTTAGAGGTATTTTGTATTGCTACAAAAAGCATTCTGGTGTATGAATAAATTTTAGCATTGATTCCAAAATTCTTTATTTTGGTTTATGAAAATCTTTTGTCACCATCAAGTAGATTCTTCACTGTACCAGAGCTATTAGAAAAACTCAATGCAAAAGTTTTTAAAGCTAGCATGACAAAAAACTGTGATACTTCAAGCATTTCAGATCATAAAGGCGTTTTAGGAAAATAATTTGATTTTTCTCTGAAGTGAGTTATGATTGACTTGTTTAAATTCCAGCGACTCCCATACCATTGGACCAAAGTTCACACCATTTCAGCAACAAGTGAAGTTTATACGATTTGTCTTGACAAAGATGGTGAGTTTTAGCAAATCAATATTTTCGTTGTTTAGGAAAGTCTACAAAATGCTTTTTTGTTCTATAATGAACTTTTAGTTGATTGAGAATCTTTTATTAATAACCCTTGGTTTGAAATTGTCAAGATATTTTTAACAATCAATTGTATTTTGTAAGCACTTAGGGATTTTCTCATGTGCTCGCGTTTCTGATTGGCCTATTTCGATCCACAACTGGGTATATGTATTTTCTAGCGTAGAGTTTTGATCTATGTTCTGACGTTTTATACTCTGAAGGTGAACAGTGTCAGACGAAAAGCTTAAGTATATCCTAAAATGTTTGCTTTTTTCAAAGACATTTTTAAATTTTATACCACAAAAAGATTGATTTCCTATTTATAAACCAAATAATTCTTTGAAGTTTTTCATTATTTGTCAATGTGCTACGATTTTTAGCACTCTAAAACCTGGCTGGTATTTGAGTTGCTTACACTATCAAAATGTCCTCGGGCCTAATATTTCTGTTAAACAAGGCACTTGCTGATCTGAAAAGTATTTTTAGACATTTTCTTTTTGTTTTTATCTACACGCCAGCTTTTCCGTCACTGCTCTGTTTTCGCATTTCAGATTTTACAAATAGACCTCCCAAGAAATTTAAGTGGTTTATCAGGACATAGCAAAGTCCTTTTCCAAGCTGGATTAAAGTTTAAAACGACTGATTTTGTATGCTTAAACGTTTAAACGAAAACCAGAAAGCTATGATCTATCTATAAATTTGAAAAACGCAAAGATAATCTTCTTTATGGTAAACAGAAGGTAACCGAGTTAGCGACTTTTTGCGAAGGCTTGGAATGATTAGGGTCAGCCTGTGTGACCTTGATTTTTGAGCCAAATGCCCGTGAAATATTGTCACCTAGCAACTGCAATGAAAAATTTATATCGATTAAAGGAACATTAATCAATAATTAATGGATTAGTTCTTCACAAATTTAGTTGTTTTATGTGTTGCTTTCATGATTTTGTTCAACACACGTCTGTTTTTTTCTCCATATTTCGCATGTTGGTATTGTACATTTTAGGTATCCAGATCTTCCGAAGTTCTGACCCGCCTAAATTTCATTGCGGTGGAAAACCCTTAGGCCAGGAAAACACTTGATAAATTTATATTAAAAATCCCCTTCGGCTATGAAATTCCAATGAGATTCAAAATTGCCGAAATCAACCAAAAGTGGTATAAGTTTGTATATAAAGTGATACAAAATGAAAATGGTATTTCCCAAATATGCAAAAAAGATTACAAAACACGTTTTTCACTGTATATTGTCATAAAATCTACCACAACAAAAAACAATTTTAACTCCACTGAATTCATCTTGGTAAATCCTAACCTGAGCTAAAAAAGTCGTATTATGACGTTTGAGAGTAATTTTCAAAACAAGGCCGTAAAAATTGAATTGGTGAATTGAACAGTCTGGCGATCTTTCGAAATCGAATCTGTAAGGTTGAGGGCCCCTGAAGAAGAAATATGACAGTAGGAAAATAGAAAAGGATCCTAGGGGAAAAACTGAAGAAATATAAATTGGAAAATTGATAGGACATGATCCCTGGAAAATAAACGGAGTGTTTAAATTGTGGGAATAAGCCTTAGGGTTTTTTATGCCACTGACGGGGAAGTATTTAGCCTGTCAATATGGCACATCTTATGATTAAGAGAAGGATTGCTGATTGCTTAAGTTGGAGTAGTGTCTTTTTGACAAGAAATTACGCGAGAGAAAAGGGATAAGCGCCTGGTTATTTTTCGTAAAAAAATGAATAGCTTAGCTCCTGTTTATCAAGAGGCCCTGTTCCGCAACGGCGCAAAACTAACTGCAAACTTTGAAGCCACGCAGTAGCAAGTAGCAGAAAAGATTAGAGTAAGAAAACAATTCAAATCTTGCTTTTATCCCAACTATTTATATGAGTGCAATAAATGTGTTCTTTTATGAGGGCATCAACCTCGATCTCCTCGATCTGAATTTAGAAAGAAAGAAAGAAAGAAAGAAAGAAAGAAAGAAAGAGAGAAAGAAAGAAAGAAAGAAAGAAAGAAAGAAAGAAAGAAAGAAAGAAAGAAAGAAAGAAAGAAAGAAAGAAAGAAAGAGAGAGAGAGAGAGAGAGAGAGAGAGAGAGAGAGAGAGAGAGAGAGAGAGAGAGAGAGAGAGAGAGAGAGAGAGAGAGAGAGAGAGAGAGAGAGAGAGAGAGAGAGAGAGAGAGAGAGAGAGAGAGAGAGAGAGAGAGAGAGAGAGAGAGAGAGAGAGAGAGAGAGAGAGAGAGAGAGAGAGAGAGAGTGCGTTCGATTGGTGTCAATTTTCTGCTTACCTTATACTCTGACGAGTGTCGGATGGAAAGTACTTCAGTATGTCATTTTTCCGCTTTTGCGTGCTATTTTCAATTTTTGCGCTACCAAAGGCTTTCAGCTTGTAGTGATAACCGCGTATATATCTTACATATCTTATTGCTCAAGTTGCTCTCACAGTTTTATGTAATGTAATGGCCATTGACTAGGCGTGCTATTGTGCTCCCAATGGCATCGTCATTGTAATGTCGCTCTGTTGCAAAGTGATAGAACTTTTCCGTCTTACCGGTGTGCGTGCAATGCATTCTGGTACAAGATATAAGAAAATAAAGGTATAAAAAAAATTGAAGTGCCTTCTGTGTAATTATTAATCTTTCAATCCCCAGGGAAACGCCTTCTCGTTGGCAGCAGTCATATCAGCATGTGGCGATGTTTCTCTGTCTTGTTTGATGATGGCAATGGCAGCATGTGGGAAAATGTTTGGAACAGAAGGTCAGTTTTTTCAATCTAGCTGTCACTAAGGAATAGCCATTGGCTAGATATTTCATAGCATCCAACACTTGATCATTCATAAAAGAATTTTAGCTAGGGTCCTTTTTTATCTATTTTTTTCTCTACACTTCGTAGGATTCAGAAAATTTCAAAATTCTATCTAGAATTTGAATGGGGTTCTTTTCTTATTTTTTTCTCTAGTTTTTGCTATGAACTTTTCCTAGAATTTAGAGAAGTTATATGGCGGAGTTACAACAAACTTTATTTAGTAACTGTGGGCTGGGACTTGTATTACTCCTTGATTTTCTCGCAGTTTAATTTTGTTGCGGTTGTGTGTAACCAGTTAGGGATATTCTATCTAGATCAAAATTGCCCGAAAAAGCAAAATTGCACTGCCTTTTCCAACGCTCATTATAGCGCAAAACGCCGGTGAGAATGGAGGAGAAAATTCAACAGAAATTAATTGCCATCTTCAGATAGAAATTTAACTGAGACGGAGAATGTTCCTTTTAAGCGGCCCTTTTCCCGTCCATTCATTTAAGAATCCAAGTAAAACAGAAAATTTTTTTAGTCTACAAAAATTTAAATTTTTCCGTTTATAGCCGGAAATGTTATTAACTATTATTATTATTTTTATTATATATTTATTTGAAGTAGGCGTATAAAAATAGCTACAGAATAAAAGCTAATTCAAGCCTACTACAAAGTAGAATTGTTTAAAAATAAAGAAATAAACATATATATCTTATATAAGAAACAATTAAGCATGAATACATATATACATATTTTAAAATTTTTTTTACAGCATTTTTTGGCATTTACAATACAATACATTTATCCTTTCAAGAACCCAACCTGAGCTACAAAAGGTCTACACAGTCTACAGTTGCATTCCTCTCCTTTCCAAGATTTTATTCTCCTTTTAAAGCTGGAGAGGGTATCTGATTGTTTTATGTCATTGGGAAGTGCCTGCCACAATCTACCCCCTAGAACGATATCGTCTCTAAGCCAAAACATGAGTGCGCGCTTGTGGCAGTAGTTGATTGCGGCAGCTTGTCTGGAATTGCATTCCTCTCCTTTCCAAGATTCCATTCCACTTCTGTTTAACATAAACCTCAATGATCTCTTCATGTTTGCGAATGATGCTCAAATATGCAACTATGCAGATGATACAACTATCTATGCTTGTGACAACAGTATTGGTAGTATCATTTAAACATTAAAAAGTGGTGCCCTTAAAATTGCAGAATGGTTTCCGAACAACTGTATGAAGTTGAATGAGGACAAATGCCATCTAATGGTCTTTGGGAATAAAAGTAATGGTATTTCTTTAAATATCGCAAGTGTCAGGATAAAAGAGAGCACGGAAGAAAAGCTGCTTGGAGTGATTCTGGACAAAACATTATGCTTTAAAAAGCAATTAAGGTCCATTTGCAAAAAGGCTGGGCAAAAGCTACATGCTCTCTCGAGAATCTCTCACTTTCTTGATACTGAACAACTAAAGAGAATAATGAAGGCATTTATCTTGTCCCAGTTCAACTACTGTCCTCTTGTTTGGATGTTCCGTGATAGAACACTTAAAGTTAATCGTATTCACGAAAGGGCATTGCGGACAAAGATATGAAATCGGATTTTAACACAATGCTACTCGAAGACAATGCGGTCCCAACCCACATCAGGAATTTACAACTGGTGATGATTGAAATTTATAAAACAAAATGGGAGCTCAATCCTACTTTCATGAAGGATATCTTTATTGAAAAACACAGTACTCATGGATTAAGAAGCTGCCACAATCTACTACTGCCACAATCTACTACTGCCACAATCTACTACTGCCACAATCTACTACTGCCACAATCTACTACTGCCACAATCTACTACTGCCACAATCTACTACTGCCACAATCTACTACTGCCACAATCTACTACTGCCACAATCTACTACTGCCACAATCTACTACTGCCACAATCTACTACTGCCACAATCTACTACTGCCACAAGCGTGCACTACGTGGTATGGCTTAGAGACGATATCGTTTCCAAGGAGTAGATTGTGGCAGGCACTTTCCAATGACACGAAACAATCAGATACCCTCTCCAGCTTTAAAAGGAGAATAAAATCTTGGAAAGGAGGAAATTAATCGTTATATAACGTTTTTACTACATAATGTATCTTGTTTATAATATACAACATTTTTTACTATTTAATCTGTATCCCGATACCTTCCCCAAAAGTTTTTATACGGCGCATTCCTTGCTATCAATATTTTTCCTTTCACAGGATGGCAACACCAGTCCGACATCTAGAATTCTCACCTGATGGCCATTATTTTGCTTCTGCCGGAATAGTCAGTATAAATTAGATAAATATATATTTTCTTTGATTACTACTTTTATAGCAAAAGGTGCCATCATGTTGCTCAAATTTCTTTTAGTGGAGGTTGTGCCTGAAAACTATTCTAATACTTGGCAACAATACTGGACCGAGGCCTTCATTGAACAGCCTCTTTTTGATACCAAAATTTCTTAATCTTAGTTTTTTCAAAATTGAGGATTACTGTGATCTGAATATACCAATATGTGCTTTAGTAATTGGACTTCTCTTTTTATTTCATCTTACAAAAAAATATTACAAGGGCCCTATATTTTGGTTCTTCTGTAATGCGGTGTTTTTCTCATGTCGCTCGTGTACTAAACTTGTTTTCGGATTTTGGATTCATTCTTGGCCTAGTATTTGTCATTCCAATGAATTTAAACTATTTCAATCCTTTTGAGCAATGGGACCCAATATTTCGGCACAAAACACATCCATAAGACCTTTATTTATTAATCTATCTCAATTTTTAAGGGTGATCGGATGGTCAAAATTTGGTTCCAAGCCTCCAAAGGTAATTCCAGTCCCATCTTGTGTTGCTCATTTTTTGTTCATTAGAAATTATATATTAAGCATAGTTTATTTGTTGTCAATATCGTATTGAGAAAGACAGGTTTGGTTTTTTAACTTAACAGTTACAAGTACTTGTTTTTGCTTGTTGTAACCAACAGGAAATCAAGATTTCAAAACCCTTATTCAGGAAAGGCTTTTTTATGGGTTTGCTAAAATGTATATGATAGTTTTGGCTTCTTTTTAGGGTGACATGCTCCTGGGTCGACCATATCTACACTCGTTTTATGTCTTACCCCCAATCTTCTATCCCTAAAATTTTCGCCCACCAAAACGTTGCCTAAAGCTCTTCCACAAATCATCCCAAGAGTTTTCTCTATACTCTTAAGCACTTTAAGATAGCTAAATACTTTTGGACAGAAACGTGGAGATTCAAGATGTGTTATCTCATGATCATTTTAATCAATTTTTATTTTATGGTTATTTCAACGCTTACCTTTACCAAAACAAAAATATTATTTTTTAACACATGCCCTTTTGAGTTGCCGCTTTTTTTATCTTACGTATATAATTCTTTAAAGCTTAAGTTGTCCAAAGACATGTTGTACTTGAAAACAATTTTATTTGAATACAATATCTTCTGCCATTTTATATTTTAATACAGATAATTTTAACTAGAAAAGTTTTAGAAGCAAAATGAATAAATTTCTTTTGTAAGAGAAAAACTCGTAATTTATAGCTAGGGAAAATTTCCATAAATTCTTGTTTTGTTTTAGTGTCAGACCATAAGCTCTTTTATTCTTAGTATTATTATTATTATGAAATTCTTCGAAGTTGATTTTTACATAGTTTGTGTAAATAAAGCTAGTTCAGACCAACTATTTACAATCAATGCTTGAAAATAAATAAAATAGTAAGGAATTGTTAGAAAAGGATAAAAAGAAGATTATACATGGAAAGATTGCAAACTTATGTCGAGCAACAGCTGCAAGGAATACAAGGCTTGTCACCTGGTCTTTAGATGCCTAAAGAGAGTCTTTAGAAGTTATGAACACATTAATTAAACCCTTAACAATCATAATCAACACTCGAAATAACAAATATGCAGCACAAATCCCGAGAGTTGGAACAGAAACAGGAAAAAAGGCTTTTTGGTTTCAAAGTCCCAATGACCTTCCGAGCAGCCTACGCCAGTTGGACCCCTTTCCACTTTTTAAACGTAAACTAAAACAAGTGTATATGAACAGTTAGAATTGATTTTACTCCAACAATCTATGCGTTTAATTCCAGTAGAGGTTGCCACGAAAGACTATATATTATTTTCATATCTTATAGTTCGAGGCCACATTAGCAAGCTCTTTGATCTTAAACCATGTTTACTACTCTTTTCATGGAACATTCTCCACATGAACGATGAGTTTCCTCTGATTTTGAAACCATATGTTTTCATTTCTGGCTCTGGATGAATTCTTTGTCGTTGCCGTGCTTGTTAAAACTCTGACGTGTATTTAAAATCGCTCTTATCTGTAAAATAACAAAATAGTCTTAACTTTCCACTCACAGAACAAACAAAAATCCCAACTTCATATTAATTAGTAAATATTGTGTTTTTTATTTATCTTTATCATATTTCGTTTTGATTCAGTTGGTCTTAATATTATGTATACAAACGACCTTTATGGTTCTTTCTTCATTCCGCTTTCCATGATCAAGTTTTGTCCATTGAATTTCCTTGCTTAGAACACAATGGTTTATTGAAATCTATGCTTGTCCATATATGTTCCTTCGCTCGTAACTCAGACTCTTGTTCTTCTAAACTGTTTTTTGTAATACTGCACTTTTTGTCCAGTTTTTATCCACCGTGATGAAGCAAATGCATTTTTGTAATATTTTATTTTTGTCCATATATGTTCCTTCGCTCGTAACTCAGACTCTTGTTCTTCTAAACTGCTTTTTGTAATACTGCACTTTTTGTCCAGTTTTCATCCATCGTGATAAAGCAAGTGTATTTTTGTAATATTTTGTTTTTGTCCATATATGTTCCTTCGCTTGAAACTCATACTCTTCTTTTTCTAAACTTCTTTTTGTAATACTGCACTTTTTGTCCAGTTTTTATCCATCGTGATAAAGCAAGTGCATTTTTGTAATATTTTATTTTTGTCCATTTATGTTCCTTCGCTCGTAACTCTGACTCCCCTCCTTCTAAACTTCTTTTTGTAATACTGCACTTTTTATCCAGTTTTTATCCATCGTGATAAAGCAAGTGTATTTTTGTAATATTTTGTTTTTGTCCATATATGTTCCTTCGCTCGAAACTCATACTCTTCTTTTTCTAAACTTCTTTTTGTAATACTGCACTTTTTGTCCAGTTTTTATCCATCGTGATAAAGCAAGTGCATTTTTGTAATCTTTTGTTTTTGTCCATATATGTTCCTTCGCTCGAAACTCAGACTCTTGTTCTTCTAAACTGCTTTTTGTAATACTGCACTTTTTGTCCAGTTTTTATCCATCGTGATAAAGCAAGTGCATTTTTGTAATCTTTTGTTTTTGTCCATATCGCCGATTGATTATGGCCAATTTTATTACAATGCAAATCTTTGATTAATAAAATCGTTGATCAATACCCATCTTGTCCGCTTCCCTTTTTGTTTTATCCCAAGTAGTTACCCCTACCACTTCAAATTAACATTTCTGGTTGGCAGAATATTTCGTTAACAAAAGGCATTTGAGTTAATCACCCAAGTGAAGCCCATACCTCTAGTCAGCGATTGCTGGCTCATTCTCATCAGTTAGCTCCTTGGCGTGTATGACAACTTAGTATCCTCTAATTGAGATGTTTGACTCGAAATTTCATCTTTTTAGTCAGCCATCACCATAGAGATGGAAAGAAGAGTGGCAAGCAGGTTGATAAACAAAAGCAGCAGCAACAACAAAAACGTGCTCATAGTCACAGTGAAACATATAACTTTATCTACATACTGCACCCAAAGGCGGTCACTGGATTCTCATGGAGGCAGAAGAGCAAGCGAATGCCACTGTAACTTTATTTTAAGACTTACTCTTTCTAATATCGTCAGAGTATAAATATATTCAGAGACACCACAGCCTAGGCCCCTTTTATAAGGGACGCAGTGCGATAATTTCTTGCGTTTTAGTCTCCTATATCAAGTCAAATGAAATTCCTCTCATTGCTACATTTCTTGAAAAAGAAGGAGTGCCGAATTCTAGACAAGTAATAGCTCATGTTTATATAATTCTCTACAATAGCTCAGTTAGGGAACGGTTTAGGTTCTGTAAAATCTAATGGAATCCGTCCTTATCATATATACTGTATATTAGGCCCTAAAACCCTGTAAAGTAGCGTCCAGTTCTTCTTAAAGATATTCGTATCTCTCAGATTCATTTTATTTTGATATGATGTTTTTATGTTTCTCCAGAACCTGTGTTTTGAATGTTCTCTTGACGTCATGTGCGGACAACGTATGTCGGATCTGGGCAGAGACGGTCAAACAACGACCAACTCACGCCATCACAGCGACATCAACAACGGACCAAAACAAGCCACGTTCCCAGCCGGATTTGGTCGGGGATTTAGAACCGCCAAAAGAATTATCGCCACGCGATAGCTCGGCGTCTTTGGCGGACATGGTCGATAGCAGTGGCGATGCGAAATTGAGCGCCACTGTCTTTAGGTAAGTACGTATGTTTTTCGTAATGTTAAGGGCATTGGTCGCTTCAGTGGTATATTTGTGTGCACAAATAATATGGGAAGTGAGATAAAGGAAAGCAGATGGTTGAACGTTAAGTTTTTTCTTGTGATACAATGTCAGCCTCAAACTTTGTGTAGGTGCCACTGACCAAATCATTGTCAAGGAGGTTTCCAATGAACCTGCATGCATTTTCTAAAACCCCCTATGGTATCAATTTTTCGACTGGTTAATGGAACAACACGCTAATTTCACAGCAGCCCTCCTTACTCTAGTATACCACTGGTGAACCAAAATGCCGTCTTTTGCAGATGGAATTTGATTAACGTTCATTGCTCAGTTCCCTTCTGATTTCAAATCTGGTAATTTCATATACAACTTTGGTAACATTGCTCAACCGTATTTCTGAAAATCGACTCACTTTGCAAATAAAACCCTACACACAGGACCGTCGGGAGGTTTTGGAGGCACTGGGGTAATACTGAAAGAAAAGGCACCTGCGAGCAAAGGGGGCAGAAAATTTCTGCGGATATCTTAAAATATATTTAAGAATTTTTCTTGCAGTAATCTTCGTATAATTCTTTGATAATTTTTACTATTCTTGTTACAATTGATTAATACAAATCTTAAAATGGGGTTTATTACTTTATATGGCCTCCTAGACCTCGTTACCCTGGGCCAATTTGTCCCCTCTGCCCCCTCCTTTCAGTTGCCCAGCCTACACATGCAAGTAAACAATTTGTTTTTGCAGACATCACATCATCTCAATGTACCATTTTCATTTGGCCTCGGTTATAAACCCAACTGCTGACATCGCATTGTTATCAACGATCCCTACTGGTTCTGTATTCGGCAAAAGCTTCCAGCTCCAGTGGCTGAACAACAAAGAGATACAATTCACGACATCGTATGAATTACTGACGAATGGATACTTGACTGATAAGCAAAATGAAGACGAGGACTCGCTAAATGATGAAGATTACGCTGTGTTAAATGACATGGAGTATGATGGGGAAATGGAGGCGAACGAAGACACGATCATTGAGGATAAGGACGACATGACTAGATCGGATGGTAACATGGCCTTATAATTTAACCTAGTCTTCATCTATTCAATCATAAAACAGGTGTTATCCTTCGTAAAGTGTTGAAGAAAAGATGGAATCTTTGGACGAAACATTGTTCAAGGACAATAAAAACTAACGGAAATTGTTCATTGGAAACGCAGAATTTTTTTATAATTTTTTGGCTTTGTGTCGCCTCTCAAGAAAGATAGAAGCTACATGTTATATGGTGCAGTATTGGGAATGTCTTTGGGGGCAATTTTGTAGGGATGTGCCATTTTGAAAGAAAAACGTTCATAATTCTTGATTTCTTTGCCAAACTGAGACCAATATTTTGTGCCATTGGTTATACTAAGCATGAATTTTATGTTTTTATTTATTATTTATTATTTTTATTTATTTTATTTAAATTCATTATTTATTATTCAAATACAACTAAAAATTTACAATATTTAGCTTTTATTATCTATCGCATATTATATTGCAGATTATAATCAGTCATTTTAAATGTTGCCAAAAAAGTCGATGCATGTTTTAGAAGGAATATATATGTGTTTAGTCTACTTTAAGGCCTATCTGGTGAACGTTAGGTAATTTTCCCAAACCCGATGACTTTTCTAAATCAAAACCCGCAGCAAGCCAAACGTTGGTCTTAACAACACAGTTTTTCCTTTTTACTTATGTACATGTCACTAAAGAAGGCTGGAAAAATGTTTCAGCTAGAACTACTTCATTTTGATTAGCACATATGGGCAGTTGGTTTTTGCTAAGATTGGAGTCAACAAACCGCTAGAGCATACTTTGAGAATAAATATTTTCGATTTAAAGATATAAAAAAGTTTGGTATTTTTTATTTGTCTATCAAAGCTCTATAATGCATTTAGTCTGGAAATCCGGAAAGTAAATGTTATTTTATTTAGCTGGTTTTAAATTTATTGAAATGCCTCGTTTTGAATCTGCAGAAGATGATAACGATAGTGGATTTGAGACGACGCCCCGAATGAACCAAGATTCCAGGTCTCCCTCAACAGCTTCCACAATCTCGTACAGTCAGTCTACAAGCTCCATATCCAATTCATCAAACGAGAAATCCCTTGATGATCAGAATCAAACAAAGAAGAAAGGCATACCAATTACCATTGGCGCACAGGTAACAGGCAATTCATTGCAGTAATCAATTTGTCTTTATTCTTAGATCACATACACCGTCTTTTATCCTTAGATCAGATACCTGGGAAGTCATCGTAATGTGCCATTCCTCTTTTTTTATACGCATGCTTAAATTTAAATTTAATCTATGAGATGTCAATTCCGAAAGTTACTGCCAGACGAAAGGCTACTGTTTTGGCAGTTTAATTAATTGAAGTTTACTTTATATATTTGTATATGTATATCATAAGGGACAGTGAAGCGGAAGGGCTGGGGGCCTCAGCCTCACCCAATATCTTTCAGAGACTGTACTCAGCACAATACCAGTCTTGCTTTTCGCCTTTTGCATGTTTAGCCCCCCCTCCCCTCCAAAAATCTAAGCCCCCTCCCACAAAATGCATTTAACACCCCCTCCCCCAACCCATGATATATTCTGCGTACCTGTATATCGTAGTTCAATAGAGTTAAGTTTCATATAGCTGGTCATATTGTGACATATATAATGCTTTGTGACAGGTGAACCAGTTACTCCGTGAATGGTGCACCACTGGCGATACCCTGTTCTGCATTCACCCTGTCGATGGCTCATTGCTCATCTGGTTAATTGACTACCTCGACGACTTTACGAGCGCCTTTTATCGACAACCGCAAGTTAGTTTCGCCAGCCGAATCCCTGCCGCATTTACTGAAGCTGATGCCAGCAGCCTTAACTGGACCGGCACATTTTACAACAAAAATTTATCGAAACTTATCAGTTCAGGTGCGAAGATCAACCAAAGTTTGCAGCTCGGGAAGATTCCTACATCTGGGACAGGCTCTCAGAAAACTCTAGCGGCTGATCTTGCTTTAACTCACATGTTTAGCTTTTTGGTCTCCGCGCATTCGGATGGAACACTTAATCTTTGGCAGCTAACGTTTTCAGACGTAACGAACTTCATTGGTATCGCCAGCGTAACGCATTTGCGTCGTAATTGCGGCCCACGTTTCGTAACTTCCTTGCTTGCTACACACCCAATATTGCCACTAGTCATTAGTACATCGCAGGATCGTGGAAATAGGGATAAACATCAAAGATCAACGAAGAGTTGTGCTGAGGAATGCGCCAGTGAGCTGATGCTCTGGAGGTCTGATCTAGTTGGGCCGCTGTCGCAACTTGGAGGTGTCACCGAAACGGCCAGGATCTCATCAAATGACATGTCAAACTTCAAGCACGTTGCTTGGTTTCCGCATTTGTTTGAGCACTCTCTTGTTTGTTTACCAGGCCCCGACGGAACCGACTTTCTACCCTGCACGCCATGCGCGTGTTTTGTGACGTCATCAGACCAAGGACTTCACCTGCATCAGGTTGTTCTTGATTCAAAAGCTCTGCTCACGGCATTGACATCGAAAAAGGCAACAGCAAACAATCTTAATCGTGAGAAGCTGTCAGGACTGATTGAAAGCGAGCAAAGCGGATCGAAATCCACGTGTGTCATGCCGATTGGTAACGTAGCAGACTCAGAGGGTATTTCAAATGTAAAGTTTCTCCATGTTTTCGCAGACAAAACCAGGCCTAAAAATGCAAAGGATGTTTCAAGTGAGGAAACAGTCCACGAGAATGCGGATTTCAAAGAAAAGCGACTGCATCAATCAAAATGGGGACCGTTCTATATAGTGGCTGTTACTGTCGATTCCCAAGGGTATCACGTGATACGAGCATGGGCAGTTAACCCCGTGACAGAAGGTAACTTCTCCCCTGTGACTCCATTATCACCTGAAAGCAACTCGTCCCAGTTCTCCCTTAGTCCTTTGTTGACCTCGAAACATCAGCATGGTATTTTTACTACAAAATGCCTGGAAACGAAGCAGATTTGTGTGCAGAAATTGCCACTGCCTGAAGATGTTAAACCATTGATATTTTCGGCAGCTACTGATATTCCAAGCTCGTCATGCCAGAATTCAACATGCCCGTCCGCATTTTGGATCAGCGTAACAACATCAGACTGTTTCTTGAGATTTTATGCGATGAAAAAACATGATGATTATGATGATTCCACCCTGAAGCACACGTTCGAGTTTGTTTCTAGCGAGTACAACCTCGGCTCGTTGAGCGAGAAGAAATTCAAGGTGCTTGCAACAGCCCACGCCCATTCACTAAGGTTGGCTTGGTTGTCAGTCAGCCTGGATACCAAGGAGCCAAAAGTGTCTGTGTCTATACTGGAAAGTGAAAGTACGGGCGGCGATTCATGGAAAATCGAAGATACAGTTGAACTTCCTTATAAACTGCCCGTTAATGTCTCAAGTGATTCGGCGTACCTTGATACTCTCCCAATTGGTTTGACGTGGATGTCCCT
The DNA here is from genome assembly GCF_057945365.1 of Rhopilema esculentum. Classification (NCBI taxonomy): domain Eukaryota; kingdom Metazoa; phylum Cnidaria; class Scyphozoa; order Rhizostomeae; family Rhizostomatidae; genus Rhopilema; species Rhopilema esculentum. The sequence continues at coordinate 2,369,613 of NC_142834.1, read as the reverse complement.
AGAGAACGGTGCATTCATACTCAGCGCTGCATTAGGGAATTCTATCTACATTCTACGTCAATTGAGAACTTCAATACATCCACAGATTGTCTCTTCAACGTCGTCATCGGTATCTGTCGTTAGATGGAGCCTTCTCAATGTTATTGACCTTAACGACAAGGTCATCAACACTATCACGTGGACGCGCGAAGGGATGCTATTGGTTGGAGTGAAGAATGAGCTTAGGGTGTATTCGCAGTGGGAAGCTGTCAATTTGGAAAAAGACACAAAATCAGACAGGGTCGAAGAGATGGATGAGGTAAGTCTTGTGAACTTACTGGTTCATTCAACGGATTACAAATTGAATTTTATAACTTTAAAGCCTTCTATTTTAATGTGGGTGGTGTGTTTATTTATTACCATAAATCCTCGAATTGGCCCCCCTCGAAAAGCCCCCCTCGAATAAGCCCCCACCCTAGAACTACAAATTGTCAATAAGCCCCCCCCCCCCCTTCGAATAAATCCCCACTGCTACCGTAAATTCTCAAATTGGACCTCTCAATTTGATGATTTTCACCATCTGAGGTTGCACCATCTATATGGTTTCACCATCTTAAGACTTACTGAAAATATTATTGAGTTTGAGTTTTGATGGTAAGGGTCTTGATAAAAACAAACGAAGGCAACGTAGAAATATATCTGTTCCGATTGTTTATGATCTAAAAAAATTTGATATAGAAAGAAGGTCATAAAATAGTTATAAATTTCAAAAACGTCCAATCTACCCAAATTTCGACGAGCAAGACCACTAGATTCTTCCTATCAACTTGCTGTAGCCTGATCATATTTCAGTAATTTATTAAATCTATGATATTGTATCGGGTTAATATCATAAACTGTTATATAGTGTCATAATAATCTATGATTTTAGCATGGTCGCCTTATCACTTAATAACACAATTATGGCTGTAATAACACAACAACTAGGTGACAATTCTTATGCTTTCTCCATAGGGTGAGAGAAACATGTTGTTTAGTGACAATATTTTGTACAGAGCTGCTAGCGCAACAGCCGTTCTTCCGCAATACCACCCAAAAAACCTCATCGCTCTGATGAACATGGGTAAAATGCGAAGAGTTCGTGCCATTCTTTCCCATTTGGTAAGTAAACATAACTGATTATCCGTTGGCTTGTTAAAGAATGTTCAAACTCCATCAGGTATAAATATATTTATTGAAAAAGAATTCAACCTTCTGCAAAAATGGTATCTTACACTATGCTATCAATTTTTGACCTGTATAGAACAGCCCAATAATTTCTTCTTCCTCCTCAAAAAGCAACAAAATATTCGTACTGGTATTGAAACACTTTCGTTTCAGGTCAGATGCGTTGCGGGGCGTGAGGCGGCCGATGAAGCTGCGGAGGCGGGCGACATGATCAGAACGAGGTCGAGAACGTTATCGAGGACTCAAAGTTGTCTCTCTTCAAGTCCAATGGATTCTAACACAGATGTTGCTGAGACAATTGAAGACACACCAGAGATGAATGTTATCCCACCGCTACCACTTCAGGCGTTGATTGCAGCAGATAAAGACGAAAGTGGAGCTTTGCAGCAGAATGAAGAAGGTTGCCTTGCTTTCAAATTTGTATTGCCTATTCACAGATGCAGAAGCGTACCATTTCTTTTGGCATCAATTGCTTATAGTTTCAACTGCCTTTCGTTTCATTCAAACTTTGGTTTCCATGATCCCAGCTTTATCCCCAACTGTAGAATCACCCTATACCTTTTTAACCTCGTAGGTCATCTGTTTTTCTAGGTACATTGTCAGATGAACCAGCAGCCCCAGTGGAAACTGACTACAGCTCTCTGTTCGATGCGAAGCCAACCTCTTTCGGAGGCTTGCAAATGGACACGAATATGGCAAGCCATTCTAAGGGAACGGGCATGTCTAAAAGCGCTGTTTATTTTGGCCTAGCCCAAGCCCAGCTTTTGGCACATGTGTTGACACGAAGGCAACTCCCTGGACTGAATAGCATCAATCAGCTGTACCTGCTTGCTTTGGCTGACACAGTTGCAACAACAAACATGGATTTAGAGAGTGGGGATCTACAGGAGAGAGGACTCAATTTTGCCAGAAGGGAAACACGTACAGGTTCGGAACTTGCCTTATACAGATATTCTCCATGTTTCAGTGGCGTAACGCAGTTTAGAGAACCTTAGTTCGATAATTAAGGGCCCCCACCAAATCATTTTTAAACCCCTATTTTGATGACTTCGCTCAAATTCACCTCATCTTTTATAGATCCTAAACTGAAGTCTCAATTACCCAGCTCACCCTAGTTAACAAGAGAAAATCTAATTTTTGTATCCTGATATTGTGTTTGACATGGTGTAAAGCGTTGAATTGGACTTTGTTGGAGTCCAAAGGTAGGGGCCTCGTACCCATCTTAGTTTTTCTTTAGAACCCATTCAAAATTTCAAATAGGAACTAAAACATAAGGCTAAAACGGAACTGAAAACAACAACTTTCATCAAAGGAACCTCAGTCACAAGAAACAAGGATTTGAAAAATTATATATATTATTTTAACCCTAAAGATGTCACATGTATTAGGATAGTAGTAATTTAGCCACCAGAAACAAAGCCAAAGAAACAAAGATATTACCATAATGTGCCCCATATGGATATCGTACAAGACAACTGATTGTAATGAATCGATTTATTATTTTAGATGAAAAGTTGTCGCATTGGGTTGGCGGAGGAGGCTACGCAACGACAGGAGCGATCGGTGCAACTGCGGGCAGCGGAGGAGATGTTGTTGATGACTGTGGATTAAAGTTTTTACTAGCCATGCGCCAGCACACGACTCTGCTTAGATCGTTACCTCTTGGTCACAGGGCCAGTCTTGAAGGCAAGGTAACAATTTCAAGTTATTCTTCCTCTGTTCTGATTATCTGGTTATTCGTAAATTCATTTAGTTTGAAAACATTATATGAGTAGATTGGAGAAAAGTTATTCGTTATGGCTCCTACAGGAAGCTTCTATGAATTGTGGGAGCGTTTCGAGTAGGCCCATGAAACATCTTTGAAAATCAGGAGCTTTGAGGGCCTTTTCTGATGAACTTTTTCCATGAAAAGATTTGGAAACAAAACTTTTAAATCTTTTTTCAAGCATTTTAAAAAGTAGGAAACGTTGAATACCTTCTGGGGTTTCAAACTCATTTCTAATTATAAAAAAGTTCTGATTGGATTTGCCTCCGTTCACGCTAGGGATTGCCATCGGCGAAGATTGCCTGGGCATTTCACTCTGACTGCCAGGAGGAGCTTCTCGCAATGGTTCCTGGGATGTTGCGTGGTGAGCCCAGCTGGAAGGAGCTGAAGGCGCACGGCGTTGGCTGGTGGGTGAAGAGCAGTGATACTCTGAAACGGCTCACTGAAAAGGTTTGTTTATGTTATCTGCTAAGGAGATCTTAAAAATATAGCACTGGTTGTCCAAAAAGAAGGAATTTCCATACATGGAGGAAATTTCGAATGAGATTCAGCTTCCCAAACTTTCTGACCATCCCTATCCAATTTTTTTCTGCCTGTTTTTATAACAGTGCATTTTGTTTCATAGATATATGAATTTGTCTTCTATCATAGCCTTCTGTTTTCTCAACTCTGGCCTTTAAAAAATTATAATCTCGTACTTTTATTTGAGTGAGTAAGAAAAGAGCAGCAGTCAAATTTCACTTAACAATGTTAGGCTCCATTGACTTTGAAAGGTAAGTGAATTTTTTTTATTTCGACAGCTTGCAAAGGCGCACTTTCAGATAAACCAAGACCCCCTGGATTGTGCAGTTTTCTATCTAGCATCAAAGAAGAAGACGTTGCTCTGTGCATTATACAGGTAATAGCAGGGGGTATTGCTATTTTAATACATTAAAAGATTAAAAAAGAAGCTATTAGACACCAGGATATTAAACTTTAATATGGACCGATAGAGAGGATTCGGAAACATCAACGAGTGACAATTTAAGATAATTCTTTTAAAGAGATTTTCCATTCATTCATGTTTTGTACTTTTTAAAAAGCATCATAGCAACAAAATTGCTATTTATCTTTATTTCCCTTAAATTTAGCTTTATAAAAATTTAAAAATTTCGATCTCTTTTTAAATTGCTTCATTAGTGTTTACCTTCAGAAGACAAAGATAGAAAACTGGGCTTTGAATTCATAAAAGAAATGATTAAAAGCAAATTTGTTTATGTAATCAAATTTTTTGCAGTTTTTTTTGAAAATGTGTACCTACTAAAATGTTATGGATGTTACTGGTTATGTAAATAAAACATGTGTTTGTTCAGAAATTCTTGTTTTAATTGGTTTCTCATTATTAATTTTTTCATCCATGTTGAAAAAGCTGTTCCTCGCATCTTGAGAATTCGATTCATCTTTCAGATCTTTACGAGATACGAAAATGTCGACGTTTTTTGGCCACGATTTCAAAGAAGATCGGTGGAGGAAAGCTGCCTTGAAGAATGCCTATGCTTTGCTGGGCATGCAGCGATTCGAGCATGCTGTGGCATTCTTTCTGCTTGCAGAAGCGCTCTGGGATGCCGTGCAGGTATGCAGTCTTGATGTGTTCATTCCTGTTCCGGTATCAAATGCCAAATACCACTTTTTGCTTCGTATCCAACAGCATTGCTGCCTTCTATTGTAGTATTAAAAATGAAGCAGCCGAGAGTTTCAATCTACACTTTGAAAAACGTTTGTGGCCTTACGTAGCGTCTTTTAATCGTGTTCTGCCTTCAACACGTACCCAAACGTGTTAACACGGCCTAAATTCAGAAAAAGAAATTTGGAGGAACAGGTTCAGGCCCAAAAGAACCCTAAAGGATATTTTATAGAAGTTTCAGAAGTTGGTTTTAATATTATTATTATGTATATAAGTCTATTCTGTTACCCTCCTAGGTCTGCATCGCAAAATTAAAAGATTTACAGTTGGCGCTCGTAATTACTCGTTTGTACGAAGGAAATATGGAACAAGGGTCGACCTTTTACAGGATTTTATCAGAATACGTTCTTGGAGAGGGCACAGAAGGACCAGACCCAGGTATGTTGCGATGATCACCTGGAGAGTATCAATTTCGTCCTTAGAGATGCTAAGTTTTGCTCGCATGGGAAATTTCTGTTCCTGTGGGTAGAATGAATGGTGATTTGAAATTTGAAATCATATCCCTAGAGAACATCTGGTCCTATGGGTGGAATGAATGGTGATTTGAAATTTGAAATCATATCCCTAGAGAACATCTGGTCCTATGGGTGGAATGAATGGTGATTTGAAATTTGAAATCATATCCCTAGAGAACATCTGGTTAAGCACTCCTGAAGTAATAAAGATTGCTGTTAAAAATGAGGGTTGCAGAGAACTTGATCATTGCATGATGATTCTGTAATGTTAACGATGTCAGTAAATGTCAATTCAACATTTAAATTATACTGAAAACAGCAATGTTTGGTGATTATAAAGACATGAAACGTAACTTTTTAAAGCGAATTTTATGTGAGCTTCAAGCACCAAAATTGAGTAGCAAATATTCATATGTATTCTGAACTCTAGTCGAAAATTAAACAGTTATATTCGGACAGATCTTATTTTCTTCTTTAATTTGCACTTATGCTGTAGCTCTTATGTAGTCACCGAATTCAAATTCTGTGAGTTTCATTATTTTATTTATTCGTCCTTCAGATCCCTTTCTTCGAAGCATGACGTATTGGTTACGGCGGGATTACAACAAGTCTCTAGAGACTTTGCTACTCGATCCGACAGCGCCGCACACTGATGACACAGAGATAAAATACAATGAGATGGCTTCAATGGGACATCCGGATATATTCAATTTCTATTTCTTCTTACGGTCACACCCGTATGTGCGTAGATGTCATCTTTCTCAGCATTCAGCGCACACAGGGAGTCGTAGCAGTGATATACGAAAGCTTGACTACAGAAAGACAATGAAGTCAGAAAATACCGCGAGAGATGCCTCAGTTTTTGCACCGTTTGAAAGAGAACTTCTTTACCGCACTGCACATACACATTTGAACTCTGGAATGCCAAGTGTTGCATTAGAAGTTTTGATGCTATTACCAAAAACACTGAAGGTGGAAGAAAAATTTGAAGAGGAAAGTAGAGCTCTTGTAAACACGAAAGAAGACAAAGAGGTTTCCTTAACTGAAGGCATGATAGCCAGTGGGACAATTTCAGACGGTCTTGGATTTTCGGACACACTCCAAGCAACTGAAAGCGTATCCTCTTCTAAATCAGAAGATTTTGATTGGAGTAAGCCGGTTTCAAATTCAAAAGTAGAAGATTTTGATTGGAGTAAACCGGTTTCAGCTGCAAAGGTGGAAGATTTTGATTGGAGTAAACCGGTTTCAAATTCAAAAGCGGAAGATTTCGATTGGAGTAAACCGGTTTTAAACTCAAAAGCGGAAGATTTCGATTGGAGCAAGCCGGTATCAACTAACAGGGAAAAGAGTGAGTTGAACGGCCTGCTGTCGGAAACAAGCGAATCCAGTCAATTTCAGGACGCGAAAACCGAGAAAACACCAGAAGATGATGAGCCGCTGGAGCAAGAAGGGGAGGAAGATATAACGTCGTTTCATTTGAAATACATAACAGTGTTTAAATGTCTTATCGAGGAACTGCGGAGCCTTCCATCAACATGTACTCTAGATGGTGTCAAACTGAGACCTACGGTGGCGCATTTGTTGGAGAGAGAACTTGAAGTGCTGCACCGGCTTTGTGACTATAGATACGAGTCTGAAGACGAGGATATAGCTGATAATGAGGCCCTGCATGACCCGCTGCCGCGAAAAGACAGCGATCGTAAGTCGAATTCGTATTCTAGTTTTTTACAAACTAAAGTCTATTGATGATTTAACATTTAATTAAGTTGTATTTGTCATTTTGTTTTAAATATGATTAGGGCATTTTCAATAAATGAGCGGATATTTCGATTCTCATCCTCCAAGGCGCCCTATAAGTATGCCACTGAGCTGTGCTGTCCCAGAATATTCTAGATAGCTGGACCAGTTGCTCGTTCCTTTAAGTGTTGACCTAGAATAGCGAAAGGGCAGAAGGGAAACTCTCCAGGGCACATTGTTGTTTTTTTGACGCAAGAAAAACAGTTGTCCTTTGGCTAACCTCGAATCAGGGACGGAGGGATAAGCAATGCTATATTTCTTTTTCAAAATGTTGTGGGGACAAATTTACCTTGATTGTTCGGGAAATGAATCACGCCCGTCTTCCAGACATGCACTAGCCCCCGTTTCAGGATCATTGCGCATGCGCATTATCACTTGAAGCCCTGACGGAAAGTTGTGTGGTCCTAGACAGAGCAGCTGTGCGAACACTGTTATTAATGCGCATGTGCTATGACCCTGCAACACTGATTGGTTTAAGACGGTATTTTTTTCGAAACAAAAGACTGTAGGTTTCGTCTCCCGAACAGTGAGTGAGCTTCCTTGTTGACAACAAACTTGGTTAGGCACGAATACATTCGGGGATGGGCTTGCAAAAAGAGTGGAATTCCTATTTATGGAGCTCCTTTTCGGCTTCTATTCTATTCTAAGTTATTGATTTCGTCGTTAGAACTACGATTGATGTAAATGCGTCTTGGACTGTCCCTGTCTCGGGAAGAAGGTTTTCTGAGTGTACTTTTCAATTTATAATTGTTTACAGCTCCCATGTTATTCGTTTTTAGTAAGTCAATATGCCGACGAAACTGGTGTCGAGAAAAGGAGTTTGTCACAAAAAGCGGAACTTTTGACGCGGAAGATTCGGTGGTTGCGGAAAAATGGAAACATCCTAACCACACTGTACAACTGTTGTGCCTTGCAGGGTGTTGGTGGTGAAAACCTGCCCGGTACGAATTCAGTTGTAAAATTTAGTCCTTTGGACGAAGTTGCAATGATATTTCAATTCATTACAGAGTGATTATTCAAGCACGCTGTATTCTCATCGCTCCTGAAGCAATGTCTATGAGCAACTGAACCATCTGAATACGAGTTTTCTATGTAGAACCTGCCAGCCAATCCGCCTAGTCGAATAAACAATGGCCTTTCGAATGTCCGAATAATTCCAGATCATTTAGTCTCTGAATTTTGTGATCTTAGCCTTATTGTCCGAAAAAGCACAACAGAATTGGTTTAGATCTGCAAAGTCAGTAAAGACCGTTAGAAGATAGGTTAAGTAACTTGTTCAAGGTCCGGATGATTTTTATGCTTGAAGGCTACTTGGTTAATATAATGTTAGCTTGGCTCATAAAGTTAACAAGCAAGAGCGCATTACCATAAAGAATAGGAAAGTAGCCAATTTCGGGTATACTATTTTATTACGCTCTTTTCAGGTTATATGGTTAACGTTTAAATATTAAAAAGATCCACTTTTATGACGTCATCGCAAAGTTATGATGTTATTTTGTCCATAGAAATATTAGCTGCCAGTCAGTGAATCGTGTACAGCTTGATTAAAGTTCATTTACCTGATATTGCAATATTTTCCTTGCAAGCTCAAATTTTCAAGTATCCCAACTTCATTCATGGTCTTAGAGACAGGTCTAACGAATCCAAAACTAGGCTCACGTTAACCTTCATTTACTTTTGAAATAAAAACGATGTAGTTTTCTATCACTACATCTGCCCCTTTTCATTTTCAAATGGACTTTCTTGTTTCAGCTATTTGCCTTGAGCTACTGTTTCTCCTTCATGAGCTGGAGCACTACCGGTCATTAGCCGCCCCCCTTCGTGCTTTTTCATCCGGCCAGACAGCACCCCCACTTCTACTCGCTACAATGACGACCTTCTCGCTATTCGCCAACCCAGTCACATACCTGAGGAACATGACACATGACATCTTAAGAATGTTACTCCGCCTCCCTGAACTGCCAAGCATGCAAAACCCAATAAATGCTGCCGCAGCACTAGAGAGTCTATCGTTGTCATTGTCCTCGTGTATATTCCACAGTCTTTGTGGTGGCCACGAGGATCAGTTACTGGAATCGATCCGAAAGGGTGAAGTGAAAATCATTGGCAAAGAGAATAAGGAAGGTAAGAAGCAAGAAGACTATGTATTGTGGGCTAAGTCTTGCTATTTATAAAAGGTCACTGAAAAAAGAAATAAATGGAATTAGGGCATTGCCTTTGCTAAATTGAAGCTTAAGATTGGACGGGTCAGGGTTTTTGGCAAATAATTTTTCCGCGAGGATCTTTGCATAGCTAATGGAATATCGACACACACTACTTAAAATATAGTCTAGAATTACACATATATATAAATATTTGACCTTGCAAGAAATCTTTGCAGAACACTAATGTTTTAAAATGGCTTTGAAAAAAGCAAACATTTGAGTAAACTAAAACTTTTCGTCTGACACTCTTCAGAGTTTAAAACGTCAGATCATAGATCGAAAACTCTACGCTAGGAAATATATATACCCAGTTGTGGATCGAATTGGCCAATCAGAAACGCGAGCACATGACTGTTGTGGTTGCCCAGCTTGTCTATGTGCTCGTGACGAAGGCAGATTGGAGAAGACTGAATTTGCTCACTCATAACTAGATGTTAGGGCAAAAAATTAAAAAAAATATTTTCTTGAACAATGCGTTGTTACTGTCTTTCTCATGTAATTTTATATATTTAATGACTAATACAGCTCATTCTCCTGACTAGCAAAGAATATTTAGTTCTTGAAAGAGAAAAAGGGTTTCCGAACCTCAGGGTTTATTTCCCTTTTCATATTTCTAGGAAAATTGGTGAGGCAGACATCAAAAACTGGTCTCGATGTCCCAGGCTCCCATAGAAAAGAGCACGTGACACCCACGTCATTTCCGTCAAACTGGCCGGGGGTTCAAATGTTTTCTTCTATACTCGCTGCCACAAACAAAGAGGGTGCGAAGAACCTTAAAATCCTCCTCTGCGAAGCCGCTGTTGCTGTTTATGTTGCCCTTCTTGTAACCTCGTCTTCACAATTCTTGCCAAATCAGATGTACAGAATTGTTATGAACCAACTCAACTGTGACATGTGGGGCATGGTGTTTGGCGGTGGGACAAAGCTGGTTCTTCTAGATGAAGATGCAGCCACGGAACAAAGACCAGCGACTCCAGAAATGTCTTCTACGAAGCCAGAAGAAGACAAGAAAAAGGTTGACGCTGCAAGGATGAAGTGGAATTACCGGCTGCTCGGAAAAAAGGCAGCCTTGCCTACAACTTCACCATCATCGGGGAAATTTGTGCAACAAGAGCTGTTTATTCCACCCCAGATGACCCTATATGACTTCTTCTTGAAAAAGGTACTCAATCTTGAAATATGAAAAGCATATTGCCACTAATTCTTGTTTTACTCTGATCTCGGCAACCCTGTTTAGGCCGAGTAATTAATTTAACCCCGTCTCTTTCCTATATTATTTTTTATCCAATCACCAATTTGGAACCCTTCCCTAGAGATTTTCATCAATAAAAGATCCACATCTTTACTTTCCTTTGAGAATTGTTCCCTCAGTGTTATGGGATTTAATGATATCCAAACTCTTGATATGTCAGTCATATATTATTTCTTTCTAAACTGTTTTCAAAGTTTTCCCCTCCATTTAGTATATCTATGTTTCCGTAATGTTTCCTGAAGCTTTTCCTTCAGAAGTATTTTTGCAGACTTTTTAAAGTTTGTTAAGATTTGAAAGACTTATTTCGTTTACTGATTTTTTGCAGCCTCTTCAAGACTTCGGGTCATTTGAGTACAACTCGCAGGACTCATTCGAGACTGATGACTCCGATATGTACAGTGATGAAGATGAATCCGAGCTTGAAGATGACACTACTGATAAGCAAAAGGGCGTCGAAGACCTTAGTCAGATGTCATACAGCTGGAGGTTAATGACGATGTGTGTCTTGAAAATTGTTGTTAATGGAATAATGAATTTTTTAAATGCTGCCGGGTTGGAAATGTCAGGTATTTTATCTTTATTATTTTATACCTACACATTGATTACAATTTGTCATTTTCACTACATATACTTTAGTGGCCATTAACTGCGACATAAAGTTCTAATTCAACTGTAGTTTGTTCCTCAATGTTTGCATTGTGTCATATGCTTCACGATCTTTTGTTATTGCAGAACTTCCCTCGCTGTCTCCTTTGCTGTACTCAATCGTGAAGCTAGTCCTTAAATGGCAAATTCAAATACGAAATACATTTGAGCCTGGAAATCCGCCCGAGAATTTTCTCCCTCTGTACGCCCCCCTTGACGACGGTTTCACAAGGGGAGGGCCGACCTTGCAGAAAGTCAAGTTTCTCATGGACCCAAACAATACACCTTTTAAGTGAGTTTGTTATCTTTTTGATAATTTATTATCAAGTTTTTTCACATCAGTTTTTTCACATCTGTATTTATTCATTTCATTACTGTCCGAGACACCATCTTGCCGAATAAGCTCCGAAATGAAGATACAATCATTTCTTTACGCTTTGATCTCCCCTTTTTCATTGCTTTAAATATTACCAACCATGTGTAGTGTTTGAAAATTGACTTAAGCTTTTGATACTTTCAAAAGTAATTTATGAGATATCCGCTTCATTGCCTACTACAAAACCTGGCCTTTTTCGTCATCTGTAAAATTCTATGCCGAGTTTATCTCCATCAGATGATGGCGAAGCATCTTTTTTTGCAGTGCTTTATAATAATTTGATATTATTGATATAGTTATCATAATATTGTAATATGTAATATTTATTGTAATATTAATGTATTAGTTAATATATATATAGTTATATTAATTCTACTTTTTACTGTTTTTATTTTGTGGGTATAGATGCAGCAAGAAAGTTGCAGACCCATCAAAACGGCTTTGGCACGCGCTGGTGCACCAAGAATCCCTTAGAGAGACATTTTTGGAATTCGCTTTCCCCAAGGACATTCTACTAGATGAGGTAAATTGTTCGTAACTTATACAAGCTTGCTCCAACAGCTTTTGCTTTTGTTCTCATTTAAGGAGAATGCATGGATATAAAACTGGCTAACCTACACATCTATGAACAGGCAACCAATCATGATGATAGAATTCCTTTGTGTTGCCAGACATTCCATTTAACTTTGTTCTTGGTTACAGCTCAATGCCAATTGAATTTCAATAGACCAATTCGACTTACAACCTCGTTTTGGAGATTTCTCCAAACTTAATTATACGACTTTTTTAAGCTCAGATTTGGTTTTATGACAATAGATCTAGGCTGAATACAATTTTATGTTGTTTGTGCTTGTAATTTAGATTTTATGGAGAAATGAAGTTTAAAAACTTGCAAGGGATTTGACCGAAAAAATCATTCCGGGTGAAACTTTACCCCCCTAGTCGCCAATCACGGTCAAATCCCTTATAAAGTTTTTATCTTTATGTCGTCATAAAATCAATATCGTGAGCAATACCATAAGGAAAACTTCCAAGTAGACTACAATCATTGCTCTTAATCCGAATCTGAAGTTAAAAATTTTGTACAAAAAAATTTGAAGATTTTTTCAAAACGAGGTCGTAAGTCGAATTGGTCTATTTGAATTTATGTCTAGAATTCTAAGATACATGCCCGTTGATTCTCTTTAAATGTAGAACTCAACGTGTGCTTTCTGCCCGATTGTTGACAAAAACAGCTTGCATGGGATCGAATCAACCAATAAGGATTCTTTGTTTTGACCAATCAGAATCCACAACCAAACCTGCGAGTAACTTCATAGAGCAAAGAGCGGTTTTGTTGTGCCCAGTGTAATCGGTTCAGGATGACACTATTTTATTGGCCTATTGTCAGCTATTTTTGGAGTAAACTTCGCATGCATCTGTATATCATAGTAAGCTTTCTAAATGGCGGAGAGCTTTGAGGCTCAAAAATAGCTAGCAATATATTTTTATTTCACTTTACTAGAATACCGTAATTATTTTGCGCTGTTTACGAACAACTTTCAACAATTAAGCGTTATGGCGTCACAATAAAATTGCATACCTGTTAATTTAGAATTGTTAATGTTATGCCTATTATTTAGAAAGTTTTCTGTTAATTCTGCTTAGAAAGTTGTCTCTCAAGTCTACATCTTTGTTGCCTATAAAGTTTCTTTTATTTTCTTTCCAGATATCAGGCCAAGAGCCAAATTCACGTGTACCCCAGGTCATATACAAAGATGCTGATCTTTTAATGGGATTCTGTTTCAACAACGTGAGTGTTGGGGTTTTAGTGGCAGTTTTAATGTAGCTTACGTCACAGATAGTACAGGTTAAAGTCAGTTTGTAATTAGTTTCTATTTTTGATAATATTCGTTTTGAGGCAGTTACTGTATGTCATTCGCCGCCATGAATGGTACATGTAAATAGTATTTCTTTTATTCAGATTTAGGTTTTGTTGTTGTAGAAAAAAAACTGTATGTCATATTGCTTTAACGCGAGCTGACGCTGTATGTAGTCTGCAATTTTGTTTGCTCTGAAACGGAAGGAAGAGAATCTAAAAGCGCTTGCAAAAAGATCTTGCAAATAATTTTGGTTGCATTAACTTTGATACACATTGGCAAAATATGGTCTAGAGATAAACTTGCTTAACTCCGGTCCATTTTCTTTTTTAAGGCAAATAAAAATACCCTCGTGGTTGCTGCTGCGCATGAAGTCGTCGAATTAGATGTTTCAAATCTTACAGAGACGGAAAGCAACCCAACCAAAGAGTTGAGTGACAGATCACGCAAGACGTAAGTGTTTAATTTGATCTCTTAGGATTTTAGTGCTTTGTGAAAAGACATCAATTTTAGACCAATGAGCGCCGATCTTTGAGTCATCGTCCTGAAATGATCACTTAGGCAAAATGACAAGACAAACTGATTACCGTGCACGTGAATCCATAGGAACAATGACAAACTTCTGATAATAACTTTTTGTTCACGCAATTTTGATGACCAGCTAAGAGTTAACAATTTTCAGTGGCGAAAAAAGTAACGTTTTAAAGTATTTATGCATGTGTTTTCCCTCAAGGAGATAAGTGACTCAGTCAATTGGTTGTAATGCTCACTCCCTCCCCCCTCCCCCCCTCCTTAATTCTTCAGTTCTCCTTGTAAGTGACAGCTGATGGAATCTATTTCTTGAAGCTGTTTCTCAGTTAAAGAAACTGGTCCTAAATCATCAGAGCAACTGAGGATCTGTTTTAAACTCTTAAAACACAGTGATGAAATATATAAAAATTTTAAGATGCGTATATTTGTCAATGCTTTTGTCATTCTGAGGTATTGATGACTTTTAACAGAAAAGAGTTATTAGCCAGAAACACCTAAACATGAAGTGGTTTTAGTTTTGAATTTAGTTTTCGTTTTGGTTTTCGTTTTCGTACTTCATCTTTTCAAAAGCTTAGCTCAGATGTTGCCTAAAATTTAGCTAATTTTATTTAATCATATTTTAACGGTGTGAATTTCAAGATGTAGGGTTACTTGTCTCTTCGCCAACCTCCTACTCCAACACCCCTAAACTTCGAGTTTTATTTATTGGAGTAATTAACTTTGACACAGGACACCTGAGGAAGATACCGCAATTAATGGCAAGGATCGCGCCTGTTCAGTGGTAAGATCATTTTTGTTTTTGCGTCGCTTTTTTTATTTTAAGGCCAATTTGTTTTCATTTGAAACACATTGAAAGAATATCAAAAAAATTAGAATTTGTAAGGTGTATTCTAATTTGCTGCTTCGACATTTTAAGAATTTGGAATTGACTGATGTTTTCGCTGAGAAATATGATTGTGTTTATCAGAAGTAAAAGGTTTTTCTGTTTACTTTGTATTTAATATCTATGAAAAGGGATTTTCTTCAAAACTGGCTAATTTACTGGATTTTCTCAAGGAAAGTTTTCAAATCTAGAATTTCTTTTGAAATGTCCTTTACGAAATAATTATTGAAAAAGAAAAAGATTGGTGCCTTTTAGTGAAGAACTTGGAGAACACTTCGAAATTTCATAGAGTATTTTCAAAGACCGAATAAAGATAAGAATAGAAATTCGAAAAAAACGGGAAATTGCGATCCCTAGAAAAAATGACGCTACTTTCCTCGAGGTTTAAAAAAGCAGCAAGATTGCCAATTTTAATGAAAAAGTTCAAGAAAGGAGAGCTACTTGAAAGCTGAAAACAGAGAACAGTATATACTTCTACACTTTGTATTTAGATGAAAGCATTTCTATACGATTGTTGTGATTTTTCATTTCAGAGTTTGAGAAGGCCTCTTCCTGGAGTTCGACGAATGGAGTCGCATCCATCTCTTCCTTACTGTAAGAAAACATTTTTTAGAAAAACTTTTTTCGAGGAGAAAATCTATGTGAAAATAAGATTAAATAAATTATATTGTTTAAAGACATGTCAAACAGTTATGAATAAAACAATATTTACTTTCTAGATTTATGGTCTTCACTCAGAATCCTTAATTGCCAAAAATTCATGTATTTCCTCCGCACCCTACCATACCCTATCATCTCTGCAATCATACACCCTCATCTTAAATTGACATTCCCTCGTTAAAATGCCACATACTCCTCATTAAGAATCACCACCTCACCCGCCCCCCCCCTCTTTCTAAAATCTACATATATGGGTCTTAATCTACATGTCACCACACATCCCCTTAGTTAAATACGTCTCATATTTGATATTTTAATATATATTTTGATATATCTATGTTTATTCATTGTAGATATGGCTGGCGGCAATGATGGCAGTGTGCGAATGTTCGAATTCGGTCACCCTGAGCAAATTTTGTCATTCAGAGGTCCAAATGTACATGAGCGAGTCAATCGAATAAGATTCAATGCTCTTGGCAATAAGGTAGGCACTGCGTTGTATTTCGCATCTATAGGTATGCGCTGCATCTTTCTCCTCGCGTTATGTGCTGCGCTTTCTTTTCGAGGTATGCGCTGTTTTTTTTTTCTTGAGGTATGCGCTGTTTTTCTTCTCGAGGAATGCGCTGCGCTTTCTTCTCGAGTATGCGCTGCGTTTTTTTCTCGAGGTATGCCCTACATCTATCTCCTCGCATTATGCGCTGTTTTGCTGCTTGAGGTATGCGCTGCGCTTTCTTCTCGAGGTATGCGCTGTTTTTTTTTCTTGAGGTATGCGCTGTTTTTCTTCTCGAGGAATGCGCTGCGCTTTCTTCTCGAGTATGCGCTGCGTTTTTTTCTCGAGGTATGCCCTACATCTATCTCCTCGCATTATGCGCTGTTTTGCTGCTTGAGGTATGCGCTGCGCTTTCTTCTCGAGGTATGTGCTGCATTTTCTTATCAAGGTATGCACAGCATCTATCTCCTCGTGGTATGCGCTGTTTCATCTTCTCGAGGTATGTCCCGCATCTATCAACTCGAGGTATGCGCTGCATTTTTTTCTCGGGGTATGCGCAGCATTCTCTTCTCGAGGTATGTCCTGCATCTATCCCCTCGAGGTATGCGTTGCATTTTTATCGTGTTCTCATGATAGTGTTACAGTTTGAAAAGTTATTCGCCTCTTTCAATAAAAGGCGCTGCGCGGATTAATGTCAGGCTGTTTTCACCTTTTCTCAACTCGATATTGCGGTTCTAATGGTCTTTTCACGGGAATGCAAATAATTTTGAGCCAAATCCATATGTTTAGAGCTAACTAAGATGTACAATATTTTGGCGAACAATAACGTAAGTGGAAACTTTCAACTGACCATTAAAGATCCTAAAAATCCTAAAAATTAGTTATTTAAGCTGGCAGAACTATTAAAATATGATTAATAACTAAAATATTTGATCTATCACTAAAATGTGCTATTTACAACGCAGAAGTAGGACTTGATAAAAAAGTTACATATGTTGTAAAAATTCCTAACTTCCTTTTCGCAATATTTAATACTTGATAATTATGTTTAATACTTTTATAAGCCTTAGAACGCACAATTATTCTTAAAAAATAAATCTTTAACTAACAAAGTAAATATTAATTGATCAGTATTATATAGATATATGTGGGAAGCTCAAAGCTGTCACTCTACACTTTAAAATGCGACTCGCTGTGCAAAATTTGCTGATTGTACAGAAACATTTCCCTTCCTTGTTGCAGTATTTAACCACCCAACTTTTGTAGTCGTTGTAGATTGAAAACCACAGTGGAAGGAAGTCATTGCCCTCAATGGCGATCTCATTCAAATGTTTGGTTGCCTCACTTCCTTGTGTGGTGAAATTCGATAAAATTCTGTCTCCTTTGAAAATGTAGCGAAAGTGAAAATAACGCAGTTGTTGAGCGTATCTGATTTCTCTAGTACAGATATGTGTTGTAATCGTTGGTCACAGTTTAATATGATCGAGGTGAATCAGTCCAATTTCACTTACAACGAATTAGAGCTATAGAGTGTGACGTCACCAAAGTCACTAAAGTGTGACGTCACCAAAAACCCTTTTCTTAGAATTTTTGAATATTAATCACATAACATAAAAGATCTTCATAAAATACTTCCACATATGCAAAATTAGTCAAATATGTCTAAAATCAGTTGAGATATTGCTAATGAAAGATTTGAAGTTTGCTATCGAATCGCTGTCATTTTCGCTCTGTTCATAAAGTTATGAACAGAGACCAAAATACAGAGGTTTGATGGGGAAAGAGCTAATACACATGTGGCCATATCTCAGCCAGTTCGTAACACATTTGAATGATTTTGCATATTTAGAGGTATTTCATGATGCTCTTTCAAGCTATGTGATCTAAATTCAAAAATTCTAAAAATAGATTTTTGTGACGTCATCACATTAGAACTCTATTTACAGCATAACTTAGTTCAACACAACACTTGAGCTTCAAGTCCATCAATCTTTCTCGTCGCCAATTTTAAGATGTGGAGGTGATAGAACAACGCATAGGTTCAAACAAAACAGAACGATAACTTAATATTAACTTCAATGGCCTACACACATCTGAAAAACTATATAGAAATTGGTCACATGGACTAATGCTCCTGCGCATATTCTGTTAGATTACTACAAACACGACCCTTCTCTCTTTTGCGCTTTTCCATAATATCGAGTTGTGAAAAGGTTAAAATAGACAAGGTATTAATCCACGCAGCGCCTTTTATCGAAAAAGGCGAACACCTTTTCAAACTGTAATACCATCGTGAGAACACGTTAAAACGCAGCGCATACCTCGAGGAGATAGATGTAGGGTATACCTCGAGAAGAGAATGCTGCGCATACCCCGAGAAAAAAATGCAGCGCATACCTCGAGGTGATAGATGCAGGACATACCTCGAGAAGAGAATGCTGCGCATACCCCGAGAAAAAAATGCAGCGCATACCTCGAGGTGATAGATGCAGGACATACCTCGAGAAGAGAATACTGTGCATACCTCGAGGAGATAGATGTAGGGTATACCTCGAGAAGAGAATTCTGTGCATACCTCGAGGAGATAGATGTAGGGTATACCTCGAGAAGAGAATGCTGTGCATACCTCGAGGAGATAGATGTAGGGTATACCTCGAGAAGAGAATGCTGTGCATACCTCGAGGAGATGGATGTGGGGTATACCTCGAGAAGAGAATGCTGTGCATACCAGTGGCGGATCCAGCCAAAAATCTGACTACCGCCGAAATGAGATAGAGGGTTGACCACACCCTTTAGACCACGCCCATTTCTTGGTCACACCCGGTTTTCTAAAATGATTATTGCTTTCTATAATTTCTTATGTAGACCATTTTCAAGAGACAAGCGGTGCTTAACTGAAATTTCATGTATCCTTACAACAAGCTTGAGAAGAAATAAATAATCTTATTCAATATTCTGAGGATGGATATTCTAAAAAAATTTACGGCATTTAGACGAGGAACACCATCGAATTAGAAAAAAAGATACATTTGGCAGAATTTCGAAGTGTCGCCTAAAACTCGCATTTAGTCGGACAATTACTTATGAAAATCAGATCTGTTGAAAATTGCTAAGTTTAAAAAGCTAGATAAAATTTGCAATTATCGAGAGCAACTTTTGTTAAACAAAGAATCATACTTTTGGCGAATATTGTGGGCCTGACTTTTAATTTAATATTCTTTTAAAATAACTTTCTACGAATAGTTGTGTATTGTACAGAATAATGGGTCACATCGGCTTTGAAGTTACAGTTTGCAGAATATTTAGGCATCCCCCCATCTTTCTGTAACGTTTGAGCCGTGTTGAGCGGCAGTACTACTCAACCCCCCATCTGAGCGGTAGTCAACTCGGTTGTTCATTGGTTGTCAACAAAATTTGTATGCATCCCCCCAGGTTGGCAGTGATTTCTGACGATTTGATTGGTTTAGGCAAGCTGACTACCGCTCAGTGCAGCTCGAATCCGTTCTACACCGACTCAACCCCCCTAGCTAGCAAGCCATGATTTCATCATCCCCCCATGCTAGCCTTCTATTTGCAAACATGTGGCTCGGCAATTGGCACGCAATTTCCATAGCGATATGGATTAAAACATATTTCTGTCTCTGTGGAAATTTTAGGCATGTTCCTAGGAAGAAAGGCTTAGTTTGCAGCGCGATCAAATATTTTCAATAATTAATTATGGTTTAATTAAAGTAGTAGGATAAACATGAGAATGATCCTTGTTTCTATAATTTTTTGAATAATCTGACTACCGCTCGAGCGGTAATGGCGGTAGTCTGGATCCGCCACTGCATACCTCGAGGAGATGGATGTGGGGTATACCTCGAGAAGAGAATGCTGCGCATATACGGACTCTAACTCTATCCATGACTAATTGTGCAAGAGCGTTACTATGACTTCTTCAAAACAATCTGTTTTGGAGATAATAACATTGGAAGGTACTCTTGGGTGCATGGGTGCTTCATCTTTTGTAAGGGATTGTAGTTTTGGTGGATAATACAGGGATTGCGGAAGCGGGGGGCTACGGGGACTTTAGCCCCCAATAATTTCCAAAATGAACTTAAAACCATACAAAAGTCGCCCTGCTCTTGGCTTTTAGCATGTTTAGCTCCCCCCAAATCCGAGAAAAGGGGGGCTACAAAAACGTGTAATAGACTTATCTTTGAGCGCTAGAGAAGCAGTTTCATGTCACAGAACCCCCATTCGTTACACTCTATCCCTAAGCTATTTACGAATTATTGAACGTAGTGTAGGGGACTCGAAAATTCGGTCAGGATGGGTGGGAAAGTTTATGAATATAAAAATGTATGTTTATAATCTTGATAATACAAATAGGGGTTTAGTTAGCAGAGCTTTATGGAAATTTTGCAGCCAATTTCATGGTTTATTTTAGTTTGGAGCCACAGATGACAGCGGATACCTTTCTCTGTGGACCTTGAACAGCACAGCAAATCCAAAGCCATATGTCGTAAGTAATTTGTTTACATTTTACTCTCGTACCACTCCCATTTTTAACTTCCATCTTTTCAAGTACATCTTTATCCTTTCAAATTCAGTCTTGAGCCACTCAAGATTTGGTACTTTGCTCATTTCCTGTTTCCTTTTTCCGTAATGCAATTTAATCTGCTTGGCTTGACCCTTTCTTTTCACATATTGTCAAATATTTACTCTGAATCATTTACTCTTTCACTCCGGGCTGACTGCTCGAATTGTTCTTGTTCAGCATTTTGTATCAGGAAATTATTGAAAATATCCTTTTACTTTTAGCTGACTTATTGACATTGAGCTTTTTCAGCCACAGAAACGTTTAAAATCTTTATCATCAAACTTCAGTATTTGCACAAGCATTGGTTGTTACATTTATTTAGACAAATAACAGTTGTCTAAAGATCGCATTAAGCGTTAAACTCGGAGTAGCAGCGTAGAACCGTCCTGTTCTTTCGATAAATAGCATGTACAGCTCTGTCTTTATGGCATTAAGCACTTTATGACGGACCTGCAAGCACTAATTTTGTATTTCTTTAAGCATGTTTAAATCTAAAGATATTTTTCTTGCTCAACTTCCATCCCCACCACTTATTTTTACCCAACACTCTATAAAAAACCCTCACAACTCAAAGTATTTTTTGTAGACACTTCAAAGCTCCAATTTTGGTATTTTATTTCAGCATTCCTTTCTTTAAAATAAAGCTTCAGAAAGATATTTTTTATTCATAAGGTTTTTTGTCAGAATGGTTATTCCTCTTCTCTTTCTTGCGAATTTTACATTTTCATCCTCTAATTTCTAGGCCATCAAAGCGTACAACAGACAGGCATACGACTTTGCATTCCTTGGGTCCTCCAGCTTTATTGGAACAGCCGGCTACTCATCAGAAGCGAAGTATATTCCTCTATATCCTACATGAAATTTAACTTCATTTAATGAATAGTTTAACAAATATTTTGTTTACTTATTAATTAGAAAAATTTCGCTACAGCTTCAAAAGAGCTTTCAAGACCGTCCTGTATCTATACTGCAACAAAGCTCAATTGAAAGTAAGCTTCTATAAGGTTCCCGCGTTATTCATTCAACGGTATCAAATTTTTATCACATGTTGGCGTGAAATAAATAATATGTATCAAAACAGTGGTATTTAATACCTTAGAGTATTAACTTATATCTAGTGGCATTCTCTTAAGTATTCAAAAATTCACTCTTCTCATTTTTTCCCAGGACTGTTTGCATATGGGACACTCTAATGTCAAGCCGACGCTCCCTCGTGCATTGTGAGTTTTCTCATGATATTAAGACATTTAGTGACTAAATTCGAAATAATTACTAAGCTTGCCCAAGGGTAATGCCTTCATTCATTCATTTTCATTTTTTCATTTTAATTTCTTTAAGCACGGTAACCCCGTCAATCGGCTTTAAGCACCTGCAACCCTGTCCCCCCACATGCCCCCCAGACTGAGCAGCAGTAGCGGAGATGCGGTTCAACGATACCACGATACATTTTAGAGAGAGTTTCTTTTGGAAGTAACTTCTTGGCATATTTAAGAAATCAAATAGCACGAGAAACCTTAGTGGATATGTTCATCCCAAGCTAAATGTTTATCAATTTTCATCTCCCTAAATACTTGACCTTATCAACCATTTCAACATTTCAACAATAGAAAATAATGGTGATTCCATTGATTTTGTCGAAATCTTCTTAAGGTTAGGCCGAGATCCAATGACCATCGCCTGTGTCTTCAGGACATTCAATGATAACTTATTGCCTTGGAGCCATTCCCTTAAAGAATCAAGTTCTTTGTTAAGCGTCACGTTCAGATCGCTGACGTTCCTTGCAGGTGTAGCCCTTCGAGGTGAAGCCCTTCTGCTGATTAGAAAATACTTTCATATTTCAGAGATTGTATGTTATTTCTGACAAGCATCCTTGAATAGGTGCATCAATATTCCATATTCATTCCTTCGCTGTTTGATGAACTTCTTTCAAAATTTCATATAAAAATTACAAAGATGGCGTAGGGGAATTTTCAGTTGTCATGAGCCCAAAATCCCTTTAGATGCACTTTAAAGTGTGTCTTCTTATTTCCTACATTTGATATATTTAAATTTGATATTTTATCGGTTCACGGAAAATGGCCTTCTACGTTGAACCTGTTATTGTCTTTGTTTATCATGTTGTTACTAAATTTTGGTATTTTGATTTTCAGCTTTTATCCTTCCAAACCATACGTCCCAATCTGTTTGCTACATTCCTGGCCAGCAGTGTCTTCTCTCTGGCGGCAGAAGAGGCAATATATGTATCCTTTCTTACCGATTATTTTCTTGTTGGATGAATCACAGTGTAATTTAGGCATTATCTTACATTAATCTGCGTGAATTGGTGCCGTCATGTGTTGAGGAAAAGTAGGCATCTATCTGGTTAACTTGGTTCCTATTCGGATCCCTTTGCTAACAATCCCAAGAGACATTTTATTTCTCTTGAGAATTTCATAAGGCATTGACGTAACAAATTTAGAATTGGCAATATGTAAGGCACCCCTAACTTCTTTCATCTGCACCCCCCGTCGGCAACCTTAATATGCTGCCTTTGTATTTCATTATAGGCCATTGAAACGGGGGAGCCGTTGCGAGTTGTCCTGCTATATCCACAAGCAATCATTTTTTCTTTCCTTAATTGAATAATCAGGTATATTTGATATTCGACAAAGAAAGCTCTTACACACGTTTGCTGGACATGATTCCGCCATCAAGTGCTTTGCAGTCGACCCAAGTGAAGAATTCTTTGTCTCTGGGTCTGCTGATGGAGATATCAAGGTTTGTGCTTGCTGTATTTTTTGTAGAAATTATCTAGTGTACCAACACCAGAACTATCTGCTGGTTCAGAGATTTAATGTTAAAGTGCCAAGAGAACACAAAAAGGAAACACAACAGTTGTATCCAGTCCTTCTTCATTGTACACCTCGGTACTGATTATCTATCTCTCTATTGCCGTTTCTGTCACTTCTTACCTTACAATCGGACGTTTTATACACTTTGATCTACATAAACTAAATATGTCTACCAATCAGCATTTAGAAAAACAGGATGCAAATTTTACGTCAAAGATTTTTTATGAATAACTTTAAAATGCATATACGATTTAATTGAGTCAGCCCATGATCAGGCTGAGTCAGCCCAAAACTTCGTTAACCAAGTCTATTACGGATACCTACCCAAACATTAATTACGCAAGCAAATCTTTGAATTAACAAGAAGAAAAAACAAATCTCTACACGAACAGCATGTGCTGCAGTGCTAAATTAAATGCACTGGCATGAATGGAAAATCCCGACATTTTTCGCAATATTTTGGAGGCGTTTCAAAATCACCTCAAACTTTATGCGCTTCAGGGCAACTAATAACTAGCCTCAAATTATCGAGTAAGCGATATCCGGTTCTTTTCTTTAAATATTGATTTTAAATACATTTAAACCGCTGTTTCAATAGCACGGCCTACCTTATCTTAAGAATGCTCTCGAACCGGCTCAAAGCTTTTGCAACGGTGCTTTCTTTTTTCAGGTTTGGGGCCTAACCGTTCACGATCTGTACGATGTTTACAGAAAAGATCACCTTCGAGGGACGTACCTACGTCATGGCAGCACAGGGGTACAACACTTACAGATATTACCCTCCATGCATTTGCTATCATGTGGTTCAGATGGAACTCTTAAACTTCGCCAACTTGAGGCTAACGATTCGATTACTTGATAATTTGATAGTAGCTGCATTTATTAGATAGGTAGAAATTTCGAATTTAGAGCATTTTTGTGGCAGAGTGACAAAAATTGTGGCACAGAAATTTTCTGAAACCCCTTGGGAAAAATCAAGATCCTGCAGGAGTCCATTAACACAGATTTGAAGAGAATCAATCAATTGTTTTTCCACGAACGCGCTATTAGTGTAATCACGTGATACATGCTCATGCAGTTTTTGTAACCATTTTGATAAGTTGATTCCCAGTGGAGGTTGGTTTCTCCCACAAGGATTACTATTTTTGTCAACTCCCGATACCGAAATGGCGAATTTTGAATTCCGACCCTCCCGAGGAATCCAAATTTTGAATAAACAGTTAATTTCTTCTCCGCATGCTAAAGTTAATGAATTTTAGATAATTTCAAATGACTGCTTACCATTGCACAGTCAAAGATGTAATCAAGACTCAATACCTCCGTGCCACTATCTGCTACAGAAATTTAGTAGCTATAAAATTATGGTGAACATTTTCGGTCTATTAATAAAGTTGATTTTTAATCCCAAATTTGTAAACCGATATTTTTTATTTAGACCAACAATGTTAATTTTCTTTAGCCATAAATATGCTTTTCTTACATTTATTTCTTAAGATTTTTGTTGTTTTCGAAATTTAAATTTTGAGTTGATCTTTTGAAAGATAAACGAAAGCTAATCAGGTATTTATGTGTAGCATTCATTTAACCCGAAGTCGCCTCAAGATTCAAGAGTCGAATGGAAAAAAGCACAGACGAGGAGACTGATAAACGTGCTTGGAAAATTTCGTCCCTTGTGCCAGCATTCACACTTCTAGAACGCCCTTTATTAAAGGACAAGTGACACGCTTTTGGCGCCAAATT
Source organism: Rhopilema esculentum (assembly GCF_057945365.1). NCBI lineage: Eukaryota > Metazoa > Cnidaria > Scyphozoa > Rhizostomeae > Rhizostomatidae > Rhopilema > Rhopilema esculentum. The sequence goes on along the minus strand of NC_142834.1, from coordinate 2,344,611 downwards.
TTTTTTTTCTTTTAACTTAAAGTAAAATGCTGTATGAGAGTGTTGTTGAAATATTTTTCCTTTCTGATTTCATTTTCCTACTTAAAAACCCTTTTCAAGTTATGGCGGGAAATGAATCACGTGACACCGTGACGTAGATTGTGATAATTTTTTATTGCTGCTACTGGTATACAGTGCAATATTAACGTTTACAACACGCTTCTAAACGAATTCAGTTCGTCTGGACCTGTTGCGTCGTGTTTTGTAAACTTTCTATTAATTACAGGAAAATTCCGAGTTATCACAATGTACGTCATAGGGTCACGTGATAAAAAGCAAAATAGTGTCCCCTGCGCCCCCTGATTAGAATTTTTTGTTCTAAACCAGGAAAAACTTACTTCTAAAAGATGATCTATAAGTTAATAAAAAGAAAAGATAGGGTGAAAAGTGTGTCACTTGTCCTTTAAACAGGGTTTGCTCAAAGCTCAAAGGATGATTTGGGCAGCACCCTTTTGTGGTACTTCTTGCTCTTTAAATTGCATGCATTTGTTTATCTTTAACATTCGATGCCAAAATGTTAATACCTCGGATGATGTGGGCAGCACCCTTTTGTGGTACTTCTTGCTCTTTAAATTGCATGCATTTGTTTATCTTTTACATTCGATGCCAAAATGTTAATACCTCGGATGATGTGGGCAGCACCCTTTTGTGGTACTTCTTGCTCTTTAAATTGCATGCATTTGTTTATCTTTAACATTCGATGCCAAAATGTTAATACCTCGGATGATGTGGGCAGCACCCTTTTGTGGTACTTCTTGCTCTTTAAATTGCATGCATTTGTTTATCTTTAACATTCGATGCCAAAATGTTAATACCTCGGATGATGTGGGCAGCACCCTTTTGTGGTACTTCTTGCTCTTTAAATTGCATGCATTTGTTTATCTTTTACATTCGATGCCAAAATGTTAATACCTCGGATGATGTGGGCAGCACCCTTTTGTGGTACCTCTTGCTCTTTAAATTGCATGCATTTGTTTATCTTTTACATTCGATGCCAAAATGTTAATACCTCGGATGATGTGGGCAGCACCCTTTTGTGGTACTTCTTGCTCTTTAAATTGCATGCATTTGTTTATCTTTTACATTCGATGCCAAAATGTTAATACCTCGGATGATGTGGGCAGCACCCTTTTGTGATACTTCTTGCTCTTTAAATTGCATGCATTTGTTTATCTTTTACATTCGATGCCAAAATGTTAATACCTCGGATGATGTGGGCAGCACCCTTTTGTGGTACTTCTTGCTCTTTAAATTGCATGCATTTGTTTATCTTTTACATTCGATGCCAAAATGTTAATACCTCGGATGATGTGGGCAGCACCCTTTTGTGATACTTCTTGCTCTTTAAATTGCATGCATTTGTTTATCTTTTACATTCGATGCCAAAATGTTAATACCTCGGATGATGTGGGCAGCACCCTTTTGTGGTACTTCTTGCTCTTTAAATTGCATGCATTTGTTTATCTTTTACATTCGATGCCAAAATGTTAATACCTCGGATGATGTGGGCAGCACCCTTTTGTGATACTTCTTGCTCTTTAAATTGCATGCATTTGTTTATCTTTTACATTCGATGCCAAAATGTTAATACCTCGGATGATGTGGGCAGCACCCTTTTGTGGTACTTCTTGCTCTTTAAATTGCATGCATTTGTTTATCTTTTACATTCGATGCCAAAATGTTAATACCTCGGATGATGTGGGCAGCACCCTTTTGTGGTACTTCTTGCTCTTTAAATTGCATGCATTTGTTTATCTTTTACATTCGATGCCAAAATGTTAATACCTCGGATGATGTGGGCAGCACCCTTTTGTGGTATTTCTTGCTCTTTAAATTGCATGCATTTGTTTATCTTTTACATTCGATGCCAAAATGTCAATACCTCGGATGATGTGGGCAGCACCCTTTTGTGATACTTCTTGCTCTTTAAATTGCATGCATTTGTTTATCTTTTACATTCGATGCCAAAATGTTAATACCTCGGATGATGTGGGCAGCACCCTTTTGTGGTATTTCTTGCTCTTTAAATTGCATGCATTTGTTTATCTTTTACATTCGATGCCAAAATGTTAATACCTCGGATGATGTGGGCAGCACCCTTTTGTGATACTTCTTGCTCTTTAAATTGCATGCATTTGTTTATCTTTAACATTCGATGCCAAAATGTTAATACCTCGGATGATGTGGGCAGCACCCTTTTGTGGTATTTCTTGCTCTTTAAATTGCATGCATTTGTTTATCTTTTACATTCGATGCCAAAATGTTAATACCTCGGATGATGTGGGCAGCACCCTTTTGTGGTATTTCTTGCTCTTTAAATTGCATGCATTTGTTTATCTTTTACATTCGATGCCAAAATGTTAATACCTCGGATGATGTGGGCAGCACCCTTTTGTGATACTTCTTGCTCTTTAAATTGCATGCATTTGTTTATCTTTAACATTCGATGCCAAAATGTTAATACCTCGGATGATGTGGGCAGCACCCTTTTGTGATACTTCTTGCTCTTTAAATTGCATGCATTTGTTTATCTTTAACATTCGATGCCAAAATGTTAATACCTCGGATGATGTGGGCAGCACCCTTTTGTGGTACTTCTTGCTCTTTAAATTGCATGCATTTGTTTATCTTTTACATTCGATGCCAAAATGTTAATACCTCGGATGATGTGGGCAGCACCCTTTTGTGGTATTTCTTGCTCTTTAAATTGCATGCATTTGTTTATCTTTTACATTCGATACCAAAATGTTAATACCTCGGATGATGTGGGCAGCACCCTTTTGTGGTATTTCTTGCTCTTTAAATTGCATGCATTTGTTTATCTTTTACATTCGATGCCAAAATGTCAATACCTCGGATGATGTGGGCAGCACCCTTTTGTGATACTTCTTGCTCTTTAAATTGCATGCATTTGTTTATCTTTTACATTCGATGCCAAAATGTTAATACCTCGGATGATGTGGGCAGCACCCTTTTGTGGTATTTCTTGCTCTTTAAATTGCATGCATTTGTTTATCTTTTACATTCGATGCCAAAATGTTAATACCTCGGATGATGTGGGCAGCACCCTTTTGTGGTATTTCTTGCTCTTTAAATTGCATGCATTTGTTTATCTTTTACATTCGATACCAAAATGTTAATACCTCGGATGATGTGGGCAGCACCCTTTTGTGATACTTCTTGCTCTTTAAATTGCATGCATTTGTTTATCTTTTACATTCGATACCAAAATGTCAATACCTCGGATGATGTGGGCAGCACCCTTTTGTGATACTTCTTGCTCTTTAAATTGCATGCATTTGTTTATCTTTTACATTCGATGCCAAAATGTTAATACCTCGGATGATGTGGGCAGCACCCTTTTGTGGTACTTCTTGCTCTTTAAATTGCATGCATTTGTTTATCTTTTACATTCGATGCCAAAATGTCAATACCTCGGATGATGTGGGCAGCACCCTTTTGTGGTACCTCTTGCTCTTTAAATTGCATGCATTTGTTTATCTTTTACATTCGATGCCAAAATGTTAATACCTCGGATGATGTGGGCAGCACCCTTTTGTGATACTTCTTGCTCTTTAAATTGCATGCATTTGTTTATCTTTTACATTCGATGCCAAAATGTTAATACCTCGGATGATGTGGGCAGCACCCTTTTGTGGTACTTCTTGCTCTTTAAATTGCATGCATTTGTTTATCTTTTACATTCGATGCCAAAATGTTAATACCTCGGATGATGTGGGCAGCACCCTTTTGTGATACTTCTTGCTCTTTAAATTGCATGCATTTGTTTATCTTTTACATTCGATGCCAAAATGTTAATACCTCGGATGATGTGGGCAGCACCCTTTTGTGGTACTTCTTGCTCTTTAAATTGCATGCATTTGTTTATCTTTTACATTCGATGCCAAAATGTTAATACCTCGGATGATGTGGGCAGCACCCTTTTGTGGTACTTCTTGCTCTTTAAATTGCATGCATTTGTTTATCTTTTACATTCGATGCCAAAATGTCAATACCTCGGATGATGTGGGCAGCACCCTTTTGTGGTACCTCTTGCTCTTTAAATTGCATGCATTTGTTTATCTTTTACATTCGATGCCAAAATGTTAATACCTCGGATGATGTGGGCAGCACCCTTTTGTGATACTTCTTGCTCTTTAAATTGCATGCATTTGTTTATCTTTTACATTCGATGCCAAAATGTTAATACCTCGGATGATGTGGGCAGCACCCTTTTGTGGTACTTCTTGCTCTTTAAATTGCATGCATTTGTTTATCTTTTACATTCGATGCCAAAATGTTAATACCTCGGATGATGTGGGCAGCACCCTTTTGTGGTACTTCTTGCTCTTTAAATTGCATGCATTTGTTTATCTTTTACATTCGATGCCAAAATGTTAATACCTCGGATGATGTGGGCAGCACCCTTTTGTGGTACTTCTTGCTCTTTAAATTGCATGCATTTGTTTATCTTTTACATTCGATACCAAAATGTTAATACCTCGGATGATGTGGGCAGCACCCTTTTGTGATACTTCTTGCTCTTTAAATTGCATGCATTTGTTTATCTTTTACATTCGATGCCAAAATGTTAATACCTCGGATGATGTGGGCAGCACCCTTTTGTGGTACTTCTTGCTCTTTAAATTGCATGCATTTGTTTATCTTTTACATTCGATGCCAAAATGTTAATACCTCGGATGATGTGGGCAGCACCCTTTTGTGGTACTTCTTGCTCTTTAAATTGCATGCATTTGTTTATCTTTTACATTCGATGCCAAAATGTTAATACCTCGGATGATGTGGGCAGCACCCTTTTGTGGTACTTCTTGCTCTTTAAATTGCATGCATTTGTTTATCTTTTACATTCGATGCCAAAATGTTAATACCTCGGATGATGTGGGCAGCACCCTTTTGTGGTACTTCTTGCTCTTTAAATTGCATGCATTTGTTTATCTTTTACATTCGATGCCAAAATGTCAATACCTCGGATGATGTGGGCAGCACCCTTTTGTGATACTTCTTGCTCTTTAAATTGCATGCATTTGTTTATCTTTTACATTCGATGCCAAAATGTCAATACCTCGGATGATGTGGGCAGCACCCTTTTGTGGTACTTCTTGCTCTTTAAATTGCATGCATTTGTTTATCTTTTACATTCGATGCCAAAATGTTAATACCTCGGATGATGTGGGCAGCACCCTTTTGTGGTACTTCTTGCTCTTTAAATTGCATGCATTTGTTTATCTTTTACATTCGATGCCAAAATGTTAATACCTCGGATGATGTGGGCAGCACCCTTTTGTGATACTTCTTGCTCTTTAAATTGCATGCATTTGTTTATCTTTTACATTCGATACCAAAATGTTAATACCTCGGATGATGTGGGCAGCACCCTTTTGTGATACTTCTTGCTCTTTAAATTGCATGCATTTGTTTATCTTTTACATTCGATACCAAAATGTCAATACCTCGGATGATGTGGGCAGCACCCTTTTGTGATACTTCTTGCTCTTTAAATTGCATGCATTTGTTTATCTTTTACATTCGATGCCAAAATGTTAATACCTCGGATGATGTGGGCAGCACCCTTTTGTGGTATTTCTTGCTCTTTAAATTGCATGCATTTGTTTATCTTTTACATTCGATGCCAAAATGTTAATACCTCGGATGATGTGGGCAGCACCCTTTTGTGATACTTCTTGCTCTTTAAATTGCATGCATTTGTTTATCTTTTACATTCGATGCCAAAATGTTAATACCTCGGATGATGTGGGCAGCACCCTTTTGTGATACTTCTTGCTCTTTAAATTGCATGCATTTGTTTATCTTTTACATTCGATGCCAAAATGTTAATACCTCGGATGATGTGGGCAGCACCCTTTTGTGGTATTTCTTGCTCTTTAAATTGCATGCATTTGTTTATCTTTTACATTCGATACCAAAATGTTAATACCTCGGATGATGTGGGCAGCACCCTTTTGTGATACTTCTTGCTCTTTAAATTGCATGCATTTGTTTATCTTTTACATTCGATGCCAAAATGTTAATACCTCGGATGATGTGGGCAGCACCCTTTTGTGGTATTTCTTGCTCTTTAAATTGCATGCATTTGTTTATCTTTTACATTCGATACCAAAATGTTAATACCTCGGATGATGTGGGCAGCACCCTTTTGTGATACTTCTTGCTCTTTAAATTGCATGCATTTGTTTATCTTTTACATTCGATGCCAAAATGTTAATACCTCGGATGATGTGGGCAGCACCCTTTTGTGGTATTTCTTGCTCTTTAAATTGCATGCATTTGTTTATCTTTTACATTCGATGCCAAAATGTTAATACCTCGGATGATGTGGGCAGCACCCTTTTGTGATACTTCTTGCTCTTTAAATTGCATGCATTTGTTTATCTTTTACATTCGATACCAAAATGTTAATACCTCGGATGATGTGGGCAGCACCCTTTTGTGATACTTCTTGCTCTTTAAATTGCATGCATTTGTTTATCTTTTACATTCGATACCAAAATGTCAATACCTCGGATGATGTGGGCAGCACCCTTTTGTGATACTTCTTGCTCTTTAAATTGCATGCATTTGTTTATCTTTTACATTCGATGCCAAAATGTTAATACCTCGGATGATGTGGGCAGCACCCTTTTGTGGTATTTCTTGCTCTTTAAATTGCATGCATTTGTTTATCTTTTACATTCGATGCCAAAATGTTAATACCTCGGATGATGTGGGCAGCACCCTTTTGTGATACTTCTTGCTCTTTAAATTGCATGCATTTGTTTATCTTTTACATTCGATGCCAAAATGTTAATACCTCGGATGATGTGGGCAGCACCCTTTTGTGGTACTTCTTGCTCTTTAAATTGCATGCATTTGTTTATCTTTTACATTCGATGCCAAAATGTTAATACCTCGGATGATGTGGGCAGCACCCTTTTGTGATACTTCTTGCTCTTTAAATTGCATGCATTTGTTTATCTTTTACATTCGATGCCAAAATGTTAATACCTCGGATGATGTGGGCAGCACCCTTTTGTGGTATTTCTTGCTCTTTAAATTGCATGCATTTGTTTATCTTTTACATTCGATGCCAAAATGTTAATACCTCGGATGATGTGGGCAGCACCCTTTTGTGATACTTCTTGCTCTTTAAATTGCATGCATTTGTTTATCTTTTACATTCGATACCAAAATGTTAATACCTCGGATGATGTGGGCAGCACCCTTTTGTGATACTTCTTGCTCTTTAAATTGCATGCATTTGTTTATCTTTTACATTCGATACCAAAATGTTAATACCTCGGATGATGTGGGCAGCACCCTTTTGTGATACTTCTTGCTCTTTAAATTGCATGCATTTGTTTATCTTTTACATTCGATGCCAAAATGTTAATACCTCGGATGATGTGGGCAGCACCCTTTTGTGATACTTCTTGCTCTTTAAATTGCATGCATTTGTTTATCTTTTACATTCGATACCAAAATGTTAATACCTCGGATGATGTGGGCAGCACCCTTTTGTGATACTTCTTGCTCTTTAAATTGCATGCATTTGTTTATCTTTTACATTCGATACCAAAATGTTAATACCTCGGATGATGTGGGCAGCACCCTTTTGTGATACTTCTTGCTCTTTAAATTGCATGCATTTGTTTATCTTTTACATTCGATGCCAAAATGTTAATACCTCGGATGATGTGGGCAGCACCCTTTTGTGGTACTTCTTGCTCTTTAAATTGCATGCATTTGTTTATCTTTTACATTCGATGCCAAAATGTTAATACCTCGGATGATGTGGGCAGCACCCTTTTGTGATACTTCTTGCTCTTTAAATTGCATGCATTTGTTTATCTTTTACATTCGATACCAAAATGTTAATACCTCGGATGATGTGGGCAGCACCCTTTTGTGATACTTCTTGCTCTTTAAATTGCATGCATTTGTTTATCTTTTACATTCGATGCCAAAATGTTAATACCTCGGATGATGTGGGCAGCACCCTTTTGTGATACTTCTTGCTCTTTAAATTGCATGCATTTGTTTATCTTTTACATTCGATGCCAAAATGTTAATACCTCGGATGATGTGGGCAGCACCCTTTTGTGATACTTCTTGCTCTTTAAATTGCATGCATTTGTTTATCTTTTACATTCGATGCCAAAATGTTAATACCTCGGATGATGTGGGCAGCACCCTTTTGTGGTACTTCTTGCTCTTTAAATTGCATGCATTTGTTTATCTTTTACATTCGATGCCAAAATGTTAATACCTCGGATGATGTGGGCAGCACCCTTTTGTGATACTTCTTGCTCTTTAAATTGCATGCATTTGTTTATCTTTTACATTCGATACCAAAATGTTAATACCTCGGATGATGTGGGCAGCACCCTTTTGTGATACTTCTTGCTCTTTAAATTGCATGCATTTGTTTATCTTTTACATTCGATGCCAAAATGTTAATACCTCGGATGATGTGGGCAGCACCCTTTTGTGATACTTCTTGCTCTTTAAATTGCATGCATTTGTTTATCTTTTACATTCGATGCCAAAATGTTAATACCTCGGATGATGTGGGCAGCACCCTTTTGTGATACTTCTTGCTCTTTAAATTGCATGCATTTGTTTATCTTTTACATTCGATGCCAAAATGTTAATACCTCGGATGATGTGGGCAGCACCCTTTTGTGATACTTCTTGCTCTTTAAATTGCATGCATTTGTTTATCTTTTACATTCGATGCCAAAATGTTAATACCTCGGATGATGTGGGCAGCACCCTTTTGTGGTACTTCTTGCTCTTTAAATTGCATGCATTTGTTTATCTTTGACATTCGATACCAAAATGTTAATACCTCGGATGATGTGGGCAGCACCCTTTTGTGATACTTCTTGCTCTTTAAATTGCATGCATTTGTTTATCTTTTACATTCGATACCAAAATGTTAATACCTCGGATGATGTGGGCAGCACCCTTTTGTGATACTTCTTGCTCTTTAAATTGCATGCATTTGTTTATCTTTTACATTCGATGCCAAAATGTCAATACCTCGGATGATGTGGGCAGCACCCTTTTGTGATACTTCTTGCTCTTTAAATTGCATGCATTTGTTTATCTTTTACATTCGATGCCAAAATGTCAATACCTCGGATGATGTGGGCAGCACCCTTTTGTGATACTTCTTGCTCTTTAAATTGCATGCATTTGTTTATCTTTTACATTCGATACCAAAATGTTAATACCTCGGATGATGTGGGCAGCACCCTTTTGTGATACTTCTTGCTCTTTAAATTGCATGCATTTGTTTATCTTTTACATTCGATGCCAAAATGTCAATACCTCGGATGATGTGGGCAGCACCCTTTTGTGATACTTCTTGCTCTTTAAATTGCATGCATTTGTTTATCTTTTACATTCGATGCCAAAATGTTAATACCTCGGATGATGTGGGCAGCACCCTTTTGTGATACTTCTTGCTCTTTAAATTGCATGCATTTGTTTATCTTTTACATTCGATACCAAAATGTTAATACCTCGGATGATGTGGGCAGCACCCTTTTGTGATACTTCTTGCTCTTTAAATTGCATGCATTTGTTTATCTTTTACATTCGATGCCAAAATGTCAATACCTCGGATGATGTGGGCAGCACCCTTTTGTGATACTTCTTGCTCTTTAAATTGCATGCATTTGTTTATCTTTTACATTCGATACCAAAATGTTAATACCTCGGATGATGTGGGCAGCACCCTTTTGTGATACTTCTTGCTCTTTAAATTGCATGCATTTGTTTATCTTTTACATTCGATGCCAAAATGTTAATACCTCGGATGATGTGGGTAGCACCCTTTTGTGGTACTTCTTGCTCTTTAAATTGCATGCATTTGTTTATCTTTTACATTCGATGCCAAAATGTTAATACCTCGGATGATGTGGGCAGCACCCTTTTGTGGTACTTCTTGCTCTTTAAATTGCATGCATTTGTTTATCTTTTACATTCGATGCCAAAATGTCAATACCTCGGATGATGTGGGCAGCACCCTTTTGTGGTATTTCTTGCTCTTTAAATTGCATGCATTTGTTTATCTTTTACATTCGATGCCAAAATGTTAATACCTCGGATGATGTGGGCAGCACCCTTTTGTGGTATTTCTTGCTCTTTAAATTGCATGCATTTGTTTATCTTTTACATTCGATACCAAAATGTTAATACCTCGGATGATGTGGGCAGCACCCTTTTGTGATACTTCTTGCTCTTTAAATTGCATGCATTTGTTTATCTTTTACATTCGATGCCAAAATGTTAATACCTCGGATGATGTGGGCAGCACCCTTTTGTGGTATTTCTTGCTCTTTAAATTGCATGCATTTGTTTATCTTTTACATTCGATACCAAAATGTTAATACCTCGGATGATGTGGGCAGCACCCTTTTGTGATACTTCTTGCTCTTTAAATTGCATGCATTTGTTTATCTTTTACATTCGATGCCAAAATGTCAATACCTCGGATGATGTGGGCAGCACCCTTTTGTGGTATTTCTTGCTCTTTAAATTGCATGCATTTGTTTATCTTTTACATTCGATGCCAAAATGTTAATACCTCGGATGATGTGGGCAGCACCCTTTTGTGGTATTTCTTGCTCTTTAAATTGCATGCATTTGTTTATCTTTTACATTCGATGCCAAAATGTTAATACCTCGGATGATGTGGGCAGCACCCTTTTGTGATACTTCTTGCTCTTTAAATTGCATGCATTTGTTTATCTTTTACATTCGATGCCAAAATGTTAATACCTCGGATGATGTGGGCAGCACCCTTTTGTGGTACTTCTTGCTCTTTAAATTGCATGCATTTGTTTATCTTTTACATTCGATACCAAAATGTTAATACCTCGGATGATGTGGGTAGCACCCTTTTGTGGTACTTCTTGCTCTTTAAATTGCATGCATTTGTTTATCTTTTACATTCGATGCCAAAATGTTAATACCTCGGATGATGTGGGCAGCACCCTTTTGTGGTACTTCTTGCTCTTTAAATTGCATGCATTTGTTTATCTTTTACATTCGATGCCAAAATGTTAATACCTCGGATGATGTGGGCAGCACCCTTTTGTGGTACTTCTTGCTCTTTAAATTGCATGCATTTGTTTATCTTTTACATTCGATGCCAAAATGTTAATACCTCGGATGATGTGGGCAGCACCCTTTTGTGATACTTCTTGCTCTTTAAATTGCATGCATTTGTTTATCTTTTACATTCGATACCAAAATGTTAATACCTCGGATGATGTGGGCAGCACCCTTTTGTGGTACTTCTTGCTCTTTAAATTGCATGCATTTGTTTATCTTTTACATTCGATACCAAAATGTTAATACCTCGGATGATGTGGGCAGCACCCTTTTGTGGTACTTCTTGCTCTTTAAATTGCATGCATTTGTTTATCTTTTACATTCGATGCCAAAATGTTAATACCTCGGATGATGTGGGCAGCACCCTTTTGTGGTACTTCTTGCTCTTTAAATTGCATGCATTTGTTTATCTTTTACATTCGATGCCAAAATGTTAATACCTCGGATGATGTGGGCAGCACCCTTTTGTGGTACTTCTTGCTCTTTAAATTGCATGCATTTGTTTATCTTTTACATTCGATGCCAAAATGTTAATACCTCGGATGATGTGGGCAGCACCCTTTTGTGGTACTTCTTGCTCTTTAAATTGCATGCATTTGTTTATCTTTTACATTCGATGCCAAAATGTTAATACCTCGGATGATGTGGGCAGCACCCTTTTGTGGTACTTCTTGCTCTTTAAATTGCATGCATTTGTTTATCTTTTACATTCGATGCCAAAATGTTAATACCTCGGATGATGTGGGCAGCACCCTTTTGTGGTACTTCTTGCTCTTTAAATTGCATGCATTTGTTTATCTTTTACATTCGATGCCAAAATGTTAATACCTCGGATGATGTGGGCAGCACCCTTTTGTGGTATTTCTTGCTCTTTAAATTGCATGCATTTGTTTATCTTTTACATTCGATACCAAAATGTTAATACCTCGGATGATGTGGGCAGCACCCTTTTGTGATACTTCTTGCTCTTTAAATTGCATGCATTTGTTTATCTTTTACATTCGATACCAAAATGTTAATACCTCGGATGATGTGGGCAGCACCCTTTTGTGGTACTTCTTGCTCTTTAAATTGCATGCATTTGTTTATCTTTTACATTCGATACCAAAATGTTAATACCTCGGATGATGTGGGCAGCACCCTTTTGTGGTACTTCTTGCTCTTTAAATTGCATGCATTTGTTTATCTTTTACATTCGATGCCAAAATGTCAATACCTCGGATGATGTGGGCAGCACCCTTTTGTGGTATTTCTTGCTCTTTAAATTGCATGCATTTGTTTATCTTTTACATTCGATGCCAAAATGTTAATACCTCGGATGATGTGGGCAGCACCCTTTTGTGGTACTTCTTGCTCTTTAAATTGCATGCATTTGTTTATCTTTAACATTCGATGCCAAAATGTTAATACCTCGGATGATGTGGGCAGCACCCTTTTGTGGTACTTCTTGCTCTTTAAATTGCATGCATTTGTTTATCTTTTACATTCGATGCCAAAATGTTAATACCTCGGATGATGTGGGCAGCACCCTTTTGTGGTACTTCTTGCTCTTTAAATTGCATGCATTTGTTTATCTTTTACATTCGATGCCAAAATGTTAATACCTCGGATGATGTGGGCAGCACCCTTTTGTGGTATTTCTTGCTCTTTAAATTGCATGCATTTGTTTATCTTTTACATTCGATACCAAAATGTTAATACCTCGGATGATGTGGGCAGCACCCTTTTGTGGTACTTCTTGCTCTTTAAATTGCATGCATTTGTTTATCTTTAACATTCGATGCCAAAATGTTAATACCTCGGATGATGTGGGCAGCACCCTTTTGTGGTACTTCTTGCTCTTTAAATTGCATGCATTTGTTTATCTTTTACATTCGATGCCAAAATGTTAATACCTCGGATGATGTGGGCAGCACCCTTTTGTGGTACTTCTTGCTCTTTAAATTGCATGCATTTGTTTATCTTTTACATTCGATGCCAAAATGTTAATACCTCGGATGATGTGGGCAGCACCCTTTTGTGGTACTTCTTGCTCTTTAAATTGCATGCATTTGTTTATCTTTTACATTCGATGCCAAAATGTTAATACCTCGGATGATGTGGGCAGCACCCTTTTGTGGTACTTCTTGCTCTTTAAATTGCATGCATTTGTTTATCTTTTACATTCGATGCCAAAATGTTAATACCTCGGATGATGTGGGCAGCACCCTTTTGTGGTACTTCTTGCTCTTTAAATTGCATGCATTTGTTTATCTTTTACATTCGATGCCAAAATGTTAATACCTCGGATGATGTGGGCAGCACCCTTTTGTGGTACTTCTTGCTCTTTAAATTGCATGCATTTGTTTATCTTTTACATTCGATGCCAAAATGTTAATACCTCGGATGATGTGGGCAGCACCCTTTTGTGGTACTTCTTGCTCTTTAAATTGCATGCATTTGTTTATCTTTTACATTCGATGCCAAAATGTCAATACCTCGGATGATGTGGGCAGCACCCTTTTGTGGTACCTCTTGCTCTTTAAATTGCATGCATTTGTTTATCTTTTACATTCGATGCCAAAATGTCAATACCTCGGATGATGTGGGCAGCACCCTTTTGTGGTACCTCTTGCTCTTTAAATTGCATGCATTTGTTTATCTTTTACATTCGATGCCAAAATGTCAATACCTCGGATGATGTGGGCAGCACCCTTTTGTGGTACCTCTTGCTCTTTAAATTGCATGCATTTGTTTATCTTTTACATTCGATGCCAAAATGTCAATACCTCGGATGATGTGGGCAGCACCCTTTTGTGGTACCTCTTGCTCTTTAAATTGCATGCATTTGTTTATCTTTTACATTCGATGCCAAAATGTTAATACCTCGGATGATGTGGGCAGCACCCTTTTGTGATACTTCTTGCTCTTTAAATTGCATGCATTTGTTTATCTTTTACATTCGATGCCAAAATGTTAATACCTCGGATGATGTGGGCAGCACCCTTTTGTGATACTTCTTGCTCTTTAAATTGCATGCATTTGTTTATCTTTTACATTCGATGCCAAAATGTCAATACCTCGGATGATGTGGGCAGCACCCTTTTGTGATACTTCTTGCTCTTTAAATTGCATGCATTTGTTTATCTTTTACATTCGATGCCAAAATGTCAATACCTCGGATGATGTGGGCAGCACCCTTTTGTGGTACTTCTTGCTCTTTAAATTGCATGCATTTGTTTATCTTTAACATTCGATGCCAAAATGTAATGCTTTTTAATTGTTGCCTTATGAATTGGTTGTTTAAACTTTTCTCAAGACGGCTGTGGACATGAGCCCTAAGGACAGTGGCAGATTGTCTGCAAGATAGGATAAGATTTGCACACGTTGTCTAGGCCATTTCCTCGTTTCCTTGTTATTTTATTTGTCAAAGAAACACATCGTTCTATTCCTCAAATATCGGCGAGCATCTTCGTAACAATTGTTTATTGTTTTGACCATGTTTGCTGTGTCTATGGCCCTTCGGAAAGCTGGCAATTTCGGACCCTCTATTGGCAGATCCCAGCGCAAAGTGACGATTCTGAATGCGCAGATGGACGCACATTTTTATTTTGGGCGCAAGTTCCTGGATGCTCCTTCGGCGTGCATACGGTCATTCAATAGTTTCTTATTCAATCTTGCTGTCTGTTAAGCACTTGTGGCGCTAACTGGCAGCTTCGTTTATATCTCAGTTTCACACAATAACTTCTGATTTCAACTCTTTTATAGCTGTTTTGAATTCATGTAAAAGCATGGGGGTGTCAAAATAATCCCCCAAGCTGGAACTAGAAATGACCGTGATGTTGGTTTCATCTGCCCCTCACTCTATTAATTTTGGTCAAAATTTACTTGGGTACCCTTGTACATGCCAGTAAATTTTGCACATCAACTTTTTTCGTGTTAAAGGTGCACTGTCCCTCAGTTTATTGGTCTACCAAAACAATAGTATACAGTTCTCAAGTATGACATCACAAAAAACTGTTTTCAGAATTTTAGTGTTTTAACCACATAACCTACAATAAAACCAAAAAATACTTCTTAATATGCAAATTAGTTAAATTTATCGAAAATTGGGTGATATGTGGCCAATGAAAGATTTGAAGTTTGCTAATGGGTTGCTGTTGTCAAGGCTCTGTCCATTATGAACAGGGTTCAAATTTCAAGAGGTTTGATGGTGATGACAAAGAGCCTGTGGTCATGTGACCATATCTCAGCCAATCTGTCGCACATTCAACTGATTTTGCCTATCTAGGTTTTGGTATTATATGATGCTCTTTCAGGTTATGAGATAAAAATTCAAAAATTATAAAATAGATTTTGTGACGTCATCACTTTATAACTCTATTGGTCAAATGCGGAACGCTTCCTGCACATCAATGACCAATGAGGATCGCGACAGTATGCCTTTAAGATTTGTTTAATTGTATCGCAATAAATAGTCGTAATGTTGAAAAATAACTGTTTGGCACAATTGTTAACCCAACATAACCTTCATGTTTTTTTCGGGACAAAAAATCAGTTTGGCTGTTAACCATAATCTGTGTTTTAAAGGTTGTTTTTTAGTGAAACATTTCCTTCACCGATGGCAAAGGTGTTTGAATTTAGGTGAGTGAATTTACTGGAGAATAAAAGACCTTTTGTCATCCTTTTTTGGAATGAATTTTGGCCCACTTGCATAGATATCTGCTACTTTGTTGTTTTCTGTGAAAGAAATTTATCAAAAAGATACTGGAGGACTTGTAAAGTTGAATCTTCATTTCTCTGATTTTTTTTCTCTTTAGCAAGAAGTAACAAACCTTTTTCTCTCCGTAGTGTTTTCGCTTTTGGGCTTTTTGATATATTGATTCTTGTTAATTGAGGAGTGAGGCCGTCCTATGTGTTTGTATTTCTGGTTTTCATTGACGTTTGACTGATCAAGGAAGAAAAACAGGATTTAAATTTACTCAAGTCGTAATGATTATTTACCTTGGTATATATCAGAAAATGATAAAGAAAACCTGGTGCTTTGGATTTTGGTTTATATCTTTAATATCTGCATACCGAGCTGGTCATAATTTCAATCCACTGAGGAGTGTCTCTCTTGCATAGACAACTTACGCATGCATTTTAGCCCAGCTTAATATCATAACCTTAGGAACAAAATTATTATCAACAAAAATTTGTCTTCAATGGCAGAAATTACTAGAATTTGCAAATTTAAGCTTACACCTTGTATTTTAAGTCCATATGAAATTGCGAAGCATTCAATCGCTACCCCCATGTTGCCCCACGTATCCCCATCTCCTCAGGACCTGTTGTCATCACTTGAATCACCTTCCCTTCATGGATACGTTTTCTGTAGCTGCAATTGTTCTTGCTGCCCTTTTTATAATCATTTGTAAACATATTTGATACATTAGTATCAAACATCATACGGATATAGTGAGTGGTAATTAATCAATATCTTGTTTTCATTTTCAAGTCGTTTGTCCCGCCGTGAATGATAACATTTTTAAAGAATGCTTCGATGAAATTTTTCCGCTCTCAGTATCACCCTATTTTGTCAAGGAGAAGAAAAATTTTGTACAAAGAGATTTGGCAAAAGGTGTCTGCTTCATATGAAAAGAGCAGGAATGTAGTGCTTGGGGTTCAGAGGGCTAAGTCCCCCTTGTTGATGCCGAAATTTGGCAAATGTCTTTTTTTGCTATTGTTTTTGCAACACTTTGTGCAAAAGCCCCCCTTGAATTCTGCGGGGCATTACGCAGGAGTAATTAGAGAAGAAGACAAACAAGAGGCTTTCACCTTCATTCTGTTGTGTCTTGTAATACGATGCTTTTCTCAATATCTATGTAGACAATGCCTGCCAAAAATCCTTGAAACAACCGGCGATCGAGTCGATTGTCATGTCTTTGCCAATACAATGGCATTGCAGTTCCTTCTCCAAAAAGGTGCTTTAAAAGTTGAGAGAATTCGTTATAAGCCAAATATGAAATAATCTTTCTTAACATTTTCTCTCCTTTATAGAAAACCTTGCGACTTACGGGGATAGAACGGAATAATCAAACTTATTATTAGCAGATGACGTAAGCGTTCAATACGTCTGGAACAGTGGTCTGGCACAGCAAATGTTTCAACAATAACAGCCATACCTATCTTAGTGGTTTCCTGGTGCAGTGCAGGTCGGAAGCTGTTAGTTATTGACCAACACAGCAGAATATCAAGCGAAGAGGAAGAGAAATTTCGATTTTTACTTTCCAGGGAACGTCCACCAGAGTCATTTTACAAGGAAGTGAGTTTTGGTTTTTTCCTTGCGAATCAAGAAATTTGCAAGCGATGCGCACAACAGGCTGAGAATTCACTGAGAAGCTTCCAAGTGTTTTCATTCTCCGAAAAGTGTATCTTGTACAAGAAAAGTGACAAAGGTAACAAAACCTACCTGTCTTAGATAATATAGCTCGATTGATTCATACTCCTGATTGGGGTTCACCCAACCTCGAGGTTCTTATTTTCTTGATAATTCGACTGTTCAGAATGTTGTTCTCATTTTAGTATTGACATTTCTATAATTACATGTGCCATAAGTCGTTTCTAAGACCATTAAATAACAGTTTTGTATGACACTTAGTTGCAAAGCTGATCAAAAATATGTTTTGTTTGTCAACACGAGAAAAAATTTCGAAAACGAATTTCCATTTCCACTATATTTTGATCTGAGGCTGGATACGTTCTCAAGGTGTTCTTATTTTTCTGGAAAAACCGAGACTTCATTGAAAAAGAGAAAAAGTTGTATACAACAAATTTAATTGGGACCGCCATGAGATAGATATGCACCAGATATTCCGTCTTTAGGAGCAGGGGCGAAGCCAAAAAAAAATTTTTGAGGGTTAAAGGAGTAATTTTTGCCGATAAATGGGCGTGTCTCACTCTTCAAGGGTGTGGTTAAAAGGTAAATACCATGCTGCTTTTATGCGTCTCTGTTTCAAAGTTCATACTTTAGTGCCATACTTTTAAAGTTCAGCTACTACAGAAATGTTGATACGATACAATTGTTGCAAAATAGTTCCAGGGTGAGTACAAAAGTCGCTTTTTTTGCCCGGCAAAAATCCAAAATATGCCGACGGACAAAGTGTTTGGGAGGGGGGATGCCGCACCCCTTGTACTCCCCCTTTGGCGATGTCACTGTGTACGAATGTATGACCATTTCTTGCATGGGAATCAGGTTACAATTGTTGTAAAATAGTTCCAGGGTGAATACAAAAGTCGCTTTTGCCCGGCAAAAATCCAAAATATGCCGACGGACAAAGTGTTGGGGAGGGGGGATGCCGTACCCCTTGTACTCCCCCTTTGGCGACGTCCCTGTATACGAGTGTATGACCATTTCTTGCATGGGAATCAGGGTATCTAAAAGGATGTTATACAGTTAAACTAATACAATAACGATATGCAATTAGATTGATACTTCTATGCTTCTCTTTGTTCCTTTGATTTGAGCTTTCTATCACAGAAAAGTCTAAGAGCATACGCCCTTTTCTTATGTATCTTACACCCTCCCTCCTATGCAATCGTACGTCGTCGTGTAACCAAACCACCCTACCCCCTCCATTTCTTAATGTACCTCATTTATTGACGCCTTTTTACCATAGTTTTCATAGTAACTAACAAAAGTTTACAGGACCCATTGCGGAAATGCCAGGGGGAATGTTGGGCAAGACAGCATAGAGGTGACGTGGCTTAACAGTTGTTTTGACAACTTTTAGTGCTTTGCTTCACTGCAAGATTCTGTCTGAAAACATGGGTGGTGCTCTCCCCCGCCCTTTCATAATGGCGCATTTCGTTGCTTTTTAAGGTGAATTCACCTTTGCTTTTTGCGATTGGTTCTTTTCAAAATGTCTAAAGCCATGAAAATTCAGAACTAGTAGTGCGTGTTAACAAACCCCTTTTTTATCTAGTCTTTCACCCGATCAGCAAAATCTTTTGTGATTTTCAACAGTCTTGAGTAACCCCATACCCCTATCCAAGTTTCAGAAATGCTCTGCTGTCTCGAAACATGAAGTTATCGACATGAAGATCCATTCCATGTCTTAGTGGTGATACATCACCCCGTTTTTCACTAAGTCACTTCTAGGTTTAAACTGTCAGTGAAAATGTATTAGATTTTTTCTAACATAGCCTACGGAATTTAAGAGAGGAGGTGGAGGGGGGATGGGCGAAAAGTCTTTTCTTCCATTTTCTTTGATATGCTTGCTTGCCTTGTTCTAGTAGCCAGATTGTTTATGACAATGATAAGGACAAACGAAGAATTGAACTCAATGCGAACTCCATTGTTGCACGATGATGCATTGGCAAGTGAAGGTTAGTACCATTGATTACACGTTGTAACGACACGCATACGCAAATACACGCATAATCGGGAACACGCGCACGGATCGATACATTTACACACGAGAAAGCACGCGTACACTTAAATACACGCATACAGGTAAATGAATATACGCAAGAGAGTAACCAAATACGCAGGCAAGAATGCACACGTAAATGCATGCGATTGCGCAGATCAATATGGACACGGAGCCACATGCAACAAAAGATGCACATTTTTATAGGAATGCACGTTGACGCCAAGGAACGAATGCATGCACATTGAAACACACGCAAATACCAGCCGATCATATTCATATGATACAGTGTACAAGCAAATGAGAAGACAGATATACTCGGGCATTAACGCAAGGAGACCCAAGGAAAACCTTGTGAATTAAGACCCAGCTTTATTCAGGGCCCTACAGAATACATCATTGTCAA
Source organism: Rhopilema esculentum (assembly GCF_057945365.1). Taxonomy (NCBI): domain Eukaryota; kingdom Metazoa; phylum Cnidaria; class Scyphozoa; order Rhizostomeae; family Rhizostomatidae; genus Rhopilema; species Rhopilema esculentum. Next base: position 2,324,631 of record NC_142834.1, on the reverse strand, counting down.
TGTTGAAACCAATACTTTTCACTAATTACTTAAAAGAAAAAATACACTTTTCATATCTCTTAGATTTCTTCCACTTAAGCAAAAGGCACCTCTGTTACTTGTGTGCCATTATAAGTAAAAAGCCATGCTTTAATATCCTTATCTTCTACAGATGATCGCACCAATTAATTCGATTTATCTTATTTCATCCGAATCAGAACAGTCACTTGACCCAGTATATGATGCAGCTTTGGACGTGGAGACATTTACGATGCACTACATACAGTTCAAGAGGAACGTATTAAAATCACAAGTAGGTACCATTAGGCTATCGTACAAGAAAAAGTATTCATGTTAGGCTGTTGTTGTAAACAACAAAGGGATTGCTGGGAAGATTAGCGACCGAAAATCTTTAAATGAGTGAGGCAACCCCCGTCCTGAAGTCATAGAGCATGCGTAATGATAACTTCGTTCCGTACGCATGCTCTGTCACTCCATAAGGGGGAGTTGCCTCATTCATTATTAGACTCTCTCTTGCCCGTTTCCCAAAATGGGAAGATCGGAACACTTGAGTATTTATCCAGGTTTTCAAATCTGCCAAATTTATGTTGATGCTTGAACACAAATAAAGTTAGCATGGGTATTAGAAAGGGACTTTTTGATTTTCGGAATTTCAAAAGGGGTTTAGAGATTTCGAGATGATTTAACATAGGATGGGACTAGTATGACAGAACTTTGAGGGGTTCGGCACATGGGGCTCGGACTGGGTTGTGGGCTGATAAGAGATTGAATTGAAGACAATAAATTCGAAGCCAGAACGAAACATTGTTTGTTTTTTTCTGCAACCTTACTCTGTGCTTTCCCTTCCCTTTTATTTGACATTGCATCGTGGTGGTCTTGGGCATTGTTCATCTCTTTTCGTTGCTTTTTTCCTAAACTTTTCGAATACCCTCCTGCAGGAGCGATTTAGGGGGTGCGGAGCCCGGGGTCGAAACATCAGCGGATGCCCTTTTTCTTAACAACTTTTCATCTTTTTTCTTACGTTCCGGGCAAACTTCAGGCTACCATGGGCGTGGGGTCTGGAGCTATGGCCCTCTGGACCCCCCTAAAAAAGCGATTGTTCTCCTGAAGACAAAACAGGTGGGGTCTAGGCGTGGTTTTTTGGTTCATTTGGTTTAATTTGATTTAGAATATTCAAGGAGGGTTGCCTTTCAGCGTTGCTGTTTGTCAAGGGGCCCTCCAAAACAATTTGTGTTTTTCATTAGATTTCCTCAGTATCTTAAGGCCGACCTCTACCTCCAACTTTTTGTACGCACCCACGTGACCTTGCGTATGTATGCGTATTTTGATATCACGTTGGCCGCAGAGAATAAAGTTCGCCCCCCCCCTTCCCCCCGGTAGTAGGCTTTGATCCTACACCTAAAGTTTCATTAGCGTGAACAAGCTACGAGGAGGCAATCAGATCAGGAGATTCGCGCGTGCAATAGACGGAACTGGACGTCTGCTCTCATTTTTTCTGGGCTCTATCGATATGTTTCATAAGCATCTCTTGTGGGCGTTGTATCTCGTTCTTACTGATTCTATTTTTCTATTGAATATGATTCTGTTCAAATAATCCAATCAGAATCTTCTAATTCTACCCTCTTTTATCAAGCAAAGGGCGGATGGCCAATCAATGCAGAGAATTCGGAAGCAGGACTCCACAGTCGTTATAGAAATAGCAATGCTTACACTGTCACAGGTTGCTGACATAAAAGTGTATGTAAAACGAATCAAAGAGATAGTAAACCCGCCAATTGGTTCTGTTGAGCTTGAAGTTGAGAAGAAGCACCCGACATGCGACAAGGTACTGAACTTCTATCTTTTGAGGTGTTTATGAACTGAAATTTTATTCTTTTTTTAACATTCAATATTTTTAACATGTTAAGCAAATACATTAAATAATTGAAAATTTTCAAACTAGCTAGGTGTAGGATTAACCTAGCAAATGAATTACAGCAAAAGCCGAAAGCATTTACCATTTTCTTGTAGTTTTTATTAACCAACTCACAAATTTTGCTAATCATGAGGATTTGAGTTTATTTTCCACATTTTATCTTTCTTCGTTGTTCTTCAGATCCCTAACTTAAACGTTTAAGGGTCTGGAATACAGGCTAACCTGCCCTTGCTAGCCAGGTGATAAGATCACATTTTCTCGACAATTTTTTGCATTGAATATTTTAGCATGAGTATCTCAAATAAAAAGTAAATTTCACGCTACGTGTGTATGTGACACAAGTTCTGAGTCCAATATGTGCTCATAAAAGGGGGGCTGGTCCCTAAAATGTCTTCGAGAATTTGAAAGGAAGCTATGCCCTCCCTGAGTTTTCCTGGAATGGCACCCTGGGTAGATTGAGGTTTAATAAGAAATCTAATGTTTTGCAGTATGAGCTGACAATCAATTTGGACTCAGTATTCTCGAAGGACGGTCGGCCGGTGTATGCTTTAGCAAAGAGCAACACTGAGGAACGGAATCTGTTTTTTCTGCGGGTTGAAGTTATCTTCATCGATGGCTCAAAAAGTTCACAGAATACAGAGCCATTTAAAATCGTTGGGAAAATGAAAGAAGTGTCATGTCAAAAGGAACCAGACGAAGGAGATCATCTCGAGCAAGTTGCTTACCAACCTCTAGCTATTTCAAACGCCGATGGTAATATAACGTTTGTTTATGGCTTAACTGATTAAAATGCAATGGCTTGACCGGATGTTAAGTAGTAAGACAGTTTCTTTAAAAGCCGTACACATGTTATGTTCTGTAAACTTTTCAAGAGGTGAATGCTTATGGATTTGTAAAGGACGCTGAAATGATTTTGAAAGCAAGCTAGCTATGGTTTTCAAGAGTTGCAGGCTTATTTTGGTGATTCTATCATTTTGCAAATGACTTGTGTATATTATTTCTGTGCAAGGTATGCCGCTGGCACTATTAAGACACAATCTATACTGGCAAAAGTGCTTGCAACTTGTCTTGTCATACTAGTTGATGGAACGCTCTTTATTTTGTGCCAGTTGAGATGGCAATGATAGTATATGAATTATTTCATGGCTCTGCATTTTAGGCCATGGTAAAAAGAGAAAATCAAATTCAATTGAAACTGTGCCACATGCAGGTTAGCTTATCGAAATTCAATTGTGGTAGACGCCTTTTTCATATCATATCAGATTTTAAATAAAGATAAGAAAATATTAAGTCTGAAAATGAAAGTTTTCTTTAGAATATTGAGGCTGGAAAAATTTAAGGTATTTTTGTTAAAAAAGTGTTTTGGTTGCAGTTATATATGCAGAATAGGACTGAGGCGATGTTTCATCAGTTTTTGCCGCGAAGGCAAGGAGCGGAACGGTATTCATGAAATGATTTTCTGCTAACGTTCATACAACTTAAAAATCCAACATTTGTTTAGCCTTGGCCAAACGCTCTCGACATTTCAAACACCCGTTCGGTATAAATAGTTATTTGTTTAATCAGCAACCAATTCAGCAAACTCCAATGTTTTGTGATGATATGCAAACCCTCTTGTATCTTTAGGGCTGTAACAATGTACCTTATTATGATGATGATGACAAACTTTGATACACATTACAAAGGTATTGGTTGTGCTATTCGAATCTGTATTCATAATCCCCTATGTTAACTTTCATCTTTGTTAATCAAAGTGGTTTTTATGCATTAGATTCACTGGAAAGAATTCTACAGTTCCTTAAAGAAGGCGAACCTTTGTCTGCTGGGCCGAGGACTTCCCTTTGTAGAGGTAACAGATGCTGGCATTTTCCAGTTTGATGCTCTTAATTTTGTTTTCAATGGTATTATATATTGTAAGATATTCGTATAAAACGGTGAATGACAGTTTTTCATAGCCTGTTTTGAGTGGCTTGAACTTCAAACATTTTTTGTTTAGGAAAGAAGATCAGTGCCTTTTCGTAAACAAAGAAATACTCTGCAGTGGGAGCAGGTCAAGGGGTCAGGAGGCCAAGGGGTCAGGAGGCCAAGGGGTTAGGAGGCCAAGGGATCAGGAGGCCAAGGGGTCAGGAGGCCAAGGGGTTAGGATCGTTCAGCCAAACGTTCGACAATCGTTCGTACAGGACATTGATTCAGCCATTCTTTTGTCCATTTTTTTCGTTTTCGCCTCTTATTTCTTCGTTTTTTTAATACCAGTGCAATATCTCTGGCAGCTGAAGCAACCAACTCCATTTCATAAACAGAATTGAGGCATTTGAATCTTATCTTATTCGACAAAGTCTGATCGTGTAAAAAGGGGCATTCGATTCGACAAATCTGAAGCAAAACTAGATTCGACATAATCGAATTCGACAAAAACTGACCGTGTAAGAGCGGCTTTAGTCTCAGGCCATAGATCAATAAGTCATTTTTCCTTTATTTTTGCAGAGAAACTCATCGAAGCTTCAAAAATTGTCAGTGAAGAAATCAGATCAAAGACAGCGTTTATCGAACAGCTGTATGGAGTGCAACAAATAAATACCCCACGAGGGGACATAGCGTATCATTTTGTTATCAGAAATCCTAGCGATTGCCCTTTTTTTAAGGAAGGTGAAATTGTTGGCATTTTCGAAGGGATAAATAAGGAAGCAGTGTTGGACAAACTGTCCAGCAGAAATGCACAAAAGTCGATCACACGAGGTGTGATAACACGGTCGCACTATATTGCAGCAAAGACCAAAGCCAGTGGTAAGATATGTAGTGGAATCCCGATATAACGAACTCTGAAGGGAACATGAAAATAGTTTGTTACATCGGGAGTTCGCTAAACCGAGAGAAAACGGTTTTTAGGTCTTTTCGCAGTACAAACCTAAAAAACCTTGGGGGGGGGGCATGTTTAGCCCCAGCATCTGTGTACATTGAACTCCAAAAAACCAAGCTGTTAAGACACGCTTTTGTCGGCATATTTGCTTGTTTTTGTGGTCATTGCGCTCCCAGCTGAAGAACGAATTTCCGCCACTGCTTTGCAGCATAGTTTCCTTCAAGTGCTTCGAGTAAACGACCTTTTTACAGCTGGGGTATTAAACTGGACTTTTAGGACCTATGCCTAGTTAGAGGGGTAGGGATCGCAGAAGCGGTGTGGCTGAGAAGGCTTTAGACTCCCCCAGTATTTCCAAAATATAATTTAAACCTAACAAAAATTACCTTGCTCTATGTTTTAAGCATATTTAGCCCTCTCAATCTGTAATCTGCTATACGGTCTTTGGAGAGGGGTGCCTAACTTCTCTGCTTGCGAATTGGCTCAGATCGATTTAATGTTTGATTTGCCTGTAAAACTGATTAGCTGGCGACCCAGTTTATCAAGAGATGCTTCTAACAATAGCTAATATTTAAAAAGATTGCCTTGTTCGTCTGTATCGAAATGGAGAAGAGAATGAGTTTTAATTGCTACTCCGCCTCCCCCAAGCCACTCCCCCAAGCCACTCCCCCAAGCCACTCCCCCAAGCCACTCCCCCAAGCCACTCCCCCAAGCCACTCCCCCAAGCCACTCCCCCAAGCCCCTCCCCCAAGCCACTCTTCCCAAGCCACTCCCCTCCTCCCCCCCCCATTTGGCCACACACAGCTCTGTTGGTAACAGAAAAGGTTGGTGACTTTGTGAAGCTGTCGATGTACTTTCATCTTTGCAATTAGATCTGAAAGTAAGTTTTGAAAAGGTTGGCTTTAAGATGTAGCTATGGTCCTTCTGGTCAACTTGTCTTCTTTCGACCCTGCATTGAAGCCACAAGTTGCAGCTAGTTTTCATTTCCAGTTGATTCCTCCCCCTCCCCTCTAAACCCAACAAATTACCTGTCGGCCCTGTAAAGTTATATTTTTTTCCAATCGTATTACTCAATGTATATCAAATGTTACATTGTTTGCAGGCATTACAGAAACAATTTGCATGTTTGGGGTGGTTCCCGTGCGTGTTAAAGGTTCTGTTGCGAGCGGAGAAGCTCTTTATTGCTCCGAAATTGAACCTGGCGTGGCTGTTAGTGGCAGGCAGCTGAAAAATTCACAAACCATACCCAATGCATTGATTGGAATTGCGCTGGAAACCTCTGGAGGCTTTTACGATGAGGTTTCCTTACATTTCGACATTTTGATCACAAACTTGGAAATCTCACTATATTAGCAAATTTAGTAAAGGTTTTTCGGATTTTCGACTTTTCAAGATAGAATCTGCAAATGTGTTATAACACAGAGAAAAGCACAGATAAATAAGTTTTATTTTAGTTCGAAATCACGTTTGGCGACAGAAGATAATAACCATTTCAAGATTGTTCGAGTATTTTATTTTATCTTTTATCACAGCAAAATATCAAATTTTCACTTCATATTAACCAATACGAATGCGAATAGAAACCTAGGTGCAGGTATCAGTTATCATTGCAGTATCAAAGTTGCATGTACTTTCTCACTATAGATTCATTTGGTTGAGAGTTTGGTTTCATTAACCATGGAAGTTTTTGGAAACTTAATGGACAGGAACATGAAACAAATAAACCGAAATATTGACAGCAAAGTGGACAGCATTAAGAAGTCAAGAAAAAGGCTACATAAAAGTAAGTAACAACAGATGTCTCCTTAATATCATGCATGGCACCTTAAGGTCTTCTAACCATGATTTCTTGTACCTGACACTGAGGAGAGACGAGTTTCTTTAATGAGACGCATTTATTCTGAAGAGAGACGCCGGAAAGAAGACACGGAAAGTAAACACCCCCCTCACATTTTGATAGAGAAGCAAAGGGGGCCATTGTGTCCTTTACATGCCCCTGAAACTGTCATTCTGTATTTGTTAAATTATCGTGACTGTGCATGTTCTTTTCAATAGAGTATCAATCATATTTTCTAAATTGCGACGTTAGATTCGAGTAAGCATGTCAATTTGCCAGTAGTTAGCCCAGATCCTTAATGCCCGCAGCAGATCGAAAGAAAATAGCTGATAAGAAAGAATTAGTAGAAGTTTGAAATAATTCTTCATATATCTTTTCCCTCAAGACATTGCCTTTTTCCATAGGTAGTTTCGGCATATTTTTTCTAATGAATAGAGGAAAAAAGGAATTGAACGAGAATGTAAACGCCGATGTTATTTTATTGATACCTACCTATTTCTATTGACAGGATTGCGTCTTTGCTTTGGCATTTCTTTCGTCTTCTGTTCTTTGCTTGCGATTCTTTTTTGGCAGCTTTTCGTGCCATGCTCTGCTTTCAAGTACTGGCAATGCAGACAGGGGATGATTGCTAAGCAACAAGCCTCGTTTTCGTACAGAGAATTGAGCACAGCATACAAGGTAATAGCACAGCATACATGGCCTGTGCATTAGGGGAGCCAGGGTGGCCATGTCCCACTCTTTTTGCTAAATAAAAGATTACCTCAAGTTTTCAGATGAATAAACCTGTAGGTAGATTATAGCAAAGAAGTCTGACCAAAGCTCATAAGCGAAACATCATCAAACATTTTTGCCATGAGGGAAGATACGGGGTAAGAGGGTTATTTCTTTCAATGGATCCCCCAGTTTAAAGTGGGTGGCACAAGCCCTGTTTTTCCCTACTGTTATGGCTCTGGCATTCAGAAATAATTAAAACAAGTTTTTTAATTGGAAACTCTCTTTTTAATGCCTAACAAAGTTATCACAGTGTCTTTTAGAAATTGAAGAAAAAAACTGAGTAATTTGGACAACCTTCTATTTCTTATTGCAAATTATTCAGAACAGGTATTTCTCAAGCTATGAGATATATAATTCATCATTTCTAGTCATCAGACATTTTTGTCTTCCAGTCATGAAATTTCTTCTTTGCACTTGTAGGAAACCAAAATTTCTGGAATCGAATTTACTTGGGAAAAGCTTATAAAGAAAACTGACCTTGGGGGCGCAAAGGCAATTAACAATACAGGTAAATCTAATTCTCAAGTTGAATGGAAGGGGGCAGATGTGCAGTCCAATGTGTACAGGGGTGCTGTCCTATGAAGTTAGGAGGGGGCTGTGATGTAGGCAAGGTCTAGAAGCCATACCGTTTACCACACTCATTATAACACCCATGAATACACCGAACATATTTGAATTAGTGTCAAAGATTCTTTCTGCACAGAAACCATTCAAACCATTCATCGACTAAGAAATTTCTCATTCACGGAAAAATCTATAGCATATTCGAAGGTTGCCAGACAGAATTCTTTCAACCAAAGACTTGCTTAAGGGGAACTGAGCTGAGCACAATCGAAACCCTTGGTTGTATAGCAAGCTGCCTGCACTCTGTTGCAGACTGACCCCGTTTTCTGCCAAACTTTCTTCTTCAATCCGCCACTGCCCTCGACCAATCACTTTTTCTGACACTGTTAAAGTCAGTTAGGATCTATGTACCTTATCTTCTTTAAAATTAAGCAATTTTTAAACAGTTTATTTCAAGAATATTCAAGACCCGTTATACATTGTAATTTGAAAGCTACAAAAACATGGTATGGCTTCCAGCCACCCACCATCTCACGCTCTACAACCAGCCACCCACCATCTTTAGGCTACCACTTTATGAGCCCCTTCATCCAGTGGCATAGTCTTAATGCGCAGGTCTGCAGTCAGTTGAGCAGAGGGGGCTACAGCCTCCCCTAAAGAGCCAAATTTGTCCAAACATTTTGGAAATTTGCCACTTAGTCAGAACGTTTAAATCATCAAAAAGAAAGATTTTCTGTCACAGGTGGAATGGATCACAATTATTGAATATCAGCAGTAGATTTGCTAATATAGGCCTAAGAAATGCCCCCAATCTTTGTATGGAAAGCTAATCTGAATAGAAAAGCATTATCAATTGTTTTAAAAGGCGGGGTCGTTAAGAATTCCCCACCTTTACTTCTATTTACATATTTCACCCCTCCAATGCTATGGACCTTGTTACTCCGTTGCCCGTATTTTGACAAATATGGCAATTTGTCCCCGTAAGGTACAACTTTGCTAGTAGTTTGAAATGATGACTTTGCTAACTTACAAAATATTACTAAATTTTCAGGATTCCACTACTATTTGAACCTCAAGGTTTGCGCTTGTGGTGACAAAGCTGCTGGGCCCAGCGCGTTTGCTGCCGATGTTTCCTGCACTCATCTGTACTTCTACTCAAGCTCCTGTATGAAGTGGTGCAGATACTATAGTGCTAAGAATATTATTTGTCACCCTTTTTACCCCTGGGGCTCGATGAGTACCCTATTAAAGGAAAAGCTGTGCTGGATCACAGCAACTCTCAAGTGGTATTGCCTTGTCTAATGTAATTAGTAAAAGTGCCACAGTGTAACATAGCCTATTCTGTGGCTAGTGATTGATATAAGCTTGAGTGTATCGTTTTTAAAAATGGTTGCACGTGTATATTTATTTATTTCTTTGTCTTAAAATGCAATTTTGTTTAAAATAATTCAATATATGGGATTCGAGACCAGCTTAGATACACTGAAATGATTTTTGGAATCACTAAGCTCTAGAAAATGTTTGCAATCAAAGAAAGGCCCCTAGAGAAAGAGTGGAACAAGCCCTTGTCACCATGAGTAGCAAATGTTTAAGATCGTTGCATTCAATCGACATTTTCTTCATCTTGAGACACTCTCAGTGAGCAAGTGGATCCTTCTGATGTCATACGATTTCTCAGCTGTAGTTAAACAGCAACGACTTATTTGATAATGACTCAATGACTAGTGACCCAAGGCCATTTATGCTGCAAGCAAATCTCAGCTGCGCAAAGATTAACGAAATAGGGGTGTCTTGGGGAGTCCCCTAGTTTTTGAAAAAGATGTACAAGGAAGGTGCAGAAAACTTGATGAAATCACTTTAAAGAAGAACTTTAGATTTAGCTTTAGATGCAACAAGTCTGTTTTGATTAAGGTCTTTCAAATTGTCCCTCCTCGAAAAATTCTTCGATAAATTTTGAATCCATCGATGACACAAACGCATTTCCAATGATATCCATATTTTATTCATGAATTCTCTTCTGTTACCATTTAGTACAAGGAAGATTTTGAGACGAGCTTAGCATGGACCAAACAAAATTTCACACGCTTTCTGCATAGCTAGCAATAGTTACGACGATCAAAATATTTTAAAACAGTTTCTCTAATTCCCTCACACTGGGAAAGAGCGAGAATACAAAATGCATCTTTTATAGCTATATATGTATATATGTATTTATATTCTCATAAAGTTTTAAAAAACAGACAAACTACAAGACGATGCCACAGGGAGCATGGAAATACATAGCAACCCTGTGACCATTACATTAAACAAATTTTTTTACATTAAACAATTTTACAGATTACTAATAATTAATAACAACTACAATTTTCAAGTTAAACAAAAAAATTCATTGATAAAAACAAAAAAAAATAATGAAAGACAAAGAAGATTTCTAAAACTACTTAACAAAACCTTTCAGAGTTCTGGATATATTTTAATGTTGCCTTTAATTACATCTTTTGTTCATCTGCTAGAAAAAAAATTGATGCTTGTGTCACAAGAATGTTTATTCGATCTAATGATGATAACATTTCTCTTATATCCTCCAATGTACAAACGATCCTTAAATTTTTATTATTTTGATACAGTGGTTGACAACAGCAGTAATTTATGGCAATTGACGAATGTGGATTGTTTTTTAGTGGAAATATTTAGCAGATGCTCTAGATGGGAAAAGAGAAGAAGGTGGCCAAGTTCAAAATAAAACTGTACTGTGTTTCCTTTAAAACAATGTACTGAATAGGAAACAATACAATAGATAACCCCCCACCCCCCCCCATATGAATTTCGTTCTGACGGCTCTGCTATTTAAATGCTGAAAAATACTCTTTTCACAGATTTAGCCTCCCCACCCTTACTGCTAAAAAGTATTTACCCCCCGAGGAGACTGTCATATATAGTAAACGATTTAAAAGGGATTGCACAGATTCGATCAAGCCCTGTTTAATCCAAAGACAGATTAAAACATTGGCCATTACAAGACTTAACATAAAACTCTTGGATTGAAGAAATAAAAGATTCTAAACCCTTGATAAAGAAAATGTGCAAGAGCTCAAGGCAACTCGAAGTAAAATTTTAGATGTATAATCATGTTAATCTCAGTTTTTAAATCAGACGGGGGCTAGCTATCCTCAACAGGGGTTTTTTAGCCTCCAAATATTGTGGATTAGGACGTGTTAAGCGTGCTCAATATGATAAGGAGTAAGGGGATAATAACTACACTTTTTAAAAGAACGAGCGATTTGAAGTTCAGGCTGACTGCTTTTAATTTTTTTAAAAATCTGAGGCTGGATTGTTCTTAACTTGCTCTTAAATTATGAACGTGTAAGCAGTGCAATAGCTCAAGGCAACTCGAAGTGAGTGAGCCAACAAAGTGAGTGAGACATCCTAATATTTGGCGACAAGGTTGAAAATTGGCTGGAGAAAACCCCTAGATGGCAAAAAAACTTCTCAAATTTTGAGATGAAACACTGCTCAAACTTCACATTACACTAGCTTAGCCTCAGCTTGCTCTTAATTCGTTCTCAACTTTAAACCATTTTTAGCTTTGGGTTTATATAGAAATTGCCTCTAAAGTAGTGCTAGCCGTACAATTTAGAATTTTTTGTGCTTTCCCCGAGTTTTTTAATGGTTAGATTAAATTAGAAATGACGATGACATAAGGAAAAATCAGGACATCCCAGATAAGAAAATTCGTGTTCCCTGATCCTAGTTCATCATTTTTGATGGATTTGCGTCTTATCGGTGATGCGAAAAAACTTGTGTCGGAGCGTGTAATTATGTATTTAGATACCCATTGGATAAAATGATGGAGTGCTAGGAATTAAATGCCTCCGAATCCAACATGATTCGGAAATTTTTTTTTGAAAATCAGTTTTTTGGCAAATGAAGTAGAAGAGAATCAGAATGGCTGACCAATCAAGAAGATTCACTTGCTCATTAAGAATTTTGTAGCAGGATGTTGACAAACAAAGAACATTTCAGGAAATTGTAGAACAGATTGTGAAAAAGGCAGTAGAATTTAGTCAAATGCAGAACACATTTTTGTGAGTAATTGAATCGAGTAATAACCATCTAAGTTAGAAACACGAATCAGCATATAGAATTACGTAATATTGGTACAAAAAGCAACCATAAATAGCTTATTTTCCGCAAATGGATATATTGTAAGCTGTTCATTCATTCGTCAGTCCAAGCACAAAAATTACATTCCATGGTTCTGCTTGGCAAGTCAAAATCCCATTTGGATCTACGAAGACAATATCCTCTTTCCCCCTCAAAGGGTGTCTTTTCTTCCATCGGGGATCGTATATATGAAACTAAGCATGCCGGCTCTTTTAATGCTTTATGCATTTAGATAAAAACTAGCAAAGATTTTATTTTGCTAATACTTCAGAGTCTACTGATCTTTAAGGGGTCACCCCATTCATTGGACTTTCTCGTTTACCTGGAATTGTTTCTATGGCCTTGCCTTATTTGGAAACCTTTAGATCACCATCTAATTTTGCCCCATTTTCGAATAGTTTATATCCGAACTATATATGACGCCCATTCTAATGTGGATAAAGATGAGACCAAGTCGTCTCCGAAGTTTTATGTAACTAAAATATTCTATAGCCAATTCCTTGTCAAAATATTGCTTAAAAATTTATCGTTGAAATGATAATTACTTCACTGAAATTGTCTATTGCAATGAATCTCGTTTTAATATTTATATTAGGATTTATATACCTTAACGTAGGTCTTGCTTTTGAGGCTTGCGTTGTTTTTCAACAGACGTGTTCAGTAAATATACCAGCGTATTTCTAAGTTATTACAAATAATATGTCAATTCTCTTTTGCCTGGTTTCGATATAGCCGTAAGAGACCGTAAGGTTGCCGCAGCCATTGCTGGAGACATTTTCCCCGGCATGCCGCAGCCATTTTCCCCGGAATGCCGCAGCCATTTTCCCCGGCATGCCGCAGCCATTTTCCCCGGCATGCCGCAGCCATTTTCCCCGGCATGCCGCAGCCATTTTCCCCGGCATACCGCAGCCATTTTCCCCGGCATGCCGCAGCCATTTTCCCCGGCATGCCGCAGCCATTTCCCCCAGCATGCCGCAGCCATTTTCCCCGGCATGCCGCAGCCATTTTCCCCGGCATGCCGCAGCCATTTTCCCCGGCATGCCGCAGCCATTTTCCCCGGCATGCCGCAGCCATTTTCCCCGGCATACCGCAGCCATTTTTCTCGGCATGCCGCAGCCATTTTCCCCGGCATACCGCAGCCATTTTCCCCGGCATGCCGCAGCCATTTTCCCCGGCATGCCGCAGCCATTCCCCCCAGCATGCCGCAGCCACCTCTCCCGGGACCGCCGGAAGCCGCAACCTTTACGGTTGCGGTACCGTAACGACTTGTAAAATGTTGGATCGTTTCAACTCTTCTGGAGACGACCGGTTCAGTAAGCGGTATCTTGCGACACTTCAGGCACGATTGTTGCGGCACAAGATTCAGATGTTTCCATTTGAATCGATGACTGCGATAGCGGGGCATGGCAGATAGAAAATAACAGAAAACTGGCCCCGGCATCCTTACGGCTTTATAGAAACCAGGCTTTATAGCTGCAATACAAGAAAAACTCTCCGAATAAGATCCTAGAATTATTGGTGTCACTCCAGCCTCACATTTACGTCCACTTCTTTTTCTTAGTCTTGAAATCATCAAATTCAACTAGAAAATATGCGAGTAACTAAAGATGCTGCTTCCAAATGTTCTAAGGGAATGCTCGAGTAAGAAAGGCGTTCGTGTTGTTTACATTCGATTCAACATTTGAGAAAAGTACATGTCATGTTGTTCCTTGGGTAGAGTATTTCCACTTTTAGAGGTTTTGTTTTTAATTGGTCGTCTCAGAAATAAAAAGATTTACGGCCTTTGTTGTTTTTCCTGAGAAGTGGCTGAGTCATACTGAGGTTTGGATCGAAAGCAAAATTAGAGGAAGAATGATGTATTTGATTGGTTCCTTGTTTTGACCAATCAGCGACTGCTGACCCCTCGCGTGGCTGAAGAGTCACTAAAGAAAGATGTTTTTCTTGAAAATGGACACAGATTAAAGGATAACCTTGCTGAAACAATGATTTTAAAGTAGTTTCAATTTCTTATTTTCTGGGAAAAGGTAATTTCCCGCGCCAACACTTTAGTCACTGTCATTTTCTAATTCCATCAAGAGAGAAACAGGCCATATTGCCTTGCGGATTCTTAATTGAAACTCTGGATTTGATCAACAGTTTGCTGGTTAATTAACAGGTTGGTTCAAGCAACGGAAAATTAGAAACAAGGTCAACAAAAGTGTATGAGGAACATTCGAACTTAAGGATGTCTGATGCGTGTAATCTGAGCTGATGAATGGAAAGCGAAACTTTTAAATCATTCTTGCGTTTGGATTTTGAAAATATCATTTGGCATAAATTCTCGACCAATACCAAAACGTAGTTGACGAACTGAACAACGTAAGTATTTTGTTACACTAATTATAATTTTTGTTAAGTTTGCTAATTTTTGTCTCCCATAGTTTACTGTGAATTGTCCTTATTCAAGAGCAATAAGCCAGTGTGCATTCCTTGTAGCAAATCCCGAAGATCTATTTGTGGAGTTGTGTTGTTTTGGCGTGGCGTCGGCGTGAGATAAGCATCTGCTGGCGTGAGGCGCACACTGAATTTTTGTGAAGTGGCGTAGCGGCGTGGCGCAAAGCTCTTTCAGTTTTTTGCCTATGAACTTTCACTGTCGTAGCAAAACCAAGTCATAGAAATATATAAATAATCAAAACAAATTAACTCATAAATGAACAGTGCCAACCACGTGAAGCTTACAGCACAGAAAACGTCGTTGGGAACCAAGAATTTTGAGACACTTTGAGAGCACACAGAAAACTGGCATGTTGCATGTAGAATGCAATTTGTGTCTTACCCTTGATAAAAGCAAGGGCTTGCCCCCAGCTTATTTCACTACGAAACAGCTACGTCAGTGAGTTCATTAGGGGTCCGATATACCGTGCCTTTTTTGCTCCGATATTCGTTGACTTTGGTATTTTTGACAATATCTATAAGGTGTAAGCGTCAAATTGCACTCGAATTTAATCTGGGTAATCGCTAAACTATAATGAACCCCAGTGCCGTCGGAACGAAATTCACATTGGGGAGGGGGGGCTGCCCATTGTTTTCCTTCTCATTCAGTACACTGTTATAAAGGAAACATACTACAGTCTGACAATTATTGGGGGGGGGGGGGGGGCTGAACCCGAAGTCGAGACTTATTTGACAGGGACTAAATTTTCTGGCACGAAGAGACAGGAAGGCCAGAAGAATGGTAAAGATTACGTCATTCGTGTCGATTGTCCATCATGTTGCGAACAAGGAAGTAGATAGCCAATACGAACCAACAATTACTTTGGATACGTATGTCAACAGGCAAAACCGCAGAGAGAAGCCCAAAAGAGATGCATGCAGTGAGCACAAGTGTGTGTAAGGAACCATTGAAGATGAAACTGCATCCTTCTGTTGGTCTTTAAACCTTTTTAATCGTTTAATCATTGTCATTACGTCATCGAGACATTTGAACAGTGTATTCTGTGGTACCACCGCGAAGGTGCAATACTGAGCTTCCAGTCTAGTTGGCCTCAAGACAAAGTTGAGAGAATTTTTTATGTATTGACTGCCAGCGAAGTGGAAAGGATATTCAACGTTTTTGTTAAGGTAGAACGTATACTTTTCTTCTATTTTTCGTATTTTTGTTGCTGTTTAGGTCAAACATGGAGGCTATGTCGTAATATTTTGCCCTGTCCGTACAATGGCCGGAATTTACTTCTCGAACTTCCTATTTCCTTGGCCAGTCAATAATACCTGTTACTTTTGCGACCTGTAGTATATTCCCATTAATATATTACTTTTTTGACAATGATTTATTCATTCTATGTGTGAACCAAATCTACTCAGTTTTGATTGTAAATAAACAGATTATGAAAATTGACGTTACAGAAAATTATGACGAATGTCATTTGTCAAATGGCACTTACTTGAACACTTATGATATCACGCATCTTTCTAAAGAAATAACTTAAAAGTTAACAAATAGCAGATATTTTATTTTGTCAGAGCCTTTGTCGTCAAATTGCAACTATAAACTGCGGATTGTGTCAAAATTTTACAAATTTTAGGGTCAAAATTGAAATAAATGGTTTAGAATTTAGTTAATGACACTAAAAATCCCCGTGTATACTTGGTAGTGTTATGATGCATATGGAATCATCCCTTCAATTGCAATAATTCTTTCTAGATGTGTATTTTTCTACTATTGGGTGACCCATTATTTACAAACAGTCATTTTAGAATGATGAGGATCAATTTACCTTTTTTAAGACAACTTTAAAATTAACCTTTCTAAGAATATTTTTCAGTTCAGTTCAGTCATCAATCTGGTTACAGTCAGTATCAAAACAGGTGAAAGTCTTGCCTATAGGCACAGAAACATTTCAAAAGTGGGAGGGTGGGGGTACATTAGGGCATAGCAGAGGTACCCCAAGAGCTGCAAATTAATAGACACTTAACTTCGGTTTATGAAAAGTTTGGAGGGCATTTACCCACTGTGCCCCCTGAATGAATATGAAAATTTGTTTTCATGCTCACTATTAAGGCATTATGGAAACAAAATGCCAATTAAAAGATTTCAAAATTTAAAGAGCTCTTTTGAATGCAAATAGATCAAACAATAATGAAAAATTGTGTTTTAACAAAGATACCTAACCACAAAAACAGTGTGGTTTTGTTTTACTAGATTAAATAGGTCTTCACTAGATTGAAAGCTCTACTTATATACTCCCAAGATGCAAGTAAAAAACTTTGCATACCTGCTTCAGCTCCATCACTATTTCAACTGTTATGTGTGCTGGTGACCCTTTTGAGTAATGCCCCCGCCCCCTCCCCCAGTGTGGAATCCATGTAGCTTACGCCAGAAATATCCGACGTAGACTACCGATTTCCCATTGTCTTTCTATTGTTTATTGGCGTATGTCCGGCGTGAGCTTCACATTGATTCCACCCTGACCCCTCCATATCTCTGTAAGACCAATTGGAATTTTGGCTGCCTATTTTGATATGATTTATGTTCGCAAGTGTTCAGTTACCATTGACTAATTTGCAATTTCGTTATAGATTTGGGGTAATGCTTGGCTTTGTTAAAAAGGAAGAAGTCTCATCCATGACAGAACCACTGATATCTACACACAATGGTAAGCTCCTCTTTCCCTGTAACTTTGAAGTTGCACAAGTTTTTTATTTGAACTGTGCCAAGAATAGTACAAGAGCTCCTTACATGCTTTGCTAGAATACTCGGTTTTTGGAACTACCAAGAGTAGAGTTTTTAGTGACACCTGGTGGGTAAAATTTAGAATTATTTGTTTTCTTTAGGTCCCTTCCTGTGATAATTAGTGAAGAAATTTTAAGAGCATAACTCAAAACTCTAAAATGTACCTGATAATATGATATTTAATTTTCATCTAAATAGGGAGTTGCATGGGTTATAAAATAAGGTTATTTTGAACTACAATAATTTAAGGATCAAGCCAAATTATTTCTTTAGTTCTAAATAAACAGCAAGATCCTTTAACTGTATCACAACTAGTTATGAGCTACCCATAAGCCCAGGCAGCTGCTGTTGAGGTTTTGCATCTACCTCATCCAGTTCAATCAGGATCTCTGCCAGGAATGCTGGAATGACAAAGGGGCAAGGGGGGGGGGGGGGTTTGAGTTAAAGCACATTTGAAAGATAACTCCCAGCTTCTACTAATTCTTTCCACGAACTGCCATTTTATTTCGATCTTCTGTAGATATCTTGAAAATTGGCTAACTTTTGGCATAAGAAATTATTGTACAAGTTTTAAGAAATGTCGTCATGATTCAAGCACTACAATTAGAATTTCATACAAATCTCTCTGATTATTACAATTGGCCGGCATCAAGGGCACTTTAATAAAAAGGGCACTCTGGCCCCTCTTGCCCCTCCTATCAAAAGGCAACAGGGGTGGTTGACCCCCCCACGCCCCCTTCTCTGGTGTCCCTGATCTCTGCACTATGAAAATGCAGATGCACTCAGTTTTGAACAGAATGGGCAGGGATAGATCTTGGACTTTGTAACACCATATCTGGCAACTGACTTGGCTAACTGTTTAAAAAATGTGCATCTTATACACACATACAAGACTTAACCATTGGTCAAGGACCTGTCACAAATGCCCTGATAAACAGGCCAACGCTGTGCCTTTAACAATAAACAGAAAAATTGTATTAATACAAAGATGCTGTGCTCCAAGTATAGTGGAAGAACAATCAATGTATCTGGCTCACATTCTGAACTTTATTTGTTTCACTGTCTCCCTTTGTTTGCTTATTTGCTTGCTTGCTAAAAGGGCTGGAAGACAGTTTGTTTCTCAAAAGCATAATAAACAAGGGAAACTTCCTCATGGTCAATTATTGGTAGTTTCTAAGATTCAAATGTTGAAGGAAACCTGAGGAGTTGGAGATATTCAATTTTGCAGAAAAATTTCTAGGTTCTACAGATTATTTTTAAATAACACAGCATTGAATGGTAAGTTAACTCCATATTGATCTAACTTTTGTCAACATCAATCTTGTTTAGAAACATTTCAAATATCCTTTCTTCATGCATATTCTGATACTTAGTAACCCTGATTAAATGGACCTTTCATGCTTACTCACAAAAAAGCATTGATGATTCTTTTTATTTCTCAAGGTGACATCAACATCTCTTACGAAGATGATGAGCTAGTGAAAGAGATCATCAGCTCCATCTCGGGGCCCTCACACAGCAGTACATGTACAGATTTTATAAGCAATGGTCTGTTTGGACAGCAGAATGGAAGCATTTACTTCAACAGCTCACAGGATGTCTACTGTAATGGAAATGTGCTTGGAGTTGAAAATGCTGATTTCATTGGCGATGAAGTAGACACATCAGCTATCAGCGAAAACAGGAATTTTGAAATCAACTACATCAAGTTTCCAAAGTCAATCATCAAATCCCAGGTACTGTTTTTCATCATCATTGCCATGTGAATGATTATTTTAAATGATTTTAAATGAGAAATATAACAACAATGCTTTTGCATCTTTAGATTTAGGGTAGAGCAACCGCATACAGAGTGGCTCATCGTGTGCTCGAGTCCTGCCGTGGCTGTGTCACTTCCTTTTCTCTTAATATATTGTCCTGAATCCAGTTATCCTATCGCATCTTTCTAGAATTGTATTGTATTATGTCTACGCTAACATACAACTCCTTCTATATGCAGAGAAGAAGCGGTGGAGTTTCACAACAGAGGCTTAGCATTGAGGATTCAAGGATCGTTTTAGGAATAACACTTCTTGGCGTTGCTCAGGTGCTCACAATCCGGTGTTTTGTGGCAAGAGTTGTTGATCCGTCTTTTCAAAGATCTGACGTGGTTAATGAACCAGTCGAGCTGGAAGTAAAAGCATTGCAAGGAAAAGTCGGAGAGGTATAATTCAGTTCTTCTTTCAGATGGAAAAGCATTAACATTTTTGCAAAAATAGCATCCTAAAATTCCCTTAAAGGCAAAAATAAAGCTGAACTAAAACTAAAGCTAAACGATTGCTCAGTTACTGAATCCAGTTATGCCACGTCCATTAACTTTTAGGACAACTGCTTACATGAAGTTGTATTTTCTCAAAAAATCGTACTCAATTTTTGTTTGCCTTCTGTAAGGAAGATTTGAAACGTGCCCGCTTTTAGAAATCTCTTCGAAAAATCCCTCTTGATGAAAACCCTTTCGATAAAAACCCTTTTCATGTTTTCGGTCACTGGCATTTTAGGCCAAGGATTTTAAGAAATCCCGTGTGTTGTATGACAAATTATACTTAGGCAACTCGGTTTTTATAAACCGTTATTAAAAAACACACACACGATCGCGAAAATTCTAAGAAAAAAAATTTCTGATCGTGTATGTGTGTTTTTTAATTATGGTTTATAAATGTACCTAGTTACCTAAGTATAAAATGTAATTTCTTTTTCGCTTTTGTGTTTTCCGTCCAACTGTGATGCGTCTGTTTACCTTATCAATTTTTCTCACATACTGCTCTTTTTAAATTACGTTTTAAGTCAATTGATCATTTTGAAATTGAAGAAGCTTTTTCGACATTTTTATTCGTCGAGAGCCTGTTTTGGTCGTGATAGCCGATTAGTACCTACAATGCCTGCCAAAAGTCTTGGAACACTGACATCAATTTCCAAGGTCAAAATCAATCACCCCCCTCTCCTCTACAGAACAATGTTGGTGTACTATCAAACGGGTTAGGATTTTAAGAAGGCACTTTCTTTTGCGCTTCTTTTATGATATTTCTCTAAATCATCAACATTGTTTTCGGGGGAAGGGGGCGGAAGTAGCAATTTTTTTCATGAAAGGAATGAAAGATATCAAATGCAGCGTAAATTGCTGGGTGTTCCAAGTACTTTTGGCAGGCATTGTACATCTGAGTGCATTCATTAACGAGGTAGCTACGACCAACCTCCAGCATAAATTTACACACGAGCGATACTGCCGCAGTGAAAGTCGGCTTTAATACGTAAAAAGTCACTTATTGTACGGGCAGTTGTCATTATGTAATAGACAATTTGACATTATTTTGAACAACGTTTCAGTATATACTCAATATCAACCTCGACTCAGTCTATGATGTGAATGGAAAATTGGTCTACGGCCTGGCCAAAAACAAAATCGAAGATTTAAACAAATTCTACTTAAAAATCCTGGTCACCTTTGTCGATCACTCATGGAATTTTGCTGATACAAAATGTTTTCAAGTCGTTGGCAGAGCCAAAGATGCGGACAAGAAAGAGCCAGTCACAGGTACCAAGCTTCAAGCTCTATCCCTCTGGTGAATTGTTTTTAGCCAGAATGCAAATTAGATCTTTAGAATGCTGAATGAGTTCTAATTAAGGAAAATTGTTTTGGAACCAGCCTTATGTCTTGTTGTCTTATTTTTGGTATTTCAGTCAAAAAAGATTACTGTAATTTCCTCTTGTTACCATAATTATGATGTGATGTATGAAGCCATGAGGATCTAGAGAAGGTTAACAAGGGCCATTACAGCTAGTGATTGTTCATAGGCCTACGTTCCTTAGCATAACCTTCTCGAGTCTTCGACACTTGTGTTGAAAGAGTGGGAATTTTTACATCTGAAGTTTAAAAGACTCTTAAAAACCTTTATCAAATTATTACGAGGGCATATTTTGTACCAAAAGCAATAAAATGCAACTTAGCCAAATAATGGCATGAGATTTCCACTTCTAAGCATCCGAGAAACTTGATTACACCAGTTGCAATACGATTTTATTGTGTTCTTTAATTAATAAATTGCAAAACAAGAGTTCTGATAAAATTCGAAGAAAAGCCAGCCTTAAGCTACTAATATTGATGCTAATTGCACACTTAAACCGGGTTCGCATATCCTCCTTTGGGGCTTGGTTTAAGAGATTTTTTTGGTTCCTGATTTGACTAGAAAATTGAACTTCTTGATTCTAGAAGCAAATCAACTGCCACCAGCCCCGAGACCGGGTGCTAAACGAGCAAGAACCGGCACCGACGAATCAACACAATCTAATGGTATTTGATTAATTGACTTTTCTGTTTGTTATCGGTTAATGTTTTTTAAAATATCACTCTCAATGCCATTTTATGTACTGTAGAACCTCAATTTGATGAACGCATGTAGGATTTGAGACACAGTTTTTAGGGAGCTGTTCAGCGTCTAGTAATTATTTCCAAGATACTTTGACAAAATAAAGGAATTATAGGCCGACATTTTCTTTGTTTGGGTCTGTCCGCGATATGGAGGTTTCTTTTTAAAGAAATCGCAGAGTATCAATACAAAGCTGTTGTCGATTCGATGTTCACCAGCACAATGTCGTGCTTTTAAAGACCGCAAAGGGATTTTAGAATCCTGTTCTCTCCCTGCTCAAGTTCTGGTATAAGATATCTTCTGCTTATCATGTTTACATTATGTAAAAGTTCAAATTTCTATGAACGAACCTATTAGATATTTTAGATTTTCTACAGGTTTTTGGTTTTATATTATATTGTCGTCTTATATTGCAAAAATTTGAAGTTAATACTCATAAGCTTTTGCGGCGACCTCTATTCTTCCCATGAAATGCTTTGAAATTTTGATTATGCCGCTGATGAAGTTGTTTTCTTTTGCATTCTGAAACCTTTGCCACTTATATCACGTCATTTTAATTTTTTTCTTGTGTTTTGAACTAAATCTGATTTTATGGACACGCTTGATCAAATGGATATGCAAATTTTTTAGGTTCGTTATCGATTGGTGATATGCCTAAAAGTAATGTAAGCACGAGCAGTGGATACAGCAGCGGCACGTCACATACAGGTTAGCATTTTTAGGCACTGTTCACCCCTCACCCGATTCATTACATATCGGTCCTGTTCACCCCTCGCCGGATTCACTACATATCAATACTGTTCACACCTCTCCGGACTCATTACATATCGGTCCTGTTCACTTCTCTCCGGACTCTTTACGTATCGGACCTGTTCTAATCTCACCGGATTCATTACATATCGGTACTGTTCACACCTCGCCGGATTCATTACATATCGGTCCTGTTCACTTCTCTCCGGACTCTTTACGTATCGGACCTGTTCTAATCTCACCGGATTCATTACATATCGGTACTGTTCACACCTCGCCGGATTCATTACATATCGGTCCTGTTCACTCCTTACCGAATTCATTACAGATCAGTCCTGTTCACTCCTCTCCGGACTCATTAAATTTCAGACTCGTCCACTCCTCACCCGATTCATTACATATCGGACCTGTTCTAATCTCACCGAATTCATTACAGATCAGTCCTGTTCACTCCTCTCCGGACTCCCTGGACTCATCAAATTTCAGACCTGTTCACTACTAACCGGACTCATTACATTACAGACTTGCTCTTACCTCACTGGATGCGTTACTAATCGGACCTATTCACTCCGCACCGGATTTATTACATATTAGACCTGCTTATATCTAACCGGAATCACTACATACACGATTTGTTTAGATCCGACATGTAATTTGATGACGTGAAGGCATGATTCAGTTTCAGCTCTGTTCACAAGACAGTGCCTCAGTTTTGAGGATAGTTAGCAGGACACATTCGTAAAAAAGACACCTGGCGTTCTTATGAATCCGATACCAGCTTCAGTGCTGTTTGTTTTCCCTTCACACATCAATCCAAAACCTTGTGAACCCGAACTTAAACTCTTGCGAACATCACTTTCAACTATTTCCATATGTTAGAGCCTTCGAGACATCGTTATCGTTTATGGCATAACGGATTTCTGGTGCCTTGATAAACAAGCCGGATTCCTATTTATCTATTCCTTTGGATATCGTTATTGCTATGGGGATACCGTAAATCCTCGAATTGCCTCCCACCTCGAAAAAAGCCCCCCCCCCCGAATAAGCCCTCACCCTAGAACTACAAATTGTTAATAAAATAAGCCCCCCCTCGAATAAGCCCCCACTGCTACCGTAAATTCCCGAATTGGATCCCTCCATTAGATTATTTTTGCCATCTGAGGTTGCCTTTGGCGTTTTATTGAATTGCCACAACAAATTTATACTTCTGGTATTATTTAATTAAATGCTCATAAAGAAATTCCTACTAAAATAAACGAGGTCTTTTAATAATGGCTTCTTAATGCCTACAATAATTTTATAAGTCCCCCCTCGTAAAAGCACCTCTCGAATAGGCCCCCATCCAAAAATATCAAAATTAAATAAGCCCCCAGGGGGCTAATTCGAGGATTTACGATATGCCAAAACTGATTTCGCTTCCCCTTTTTTCAAACATTTTTGTCTGCAATGCTATCATTGAAAACCCGTTGGGTTTGCAGATTGATGCTTAATTCTCTGGTAGGTGTTAGTTAGGAGACTTTCTCGATCATAATGTTAAAATAATAAATATATTTTGCAGATGGCATGCTGATAACAGCATCGAAAGTCGCAGCCGACTTCTTGGACGCAAAACGTGCCGAAATCGGATCCCTGGTTGTGGCAGAGCCGATCAAGACATCCCGAGGCGACATTGCCTATCATTTCACGTTGCAGAACCCAGACGCTCACCCTGCATTCTCAGAAGGTGAAATCGTTGGCCTGTTTGAACGCAAGGATGGCGAATGTGTGCTTGATAAGCTCACGCAAAAGAACTCAATAGACGCTGTATTGAAAGGTGTTATCAGCCGATCACAGTATTTGGAGGCCAAGGTGAAACCAGGAGGTATAAAATTTTTATTGCTTTCGAAAAGTTGCTAGTTTCCAACAAGGTTAAGCGCAATTGCTGTTATTTGAAGGAATCTTTCACATTAAGTAGGATAGAAATTAGGAGAGCCTCCTCGGCTTTGTTTTTGTAGCCCACGAATGGTCCCTGGAGACCCATCTACCCTAAGGATTGAGGGTAACTGGCCCCCTCTCAGTCAATTGCTACCCCTTTGTTATCCATAGTTACGCCCCTGTTGTGTTTAGTAGTCACCTCCATATCTGAATTGTTTTCTATTTTTTTTATATGCATCAGCAAACAGAGCCCCCGTATCGCGATTGGGGTTATTTCCGTCAACTATTTCTCCCCATCCAACCTCTCTCCTTGAGAGATCCCTTTTGTACCTTCAGCAAGTGCACAGGAGCTTTTATGTGATTGGAATTTCCTTTAATTTTGCAGTTCGAACTGAAACTGTATGTATGTTTGGCATCGTCCCCGTCAAAGTGAGAGGGCCAGTTACACGTGGCGATATTGTGTACGCATCGCCATCCCATCCCGGCGTCGCCGTTAGTTCCAGCACTCTTGGTAGCAAGCCACTGTTGATTAACGATTCGTCCGCCTTGGGAATGGCCTGGCAAACGATCTATGCAGACGAGGACGAGGTAAGATAGTTCAAGAAACAAGTACAATATTGTCACAACCGTAGCAGGCATTGTAACATTTTCAGGGATGACAGAGAGGGGCGAGAGAGAAAGGGGGGCAAATGTGCCTTTTTCGGAAAATTTTACTTGATATTGGCTTTGTAGCAAAATTTATTTTACATCCGTACCACATACCCTTTAGATAAATTTTCATGTTGGTTTGATGACAATTCTACTAAAAATTTCTTTACATATGCTGGAGTTAGGCCCATGTTAAAGATGCATAGCGGGTCAAAACGAAAATCCAAGTTACGAAAGAATAGAAATCATTATTTAAATCTTCTTGTCTTTAAGCATAGTGCCTTGTCTCTGGTTCTTCTCAGCGTCGCTGCATTTCTTTGTATTCAGTGATTTCTAACAGATCGGTAAAAATAAACAATTTTTTATGAAACTCAATCTCTCCTGCAGCTGAATCTTGTCTACTGCCTTGCATCCATTACCATGGAAATTTTCCAAGGAATGATTGAAAAGCGATTTCGCACACTGAAGAGACGAGTCAATGCTAGAATCGATGATATCCAGAAATCAAGGAAGCGCTCAAAGAGAAGTAAGGACTCTTTATATTCTGATTTTTCTTACCTTTAACCAGCCCCAGAGGGAAAGGGGGGGTTGGGGGTTTTGGGGGGGGGGGGGTTTGAGCTGCTTGACTTTGGTTATGTGGACTTCCCACACCACAAAATTTAGTCATGCCCATCGTTAATGATTTCTTTTTTTTTGCAGGAAACATTATTTGCGCTTCGATTCTGACGACATTTTTACTACTTCTCTCGATCTTGCTGTGGCAAATTTTCATGCCCGGGTCGGCCTTGCGTCGAATGGTATGCGAGAAAGGAAGCATTAAGAATCATTTTGCCAGCTTCAAATACAGGCCGTTGAAAGATATATTCACAGTAAGTAGAACTGTTTTGCAGTTATGCCAAAAGATTTTAGCGTTTCTGTTATTTATAAGCTTAGAAGGGGATGTGTAAAAGTTTTTCAACTTTTTCGATTCTTTCGTTTTTAGGATACAGAGGTATTTAGGCCAGTGATAATCTCGTTTTATCTTTATGTTGAAATGAGAAAACAAAGAACCGGATTTTGATTCACCGCCTTGAGAGAAGATACAGCCCCCTAGATAAAATCCTTTTTGTTGCGAAAGTCTCAAAAGGCCATATTTAAAGCCTTCTGAGAGTCTCAAAAGGTAATATTTAAAGCCTTTTGAGAGTCAAAAGGCCATATTTAAAGCCTTTTGAGAGTCAAAAGGCAATATTGAAAGCCTTCTGAGAGTCTCAAAAGGCCATATTTAAAGCCTTTTGAGACTTTCGCAACAAAATTTTATTAAAAGCAATAGCACACGGGTGGCTGGAAGCATCTTTGAAGATACACTCAAATTTGGCAAGTCATCGAACCAACTTTGGAAAGTTGCTATAAAAACATAATTTTTTAAAGAGCTTGAAAATCAAATTGTCTCCAGTTAACTTTTAAGGGTTTATCCATAAAATTTTCAAAAGAAATGTTTATTTAACAATTATGATGTTTACTCCAAAAATTGCTTCCATTCTGTGCTTGCCTGAATTTCTGCAGTTAGTCTTTCTTCTTTCTTCATGTTCCTTGATCGCTTTTTTGTTCTGCTCAAACCATGTTTTTTTTTGTCTTCCTATTTAAACCAGTAGCGGAAATTTAACCCTTTGAATTATTTTCTTGTTAAGACTCATTTGAGTAATAAACGGAAATTTTTCTTAGTGAAGTTGCATTGCGATAAGATGGTTGCCCATATAGCCAAATCATCCGCTAATTATTTGCTTCAACTTTATTTCTACATATCCTCTATATAAGCCACTTCCGCTTCAAAAGCCATTTTGTTTCATATTGCTTATCCATTTGTCCTTGCAGTTCTACAATGTGGATGGAAAAGAGTTTGATTTCGAAACATTGAAGAAGAAGTCGCAAGAACTAAGAGAACCGATTCCTGGTTCAGGTGAGCAGATTTTAATATAATTGGCTAGGCCTTAACATTGTCATCGACTTTGTTTAAACTACTTGGAGCACAGGGAGCCAGTGTTCAGATTAGTTTGGGTTACACGGTTGGCAACCGTTGGGAAACCAATTGAAGACGAAATTTGTTATGTCCAGACCACAACCAGTGGCGCCATATATTTTTTTGGGGAATGGGGGGGGGGGGGGTAGGCCTATTGTTTTGATAAGATGACGTCAAATTTGTCTATTTTTTTAGAACAAAAGACCATTGTCTTCCTTTTGTGCAACCTCCCTAATAGGGGGGAGGGGGCAACCTTCTCTCTTTGTTCTCCAGGTGTCTGTTTCCGCTAAAGAATAAAATTCGCTGTTTATGTTACTGTCAATAAGCTGATAGTTTGGAATGGTATGATAGAATTGCGAATATCGGAGGGCAGAGCAAATTTATGTTGTTAACGTGTCAGGTTTAACCAGATCATGTATTGAGCTCTCAAAGATGTAGATAAGTGATTCCTTCTTGAAATGAACTTCTCTTGCGAGTGTACGACATCTCTTGCGAGTGTACGACATCTCTTGCTGAGAAATACCAGTCTAGCGAAAACGCCGTTGTAAGCCAAGTTTCAGACGCGTGGAAAATTTGGCCTATGATCTGCTGGAAATTCAGATGCATACTTTTCTTAGTATCGTCTCTAATTTATAACGCACTGACAACTTTAAATTAAACTTTTGTTTTGATCAATTTAAAGCTAGGAATAAGAGGAGCGTATATTATAAGGTAAGCGCGGTTCAATAGAAGACATCGATGTTTTCCCATAACGAGGTTCCCAGCCTTGCCTCTAAAATCCGTACGAGGTCTCGCTGTGTTTTCATTTGATGACCTGTTGGCTACTTGGCGAATTTCTTCTAGCTATTGATGTGGCAATTTATGGTTGGTATGTAATTTACAGCCTACCGTTTGATAAAAGAGGTGTTTTGCTTATAGGGTTCCACTATTACTACAACATCCCTTTATGTGCTTACGGTGGTTCAGCAAAGTCAGAGGACACCTTGTTGAAAAGGAAACGAATTGGAGGACCCCGCGTTTTTGCGGTCGATGAGCAGTGCAAACACGCCTTTTATTATTATGGTGCGCTCAATAAATGGTGTAGATACAAGTCAGCCCTCGATTTGAAGTGCGTTCCGGCTTTTCATACCGATCACGGAAAGAAAACGAACCAGACGATGCCTGAGTTCTGTACTTGAATTACCACTGGTTTGTCAGTAATGCTAGTTTTGAATAGCTGTTCTTAGTAGCTGACGTGGAGCTCCGGGCTGCGTGGGACAGGAGCTGTGCGTGAGGTCTGTGGCACAAATGATTCCTTAACGATTCGTATTTGTTTAAGGTCTATTTGGGATAGCCCAGTACACACTGTTTCACTGCCAAGCCCTCCGATTTCGGGCCCTAATCTAAATTTTCTATCCGTATTTGACCTGGCAGCGTTTTTTCTTTTCCATCCTACTTCAACCCTTTTTCCAAGCCCTCCTTGGCATCACAAGAATACAAATTGCTTCAATACGAAATCTGCAAAGTGGGTTTTGTTTGGTTATTGTGAAATCTAGACGTAGGTTTGGAGTTTCTGCTAATAATTTGGAGTTTCAATATTTATGCCTTTTTGCTGGAAGATTAAACAAGCTTCAAGATCCGATCCCAATATCTGTCTCCATCCCGTTGTGACTAGCTTTTCTCCAAGTCATGATGTCCTTCAGTAAGTTTTTGCATCAACTAACTGTCAATTACACCTCTAGAAACACAAACGATTTCTCTGTATTTAATAAAGTCGGTAATGTACAGGAATATCAAGGCTATTTTTTAGGCTTCCATTCCAGAAAGGTTTTTGTACTATCATATTTGTAACACGTATAATCATTTATTGGCATATTTTAACCATCCGTTATCACCCGTTTCCTAGGAATATAGAATCATTTCTTTCGCGATGATTTTTATTTTTAGTGCTTTTAACTGCTTCAAGCGACATTTATTGTAAATATGTGTAGTTTATAGTAGCCTCTACGTTGTTTATGTCCAGTTGTACCTTCGTGTATTAGCTTTTTAATATCGTTTTTGTCAATTAATCAATATTTGTAGCATTTGGATGTGCATTCACAGATTTTTCTATCAAAACACGTGTAGCAGATAGATAGGCCTAGCCCTACTTTTGCATGATGCAGTAGAGAATTGGCAGCGTAGGGGCTGATGACGCGAAATTACCCCTTTGCAGCCCTGTACCCATAACCCCGAACAAATATTTAAATCTTAAGCCGAAAACTCACTCTGGAAAATGATCCGCGGATCGGATCAGATCGTGTTGTTCTGATCAGTTCCGTTTAATCAAATATTTAAATCTTAAGCCGAAAACCCACTTTGGAAAATGATCCGCAGATCGTTTCAAATTCGAATGCACGTTGACATTTATATCTCCACGGGATCCTTGCCTCATGATGCAAGTGCTCTATTCTTTAAAAAGTTCTAATTCGATTTTCATCAAAATAAAACTATTGTACCGTACCGGAACGGTTCAAAAAAAAGTTGAAATTATTTTAACTTTTTTCGATCCATTTCGATCCGTCGCGGATCAGTCATATGACCATTTTTGCATCCAAAGCGCTTGCGCAACACAAAATCTGAGCCGATCCGCGGATCATTTTCCGGAGTGGGTTTTCGGCTTTAGAGACATTTTTATATATTGAGTTATCATTTTTCTCTGACAGATTTATTTTATTGCATAAAGCAGCGTGTACTTAAAGCAATCTAAAGATACTGAAGTGACATTTATCAATAGGCTATTGGCCAATCAGCAACCGTCTGAGAGCTGCCACTTAAGTGCCTGTCGATTGGCTTTCAGCATTGTTTATCAAACGGGAACATTGAATGTTTTTATTTTTATTTTTTTCAAAATAACTTTATATTCGCTGTGCGAAGATTAAACTTTACTTAATAATTTTATGTTTGGGTAATCGTACATTGTTCTATATAAAATGTAGTGAGAACTTTGGCGTCTATTTTGCTAGCCAATTTTGCAGATATTTTTGATGGATTCTTTGTTTGGGAGTTTTTTATTTGGTGGTAAATTAGAAATAGGTTTGGAAATGCAAACATTTTACAACATACTAAAGCTTTTTGTCTGACATTCTTCAGTGTATCAAACATCAGAACATAGATCAAAAACTCTAAGCTAGGAAATAAATATACCCAGTTGTGGATCGAAATAGGCCAATCAGAAACGCAGGCACATGTCTGTTGAAGTTGCCCAATGTGTGCTGCTTTCTCATTAAAAGTTATTGAATCCAAGGATGAAAACGAACTTCTGGTCTACACAACCGTGGTTTCGGATGTTTCAGATCATTGGCAGAGCTTGCTCGTCGTTCCATCTAGCAGTTCTCGAATCAATCTTCAAAAAAATAAAAAAGCTTTTGCGTAGAAAAAAGGATGATTCTACCTATAATATAGTCATAAAAAATATGAAAATCTTCAAGCAACATTATAATCTGAACTAAGCTTGAATTGTAGTCTTTGTAGAACCTCATCCACCTGTACATAAATTCTGTGTGCGCTGTAAATCTTTCTTGACTTGAAACTTTCAACAACATCTTTTCCTCTCCGACTACAGAATCATTAGCTAAGATTCTACAAAAACTTCTCTAGATAAAGACTTTTGCCATACATATTTTACGTAAATGCTTTAGCATTGAACATGAAGTTCAGCAAGCAAAAGAATGTGTTACCATTCGCTTCATTTTTATTCTTTCATCATCTTTTGTTTCTTCTTCACTTTCAGCCTCTTCCACTTCTTTTCTTCGTCTTTTCATCTTTTTTCGTCTTCTAACTCTTCTTCTTCTTCCTCTTTTTCATTTTCCCCTCTTCTTCTTTTTCTTCTTCTTCCTCTTCTTCTGCTTCCTCTACTTCTTCTTTTTCCTCTGCCCCCTCCGCACCTTTGTCTTCTTTCTCTTTTATTCATCTTCTTCTTCCTTATCAATTTCTTCTACTTCTTTTTCTTCTTTTCCTTCATTTCTTCTTCCTGGTATTCTCTTTCTTTGTTTTCGTCTACTTCTCTTTCATCTTCATCTTCCTCTTCCTACTCTACTTCTATATTATCGTTTTATTCTCCCTCTTCTTCTTTTTTTTCTTCTGCTCCCTCTACATCTTTGTCGTCATCTTCTTTCTCTTTTCTTCATCTTCATCTTCCTCTTACTTCTATTCTATCGTTTTCTTCTTTCTCTTTCTTCATCCTCTACTTCCCGATCACTTTCTACCTTCTATTTCTTTTTTCTCTACTTCTCAAACTTCCTCTTTTTTCTCATTAAACTCTTCTTCTTTCTTATCTTTCCCTTCTTTCTAATCAGGTTTTTTTCTTCGACTTCTTCTACTTCTTTATGTCAATCCCTCAAGAATCAATGTTGATCAAATGAAATTTTATTAGAGTTAATTTCGCTAGGGATGTTCTAGAATTTTATTTCACAAAGGGTTTCTCATTTTACTTGAATTGTATTATTCACATTATTTTCTAATCAGGTATATTCTAGTTATTAAAATTTTCAAGTTTGCAAAAATGTGTGAAATTTGCCTACCATAACTAGAAATATTTTAACACTAATAACTTTAATCTTTCTATCACTACCGGAAGTGGCTATCACTGCACCATAAAATGACAACCTGGCACACTTCAATTCCAACATATTCATTTGAAGGCATAACTTAAGACAATTTCAAAATACATTAACTCTGATCTGACAGACTTTCAAGCGATAAAGATATTGGCCTATTCATTTAATTATATGGATTCTGGTCTTAATTTTAATTTAGTTTGACCATATTAGTTTTATTATTTAATCTTGGTTCAATGGAGATAGTAATTTTTTATAATCAAATATAAAATAATATTCTTTCAAAACTTTTGTGAGATGGCAATCAGGAAAACATAATATTTTAAAGATGATTTAAAGAGTCTTTTTAGGTCGGTCTGTAGGGCCGGTTATTGTTTTCCAATTGTCAGTTTCAAAAGTGTTCTCAATTACCGAAAAAGCCCTTTAAAGCCCCTGAGGGGGGGGGGGGGGGGGGGCTATTCATTTTTTTATGTGCTTGAGGGGCTGACTAGAAAGGAGACTTATTAATAATTCAATGTAAAAATTTTTATAAAAATGTCTTTATGCATTTTTGGTAATAGAAGTGTCATACAAATGTCCCCAAAAGCTTTGCTAGCAGATTTTTTTACTTAAATTAGCCGACTGTAATGTCCTTATCTTCATTAGAGTCAACAGGATTAATTGATATTCCCTTGGACATCTTCTAAACAAATTTTGACTGACACATCTATGGCGCACAAGTAGATCTTTACACAAATCTTATTGTATCAGCATATTTTATCATCATCACACCCGTCAAGTGGCCCACACAATGCTCATGTTTTCTGTGTTTGACCTCAGGGGCTTAAAGGGAGGGGGGCTTATTTTAAAATTTTGCTTAATAAGGGGGGCTTAATAGAGAGGGAGGCTTAAATGAGAGGGAAGGCTTCACGTTATATGTATCTACTGAATATATAGACTTGGATTTTGTTTTCCTATGACTCAATCACTAAGATCAGTGGGCTCAAACGAAACTACGCAGGAGCTCTTTACCCAGCATGCTTTGTCAGGAACCACGAGTTTAACAAGATGGCGTCTGGAAGTGGGAAAAACAAACTTGGCAGGACAAAACTAAATAAAATGTTTGTTTTCAGGGACTTTACCAAATAGTTTAAAGATCCATGAAGCAAAAGTAAATGCTAGAGGTACATTTTCCTAGTTTATTTTTTTCATGAAGTATTAACAAAAATGGTAGATTATCTAGATAACAATTTCAGAAGTTTGCGATGATTTGATTGAGTTCAATTGCAATAAGTTGAAAAGCTTGTTAAAAATATATTAAGGTTTTGATGTCATTTCTTTGATTTAAATAATGATTTAAATACACCTTACGACGTACAGCATTTTGAAAAATCTTCAAATTCTTTTGTACAAAATCTTTGACCTCAGATTCGGATTGGCACATTGAAATTTTGCTGTGCATACCTGAGATCTTGTTGGAAATTGCCATACTCTGCAGTCTTGGTTGATACCGATATAGATCATTAATTACTATGTTATAATAATTCATTTTGTTTCCAAAAAGAGGACACATGACCTTCATATTTATGTGAGTCCTTATCTAATAATGAATTTCAATTAGTATATATTTTAGAGCTAGAAATTGCAATTAATTTTTTAGTTGATAAAGAAAATTGACATTGTGAGAAGAAAATTGATCAACATAAAATGTAAAATTTCTTGATAAAATGTTCAATAATTTTTTTAAAAATATAATTTTATATTCTTTGGCCAAGTTTATATTAAATCCTAGCTCCCTGATAATTCATACAATGGTCTCTGCAGCACAATTAAATGGCTTGCTCTAGGCTTAGCATATTGAGCCCCCTGAAATTTGCTAATCCTGCATTTTGTTTTATGTCAATCTTTTTCTTTTACAAATCTTTTCTTATTTCTTCCTATTTTGTAAATGAGTTATACCATACTATGTTTGTTAGCTTAACTTTTGCTCCCTAGCCTACCAAATCTCTGCCATGCGGTGTAGTATTGACTTGGCTGTTTCCAAATCCTTGTCAAAGTTATGTTTTTCAAGCATTGAGGGGTCAAAGTACTTCAGTAGTCAATTTATGGTAATGCCCGGACTGAAGACATGTGGGAAAAGGAATACATTTATTCTTACAGTGTTCACAGGTGGCCAAGGGTTAATGGAAGATGTGAAGAAATAATTGTCTTGCAGAGTTTTGAACATAGTTCCATTATTTTAAGGGAAATTCTGACTGGGAACACAAAACCTTATAAAACCACATGACCTTCTTTCCAAAAAGGCTCTTAGAAGAAATTTGCAAAGAATGTATGAAACCACAGTCAAGTACTGTCTTGTGACCTGGACTTCTTTTCAATGCTGTTATTGTAAAACTGATCAAAGTCTTAAATAAATGTGCTGGTTCACTCTTAATAGATTGTACAGCAGGCCTGGACCTTTGAGGAGAGCCATAGGGCTTGCTCCCCTCTAGGCTCCCCTCAAATGCCAGAGGGGAGCTACAGATTGCTCTCCTAAATTGTTCTAAAAAGCAAATTTGCTTTCCTTGAAGTCAATTTTTGCTTTGTTTCTACTCTTAGAGCTCACCTGAAAACTACTATGGAGAGCTATTACTGCTCCTCTGGTAAAAGTTTTATGTCCAGGCCTGGGTAGCAGTGGCGGACACCTGGGGTGGCGAGGGGGGCGATCGCCCCCAATATGTTAGAGGACAATGGTCTTTTGTTCTGAAACAATGGGAAATGTGATGTCATCTTACTAAAATAATAGGTTTGCCCCCCCCCAATATTTGACCAAATGTCCGCCCCTGCTGGGAAGGCTTGGGTCATGAGGTGATATTTCAGTTTGAATTTTGTGGCTTCTGATCAACATGCCAATCTATCCCTTGGTATAAAAAAAAAATCAAACATTTTATAACATATGCCGAAAAGTATTTCGTCTGACATTCTTCAGAGCATAAAACGTCAGATTGAGGGTCCATAAGAACACAATGAAAAATATATACCCAGTTGTGGATCTAAACAGGCCAATCAGAAAAACGCAAGCACAAGACCAGTATAGTTGTCCAATCAGTGCCGTGAGCCTAAAGAAAAATACCGTTGGAGTCAAAGAGAGAAAACGAACCCCTTCTGTCTACACAACGGCTTTTTCGATTGTATGTAGATCGATTCTAAAACTGCTGGATGGAAGGACAACCGGGCTCTGTCAATTATTTTAAGCATGTCGTCAGATTGTGTCCTTTCGGACCCTCATTCTGACGTTTTATGCTCTGAGTGAGAAGTGTCAGATGAAAAAGCTTTTAGCCAATAAGTTATAAAATGTTTACTTTTTTTCAAAGCCATTTTCAAGTTCTGTACCGCCGAAAACTGTTCTTATAATCATAATTAACATTATATGATACATTCGTATGTTTATGAAAACAGTTTTTTGATAAGCTTATGAATATATTTTTATTTGAGGGTAAGTTGATATGTGCTTTTATGCGCACAATTCAATTGGAATTGTCAGATCTATAAGAAGCCATTCTAAAGACCAGACTGCTTTTCATGTTAAACAGTTTCGTGTTTTAGTTTTTTAAAAAAAATGGGGGGATACCTCTTCATGTAACTTGTTATGGTCACTTGTTTAAGAGAAATCTACCACAGACATATGAAGCATCCCTCCAGTAACCTGTTTTAGCCAGGAAATAACCCGGCGATAAAATCCGTTTTATCTTTCTGCTCCATTTTTCTTGGTGTTTTTGTTCTCCGACGACCTGAAGGACTACAGTGGCAAATAGAGGAGAAAAGTCTCGTTGTGTGTTGTAGAATACATTTCTACTAAAAAGCCCCAGTCCATATACCAGAGCCCTTTCAGTTAAATAGAAGTCTTAAAATGTTCATTTTGTTACAGGTCAAAAATTAACAGTCCTTACAGAAGAACCTCGACCTGATTCAAAAACATGAACTTGATTGGTTAAGGGACACAATAGGGAAATATGGCGCACAAAAGAAGCCCTTTGGTTTAACATCGGAATGGTGAGTGTTGTTTTGTTCTTTTCAAAAACTAAGTAGAAAAATCACAGGAATTGATGCCTACAAACATAAAATGGCTTTGCAAATATCTTAAGGTTCCTTTCAAGATTCTCTCGCATTATTTGTGAAACTTTAAATATTGAATTAATTTCGACGTGAACGGGGCAGCTCCTGGTTCCCCTTGCACACGTGGAAAATCCGACGATTTGATTTGCTGATAGCAAGCAATGCAATTCAACGCTAAAACCTACTTGCAATGCGCAGTATTGACACAGTTGTTGGTTGTCTGGAATTCTTTTGTTTCCAGATAAAGAATTTAGATTTTGGTGCCTCGACAATATCGAAATTTTTGCTAGGGGGCCCCATTACTTAAAGGTAGGATTCTTCAGGTACTTTATTATAGTTAAATACATTTATTTAAGTTTATTTTTGCTTTTGATAAAAAAGATTTTGCTTTTCCAAGCT
This sequence comes from Rhopilema esculentum, assembly GCF_057945365.1. Classification (NCBI taxonomy): domain Eukaryota; kingdom Metazoa; phylum Cnidaria; class Scyphozoa; order Rhizostomeae; family Rhizostomatidae; genus Rhopilema; species Rhopilema esculentum. Next base: position 2,288,553 of record NC_142834.1, on the reverse strand, counting down.
TTCCCTCAAAGGTTTAAAGAAAAACATCTTGGATTTTTCCCCCTTCTCCTTCCTTTGAATAAATCCTTGATATATTCGCCATAAAATTCTACTTTTGATCGAAATAGATTTTGCTTTTCTATAAAGACCTTAGACCCAAAAAGATCTGAATATTGTGAACTGTTCCCTCTTTTCCTTGCTTTAATTTAACGTTTCATTTATTCCCCATGAACTTGTGCTATTTTTCTTGCTTCAGTTCTATCTATGATTTATTCGACATAAACATTTACTTTTTATTGAGATAGAATGTGCTTCTTTGAGGTGCCTCTCTGAAGTTTAACAGCAGAATCTTTTTTACCCTTCCCTTTTTTCTTGCTTCAATTCTATCCATGATTTATTCGACATAAACTTTTACTTTTTATTGAGATAGAATGTGCTTCTCTAAGGTGCCTTTCTTAAGTTTAACAGCAGAATCTTTTTTACCCTTTTCCTTTTTCTTCCTTCAATTTTATCTTTGATTTATTCGACATGAACTTTTATCTTTTATTGAGATAGAATGTGCTTCTTTAAGGTGCCTCTCTCAAGTTTAACAGCAGAATCTTTTTTACCCTTCCCTTTTTTCTTGCTTCAATTCTATCCATGATTTATTCGACATAAACATTTACTTTTTATTGAGATAGAATGTGCTTCTTTGAGGTGCCTCTCTGAAGTTAAACAGCAGAATCTTTTTTACCCTTCCCTTTTTTCTTGCTTCAATTCTATCCATGATTTATTCGACATAAACTTTTACTTTTTATTGAGATAGAATGTGCTTCTTTAAGGTGCCTCTCTGAAGTTTAACAGCAGAATCTTTTTTACCCTTCCCTTTTTTCTTGCTTCAATTCTATCCATGATTTATTCGACATAAACATTTACTTTTTATTGAGATAGAATGTGCTTCTTTAAGGTGCCTCTCTGAAGTTTAACAGCAGAATCTTTTTTACCCTTCCCTTTTTTCTTGCTTCAATTCTATCCATGATTTATTCGACATAAACTTTTACTTTTTATTGAGATAGAATGTGCTTCTTTAAGGTGCCTCTCTGAAGTTTAACAGCAGAATCTTTTTTACCCTTCCCTTTTTTCTTGCTTCAATTCTATCAATGATTTATTCGACATAAACATTTACTTTTTATTGAGATAGAATGTGCTTCTTTAAGGTGCCTCTCTGAAGTTTAACAGCAGAATCTTTTTTACCCTTCCCTTTTTCTTGCTTCAATTTTATCTTTGATTTATTCGCCTTGAACTTTTATCTTTTATTGAAATTCAATGTGCTTCTCTAAGGTCTCTTTCTGAAGTTTAACAGCAGAATCTTTTTACGCTTTCCCTTTTTCTTGGTTCAATTTTATCTTTGATTTATTCGACATGAACCTTTTCCTTTTATTTCTGTAGAATGTGCTTCTCTAAGGTGTCTCTCTGGAGTTTAACAGCAGAATCTATTTTACCCTTCCCTTTTTCTTGCTTCAATTTTATCTTTGATTTATTCGACTTGAACTTTTATCTTTTATTGAAATTTAATGTGCTTCTCTAAGGTGCCTTTCTTAAGTTTAACAGCAGAATCTTTTTCACCCTTCTCTTTTTCTTGCTTCAATTTTATCTTTGATTTATTCGACATGAACTTTTATCTTTTATTGAAATTCAATGTGCTTCTCTAAGGTGCCTTTCTTAAGTTGAACAGCAGAATCTTTTTTACCCTTCCCTTTTTTCTTGCTTCAATTCTATCCATGATTTATTCGACATAAACATTTACTTTTTATTGAGATAGAATGTGCTTCTTTAAGGTGCCTCTCTGAAGTTTAACAGCAGAATCTTTTTTACCCTTCCCTTTTTTCTTGCTTCAATTCTAACCATGATTTATTCGACATAAACTTCTACTTTTTATTGAGATAGAATGTGCTTCTCTAAGGTGCCTTTCTTAAGTTTAACAGCAGAATCTTTTTTACCCTTTTCCTTTTTCTTGCTTCAATTTTATCTTTGATTTATTCGACATGAACTTTTATCTTTTATTGAAATTCAATGTGCTTCTCTAAGGTGCCTTTCTGAAGTTTAACAGCAGAATCTTTTTTACCCTTCCCTTTTTCTTGTTTCAATTTTATCTTTGATTTATTCGACATGAACTTTTATCTTTTATTGAAATTCAATGTGCTTCTCTAAGGTGCCTTTCTTAAGTTTAACAGCAGAATCTTTTTTACCCTTCCCTTTTTTCTTGCTTCAATTCTATCCATGATTTATTCGACATAAACATTTACTTTTTATTGAGATAGAATGTGCTTCTTTAAGGTGCCTCTCTGAAGTTTAACAGCAGAATCTTTTTTACCCTTCCCTTTTTTCTTGCTTCAATTCTATCCATGATTTATTCGACATAAACATTTACTTTTTATTGAGATAGAATGTGCTTCTTTAAGGTGCCTCTCTGAAGTTTAACAGCAGAATCTTTTTTACCCTTCCCTTTTTTCTTGCTTCAATTCTATCCATGATTTATTCGACATAAACTTTTACTTTTTATTGAGATAGAATGTGCTTCTTTAAGGTGCCTCTCTGAAGTTTAACAGCAGAATCTTTTTTACCCTTCCCTTTTTTCTTGCTTCAATTCTATCAATGATTTATTCGACATAAACATTTACTTTTTATTGAGATAGAATGTGCTTCTTTAAGGTGCCTCTCTGAAGTTTAACAGCAGAATCTTTTTTACCCTTCCCTTTTTCTTGCTTCAATTTTATCTTTGATTTATTCGCCTTGAACTTTTATCTTTTATTGAAATTCAATGTGCTTCTCTAAGGTCTCTTTCTGAAGTTTAACAGCAGAATCTTTTTACGCTTTCCCTTTTTCTTGGTTCAATTTTATCTTTGATTTATTCGACATGAACCTTTTCCTTTTATTTCTGTAGAATGTGCTTCTCTAAGGTGTCTCTCTGGAGTTTAACAGCAGAATCTATTTTACCCTTCCCTTTTTCTTGCTTCAATTTTATCTTTGATTTATTCGACTTGAACTTTTATCTTTTATTGAAATTTAATGTGCTTCTCTAAGGTGCCTTTCTTAAGTTTAACAGCAGAATCTTTTTCACCCTTCTCTTTTTCTTGCTTCAATTTTATCTTTGATTTATTCGACATGAACTTTTATCTTTTATTGAAATTCAATGTGCTTCTCTAAGGTGCCTTTCTTAAGTTGAACAGCAGAATCTTTTTTACCCTTCCCTTTTTTCTTGCTTCAATTCTATCCATGATTTATTCGACATAAACATTTACTTTTTATTGAGATAGAATGTGCTTCTTTAAGGTGCCTCTCTGAAGTTTAACAGCAGAATCTTTTTTACCCTTCCCTTTTTTCTTGCTTCAATTCTAACCATGATTTATTCGACATAAACTTCTACTTTTTATTGAGATAGAATGTGCTTCTCTAAGGTGCCTTTCTTAAGTTTAACAGCAGAATCTTTTTTACCCTTTTCCTTTTTCTTGCTTCAATTTTATCTTTGATTTATTCGACATGAACTTTTATCTTTTATTGAAATTCAATGTGCTTCTCTAAGGTGCCTTTCTGAAGTTTAACAGCAGAATCTTTTTTACCCTTCCCTTTTTCTTGCTTCAATTTTATCTTTGATTTATTCGACATGAACTTTTATCTTTTATTGAAATTCAATGTGCTTCTCTAAGGTGCCTTTCTTAAGTTTAACAGCAGAATCTTTTTTACCCTTCCCTTTTTCTTGCTTCAATTTTATCTTTGATTTATTCGCCTTGAACTTTTATCTTTTATTGAAATTCAATGTGCTTCTCTAAGGTCTCTTTCTGAAGTTTAACAGCAGAATCTTTTTACGCTTTCCCTTTTTCTTGCTTCAATTTTATCTTTGATTTATTCGACATGAACCTTTTCCTTTTATTTCTGTAGAATGTGCTTCTCTAAGGTGTCTCTCTGGAGTTTAACAGCAGAATCTATTTTACCCTTCCCTTTTTCTTGCTTCAATTTTATCTTTGATTTATTCGAGTTGAACTTTTACCTTTTATTGAAATTCAATGTGCTTCTCTAAGGTGTCTCTCTGGAGTTTAACAGCAGAATCTTTTTTACCCTTCCCTTTTTCTTGCTTCAATTTTATCTTTGATTTATTCGACTTGAACTTTTATCTTTTATTGAAATCCAATGTGCTTCTCTAAGGTGCCTTTCTTAAGTTTAACAGCAGAATCTTTTTTACCCTTCCCTTTTTCTTGCTTCAATTTTATCTTTGATTTATTCGACATGAACTTTTATCTTTTATTGAAATTCAATGTGTTTCTCTAAGGTGCCTTTCTTAAGTTTAACAGCAGAATCTTTTTACCCTTTCCTTTTTTCTTGCTTCAATTTTATCTTTGATTTATTCGACTTGAACTTTTATCTTTTTTTGAAATTCAATGTGCTTCTCTAAGGTGCCTTTTTGAAGTTTAACAGCAGAATCTTTTTACCCTTCCCTTTTTCTTGCTTCAATTTTATCTTTGTTTATTCGACATGAACTTTTTCCTTCTATTGAAATTCAATGTGCTTCTCTAAGGTGCCTTTCTGAAGTTTAACTGCAGAATCTTTTTACCCTTTCCCTTTTTCTTGCTTCAATTTTATCTTTGTTTATTCGACTTGAACTTTTTCCTTTTATTGAAATTCAATGTGCTTCTCTAAGGTCTCTTTCTGAAGTTTAACAGCAGAATCTTTTTACCCTTTCCTTTTTTCTTGCTTCAATTTTATCTTTGATTTATTCGACTTGAAAATTTTCCTTTTATTGAAATTCAATGTGCTTCTCTAAGGTCTCTTTCTGAAGTTTAGCTACAGAATCTTTTTACCCTTTCCCTTTTTTCTTGCTTCAATTTTATCTTTGTTTATTCGACTTGAACTTTCATCTTTTTTTGAAATTCAATGTGCTTCTCTAAGGTGCCTTTTTGAAGTTTAACAGCAGAATCTTTTTTACCCTTCCCTTTTTCTTGCTTCAATTTTATCTTTGATTTATTCGACTTGAACTTTTATCTTTTATTGAAATTCAATGTGCTTCTCTAAGGTGCCTTTCTTAAGTTTAACAGCAGAATCTTTTTTACCCTTCCCTTTTTCTTGCTTCAATTTTATCTTTGATTTATTCGCCTTGAACTTTTATCTTTTATTGAAATTCAATGTGCTTCTCTAAGGTCTCTTTCTGAAGTTTAACAGCAGAATCTTTTTACCCTTTCCTTTTTTCTTGCTTCAATTTTATCTTTGATTTATTCGACTTGAACTTTTATCTTTTATTGAAATTTAATGTGCTTCTCTAAGGTGCCTTTCTTAAGTTTAACAGCAGAATCTTTTTTACCCTTTTCCTTTTTCTTCCTTCAATTTTATCTTTGATTTATTCGACATGAACTTTTATCTTTTATTGAGATAGAATGTGCTTCTTTAAGGTGCCTCTCTCAAGTTTAACAGCAGAATCTTTTTTACCCTTCCCTTTTTTCTTGCTTCAATTCTATCCATGATTTATTCGACATAAACATTTACTTTTTATTGAGATAGAATGTGCTTCTTTGAGGTGCCTCTCTGAAGTTAAACAGCAGAATCTTTTTTACCCTTCCCTTTTTTCTTGCTTCAATTCTATCCATGATTTATTCGACATAAACTTTTACTTTTTATTGAGATAGAATGTGCTTCTTTAAGGTGCCTCTCTGAAGTTTAACAGCAGAATCTTTTTTACCCTTCCCTTTTTTCTTGCTTCAATTCTATCCATGATTTATTCGACATAAACATTTACTTTTTATTGAGATAGAATGTGCTTCTTTAAGGTGCCTCTCTGAAGTTTAACAGCAGAATCTTTTTTACCCTTCCCTTTTTTCTTGCTTCAATTCTATCCATGATTTATTCGACATAAACTTTTACTTTTTATTGAGATAGAATGTGCTTCTTTAAGGTGCCTCTCTGAAGTTTAACAGCAGAATCTTTTTTACCCTTCCCTTTTTTCTTGCTTCAATTCTATCCATGATTTATTCGACATAAACATTTACTTTTTATTGAGATAGAATGTGCTTCTTTAAGGTGCCTCTCTGAAGTTTAACAGCAGAATCTTTTTTACCCTTCCCTTTTTCTTGCTTCAATTTTATCTTTGATTTATTCGCCTTGAACTTTTATCTTTTATTGAAATTCAATGTGCTTCTCTAAGGTCTCTTTCTGAAGTTTAACAGCAGAATCTTTTTACGCTTTCCCTTTTTCTTGGTTCAATTTTATCTTTGATTTATTCGACATGAACCTTTTCCTTTTATTTCTGTAGAATGTGCTTCTCTAAGGTGTCTCTCTGGAGTTTAACAGCAGAATCTATTTTACCCTTCCCTTTTTCTTGCTTCAATTTTATCTTTGATTTATTCGACTTGAACTTTTATCTTTTATTGAAATTTAATGTGCTTCTCTAAGGTGCCTTTCTTAAGTTTAACAGCAGAATCTTTTTCACCCTTCTCTTTTTCCTGCTTCAATTTTATCTTTGATTTATTCGACATGAACTTTTATCTTTTATTGAAATTCAATGTGCTTCTCTAAGGTGCCTTTCTTAAGTTGAACAGCAGAATCTTTTTTACCCTTCCCTTTTTTCTTGCTTCAATTCTATCCATGATTTATTCGACATAAACATTTACTTTTTATTGAGATAGAATGTGCTTCTTTAAGGTGCCTCTCTGAAGTTTAACAGCAGAATCTTTTTTACCCTTTCCCTTTTTTCTTGCTTCAATTTTATCTTTGATTTATTCGACTTGAACTTTTATCTTTTATTGAAATTCAATGTGCTTCTCTAAGGTCTCTTTCTGAAGTTTAACAGCAGAATCTTTTTACCCTTTCCTTTTTTCTTGCTTCAATTTTATCTTTGATTTATTCGACTTGAACATTTTCCTTTTATTGAAATTCAATGTGCTTCTCTAAGGTCTCTTTCTGAAGTTTAACTGCAGAATCTTTTTACCCTTTCTCTTTTTCCTTGCATCAATTTTATCTTTGTTTATTCGACATGAATTTTTATCTTTTATTGAAATTCAATGTGCTTCTCTAAGGTCTTTTTCTGAAGTTTAACAGCAGAATCTTTTTACCCTTTCCCTTTTTCTTGCTTCAATTTTATCTTTGATTTATTCGACATGAACTTTTTCCTTTTATTTAGGTAGAGTTTGCTTCTTTAAGGTGCCTTTCTTAAGTTTAACAGCAGAATCTTTTTACCCTTTCCTTTTTTCTTGCTTCAATTTTATCTTTGATTTATTCGACTTGAACTTTTATCTTTTATTGAAATTCAATGTGCTTCCCTAAGGTGCCTCTCTGAAGTTTAACAGCAGAATCTTTTTTAGCCTTCCCTTTTTCCTTGCTTCAATTCTATCTTTGATTTATTCGACATGAACTTTTTCCTTTTATTTAGGTAGAATTTGCTTCTTTAAGGTGCCTTTCTGAAGTTTAACAGTAGAATCTTTTTACCCTTTCCCTTTTTTCTTGCTTCAATTTTATCTTTGATTTATTCGACTTGAACTTTTATCTTTTATTGAAATTCAATGTGCTTCTCTAAGGTGCCTTTCTGAAGTTTAACAGCAGAATCTTTTTTACCCTTTCCCTTTTTCTTGCTTCAATTTTATCTTTGATTTATTCGACTTGAACTTTTATCTTTTTTTGAAATTCAATGTGCTTCTCTAAGGTGCCTTTTTGAAGTTTAACAGCAGAATCTTTTTTACCCTTCCCTTTTTCTTGCTTCAATTTTATCTTTGATTTATTCGACTTGAACTTTTATCTTTTATTGAAATTCAATGTGCTTCTCTAAGGTGCCTTTCTTAAGTTTAACAGCAGAATCTTTTTTACCCTTCCCTTTTTCTTGCTTCAATTTTATCTTTGATTTATTCGCCTTGAACTTTTATCTTTTATTGAAATTCAATGTGCTTCTCTAAGGTCTCTTTCTGAAGTTTAACAGCAGAATCTTTTTACGCTTTCCCTTTTTCTTGCTTCAATTTTATCTTTGATTTATTCGACATGAACCTTTTCCTTTTATTTCTGTAGAATGTGCTTCTCTAAGGTGTCTCTCTGGAGTTTAACAGCAGAATCTATTTTACCCTTCCCTTTTTCTTGCTTCAATTTTATCTTTGATTTATTCGAGTTGAACTTTTACCTTTTATTGAAATTCAATGTGCTTCTCTAAGGTGTCTCTCTGGAGTTTAACAGCAGAATCTTTTTTACCCTTCCCTTTTTCTTGCTTCAATTTTATCTTTGTTTATTCGACATGAACTTTTTCCTTCTATTGAAATTCAATGTGCTTCTCTAAGGTGCCTTTCTGAAGTTTAACTGCAGAATCTTTTTACCCTTTCCCTTTTTCTTGCTTCAATTTTATCTTTGTTTATTCGACTTGAACTTTTTCCTTTTATTGAAATTCAATGTGCTTCTCTAAGGTCTCTTTCTGAAGTTTAACAGCAGAATCTTTTTACCCTTTCCTTTTTTCTTGCTTCAATTTTATCTTTGATTTATTCGACTTGAACATTTTCCTTTTATTGAAATTCAATGTGCTTCTCTAAGGTCTCTTTCTGAAGTTTAGCTGCAGAATCTTTTTACCCTTTCCCTTTTTTCTTGCTTCAATTTTATCTTTGTTTATTCGACTTGAACTTTCATCTTTTTTTGAAATTCAATGTGCTTCTCTAAGGTGCCTTTTTGAAGTTTAACAGCAGAATCTTTTTTACCCTTCCCTTTTTCTTGCTTCAATTTTATCTTTGATTTATTCGACTTGAACTTTTATCTTTTATTGAAATTCAATGTGCTTCTCTAAGGTGCCTTTCTTAAGTTTAACAGCAGAATCTTTTTTACCCTTCCCTTTTTCTTGCTTCAATTTTATCTTTGATTTATTCGCCTTGAACTTTTATCTTTTATTGAAATTCAATGTGCTTCTCTAAGGTCTCTTTCTGAAGTTTAACAGCAGAACCTTTTTACCCTTTCCCTTTTTTCTTGCTTCAATTTTATCTTTGATTTATTCGACTTGAACTTTTTCCTTTTATTGAAATTCAATGTGCTTCTCTAAGGTCTCTTTCTGAAGTTTAGCTGCAGAATCTTTTTACCCTTTCCCTTTTTTCTTGCTTCAATTTTATCTTTGTTTATTCGACTTGAACTTTTACCTTTTATTGAAATTTAATGTGCTTCTCTAAGGTCTCTTTCTGTTGTTTAACTGCAGAATCTTTTTACCCTTTCCCTTTTTCCTTGCTTCAATTTTATCTTTGTTTATTCGACATGAATTTTTATCTTTTATTGAAATTCAATGTGCTTCTCTAAGATCTCTTTCTGAAGTTTAACAGCAGAATCTTTTTACCCTTTCCCTTTTTCTTGCTTCAATTTTATCTTTGATTTATTCGACATGAACTTTTTCCTTTTATTTAGGTAGAATTTGCTTCTTTAAGGTGCCTTTCTTAAGTTTAACAGCAGAATCTTTTTACCCTTTCCTTTTTTCTTGCTTCAATTTTATCTTTGATTTATTCGCCTTGAACTTTTATCTTTTTTTGAAATTCAATGTGCTTCTCTAAGGTGCCTTTTTGAAGTTTAACAGCAGAATCTTTTTTACCCTTCCCTTTTTCTTGCTTCAATTTTATCTTTGATTTATTCGACATGAACTTTTTCCTTTTATTTAGGTAGAATTTGCTTCTTTAAGGTGCCTTTTTGAAGTTTAACAGCAGAATCTTTTTTACCCTTCCCTTTTTCTTGCTTCAATTTTATCTTTGATTTATTCGCCTTGAACTTTTATCTTTTTTTGAAATTCAATGTGCTTCTCTAAGGTGCCTTTTTGAAGTTTAACAGCAGAATCTTTTTTACCCTTCCCTTTTTCTTGCTTCAATTTTATCTTTGATTTATTCGACATGAACTTTTTCCTTTTATTTAGGTAGAATTTGCTTCTTTAAGGTGCCTTTCTTAAGTTTAACAGCAGAATCTTTTTACCCTTTCCCTTTTTTCTTGCTTCAATTTTATCTTTGATTTATTCGACTTGAACTTTTATCTTTTATTGAAATTCAATGTGCTTCCCTAAGGTGCCTCTCTGAAGTTTAACAGCAGAATCTTTTTTAGCCTTCCCTTTTTCCTTGCTTCAATTCTATCTTTGATTTATTCGACATGAACTTTTTCCTTTTATTTAGGTAGAATTTGCTTCTTTAAGGTGCCTTTCTGAAGTTTAACAGTAGAATCTTTTTACCCTTTCCCTTTTTTCTTGCTTCAATTTTATCTTTGATTTATTCGATTTGAACTTTTATCTTTTATTGAAATTCAATGTGTTTCTCTAAGGTGCCTTTCTTAAGTTTAACAGCAGAATCTTTTTACCCTTTCCTTTTTTCTTGCTTCAATTTTATCTTTGATTTATTCGACTTGAACTTTTATCTTTTATTGAAATTCAATGTGCTTCCCTAAGGTGCCTCTCTGAAGTTTAACAGCAGAATCTTTTTTAGCCTTCCCTTTTTCCTTGCTTCAATTCTATCTTTGATTTATTCGACATGAACTTTTTCCTTTTATTTAGGTAGAATTTGCTTCTTTAAGGTGCCTTTCTGAAGTTTAACAGTAGAATCTTTTTACCCTTTCCCTTTTTTCTTGCTTCAATTTTATCTTTGATTTATTCGATTTGAACTTTTATCTTTTATTGAAATTCAATGTGTTTCTCTAAGGTGCCTTTCTGAAGTTTAACAGCAGAATCTTTTTTACCCTTCCCTTTTTCTTGCTTCAATTTTATCTTTGATTTATTCGACTTGAACTTTCATCTTTTTTTGAAATTCAATGTGCTTCTCTAAGGTGCCTTTTTGAAGTTTAACAGCAGAATCTTTTTTACCCTTCCCTTTTTCTTGCTTCAATTTTATCTTTGATTTATTCGACTTGAACTTTTATCTTTTATTGAAATTCAATGTGCTTCTCTAAGGTGCCTTTCTTAAGTTTAACAGCAGAATCTTTTTTACCCTTCCCTTTTTCTTGCTTCAATTTTATCTTTGATTTATTCGCCTTGAACTTTTATCTTTTATTGAAATTCAATGTGCTTCTCTAAGGTCTCTTTCTGAAGTTTAACAGCAGAATCTTTTTACCCTTTCCTTTTTTCTTGCTTCAATTTTATCTTTGATTTATTCGACTTGAACTTTTATCTTTTTTTGAAATTCAATGTGCTTCTCTAAGGTGCCTTTTTGAAGTTTAACAGCAGAATCTTTTTACCCTTCCCTTTTTCTTGCTTCAATTTTATCTTTGTTTATTCGACATGAACTTTTTCCTTCTATTGAAATTCAATGTGCTTCTCTAAGGTGCCTTTCTGAAGTTTAACTGCAGAATCTTTTTACCCTTTCCCTTTTTCTTGCTTCAATTTTATCTTTGTTTATTCGACTTGAACTTTTTCCTTTTATTGAAATTCAATGTGCTTCTCTAAGGTCTCTTTCTGAAGTTTAACAGCAGAATCTTTTTACCCTTTCCTTTTTTCTTGCTTCAATTTTATCTTTGATTTATTCGACTTGAACATTTTCCTTTTATTGAAATTCAATGTGCTTCTCTAAGGTCTCTTTCTGAAGTTTAGCTGCAGAATCTTTTTACCCTTTCCCTTTTTTCTTGCTTCAATTTTATCTTTGTTTATTCGACTTGAACTTTCATCTTTTTTTGAAATTCAATGTGCTTCTCTAAGGTGCCTTTTTGAAGTTTAACAGCAGAATCTTTTTTACCCTTCCCTTTTTCTTGCTTCAATTTTATCTTTGATTTATTCGACTTGAACTTTTATCTTTTATTGAAATTCAATGTGCTTCTCTAAGGTGCCTTTCTTAAGTTTAACAGCAGAATCTTTTTTACCCTTCCCTTTTTCTTGCTTCAATTTTATCTTTGATTTATTCGCCTTGAACTTTTATCTTTTATTGAAATTCAATGTGCTTCTCTAAGGTCTCTTTCTGAAGTTTAACAGCAGAATCTTTTTACCCTTTCCTTTTTTCTTGCTTCAATTTTATCTTTGATTTATTCGACTTGAACTTTTATCTTTTATTGAAATTTAATGTGCTTCTCTAAGGTGCCTTTCTTAAGTTTAACAGCAGAATCTTTTTTACCCTTTTCCTTTTTCTTCCTTCAATTTTATCTTTGATTTATTCGACATGAACTTTTATCTTTTATTGAGATAGAATGTGCTTCTTTAAGGTGCCTCTCTCAAGTTTAACAGCAGAATCTTTTTTACCCTTCCCTTTTTTCTTGCTTCAATTCTATCCATGATTTATTCGACATAAACATTTACTTTTTATTGAGATAGAATGTGCTTCTTTGAGGTGCCTCTCTGAAGTTAAACAGCAGAATCTTTTTTACCCTTCCCTTTTTTCTTGCTTCAATTCTATCCATGATTTATTCGACATAAACTTTTACTTTTTATTGAGATAGAATGTGCTTCTTTAAGGTGCCTCTCTGAAGTTTAACAGCAGAATCTTTTTTACCCTTCCCTTTTTTCTTGCTTCAATTCTATCCATGATTTATTCGACATAAACATTTACTTTTTATTGAGATAGAATGTGCTTCTTTAAGGTGCCTCTCTGAAGTTTAACAGCAGAATCTTTTTTACCCTTCCCTTTTTTCTTGCTTCAATTCTATCCATGATTTATTCGACATAAACTTTTACTTTTTATTGAGATAGAATGTGCTTCTTTAAGGTGCCTCTCTGAAGTTTAACAGCAGAATCTTTTTTACCCTTCCCTTTTTTCTTGCTTCAATTCTATCCATGATTTATTCGACATAAACATTTACTTTTTTTTGAGATAGAATGTGCTTCTTTAAGGTGCCTCTCTGAAGTTTAACAGCAGAATCTTTTTTACCCTTCCCTTTTTCTTGCTTCAATTTTATCTTTGATTTATTCGCCTTGAACTTTTATCTTTTATTGAAATTCAATGTGCTTCTCTAAGGTCTCTTTCTGAAGTTTAACAGCAGAATCTTTTTACGCTTTCCCTTTTTCTTGGTTCAATTTTATCTTTGATTTATTCGACATGAACCTTTTCCTTTTATTTCTGTAGAATGTGCTTCTCTAAGGTGTCTCTCTGGAGTTTAACAGCAGAATCTATTTTACCCTTCCCTTTTTCTTGCTTCAATTTTATCTTTGATTTATTCGACTTGAACTTTTATCTTTTATTGAAATTTAATGTGCTTCTCTAAGGTGCCTTTCTTAAGTTTAACAGCAGAATCTTTTTCACCCTTCTCTTTTTCTTGCTTCAATTTTATCTTTGATTTATTCGACATGAACTTTTATCTTTTATTGAAATTCAATGTGCTTCTCTAAGGTGCCTTTCTTAAGTTGAACAGCAGAATCTTTTTTACCCTTCCCTTTTTTCTTGCTTCAATTCTATCCATGATTTATTCGACATAAACATTTACTTTTTATTGAGATAGAATGTGCTTCTTTAAGGTGCCTCTCTGAAGTTTAACAGCAGAATCTTTTTTACCCTTCCCTTTTTTCTTGCTTCAATTCTAACCATGATTTATTCGACATAAACTTCTACTTTTTATTGAGATAGAATGTGCTTCTCTAAGGTGCCTTTCTTAAGTTTAACAGCAGAATCTTTTTTACCCTTTTCCTTTTTCTTGCTTCAATTTTATCTTTGATTTATTCGACATGAACTTTTATCTTTTATTGAAATTCAATGTGCTTCTCTAAGGTGCCTTTCTGAAGTTTAACAGCAGAATCTTTTTTACCCTTCCCTTTTTCTTGCTTCAATTTTATCTTTGATTTATTCGACATGAACTTTTATCTTTTATTGAAATTCAATGTGCTTCTCTAAGGTGCCTTTCTTAAGTTTAACAGCAGAATCTTTTTTACCCTTCCCTTTTTCTTGCTTCAATTTTATCTTTGATTTATTCGCCTTGAACTTTTATCTTTTATTGAAATTCAATGTGCTTCTCTAAGGTCTCTTTCTGAAGTTTAACAGCAGAATCTTTTTACGCTTTCCCTTTTTCTTGCTTCAATTTTATCTTTGATTTATTCGACATGAACCTTTTCCTTTTATTTCTGTAGAATGTGCTTCTCTAAGGTGTCTCTCTGGAGTTTAACAGCAGAATCTATTTTACCCTTCCCTTTTTCTTGCTTCAATTTTATCTTTGATTTATTCGAGTTGAACTTTTACCTTTTATTGAAATTCAATGTGCTTCTCTAAGGTGTCTCTCTGGAGTTTAACAGCAGAATCTTTTTTACCCTTCCCTTTTTCTTGCTTCAATTTTATCTTTGTTTATTCGACATGAACTTTTTCCTTCTATTGAAATTCAATGTGCTTCTCTAAGGTGCCTTTCTGAAGTTTAACTGCAGAATCTTTTTACCCTTTCCCTTTTTCTTGCTTCAATTTTATCTTTGTTTATTCGACTTGAACTTTTTCCTTTTATTGAAATTCAATGTGCTTCTCTAAGGTCTCTTTCTGAAGTTTAACAGCAGAATCTTTTTACCCTTTCCTTTTTTCTTGCTTCAATTTTATCTTTGATTTATTCGACTTGAACATTTTCCTTTTATTGAAATTCAATGTGCTTCTCTAAGGTCTCTTTCTGAAGTTTAGCTGCAGAATCTTTTTACCCTTTCCCTTTTTTCTTGCTTCAATTTTATCTTTGTTTATTCGACTTGAACTTTCATCTTTTTTTGAAATTCAATGTGCTTCTCTAAGGTGCCTTTTTGAAGTTTAACAGCAGAATCTTTTATACCCTTCCCTTTTTCTTGCTTCAATTTTATCTTTGATTTATTCGACTTGAACTTTTATCTTTTATTGTAATTCAATGTGCTTCTCTAAGGTGCCTTTCTTAAGTTTAACAGCAGAATCTTTTTTACCCTTCCCTTTTTCTTGCTTCAATTTTATCTTTGATTTATTCGCCTTGAACTTTTATCTTTTATTGAAATTCAATGTGCTTCTCTAAGGTCTCTTTCTGAAGTTTAACAGCAGAATCTTTTTACCCTTTCCCTTTTTTCTTGCTTCAATTTTATCTTTGATTTATTCGACTTGAACTTTTTCCTTTTATTGAAATTCAATGTGCTTCTCTAAGGTGCCTTTCTTAAGTTTAACAGCAGAATCTTTTTACCCTTCCCTTTTTCTTGCTTCAATTTTATCTTTGTTTATTCGACATGAACTTTTTCCTTCTATTGAAATTCAATGTGCTTCTCTAAGGTGCCTTTCTGAAGTTTAACTGCAGAATCTTTTTACCCTTTCCCTTTTTCTTGCTTCAATTTTATCTTTGTTTATTCGACTTGAACTTTTTCCTTTTATTGAAATTCAATGTGCTTCTCTAAGGTCTCTTTCTGAAGTTTAACAGCAGAATCTTTTTACCCTTTCCTTTTTTCTTGCTTCAATTTTATCTTTGATTTATTCGACTTGAACATTTTCCTTTTATTGAAATTCAATGTGCTTCTCTAAGGTCTCTTTCTGAAGTTTAGCTGCAGAATCTTTTTACCCTTTCCCTTTTTTCTTGCTTCAATTTTATCTTTGTTTATTCGACTTGAACTTTTACCTTTTATTGAAATTTAATGTGCTTCTCTAAGGTCTCTTTCTGTTGTTTAACTGCAGAATCTTTTTACCCTTTCCCTTTTTCCTTGCTTCAATTTTATCTTTGTTTATTCGACATGAATTTTTATCTTTTATTGAAATTCAATGTGCTTCTCTAAGATCTCTTTCTGAAGTTTAACAGCAGAATCTTTTTACCCTTTCCCTTTTTCTTGCTTCAATTTTATCTTTGATTTATTCGACATGAACTTTTTCCTTTTATTTAGGTAGAATTTGCTTCTTTAAGGTGCCTTTCTTAAGTTTAACAGCAGAATCTTTTTACCCTTTCCTTTTTTCTTGCTTCAATTTTATCTTTGATTTATTCGACTTGAACTTTTATCTTTTATTGAAATTCAATGTGCTTCCCTAAGGTGCCTCTCTGAAGTTTAACAGCAGAATCTTTTTTAGCCTTCCCTTTTTCCTTGCTTCAATTCTATCTTTGATTTATTCGACATGAACTTTTTCCTTTTATTTAGGTAGAATTTGCTTCTTTAAGGTGCCTTTCTGAAGTTTAACAGTAGAATCTTTTTACCCTTTCCCTTTTTTCTTGCTTCAATTTTATCTTTGATTTATTCGATTTGAACTTTTATCTTTTATTGAAATTCAATGTGTTTCTCTAAGGTGCCTTTCTTAAGTTTAACAGCAGAATCTTTTTACCCTTTCCTTTTTTCTTGCTTCAATTTTATCTTTGATTTATTCGACTTGAACTTTTATCTTTTATTGAAATTCAATGTGCTTCCCTAAGGTGCCTCTCTGAAG
Organism: Rhopilema esculentum; assembly: GCF_057945365.1. NCBI lineage: Eukaryota > Metazoa > Cnidaria > Scyphozoa > Rhizostomeae > Rhizostomatidae > Rhopilema > Rhopilema esculentum. Next base: position 2,272,333 of record NC_142834.1, on the reverse strand, counting down.
TTTAACAGCAGAATCTTTTTTAGCCTTCCCTTTTTCCTTGCTTCAATTCTATCTTTGATTTATTCGACATGAACTTTTTCCTTTTATTTAGGTAGAATTTGCTTCTTTAAGGTGCCTTTCTGAAGTTTAACAGTAGAATCTTTTTACCCTTTCCCTCTTTTCTTGCTTCAATTTTATCTTTGATTTATTCGATTTGAACTTTTATCTTTTATTGAAATTCAATGTGTTTCTCTAAGGTGCCTTTCTGAAGTTTAACAGCAGAATCTTTTTTACCCTTCCCTTTTTCTTGCTTCAATTTTATCTTTGATTTATTCGACTTGAACTTTCATCTTTTTTTGAAATTCAATGTGCTTCTCTAAGGTGCCTTTTTGAAGTTTAACAGCAGAATCTTTTTTACCCTTCCCTTTTTCTTGCTTCAATTTTATCTTTGATTTATTCGACTTGAACTTTTATCTTTTATTGAAATTCAATGTGCTTCTCTAAGGTGCCTTTCTTAAGTTTAACAGCAGAATCTTTTTTACCCTTCCCTTTTTCTTGCTTCAATTTTATCTTTGATTTATTCGCCTTGAACTTTTATCTTTTATTGAAATTCAATGTGCTTCTCTAAGGTCTCTTTCTGAAGTTTAACAGCAGAATCTTTTTACCCTTTCCCTTTTTCCTTGCTTCAATATTATCTTTGATTTATTCGACTTGAACTTTTTCCTTTTATTGAAATTCAATGTGCTTCTCTAAGGTGCCTTTCTTAAGTTTAACAGCAGAATCTTTTTACCCTTCCCTTTTTCTTGCTTCAATTTTATCTTTGTTTATTCGACATGAACTTTTTCCTTCTATTGAAATTCAATGTGCTTCTCTAAGGTGCCTTTCTGAAGTTTAACTGCAGAATCTTTTTACCCTTTCCCTTTTTCTTGCTTCAATTTTATCTTTGTTTATTCGACTTGAACTTTTTCCTTTTATTGAAATTCAATGTGCTTCTCTAAGGTCTCTTTCTGAAGTTTAACAGCAGAATCTTTTTACCCTTTCCTTTTTTCTTGCTTCAATTTTATCTTTGATTTATTCGACTTGAACTTTTATCTTTTATTGAAATTCAATGTGCTTCCCTAAGGTGCCTCTCTGAAGTTTAACAGCAGAATCTTTTTTAGCCTTCCCTTTTTCCTTGCTTCAATTCTATCTTTGATTTATTCGACATGAACTTTTTCCTTTTATTTAGGTAGAATTTGCTTCTTTAAGGTGCCTTTCTGAAGTTTAACAGTAGAATCTTTTTACCCTTTCCCTTTTTTCTTGCTTCAATTTTATCTTTGATTTATTCGACTTGAACTTTTATCTTTTATTGAAATTCAATGTGCTTCTCTAAGGTGCCTTTCTGAAGTTTAACAGCAGAATCTTTTTTACCCTTTCCCTTTTTCTTGCTTCAATTTTATCTTTGATTTATTCGACTTGAACTTTTATCTTTTTTTGAAATTCAATGTGCTTCTCTAAGGTGCCTTTTTGAAGTTTAACAGCAGAATCTTTTTTACCCTTCCCTTTTTCTTGCTTCAATTTTATCTTTGATTTATTCGACTTGAACTTTTATCTTTTTTTGAAATTCAATGTGCTTCTCTAAGGTGCCTTTTTGAAGTTTAACAGCAGAATCTTTTTTACCCTTCCCTTTTTTCTTGCTTCAATTTTATCTTTGATTTATTCGACTTGAACTTTTATCTTTTATTGAAATTCAATGTGCTTCTCTAAGGTGCCTTTTTGAAGTTTAACAGCAGAATCTTTTTTACCCTTCCCTTTTTCTTGCTTCAATTTTATCTTTGATTTATTCGACTTGAACTTTTATCTTTTTTTGAAATTCAATGTGCTTCTCTAAGGTGCCTTTTTGAAGTTTAACAGCAGAATCTTTTTTACCCTTCCCTTTTTTCTTGCTTCAATTTTATCTTTGATTTATTCGACTTGAACTTTTATCTTTTATTGAAATTCAATGTGCTTCTCTAAGGTGCCTTTTTGAAGTTTAACAGCAGAATCTTTTTTACCCTTCCCTTTTTCTTGCTTCAATTTTATCTTTGATTTATTCGACTTGAACTTTTATCTTTTTTTTAAATTCAATGTGCTTCTCTAAGGTGCCTTTTTGAAGTTTAACAGCAGAATCTTTTTTACCCTTCCCTTTTTCTTGCTTCAATTTTATCTTTGATTTATTCGACTTGAACTTTTATCTTTTATTGAAATTCAATGTGCTTCTCTAAGGTGCCTTTCTTAAGTTTAACAGCAGAATCTTTTTTACCCTTCCCTTTTTCTTGCTTCAATTTTATCTTTGATTTATTCGCCTTGAACTTTTATCTTTTATTGAAATTCAATGTGCTTCTCTAAGGTCTCTTTCTGAAGTTTAACAGCAGAATCTTTTTACGCTTTCCCTTTTTCTTGCTTCAATTTTATCTTTGATTTATTCGACATGAACCTTTTCCTTTTATTTCTGTAGAATGTGCTTCTCTAAGGTGTCTCTCTGGAGTTTAACAGCAGAATCTATTTTACCCTTCCCTTTTTCTTGCTTCAATTTTATCTTTGATTTATTCGACTTGAACTTTTACCTTTTATTGAAATTCAATGTGCTTCTCTAAGGTGTCTCTCTGGAGTTTAACAGCAGAATCTTTTTTACCCTTCCCTTTTTCTTGCTTCAATTTTATCTTTGATTTATTCGACTTGAACTTTTACCTTTTATTGAAATTCAATGTGCTTCTCTAAGGTGTCTCTCTGGAGTTTAACAGCAGAATCTTTTTTACCCTTCTCTTTTTCTTGCTTCAATTTTATCTTTGATTTATTCGACTTGAACTTTTATCTTTTATTGAAATTCAATGTGCGTCTCTAAGGTGCCTTTCTTAAGTTTAACAGCAGAATCTTTTTTACCCTTCCCTTTTTCTTGCTTCAATTTTATCTTTGATTTATTCGACATGAACTTTTATCTTTTATTGAAATTCAATGTGTTTCTCTAAGGTGCCTTTCTTAAGTTTAACAGCAGAATCTTTTTACCCTTTCCTTTTTTCTTGCTTCAATTTTATCTTTGATTTATTCGACTTGAACTTTTATCTTTTATTGAAATTCAATGTGCTTCCCTAAGGTGCCTCTCTGAAGTTTAACAGCAGAATCTTTTTTAGCCTTCCCTTTTTCCTTGCTTCAATTCTATCTTTGATTTATTCGACATGAACTTTTTCCTTTTATTTAGGTAGAATTTGCTTCTTTAAGGTGCCTTTCTGAAGTTTAACAGTAGAATCTTTTTACCCTTTCCCTTTTTTCTTGCTTCAATTTTATCTTTGATTTATTCGACTTGAACTTTTATCTTTTATTGAAATTCAATGTGCTTCTCTAAGGTCTCTTTCTGAAGTTTAACAGCAGAATCTTTTTACCCTTTCCTTTTTTCTTGCTTCAATTTTATCTTTGATTTATTCGACTTGAACATTTTCCTTTTATTGAAATTCAATGTGCTTCTCTAAGGTCTCTTTCTGAAGTTTAACTGCAGAATCTTTTTACCCTTTCCCTTTTTCCTTGCATCAATTTTATCTTTGTTTATTCGACATGAATTTTTATCTTTTATTGAAATTCAATGTGCTTCTCTAAGGTCTTTTTCTGAAGTTTAACAGCAGAATCTTTTTACCCTTTCCCTTTTACTTGCTTCAATTTTATCTTTGATTTATTCGACATGAAGTTTTTCCTTTTATTTAGGTAGAATTTGCTTCTTTAAGGTGCCTTTCTTAAGTTTAACAGCAGAATCTTTTTACCCTTTCCTTTTTTCTTGCTTCAATTTTATCTTTGATTTATTCGACTTGAACTTTTATCTTTTATTGAAATTCAATGTGCTTCCCTAAGGTGCCTCTCTGAAGTTTAACAGCAGAATCTTTTTTAGCCTTCCCTTTTTCCTTGCTTCAATTCTATCTTTGATTTATTCGACATGAACTTTTTCCTTTTATTTAGGTAGAATTTGCTTCTTTAAGGTGCCTTTCTGAAGTTTAACAGTAGAATCTTTTTACCCTTTCCCTTTTTTCTTGCTTCAATTTTATCTTTGATTTATTCGACTTGAACTTTTATCTTTTATTGAAATTCAATGTGCTTCTCTAAGGTGCCTTTCTGAAGTTTAACAGCAGAATCTTTTTTACCCTTTCCCTTTTTCTTGCTTCAATTTTATCTTTGATTTATTCGACTTGAACTTTTATCTTTTTTTGAAATTCAATGTGCTTCTCTAAGGTGCCTTTTTGAAGTTTAACAGCAGAATCTTTTTTACCCTTCCCTTTTTCTTGCTTCAATTTTATCTTTGATTTATTCGACTTGAACTTTTATCTTTTATTGAAATTCAATGTGCTTCTCTAAGGTGCCTTTCTTAAGTTTAACAGCAGAATCTTTTTTACCCTTCCCTTTTTCTTGCTTCAATTTTATCTTTGATTTATTCGCCTTGAACTTTTATCTTTTATTGAAATTCAATGTGCTTCTCTAAGGTCTCTTTCTGAAGTTTAACAGCAGAATCTTTTTACGCTTTCCCTTTTTCTTGCTTCAATTTTATCTTTGATTTATTCGACATGAACCTTTTCCTTTTATTTCTGTAGAATGTGCTTCTCTAAGGTGTCTCTCTGGAGTTTAACAGCAGAATCTATTTTACCCTTCCCTTTTTCTTGCTTCAATTTTATCTTTGATTTATTCGACTTGAACTTTTATCTTTTATTGAAATTCAATGTGCTTCTCTAAGGTCTCTTTCTGAAGTTTAACAGCAGAATCTTTTTTACCCTTTCCCTTTTTCTTGCTTCAATTTTATCTTTGATTTATTCGACTTGAACTTTCATCTTTTTTTGAAATTCAATGTGCTTCTCTAAGGTGCCTTTTTGAAGTTTAACAGCAGAATCTTTTTTACCCTTCCCTTTTTCTTGCTTCAATTTTATCTTTGATTTATTCGACTTGAACTTTTATCTTTTATTGAAATTCAATGTGCTTCTCTAAGGTGCCTTTCTTAAGTTTAACAGCAGAATCTTTTTTACCCTTCCCTTTTTCTTGCTTCAATTTTATCTTTGATTTATTCGCCTTGAACTTTTATCTTTTATTGAAATTCAATGTGCTTCTCTAAGGTCTCTTTCTGAAGTTTAACAGCAGAATCTTTTTACCCTTTCCCTTTTTCCTTGCTTCAATTTTATCTTTGATTTATTCGACTTGAACTTTTTCCTTTTATTGAAATTCAATGTGCTTCTCTAAGGTGCCTTTCTTAAGTTTAACAGCAGAATCTTTTTACCCTTCCCTTTTTCTTGCTTCAATTTTATCTTTGTTTATTCGACATGAACTTTTTCCTTCTATTGAAATTCAATGTGCTTCTCTAAGGTGCCTTTCTGAAGTTTAACTGCAGAATCTTTTTACCCTTTCCCTTTTTCTTGCTTCAATTTTATCTTTGTTTATTCGACTTGAACTTTTTCCTTTTATTGAAATTCAATGTGCTTCTCTAAGGTCTCTTTCTGAAGTTTAACAGCAGAATCTTTTTACCCTTTCCTTTTTTCTTGCTTCAATTTTATCTTTGATTTATTCGACTTGAACATTTTCCTTTTATTGAAATTCAATGTGTTTCTCTAAGGTCTCTTTCTGAAGTTTAGCTGCAGAATCTTTTTACCCTTTCCCTTTTTTCTTGCTTCAATTTTATCTTTGTTTATTCGACTTGAACTTTTACCTTTTATTGAAATTTAATGTGCTTCTCTAAGGTCTCTTTCTGAAGTTTAACTGCAGAATCTTTTTACCCTTTCCCTTTTTCCTTGCTTCAATTTTATCTTTGTTTATTCGACATGAATTTTTATCTTTTATTGAAATTCAATGTGCTTCTCTAAGGTCTCTTTCTGAAGTTTAACAGCAGAATCTTTTTACCCTTTCCCTTTTTCTTGCTTCAATTTTATCTTTGATTTATTCGACATGAACTTTTTCCTTTTATTTAGGTAGAATTTGCTTCTTTAAGGTGCCTTTCTTAAGTTTAACAGCAGAATCTTTTTACCCTTTCCTTTTTTCTTGCTTCAATTTTATCTTTGATTTATTCGACTTGAACTTTTATCTTTTATTGAAATTCAATGTGCTTCCCTAAGGTGCCTCTCTGAAGTTTAACAGCAGAATCTTTTTTAGCCTTCCCTTTTTCCTTGCTTCAATTCTATCTTTGATTTATTCGACATGAACTTTTTCCTTTTATTTAGGTAGAATTTGCTTCTTTAAGGTGCCTTTCTGAAGTTTAACAGTAGAATCTTTTTACCCTTTCCCTTTTTTCTTGCTTCAATTTTATCTTTGATTTATTCGACTTGAACTTTTATCTTTTATTGAAATTCAATGTGCTTCTCTAAGGTGCCTTTCTGAAGTTTAACAGCAGAATCTTTTTTACCCTTTCCCTTTTTCTTGCTTCAATTTTATCTTTGATTTATTCGACTTGAACTTTTATCTTTTTTTGAAATTCAATGTGCTTCTCTAAGGTGCCTTTCTGAAGTTTAACTGCAGAATCTTTTTACCCTTTCCCTTTTTCTTGCTTCAATTTTATCTTTGTTTATTCGACTTGAACTTTTTCCTTTTATTGAAATTCAATGTGCTTCTCTAAGGTCTCTTTCTGAAGTTTAACAGCAGAATCTTTTTACCCTTTCCTTTTTTCTTGCTTCAATTTTATCTTTGATTTATTCGACTTGAACATTTTCCATTTATTGAAATTCAATGTGTTTCTCTAAGGTCTCTTTCTGAAGTTTAGCTGCAGAATCTTTTTACCCTTTCCCTTTTTTCTTGCTTCAATTTTATCTTTGTTTATTCGACTTGAACTTTTACCTTTTATTGAAATTTAATGTGCTTCTCTAAGGTCTCTTTCTGAAGTTTAACTGCAGAATCTTTTTACCCTTTCCCTTTTTCCTTGCTTCAATTTTATCTTTGTTTATTCGACATGAATTTTTATCTTTTATTGAAATTCAATGTGCTTCTCTAAGGTCTCTTTCTGAAGTTTAACAGCAGAATCTTTTTACCCTTTCCCTTTTTCTTGCTTCAATTTTATCTTTGATTTATTCGACATGAACTTTTTCCTTTTATTTAGGTAGAATTTGCTTCTTTAAGGTGCCTTTCTTAAGTTTAACAGCAGAATCTTTTTACCCTTTCCTTTTTTCTTGCTTCAATTTTATCTTTGATTTATTCGACTTGAACTTTTATCTTTTATTGAAATTCAATGTGCTTCCCTAAGGTGCCTCTCTGAAGTTTAACAGCAGAATCTTTTTTAGCCTTCCCTTTTTCCTTGCTTCAATTCTATCTTTGATTTATTCGACATGAACTTTTTCCTTTTATTTAGGTAGAATTTGCTTCTTTAAGGTGCCTTTCTGAAGTTTAACAGTAGAATCTTTTTACCCTTTCCCTTTTTTCTTGCTTCAATTTTATCTTTGATTTATTCGACTTGAACTTTTATCTTTTATTGAAATTCAATGTGCTTCTCTAAGGTGCCTTTCTGAAGTTTAACAGCAGAATCTTTTTTACCCTTTCCCTTTTTCTTGCTTCAATTTTATCTTTGATTTATTCGACTTGAACTTTTATCTTTTTTTGAAATTCAATGTGCTTCTCTAAGGTGCCTTTTTGAAGTTTAACAGCAGAATCTTTTTTACCCTTTCCCTTTTTCTTGCTTCAATTTTATCTTTGATTTATTCGACTTGAACTTTTATCTTTTATTGAAATTCAATGTGCGTCTCTAAGGTGCCTTTCTTAAGTTTAACAGCAGAATCTTTTTTACCCTTCCCTTTTTCTTGCTTCAATTTTATCTTTGATTTATTCGACATGAACTTTTATCTTTTATTGAAATTCAATGTGTTTCTCTAAGGTGCCTTTCTTAAGTTTAACAGCAGAATCTTTTTACCCTTTCCTTTTTTCTTGCTTCAATTTTATCTTTGATTTATTCGACTTGAACTTTTATCTTTTATTGAAATTCAATGTGCTTCCCTAAGGTGCCTCTCTGAAGTTTAACAGCAGAATCTTTTTTAGCCTTCCCTTTTTCCTTGCTTCAATTCTATCTTTGATTTATTCGACATGAACTTTTTCCTTTTATTTAGGTAGAATTTGCTTCTTTAAGGTGCCTTTCTGAAGTTTAACAGTAGAATCTTTTTACCCTTTCCCTTTTTTCTTGCTTCAATTTTATCTTTGATTTATTCGACTTGAACTTTTATCTTTTATTGAAATTCAATGTGCTTCTCTAAGGTCTCTTTCTGAAGTTTAACAGCAGAATCTTTTTACCCTTTCCTTTTTTCTTGCTTCAATTTTATCTTTGATTTATTCGACTTGAACATTTTCCTTTTATTGAAATTCAATGTGCTTCTCTAAGGTCTCTTTCTGAAGTTTAACTGCAGAATCTTTTTACCCTTTCTCTTTTTCCTTGCATCAATTTTATCTTTGTTTATTCGACATGAATTTTTATCTTTTATTGAAATTCAATGTGCTTCTCTAAGGTCTTTTTCTGAAGTTTAACAGCAGAATCTTTTTACCCTTTCCCTTTTTCTTGCTTCAATTTTATCTTTGATTTATTCGACATGAACTTTTTCCTTTTATTTAGGTAGAGTTTGCTTCTTTAAGGTGCCTTTCTTAAGTTTAACAGCAGAATCTTTTTACCCTTTCCTTTTTTCTTGCTTCAATTTTATCTTTGATTTATTCGACTTGAACTTTTATCTTTTATTGAAATTCAATGTGCTTCCCTAAGGTGCCTCTCTGAAGTTTAACAGCAGAATCTTTTTTAGCCTTCCCTTTTTCCTTGCTTCAATTCTATCTTTGATTTATTCGACATGAACTTTTTCCTTTTATTTAGGTAGAATTTGCTTCTTTAAGGTGCCTTTCTGAAGTTTAACAGTAGAATCTTTTTACCCTTTCCCTTTTTTCTTGCTTCAATTTTATCTTTGATTTATTCGACTTGAACTTTTATCTTTTATTGAAATTCAATGTGCTTCTCTAAGGTGCCTTTCTGAAGTTTAACAGCAGAATCTTTTTTACCCTTTCCCTTTTTCTTGCTTCAATTTTATCTTTGATTTATTCGACTTGAACTTTTATCTTTTTTTGAAATTCAATGTGCTTCTCTAAGGTGCCTTTTTGAAGTTTAACAGCAGAATCTTTTTTACCCTTCCCTTTTTCTTGCTTCAATTTTATCTTTGATTTATTCGACTTGAACTTTTATCTTTTATTGAAATTCAATGTGCTTCTCTAAGGTGCCTTTCTTAAGTTTAACAGCAGAATCTTTTTTACCCTTCCCTTTTTCTTGCTTCAATTTTATCTTTGATTTATTCGCCTTGAACTTTTATCTTTTATTGAAATTCAATGTGCTTCTCTAAGGTCTCTTTCTGAAGTTTAACAGCAGAATCTTTTTACGCTTTCCCTTTTTCTTGCTTCAATTTTATCTTTGATTTATTCGACATGAACCTTTTCCTTTTATTTCTGTAGAATGTGCTTCTCTAAGGTGTCTCTCTGGAGTTTAACAGCAGAATCTATTTTACCCTTCCCTTTTTCTTGCTTCAATTTTATCTTTGATTTATTCGACTTGAACTTTTATCTTTTATTGAAATTCAATGTGCTTCTCTAAGGTCTCTTTCTGAAGTTTAACAGCAGAATCTTTTTTACCCTTTCCCTTTTTCTTGCTTCAATTTTATCTTTGATTTATTCGACTTGAACTTTCATCTTTTTTTGAAATTCAATGTGCTTCTCTAAGGTGCCTTTTTGAAGTTTAACAGCAGAATCTTTTTTACCCTTCCCTTTTTCTTGCTTCAATTTTATCTTTGATTTATTCGACTTGAACTTTTATGTTTTATTGAAATTCAATGTGCTTCTCTAAGGTGCCTTTCTTAAGTTTAACAGCAGAATCTTTTTTACCCTTCCCTTTTTCTTGCTTCAATTTTATCTTTGATTTATTCGCCTTGAACTTTTATCTTTTATTGAAATTCAATGTGCTTCTCTAAGGTCTCTTTCTGAAGTTTAACAGCAGAATCTTTTTACCCTTTCCCTTTTTCCTTGCTTCAATTTTATCTTTGATTTATTCGACTTGAACTTTTTCCTTTTATTGAAATTCAATGTGCTTCTCTAAGGTGCCTTTCTTAAGTTTAACAGCAGAATCTTTTTACCCTTCCCTTTTTCTTGCTTCAATTTTATCTTTGTTTATTCGACATGAACTTTTTCCTTCTATTGAAATTCAATGTGCTTCTCTAAGGTGCCTTTCTGAAGTTTAACTGCAGAATCTTTTTACCCTTTCCCTTTTTCTTGCTTCAATTTTATCTTTGTTTATTCGACTTGAACTTTTTCCTTTTATTGAAATTCAATGTGCTTCTCTAAGGTCTCTTTCTGAAGTTTAACAGCAGAATCTTTTTACCCTTTCCTTTTTTCTTGCTTCAATTTTATCTTTGATTTATTCGACTTGAACATTTTCCTTTTATTGAAATTCAATGTGTTTCTCTAAGGTCTCTTTCTGAAGTTTAGCTGCAGAATCTTTTTACCCTTTCCCTTTTTTCTTGCTTCAATTTTATCTTTGTTTATTCGACTTGAACTTTTACCTTTTATTGAAATTTAATGTGCTTCTCTAAGGTCTCTTTCTGAAGGTTAACTGCAGAATCTTTTTACCCTTTCCCTTTTTCCTTGCTTCAATTTTATCTTTGTTTATTCGACATGAATTTTTATCTTTTATTGAAATTCAATGTGCTTCTCTAAGGTCTCTTTCTGAAGTTTAACAGCAGAATCTTTTTACCCTTTCCCTTTTTCTTGCTTCAATTTTATCTTTGATTTATTCGACATGAACTTTTTCCTTTTATTTAGGTAGAATTTGCTTCTTTAAGGTGCCTTTCTTAAGTTTAACAGCAGAATCTTTTTACCCTTTCCTTTTTTCTTGCTTCAATTTTATCTTTGATTTATTCGACTTGAACTTTTATCTTTTATTGAAATTCAATGTTCTTCCCTAAGGTGCCTCTCTGAAGTTTAACAGCAGAATCTTTTTTAGCCTTCCCTTTTTCCTTGCTTCAATTCTATCTTTGATTTATTCGACATGAACTTTTTCCTTTTATTTAGGTAGAATTTGCTTCTTTAAGGTGCCTTTCTGAAGTTTAACAGTAGAATCTTTTTACCCTTTCCCTTTTTTCTTGCTTCAATTTTATCTTTGATTTATTCGACTTGAACTTTTATCTTTTATTGAAATTCAATGTGCTTCTCTAAGGTGCCTTTCTGAAGTTTAACAGCAGAATCTTTTTTACCCTTCCCTTTTTCTTGCTTCAATTTTATCTTTGATTTATTCGACTTGAACTTTTATCTTTTTTTGAAATTCAATGTGCTTCTCTAAGGTGCCTTTTTGAAGTTTAACAGCAGAATCTTTTTTACCCTTCCCTTTTTCCTTGCTTCAATTCTATCTTTGATTTATTCGACATGAACTTTTTCCTTTTATTTAGGTAGAATTTGCTTCTTTAAGGTGCCTTTCTGAAGTTTAACAGTAGAATCTTTTTACCCTTTCCCTTTTTTCTTGCTTCAATTTTATCTTTGATTTATTCGACTTGAACTTTTATCTTTTATTGAAATTCAATGTGCTTCTCTAAGGTGCCTTTCTGAAGTTTAACAGCAGAATCTTTTTTACCCTTCCCTTTTTCTTGCTTCAATTTTATCTTTGATTTATTCGACTTGAACTTTTATCTTTTTTTGAAATTCAATGTGCTTCTCTAAGGTGCCTTTTTGAAGTTTAACAGCAGAATCTTTTTTACCCTTCCCTTTTTCTTGCTTCAATTTTATCTTTGATTTATTCGACTTGAACTTTTATCTTTTATTGAAATTCAATGTGCTTCTCTAAGTTGCCTTTCTTAAGTTTAACAGCAGAATCTTTTTTACCCTTCCCTTTTTCTTGCTTCAATTTTATCTTTGATTTATTCGCCTTGAACTTTTATCTTTTATTGAAATTCAATGTGCTTCTCTAAGGTCTCTTTCTGAAGTTTAACAGCAGAATCTTTTTACCCTTTCCCTTTTTCCTTGCTTCAATTTTATCTTTGATTTATTCGACTTGAACTTTTTCCTTTTATTGAAATTCAATGTGCTTCTCTAAGCTGCCTTTCTTAAGTTTAACAGCAGAATCTTTTTACCCTTCCCTTTTTCTTGCTTCAATTTTATCTTTGTTTATTCGACATGAACTTTTTCCTTCTATTGAAATTCAATGTGCTTCTCTAAGGTGCCTTTCTGAAGTTTAACTGCAGAATCTTTTTACCCTTTCCCTTTTTCTTGCTTCAATTTTATCTTTGTTTATTCGACTTGAACTTTTTCCTTTTATTTAGGTAGAATTTGCTTCTTTAAGGTGCCTTTCTTAAGTTTAACAGCAGAATCTTTTTACCCTTTCCTTTTTTCTTGCTTCAATTTTATCTTTGATTTATTCGACTTGAACTTTTATCTTTTATTGAAATTCAATGTGCTTCCCTAAGGTGCCTCTCTGAAGTTTAACAGCAGAATCTTTTTTAGCCTTCCCTTTTTCCTTGCTTCAATTCTATCTTTGATTTATTCGACATGACCTTTTTCCTTTTATTTAGGTAGAATTTGCTTCTTTAAGGTGCCTTTCTGAAGTTTAACAGTAGAATCTTTTTACCCTTTCCCTTTTTTCTTGCTTCAATTTTATCTTTGATTTATTCGACTTGAACTTTTATCTTTTATTGAAATTCAATGTGCTTCTCTAAGGTGCCTTTCTGAAGTTTAACAGCAGAATCTTTTTTACCCTTTCCCTTTTTCTTGCTTCAATTTTATCTTTGATTTATTCGACTTGAACTTTTATCTTTTTTTGAAATTCAATGTGCTTATCTAAGGTGCCTTTTTGAAGTTTAACAGCAGAATCTTTTTTACCCTTTCCCTTTTTCTTGCTTCAATTTTATCTTTGATTTATTCGACTTGAACTTTTATCTTTTATTGAAATTCAATGTGCTTCTCTAAGGTGCCTTTCTTAAGTTTAACAGCAGAATCTTTTTTACCCTTCCCTTTTTCTTGCTTCAATTTTATCTTTGATTTATTCGCCTTGAACTTTTATCTTTTATTGAAATTCAATGTGCTTCTCTAAGGTCTCTTTCTGAAGTTTAACAGCAGAATCTTTTTACGCTTTCCCTTTTTCTTGCTTCAATTTTATCTTTGATTTATTCGACATGAACCTTTTCCTTTTATTTCTGTAGAATGTGCTTCTCTAAGGTGTCTCTCTGGAGTTTAACAGCAGAATCTATTTTACCCTTCCCTTTTTCTTGCTTCAATTTTATCTTTGATTTATTCGACTTGAACTTTTACCTTTTATTGAAATTCAATGTGCTTCTCTAAGGTGTCTCTCTGGAGTTTAACAGCAGAATCTTTTTTACCCTTCTCTTTTTCTTGCTTCAATTTTATCTTTGATTTATTCGACTTGAACTTTTATCTTTTATTGAAATTCAATGTGCGTCTCTAAGGTGCCTTTCTCAAGTTTAACAGCAGAATCTTTTTTACCCTTCCCTTTTTCTTGCTTCAATTTTATCTTTGATTTATTCGACATGAACTTTTATCTTTTATTGAAATTCAATGTGTTTCTCTAAGGTGCCTTTCTTAAGTTTAACAGCAGAATCTTTTTACCCTTTCCTTTTTTCTTGCTTCAATTTTATCTTTGATTTATTCGACTTGAACTTTTATCTTTTATTGAAATTCAATGTGCTTCCCTAAGGTGCCTCTCTGAAGTTTAACAGCAGAATCTTTTTTAGCCTTCCCTTTTTCCTTGCTTCAATTTTATCTTTCATTTATTCGACTTGAACATTTTCCTTTTATTGAAATTCAATGTGCTACTCTAAGGTCTCTTTCTGAAGTTTAGCTGCAGAATCTTTTTACCCTTTCCCTTTTTTCTTGCTTCAATTTTATCTTTGTTTATTCGACTTGAACTTTTACCTTTTATTGAAATTTAATGTGCTTCTCTAAGGTCTCTTTCTGAAGTTTAACTGCAGAATCTTTTTACCCTTTCCCTTTTTCCTTGCTTCAATTTTATCTTTGTTTATTCGACATGAATTTTTATCTTTTATTGAAATTCAATGTGCTTCTCTAAGGTCTCTTTCTGAAGTTTAACAGCAGAATCTTTTTATCCTTTCCCTTTTTCTTGCTTCAATTTTATCTTTGATTTATTCGACATGAACTTTTTCCTTTTATTTAGGTAGAATTTGCTTCTTTAAGGTGCCTTTCTTAAGTTTAACAGCAGAATCTTTTTACCCTTTCCTTTTTTCTTGCTTCAATTTTATCTTTGATTTATTCGACTTGAACTTTTATCTTTTATTGAAATTCAATGTGCTTCCCTAAGGTGCCTCTCTGAAGTTTAACAGCAGAATCTTTTTTAGCCTTCCCTTTTTCCTTGCTTCAATTCTATCTTTGATTTATTCGACATGAACTTTTTCCTTTTATTTAGGTAGAATTTGCTTCTTTAAGGTGCCTTTCTGAAGTTTAACAGTAGAATCTTTTTACCCTTTCCCTTTTTTCTTGCTTCAATTTTATCTTTGATTTATTCGACTTGAACTTTTATCTTTTATTGAAATTCAATGTGCTTCTCTAAGGTGCCTTTCTGAAGTTTAACAGCAGAATCTTTTTTACCCTTTCCCTTTTTCTTGCTTCAATTTTATCTTTGATTTATTCGACTTGAACTTTTATCTTTTTTTGAAATTCAATGTGCTTATCTAAGGTGCCTTTTTGAAGTTTAACAGCAGAATCTTTTTTACCCTTCCCTTTTTCTTGCTTCAATTTTATCTTTGATTTATTCGACATGAACTTTTATCTTTTATTGAAATTCAATGTGTTTCTCTAAGGTGCCTTTCTTAAGTTTAACAGCAGAATCTTTTTACCCTTTCCTTTTTTCTTGCTTCAATTTTATCTTTGATTTATTCGACTTGAACTTTTATCTTTTATTGAAATTCAATGTGCTTCCCTAAGGTGCCTCTCTGAAGTTTAACAGCAGAATCTTTTTTAGCCTTCCCTTTTTCCTTGCTTCAATTCTATCTTTGATTTATTCGACATGAACTTTTTCCTTTTATTTAGGTAGAATTTGCTTCTTTAAGGTGCCTTTCTGAAGTTTAACAGTAGAATCTTTTTACCCTTTCCCTTTTTTCTTGCTTCAATTTTATCTTTGATTTATTCGACTTGAACTTTTATCTTTTATTGAAATTCAATGTGCTTCTCTAAGGTCTCTTTCTGAAGTTTAACAGCAGAATCTTTTTACCCTTTCCTTTTTTCTTGCTTCAATTTTATCTTTGATTTATTCGACTTGAACATTTTCCTTTTATTGAAATTCAATGTGCTTCTCTAAGGTCTCTTTCTGAAGTTTAACTGCAGAATCTTTTTACCCTTTCTCTTTTTCCTTGCATCAATTTTATCTTTGTTTATTCGACATGAATTTTTATCTTTTATTGAAATTCAATGTGCTTCTCTAAGGTCTTTTTCTGAAGTTTAACAGCAGAATCTTTTTACCCTTTCCCTTTTTCTTGCTTCAATTTTATCTTTGATTTATTCGACATGAACTTTTTCCTTTTATTTAGGTAGAGTTTGCTTCTTTAAGGTGCCTTTCTTAAGTTTAACAGCAGAATCTTTTTACCCTTTCCTTTTTTCTTGCTTCAATTTTATCTTTGATTTATTCGACTTGAACTTTTATCTTTTATTGAAATTCAATGTGCTTCCCTAAGGTGCCTCTCTGAAGTTTAACAGCAGAATCTTTTTTAGCCTTCCCTTTTTCCTTGCTTCAATTCTATCTTTGATTTATTCGACATGAACTTTTTCCTTTTATTTAGGTAGAATTTGCTTCTTTAAGGTGCCTTTCTGAAGTTTAACAGTAGAATCTTTTTACCCTTTCCCTTTTTTCTTGCTTCAATTTTATCTTTGATTTATTCGACTTGAACTTTTATCTTTTATTGAAATTCAATGTGCTTCTCTAAGGTGCCTTTCTGAAGTTTAACAGCAGAATCTTTTTTACCCTTTCCCTTTTTCTTGCTTCAATTTTATCTTTGATTTATTCGACTTGAACTTTTATCTTTTTTTGAAATTCAATGTGCTTCTCTAAGGTGCCTTTTTGAAGTTTAACAGCAGAATCTTTTTTACCCTTCCCTTTTTCTTGCTTCAATTTTATCTTTGATTTATTCGACTTGAACTTTTATCTTTTATTGAAATTCAATGTGCTTCTCTAAGGTGCCTTTCTTAAGTTTAACAGCAGAATCTTTTTTACCCTTCCCTTTTTCTTGCTTCAATTTTATCTTTGATTTATTCGCCTTGAACTTTTATCTTTTATTGAAATTCAATGTGCTTCTCTAAGGTCTCTTTCTGAAGTTTAACAGCAGAATCTTTTTACGCTTTCCCTTTTTCTTGCTTCAATTTTATCTTTGATTTATTCGACATGAACCTTTTCCTTTTATTTCTGTAGAATGTGCTTCTCTAAGGTGTCTCTCTGGAGTTTAACAGCAGAATCTATTTTACCCTTTCCCTTTTTCTTGCTTCAATTTTATCTTTGATTTATTCGACTTGAACTTTTATCTTTTTTTGAAATTCAATGTGCTTCTCTAAGGTGCCTTTTTGAAGTTTAACAGCAGAATCTTTTTTACCCTTCCCTTTTTCTTGCTTCAATTTTATCTTTGATTTATTCGCCTTGAACTTTTATCTTTTATTGAAATTCAATGTGCTTCTCTAAGGTCTCTTTCTGAAGTTTAACAGCAGAATCTTTTTTACCCTTTCCCTTTTTCTTGCTTCAATTTTATCTTTGATTTATTCGACTTGAACTTTTATCTTTTTTTGAAATTCAATGTGCTTCTCTAAGGTGCCTTTTTGAAGTTTAACAGCAGAATCTTTTTTACCCTTCCCTTTTTCTTGCTTCAATTTTATCTTTGATTTATTCGCCTTGAACTTTTATCTTTTATTGAAATTCAATGTGCTTCTCTAAGGTCTCTTTCTGAAGTTTAACAGCAGAATCTTTTTACCCTTTCCCTTTTTCTTGCTTCAATTTTATCTTTGATTTATTCGACTTGAACTTTTATCTTTTATTGAAATTCAATGTGCTTCTCTAAGGTCTCTTTCTGAAGTTTAACAGCAGAATCTTTTTTACCCTTTCCCTTTTTCTTGCTTCAATTTTATCTTTGATTTATTCGACTTGAACTTTCATCTTTTTTTGAAATTCAATGTGCTTCTCTAAGGTGCCTTTTTGAAGTTTAACAGCAGAATCTTTTTTACCCTTCCCTTTTTCTTGCTTCAATTTTATCTTTGATTTATTCGACTTGAACTTTTATGTTTTATTGAAATTCAATGTGCTTCTCTAAGGTGCCTTTCTTAAGTTTAACAGCAGAATCTTTTTTACCCTTCCCTTTTTCTTGCTTCAATTTTATCTTTGATTTATTCGCCTTGAACTTTTATCTTTTATTGAAATTCAATGTGCTTCTCTAAGGTCTCTTTCTGAAGTTTAACAGCAGAATCTTTTTACCCTTTCCCTTTTTCCTTGCTTCAATTTTATCTTTGATTTATTCGACTTGAACTTTTTCCTTTTATTGAAATTCAATGTGCTTCTCTAAGGTGCCTTTCTTAAGTTTAACAGCAGAATCTTTTTACCCTTCCCTTTTTCTTGCTTCAATTTTATCTTTGTTTATTCGACATGAACTTTTTCCTTCTATTGAAATTCAATGTGCTTCTCTAAGGTGCCTTTCTGAAGTTTAACTGCAGAATCTTTTTACCCTTTCCCTTTTTCTTGCTTCAATTTTATCTTTGTTTATTCGACTTGAACTTTTTCCTTTTATTGAAATTCAATGTGCTTCTCTAAGGTCTCTTTCTGAAGTTTAACAGCAGAATCTTTTTACCCTTTCCTTTTTTCTTGCTTCAATTTTATCTTTGATTTATTCGACTTGAACATTTTCCTTTTATTGAAATTCAATGTGTTTCTCTAAGGTCTCTTTCTGAAGTTTAGCTGCAGAATCTTTTTACCCTTTCCCTTTTTTCTTGCTTCAATTTTATCTTTGTTTATTCGACTTGAACTTTTACCTTTTATTGAAATTTAATGTGCTTCTCTAAGGTCTCTTTCTGAAGGTTAACTGCAGAATCTTTTTACCCTTTCCCTTTTTCCTTGCTTCAATTTTATCTTTGTTTATTCGACATGAATTTTTATCTTTTATTGAAATTCAATGTGCTTCTCTAAGGTCTCTTTCTGAAGTTTAACAGCAGAATCTTTTTACCCTTTCCCTTTTTCTTGCTTCAATTTTATCTTTGATTTATTCGACATGAACTTTTTCCTTTTATTTAGGTAGAATTTGCTTCTTTAAGGTGCCTTTCTTAAGTTTAACAGCAGAATCTTTTTACCCTTTCCTTTTTTCTTGCTTCAATTTTATCTTTGATTTATTCGACTTGAACTTTTATCTTTTATTGAAATTCAATGTTCTTCCCTAAGGTGCCTCTCTGAAGTTTAACAGCAGAATCTTTTTTAGCCTTCCCTTTTTCCTTGCTTCAATTCTATCTTTGATTTATTCGACATGAACTTTTTCCTTTTATTTAGGTAGAATTTGCTTCTTTAAGGTGCCTTTCTGAAGTTTAACAGTAGAATCTTTTTACCCTTTCCCTTTTTTCTTGCTTCAATTTTATCTTTGATTTATTCGACTTGAACTTTTATCTTTTATTGAAATTCAATGTGCTTCTCTAAGGTGCCTTTCTGAAGTTTAACAGCAGAATCTTTTTTACCCTTTCCCTTTTTCTTGCTTCAATTTTATCTTTGATTTATTCGACTTGAACTTTTATCTTTTTTTGAAATTCAATGTGCTTCTCTAAGGTGCCTTTTTGAAGTTTAACAGCAGAATCTTTTTTACCCTTCCCTTTTTCTTGCTTCAATTTTATCTTTGATTTATTCGACTTGAACTTTTATCTTTTATTGAAATTCAATGTGCTTCTCTAAGTTGCCTTTCTTAAGTTTAACAGCAGAATCTTTTTTACCCTTCCCTTTTTCTTGCTTCAATTTTATCTTTGATTTATTCGCCTTGAACTTTTATCTTTTATTGAAATTCAATGTGCTTCTCTAAGGTCTCTTTCTGAAGTTTAACAGCAGAATCTTTTTACCCTTTCCCTTTTTCCTTGCTTCAATTTTATCTTTGATTTATTCGACTTGAACTTTTTCCTTTTATTGAAATTCAATGTGCTTCTCTAAGGTGCCTTTCTTAAGTTTAACAGCAGAATCTTTTTACCCTTCCCTTTTTCTTGCTTCAATTTTATCTTTGTTTATTCGACATGAACTTTTTCCTTCTATTGAAATTCAATGTGCTTCTCTAAGGTGCCTTTCTGAAGTTTAACTGCAGAATCTTTTTACCCTTTCCCTTTTTCTTGCTTCAATTTTATCTTTGTTTATTCGACTTGAACTTTTTCCTTTTATTTAGGTAGAATTTGCTTCTTTAAGGTGCCTTTCTTAAGTTTAACAGCAGAATCTTTTTACCCTTTCCTTTTTTCTTGCTTCAATTTTATCTTTGATTTATTCGACTTGAACTTTTATCTTTTATTGAAATTCAATGTGCTTCCCTAAGGTGCCTCTCTGAAGTTTAACAGCAGAATCTTTTTTAGCCTTCCCTTTTTCCTTGCTTCAATTCTATCTTTGATTTATTCGACATGACCTTTTTCCTTTTATTTAGGTAGAATTTGCTTCTTTAAGGTGCCTTTCTGAAGTTTAACAGTAGAATCTTTTTACCCTTTCCCTTTTTTCTTGCTTCAATTTTATCTTTGATTTATTCGACTTGAACTTTTATCTTTTATTGAAATTCAATGTGCTTCTCTAAGGTGCCTTTCTGAAGTTTAACAGCAGAATCTTTTTTACCCTTTCCCTTTTTCTTGCTTCAATTTTATCTTTGATTTATTCGACTTGAACTTTTATCTTTTTTTGAAATTCAATGTGCTTATCTAAGGTGCCTTTTTGAAGTTTAACAGCAGAATCTTTTTTACCCTTTCCCTTTTTCTTGCTTCAATTTTATCTTTGATTTATTCGACTTGAACTTTTATCTTTTATTGAAATTCAATGTGCTTCTCTAAGGTGCCTTTCTTAAGCTTAACAGCAGAATCTTTTTTACCCTTCCCTTTTTCTTGCTTCAATTTTATCTTTGATTTATTCGCCTTGAACTTTTATCTTTTATTGAAATTCAATGTGCTTCTCTAAGGTCTCTTTCTGAAGTTTAACAGCAGAATCTTTTTACGCTTTCCCTTTTTCTTGCTTCAATTTTATCTTTGATTTATTCGACATGAACCTTTTCCTTTTATTTCTGTAGAATGTGCTTCTCTAAGGTGTCTCTCTGGAGTTTAACAGCAGAATCTATTTTACCCTTCCCTTTTTCTTGCTTCAATTTTATCTTTGATTTATTCGACTTGAACTTTTACCTTTTATTGAAATTCAATGTGCTTCTCTAAGGTGTCTCTCTGGAGTTTAACAGCAGAATCTTTTTTACCCTTCTCTTTTTCTTGCTTCAATTTTATCTTTGATTTATTCGACTTGAACTTTTATCTTTTATTGAAATTCAATGTGCGTCTCTAAGGTGCCTTTCTTAAGTTTAACAGCAGAATCTTTTTTACCCTTCCCTTTTTCTTGCTTCAATTTTATCTTTGATTTATTCGACATGAACTTTTATCTTTTATTGAAATTCAATGTGTTTCTCTAAGGTGCCTTTCTTAAGTTTAACAGCAGAATCTTTTTACCCTTTCCTTTTTTCTTGCTTCAATTTTATCTTTGATTTATTCGACTTGAACTTTTATCTTTTATTGAAATTCAATGTGCTTCCCTAAGGTGCCTCTCTGAAGTTTAACAGCAGAATCTTTTTTAGCCTTCCCTTTTTCCTTGCTTCAATTTTATCTTTCATTTATTCGACTTGAACATTTTCCTTTTATTGAAATTCAATGTGCTACTCTAAGGTCTCTTTCTGAAGTTTAGCTGCAGAATCTTTTTACCCTTTCCCTTTTTTCTTGCTTCAATTTTATCTTTGTTTATTCGACTTGAACTTTTACCTTTTATTGAAATTTAATGTGCTTCTCTAAGGTCTCTTTCTGAAGTTTAACTGCAGAATCTTTTTACCCTTTCCCTTTTTCCTTGCTTCAATTTTATCTTTGTTTATTCGACATGAATTTTTATCTTTTATTGAAATTCAATGTGCTTCTCTAAGGTCTCTTTCTGAAGTTTAACAGCAGAATCTTTTTATCCTTTCCCTTTTTCTTGCTTCAATTTTATCTTTGATTTATTCGACATGAACTTTTTCCTTTTATTTAGGTAGAATTTGCTTCTTTAAGGTGCCTTTCTTAAGTTTAACAGCAGAATCTTTTTACCCTTTCCTTTTTTCTTGCTTCAATTTTATCTTTGATTTATTCGACTTGAACTTTTATCTTTTATTGAAATTCAATGTGCTTCCCTAAGGTGCCTCTCTGAAGTTTAACAGCAGAATCTTTTTTAGCCTTCCCTTTTTCCTTGCTTCAATTCTATCTTTGATTTATTCGACATGAACTTTTTCCTTTTATTTAGGTAGAATTTGCTTCTTTAAGGTGCCTTTCTGAAGTTTAACAGTAGAATCTTTTTACCCTTTCCCTTTTTTCTTGCTTCAATTTTATCTTTGATTTATTCGACTTGAACTTTTATCTTTTATTGAAATTCAATGTGCTTCTCTAAGGTGCCTTTCTGAAGTTTAACAGCAGAATCTTTTTTACCCTTTCCCTTTTTCTTGCTTCAATTTTATCTTTGATTTATTCGACTTGAACTTTTATCTTTTTTTGAAATTCAATGTGCTTATCTAAGGTGCCTTTTTGAAGTTTAACAGCAGAATCTTTTTTACCCTTTCCCTTTTTCTTGCTTCAATTTTATCTTTGATTTATTCGACTTGAACTTTTATCTTTTATTGAAATTCAATGTGCTTCTCTAAGGTGCCTTTTTGAAGTTTAACAGCAGAATCTTTTTACCCTTTCCCTTTTTCTTGCTTCAATTTTATCTTTGATTTATTCGACTTGAACTTTTATCTTTTTTTGAAATTCAATGTGCTTATCTAAGGTGCCTTTTTGAAGTTTAACAGCAGAATCTTTTTTACCCTTTCCCTTTTTCTTGCTTCAATTTTATCTTTGATTTATTCGACTTGAACTTTTATCTTTTATTGAAATTCAATGTGCTTCTCTAAGGTGCCTTTCTTAAGTTTAACAGCAGAATCTTTTTTACCCTTCCCTTTTTCTTGCTTCAATTTTATCTTTGATTTATTCGCCTTGAACTTTTATCTTTTATTGAAATTCAATGTGCTTCTCTAAGGTCTCTTTCTGAAGTTTAACAGCAGAATCTTTTTACGCTTTCCCTTTTTCTTGCTTCAATTTTATCTTTGATTTATTCGACATGAACCTTTTCCTTTTATTTCTGTAGAATGTGCTTCTCTATGGTGTCTCTCTGGAGTTTAACAGCAGAATCTATTTTACCCTTCCCTTTTTCTTGCTTCAATTTTATCTTTGATTTATTCGACTTGAACTTTTACCTTTTATTGAAATTCAATGTGCTTCTCTAAGGTGCCTTTCTGAAGTTTAACAGCAGAATCTTTTTACCCTTTCCCTTTTTCCTTGCTTCAATTTTATCTTTGATTTATTCGACTTGAACTTTTTTCTTTTATTGAAATTCAATGTGCTTCTCTAAGGTATCTTTCTGAAGTTTAACAGCAGAATCTTTTTACCCTTTCCCTTTTTCTTGCTTCAATTTTATCTTTGATTTATTCGACATGAACTTTTTCCTTTTATTTAGGTAGAATTTGCTTCTTTAAGGTGTCTCTCTGGAGTTTAACAGTAGAATCTTTTTTACCCTTTCCCTTTTTTCTTGCTTCAATTTTATCTTTGATTTATTCGACTTGAACTTTTATCTTTTATTGAAATTCAATGTGCTTCTCTAAGGTGCCTTTCTTAAGTTTAACAGCAGATTCTTTTTTACCCTTCCCTTTTTCTTGCTTCAACTTTATCTTTGATTTATTCGACATGAACTTTCATCTTTTTTTGAAATTCAATGTGCTTCTCTAAGGTGCCTTTCTTAAGTTTAACAGCAGAATCTTTTTACCCTTTCCTTTTTTCTTGCTTCAATTTTGTCTTTGATTTATTCGACTTGAACTTTTATCTTTTATTGAAATTCAATGTGCTTCCCTAAGGTGCCTCTCTGAAGTTTAGCAGCAGAATCTTTTTTAGCCTTCCCTTTTTCCTTGCTTCAATTCTATCTTTGATTTATTCGACATGAACTTTTTCCTTTTATTTAGGTAGAATTTGCTTCTTTAAGGTGCCTTTCTGAAGTTTAACAGTAGAATCTTTTTACCCTTTCCCTTTTTTCTTGCTTCAATTTTATCTTTGATTTATTCGACTTGAACTTTTATCTTTTATTGAAATTCAATGTGCTTCTCTAAGGTCTCTTTCTGAAGTTTAACAGCAGAATCTTTTTTACCCTTTCCCTTTTTCTTGCTTCAATTTTATCTTTGATTTATTCGACTTGAACTTTCATCTTTTTTTGAAATTCAATGTGCTTCTCTAAGGTGCCTTTTTGAAGTTTAACAGCAGAATCTTTTTTACCCTTCCCTTTTTCTTGCTTCAATTTTATCTTTGATTTATTCGACTTGAACTTTTATCTTTTATTGAAATTCAATGTGCTTCTCTAAGGTGCCTTTCTTAAGTTTAACAGCAGAATCTTTTTTACCCTTCCCTTTTTCTTGCTTCAATTTTATCTTTGATTTATTCGCCTTGAACTTTTATCTTTTATTGAAATTCAATGTGCTTCTCTAAGGTCTCTTTCTGAAGTTTAACAGCAGAATCTTTTTACCCTTTCCCTTTTTCCTTGCTTCAATTTTATCTTTGATTTATTCGACTTGAACTTTTTCCTTTTATTGAAATTCAATGTGCTTCTCCAAGGTGCCTTTCTCAAGTTTAACAGCAGAATCTTTTTACCCTTCCCTTTTTCTTGCTTCAATTTTATCTTTGTTTATTCGACATGAACTTTTTCCTTCTATTGAAATTCAATGTGCTTCTCTAAGGTGCCTTTCTGAAGTTTAACTGCAGAATCTTTTTACCCTTTCCCTTTTTCTTGCTTCAATTTTATCTATGTTTATTCGACTTGAACTTTTTCCTTTTATTGAAATTTAATGTGCTTCTCTAAGGTCTCTTTCTGAAGTTTAACAGCAGAATCTTTTTACCCTTTCCTTTTTTCTTGCTTCAATTTTATCTTTGATTTATTCGACTTGAACATTTGCCTTTTATTGAAATTCAATGTGCTTCTCTAAGGTCTCTTTCTGAAGTTTAACAGCAGAATCTTTTTTACCCTTCCCTTTTTCTTGCTTCAATTTTATCTTTGATTTATTCGACTTGAACATTTTCCTTTTATTGAAATTCAATGTGTTTCTCTAAGGTCTCTTTCTGAAGTTTAGCTGCAGAATCTTTTTACCCTTTCCCTTTTTTCTTGCTTCAATTTTATCTTTGTTTATTCGACTTGAACTTTTACCTTTTATTGAAATTTAATGTGCTTCTCTAAGGTCTCTTTCTGAAGTTTAACTGCAGAATCTTTTTACCCTTTCCCTTTTTCCTTGCTTCAATTTTATCTTTGTTTATTCGACATGAATTTTTATCTTTTATTGAAATTCAATGTGCTTCTCTAAGGTCTCTTTCTGAAGTTTAACAGCAGAATCTTTTTACCCTTTCCCTTTTTCTTGCTTCAATTTTATCTTTGATTTATTCGACATGAACTTTTTCCTTTTATTTAGGTAGAATTTGCTTCTTTAAGGTGCCTTTCTTAAGTTTAACAGCAGAATCTTTTTACCCTTTCCTTTTTTCTTGCTTCAATTTTATCTTTGATTTATTCGACTTGAACTTTTATCTTTTATTGAAATTCAATGTGCTTCCCTAAGGTGCCTCTCTGAAGTTTAACAGCAGAATCTTTTTTAGCCTTCCCTTTTTCCTTGCTTCAATTCTATCTTTGATTTATTCGACATGAACTTTTTCCTTTTATTTAGGTAGAATTTGCTTCTTTAAGGTGCCTTTCTGAAGTTTAACAGTAGAATCTTTTTACCCTTTCCCTTTTTTCTTGCTTCAATTTTATCTTTGATTTATTCGACTTGAACTTTTATCTTTTATTGAAATTCAATGTGCTTCTCTAAGGTGCCTTTCTGAAGTTTAACAGCAGAATCTTTTTTACCCTTCCCTTTTTCTTGCTTCAATTTTATCTTTGATTTATTCGCCTTGAACTTTTATCTTTTATTGAAATTCAATGTGCTTCTCTAAGGTCTCTTTCTGAAGTTTAACAGCAGAATCTTTTTACCCTTTCCCTTTTTCCTTGCTTCAATTTTATCTTTGATTTATTCGACTTGAACTTTTTCCTTTTATTGAAATTCAATGTGCTTCTCTAAGGTCTCTTTCTGAAGTTTAGCTGCAGAATCTTTTTACCCTTTCCCTTTTTTCTTGCTTCAATTTTATCTTTGTTTATTCGACTTGAACTTTTACCTTTTATTGAAATTTAATGTGCTTCTCTAAGGTCTCTTTCTGAAGTTTAACTGCAGAATCTTTTTACCCTTTCCCTTTTTCCTTGCTTCAATTTTATCTTTGTTTATTCGACATGAATTTTTATCTTTTATTGAAATTCAATGTGCTTCTCTAAGGTCTCTTTCTGAAGTTTAACAGCAGAATCTTTTTACCCTTTCCCTTTTTCTTGCTTCAATTTTATCTTTGATTTATTCGACATGAACTTTTTCCTTTTATTTAGGTAGAATTTGCTTCTTTAAGGTGCCTTTCTTAAGTTTAACAGCAGAATCTTTTTACCCTTTCCTTTTTTCTTGCTTCAATTTTATCTTTGATTTATTCGACTTGAACTTTTATCTTTTATTGAAATTCAATGTGCTTCCCTAAGGTGCCTCTCTGAAGTTTAACAGCAGAATCTTTTTTAGCCTTCCCTTTTTCCTTGCTTCAATTCTATCTTTGATTTATTCGACATGAACTTTTTCCTTTTATTTAGGTAGAATTTGCTTCTTTAAGGTGCCTTTCTGAAGTTTAACAGTAGAATCTTTTTACCCTTTCCCTTTTTTCTTGCTTCAATTTTATCTTTGATTTATTCGACTTGAACTTTTATCTTTTATTGAAATTCAATGTGCTTCTCTAAGGTGCCTTTCTGAAGTTTAACAGCAGAATCTTTTTTACCCTTCCCTTTTTCTTGCTTCAATTTTATCTTTGATTTATTCGCCTTGAACTTTTATCTTTTATTGAAATTCAATGTGCTTCTCTAAGGTCTCTTTCTGAAGTTTAACAGCAGAATCTTTTTACCCTTTCCCTTTTTCCTTGCTTCAATTTTATCTTTGATTTATTCGACTTGAACTTTTTCCTTTTATTGAAATTCAATGTGCTTCTCTAAGGTCTCTTTCTGAAGTTTAGCTGCAGAATCTTTTTACCCTTTCCCTTTTTTCTTGCTTCAATTTTATCTTTGTTTATTCGACTTGAACTTTTACCTTTTATTGAAATTTAATGTGCTTCTCTAAGGTCTCTTTCTGAAGTTTAACTGCAGAATCTTTTTACCCTTTCCCTTTTTCCTTGCTTCAATTTTATCTTTGTTTATTCGACATGAATTTTTATCTTTTATTGAAATTCAATGTGCTTCTCTAAGGTCTCTTTCTGAAGTTTAACAGCAGAATCTTTTTACCCTTTCCCTTTTTCTTGCTTCAATTTTATCTTTGATTTATTCGACATGAACTTTTTCCTTTTATTTAGGTAGAATTTGCTTCTTTAAGGTGCCTTTCTTAAGTTTAACAGCAGAATCTTTTTACCCTTTCCTTTTTTCTTGCTTCAATTTTATCTTTGATTTATTCGACTTGAACTTTTATCTTTTATTGAAATTCAATGTGCTTCCCTAAGGTGCCTCTCTGAAGTTTAACAGCAGAATCTTTTTTAGCCTTCCCTTTTTCCTTGCTTCAATTCTATCTTTGATTTATTCGACATGAACTTTTTCCTTTTATTTAGGTAGAATTTGCTTCTTTAAGGTGCCTTTCTGAAGTTTAACAGTAGAATCTTTTTACCCTTTCCCTTTTTTCTTGCTTCAATTTTATCTTTGATTTATTCGACTTGAACTTTTATCTTTTATTGAAATTCAATGTGCTTCTCTAAGGTGCCTTTCTGAAGTTTAACAGCAGAATCTTTTTTACCCTTTCCCTTTTTCTTGCTTCAATTTTATCTTTGATTTATTCGACTTGAACTTTTATCTTTTTTTGAAATTCAATGTGCTTCTCTAAGGTGCCTTTTTGAAGTTTAACAGCAGAATCTTTTTTACCCTTCCCTTTTTCTTGCTTCAATTTTATCTTTGATTTATTCGACTTGAACTTTTATCTTTTATTGAAATTCAATGTGCTTCTCTAAGGTGCCTTTCTTAAGTTTAACAGCAGAATCTTTTTTACCCTTCCCTTTTTCTTGCTTCAATTTTATCTTTGATTTATTCGCCTTGAACTTTTATCTTTTATTGAAATTCAATGTGCTTCTCTAAGGTCTCTTTCTGAAGTTTAACAGCAGAATCTTTTTACCCTTTCCCTTTTTCCTTGCTTCAATTTTATCTTTGATTTATTCGACTTGAACTTTTTCCTTTTATTGAAATTCAATGTGCTTCTCTTAGGTATCTTTCTGAAGTTTAACTGCAGAATCTTTTTACCCTTTCCCTTTTTCCTTGCTTCAATTTTATCTTTGTTTATTCGACATGAATTTTTATCTTTTATTGAAATTCAATGTGCTTCTCTAAGGTCTCTTTCTGAAGTTTAACAGTAGAATCTTTTTACCCTTTCCCTTTTTTCTTGCTTCAATTTTATCTTTGATTTATTCGACTTGAACTTTTATCTTTTATTGAAATTCAATGTGCTTCTCTAAGGTGCCTTTCTGAAGTTTAACAGCAGAATCTTTTTTACCCTTTCCCTTTTTCTTGCTTCAATTTTATCTTTGATTTATTCGACTTGAACTTTTATCTTTTTTTGAAATTCAATGTGCTTCTCTAAGGTGCCTTTTTGAAGTTTAACAGCAGAATCTTTTTTACCCTTCCCTTTTTCTTGCTTCAATTTTATCTTTGATTTATTCGACTTGAACTTTTATCTTTTATTGAAATTCAATGTGCTTCTCTAAGGTGCCTTTCTTAAGTTTAACAGCAGAATCTTTTTTACCCTTCCCTTTTTCTTGCTTCAATTTTATCTTTGATTTATTCGCCTTGAACTTTTATCTTTTATTGAAATTCAATGTGCTTCTCTAAGGTCTCTTTCTGAAGTTTAACAGCAGAATCTTTTTACCCTTTCCCTTTTTCCTTGCTTCAATTTTATCTTTGATTTATTCGACTTGAACTTTTTCCTTTTATTGAAATTCAATGTGCTTCTCTTAGGTATCTTTCTGAAGTTTAACTGCAGAATCTTTTTACCCTTTCCCTTTTTCCTTGCTTCAATTTTATCTTTGTTTATTCGACATGAATTTTTATCTTTTATTGAAATTCAATGTGCTTCTCTAAGGTCTCTTTCTGAAGTTTAACAGCAGAATCTTTTTACCCTTTCCCTTTTTCTTGCTTGAATTTTATCTTTGATTTATTCGACATGAACTTTTTCCTTTTATTTAGGTAGAATTTGCTTCTTTAAGGTGCCTTTCTGAAGTTTAACAGTGAATCTTTTTACCCTTTCCCTTTTTCTTTCTTCAATTTTATCTTTGATTTATTCGACTTGAACTTTTATCTTTTATTGAAATTCAATGTGCTTCTCTAAGGTGCCTTTCTGAAGTTTAACAGCAGAATCTTTTTTACCCTTTCCCTTTTTCTTGCTTCAATTTTATCTTTGATTTATTCGACTTGAACTTTTATCTTTTTTTGAAATTCAATGTGCTTCTCTAAGGTGCCTTTTTGAAGTTTAACAGCAGAATCTTTTTTACCCTTCCCTTTTTCTTGCTTCAATTTTATCTTTGATTTATTCGACATGAACTTTTTCCTTTTATTTAGGTAGAATTTGCTTCTTTAAGGTGCCTTTCTGAAGTTTAACAGTAGAATCTTTTTACCCTTTCCCTTTTTCTTGCTTCAATTTTATCTTTGATTTATTCGACTTGAACTTTTATCTTTTATTGAAATTCAATGTGCTTCTCTAAGGTGCCTTTCTGAAGTTTAACAGCAGAATCTTTTTTACCCTTTCCTTTTTTCTTGCTTCAATTTTATCTTTGATTTATTCGACTTCAACTTTTATCTTTTTTTGAAATTCAATGTGCTTCTCTAAGGTGCCTTTTTGAAGTTTAACAGTAGAATCTTTTTTACCCTTCCCTTTTTCTTGCTTCAATTTTATCTTTGATTTATTCGACTTGAACTTTTATCTTTTATTGAAATTCAATGTGCTTCTCTAAGGTGCCTTTCTTAAGTTTAACAGCAGAATCTTTTTTACCGTTCCCTTTTTCTTGCTTCAATTTTATCTTTGATTTATTCGCCTTGAACTTTTATCTTTTATTGAAATTCAATGTGCTTCTCTAAGGTCTCTTTCTGAAGTTTAACAGCAGAATCTTTTTACCCTTTCCCTTTTTCTTGCTTCAATTTTATCTTTGATTTATTCGACATGAACCTTTTCCTTTTATTTCTGTAGAATGTGCTTCTCTAAGGTGCCTCTCTGGAGTTTAACAGCAGAATCTTTTTTACCCTTCCCTTTTTCTTGCTTCAATTTTATCTTTGATTTATTCGACTTGAACTTTTACCTTTTATTGAAATTCAATGTGCTTCTCTAAGGTGCCTTTCTTAAGTTTAACAGCAGAATCTTTTTTACCCTTTTCCTTTTTCTTGCTTCAATTTTATCTTTGATTTATTCGACATGAACTTTTATCTTTTATTGAAATTCAATGTGCTTCTCTAAGGTGCCTTTCTGGAGTTTAACAGCAGAATCTTTTTTACCCTTCCCTTTTTCTTGCTTCAATTTTATCTTTGATTTATTCGACATGAACTTTTTGCTTTTATTGAAATTCAATGTGCTTCTCTAAGGTGCCTTTCTTAAGTTTAACAGCAGAATCTTTTTTACCCTTCCCTTTTTCTTGCTTCAATTTTATCTTTGATTTATTCGACTTGTACTTTTATCTTTTATTGAAATTCAATGTGCTTCTCTAAGGTGCCTTTCTTAAGTTTAACAGCAGAATCTTTTTTACCCTTTTCCTTTTTCTTGCTTCAATTTTATCTTTGATTTATTCGACTTGTACTTTTATCTTTTATTGAAATTCAATGTGCTTCTTTAAGGTGCCTTTCTTAAGTTTAACAGCAGAATCTTTTTTACCCTTTTCCTTTTTCTTGCTTCAATTTTATCTTTGATTTATTCGACATGAACTTTTATCTTTTATTGAAATTCAATGTGCTTCTCTAAGGTGCCTTTCTTAAGTTTAACAGCAGAATCTTTTTTACCCTTTTCCTTTTTCTTGCTTCAATTTTATCTTTGATTTATTCGACATGAACTTTTATCTTTTATTGAAATTCAATGTGCTTCTCTAAGGTGCCTTTCTTAAGTTTAACAGCAGAATCTTTTTTACCCTTTTCCTTTTTCTTGCTTCAATTTTATCTTTGATTTATTCGACTTGAATTTTTATCTTTTATTGAAATTCAATGTGCTTCCCTAAGGTGCCTCTCTGAAGTTTAACAGCAGAATCTTTTTTACCCTTCCCTTTTTCTTGCTTCAATTTTATCTTTGATTTATTCGACTTGAACTTTTATCTTTTATTGAAATTCAATGTGCTTCCCTAAGGTGCCTCTCTGAAGTTTAACAGCAGAATCTTTTTTAGCCTTCCCTTTTTCCTTGCTTCAATTCTATCTTTGATTTATTCGACATGAACTTTTTCCTTTTATTTAGGTAGAATTTGCTTCTTTAAGGTGCCTTTCTGAAGTTTAACAGTAGAATCTTTTTACCCTTTCCCTTTTTCTTGCTTCAATTTTATCTTTGATTTATTCGACTTGAACTTTTATCTTTTATTGAAATTTAATGTGCTTCTCTAAGGTGCCTTTCTTAAGTTTAACAGCAGAATCTTTTTTACCCTTCCCTTTTTCTTGCTTCAATTTTATCTTTGATTTATTCGACTTGAACTTTTATCTTTTATTGAAATTCAATGTCCTTCTCTAAAGTGCCTTTCTGGAGTTTAACAGCAGAATCTTTTTACGCTTTCCCTTTTTCTTGCTTCAATTTTATCTTTGATTTATTCGACTTGAACTTTTTCCTTTTATTGAAATTCAATGTGCTTCTCTAAGGTGCCTTTCTTAAGTTTAACTGCAGAATCTTTTTACCCTTTCCTTTTTTCTTGCTTCAATTTTATCTTTGATTTATTCGACTTGAACATTTTCCTTTTATTGAAATTCAATGTGCTTCTCTAAGGTGCCTTTCTTAAGTTTAACAGCAGAATCTTTTTACGCTTTCCCTTTTTCTTGCTTCAATTTTATCTTTGATTTATTCGACTTGAACTTTTTCCTTTTATTGAAATTCAATGTGTTTCTCTAAGGTCTCTTTCTGAAGTTTAGCTGCAGAATCTTTTTACCCTTTCCCTTTTTTCTTGCTTCAATTTTATCTTTGTTTATTCGACATGAACTTTTTCCTTCTATTGAAATTCAATGTGCTTCTCTAAGGTGCCTTTCTGAAGTTTAACTGCAGAATCTTTTTACCCTTTCCCTTTTTCTTGCTTCAATTTTATCTTTGATTTATTCGCCTTGAACTTTTATCTTTTATTGAAATTCAATGTGCTTCTCTAAGGTGCCTCTCTGGAGTTTAACAGCAGAATCTTTTTTACCCTTTTCCTTTTTCTTGCTTCAATTTTATCTTTGATTTATTCGACATGAACTTTTATCTTTTATTGAAATTCAATGTGCTTCTCTAAGGTGCCTTTCTTAAGTTTAACAGCAGAATCTTTTTTACCCTTTTCCTTTTTCTTGCTTCAATTTTATCTTTGATTTATTCGACTTGAATTTTTATCTTTTATTGAAATTCAATGTGCTTCCCTAAGGTGCCTCTCTGAAGTTTAACAGCAGAATCTTTTTTACCCTTCCCTTTTTCTTGCTTCAATTTTATCTTTGATTTATTCGACTTGAACTTTTATCTTTTATTGAAATTCAATGTGCTTCCCTAAGGTGCCTCTCTGAAGTTTAACAGCAGAATCTTTTTTAGCCTTCCCTTTTTCCTTGCTTCAATTCTATCTTTGATTTATTCGACATGAACTTTTTCCTTTTATTTAGGTAGAATTTGCTTCTTTAAGGTGCCTTTCTGAAGTTTAACAGTAGAATCTTTTTACCCTTTCCCTTTTTCTTGCTTCAATTTTATCTTTGATTTATTCGACTTGAACTTTTATCTTTTATTGAAATTTAATGTGCTTCTCTAAGGTGCCTTTCTTAAGTTTAACAGCAGAATCTTTTTTACCCTTCCCTTTTTCTTGCTTCAATTTTATCTTTGATTTATTCGACTTGAACTTTTATCTTTTATTGAAATTCAATGTCCTTCTCTAAAGTGCCTTTCTGGAGTTTAACAGCAGAATCTTTTTACCCTTTCCCTTTTTCTTGCTTCAATTTTATCTTTGATTTATTCGCCTTGAACTTTTATCTTTTATTGAAATTCAATGTGCTTCTCTAAGGTGCCTCTCTGGAGTTTAACAGCAGAATCTTTTTTACCCTTTCCCTTTTTCTTGCTTCAATTTTATCTATGATTTGTTCGACATGAACTTTTATCTTTTATTGAAATTCAATGTGCTTCTCTAAGTTGCCTTTCTGAAGTTTAACAGCAGAATCTTTTTACCCTTTCCTTTTTTCTTGCTTCAATTTTATCTTTGATTTATTCGCCTTGAACTTTTATCTTTTATTGAAATTCAATGTGCTTCTCTAAGGTGCCTCTCTGGAGTTTAACAGCAGAATCTTTTTTACCCTTTCCCTTTTTCTTGCTTCAATTTTATCTATGATTTGTTCGACATGAACTTTTATCTTTTATTGAAATTCAATGTGCTTCTCTAAGTTGCCTTTCTGAAGTTTAACAGCAGAATCTTTTTACCCTTTCCTTTTTTCTTGCTTCAATTTTATCTTTGATTTATTCGCCTTGAACTTTTATCTTTTATTGAAATTCAATGTGCTTCTCTAAGGTGCCTCTCTGGAGTTTAACAGCAGAATCTTTTTTACCCTTTCCCTTTTTCTTGCTTCAATTTTATCTATGATTTGTTCGACATGAACTTTTATCTTTTATTGAAATTCAATGTGCTTCTCTAAGGTGCCTTTCTGAAGTTTTACAGCAGAATCGTTTTTACCTTTTCCCTTTTTCTTTTCTTCAATTTTAACTTTGATTTATTCGACTTGAACTTTTATCTTTTATTGAAATTCAATGTGCTTCCCTAAGGTGCCTCTCTGAAGTTTAACAGCAGAATCTTTTTTACCCTTCCCTTTTTCTTGCTTCAATTTTATCTTTGATTTATTCGCCTTGAACTTTTATCTTTTATTGAAATTCAATGTGCTTCTCTAAGGTCTCTTTCTGAAGTTTAACTGCAGAATCTTTTTACCCTTTCCCTTTTTCTTGCTTCAATTTTATCTTTGATTTATTCGACATGAACTTTTTCCTTTTATTTCTGTAGAATGTGCTTCTCTAAGGTGCCTCTCTGGAGTTTAACAGCAGAATCTTTTTTACCCTTCCCTTTTTCTTGCTTCAATTTTATCTTTGATTTATTCGACCTGAACCTTTTCCTTTTATTTCTGTAGAATGTGCTTCTCTAAGGTGCCTCTCTGGAGTTTAACAGCAGAATCTTTTTTACCCTTCCCTTTTTCTTGCTTCAATTTTATCTTTGATTTATTCGACTTGAACTTTTATCTTTTATTGAAATTCAATGTGCTTCCCTAAGGTGTCTCTCTGGAGTTTAACAGCAGAATCTTTTTTACCCTTCCCTTTTTCTTGCTTCAATTTTATCTTTGATTTATTCGACTTGAACTTTTATCTTTTATTGAAATTCAATGTGCTTCTCTAAGGTCTCTTTCTGAAGTTTAACAGCAGAATCTTTTTTACCCTTCCCTTTTTCTTGCTTCAATTTTATCTTTGATTTATTCGACATGAACCTTTTCCTTTTATTTCTGTAGAATTTGCTTCTCTAAGGTGCCTCTCTGGAGTTTAACAGCAGAATCTTTTTTACCCTTTCCTTTTTTCCTGCTTCAATTTTATCTTAGATTTATTCGACTTGAACTTTTACCTTCTATTTAAATTCAATGTGCTTCTCTAAGGTGCCTTTCTGAAGTTTAACTGCAGAATCTTTTTACCCTTTCCCTTTTTCTTGCTTCAATTTTATCTTTGATTTATTCGACATGAACTTTTTCCTTTTATTTCTGTAGAATGTGCTTCTCTAAGGTGCCTCTCTGGAGTTTAACAGCAGAATCTTTTTTACCCTTCCCTTTTTCTTGCTTCAATTTTATCTTTGATTTATTCGACCTGAACCTTTTCCTTTTATTTCTGTAGAATGTGCTTCTCTAAGGTGCCTCTCTGGAGTTTAACAGCAGAATCTTTTTTACCCTTCCCTTTTTCTTGCTTCAATTTTATCTTTGATTTATTCGACTTGAACTTTTATCTTTTATTGAAATTCAATGTGCTTCCCTAAGGTGTCTCTCTGGAGTTTAACAGCAGAATCTTTTTTACCCTTCCCTTTTTCTTGCTTCAATTTTATCTTTGATTTATTCGACTTGAACTTTTATCTTTTATTGAAATTCAATGTGCTTCTCTAAGGTCTCTTTCTGAAGTTTAACAGCAGAATCTTTTTTACCCTTCCCTTTTTCTTGCTTCAATTTTATCTTTGATTTATTCGACATGAACCTTTTCCTTTTATTTCTGTAGAATTTGCTTCTCTAAGGTGCCTCTCTGGAGTTTAACAGCAGAATCTTTTTTACCCTTTCCTTTTTTCCTGCTTCAATTTTATCTTAGATTTATTCGACTTGAACTTTTACCTTCTATTTAAATTCAATGTGCTTCTCTAAGGTGCCTTTCTGAAGTTTAACAGCAGATTCTTTTTTACCCTTTTCCCTTTTTCTTGCTTGATTTTTATCTTTGATTTATTTGCTATAGATTTCTACCTTTTATCGAAATAGATTATGCTCTCTGAAGCTTTAGAGAAGAGGTTCTTTGATCGTCTTCTTTTTTCTTGTTTAATTCACTATCTGAGTATAAAGCTGTTGATTTGCATGTTAGATCGGGTTAGAAAATTATTCTCTAAGTTCTCCTATTGACGTTTTAAGCACAGTTTTTCCGATCCGTTCGTTTTTATGTCAATTTTATCCTTGATTTAGCGATAAATTTCTATTCCTGACCAAATTTGATCATTATTTTCTGTTGCAATTCTTGTTTAAATACGGCCTAAAATATTTAACAATGTATTGTTACAATAAATAAAAATTTGGATTTTTTTATTTCGGTCTCATATTAATGATTATTTGTGAATAATTAATGATAGGGGCCCTTGTTCCACCTGGTTCCTGTAATATCACCCCTGAAAAGACGTCCGCTTGTATTGTCCATCAGATGATTAAGTGCTTACACCTTACTTTTTTTGAAAGTTTCAGTTGCTGATTTCAGTGCATTTGTAATACCAAATATTTTTTTAGGTAGAAGAATGACAGCAGTTAGAGGACGATGAATAACAGATGTACGTTGGCTAATTTGGACAGTTGAATAATTTAAGTATCCATTTTTGAATTTTGTTAGTTATTTTTTTTTCGGGGGGGGGGGGGGGGGGGGGTGGGAGAGTAGAGTGATGAAATATCTGCAGTGATGTCCATCATTAATAATCAATTATATCAACGGGGCCTCCATGCAATTTATTTAAATATTTGTTTCTTGAAAACAAATGATTGCAACACTTTTCTAGAAATATTCAAGTTGTATATATCTGTAAGTCCTTTTCTTAATTCATTACATTTTTGGCAAATGGTATTAATAGCTATTGCCCCCACCCCCTTCCCCTGTTTCTTGATGCCTAGTTTTTCTCCATATTTGAAAACCCCTTATTATGAAGATCATTAATGTTTGTTTGTTCAAATGATTTCAGAAGTTTTAGTCTAAGTTTCCATGGGGGCCCTTGAGTTTTATTGTTTGGAAGTGCAAAATGCAAACCCCTTCTGAGGAATTTTGGGAGTCACCGTTTCCCCGTCCTCAGTGGTAATAAGTTAATAAGTTTTTAAGTTTATTGTAGTATTACAATTCTGTGATTTTCCAAGTTTCAGTCCAATCGTTTTCCAGCGGATTGTTTAGGAATTCAGATGTATATGGTTGTTGTATGTGATTGCTATATTGTTTATACTCATTGGAATGAAACATTTTTTGTCTCCAGAATTCTGCCTTGTAGGTTGTTTTTTATTCAAGCTTGTCTATTTTAAATAGAGTTGCTAGTAAAAAGGTTTCTATACATTGACTCGCGATAAATGTTCCAGTGTTGCATGGCGCTGTGGTCGAGTGGACTGCGCGGTGACCTCTAGAGGTGAAAGGTCACGGGATCGAATAACTTTTCATTTTACTCGAAAAAAATTTTTTTTTCTTTCTTCAACTATTTGATTTTCAGCTAATTTTTAAACATTTTAAAGTCTATTGGAGCCAAAAAGACTTATTAATGTTAACAACTTTTTTATCCCGAAGCGCTTCAACCCACTTTGTTACTTGTGTAGCAAAGTACTATACCCGATTTGTTTTCCCCGATATGTTAAGTTTAAAAGATGTGAAAATTCGAAAAATCTTCAAAAATACTAGTTTTATACAAGAAACAATCAAAAAAACAGTTATTTGCTTCTTTTTAAACCAGATAACATATTTACGAAGTTTGTCTATGTTGCATTACAGCAATGATTGCCTTACAGCTATCTCTGGAAAAGTAAAATATACTAGCAGTTGTTACCCTCGTTGACCAAGCGACCCTGTGGTCCAGTGGTATTAGTGGGTGACTGCTAATGTCAAAGGTCATGAGGTCGCGGGTTCGAATCCCGGCTCAAGCGCTGTTTTTCCTCCAAAAATTCAAGCGGCATTCACGTGGACAGTTGGACAATGGAACAATGGAAGGACAATGGAACAATGGGAAACAATAGGAATTTCCAAAACAATGGGGCATTCAAAATGGGAACAAAGAGCTGGGATTCGAACAGGCGCATGCGCTTCTCGGTGGGCGGTAGTCCCCGGCTCCGGACGTCCGGAGCCGGGGAAGACCGCTTACCGGGGGTTACCTACGGAGTCAGCAGGCTGGCCTCCGACTGAAAAGTCAGGGGGACATGCTCGTCTCCGAGATGAAAAGTAGGGGGACAGTCTGCACTCCAAGAGAAAATACAGGGGGAAGGTTCAAATTTTTTTTTCAAAAAAAAATTTACAAGTGTAAAGGGTCCCCCACTCCGCCCCGCCATGCTGGGCCTCTCCCACGGAGTGCCCCAACGTCCCACCTGCACTGCAAGATCCTGGTGAGCCCCAACCAGTCATTCTTCGCTCCATCTATCTTACCATCACTGCAGGTTGCCCTTTATCCCTAAGGTAAGAGGATTCATTTTCTCCTGCACCATCTCTTCGACTGCCCGTCATTTTAACAAGTATATTGTACAACAAAGAACCAGTATCAAAACTCATCTCCTAAGGCCTAACCTAGCCTATTTCTGAGGGGTAAATCATATTGCACCATTTCTCCCCGTTGCTGCAAGACACCATTGGCTTACTGGGGGCACTGCCCTGCAAACCTAAAACAGACAACCTAACCGGCCGAAAGATCACACTGCTTTTAGGGGGGAAAATTGAGAATTTTTGTAAACAGTGCTAAAATGCGCACTCCTTGCAGGTTGATCGGTGTGAGATGTGAGAGGTGTTGCAGACCCGTTGACCAAGACTACCAAAGCCTACCTACCAGCAACTTTGATAACTTGACTAGTAAGGCCACTGTTCACAACGTCTACGCGCCACCCAGCATTTCTCGTCATTGCCCGGTACGTGCCAAGCACACAGAGAAATTGTCCTGTTGCAGTGTTATGGACGAGGGGAAATTTGGCAGCGAATGGTCGAAAAGAGCCTAAGCGTCGGCAGTTCATCACGCAATATACTAACCATAGAAAAATAAAATAGTTACTTAAAACACTGAGAGAAATATAACTCAGTAAAAATATATCGGTAAAATAAGTTACAAACAATAAACTCAGAAGTTATCACTAACATAGATTAATCAAAAAGTTTTAAGAAGAAAAGACAGCAGAGGGTGGTGAAAAAACAGGCCAATTTTAAACTATGCCCTGAAAAGAAGGTTTGGAACCTTTCACGGACGTGAAAATCGCTGTTGAAAAAGCCGAAAGGCAGTGAAAGAATTTTTTAAACCCCCGAAAAATACGAAAACCCTATAGGTAAAGAGGGGACAAAGTGAATTGCGAAAAGTATTTAGATTAATCAGAAAACGAGGACAGTTTTGGATAAAGAGAAATGAAACCAACACATTATTAAAATCCGCGAAATATTTTAAAATAAAAAAGGGGCCAAAGGAACTTTCCTATCTTGACGAACTCTTAAACCATTGACCGAAAAGTTGTCGATCCTGAAAACAGTCTGAATAAAACACTTTTCAAAAGGGGTTTGTACTTTGGACGGCTTTCACGCAAAGAGTTTTCCGTAAAATTAACGAAAAGGATTGAAGGTTTTCAAACTTGATGCCGAAAAATTAACGAAAAAGGATTGAAGGTTTTTAAAGTTGATGCCGAAATAAGCGCTAAAAATTAGAAGAGAATTTTTCAAACCCCCGAAAAATATGAAAACCCTATAGGTATAGAGGGGACAAACTGAATTGCGAAAAATATTCAGATTTATCAGAAAACGAGGAAAAATGGGAAAAGCACACTTTGGTTTTAAAACTGTTGGGGAAAAGAGAGGGTAGAAGATTAGAAAGAAATTAATACAGTAGAAATAAAAATATTATTAAAAGAGCTATCTAAAACAAATTGCTATATTATACAAACAAATATAATTATATGCCTACTTAGAGAATTTATAGTAAATTAATTTAAATATATGTTGTGTAATGTTTAGAAATATTATCTTGTGCTAAATTATTATCTTTTAAAATATATGGGGATCTAAGGACTATCTTGCAATTAAACCTTCGGTTCTGAAAAATTTCAAAAATCGATCTAACAACACAGTACGCGGCTAGGTAATATTGAATAAATAATTAGATAGGCATAAATTAATCTTGTAGCTTTTAATTTATCTTGAGGTTATTAATTGCGAAAATTGATAAAGAAAAATATCCTAATTCATTTAGAAATAACTAGATGTTTAGTTAAGATGTTAACAAGGTCTATTCATAACCTTGAGACTTACACAATAATAATAATCATAATCATATTTTCGATTACAATTACAGAACATTATCAAATTATCAATAATATTATCAATTGCTTAGATCTATACATCAATTTTACGGTAAGTAAAAGAGATACATTAGGGAAATTCCCGCCCAGTAATTGTATTACGTATCAAATTACTTTCAATACTTTATGTAACTTTATAATTCGCTCTTATTTTATGTTATTATTACTGATATCGAACTAAAAGTTAGTTTCATTTTACGCGATTAATCTAAATAATAGTTGAATGATAGCTGAAAATTAGTTATTATTGTAACTTTAAATAATTGCTTATAAAGAATTACTTAATTATTTAATCCTACAAAATTAAAAAAAATCTTACACTAATAAATGATAAAAGGCGCACATAAACGTAATGAACTGCAAGGTTACCTATTCAACAGAACGTTTCGCCGTACCCTTGACCGATAGGGTAAATTAAATAATAATAAAAAGAATTAAGTATACCAAAAACCCTCGCACCCGACTAGAGAGCCAGGACGGATCAGAAATTGCTATCCTTACAACACAACCCCGATCATCACTTTTAGTTGCTAGATTGCAGCCTTTCGTTTCCATTGCGGCACTCCCATTCACCAAGACATCGTTGCAGCAAAGAGAATACTCTAATACAATATGATTCACTCGCCGTTAAAGCTACCTATCATTGGAACAGCCACCGAAAACATTGCCCCCACCCGGTGTTTGAAGGTAAACAAAGCTACTTATTTAATGTTCCCATGATGAGTTTGGATCCTGATTAAATGTGTACAATATACAAGCAAAGATGACAAGCAATCGAAGAGATAGTGGAAGAGAGGTAATAAATCCTCTTACCTTGGAGATGAAGGACAAACTTGCAGAGACGGCAAGACAGGATGAAGCGAAGAATGACCAGCTGGAGCCCACCAGAATCTTGCAGCGCAGGCAGGACGTCGGAGCACTCCGCGGGAAGAGGCCCAGCACGGCGGGGCGGAGTGGGGGTGTGTCCGCACAAACATTCACTGTTCCCAATCCCTAATACAAGAAGCCGTAAAGAGAATGTGCAGACACGATGCAGGTGCAAAAACGAATGAAAGAGCTTTCTGGCTTTGACGATTTTTCAAAAACTAGAACCCTGGAAGAAGTCTGAAACCGAATTATTAATGCTTGGAAACGGAGCAAAATCCAGAAAATATGGGCAATTTTTTATTCAAAAAACAAGAAAGGACCTTAAAACAGTTTTACCGATAAAAAATCTTGCCGCAAAACATTTGGAATGCGTAAAGCAATTTTTTTGTAAAAATAGAGCTGCTTTCCTACGACAAAAAATTTTGCATTCTGAGTGCAAGAAAAAATTTTGAACAAAAAAGACACCCAAATACGACCTTACTGAAAGAAAATGAAAATTCATTCCTCTACGGGGGAAATTTTTACTTGAAAACATTAAAAACCCAACCCTTATCCTGATTTTTTCTGGGAATATTTTGGATCGTCAAAAAGTCTGTAATCTTGAAAACGGAAGTAGAAACATCTAAAATTTTCCGAGAAAAAAGTCCGGCGATTGTGAAATGGTTTTTGAAAACGGAAGTGGTAACCTAAAAATCCAAAATGTTCGGAGAAGAAAGCTCGGCGATTGTGAAATGAGTCCTGCTTGTAACTGACCATTAACGGAAGGGCCACCCTTGCCATTGGCTCTATCATGTCGATTTGCACCTGCATTTGATTAAGTCTAATTACAAACACAACATTTTACAAAGTCTTTCTAGAATGAACCTCCTTCCATCAGCTGAAGATTTAAAGCAAACTATCCCCAAATTTTTATCGCTTCAAGCAATAATATAAAACGCGCGAGATGAAAAGTTTTGGGACAAATGTGACGCATGGCCCAAGCAACAGACATGATCTCCTGACAATTGCGAGCAGCATCTCCTTTGGTGAAGTTCATCCTTGTTTCCTTCTGTCCTCATCTTTGTCGTTTGGCGACTTGATGAAAGTCACAGGTGAAAAGGGTAGAGAAAGAAAATAGGTGAGAAAGTAATGGAAGTATGGAAAATGTAAGCTTTTAATAAATAAAATATTTTAGGAAATATTTCTAAACAAGGGAAAATAAAGGAAAGTTCTTCTCCATTTAGTGGCAAGGATAATTAATCAACGAGGAAACGGCTAGCAGAAAGGGACTTGGCTTTAGAAACAACCTCAAAGAAGAATTTTTCTATCCACCTTTTACATTCAAAGCACAACTTAGTTTATTTTATCTATATGCTTGGGGAATTTGGTAAACGCATATTGCATGTGGCCAAAATAGAATAGTGAAAAACCTAAAGAAGACTGTAAAAATCTTTTTACCTAAATATCAGGGTTTAGTTTTCAAGAACAGTGTAGATAGAATGTTGAAAAGAAAAAAAGTTGAAAAGAATCATAGAAAAATATCTGAAAGATAAGGAGAGAGGAA
Organism: Rhopilema esculentum; assembly: GCF_057945365.1. NCBI lineage: Eukaryota > Metazoa > Cnidaria > Scyphozoa > Rhizostomeae > Rhizostomatidae > Rhopilema > Rhopilema esculentum. The sequence continues at coordinate 2,230,616 of NC_142834.1, read as the reverse complement.
GACATGAATGTGTAAACGATCCTCTCGAAAGTCTGTTCCATGTTGGCACTGTTGTTTCCAGTTTGCCTGATGTTTCACACTTTGTCCAAGCTGCAACACTTTTCGAATGATGCTGATCCTGGTGCTGATTCTCGACTTTGATTGGTGTTGATTTTCTGATTGGCAATGAATTCCCTCAAGCTTGGCCACCTTTTAAATGACGTTGATCGAATCTCATATCCTTTCTCGTTTATCTGGTCTCCTCTGGATAGCAGCGCAGGGTAGGCTTGTATGACTATTCTTCAATCCAACATGAGCAAGCCAACATCTTAAGTAGCGGCACCAAACGACCACCCTATCACGTCAACGCTGTTTTGGTTTATAGTCAAAAAGCGCCCCCCCCTTTGAAAATTACCCCCCTTTAAAATGATATTCAGCTGATTGGCTGGAAGTTCAGAATTGGTCATTCAAGCAGCTTTCTCTTTCCTATTACCTAACTTTTGTTTACATTTTTCCCTTTGGGATATGCACCTATCAAGATTTATCTCCCAAGTTTACTTCATTCAGCCGAAAAAAAATCAGTCTTAAAAACAAACTTCTTGGTGAATAGAAGTTATTTTTGTAAACCAAGTATTACCTAGAAGAAATACACCTATGACACGATTCCCTGGGTACCTCAAAGATATCAGCAATTTGATAAGCCGAAAACTTGGTTTAAACTTTTATTAGAGGAGAAAAAACAGTAGCATAGTTGAATTAGAGATGCTTTTGGGTAAAACTTAGGGAACGCAAAATTTGTAAAGCAATGGACGAAAAATTCTGGCGGAAATCTGAACAAAAACGAAAACATCTGACGGAAACACTGGTAAAGAAACTTTTGGGCAAATGTTAGGGCTTGAAACACTTTATGAAGCATGCAAGGGAACCTATTATAAATTCTAGCTAAACAAACTTTGACTTGAAAACACAGGGCCTTGTTTGATTGAAAAAGCTGCTCAAATGACCTTTTCCCTTATGGTGAATTAAAAATGCAATCAATGCTGGCAAGCAACTTGTTAAACAAAAAATTGAATTTCACCCTTGAAAAACTAAGAGTCAGTGCATGCACAAACATGCACACAAAAGCAAAAACAGTGCAAGCTCCCCTTGGATCAGTTCCCGCTTTTTCTGCTCGCTTCTCCCTGAGCAAACCCTCGTGAAATACTTTCCCTGCTCGCTTCTCCCTGAGCATACCCAAGCAAACAACTGGGATGGAATCGTAAATTTTACCCAATAACAGTTTCGAAGTAAGTTACTTGCCAGCAAACACCGCACTTCTAACCCATTCACAATCAGAATTATTTACATGAATGCATTCTGTATCATCTGTCCATCTTCTCAACAGTTCTTCATTTGATCTTCTTTGCTTCATCTTCTTGTGAACATCCTTTTGTGCATCTTCTTCTTCTGCAACGTCTTCTTCTGCCTCTTCTTCTTGTGCATCTTCCCAAGTGACGTCATTCCTCAGAACGACTGACCTTTAAAAACAACAAAAAAAAGGTTTCAAAATATGTCTAGCAAATTCAAAATAATCCAACAAAACTCTGATTAAAAAACCATCAAAGAAGAAGAAAACATTTTGAATCAAGAATAAAAACTAATGCAAAATAAATCGATTTATGCTACTAAATAAACCTTTAAAGCTTATTACAACGAAACAAGTTTTTGACAAAAATTTATATTTACCATTTTACTTCAAGTCTTCGTGATCTCTGTTTAACTCCATTACTTTCTGAAAATAATTAGTCCTGTATTTCATCAAATTAATTTCCATCATCTAAAAGCAGTCACAAGCTTTTCATCTCAGTGTTATGACGGCTTGACACTTTCAAGAAGAATTCCAAACATAACTCGAAGGTCCTGGAAAGGAAGCAAAAAGTAAAAAGCTTTGATCCTTCAAATACTGTTTTTTAAAGTAAAAATATTTTATCAAAAAAAACAAATCTTGTACAAATCTTGAAAGGTAGAAGCACCTTTTCCATCTAGAGTATTTTTAATCATTACAAACTTACATCAACAAAACAAATTCATAAAAAAAGGAAACGAACTAGTCTTAGAAGAAAATCATATGAAAAAATATGGCGTAACCTTCCATAGTAACTTGAATTCAAAATAATCGAACAAAAATCTAATAAAAAAAACTTTTAAGGTTAAAGGAGAAAAATCTCAAAGTGATGGATTAACAATCATCCGTAAAAACTCCAATTATTCAAACTTGACGTACCCTTTAAAGCTTATCACAACAACAAAAATCACAGAGAAACAAATCAATAAAGACTATTTACCATTTTATTTCCAGCTGACATCTGACAGGAATAGACTCAGAGATTAAATTCTTCGTGCTCTCATTTTGGTTCCATTTGAATTCGTTTCTCAAAAGAATTGGTCCTCCATTCCATGAAAATTAATCTTGATCATCGAAAGCCAGACACTGACATTTCGTCTCAATGTCATGTTGGCTTGATCCAAGATCTAAAAATCAGGGAATTCTCACATAATGAAGAAGAATTTCAAACATAACTCGAAGCCTTTGAAAGAAAAAGCGAAAAGTAAAAAGCTTTGATCCTTCAAAAACTCTTTTTTAAAGTAAAAAATATTTTATCAAAGAAAATAAATCTTGTACAAATCTTGAAGGGTGGAAGCCCCTTTTCCATCTAAAGTATTTTTAATCATTACAAACTAACATCAACAAAACAAATTCATAAAAAAAGGAAACGAACTAGTCTTAGAAGAAAATCATATGAAAAATATGGCGTAACCTTCCATAGTAACTTGAATTCAAAATAATCGAACAAAAATCTAATAAAAAAAACTTTTAACATTAAAGGAGAAAAATCTCCAAGTCATGGATTAACAATCATCCGTAAAAACTCAAATTATTCAAACTTGACGTACCCTTAAAGCTTATCAAAACAACAAAAATCACAGAGAAACAACTCAAAAAAGACTATTTACCACTTTGTTTCTAGCTGACATCTGACAGGAATAGGTTCAGAGATTAAATTCTTCGTGATCTCTTTTTGGTTCAATTTTACAAAAGAATTGGTCCTCCATTCCATGAAAATTAATTTTGATCATCCAAAAACAGTCACTGGCTTTTTGTCTCAATGTCATGTTGGTTTGATCCAAGATCTAAAAATCAGGGAATTCTCACATAATGAAGAAGAGTTTCAAACATAACTTGAAGCCTTTAAAAATGAATCAATTGTCAAAAACTTTTATCTTAAAAATACACTTTTTTAAGTAAAAAACATCTTAACAAAAAAGTTCAATAATTCTTAAAGGTAGAAGCCCCTATTCCATCCAAAGTAAAAAAATCATATAACAAAATATGGTGCAATTTTTCTGGTAACTAAAATTTGAAATAATCTAATAAAGCTATGATAGAACACCTTGAAAGAAGAAAAAGAACAATTTCTGCAAGTTTTTGATAAAATCGTTGATATCAATTTGATTTATCAAACGTAAAGCTAATGAAAACAACAAAATAAGTTGCTGAGAAACATTTCAACAAAGAGTACCTACCATTTTATTGCCAGCTGACACTTGACAGGAAAAGGTTGAGAGATTAAGTTCTTCATGATATTCGTTGTAATCAATGTGAATTTCTTCAAAGAATCAGTTTTCTATTCCAGCAAATTTATTCTCCATCATCTAAAGGCAGTCACTAGCTTCTCATTGCAATGTTATGATGGTTTGATCCAGGATAAAAAACTGAGGGAATTCTGGCATTTTGAAGGAGAACTGCAAACATGTCTTCAAGATCCTGGAAGGAATAAGATACAAAATAGCATTTATCCTTAATAAACAATCTTACCCTTGAAAGCTTATCAAAACAACAAAAATTACAGAGAATCAACTCAAAAAAGACTATTTACCATTTTATTTCCAGATGACATCTGACAGGAAAAGGTGGAGAGATTAAATTCTTCGTGATCTCTTTTTGGTTCAATCTCACAAAAGAATTGGTCCTCCATTCCATGAAAGTTAATCTTGATCATCCAAAGAAAGTCACTGGCATTTTGTCTCAATGTCATGTTGGCTTGATCCAAGATCTAAAAATCAGGGAATTCTCACATAATGAAGAGGAATTTCAAACATAACTCGAAGCCTTTGAAAATGAACCAATTATCGAAAAGCATTTGTCCTGAAAATACATATTTTTAAAGTAAAAAACATCGAATCAAAAAACAAATTTTCAATAAATCCTAAAGACAGAAGTCCCTATCGTCATTTTAAGAACTACTAACTTAAATCTACAAAACAATTTCATAAAAAACAAACAAACTAGTCTCACAAAAAATCATGTGACAAAATATGGTTAACATGGCTCACTGTTTGCAGCAATATTCAAACATGCCCTGTTTATATTCAACCAAATCTCTTTTCATTCCAAAACTCGATTTTTTGGCTTCATTTCACACTTTCATAGATGATGTATTTCATTTTAAGTTCAATACAGCAAGTTTATAACAATTTATTTTATTCAATCCTTGAACTTACATTCAATCTTTGACTTTTTTATTCAATCCTTTAATTTCATGTTCAATGCTTTAAATTTTAATTCAATCCTTGAATTTTTATCTTCAGTTCCAAATTTACTTTTAATCTTACTGGAAACGAGCGCGTTTATTGAAGTCGAGGCCGTCATGTTTACGAGGGAAAATAAATAAATAAACAGCTGTCTTACGCCATATTACTATCAGATTGTTACAAGTACTACTTCCAGCCACTTTTATGGAATAAATGCACATAAGTTTATATCTGAGAAAAGCGATGTCTCTGGGTTCATGAACACAATGTTTAGGCACAATCTTTGCACATAATTTTTCAAGATTGTACCACAAAAGGGCGTCTCCCTAAATTTCCGGGAAACTGAAGGGCAATGCCACAGAAACAAGTTTTAGAAGTCACTCTTTGGCCCGAGCTAGTTCTCCACGGCCCTGCCGAAATCGCATTGTATGTTATGATCAGGCGTTTTACGCACAATAACAAGCGATTTAACATCAACTTATCCATAACATAGCGGCGATTACAACCTGAACGAAAACCAAGACAAAGAATCATGTTACAGCTCACAGCATTATGAAAGCGTGCAATAAAAACGGAAGTAAACGTTACTTTCCGTGACAAAACAATAGCTCTATTCTTTGTATACTGCGTGAAGAATTCAAATGAAGCAAAATAAAAAGATTATTGCACTAAATAAAAGTGCTATTTCAGCAAATTCTACCACGTAGAAATCCAGTAAATAAAACTTGAAGATTGCACGGAAAACCAGAAGCATAGCATACCAAAGCACTTTTGGTAGGACGCTCTTCAGAGGATAAACTTTGATTAAGCCCCCCCCCCCCTAATCGATTAAGCCCCTAATCTAGGAGAATTTTTGGGAAATAAGCCCCCCTCCCCTCGAATAAGGCCCCATGGGCTGAAGTATTGCCGTGACAGTGATAAATTGATGTTTGAGGACATACAAGGTCTTATTTCTTTCCCGCCAAAACACGACAGCCTCGACTTCAAATTAACGCCCCCGTTCCCAGTAAGATTGAATATAAAAATTTGAGGATTTAATATAAATTAAGATTAAATACGAAATTCAAGGATTGAAAAAAACTAAATGAATATAAACTTGACGTATTGAATTGAAAATGAAGCAAATCATCCACGGAAGAGTAATTTGGAGCCAAAAAATGAGTTGGGAATGAAAAAGATATGATTGAACATGACAAGTGCATGTTTGAATATTGCTACGAACAGCCCGCCATAGCGCAACCTCCCTAGTAACTGGAATTCAAAATAATCGAACAAAAATCTAACTAAAAAAACTTTTAAGGTTAAAGGAGAAAAATCTCCAAGTCATGGATTAACAATCATCCGTAAAAACTCAAATTATTCAAACTTGACGTAACTTGAAAGCTTATCAAAACAACAAAAATCACAGAGAAACAAATCAATAAAGACAATTTACCATTTTATTTCCAGCTGACATCTGACAGGAATAGGTGGAGAGATTAAATTCTTCGTGCTCTCATTTTGGTTTCATTTGAATTTGTTTCTCAAAAGAATTGGTCCTCCATTCCATGAAAATTAATCTTGATCATCCAAAAACAGTCACTGGCATTTTGTCTCAATGTCATGTTGGCTTGATCCAAGATCTAAAAATCAGGAATTCTGATATAATGAAGAGGAATTTCAAACATAACTCGAAGTCCTTGGAAAGGAAGCAAAAAGTAAAAAGCTTTGATCCTTCAAAAACTCTTTTTTAAAGTAAAAAATATTTTATCAAAGAAAATAAATCTTGTACAAATCTTGAAGGGTGGAAGCCCCTTTTCCATCTAAAGTATTTTTAATCATTACAAACTAACATCAACAAAACAAATTCATAAAAAAAGGAAACGAACTAGTCTTAGAAGAAAATCATATGAAAAATATGGCGTAACCTTCCATAGTAACTTGAATTCAAAATAATCGAACAAAAATCTAATAAAAAAAACTTTTAACATTAAAGGAGAAAAATCTCCAAGTCATGGATTAACAATCATCCGTAAAAACTCAAATTATTCAAACTTGACGTACCCTTTAAAGCTTATCACAACAACAAAAATCACAGAGAAACAAATCAATAAAGACTATTTACCATTTTATTTCCAGCTGACATCTGACAGGAATAGACTCAGAGATTAAATTCTTCGTGCTCTCATTTTGGTTCCATTTGAATTCGTTTCTCAAAAGAATTGGTCCTCCATTCCATGAAAATTAATCTTGATCATCGAAAGCCAGACACTGACATTTCGTCTCAATGTCATGTTGGCTTGATCCAAGATCTAAAAATCAGGAATTCTGATATAATGAAGAGGAATTTCAAACATAACTCGAAGCCTTTGAAAATGAACCAATTATTAAAACTTTTAACAAAAAAAGATCACTAACATCTTAACAAAAAACTTCAATAATTCTTAAAGGTAGAAGCCCCTATTCCATCCAAAGTAAAAAAATCAAATAACAAAATATGGCGCAATTTTTCTGGCAATTTAATGGCTTGATCCAAGATCTAAAAATCAGGGAATTCTGACATTATGAAGAGGAATTTTAAACATAACTTTAAGCCTTTAAAAATGAATCAATTATCAAAAACTTTTATCTTTAAAATACACTTTTTTAAGTAAAAAACATCTTAACAAAAAACTTCAATAATTCTTAAAGGTAGAAGCCCCTATTCCATCCAAAGTAAAAAAATCAAATAACAAAATATGGTCAATTTTTCTGGCAATTTAATGGCTTGATCCAAGATCTAAAAATCAGGGAATTCTGACATTATGAAGAGGAATTTTAAACATAACTTTAAGCCTTTAAAAATGAATCAATTATCAAAAACTTTTATCTTTAAAATACACTTTTTTAAGTAAAAAACATCTTAACAAAATACTTCAATAATTCTTAAAGGTAGAAGCCCCTATTCCATCCAAAGTAAAAAAATCAAATAACAAAATATGGCGCAATTTTTCTGGCAATTTAATGGCTTGATCCAAGATCTAAACATCAGGGAATTCTGACATTATGAAGAGGAATTTTAAACATAACTTTAAGCCTTTAAAAATGAATCAATTATCAAAAACTTTTATCTTTAAAATACACTTTTTTAAGTAAAAAACATCTTAACAAAAAACTTCAATAATTCTTAAAGGTAGAAGCCCCTATTCCATCCAAAGTAAAAAAATCAAATAACAAAATATGGTCAATTTTTCTGGCAATTTAATGGCTTGATCCAAGATCTAAAAATCAGGGAATTCTGACATTATGAAGAGGAATTTTAAACATAACTTTAAGCCTTTAAAAATGAATCAATTATCAAAAACTTTTATCTTTAAAATACACTTTTTTAAGTAAAAAACATCTTAACAAAAAACTTCAATAATTCTTAAAGGTAGAAGCCCCTATTCCATCCAAAGTAAAAAAATCAAATAACAAAATATGGTCAATTTTTCTGGCAATTTAATGGCTTGATCCAAGATCTAAAAATCAGGGAATTCTGACATTATGAAGAGGAATTTCAAACATAACTTTAAGCCTTTAAAAATGAATCAATTATCAAAAACTTTTATCTTTAAAATACACTTTTTTAAGTAAAAAACATCTTAACAAAAAACTTCAATAATTCTTAAAGGTAGAAGCCCCTATTCCATCCAAAGTAAAAAAATCAAATAACAAAATATGGTCAATTTTTCTGGCAATTTAATGGCTTGATCCAAGATCTAAAAATCAGGGAATTCTGACATTATGAAGAGGAATTTCAAACATAACTTTAAGCCTTTAAAAATGAATCAATTATCAAAAATTTTTAAAATACACTTTTTTAACTAAAATTCGAAATAATCTAACAAAGATCTTATAGGAAACCTTCAAAGAAAAAAAGAAAAATTTCTTCAAGGTTCTGATAAAATTGTCAATCAAACTTTTGGTGGTACAAAACTTGAAAATGGCTTTGAAAGAAGCAAACATTTGAGTAAACTAAAGCTTTTCGTCTGACACTCTTCAGAATTTAAAACATCAGAACATAGATCGAAAACTCTTTTCGTGCTTATGTAGATAGATTCCAAAACTGTTTTGGAATCTATCTACATAAGCACGAAAAAACCGCTACTATGTAGACAAAAGGAGTTCGTTTTCACCTTAGGACTCCATTGGTAACATTCTCAATAGGCAAGCGGCACTGATTGGTCAACCTATACAGTCATGTGCTCGTGTTTCTGATTGGCCTATTTCGATCCACAATTGGGTATATATATTTCTTAGCGTAGAGTCTTCGATCTATGTTCTGACGTTTCAAACTCTGAAGAGTGTCAGACGAAAAGCTTTAGTTTACTAAATATTTGCTTTTTTCAAAGCCATTTAAAATCGTCAATATTAATTCAATTTATCAAATGCAAGGTAACATAAAAGCTAATGAAAACAACAAAACAAGTTACTGAGAAAAATCTAAATAAGGACTACTTACCATTTTATTTACAGCTGACACTTGACAGGAAAAGGTTCAGAGATTAAATTCTTTGTGATCTTCGTTGGATTCAATGTGAATTTTTATTCTGATAAAATCAGTTTTCTATTCCAGCAAAATTATTCTTCATCATCTAAAGGCAGACACTAGCTTCTCATTGCAATGTTATGATGGTTTGATCCAGGATCACAAACTGAGGAAATTCTGGCATTTTGAAGGTGAACTGCAAACATGTCTTCAAGGTCCTGGAAGGAATGAGATACCAAATAACATTTATCCTTAATAAAAAACCTTTTGCAAAAAATTTTTTATCAAAGAAATCAAAACTTTGATAATTCCTTAACGTAACAGCCCCTATGTCACCTACCAGCCTTCTAAAGTTTTAGCAACTAATGTCGAATGAACAATTTCATAAATTAGAGAGAAAGAAAATTACATGCTAAGTTATGTTGTAACTTTCCTAAAAAATGGAATTTAGAACAATCCAGCAGAACTGGAATGGAATGACCTCTCAGAAAAAAGAGAAAAGTCTAAAAGGTCATGAATCAACAGTCAATCATAAAAGATTGATTTATGAAACTCCATGTACCTTAATACCTTATAAAAACTGAATAAGTTACTGGGAAAGAGCTTAGAAAAGATTATATACCATTTTAGTTCCAGCTTAAACTAGAAGGGAATCAGTAGAGAATTGAATTTCTTTGAGACCTTTTTCTAATGCCATGGGAGGAATTTTCTTTCAATGATTAGTCTTCCAATCTTTGAAAAGTACCCTCCATCGTTAAAGAGCAGTCACTAGCTTATCATTGCAATCTTATGATGGCTTGATCCAAGATCACTTTTAGAAAAAAAATTTCTTATCAATGAAACCAAATCTTTGTTAAATCCTTAACGTAGAAGCCCCTATTTTTTCTACAGTCCTTGTCAGGTAATAGGGAATTAAATCAGATAAATAATTTCATAAAATAAGGTGAATGAAAATCATGTGACAACATATTGTGTAGCTTCCCTAGTAACTAAAATTCAAAATAATCAAACAAAACTCTAATGGAACACACTTATAGAAAAAAGAAAAAAAACTAAAACTCCTGAAACAATAGACAACCGTACTAAACTGTTTTATCAAACTTGGGGTTACTCAAAGGCCTATGACAACAAAATAAGTAACTGAACTCAATAAAAGGTTACTTACCATTTTAATCCCAGCTGACAGTCGATGGGAATAAGTAGAGTGATTAAATTTTTGTGGTCTCTTTTTGGTTCAATGGAAACATATTTCTGGTAAGAATCAGTCTTCCACTACATCAAAATTTTTCTCATCCTCTGAAGGCAGTCACTGGCTTCTCATGTTGATATCTTTATGTCTTGATCTAACATCACAAACTGAGGAATTCTCACATACTGAAGAGGAATTCTAGACATAACTGGAAGCCCCTGGAAAGGAAGGAAAAACTTGTTAAAAAAATAACAAACTTTTTAAAACGTTGAAAGTAAAAAAATATACAAACAGATCTGTCTGATAGAAAGAACAAATTACAAAAGATGGTGCAAGTTTCTTAAGCTTGGTTTCCTATGATGGTTTCCTTAATTAAAAATTGAAAATGAGTAAAATTGAAAATTACCTCACAGTCTAAATCCAAGTTAACTTGAAATAGCATAAGATAATGTGAGCTAACTCAAAATTAACCCAAGTACCGATTCGGTTTCCACTGGAGATACTATTGGATTAAATGAATGGTGGATTAAAAATGCAGTCAATGCTGGCAAGCAACTTGTTAAACAAACAAGTGAATTTCACCCTTGAAAAACTAAGAGTCAGTGCATGCACACAAAAGCAAAAACAGTGCAAGCTCCCCTTGAATCAGTTCCCGCGTTTTCTGCTCGCTTCTCCCTAAGCGAACCCTCGTGAAATACTTTCCCTGCTCACTTCTCCCTGAGCATACCCAAGCAAACAACTGGGATGGAATCGTAAATTTTACCCAATGACCGTTTCGAAGTAAGTTACTTGCCAGCAAACACCGCACTTCTAACCCATTCACAATCAGAATTATTTACATGAATGCATTCAGTATCTTCTGTCCATCTTCTCAATAGTTCTTCATTTGATCTTCTTTGCTTCATCTTCTTGTGAACATCCTTTTGTGCATCTTCTTCTTCTGCAACGTCTTCTTCTGCCTCTTCTTCTTGTGCATCTTCCCAAGTGACGTCATTCCTCAGAACGACTAACCTTTAAAAACAACAAAAATGAAGGTTTCAAAATATGTCTAGCAAATTCAAAATAATCCAACAAAACTCTGATTGAATAACCATTAAAAAAGAAGAAAACATCTTTGAATCAAGAATAAAAACTAATGCACAATAAATCGATTTATGCAACCAAATAAACCTTTAAAGCTTATTACAACGAAACAAGTTTTTGACAAAAATTTCTATTTACCATTTTACTTCAAGTCTTCGTGATCTCTTTTAACTCCATTACTTTCTGAAAAGAATTAGTCCTGTATTTTATCAAATTGGTCTCCACCATCTTAAAGCAGTCACTAGCTTTTCATCTCAGTGTTATGACGGCTTGACACTTTCAAGAAGAATTTCAAACATAACTCGAAGCCCCTGGAAAGGACGCAAAAAGTAAAAAGCTTTGATCCTTCAAAAACTCTTTTTCAAAGTAAAAAATATTTTATCAAAGAAAATCAAATCTTGTACAAATCTTGAAAGGTAGAAGCCCCTTTTCCATCTAAAGTATTTTTAATCATTACAAACTTACATCAACAAAACAAATTCATAAGAAAGAAACAAACTAGTCTTATAAGAAATCATATAAAAAAATATGGCGTAACCTTCCATAGTAACTCGAATTCAAAATAATCGAACAAAAATCTGATAGAAAAAACTTTTAAGGTTAAAGGAGAAAAATCTCCAAGTCATGGATTAACAATCATCTGTAAAAACTCCAATTATTCAAACTTGACGTACCCTTTAAAGCTTATCAAAACAACAAAAATTACAGAGAATCAACTCAATAAAGACTATTTACCATTTTATTTCCAGCTGACATCTGACAGGAAAAGGTGGAGAGGTTAAATTCTTCGTGATCTCATTTTGGTTTCATCTGAATTTGTTTCTCAAAAGAATTGGTCCTCCATTCCATGAAAGTTAATCTTGATCATCCAAAAACAGTCACTGGCATTTTGTCTCAATGTCATGTTGGCTTGATCCAAGATCTAAAAATCAGGAATTCTGATATAATGAAGAGGAATTTCAAACATAACTCGAAGTCCTTGGAAAGGAAGCAAAAAGTAAAAAGCTTTGATCCTTCAAAAACTCTTTTTTAAAGTAAAAAATATTTTATCAAAGAAAACAAATCTTGTACAAATCTTGAAAGGTAGAAGCCCCTTTTCTATCTAAAGTATTTTTAAGCATTACAAACTTACATCAACAAAACAAATTCATAAGAAAGAAACGAACTAGTCTTATAAGAAATCATATAAAAAAATATGGCGTAACCTTCCATAGTAACTCGAATTCAAAATAATCGAACAAAAATCTGATAAAAAAAACTTTTAAGGTTAAAGGAGAAAAATCTCCAAGTCATGGATTAACAATCATCTGTAAAAACTCCAATTATTCAAACTTGACGTAACTTGAAAGCTAATAAAAACAACAAAAATTACAGAGAATCAACTCAATAAAGACTATTTACCATTTCATTTCCAGGTGACATCTGACAGGAATAGGTGGAGAGATTAAATTCTTCGTGATCTCTTTTTGGTTCAATCTTACAAAAGAATTGGTCCTCCATTCCATGAAAGTTAATCTTGATCATCCAAAGAAAGTCACTGGCTTTTTGTCTCAATGTCATGTTGGCTTGATCCAAGATCTAAAAATCAGGGAATTCTGACATTATGAAGAGGAATTTCAAACATAACTTTAAGCCATTAAAAATGAATCAATTGTCAAAAACTTTTATCTTAAAAATACACTTTTTTAAGTAAAAAACATCTTAACAAAAAACTTCAATAATTCTTAAAGGTAGAAGCCCCTATTCCATCCAAAGTAAAAAAATCAAATTACAAAATATGGCGCAATTTTTCTGGTAACTAAAATTCGAAATAATCTAACAAATCTCTCATAGAAACCGTCAAAGAAAAAAGATCAATCTCTTCAAGGTTCTGATAAAATCGTCAATCAATTTTTTTGTGGTACAAAACTTGTAAATGGCTTTGAAAAAAGCAAAAATTTGAGTAAACTAAAGCTTTTCGTCTGACACTCTTCAGATTTCAAAACGTCAGAACATAGATCGAAAACTCTTTTCGTGCTTATGTAGATAGATTCCAAAACTGTTTTGGAATCTATCTACATAAGCACGAAAAAACCGCTACTGTGTAGACAAAAGGAGTTCGTTTTCACCTTAGGACTCCATTGGTAACATTCTAATAGGCAAGCGGCACTGATTGGTCAACCTTTACAGTCATGTGCTCGTGTTTCTGATTGGCCTATTTCGATCCACAATTGGGTATATATATTTCCTAGCGTAGAGTCTTCGATCTATGTTCTGACGTTTCAAACTCTGAAGAGTGTCAGACGAAAAGCTTTAGTTTACTCAAATGTTTGCTTTTTTCAAAGCCATTTAAAATCGTCAATATTAATTCAATTTATCAAATGCAAGGTAACATAAAAGCTAATGAAAACAACAAAACAAGTTACTGAGAAAAATCTAAATAAGGACTACTTACCATTTTATTTACAGCTGACACTTGACAGGAAAAGGTTCAGAGATTAAATTCTTTGTGATCTTCGTTGGATTCAATGTGAATTTTTATTCTGATAAAATCAGTTTTCTATTCCAGCAAAATTATTCTTCATCATCTAAAGGCAGTCAATAGCTTCTCATTGCAATGTTATGATGGTTTGATCCAGGATCACAAACTGAGGGAATTCTGGCATTTTAAAGGAGATTTTGAAGGAGAACTGCAAACATGTCTTCAAGATCCTAGAAGTAATGAGATATCATATAACATTTATCCTTAATAAACAAACTTCTGAAAAAATTCTTTTATCAAAGAGATCAAAACTTTGATAATTCCTGAACGTAACAGCCCCTATTTTTTCTAAAGTCCTTGTCAAGTACTAGGAAAATAAATCAGATAAATAATTTCATAAAATAAGGAGAAAGAAAATCATATGACAACATATTGTGTAGCTTTCCTAGTAACTACAATTCAAAATAATCAAACAAAACTCTAAAGGAACACACTTAAAAGCGAAAAAATCCAAAACTCCTGAATCAATAGTCATTCATCCTAGACTGATTTATCAAACTTGTGGTTACTTAAAAGCCTTTGACAACAAAATATGTTACTCGGACATAGTCAATAAAACTATTTACCGTTTTAATCCCAGCTGACAGACAATGGGAATGAGTAGAGCGATTCTTCATGATCTCTTTTTTGGTTCAATGGGAGAATATATTCCTCATTAGAATAAGTCTTCCACTCCAGCAAAATTTTTCTCATCCTCTGAAAGAAGTCACTGGCTTCTCATGTTGTTATCTTTATGTCTTAATCTAACATCACAAACTCACATACTGAAGAGGAATTCTAGACATAACCTGAAGACCCTGGAAAGGAAGAAAATACTTGTTAAAAAGATAACAAACTTTTTAAAACTTTGAAAGTAAAAAAATATACGAATAGATCTGTCTAATAAAAAGAACAAATTACAAAAGATGGTGTAAGTTTCTTAAGCTTGGTTTCCACTATGAGTTACTGTCAGATAATTCTGAGTTAAATTGAAAATTAGTTCACAATCTAGATTCAAGTTAACTTGAGATAGTGTGAAATATTATGAGATAACGTGAGTCATTCAATCTCAGCAAAAAGAGCTCAAACAAAGGATATTAGAACTGATAAAAATGGAGTAATGGAAACACCCATGTTGTCGTTTTGGTGTGGGACAGGGCAAATATGAAAAAATGAAAATAACAAGAAATGAAAGAAACATAAGAAAAGAATAATGGTAAGTCAAAGCATGGAACTGCGCATCCAATAAAAAGCATGCCTTGGCAGTTTTAGGCACGTGTGGAGGCATGCCCGTGCAATCGCAGACCAAATATTACCAGGATTGAGTGAAAACTATTGACCAATTGATTTTCAGCTAATACATTTAATAATGATGTTGATTTTGATGAAATTCTTTAAAAAATTTGATAAATCAATTCTGATTTTCACCAAACTTTTTCTCAGGAAGCAATTAATAGTTCTTTGCGTTTCATTCAATGACTTATAATTGTTTGGTAAAGATAACCAACAAAAAGTATATAATATGTTGTGAACAATTTTTTTGCGGTACGATAATATGTTGTCTGGAAGCAGAATCTAAAACCCCACTCGAAACACATCCAGTGAATTAAATTTTAATCACTTTGTATCGTTTATGTATACAGAGGCAGTTTTTTATCAATAAAAACAAGATCTTCTGAAAGCCTCAATGCCAAAACTTTGTTTTCCTAAATTTCTATCTCTCTATTTCAAAATGAAATATTTAATAAATTTTGGGCTGGGATTAAGATTGGGTTTTCATATGTAACCATTTTCTTTTATTTATCATATCAGTTGACATCAAATCAAAACATTTCACATATGATCTTTACAAATTAGGACCTGATTTCAGAATTCAGGCTGCATGGGTTTATATAAAAAGGGGCATAATTTTCTATTGTCAGCTGTAGCCAGGCTGCAGAGTGTGGCAAGTGCAAGCCCAAGATATTTTTTTTCAAAAGACCCTGCACACCAGGTAAAGGGATTGTTATACTGAGATCTGAGCATGACAATTGTGTTCTATAGCTTTGGGGAAATGAAGAATTAAGTTTCCACATAACTGCCATAATCTTGCATTGGTTTGATAACAAAACAACTATCAATCATGTACATGTTCTTATCTTTGTTCACATTGGCTTCTTAATCAATATCCTTGGATTCTAGCATAGTTGGGTAAACTAGTATGCACAATTGAAGTGCACCAGTGGCGGACATCAAGGGATGCTACAAGGGGGAGGACAATGGTCTTTTGAACTAAAACTATGGAAAATGTGACATCATCTTATTAAAACAATAGGCCCGCAATATCTGACCACCAAAATATCTGCCTCTGAGGTGCACCCTTACCAGGTGGGATAGGTGCCCTGAGGTGCACGCAAAGTTTAGGTATGTGCAGGGAATGCATTCTATGAGTCTCTGCACATGCAAATTAAGTCCCACAATCCTACACACAGCCTTATCACAAGGCTTACAGATGCTATCTAAACATATAATCCCGTAGCTTTACACCTGCTATTTTGAAACATGATTTGTTCCCTTACATATATAAGTGACAGAAAATAATTCTGTGCACAAAAGAAAGATACTTTGCACTCTGGCACCCTTAAAACAAAGTACATTCTTGCACACAATAAAAGCATTTGCTCTGCACATCTGGGATCTTGTTTAAACTGCCGTACTATGCAATAAGGGCCTTTATCCCGTTTTAGATTTCACTGCAATTTTCAATGAGATCTTGGGACCTTCTTTTTTAGTTTTCCCTAGGGCCACATTGACCCCATTTACACTGTTCTGAGCAAGTTTAGAACTGTGACAAAACTGTAGTGGTTTGCCCTCCAAATTAACACTAGCACAGTGGAACCTAGAGGATTTTGCTATGCCATCTGTTACAGTTTTGACCCTGCTATGAATCCGACAAATTTTGTACCGTCACGTTTTCATTTTTTAATCGGACAGTGAGAACAGGTCTGAAACTTTTTGGCAGCCCATATCTCAAAAGGAATCGAACACTTTCCCAATCAAAGTTGAGAACAAATGAAGAATTAAAGTCATTTTGCCATATTTGAAAAAAACTTTTTATTTTGAGCCATACCCAGAACCACGCCCAAACAACGCCCATATCCGGGTGTCCAAGAGTCACTTATAATTTTACAAAAAATTTTCGGGACTGCAGCCACCATGGAATCCATACTGACCTTTTTATAAACTAGGCTCCTTTATGCAAATGTTTACTGTACTGTTCATAAAATTCACATTCCTTTATGAAAAAAATACTGTCAAATTTTTGTCTTGACTTTATGAAACTGAAACATATTCACTCGATAATTCCATGCCTATAGTTCGTCAAACGAAATTAATTTTCTGATACAAACAAAAGCGCGGGGCAGTGCTCTGCCAACCCTTTTGGTGTTCCTCTCCTTGACGAAGAAAAATTCCTTCTCGTGAAACTATAAACGGGAAAAAATATGTTAAAAGAATCATATTGAATATTGAATCTAAAGTAATGTCTTTATCATACCACCAGTGTTGGAAGGACTTTTGACAATTCGTCGCCATTTTCTTCAAGCCAGGCCATGCTTGATTTTCGCAGTGGTTACCGGGATATCCTCCTCCTCAGCTCAGCTCGCTCAATTTATTCTTTTCATATCCATTTGTCATTTACTATGGATTTAGTCAGGGCTGTAAGAACCAAAATATTGGTGAATCGTTTAAATTATGATAGAAAAACAAAACTAGGTCGCAGTGGTAGTTTTTGGGGGTCCAGGAGGGTCATGGTCCAAGGCACCGCACTTATGGTAACCAGAAGGGGCAACAAACCTAAGAAAAATGAATAAAAGTTGCAAAGAACAAGGGGCCCCTCAATCTTTTCGGCCCCTAACCACTGCTTGTTAGAGATTCAAAGGTTGAAAAACCGAAAAAGATAGAAAGTGCTATCAGAAAAACAGTGCTGTGAATGGTATGTAAGTCCATACAAAAAAGTAATAGACGGGGACTATGCCAGGGACAAAGCAACATGATTACGAGAATCAAATGTAGTGAAATTGAATTTTAAATAAATGAAATTGAAGAAATACTTCTATTTCGACTCGGTATACAGGACTTCATCAGAGTGAGGCAAGCACATGTGATAAAAGACAGGCACGTAAATAATAGGGGGCGTGGGGGCGTGACGCCCCCCCAAAGTTTGGAAAATCCAGTTACAGTTGGAAAACATAACGGTTGACTTGGAATTTTTTCTTAGGACCAAACTTGTGAATTTTATATTTTAAGAAGCTTTTTTATTTTAAATGTAAAAATTCTAAACATTAAAATTCACAGGCTGAAGCTGACCCGTCTCCACTGGATCCAAATTGCACAATTGCCCTTTTTGCTTTCTTTCTGACGGGAGTTGAATCAAATTACGAACAGGCAAGGTGAATTTTCCGGATAAGAAACTTGAAACTTTACAGTTTGGAATAATAATTCCCGTATTGATCAGAAAGTATTAGAGTGGGAGTTTTTTAAGAAACTACGAGTAGTTAATTCAATAAAAGATTAATAATCTTTCAGTACTAAAAATTCTCAACGCTTCTTATAAAAACGAGTTTATGCTAAACTCCCCCTGTTCTTTGTTAACGCCCTTGACTCCTTATCATAAATTCCTATGACAAAACTGCTGTGAAGCAAGAACACATTGCAAAATTGCAGTAGAAGTATTTGATCAAAGAAGAGTGTTTCATCTTTCGGATCAGGCATATGCACAAGTTTGTTCTCAAATCATCATTTCAATTGTAATGAATGAAAACTTGAAAAGGCATTTGGCCCTCTGAAAATTGTTAGTAGTTTTCTTCGATCAAGAACAAAAATTAAAGGCTCAAATTCTTGGTGCTTCTATATCGTGAAAAAATGTATTTTAGATAAGATTGATCTGCGCCAATTGATTAATTGATCTAAAAGAATACTTCTAATCATTAAGTATATCTAATACTGGTTTTGCTTAAATGTTGCTTTACTTCTTACTGTAAGTTAAAATGTCTGTTTCATGTTGATCAAAATTTAGAGATTTAGGCTTTTATGCTTTAGGCTAATTATTGAGTAAAGTTTTGGTAATTATAAAGAAAATAGAACTATGGTGTTCGGGCTATTTACAAATATCAATTTAGTAGGTACAGTAGATTTACTGGTCAAATGAAAAATTTTTTACTTAGATTGGAATTTTCATCCTTCCACGCCCCCCCCCCCCAAAATTAGCAACTTGTTTTCGTCCCTGATAAAAGAACTAAGAAAAGACGGTGTAATACCAGCATCAGGCTAATTGCACCGAGTGTTGTCACACAATCTTGTGTCACACAATTCAGTTTTGCTTGAGTGGTGTGCCTAAAGAAATGGGTTGTTTGTTTGCATATGTATGCTATACTGTTTATATTTCAAAACGTGCATATGTAGAAAAATGTTAAAAAAAGACAACGAGAAAAAAAATTGATTACTTTCATTCTTTCAACGAGGAATTAACAGTCTATATTCAAGTTGTTTTTGGAAATTTTATAAGAAACTAGTACTAGAATAGCTAAAATTAAGAACCTTTAAGCTGAATTCACACTGGACGCGTCACGGCGCGGCGCGTCACTGAGCGTCATCGAGTGTCGCGTCATGTACTTCTTCATGCTATTCACACACGATGCGTCATCGAGCGGCGTGTTTTTTGTTTTCCAATGCTGTTCACAGCAAACTTGCAAAATTCTTGACAAGTTGTACTGTATTCCTTGCATTGCAAAGTCAAGCTGGACATTTAAGTTTGCTACAGAAACGGATGAAACGGTAATCTGAAGCTAATATATCAAAAACAGCATCTTGGCCAAAAAATGAGGTATTCTAAGTCTCGTGCGGTTTCTTTAACATTTCGGTTCGAGAGGTTGGCCAATGTTTTGACAGGAAGACGATTCTCTTCAAGCATTCATTATAGAACCGAAATTTTTATTGATATTAAAGATTTGGAAGGTCTACTACAATTAGCAAAATGTTTGGCTTTACAGATTCATGGGGTTTCCCTTCCTGCCAAAATTCGAGGGAAAATTAAACAGCTTATTTTTATCAACACTCCCCAAAATTTCCATGAATTAAAATCCTCGGAAATACACCTTTGGGAGGTATTGAAAGCTAAACGGAGAGTGATTGAAATATTTTTTTACCAAAACGGAACATACAATGACTCAACATCATTGTTGAATTGAACATCAACGAGGCAACTTTATAGACAAAGACACTAAACACGAATAATACTGTTACTTATCACAAACTAATAAATGTGATTTGGTTTTGTTACTTTCAGAATTTAGCCCCCCCCCCCCCCCCGATGCTTTAATCAGAGAGACTCATCAAAATATACTTCACAGAACAAGCAATACAGTTTTATAATGGCCTATTTCAGAAGCTCCTTGTTTACGTTTCTGGCTGTCATGTCGTCTGGCTCCTTGTTTATTCTCTAGGTTTTATATTGTTCTGAAGCGTCACCGAGCGTCAAAGTTAAATTTATTTAACTTTGACGCTCGGTGACGCGTGGCTGAAAAAACGCGCTGCGTGCGCATAGCTGCCGAAAATGCTAACCATATTTGGTCAGCGTCATGACGCGCCGCGCCGTGACGCGTCCAGTGTGAATTCAGCTTTAGTGCTATGCTGAAAAAAGTGAAGAAATTTTCAAATGTCCATTGTTGAAAAGCACAGTGTCTATTTAGAGATAGCTCCAAGGACTATATATCTTTTAGTGATATATTTTTTGTATTCCAATTAAAAACTAACTAAATATATTTAATAAAATGTGCCATTCATAGCCAAAAAAGCCACAGGGTCACCGAGTTCTGGCTATGTATGGAACTTACAATATACAACATTCAATTATACTTACTAACAAGAGAAGTGAACACAACAATTTTAGAAAGATTTAAACGTACCAAAGGTGTGTCTTAATTTTATTGATGATGTAAATCGTGACGTTTTTACTATGTTGATTTTTCATTGAAAAAGATAGAATACTTTGGATTTTGATCTGCGTGGGTTTCTTCCTGAAAATCAGCGCTTATATTTTACATCTTATAATATTCTTTAAAGAACCTTCTGGAACTATGAACACTTCAATATATGATGACGACGCACCCCATTCAGCAAAAAGTAAAGTAGTAAGATTCTATCAGATGTTCATAAACGGTGCAAAACATACTATTGCTTTTAAACCGAAAATCAGTATATAGAAATGTAGACAGCTAGTAAACATGTCAAAAAAATAGCTTTTATGCTAGAAAGAAATCCAAGAACATTTTATCTTTTTTGTTCTGGATCAGCTGCAGAAAAGACAGAAGCCCTCAACTACTCCATACGTCTAACTAATGCAAGAATAAAATACAAGAAAGCTGAATTGAAAGAAGGAATACTCAAAAATACATTGATTCCATTACTGATAGAACAGCGGATGTATTTTAATTTCCTGCCAACTCTCTTCAAACTCATACTTTAATTCCAACAACTCAAAGAACAGAACAAACAATAGTGACAGACGCAATTCCCAATTTGATCGTAGCAACTATCATTAACCAAAAACAGCCAAAACTGGAGCAATCGGTGTAAATCCGTCAACTGGTAAAGATTTACCGTCGACTGGTACAGATTTTGAACTACAATTTTTAGCTAGAGCTTCTTCGTTTAGATACAAACCAATGAAAGATCATAGAGACAGTGGCGGCGCCAAGTGGTGGTATGGGGGGTCATCAGCCTTCACTTTTGTCGAAACATGGTTCGAAACATCGAAACGTTGATTTTTCTTTGGAAAAGATAGAATACGTTGGATTTTGATCTGCGTGTGTGTTTTCCTGACGACCAGCGCTTATATTTTTGCAAAAATGTTCAACTTCAAAACAATGATCCAACTTTAGGTCCCGAAATAAAAAATAAAAAATAAACTTTAAGTACTAATATGGCAAAATTTGAATGCCAAATCAAGAAACGTTTAGTACTCAGTGATGATCCAAGTTTCTTATAAAAAACGTATAGAGCAGTTCGGGGCCTGTAATCGACATGTAGCGATGTATAAAATATGTACGTGTTTAAGGTTTTATTGATATTTTATAGACGTAAAGATGCATATTATTTTTATGAAAATAATAAACAAATTCAATATTGATACATATTATATAGCTTTGATTTGGATGATCAAGAAGGAGTCTAAAACAAGTGTTATCTGATTTTTCTTCAGAAACATTAAATCTTGCCTAATCTTGCAATATGAAAGTTGCCTATCATGACTAGAATCATTTTATAACATTATACACTTTTCATGCTAATCACTGCAAAAAGTGGTTATCACTGCACCGTAAAATGACAATCTGGAACACTGCAATTCCAATATATTTAGTTAAGGGCATAAATTTAAAGATACAGTGGGTCTGTGATCTCAAATGTGCCAAATTTTCAAGTGATAAAAATATTGGCCAATTCAATTCAATTCAATTATTTCTGTATGGGTTCTCATTAGACTGAAACATATGTATGAATATCACCGGAAGGGGGGGGGGGGTGGGAAAACACATGATTAATTACAAAATGTTTTTTAGGAAGAGGCCTTGCCCCGCCCCCTTCACTCCATTGTCGCATACAAAATGGACCGACTCTTCAAAACCAAAATAAAAATGTATAAAGAGGGGATAAATAGTAAGTTTGAGGAAATGACAAGAGACCTCGCACTGTAGTAACATGGGTGATTCGTTTTCTTGGCATTTAGGTAAAATGGAGAACTGTTGTAGGCATTTAGTACTTTGAAGGGGTAGGAGGGGGGGCTAAGGACACTGGATGAAGTATGGACCTTTGTGTAAGCTATCGTAAACTTCTTCCAGGGCCATGCCCCCCCCCCCTTTTCTGCAGAGCTAAAGAAAAATTTTAGGCAAAAGTGAAAACGAATGCAGTGTTTGATTCTGTAAGTAACTTTGCCTATATTCTCTTAAATATATCCTTAGCTTTACTTTGGTTGCTATGTCTTCACCATAGAAGACATACATAAAATTGAATATAGGAATTAGATCGAAGAAATCGGTCATTGTCTAAGTTTTATAACGAATAACAGCTTGGCTTAGCAAATAGATCGAGAAATCTTGACCTGAAAAACTTGGTGCCAGCACAAATTCTTCGTTTTTTCCATTGCCTAAACTTGGCACACAAGGTCTATTTGTTAGCAAAAACTTTCTCAGAAACATTAAAAAAGAGAAAAATCAGCTGTTGAAGGAAAAGAAACAGCTGGAAAGAACTTTTTTGAGGATATGAGAAATAAAGTATAGGCAGATTTGTTCTTAAAAAGTATCATCAACTTCAGAGTTTGATCGTTTGGAAATCCATTCCTACTAAGAAAAAGAATATATCGACACAATTATAAATTATATTTAAACTCATTTTGACAAGCCCAGTTTGAAGGTTTTTCAAATTTTTGTTAAAGCACTTAATTTCCGAAAAAGTGAAGATCAGATGTTACAAAGTTATATCTTAGCTGTACAAAACTGCTTAACTTTTTATTTTTAGTTGATAGTTTTTCTGTTGACATTTCAACGTTAATGTTTTTAATTAATCCGTGTTCCATTTATTTTTCCCCTCATCTTATTTCGGGTAATTTTAAAATCTAAAAAAAGGTTTCATTACGAGCTATATTTTAATGGTTATTCTATCTTTGCAAAACTTTTCTATTTCAAGTCAACATCACAATAGACGCGACTATGCGACACCTTCAGTCAAAATTCATTTAGATACAGTTTCTGGCCATCCCTAAGCACCATAATTCTGAAATTCTTCTTGCCACCAACCATGGTGGCGGCCTTTCCTAAGCCCTTTCAAGACTTTGATATTTTGGCCCCTTCACTTTCAAATACGTTTCGCCGGCCCTGTCTTCCTTTTTGAAAACATGTACGTAACAATAGTATAAGTCGTTTGTGTAAAGGTTAGTCAATAGACCAATAATCTCTCTTGCCATAATTTTCCTACCCAGTCCCAGAGCCGTAGAAAAGGCCTACTTTTCACAGTTATTTTGTCTGGGACCGACTGGCTGGACATATTGGGGGTGTCACACCCCCATACCCCACACCCCTCTAATTTGCACCTCTGGCGCACTACCCACAGGAGCGCCTGCACAAGATTAAGGCAGGAGGGGCAGTGTTGGTGCTGAGGGCAAAAAGTAGAACTTTTTCACTACCATAATCGATTACTTGTTAGGGCGAGTGGTACTAAGGATGGCACACAGGGTCTATTTGTTAGCAAAAACTTTCTCAGAAACATTAAAAAGGAGAAAAATCAGCTGTTGAAGGAAAAGAAACAGCTGGAAAGAACTTTTTTGAGGATATGAGAAATAAAGTATAGGCAGATTTGTTCTTTAAAAAGTATCATAAAGAAAACTTCAGAGTTTGATCGTTTGGAAATCCATTTCTACTAAGAAAGAGAAAATATCGACACAACTCATTTTGACAAGCCCAGTTTGAAGGTTTTTCTAATTTTTGTTAAAGCATTTAATCTCCGAAAAGTTAAGATCAGATGTTACAAAGTTATGTCTTAGCTGTACAAAACTGCTTAACTTTTTATTTTTAGTTGATAGTTCTTCTGTTGATATTTCGACGTTAATGTTTTTAATTAATCCGTGTTCCATTTATTTTTTCCCCTCATCTTATTTCGGGTAATTTTAAAATCTAAAAAAAGGTTTCATTACGAGCTATATGATAGTGGTTATTCTAAAACTTTGCAAAACTTTTCTATTTCAAGTCAACATCACAATAGACGCGACTATGCGACACCTTCAGTCAAAATTCATTTAGATACAGTTTCTGGCCATCCCTAATACACCATAATTCTAAAATTTTCCTTGCCGCTAACCATGGTGTGGTGGCGGCCTTTCATATGCCCCTTCAAGACTTTGATATTTTGGCCCCTCCACTTTCAAATACGTTTCGCCGGCCCTGTCTTCCTTTTTGAAAACATGTACGTAACAACAGTATAAGTCGTTTGTGTGAAGGTTAGTCAATAGACCAATAATCTATCTTGCCATAATGTCCCTACCCAGTCCCAGAGCCGTAGAAAAGACATACTTTTCACAGTTATTTTGTCTGGGACCGACTGCCTGGACAAATTGGGGGTGTCACACCCCCAATACCCCACACCCTTCTAATTTGCACCTCTGGCGCACTACCCACAGGAGCGCCTGCACAAGATTAAGGCAGGGATGGCAGTGTTGGTGCTAAGGGCAAAAAGTAGAATCTTTTCACTACCGTAATAGAGTACTTGTGAGGGCGAGTGGTACAAAATAACATATTTGCATGCATCTGCGCCACCCATACAATTGGGTTTTTTGCAATCAGAGCCTCTACGCATAGGCATATCCATGCAGTTGGGTATTAAATGGCCTTATCATTATTCGAAATGTTTGGTTTTACTCAAGTCATGGCAATTATAAATTGGCTGGTTCCAAAACTTGATTGTCCGCTTATACTCTATGATTGCAGAATCATTAAGAATGTAAAACAAAAAAAATTATAATCGCAACGTATTTAAGGGCACTGCTTGCCCCCTTTGCCCCTCCTTGAAGAGGCAGGAGGGGCAACTGCTGCCCCTGCAGCCCCTCCAGGGTAGGCGCCCCCTGACTATCCAGTAAAATATAAACGTCAGAGAAATAAACCCACAGGCTGAAATCAATGGTTTTTAGCTGGAGGATATTTGAGATAAAAAACAATCGTTAGCATTGATTTGTTTGCGCTTGTTTAGTATACGTTTTTGTTCATATGTTGTGCAAAAGAATTCGATGTCGGACAATAAAGTGACAATTCATCATGCCTTTATATGTCATATTACTCACGATGAAACTAACCATTTCCGAGTCTGATTAATTTCAATTTTACCAGGCAAGCTATTTAAACTTAAATTAAATTATATCCCAGTGTTTATCCATGGAGTCAAAGCTGCTCAAATACAAAATGCAATAAAAATAATCTCGTTAAAAAATTGCTAATAATAATTGGACAAGGAAGCATCAACAACACTACATGCTTGAAGTGTATGACACATTTCTTGACATTTCGGTTCTGAGTTGGCGGAACGAATTCACGTATAGCAGAAACTCTGTTATCAAGTGGCATAAAAATTGTCAATCATGTCTTTTGCAGGACTTAAAAAGCAATTCAATAAAGCAAACCAGGTATGAAAGGATATTCTTTAAACTTTTTGTTTCTGAAATAGAGCGTGATCCAAAGCATGCGATTAAATTCGACATGCTCTTACATGCTCATACTGTGTAAATGCTGCAATATGGCCTACTAAATGCCTCCTGCACAACTTCTTGCACGAAACATAAATCTTGTGTTTATATTTCAATATAAGATGTAACACCACTGTTGTTTAGATTTAGATTTCGGACAACTTATGCAAAATCGAAAAGCCTTGTTTCGGGACATGCTACTACCATCCCACTCGTCTTTACTACCATTTAATTAATCAGTCGGTAAGAACTCGCTGGATAATCTTATTTGCAATGAGTTGACATAGCAAATTGTAAACTTAAATTCATTATAGCAAGGTATCAAAGCCATTTAATCAATTTCTGAAGAGTGTGTAGAGTTTTTGTTTGCCCAACTCAAATACTTGTCAAAACGATTGAATTACGCTTTTGAATTTGTTTTGAGCATTCATTTTTCCCCAAATATATTGTTTGCACAAAAATTTCTTATCTTGGTTCTTCAATTCTAATTTTGGTGTCTTCTTATCAGACCCTAAAATTGGAAATAATTCCGATAGATTAGCTAAATCAATCCCTGACGTTGTTTATAAACGATAGCCTGATATAATAACTTTGTCAAACGGGTACCCCACTTCCTGAATTCCGAAAGCAATGAGTAACTTCCTAAATTTACGAAAAATTGGGCTTTGGATAGAACTAAACGGAAACTTGAAATTGTGGTCGCATGGCTCCTGCTGACTCCAATTAAAGATGGCTGCTTGCCAATGATGTCATTTTAATACTGCAAGGTTGCCAAAAGCAACTTACGAGTGGTTTTAGTTTTACCCTTTTTGTTGGAGCCTTCTTTCATTCTGTTTTCCTTCCCCCTCTGCCAATCTGTTAATTTGTTTCTTATAGTATGAGCAGGTTTTAATTTGTGATAATAACACTTTGCAACAGCTATGTTTTCTTGCTAAAAACCAATGTTCTCTATGTTCTCAACCTATCTTTAAAAGTCTCGAGCGTCTTGCAATAAGGGGACATTTTGTAGGCCTTAAAATTACCTTTTTCCATTATTAAACATTGTATCATGCCAGAAACACTATAAATAACCAAATAAGCAACCTTTTTGGTTAGTTTCCCTCAGTCTGACTAGAATTCACTGCAAAGTAAATTGATAAGAATCCCCTTTAATCAAACCATTTGTCTGTCTTATTATTTCTCTAAAGCTCTATTATCTGTCCAAATAGCTATTCAATAAACCACCAGGTTTTCTCTTTGACAAAGCTTTAATGGATTCAGGTAAACCAGATGCCCAACACACACCCTACTGGTTTATTTTCCAAAGGATAAAAATCTAATTTTATTGTTTAATTTAGTGCTTTCACTGTGATATTAGGCAGTCCTTGGTGTTTTAATCCCACTGTGATGAATTAAAAATAGAAACCAGAACTGCAGAAACACAACCAAATCCACAGTAAAATTACACAATTCTTTCTTAAATTCTGGTTATCTATCAGTTTGTTTCTAATATCAAACTCTTGCTTTTTGCTTGAGATTCTGATTGCCTAGTTAGATTTGTCAATGCAGATAATAAAATCACAAATTTATATACAGTAACAGCTTGTCTAATCCTTAGTTCATCCTTTGGTATGGTTTTTGATGTGAGGGTTTTTTGCTTCCATGACAATTTTCAATCATTTTGCAGTTTGCTGTATTGAATACTAAAGTTGTCCCAAATGCCAAGTTACCATTGATCTAAAGTTATTGTGAGATCAGAAAAATTATAAGCATTAAAATTTTCATTAAAACCATTTCTGTTTACTTTAAATCTAACTTTCTTTTCAGTATATGAGTGAGAAATTAGGTAGTGGCAAAGGATCACAATTAGAAGAAGATTTTATCGAATTAGAAAGGGTAGGTCTTTTTTTATTTTTTATTTTAATTTGTTTTTGATGTTGAGAATGTATTTCCGAGTATATACGATGCCATACAAAGGCCAAAATATTGCATACATGTGGGCATTTCTCAAGTATAAAATTTTGGTAACTCGAAAACAATTTAAGGATCTACAAGGATTTTCAACGAGACCATCATAGGCCTTACTTTTTCAAAAAAACTTTCCTCACCATGTGAGGATGTTTTGATAAATTTTTAAAAGATAATATGTCATTTTGCAACACGTTTTTTCATGCTTAAATGTGTTAGCCCCCTGCCCCCCCAAACATCTTTCTCGTCAGAAAATTTGGGTTTTTTTTGGATAAGTGAAAAAAATTTAATTTGCTGAAAGCTCATCTAAAATTTTGTCTTGTTAGAAAATTGTGCCCAGCCCAAATGAAAGCTTGAATTTTTCCACTGCTGGTGAATGTTTTGACAAAACAGATCTTTAATATATTACTTGTATTGCATCAAATAGTTTTTCCATGAAGTTGATAATACTTTAAAAGTTGATAATTTTGAAGTTAATAATTTTCACATTAATGTTTTTTGCAGAAAACAGATGTATACAATCACTTTGTTGATCAGCTACAACATAAAACCAAGGAATTTTTACAACCAAATCCAGGTTAAATCTTTGATACATGAGATTAAAAAAGCAAAGTGTGATTTTAGTATAAGCTAGAAATTGATATCCCCCAACCTATTTGCCATTTAGCCACAGCGTCTTATACTAATCCCGCTTTGTATTCAGCACAGATAGCTGATTAGAAATTCTTAGCCAATATTTCAAGATGTTCAGTCCACTTGGCTCTCTGTTATGAAATGCAACTTACTATTTACTTTTTGTCACAGTAACTTGGTGTTATAAAGGTGGTGCATTTTAAGGAGGTACCAACGACAAATGAGCACTGATAATTTTAAGAAAGTTGGCAATAAAACAATGCTCTCAAGTTTTCAAGTCGTTTTTAAAGCATTTTGCTGGTCACCCACACTTTATAAAACTTCTAATGGTTTATGTAACTTTAAATGCTCAAATGTTAAGCATGAAAAAGAAATTTAAAATAGGCTTTGAAAAAAAAAATTTTGAATCATAATTATATTTTTCCTCTGACACACTTCTGAATATAAAACATCAAAATATAGATTATATAAAATTTCTGTATGACCATTTTTAAATTTTGTACTACGAAAAGATTGTTTTTAAAAAGAAAATATAGGAATGGAAAACAATAAAGACATGTTAATAAATTATGTCTCCATGTTGCATTTGGTTTTAATGGCATTCTTGATTGAACAAAAATGATTAATCTTGAAATTCTTTCTAGCTGCAAGAACAAAACTAAATTTCCAGACTGCAGTACTTAAGGCTCGGGGACAAGCAAGAGGAGAGAATGTAAAATATACCCAACCTGAAAACATTTTATCTGATGTGTTAACAAAAGCAGGGACGGACATTGGAGAAGACTCACCTTTTGGTAAGACATTCGAAATATGTTCTAATATATGAAGATATGTAATCAAGATTTGAATCTTCTGTGCACAATTACAAAGTTGTTGTTTCAAAGTTTTGCTTGACATATGAGAGAAAGTTTCTTGTGGTTGTTTTTAAATTTAATGGAAACTGCTTATCGCCAAATGAACAATTTAGCATGAACCTCAAAAATTACAATGTACAACTGCCTGGTTCTAACACAGGCAGTTATAAGTTGTAACTTTTTATGAAATCATGTGTTTGATTCATATAGTGTTTGAAAAACAGCAAAGTGAAGCCTCCACTTTGACTTTGTCATATTCAAATGTAAATCATTACATACTGTTTCAAATGTCATTCAACTTCTAACTTGATTAGATGTCTAGATCCACAAACATGTATATACATCATTAGTTTTGTTATTCTAAAAGTTGAGTTTTCCCATAGCTACAGCTGCATTAAGAATGGGTGAGGCTTTCTCAAACATGGCTGAAATAAAAGATTCTTTGGTGAGTACCTTTACAAAAAGTACCCTCCTTTCTACTTTGATCAGTGTCTTCTCAATAAACAATGTCACGTTCATGTTCCCATTACCAAGCAATGCATATCTAACTTCATAAGGCAATGGAAAGCTACCACAGTGGCTTTAGTGATCTGACCAAGCAACCATTGACCAATCAATAAAGACATATGTGAGTGGTTACACTTTTTGATTGGTCAATTTTGATTGACAAACAAACTACTTTACAATCTGTAGGTAGTTTTCAATGCTCAATATTTATGTAATCTAAATAGTTTACTTCAAAAGCTTTTGAAGATAATTGCTTGTTATGGCTAAAAAATGTTTAGGAAAAAAAGATTATATATACATGTTTGGTCATTACTCAATTAATTATTTTTAAATTTACATGATTTTTGCTTTTGCATTCACATCTCTTTATTTGTACTATTTGACAGGAAATGAATGTGAAACAGAACTTTCTGGATCCTTTAGAACAACTGCAGAACAAAGATCTTAAAGAAATCATGGTAATATTTGCTTATTGATATAATGAGTTTTAATTGTCTCTCATTAGGCTTCTTTGATTTTAGAAGGACAAGCTTATTTTATTGGGAAGTTTATGATCCATTTAATTTATTAGCTAATCGACTGTGTCTCTGATTATGATTCCTGAATTGTAGAAAGTTGAACTTTTGAGGCTTGTCATTTCATTTTGTCATTTCATTTTCCAATCATGCATTTCGTTGAGCACCATGACTGCACTATAAAAATTACACTCAGGCATGTTTGCTTCAAAGTATACTAACGAAGAATGGAAGAATTCAAAGTTTATTTTGGCAGGCTAAGAGGAGCCTAAACTAATGAAAGAAGCAAATCAGAGAGACCTTAGATCTTTCTTTTGCCCAGAACTTATTGGTAGTAATGGGTGCTTGCTTGAAGCAATGTTAATTGTGTTTGTGATTCTGCGATTGACAAAACAATCACTCAATTCGTATAGCATCACAGGAAGAAACTCTCTGGTCGACGACTTGACTATGATTACAAGAAAAAGAAAGGAGACAAGGGTATGTGGTCTTAACAAATCTCGAAAGCTCCTCTTAACTAAACCCCCAGTCTGGAAGGAGAATTGTTAATAAACTACCCTGGGGGCTTAATCAAGATACAGCAGAATGCTGTAGGGTGGCAACACGGTAATGGTTTATGAAACTCCCTTGCATTACCCCTTTGTATAAACCCCCTCTCTAAAAAGTGCCTAAATTAATTAGCCCCTAGGAAGCTTATTCGAGGATTTAAGATACCTGAAGATTTATGGCCACAACAGTTATTCTGTTCCAGGATTATCTTCATCCATCTTTAACCAAGGAGCTCTGCTTTGGCAGTGCTTGATACTGAAATATCAAATTTTATGTGTACACAAAAACCAATAGATGAAAACCAACGTTTCGACGTCATATTTCATTCCTCATTAGTCTTTTGTGAGTTGAATTTTGATGTAAAGCAACATTCAGCAATCGTATCGCATTGTTTTATGCTGATAGACAAATGCTATTGTTTTTGTAGAGCAATTCTATTGGTTTGGTAGATAATTATCATTGTTTCGATAGACCAATAAACAGCATGATGGTGTGCCTTTAATGGAGACTTTAATCATTATTTCAGTAACAAAAGAAGAACTGAGAATAGCAGAAGAGAAATTCGAAGAATCAAAAGAATTGTGTTACAGTAGCATGATGAATCTTATGGACAGTGACGTAAGAAAAAACCCTCTTCATATCACACGATTTTCTCCTGCTTTCCTTGCTCATCAAAGGCATTTACCATAATGCCTCGAATAGGCCCCCGGGCGCCTATTTAATTTTTGAGGCTCCAGGATGGACGCTTATTCGAAGGAGGCGCTTAATCGACGGGGGCGCTTATTCAAAAAGTAGATTTGGGTACAAATTGTGTTCTTCATTAATCTTTCGTGTTGAATTGCTTTCCAATTATGTTTTCGTTGGAAATTCGAATAAGCGCCCATTTCTGTAGGTTGAAGGATGGGCGCTTATTCAAAGGGGCTCTTATTTGAGAAGGGCGCTTGTTCGAGGCATTTCGGTAATCTCTTTTTCACACCTTAAAAGGATGTGTGATCTTCGGATGAAATACTGTTTTAGCACAATCATGTTTAAAATCAGCATTTTCTACACATATCTGGTAGTTGAGTGAACATTACCAAATCTTGGAAAATATTTAATCGAGCAGTAGTGTGATTTAAAAGACCATTGATTGGTGAAGTCACAATCAAGTTTATCTTTTCCAATGTCGTCCGTAATATGTTAGCTTTGATTGACATCATACGTGTAGATTGCTTAGAAGGGTGTCAACAATCTTATCATTGCAATAATAGGAGGCAACCAGTGGCGGATTTAAGGGGGGCAGCTAGGGGCCGTTGCTCCTCCCTCGACGAGTTGAAGCAAGTCTGGCACCCCCTTCTTTTTAAATTGTGCGCCCCTTTCGAAGAATGGGAATCAGGTGAAAAGGTTTTTGAGACCGATAGGTTAATTTGATTCAAGGATTACCTCAAAGTTATTCTGTTTATTCTGAAAATGGATCTGAAATTGTTGTATACAGCGTACTCTTGTCATCAATTTTTGAAAATTCTCAGCGACATCACCCCCCCCCCCATTACCAACTGCCCCTCCTTCAAATTTGCTCTGGATCCGCCCCTGTAGGCAATCCGTGTTTGATTTAACCTTTGTTATTAGCATTATTGCCATCAATCATTAATATATTTACATCTGTCTTTTAGGTAGAACACATTGGGGAAGTACATGCCTTCGCGGATGCAATGAGGGATTACTACAAGCAATGCTTTGAAGTCTGTGACGACCTGGTTTCGCAGCTCAGTGACCAGTAAGTTGGATCATTTTTAAGAAGAACCAAGAAACGTTTTGTTTATACATAATATTATCTTTTACAGATGTTTGTAGTCTAACTACCATATGGGGTAAAACAGTCTGAATGTATCTTGTTTGTGTATCTTGGTTTCCCACAATAGTTCGTGCATTTTTCCCGCTACCTGCTAATTTTGATAGGGTAGCATTGAGTGGAAACTGAAAAAATGAAAAAGTGGAAACTGAAAAGTGATTTGGGGTGCTCAACACCACCCTCTAACAAGGGTATCTTTGGTGGGGCAAATCCTTTGCCTAGCAAACCTCTTTTTAAACGAGCCCCCCTGCTATGGCTGTAGATTTTCCTTTGATAGTAAAATTAATCTACGTTTCGTTTTGTATTTTGTGCGAGATGTTTTTCAGCAAAACAGTACTGCCTATCCGCTCTTAGCTTTAGTGCTGCACTTTTTAAATCCGGTCAATGAAGTTTGTCCGATTGAAGGACCGACTTAACGGGACCCAACTATACTATAAAGCAGCGAAAAACAGTTTGAGATTCAATCGAGGAAGAATTGTGTGAATTGATTTGAGATATACAAATTGCCTTGATCCTTGTTCCTGAGATTCTTTGCTAAAATAGACAGTTGTTGCTTGGCTGGTTAACGGTCATAAGAGGTTATTGTTGCTGCTAGCTTTAAAATCATTATTTTGTCAACATTTTAAACCTGCTGAATTTGGCAAACTGTGTCTTTTTTTCTAGAATGACCATCGCCGCCAGTCGGCCGAAAGCTGAGCGCAAAACCTTCAGCAAATCAAGCTACGATGACGGTAGCAGCGATTCAAGCAGTGATCAAGTCAATTTCAGCACGCCGATTAGCATTTCGCCGCCAGTGTCAAGACCGCCGGCGAACCCGCCTTCGCAGAAGCCCCAAGCAAGAGCTTTGTACGACTTCGACAAGGGTTGGTTTCTCATACATTTCTTTGCGTAGTTACACTCGAAAATAGCTCTTTATTCCGAGTTGCCGTATCACTATTAGCAAAAATCGCCATTTTTGGTAGCATGCCTACTTGCAAAGTTGTGGTAATGAATATAATTGGCCGAAATAAAACTGTCAGTCAACAGCAGTCATTCAATCTTGTTTTGGCCTAGTCGATTCTTTAATCGACATCTAGGTCGAGCCACTCGTAAGTAAAGCGGCGCCTCCCCCTGATGTAATAGCGGTTATCTGCGGCATAAAACAAAGCTACTTTGGTTGATGGTTTTAAATCATTTGTGCAGAACAGGATATGACAAAATATATTGCGAGAGAACGTGTGGGCGAGTCACACGACCAAGGTAAGACTCGAACCCGCGTCCAGTAAACATGAACGTCGTTGCTCCACCGACGTTGCCTGCCTGGTGATCGCATTAAGCGTAAAACTCAGATTAGCAACTTAGGACCGTCCTGTTTGATACACCAGAAGAGTGTACAGCTCTGCCTATACGTTATCAAGCAATTTATGACAGAGTGGTAAACTGTAATTTTCATTACTCCTACTTTCAGAAAATGTTTATTATTCAATTATTTTTTGCAGAAAACGAAGGAGAATTGAGCTTCAGAGAGGGTGATATGATCATGCTAACTGGCCAAATTGACGAGAACTGGTACGAAGGCACTGTGAATGGAGAGAGCGGCTTTTTCCCTGTCAATTATGTGGATGTCGTGGTTCCTTTGAAATAATAATGATTAAACACAATCTCAGCATACAAATATGTAGAAATGCGCTCGAAGAAGTTTGTTTCTCGCTAGTGTTAATTGATAATAAATATTTTTGATTTAGTAGCTTATATAACCAACCTAATGAACAAGCAAGTTAATCGGCTTAGTTAATTTAGCATCAATTAAAAAGATTAGTCATATCGCGAAAGCCCGTCACATTGTATTCGGTAATGCAAGTTTGTAGATAATATTACGTTCCAGTTTTTTATAAATACCAGCAAGATAATTCAACAGGCCCTCCAGTATTCGAATTTTAAGAGAAATTGAAGTACTACTTTAATTATATTATAAGCCGAAAGAAGAATTCAGCAGTAAAGTTGTAATCGATTTTGGAACGACAACAATATCAATGTAAACAGAAGATGTTAAAGGCACTTCGCATCGAATGAAAGCTTAAGACTTCAATTTCTGTCAATGGTTATGACTGATTGTTTAATGAAAGAAAATTCTTAGGAAACTCTACTTAGAGAAGTTAAAGTAAATGTGTTTTATTTTGGGTTGAATAAAGAGGTTTTAACTGTGCATGAAAGAATATGGAAGTTGTAACATCTTTGACGAACGTAGTTCGAATTCTGGAGAGTCTAGAACTTTTAATCTTCTAGAATTCTATGTTATTGTGCATGCCTTAAGATAATGCCTATTTCCCAGGACAATTCTGCTAGAATTTTATATTGTTTCCATATTCCCTTTGGATTTCTAGAATCAGCTTTTAAGTGCAATTTTTTTCCCGTGTGAATTCAAATTACACTGTAATCTTATTCTGTGTAGTTTGTTTTCTAAATAAGCATTTATAAGAAATCGTCAATGAAGAATTTTAAATCTTCTAGAAGGAAGAGGACAAGCCTTGACTAGCTGCAATCATTTCAGAATTTAGGGGCAAAATTAATATGGTGTTGGTATATTATTTTCTATTCTGTTTAACATTACTGTTAAGGTTTCTACCCGCCGGCTTAGTATTTTCTGTTTAAATACACTTAACAAACAAACAGCTTTTATTCTAGTTGCTTGACCGTCCAGTTTGTGATCACATATTAAACGTATTTTGTATTTTGTCATCGTAAACATTATATTTTAAAGTAAGTTAATTTGCAGATGATTATCAGGCAATTGCCGGATTTATTTTGTCCTGTCTTGTATTCTGGAAGTTCTTTGGCGGCTGGGCGGTAAAATCATGCAAAATTTGTTTATGAAGGAAAATCAAATGGTCAAGGAATGTTAAGAAAGCAATATGGATATTTGTTAGTTTACTTTAAATCATTAATTACTTTTCTATCTATGATTTGTGTACATGTGTTTGTTAACATTTGTTAGCAGTTGTCGCGTGGCTACAGGCTGGTAATAATTGTACTGCTCAACTAACTTTTTCATTGATTTGAAGGTACAACCAGATTCTGATATTTTGAGAAATTGAATATTTAAGATTTGTCTTC
The DNA here is from genome assembly GCF_057945365.1 of Rhopilema esculentum. Classification (NCBI taxonomy): domain Eukaryota; kingdom Metazoa; phylum Cnidaria; class Scyphozoa; order Rhizostomeae; family Rhizostomatidae; genus Rhopilema; species Rhopilema esculentum. Next base: position 2,194,613 of record NC_142834.1, on the reverse strand, counting down.
ATTTCTGTCGTTTAGGGTAACGAAAGTTAACCCTGCTCGTTGTGTAGCAAACTGGGATCCCATCATTCAATTGGTATCCCAAAGAAATAAGGCCATTTTTAAAACTTGATGGATATGGTCACAGTATGGGTAAGTGATATGGAAAACACAGAGAGTTGCTTGAGATACACAAAAACTTTCTTCATTTTCATTACTAGCTGCAGATTTTGTGGTAAGTAAAAAGTGTCAGTTGTTAATTGGAACGTCACGGGGAACTAGCAGGCTTGTGAACTGGACAAAGGGAAACGAGGGAATTATTGTACCTTCTGTGCCGCTTGCTAATGTTTTGTTTTAAATTTTTTGTCTTAATGTTTTATCAAAAATTGTCTCAATAATTGTATTCGTTGCTGCTTTAAAACTTTTTACATTTTCTTTTGTCGTGGCTGATGCTTGTCAGCTAATGTATTTTTATTTTTTGCAATTTTATTGTTGCCGCTGTAGCTTGCAAAATAATGGGTTTTCTGCTGTTGTTGCTGTTGCTTGTAAGCTAATTGATTTTTACTTTTTGTATTGTTGCTGTTGTTGTTGATCCTTGATTGTAAGCGATTGGTTTCTATATTTTTTACATTTTATGTTGCTGTTGCTGGTAAGCTTTGATACTGAAGTAAAATAAAGTAAAAGAGACATTTGTATTAGCGCGCAATATCATTAAATATTAACACATCCCTGTAAATAACAGAGCTTTTAGAGTGAAAGGTATTCTTTACCTAATATTAATATTATTTTCAATAAATTTAAAAGTTTCATGAATCAATTAAGGAAATCTTGTTTAATAACATTTCAACTTTTTAAACCAAGCCAAACGAGCAAGTTTCTCGAATGTCGAGCCTCGTAGGCTTGTCATCTCATTTTCCCATCTTGCATTTGGTTGAGCGCCACAACTGCATAATGAACGTGACAGTGTCACTCGCGCATATTTGCTTCAAAGGATATTAGAGTAGAATAGCAAATATTTAAACAGGCTGAGAGAGGCCTAAGCTACGAGTAAATCTTTCAACTACCAGTTTCCTGTTGGGGTAGTTGGGGATGCTTTTCTGAAGCACTTATTGAATCTTTGATCAGAGACAAGGAAAATTCAAATGCATTGTTTTGTTCCTTTTTAACAACAACTACCTTTAGGATTGCTGTAAATTTTAAACTATTCAAGATATAAAGCTGAAATTCTGCAGTTTTTGTAATCTCGTTAGCAGCTTTGATTGTGCAAAATATAATCAAAATCCAAGACATGATGGTCACAACCTCCGGAAGATTTGACATGGAATGACCCCTAAGTAAATTTAATATACCTACCTTTTCATTAATCAAAAGTATAATGAACATGTAAAATAAACGAAAATTGGACGTGGAAATGAGCAAGAGCTATGGCGAAACCAGACCATCTGTAATCTTATTGCAAATGTCATTTTGCCTAATCTCACGAGAAGAAACGATTTCAACGTTGCAACGAAATCTTCGAAGACAATGAACTATTGAAAATTATAACCAGGTCTGCTATCTATGATTATGAAGACTTAAAACTCAAACAAGAAATTTCAGATGGAGGCGCAGGGCGATACTCAAAGTTCCTACAAATTGGAGAAGAAGACAAGAATGATTTCGTTCGTTTTGTGTATTTTTGAACGCAATATTCACCTACTACAACCAAAATACTCAAATGGACATTACCAGAGTGTTTCATAAAAACAAATTTTTTCTTATGAAATCTAGAAAAACCTACCCTCCTTTCGTCTGCTCCTAATAACCATTGGCGACCAAAATGGCTGACTAGCAAATTTTCGCCAACATAATTCAAGGAAAGTAAAACAAATATTTTTGATTAATTGAACACAAACCTGCAAGTTTCTGGAGCTGGCTCCTTTCAGCAAGATTATCTTGCAGTGTTTCCATTAACTGGAAATACCTAAGTAAAAATAGCAATTATTCTGAGTGCAGTATTGAAAATTACTAAAACAGAAATCCATAAAAACTTTTATATACAGTAAAACGAAATATCATAACAAAACAAATAATAATAATAGAAGAAATACTGAGAGCTGAATAAGGCGAATTCAGTGAGACACACGAGGCTGTTTCCCATTAAATGTAATCTGCGAAATATTTCGATGATAAAATTTGAGATAAAGTTTCGATTGAAATAAATTGAACATTGTTTGAACTGTCAATTTTTAAATTGAGGCAATAACAAGAAATGGTTAGTTAAAAACATTTTAGCAGTAGCTCGTTGAAATTTTAACAAAATATCTTAGCTAAGCTTAGATTAATGTAATTAGACTAAGGTGGAATAGATTAATGTCTATTAAGCACGTGATACACTTTCCAGTTTGGAAATCAAATTTCCACACATCCATGCCATATAAACATAAAGAATTCTAGATGAACTTTTCTCTTCAGAAGTTCATATCATGGTTAGGCCAAAACTCGGGTGTTTTTGAAGCTTTGGTTACGCTTGCGACAATTTAAGTATCCAAATGTATAAATTAAGTTGCCAAATGATTGATGACAAACGATTTGTTCACGAAATCATAACCTTAATCTATCTCGTTTGCCACGATGTCAAGTGACCTTTTTTGACATCTGCTTTTGAAATTCTTCTAGTAAACACGACAGATAAGTTTACTGAAAGCTGCTTTTACGTCCTTCTCAGGCGTGCTGTGGCACTTATAGGGAGAAATTTTTTCAGTTTGCAACTGAGCTTTATATTAAACAAATCCACAAAATCAGAGACTTTTAAGAGGGTATTTGACGTTCTACTGTTAAGCGCCTTTCCATGTAATAAATGGGCTCTTTTTTCGATGTTTGGAGACACCTTTTCAAGAAGATCTTGTAGTGTACCGGCAGCCTTATTAAAGTATCAAAAAATATCAGTTAGCATTATATCCAAAATAAAAATCCTGTTTGATTATCAACTGAAAAGGCAGCTTATTACAAGGTCCACGCCACGAATTTGAAAGTTGGGGGCCAAGGCTCCTTTCCCCTTTTACTGCAGCTTTAAAACTACTTGTTTCGCAAAAAAGTGGGGGGGGGGGGCACGGCCACACCACTCCCTCTCGCCAGTGGCGTGGGCCCTGAATTAGGAAACAGATTTCGGCATTACCATGAGGGAGAAAAACGATGAAATTCAACTCGTAAAATGCAAACTGTTTTCTCCTTCAACTTCACAACTTCTCCTTACTTTTTGCGAACTTCATAGACACGAGGGTTTACTCACCGAAATAGAGAATCTCTAGGCCACAATACCTCACTTGTGCTGTTCTTAAGATTCTGTAGGTTGGCAGTGATAGTGTTATTCCAAACTAAAAAGAAATGCGAATCTAAAAATGCTACTGTTTCCTAAGATGATACGCTTTGGAATCTGAAACAAGGGTTTGCTTTAACATGTTCTTGTTTATTGGCCATCGCATTACATCGTTACATAACACTACAAATGACCATTATAAACGAAATGCGAAATCAGTTTTATAAATTGATGTTCAAGTATGATGCAATGGCTTTCGATTTTGAGGATATCAAAATTATCAGTTTCAAAATCGGGCACTTCAGGTTACCAAACATATTTAATCAAAGAAAAAGTGAATCCAATTTTACTGACTTTTCAATTAGTCAATTTTTTATTCAGGAAAGTCATAAATATAAGAAATTGTTACACATGGGTTTACGTTGGGATGTTCAGAACACAAACTAAAACGTTTTCCCAAGACTATGAAATATTTATGAAAATATCGGACCCTTATTCTGACGTTTTATGCTCTGAGGAGTGTCAGACGAAACAGCTTTAGCCAATATGTTATAAAATGTTTGCTTTTTTCATAGGTAAATTGTCACTGATAATGTCACTATTATAAATTACGCTGATAACCAGGGTGCTAGATCTACTGTAAGCAAGTCATTGGCAAATGAATACAGTCTCCCATCCCACAATTCCACTCCATAACCTCAATCCAATTGCTGGAACAAATAGAAGAGGATAATGCGTTTGAGCGTTTTCGTCTAATCTTAGCATACTCTTACATGCCGATGCCTTGTACTCCCTTGTTATGCCATCTGCATCCAAATGTGACGTCATGACTTCGTCATTGGGTTGATCGAGGTTTCCTTCAGAGCTGTGAATTGATTTGCAACATATAAACAAATTAAAGCATATGTTAGAAGTTTTCAATCTAGTTAATAAGGAGGCAAACAACTTGGGGACTGAGAGAACTTTTAGAATGATTGGTAAGTAAAATTTAAATTTATATCGAGTTATGAATCAAAAGTTTAACAAGATATTTTGTAGGCAGCCAACAATTGTTGACAACACTATACACCCGTGGTGTAGTGCTAGGGGGCCAGGGGGCTGAGCACCCCTTGTTGATGTTGTAAATTGGCAAATTTTATACTTTTGCAATTTTTTTCGCAACATTTTGTGCTAGAGCCACCCTTGTTATTTTGATAGCACTACACCAATGGGTACATCAGTCCACTAAAGAAAATCAAACTTTTTGCCGAAAAATCAGATGTATAACTTAGATGAAAGAACAATCTTGGACTTAAAAAAATAAATAAAACTCAAATAAATATTTGTTTGTCGATACAATTGCCTAGATAGCCAATTCATTCAATATGAAAGCCTGACAAGAAAATAATCATCGTGCGCTCTGAAGCTAGCAAAACTATGGAGGCAGGAGCGGGTGCACATTACTCGTATTCAAAACCTTTTTCGTTTTTTACACACATTAAACCATTTGATTCCAAGAACTTTTAAAGGCTTCCTCGTTTCAAAAGACGTTGATATATTCATATTTCCTAAAAGCTTTCATATATCTTTTTGCATCCACAATCCCTACCAAAATTCCTTTGAACGTTCAGTTACTCAAGCATTGTTTGAAAAAGAAAAAAATTTTAGTAAAAAAGACCGACACAACCCCTCCTATCTCCCCAAACAATGTTAGTTGTAGAGTTAAATATAATAGTTATCAAAAATGAATCCATTTGACCACACCGAATCTTTCACTTCGCATAAAACAACATTTCTCGGAGGGGGTAATAGGAATGCAGTAAAAAATAATCAAAATTTTACAGCAGTGCACTAAGACTGTTGGCAGGCATTTTATATTTAAAGCTTTGATTCTCTCATACCCTCAAATAACTTTGCTAAAATAATACCTACAATTACTGCCAAATGTCTTGGAACACTAACGTAGGTTTTCAGAGGCAAATTCAGCCACCCCCTCTCCCCCCTAAGAAGAAAGTTGATTTTTTATAGAAACAAGAAAGGGGTGATGGAGCACGCTTTTTCTTGTGGCATGTATTATATTTTTCTAATACTTTCAACAATGTCTTTTTGGGGGGGAGGGGGGTGAAAGTAGTAGTATTCGGGAAAACAATTGAAAAATAGAAAAGTAGAGCGCAAAGTGTTGGATATTCCAAGTGATTATGGCAGTGATTGTGTGTTAATTCTAGGCTGCCCTTTGAGACAGCGATAAGTTTGGGGGGGGGGTTGGGTTCAGGCAGGGGGCCCAAGTACTATTTTAAACTATCCTGGAAATGTTTTACAGGGTATCGATAAAGACACCTGCCTGGCATTAGCTGTATCCTCCTGAGCAGAGGCAGCGGTTGCCTCTCCATGATCAGCAACGTGTTTGCGGAGCTGCTCTTGCAGAGTTACCAGTCTTTGCTTGCTGGAAACAATAAAGAAACGAAAGAATCAATTTAGCTTCGTTTCTCGAATAGCCATTAAAAACTACAAATATTAAACATTAGGCTCGGAAAGAAAAGCAAAGGAAGGTGACATTGTTTCAATGGAAGTTAAAACGCGGCTGCTTCTTTCAAAACAATAAGAACTTTTAAAAGTAGTCAAATTTGCTTAACCAAGAAATTTATCAATTAAATGACGCATTATTTAAAAATGAATAAATTGGATAATAATTAATAGTTTTGAGCTTTGCCTTAAGTAGTAAACATATATTTTGTTAATATAATCAGCTTTTTATTGTCGACATAGCAAATACCCGTGAAAATCTTGAAATTCCAAAAACAAAAACCGGATAAGAAAATCCTACAGATATTCATTAATTATAAAAACACAATTCAGTGAAACTTCAAATTGGATTTTGCCCGTGAGCTTTGAAATTCATAGCGGAAAATATCAATAAGTTGAAACTCACGTACATTTGCTCCTGCCTTGCGGCATCGTCCAATCCGTCTTCCTTCTTCGGAACACTGATCGACGCATGCCTGGAAGGGCCTTGATCAATCGGTTTTGCGCTAGCAAAGGAAGGAGGAATTCTGTAATTAGGTTGGATAAAGGCTGATTTCCATGTGATCAGAGTAGCTGTTAAAGTGCTTATGAGGAGGCTTCATCAATTCCGCAAACAAGTAGAATCTAGTGTAAACACGTTTTTGGATAAAGACTGAGACCGACTGGGGATTGCACGAGAATGCGACTGACTGCGACCATAGTCAATGCTACGACCAAATTGAGCTGGCCGCGACCAACAGCGACCGAAGTGAAATAAAATAAAATGAAATATAGAAAAATAAAAAAATTAATAAAAAAACGAAATAATAAAATGAAATAAAAAGAATAAAATAAAATAAAATAAAATAAAATAAAATAAAATAAAATAAAATAAAATAAAATAAAATAAAATAAAATAAAATAAAATAAAATAAAATAAAATAAAATAAAATGAAATGAAATAAAATGAAATAAAAAGAATAAAATAAAATAAAATAAAATAAAAAGAATAAAATGAAATGAAATAAAATAAAATAAAATGAAATAAAATATAATAATATAAGATAAATAAAATATAATTAATTAAGATTTTCTTCTTTTTCAATATATTGTAAATCACTTTTGTATTTTACTGTTTCTAATGTAAAAACCGTAACTTTTATGGAGGGTCCCTTGTAAACCAGCATTTAATACCCTTGAATTATTTAAAAATGAAAAACAATGCAATGAAACGAATACGACTGACTCCTGCTACCAGTGACTCACTTACTAGGCTCGCTCTTTCGCTTCTAGGGAAATCGATGTATCATAGAAAAATCATTATGAACAATAGCATAACAGCAACATTCAAGCGTACTTAAAGCATCAAGAGATCTGGTTCATACCTAGCATCGCTTCCTCCAGCTTCATTAGGTCTGCCTTCCTCCTCCTCATCCTCAGATATTTCAGGCAACGAATTGCTTACTGCACTGCTGGTCGTGAATATACCAAATCCAGCGCTGGACTTTCGTCTATAAAATGGAATAAGAGTGAAAAAGGAGCACTATCCTGGAATTTAAATATACGAAAAAGCACGATGCCCTTTTCAACTCAATGATTAGGGTCGTGGACAAAATACCAAAGGACCTGGGGTTCCGTAATTTCAGACGAAGGAATCATGAGGTGTGGTCACATCGAGAGGAAGGACCAGGACACTGTTACATTTACACTATGTTACATTTATGGTCATTTGGCAGCGATCATTTTTTGTTGGGGTATAAATCGAGGCAACACATGATCTGGCATCTCGAGCGACTGAACGATTCAGTTATTTTCTTTGAACACTTGAGTCAGAGTTTCAAAGCTGTATAAAAATCGGCAACATTTTCACTGCACCTGGTATTTGTATTTGTATTTTTATTTGTTTCAAACCTAGCATCCAAAGGTAGTTTTAGGACACTGAGAAGCTATGCTTATCGAGCAGTGTCCTGGTCCTTCCTCTTGATGTGACCACACCTCGTGATTCCTATGCCTGAAATTACAGAGGGCTTGCGACTCTCCGCACTCTGGGTGAAAGTTTGGTCATGCCAGAGACTCGAGCCACGGACCCTTGGGTCTGTAGTCAGCGCCTCTGAAAACTGAGCCATCCTGGTAATCAGCAACTCGTAAGAGAATGGAAGTTAGGTAATTACTAAAGGTAAATTAGAGTTTAAATCGAGGTGCAGGTAGAAAAAAACATGAAATGAAAAGTGGTGCGTTTGATTGGCTCGTTTTATGGCCAATCGGCGGTGACGCATAGTTGATATCCTGGGTACCAGGGCGTCATAAATCCGGGGATAAATTATTGCAGAGAGCTGCGGTGGCAAGGAATGAGTGGATGCGGAGGAAGGGAAGGCTTGCTTAAAATATTTTTCTGTGTCTAGTTTCTAACTATATTTCTGAGAAAAAATAATGGCACACCCCCTCAGGGTACGAAGTGAATTTTATTTTGTTCACACAAATCTTTATTGTCAAGCGAGGACTTTAAAATATGTTGTGAAATGCTCCCAGTTTTTGCGCAGTTTTGAAATCTGGCAATATAAAGAGCAGCAATACACTGCTATTTAAGAAAACCATGTTGGTTTACCAAAAGCCCGAACGCCAGTACCTTGCTGAAACACTGTGAGATCTGTACTGCCTCGCCAGTTCTTCTTCCAATTTGGTTCTCCGCTCAACCTCCTTGATCGCCTGTTCGTGCTCTTTGCATTGCATCACAAACTCGTTCCGGATGTTTTGAAAATTCATCACTGTAGTAATAAAAGAATGATATAGAGGAACAGCTATATGGAAAAACCATTCTTTAAATTGTCTTTGCATGTTTTAATGTTGATATTACAAAGAGAACTGATCCAGATAAAATCTTTTGCATCATAATTTTGTTTTACAATTAAAGAACCCTATAAAAAACTCGAATGCATGTTTTTGTGCACAAAATAAAAAACATTTTCACTAACAGCAAATATAATATAAACTAAGTTCGAATAAAAACATTTATACTAGGCAGAAAGTGATCTATTGATCCAATCATGGACCACCGTAAACATCTTGCTTATACAAAAACAGTCAAGTGGCCTAGATTACAAGGGAATACCTACCAAAGCCCTTGTATATATGATTCAGCTCAAGTTGTGAGTAGCTTTCATTTTTCGTTTAAATTTGTGTATTTGAAAATAAGAATTTGGTCGGATGAAGAAAAAAAAGTTTGATCCCTTTAGATAAAGTATATAAACAGAAAAAGCGATCTATAATCAAATCACCGTACAAGCACCGCAGAGAAGGGGAGACTAGGGTGTGGGGGTGGGGGGGGGGAGCGCCGGCTATAGCTCCCATTTTTGCCAAAAGTGCAAAACATTTACCAATAAATCACCAGACAAAACTACATTTTATTCGGTTTTAGCACCCCCTAACTTTTATAAGACCCCCCACTTTTCTCAACGCTCCTCGCTGCCTCCCGTATATGAAATTTACCAGCATATGGCGAAAATGTAGCATACATGCACTTTAGATTTTATTGTTTGAATAAAAAGTGACGAATCCTCACCCATGATTCCAGTGAAGACATTCTTGAAGATAAAAGCTCCGACGCAGATCCACAGCAAAATATAGGCCTTGCTGAAAAAATCGTTGGATGTCTTGCCAAGGTCGATTAGGATCTCGAACCAATGGTCCAGAGTGAAAAGTTGGAACAGCGTGAGCAGTGACTTCACCAGATTGCTAAGGGTGAATTTCACTCAATAAGGACGGAGGAAAACAGATATAACAAAGAGGTTGTGTTTGGAAAGAGACTTTATAATAAACTTGGGGCGGGGTGTGTGACTAGACAATGTGGCTAATTGTGGGGGGAAGGGGAAGGGTAGGGAGGCAATTCTAACCTATCGACGGCATTAATGGCCCAGAGGCACAAAATTGTAAGGCACAAAATTTGACAATGCAGTAAAGAGCTTAAAGTTATTTTTCCCGTATGTGGCGTCAGCACGACATTTAAACTAGCACGACATTTGAGTAGCAAAAAGCAAAAATGCATTAGAAAAAATCAGTTTATATATGCACAAAGGCTCTTCTCGTTAAAAAGATGCTTTGACTAAAATACTAATTCTTTGTGGCAAACTACAAACTAAACTAATCCATTACATAAGGTAATATATGTGTTGTCTCGAAAAAAATAAATCTATATAGATTTACTGTTGAACTGTCTTCATGGTTGATAGTGATGAAACGATTGTGCAAATAGCACGTACTACAAAACTATGATGAACTAGCCTTTGCTCCAGGCCCCTAACTCAGGCTATCATGAACGTAAATAACTGGCAGAGTTAGAAGGTATTTTGTACGAAAGACAGAAATGCTAGAAGACATCAACCCAGGGAAGAAGCAGGGAAAGGATTTCAGGGCAACATCTACATCGAGAGAGTATGCCAGCCTCCTCCCAAAGATGACATCATCAACTCTTCTGATTATCATTGCTAACGATTGTCAGTTCAATATACTTAAGAACTAAAAGCAGTAAAAGAGAGTCTACAAGTATGACGAAGAAACTCTGCTAATTACAAGAAAATTTTGTTTCAATTCTAACTTGAATGACCGACCTGCTGATATTAGTTCTTTGCAAGAGATAAATGAAATACAGTCATTGGCGGCTTTTGGAAACCTCGCGTTACAAAACTTTAGTTTATATATTTGTCGTTTGGCTTTCCTTTCTGGCCTGTTTAGCTTTTCTACTATCTACAACTTACACTTATTTTTAATGAATGAACTGTAATCATTCTGAAAGTTCTATGAAAAGCTATTATAGATAGATCGAAATTCTACTCTCCGAGTTTGGAGCAGGCAGTTGATTTCCCCCAGGGTTCCACGTACAGTTATTAGGGATGTGTGAAGGTTTGCAGCCGATTGGATCCAGTTATGCTTGATATCACTTAACAGCCGGATGGAAAAGTTGGACACACTTCTACAGGAAGAGTAGGTCTTACTGAATAAGAGCTAGTACAGATACTGTAAATCCTCGAATAAGCCCCTTGAGGGAATATTTATTTTTGATATTTTTGGATGGGGCCTTATACGAGGGGGGGGGGGGGGGCTTATAAAATTAGTGTAGACATTAAGAAGACAATATTAAAAGACATTGTTTATTTTGGTAGAAATTCATTCATGAGAATTTAATTAATTAATACCAAAAGTATGAATTTGTTGTGGCAATTCAATAAAACGCCATAGGCAACGTTAGATGGTAAATATTATCAAATTGAGGGGTCCAATTCTAGAATTTACGGTAGCAGTTGGGGGTCATTCGAGGGGGCCTATTGACAATTTGTATTTCTAGGGTGGGGGCTTATTCGGGGGGGGGGGGGTGTTTTTCGAAGGGGGCCAATTCGAGGATTTACGGTAATGAAATCAGGGAACGCAAAAAACGGGTTAGCCACTGGGGCTTTAGTCCCCTCCCTCCCCCAAATAATTTCCAAAATGTACTTAAAACTATAAAAAACGTCCTGCTCTTGGCTTTAAGCATGTTTAGCCACCCCCCCAAAAAGTTTTAGCCCCTTAAATCTGTAATATGCTCCGCAGTCCTTTAAGTAAATATCTTTCTACTTTCATTCAAATATTCCTTGCATCATTCCTGTTTCAAGCTACTAAACTGAGAATAACAACTTTTACGATCATCGGAGGCTACTACAAACTACACTAACCTGAAACTGTACTTGTACAGAATGTCGCCTCTCGTTGACTTGTGATGAGAAGTGAACATAACAGTTCCAGTCACGGCAAAGATGTACATGAAAGTGGCTAGCAGCATTAGTATAAATGCCATGGACTAGAGGGAGAAATTATAACTGCCAATGGCTTCACACACCACACGTTTGTACACAAAGGTGGCTAGTAGCATTAGTATAGATGCCATGGACTAGAGGGAGAAATTTCTAACTGCAAATGTCTTCTCTCGCCTTTTATAGACACAAAAAGGTCTAGCGAAGTGACTAAGAGCTAGCGAAGTGAAAATGTTCTGTCATCTCTACAAATGCTGTCTATATAAGTATGTTGTATTAAATAAAAACTGTCTGCTACTAATATCAGAACAGAAAAACAGCTAACAAGCAGCTAAGGGAAAGAACAGTAAATCCACTTTTCGGTAAAACTACAGCGCTCTAATAATAAGTGATTAGGTAAAAGGTTTTGACTAATTGAAGCCCTCTAAGGGCCCTAGATTGTCCAAAATAGGGCGTTAAGAAGGGGGCGTTTATAAGATAGCTAAGCCAAATTCAACGGGATACATAAATTAGAGGGCAGTGTTAAAAAGGTCATGGCGTTAATTACACAAAATACAGTTTATGTTTGATTAGAATAGAGTCACGAAGCGTGACGTCATCCAAACTCTTTTCTCAACATTGACCACATAATCTGAAAAAGCATAAACTATCACTTAAAATGCAAAATCAATTGAAATTGCTCAAAATTGGGTAGTATATGCCCAATGGAAGATTCCAGTTTGCTAACAGATTACTGTAATTCTGGTCTAGTTTATGTAGTTATGAACAAAGACCAGATTACAGAGGTTAGATGGGAGAAGATCCTGTGCTCCTGTGGCAATATCTCAGCCAATTCGTAATAATTCAACTGATTTTGCACATTTAGACGTTTTTCATGGTGGTTTTTGGATAATATGGTCAAAATTTAGAAATTTTTAAATTTTTTTGTTACGTCATCACTTCGAACTTTACAATCAGAGCTGGGAGTTTAGAACTATAATGTTGGACAGTACAGAAACGAATACGATGAGCACAACTGGTAACAAACTTTGTATGGAGAAACAGGAATGCTTATGATGTGAGTAAGAAAGAAGTGCAGATCTTTTTATCAAATTGCAGTTTATTCTTAATTACAGTGCAGAAACATATTGAAAAGGGTATAATTAATATTTAAGGGTATAATTAATATTGGTTACAAGAAAATCGTACCTTCAAAGCCTTTAACATCGTCAGTACAATGATTCTCAACTGGGCAAAACGTGACACCTGGGACAAACACTGAAATTTAACATTTTCTCAAGGAATCAATGGCTAACGAGGTTAAGAACATTGTGTTATATAAGTCTCTTTTAATAAACAAGTTGAAATCCCCCTGACAAAATTCACTGAAACACTCGTAACCGGAAAATTAGTTTCACTTTGGGTAACAGGAAACACCTTTCCCTTAAGACGATTTGAAATGGCAGTATCATACTAAATACTATCAAACTTACTCAACCAACAAAGGTACATGGCTCAACACCAAAGATCTAGAAATCACCTCAAAAACATTGTTTAAAAAGAGAAAAGATTTTAAGGGAAAGAAGGAGATGTCGAGGAATTTGCAAAAGTTACAAGTATTGTACATGGGTAGAATCTTATGGAGACCTCCGAGGATACATATTCTTTACAATACCGATTTCCTATATCAAAGGTGAGGGGGGGGGGGGGAATTTTTGAGGCTTAAATAAATTGGTCTAAATTAATCAAATGGATTTTCATAAGACATTTCCTGAAGTTTGAGTAAAAAATCATCGCTTTACTGCCGCGCAGTTCAGATATAAGCAGTTTTCAGTGCCCATTAAAAGAGGTATCTTTTGAAAAAACACCAGGAATAGCAACAGCAAATCAAAACGTACCAACAAGGAAATTTATCAAACTCGATCAATGATAGAATTAGAGCAGACACAAACCATTTTTAGGGATCTCAAGATCCGAAATGTACGTAGATTATCAGCGACGATCTTCAGGCTTTTGTTTGCGTCTTGCGGAGAAGCCACTTTTATCAGTTCGGGGACAAATGACTAAAAAGAGACAAAAGATTGCCACGAAAAACGTTTTGTGCCAAGGGTTGGTTTAGTGTTCGCTAAAGAAATCGGAGGTGAGTATCTTGTGTGACAAGGCAAATCAATTTTCTTAAGCAGTATAAATAAAAATGGATTTCTTTGAATTAAAGTGAGCAGAGCTGTCGCTAGCTATGGTGCTTAAGGGTGCTCCGATCCCATTTGCCGACAAAGTTGGTGAACTTGCTGACGTTCAGAAAAATTGCTAACGAAGTACTCCTTGATGGTAAAAACTCCCCATTTTTTCAAGGGGGTTTCACACAAACCCCCCAAAACCCCGGTTGAGTAGCAAGATCATCAACAGTAGACCTTTTTGCATATAGGCTCTTCAGTTTTATCAAAAAAGAAACTCAATAGAGGGCTTGCATTCTACGGCTAGAAACAGCAGAATACCGAGCATTGAATAAGGCACACAAAAACACTTTCTTTTTCCTTTCAACTAGCATTTGCACTCTCTAATTCTGTCCTACCAATGCTGCTGGTCAATAGCCAATTTTCATATAAAATCTCTAGAGCACAAGAGATTCTAGTATATCTTAAGAAAATGTTCTTTGCATTCTCGTTAAACTCATCGTAACCTCTAAATCAGATGCGTAGCCTGACATGTTTTATAAATGCAGAGGGAATTTAGATTCAGCTGTAAAAGTCAATACTCAATCTATAAACTCAATATTGTTGATCTCAACACAAGAAAATACCTTACAAAAATTATAAAGAAGTGATTTGTAAAATTATCAGCAATATTTTTAAGCTTTGAAAATAGTTTAGAGCATACCATGACAGTGACAAAAAAATCGAACACATTCCAACCATTCTTCCAAAAGTCAAAGAAGCCATCGATCCATTTCAGCAGGATTTCCAAGATGAAGACCATGAGAGAAAGATAGTCGAAAATGTTCAAAAAAACTTTGAGTTCCTTGTATGATGAGCTGTCAGTGTTAGAAATCTCTACAAACAACAGAGAATAATGACTTATTATCATTTGTTTAGAAACAGGAGCAAGTTAAGGTTGCTTTATATAAAGTGAAAAATGCTAAACAAAATGTCATTCTTGTCAAGTTGCTCAGCACTTAAAAACTTTCTGCAGAAACTGCATTGTGCGAGATTTTTCATAAAAATATGACTTAAACTATTTGTATAAAAAGGGAACTAGTTAATTACAAATGAATTCCTATTTAAGTACAAACATCTTGTTCAAAAGTTTGTTGCTCTAGCCTTTATCATGATAGTCTAAAGCCCTGACCATTCAGATTAAATACAGTTAACAGACCTTTATTAAAAACTATCAGACATAATAAGTGGAGTGTTTTTTAAAGTACATACCTGCTTGTATTCCAAGCACAATTGAATTTGAAATTATGAGGATGAGCAGAAAGTTTTGAACTCTGTTATCTTGACTTGTCAAGGAAAGCAAGCAGAAAAAGCATGCAATTTTTAATGGAATATAAAAACAAATGAAAAATAATCAAATGGATTTAAGTGCCTTAATAAACAACAACAAGGTTAGTAGATTAGCCGAATGTGTAAATGTATAGCTAGAAAATGAATCAAATCAAAGTATGGTGACAAAAAAGTAAACAAACAAACCAGCAAATAAACAAACAAACAAAAAGCTGGGTGAAAGTTTTGTAATGTTTAGGACTCATACCCAAGACTCTCGGATCTGTAGTCTGCAAACCTGACCACTGAGCCATCTTTGCACCTTAGCCTTACCACTGTGCTATTCATCAAAGTACATACCAACAAGTAACTAAAGAACAATGGATGAATAGAGTCCTGGACAACATAGACTAATGAAGATAAAACACGAAAAATGTCAGATGAAAAGCTTAAAGGCATTGAGTTGTGGCAAATAGGCCTTCTCTATAGGGGTTCATTTGGTTTTGGCATGATCGTTGCTGTTCTGCGTGATATTGTCATCTGTTGTTGACAACTTGCGATTGATGGAAACTGCTTTGTTAATCAGTACAAGTCGAGTTCATGTGACCAGTTGAAGGTCAGCCAATAGCATGACAGTTATGAAAATCGTGACTCAGCCAATTTTGGCATTTTGGGTTAACCTAATCCATTTTATCATGACTCAATGCCTTTAAGTTTTGTTTCAAAATGTTTGCTTTTAAATTCTGTACCACAAAAAAGTGTTTGAAAACTCTATACATCAATACAACTCAATTGTGGCCATAGATGGAGTTCTCAAGACTGAAGGATACTCTCAACGATCATCTTTGCCCATGGACCCAGTGGTATTGTGTTCTTTGTCTTGATGCGGTTGAGTCTTTTGTCAGCATATGTTGCATCATTCTCTTTGTTGTAAACTTGGAATTTCACCAGGGCATTTGGGCATGATCTCATCATATCTTTCATACCTGAGTTGTCTATGATTTGAATCATATAGTTAATCATTAAGACAGGGCTGGTCATTTGAGGAGAGCCATAGCTCTTGCTCCCCTCCAGGCTCTCCTCAAATACTGGAGGGGAGCTAGAGATTGCTCTCCTAGATTGTTCTAAAAAGCAAATTTGCTCTCCTTGAAATCAATTTTTCCTTTGTTTCTATTCTAATAGCTCACCTGAATACTTCTAGAAGAGCTGTTTACTGCTCCCCTGTTAAAAGTCTTATGGCCAGGCCTTTTAAGATATCAAATACATGGGTAGATGGGAATAATTTTTTATTCATATTACCAAAACATGAAACCCAGAATAGAACTGTTCTTGATACAAAAGTGTACACAGCTTTGTATATACAGCATCACATACTATTTTCAGGGTCCTTATTACAAATTTGCTTAAAATAATACCAGTTTGAATATACTTGAAACCTAGTTGGTTTTTTTTTTGGTTGGCAATTCTTACTTTTAATAAAATCGTGAATAATTTGCTAATATGCACACCATCCTCTATGGCTTTTCATGGCTGCTTAAAATGTTACAAATGGTTGAAAAATAAACCCCAATTCTAGGTAAAACAGTTTTAGGTTTTCAAAATAATTATCTTTAATGATAGGAAATAGACATACCAAATTGAACTTTCTTGTGAACTAAACATTAATGAGAAACTTGAATATGGACATGTTCACGGACATTAAAACCTTACTGTAGGACATAACCCTGACAGGGCCATAGCGTTTAGTGGTGTAAGGGCTTGTGGGCATAGTTTTATCAAAGTGAAATGGGATAACACTCTTTTTATAAGAACCAATAGATTGAAGTTCAGGCTGACTGCTCTTAGTTTTTTTTTGAAAATCTGAGGCTGGATTGTTCTTAGTTTGTTCTTTAACTGATATGATGTAAGCAGTTCAATTACTAGCTTTTTCGCCCTAGTGAGGTGTTCACGCCTAATTTGCCAACAAAGTGAGCGTGACAATCTTCATTTGCCAACGAGTTTGAATATTGACCAAAAAAGCACCCACACATGGCTAAAAATCCTCGTTCTTTTGAGATAAAATGTTGTTCAAAATTGCATTTTACAGTAGCTCAGCTTCTTCTTAATTTGTTCTTGACTTTTGACCAATTCTGAGTCTCCTATTCTTATAAAATTGTTCTTATACAAGAAGAGTTGTATCTTAGTCAAGAAAGGCAAGCCTTTTTGCACATGGACAAACAGCCAGGGCCTTTCTGCTGTCATTAGGCAAAAGTTGACAACTTCAGCAAGAACAAATTTTGCTTGGTGCACTAGAAATATTTCATAGCAGATCAGCACTTATTATGCCAATATTTTTTGCCATGATTTTGCCATGATTCTGACATGTTTAAATGCTAGAGCACCTGGGCCCTAAGAGCATCAACTTATTGTAGGTCAAATGGTAAAGGGGCTTAGTTTTCTTTTTGCCTGATTATTGTTTCTTCCTTGAGACAAAATTGTGCTTCCTCTTGATGTTAACCACTGGAAAGGGAGAGGGTTATCGAAAGAGTTATGCTTTATAATATGTGAACAAATACGGGAATCTTTTCAGAACTATCTGTGCATCTGTGTGAGTTCTGTACAAAAGCCGGGTGGCCTAGCTTACCCACAAAATGCGGGAATCTTGGTAGGTCTATTAATGGGGACGTGAGTATGTAGATTGATAAATATTTCCTATTCAAACCTAGAATCTACAAAAATAAAGCCACGGCTTTCATTGACCTACTTTTCACTTCATCTGAATAATATTTTGGAATTTCTTCTGAGCTTGCATCGGTCAAAGTATCTAACAGCTGGAAGTGTTCTATAAGCTTTGAGCGAAAAATTTCTGCCCTAAGAAGCAGTTGCTCTTCTACCTCTTCCGCCATTTTTACGCGCCAGTGTACGATTGGCATGGCAACGAGGTTGAGAGGAAAGAAACCACTGATCAAAACAAAAGAGACTTCTTCTGTTCAAAATGGTACACTAGCATATTCAAAATGGTACAGTTTTTCTAGACTAATTTTTACAAGTATGCTTTGAGGTGAACAGCCTCTGTCTACGAACAGAAACCTGTTCAAAAAGTAGCGCATGAGCAAACACGGATAAGAAAATCACGACAACTTTTTAATATATGTGCATCAAAGATAAAATCGATACAATAAAATTATTTATCAAACATGATCTTGCATGGAGTTATGAAGATATTCTGAGCTTCAGTTGTCCACAACTAATTCTTTGGTTGTTGCTTGCATCCCTTGCATCAAAAGTTACTTTGTAATCTCCCTGCAAGAAATTCAAACTTCATTAAATATTTTGTCAACTTTGGTGTTTTTGACAGGTTTTATCTGATGTTTCTTCATGCTTTATGTTTCAGAACAGCTTGAACTTGTAAGCCGGGGCTGCAATTTCATCAAAATTACATTTAACGATCCATTGCGGGTCGATACAAATGTCTACGCATCTATCGTTTGCTGATTCACCTTCTGATAGATGATTTTACCGACAAACTAAGGATTTTGCAGACAAAATGAAGATTTACCTTACGAATCTACACTGCATGGTTTAATTTACAAAACTTACATTGGTCAGAAATGAAGGGATACTGATTGGTGGCACAGTTACGCTCTGGTCCACTGGGTGTGTTCCAGCTGGAACTGGGCATCTGCAGGTGGGGCATTGTCCCAACAATGTGGAGCAATCAAGAATGTATTCGCTGTAACAAGACACAAATTAACAATAAAACAGGAAAGAAAAGCAGTTTTACTGAAAAGTAATGTTTTTTACATTAATCAAATGAATGGAGCTCATATCATTTTCCAAATGGTTTCTTTCTTTCATTGCTTCAATTCCCATTAGATTTTCCTGCCATTTTAAAGCAAGAAGTCGCCACTGGGACAAATCGCTAAATCAGACTTTTTCTTTCCCGACTTGAAGGTCTAAGTTACTGATTCATCTGTATGTAAATATCTGATGCTCAGAAATGCAATTTTGAAGGCAATTTTGCAATTTTGAAGGCTTTAGCCATCTTTGGCAGTAGCAGAACTCATCTTTCAAACAGTTTATATTGTATGTTTGAGACATGGTTTGAAGTAAAGCAATTCTGATTTTGTCTCACAAAAAAGGACTCGAGAAAACGGATTGTGGAATAGCAATTAAAACAGTCTAGAAAGAAAAGGTTACTAAAGGACAGGGACCTGTAGCCATTGAACATTCTCAAAGAGCCACTTGAATTTAGAGGAAAAAGGAAACGATTTATTCTGCACATAGGCGTAGGAGACGAGGGGGTTAGGGGCTGCTAAATCTATCTCATTTAAGGCTCCTTTCGGGCAAACGGGATAGTTATCATGCTAACTAGGGGGCAATCTATTTTCCTTTCGAAAAGGCTATGGGCAGTTATATCTCAATGAAGCAATTAAATCCGAACAAAACTCGTTATAAGACCCCCTAAAAGTTTAGCATCCACCACGCCCTTGCTTTTGTAGTATCCTTGAGGCAGCTGTAAATCTTTGAAAAGCCACGCCTGGTAAAACACTTTAAACTAATTCCAGCAAAGTATAAGCACATGTATTTGTTTTTTGTCCAAGTTTGTTTTAACTTCTGATACCTCTTACAATGTATAATTTAACTTCTGTTTATTTGATATTTATGTTCAAAATAACAACCAAAGGTGATATAGGTCAGTTTATGATTTGCTTACAAGGATAGGAGCTATTGAAAGTGTCACGTCATATAAACCAATTTTCAGAATTTTGACTTTTGACTTGAATACATCATGAATTCTTCCTAAAGACAATAATATAAAAGGGAATCTTTTGAAGATTGGATGAGAAATAGTTGGAGAAAAAAGTGAATTATGTAACAGAGCTATCATTTTTTGGCCAGGTCCAATTTATGTAATGGTTTATTGGAGGAGGAGGAAGCTGTGCTCACATTTACCCATTGTCATTTCTCAACTAATTTGCAATACATTAAACCAAATTTGCACATTTAGAGGTATTTCATAATGGTTTTTATAGGCTATCTGGTATAAAATAAGAAGTTCAAAAAAATTCATTTGTGTGACGTCCCCCCTCATAAATCTGTATCGCCAGCCTGCGTGCAACGCAATCGCCTCGCGAAGGAGAGATTTTGAGTCTGTACGCAAACTGCTTATCGTTTGAACTCACCAGCTTCCGACGTTTGAGATGCAGGGCAGACTGATGTAACCCCACAAGATTTTCTTTTCGACCTTCACTTTGAGCTTGAGTTTAGTGGGCAGAAGCTTTTTGACAAGAAGTGTGCCACTGAGTGGGATTTTGCCACCAGAGACAAGTCGTACAGGGTCTGGAAGGCTTTTTAGCATGATCTGTACTGGAGCACTGCTATCTGAAAGAACGAATTGGGGGATAAGCCAGCTTCAAGCTGTTGAGCGGAGCATTTGTGCTTTGATAGGAGCGTTACATACACGAAAGACTCAACAGAGGAAGAAAAGTTGTTGACTCGAAATTAAAATGAAAACAGTCAAACAATTAAAGTTGCGATGGATATATTTTAACAACAGTTCTGATTCTGTCCAAGGAAACTGAAAACATGACCGATTCGTCTTCTCTCCTTAAAGCGGTTGAAAACTCGTTTGAATGGAATGAGTGAACTTCGCAAAAAACAGGAAAAAAAACTGAGATTTGTATTTTTCACAATTCTACAAAGAAATAAGGTTCCCAAAATATTATGCATAACATAGATAAATTTTGGCCTTATCTATCTGAAGATGAATTTTGTTGTAGTTCTATTACAGGAATTTGTTACTACTACACTGTAAAGGTGCTTTTCTGTATTTAAGACTGTTTAAAGTTATATAATTTATAAATCTTTTGAAAATTGCATTAGAAGAAAACTGCTAGAAATTTTTAAGAAAAAATAATCGTTTGTATCGTTTCTTTGTTTACTTTGGAGAGTTTGCAAAAAATATCAGCTTGAGAAAAATGAAAATTTATGAAAATAGATAAAAATTTACGCTTACTTGCATTATGTGAAATGTTACATTACAAAAACGTTCTAAAATGATCTTTTAATATTAAGAACAGAAAATACTTATGAAGGAGAAATAACTCACAAGAATAACGTCGAAGGTCTTGCTGCAAAGAGCAAACCTGCTTTTACTTCAAAATATACGAACAACTTTGTCTTCGACTTAGGCAAAGCTCTCTAGATTCAATGAATTTCAAGTGCTTTGAAATCTGAATGAATCTGACGCTCTTTCCAACCCTATCTGTCTTCAGTCATTATCTGGGAAGGTGTCAGAAAGGATGTTTACATCTAACTACATCGCTAGAATTTCGACATATGCTATATGGTTTATCTTGTGCAGAATAAAGAGACCTTAGAGAAGAAACTGGCTTGCTATGTAGCTTAAGATGTAAAAATATAAATAACGGGACAGGAGATGCATTCTATTTAGTTAAGCACAACTCGACTTAGAGCTCGGACTGACGAGAAGAGACTTTACTTAAACAAGAATGTCATTCTACGTGGATGACTTTAGATTCTTCTTAAGCAAACAATCTGCAATACCGATATAAATAATTGAGATAGACCTACCGCAGTTGGAGAATGATGCAGCACTAGCCATGGCTATGAGTGCCGTGAAACACAGAAGCTTGAACATCTTTGCTGAATTATCACTGAAAGCAACAGGCAAGACGCAATGAAGAGGCGAGTCGGTCTGAGGAACTTCGAAAATCTGAGGTATTTTATATATTCGCATATACAAACTGCAAATACCAGCTCTGTACAGTTTTTGAAAGCTGTACAATCAAATAGGTTAATCCCGCTCAAGAAAAATTGCCCTAGTATTTGTTGACAAATAGACTTACTTTATTACGTGAGCAAATACGACGTGAGAAATCCAAGAAACAAG
The DNA here is from genome assembly GCF_057945365.1 of Rhopilema esculentum. Lineage (NCBI taxonomy): Eukaryota > Metazoa > Cnidaria > Scyphozoa > Rhizostomeae > Rhizostomatidae > Rhopilema > Rhopilema esculentum. The sequence continues at coordinate 2,172,722 of NC_142834.1, read as the reverse complement.
GAAGAAACACTCGAGATTTGGTAATAAAATAGATTTTTACGAGGCAGCTGTTGTTTAATTGATACAACTAGTCAAATAAAGTGAAATAGTAATGTATTTTGAAGCAGGTGTCGAAATAATGGCGAAAGTCATTCATTGAACGGCAATGGTGTGTTTTAGTGTTTTCAACAAATTAATTGTATGACACTTAGATGATACATGCTAATAACAAGTAACAAGGGTTTGATTCAATTAATCAGAATGGGATTCTAGGAGTGGATAGGCGGGGATTGAACGCATTGTGAGGCAAAGCGAATTGGTGCTTTAAAGCTGCTAAAGTCTCTTTTTATAAGAACAAGTAAATTGAGGTTCTGGCTGACTGTTCTTGTATTGTTTTTAAGCACAAAAGGTGCAAGCAGGGTCATTTGAGGGTATAAGCGGGGTCACATAAGGGTATTCAGACCAAATTCGTCGGCAATGTGGGGTATTCATCCTTAGCAAGCCTGAGGTCTGGACCACTGGCTATCCTTAACTTGTTAAAAAGTTTGAATTTCGCCAACACCCTTAAGTAGCAAAATTGAAAATTTTTGAAACGGTTCTTTAAAGGGGTGTCACAACCACCATGCCAAAATTGAAAAAGTAAGTGAACAAAGTTTGTTCATAATTGCATCTTACGATACCTCAGCATCAGCGTGGCATATTTTTGGGGCTCGTGTTCGTATGAAATTGTTCTATTAAAAAAGTGCACTATCAATTGATGGTAGATAAAAAAATTACAAAATCCAAAATTGATATCCAATTGAAAAGAAATACCTATCAGTTTATTTATTAGTCAACCTCAATTGCCTTTTTAACAATGCTTCTGGAGTAAAGATCAGACGTTCCTAAATTGGTACTCACTCTAAATGCAACCATCGGGCAAATGTTCCTTATGTCGTATCAAACATGAAACTCATAGTAGCAGCTGTTGATGGGTGTGGCTTCTAGATGTCGCCTAAAGCACAGCCTCCCCCCTTCTCTTAGGACGGCAGCCTTGTCTGAACAGCTAGGCAAATTTGCTTTAAGCTTAGCGATATTATGGATTCATTCATTTTCATGTCCCTTACATACTCAATATTTTCAATTTCCCTATAAACCCGTTTGCTTTAGTATGCTCTCACTATTTTCTTTTTCATAATTTTCCTTCCAGGAAAGATAAATGTTGCCCAAGTTTATAAAAACTTCTGAAGAAGCTACTGCAAAGAGGCCATGGGAAGAAAAGGTCGATTTTTTCCAGGGTGTTAGAACCCATTGAAAAAGTGAATCATTTCTTTCCTGGGCCACCTTGAACTAATTTTCATCAACGTATTTTTGTCCAGCTACTGAGGAGAAAAAGGACTTCAATGAATTAAGGTATTCATAACAAGAAGAAGGAAGACAATTCAAGTGAGAAGAATCTTTGATTCCGATTTACAATATTCAATATTATTTCAATCAATATTTTACCCGATGCGCCTTTGATTCCAAGCTGACTTAAGATGATCACAAACTAGCTCAAAGAGACATTTTTGCCATGTCAACAACCACATTCCGTTTGGTGTGAACATAGAAGGCTGTATCTTAATACCTGTACAATAAACTAATTATTACGTAATAGGAAAATCAAGGTGCCATGGGAATTCTAACGAATGATACATTTGTCATGGGAGTAGGTACTGTTTGTTAACAATATGGCAAGGGAAAAGAATGCAATAGAAATGTATTGCGACCCATTTTATGGTAACAAGGGGATTAAAAGAATCATTCATGTATCATGGGAGTAAAAATTTCTTTTGAAACAACATACAACGGGAAAACAAAGTAAGTAAACTGCAAATCCCGAATTTGGATGTGTTAACGGTAGAAGGAGATCTTTAAAAGAAATGATTGATCTATCATGGGTGACAGCCGGGAATGTATTAACCGGGTCTGCAAGAGGGTATAGAGGAAAATGAAACAAAGATTCAAGCGTTTTAAACAGACTGATACTTGGGTTAAAAATAGGCAACAACTTGTAAGGCGCAGTCTTCTACTATTTTAGTCTTGTACCGGATTAATTAAACCGGATTAGTTATACCGGACTCACTTGGTATCGGGTCACTTTTCATATAGGATGGGTGCTCTGCTAACATGATAACGCTTGGATCCGATACGCTCTGTTTTGTTTTTGCAGAGTCAATGTGGTATGGGATATCGGATCACTTTTGCGCCTGTTTGACCGCATGAATCCGGTAAGATATTGTTCCGGAACCTCTGTCTGTAGGTTCCTTAACTTCTGTCAGCTTCGTTTCCAAAGCAGTTTGATGCACTTCTTAATCCCCACAAAGACATGAATATATCGGAGCAATGTAAACAGAAGTACATCCGATACAAAATGAATCCGGTTTGTGTGAACAGCCGTAATAGCCGTTTCGGATAAGGTCTATGAATCTGACACGAAATGAATACGGTCTGGTGTTAACAGGGCCTAAGTCCATTGGATTTTGGCCTGACGCGACGTTAATGCACAGTTTAATGCACTTTAGAATACCACGAGCCAATAGCAACAAAACTTCACTGTTAAAAACATTAACAAGAGGAATTGGACAGAAGTTTTATTCTAACTGGAGCGAACGAAGGTTTTGGCATTCAGCATACCTGAGTGCCTTAAGCATTTTAGTTGGTAATACATATGATGTCATAATGCTACCACTATACAATATTTATCGAATCATTAACGATTGAGCAATCATACAAAAACTGCGAGTAGTTAAATGTACATTAATTAAATTTGTGATAAATTTCTGAGGTTATATAAATTTACAAGTCGCCATCGCCAATGTTCACATCGTCGTTTTCCTTCACCTTTTTTACTTTCGAAGTTGGACGCGACGAAATTGCTGATGACGTGATATCTGCGACCTGAAAATGACGTAGGTGTGACGTCATATTGGAGATTTTTACAATTAAAAATCAGGAAAATGGTCAGTTGTAATAAATGGAATGTAATAAATAATAATAAATGTAATAAATAGATGTAATAAGACGGGGAACAAATATCCAAGCTTGGAACAGTTTAATGAAAAAGAGACGATGTTTTGGTGAAAGTGACATGTTTTGACGATGAGCTGTTGAAAATGTGTAAACGAAATTGTATTTCGCAAATGTTGCAAAAACATCCAAGACAAGGATAAGAAGAAGATATTTCAAAATATCAATAAAATATAGTACTTCCGTTATGAATGCCCAAAATCCCGTTTCGTTTCTCTCATAATTCCCGATTCCCGATCATCTTTTCCCGAATCCCCGTGTTACAGATTCCCAAATCCTGCTCTCAAAAATTTGCCAATTCCCCATTTCTGAATCCCAAAACCCATATTGGGAAACCCGAATTAAATTAAGGGCAACTAATCTTAAAAGCATTTTCAATACAGAACATCAACTTCGAAATTTGTACTTGTTTTATTGCATTTAAAAATCAATCGAAATTTTACTATACGTTAATGATTATTGTAAATTACCTACCTGACCAAGACATGGTTCAAAATTTCATTAATTTTAATCGACACATTAATATTTCATTATTATCAAAATAGATTTACTGGCAGGTTTCGTGGCAAAATTGAATAAAATCCGCTAAAACTGTTTGAATTAACATAAGGAGCTGTAACTATTGCTAACAAGCAATAACTGTTGAAATATTTAATTCCGTTTGAAGGAACATAGCGACGTTGTGCGAGAAAAACCAGCGAGACGCGCAGCAGTTTGTTTAGCAAAATTTCTTAGGTGAAAACGTTTAGACTTTTACAATAGAGTACCAAAGTGATGACGTCATTAGAATTTTTTATTAGAATTTTTGAATTTTGTTCGCAGAACCTAAACGAGCATCGTGAAATACCTCTAAATATGCAAAATCTGTCAAAGGCATTACGATTTAGCTGAGATATGGCCACTTGAGCACATGCTCTTGCCCCATCAAACCTCTGTAATTTGGTCTTGGTTCATAACTTTATGAACCTGGCCAGAATAACAGCAATCGGTTAGGAAACCTGAAATCTTTCATTGGTCATATCTCACCCAATTTGGAACATATCTAGCTAATTTTGCATGTTAAGAGGTATTTCATGCCGTTCTTTCAGATTATGTGGTCAAATTTAACAAATTCTAAAAATAGATTTTTGATGACGTCACACTTCGGTAGTCTATTTGAGTGGACATGGTCTTAACTTTGACATACCTTGCCTACGGTGGGGCCAACGTTTGAAGGAAGTATCAGGTTGTTGGTTCCATCCTGAAATGTAACAACTAATTTGATGAGGGAAGGTAGAAAGGTTAGTGAGGAATAAAACAATGGAGGCATTCAAGTCAAGCTTTGTTGTCGATTACCGTGCAGAAAAAAATGCATCCGCTGTTAAAAGTTTGATCAATAAAAAAACATAAGATAGTTATTTGTGGTAAAACGAACTTTTGACGGTAAACTTTTACAGCTAATATTGTCAGATATGGCTAAACAAAATAAAATAGCAGACGGTACAGTAGATTGGTTACCCCTAAATGCCTTCCTGCAAACATGATGTGGAAGAAGTAACAGGCAAAGTTGAAGAAATAAAATAAATTTTTGGGGTACAGTTTACAGACCCGTAGATGAGCGTTTCATCTAAAGACGGGGTGGATACTTGGTCAAATACTGGAAGGGGGGGCAAGCCTATTGTTTCAAAAAGATGACGTCACATTTCCCATTGTTTGAGAACAAAAGACCATTGTCCTCTGAAGTATTGGGGGGTCAACCCCCCCTCCAAGGTGCCCGCCACTGATCTAAAGCTTCGTCATGGAGTTGCAATTGCCTTACAAAAGGGGTGTTCAAAAGGACACAAAATAGAAAAACGATGTGCATTGTCAATTGTAATGGCATTTAATTGAAAATTTACATAATTTTTACCTTGGTGAACCAGCCAATTTCTGTTTTTATTCGATCGATGCATTCTTGCATATAAACATACTGAAAGGGAAGATCCACAGCCAAGTGAAAGAAAGGCAACAAAATTGAAAGTTATATGTTGATGTGTTTAATGTAAAATAGAAAGTCTTTTTTAGCTTTTTGCAAGTCTTTGTAATATTTGACTGGTTTCTTGAGAATATATTTTTTGTCGTAAATAATGTTTTAATATACCCAGTTGTGAATCGAAATAGACCACGTGAGCACATGACTGGAATAATTGTCCAAACAGTACTGCGTGCAAAATCTGAATAGATCTACATTAAAACGAAAAAGCGGCCATTGTGTTGGTTTTTTCTCTTGGACTCCAGGTTGTGATTTTGCTATAGGCACGCGGTATTAATGGACAACTATGCCGGTCACGTGCTCATTTTTCTGATAGGCCTATTTTTGTTTTTCTGATAGGCCAATTTCGATCCATAATGTTTTTAGTGATGTATGTACAAAACCTAAAAATTAATTTCAGAAGAAACGAGGGACACATAATTCAACTAAGCAAGTAATGTTAGATTTTACACTAAGATGGTCACAAGTGCAACTTTGGCAGATTTTGGCGAATCCAAAACAAAAATTAATGGATGTCATATTCTCGGTAGAGCTGACCCAGACCCTAGACTATTGATGATTCGCTACCTCTTATCCACTAGATCCTTGGTAAGTATGACATTTAGTTAATCAGAGTGACCGCCTATCAAAATTTGCTATCCAAACCTCCATTGAAGGTAAAAACAACTTACATAGGGCGACCGAACACGAACTTGACGAGGCTTTTTCCCAGCACGCTGATATTCAAACATGAAATTCATGGCCTCTTCATCCGCTTCCCAACTCGTTATTTCTTCCCATGTGAATGTATGCTCTTGTTCCTTGGATTAAAAACAGGAAACTTAAATTCTGAGCTAATTGGATAAAAAACATCAAGGCTATATAATTTTATTAAGAGATTATCAAAACGCTTTTTGCGCTAAAAATATGATAACTATTGTCAATTTTTGGCAAATTGAAATAATCGCAGATTTTTGGAAATTTCAACTAACATATTTTTTGCCTGCGTGTTACAAAAAAATACATTGTTTATTAGCCCTTAAAGATATAACCACTTTGAGTTTCTTACTCCGCACTGATGATATCTCCTTACCCACCAATATCAGAATCAAATTTCTAATTAAAAGTTCTTTTGATTCGCCTTCATCGTGCCTTGCATTAAGCTATCATATCTTTGAATATTTGAACACACTAGGAAGTTCCTTCCCGTACAATTAAGAGACAAAATATTTCATATCTGACAGTCGCATTAATTTTTAAGAGATACAAGCTCTTAGAATATCTACCTAATACATTTCTATGTTCATTTCACGCTTGGGGAATACTTACCAAAGGCGTACCGTCCTCTTGGCAGGCCTTCAGCTGCAAATTTTTAAGTGAAATCGACAATATGATTGGTCCGTCCTTTCTGGCATCACACAGGCAATGCGGAAATTGAATGCTGCCATATCCATCAAAACTTCGAACTACATCAAGCAGCTGTCAGGAAAAAAATAGAAAAGGATATTTAAAAATTAAACTGTGTAAAAGGGGAAATTGAATATTTTATGATGGAGCACAAAAGAGAAGAAATAACGAATATGAAATATTAAACTGATATTAACTCACATTTATTTTGTTTTTAGTCTGCTGTAGTTCTTTGACATGGGAGATTTGGTCATCTGGAATTTTTATTCGATTTTTTCTAATATCTTCGATTGCCTGCATAACAAAATATTCAGTTAAAATCGCATTGTTGTGCTTAACGATAAACATTCAAACTGCACAAAATATTTTACAAATCAAATCGGGTTTATTTATTGAAAAAATTTTGAGAGATAATAAGAAAATAAAATAAAATATGGCTGGATGATGCATAAATCTCACTTTTGAAAATCTCAAAAAAATATTTTCTAAATATTTCTTAGTAAGTATTTCTTTAATATATAATTTGAAAACACAGATAACAGCCGAGAAACGCACTTAAATTTACAATATAGCTTCATTAGCTTTGGGTTTTGTGAAGACAGAAGTTTTTAATACGCCCTCTTTCCTGTTTTTAATCGATAAAAATAAGGCATTGTACTTCATAAATAAACTATTTTTATGCACATGCGACATTTTATGCATTCGCCTAATTTTTCCAGCTGAATTCATCAAAATTATCTCACGGAAATGTAAAGCTTGCGATTCGACACATTTTTATTCTTACAAAACCTTTCTTACCAAAACAGATTTTTTTGAAAGATCATTACGATGAAAATAGAACACGAATCATTTTTGTAAAATAGCCACGATTTCTGGCTATAACTTCTAAAATACAGCAAAGGAGATGATCTCATCAAGAAACACAACGATTCCGTCACATACCTGCCAGAACAGTATATTAACAGCAACTTCATCTTCGTTCATTTCCACCTCCTAGAAAAGATTATCAACTCTCTTGAAAATGCAAGCAAAAGATCTAAATTCTAGCAAATTCAACTGGCTCATATAGAAAACTCTGTCTAATTTAAACTTGTATAATTCGAGTTTTTTCTAACTCGACCAAAATTCTCAGGTCTCTTGAAGATCTCCTAATAAACCTTTGCAAAATCCTCGAATTTTATGACTCAAGCTTTTCGTAATTCGACTAAATTTGTCTGTCCCCTGCGGAAAACAACCTTCAAATTCGAAGTTTTTGCGAATTTCACGAAAAAAAGATGGCGATAAAAGTACTTCATTTCATTCATGGATGCTTTTGCAATTTTTAGATGCTATTTAAATCATTTCCGTCAAAATATGCTTGGGAAATGAGGCAACTAAGTTCGAGAAGTCATGGCCTGCCCTCGTTGGCGTGTTTACAAAGTTACGATTGTATGGACAAAGGTTATACAACAAAGGTTTAATGATAACTGAAACAAATTCCTGGATTTTTTTAAAAACTGGTGTATTTTTGAACTTTTTAATGATCCACCAGAGAGTTCATATTTCACAAACGTGACTGTACTTTGAATCTTAAAGCGCAAGAAGGGGTACAAGAATTGGGTTTAAACGGCCTACCTTGGTAAGGGTGAAGATCCACTTTTTAAAGATAAGTTTGCTTTCTGATTGCTTGTATGTTTTAACATAGATACTGTGAGGAAACTCTGTATCTTCAAGCTTTCGATCTAAAGTGGGGAATTTAGATACGTGAATTTTGACAATGAAAGGCAAACGTTTACCAGGCAAAAACATAAAAATTTGTTGAATCACGAGACAGGAAAATGCTTTAAAAATTGCAATAATGATTTATCAATGAGAATGAGAAACAAGAAAATATATTTTTTCTTGCAATTGAATTAAGGTCCAGATAAAAATTTTACGACACAATCTTATGATATGAGATCTGGTGCTAATCAAGGACTTTGAGAGTCTCTTTAAAAGAAGATGGTCCAGCAGGGATGAATTTTGTCTCGAGTTTGGTACGGTGAATATTGAATTTTAGTTTTTCTTCACAAGACTTTTCAAGTCAAAGTTGAAATGGGCTTTTGAATGTGAAATGGTTTTGCTGTAGGCAGAAGCTTTCACAGATGGATGGTTTCAACTAGAAAACAGATTTTCTCGTCGCTGGGTTGAAACTCACCCCAAGTTGACATTTCTCAGATACAGTTTGCTTTAAGGAAGAAAGAAAGATAATTCTGATACTATGGCAAATATCAGTTAGAAATGAACTCACCAAAGCCGTTTTCCTTTACTTCGAATAACGCAAAGAAAGTTGCACTGAAATCTGACAAGCCGATCTTTCTCACAACCGCCTGAAAAAAAGTAAACATAAATTTTAAAACCCACGTCTCTTCACGAAAGAAATGGCTTCTAGGCACACGCGTTTGAAATCTTGAGTGTGTTTTACATCTCGCTTGTAAAAGAAACACTTCACATTATTTACAACTAAATGTTATTGACAATTAAGCCAATGTTAAAACTGCAAGGAACTAGAACGATTTTCTAATATACGTCAACATGGCATCTTAAATACATAACAAACATATTTTAAAAGCAACTTCATTTAGGCATTTTTACAAAAAGAGCAGTTCATTTTACAAAAAACAGCAAGATATCATGTTAAAAATTAAGCCAGAAAAGGAGAATTCACTTTCCGTCTTTGTAACACATGTTTAAGCAAAGGATGTATAAACAACAACACACCTCGTAGACTTTCTGCGTTTTAAAGCTTCTTTGCACGTTGACTAAGACCATGCTCCTGTCAGGCAGGATTATGCGCAGTTCTGTGTTGACGTCACCAGTGAGTTGTTTCGGCTGAAAAGAACACCAGGGTTATGAAGCATGAAGGATATTTGAAAAAGAGGGAGTTTCATGATGGCTTATAACGAAGAGCCCCCATATTGCGGAGACCACATTGGAAAAAAATAACAATCTACCATCCATCCACAATTATATTGGTAATCAATTTTCACGTGAAACCGCAGAATTGTTCGTTATTTTCGTCAAAGAATCACACATTAATTTCTTGAAAGTTAATTTAACATTATTTAAAAATGTCCTCACTGTCATTCCTGAAAATACAAATTTGCCTCAACTGTCAGTTGAGTGGTCACACACAGTGGCCAGCCGTGAACAAAAGCTTCTTACCTCTGGTTTTTCAGACTTGAGAAAGTCCTGAACAATATCACTTTCTGACATCACACGAACACTGACAGCTGCAACAGGATGATATGCAAATTTCTTAATGGTACCTTAATGTATATACACACACAGATATGTAGCCCAAATTTCTTTTACCGGGGAAAGGAGAGGACTTTATTCTCAGCAAAGACACAAAACTTAAAAACTCTTGTATAAAACAACAGCTAAATCAATTAAAATTTCTAACACTGCAGGCGATGTTTATTCAAGGATTTCAGTCGCAAGAAACAGGGGGCAAGAAACAGGGGAAGACACTTGCTCAAATATTGGGGGGGGGGCAAGCCTACTATTTTAATAAGATGACGTCAAATTTCCCATTGTTTTAGAACAGAAGACCATTGTCCTCTAAAGTATTTGGGGGAGGCAGTCGCCTCCCCCTCGCTCCCCCCAAGTGTCTGCCACTGGCAAGAAAGAGAATGTGTCTCAGACCATTGTGAAAAAATTTAGAAACCCTAGTACAGTATAAGGCATTTGAAGGCATAAACCTTATACAGTACCTGCCCCTGCTCAGGAGCTATAATAGGTCCTTGATCTTACCACATATTAAGTGTTCCTTACAAAGAACCCCCTTTTTCATTGATAAAGCAGTCAGGACTATGGTAAAAAGTCTTGAACACAAATTTATAAATTTGTGAAATAGCTGCAAAATCACCTTCCTCCAGAAACGTTTCTAAGCCACGCCGTCTTGTGTCTAGTTGCTGATCAGACAGCTGAAAAGGCCATTTACCAGGAAACTTTGGGAATGAAAAATCCCTGAATCTCTTTTTAAGCTGCAATATGGAATGAAAGTGAATTATTTCTTTGCGCAGGTTTTAAATATTTATTGCACTGCAAAAAGCTGAGTTTTTGTGTAGTTTAGGTACAGTGTTTACAGCAAGTGAGATTCATTGTTTTCCTGACTCAACCCTGTAGACAGGCTATTTCGAGTGGCAAATCTGTTTATTATATTGAAGTAACTAATGAAATATTTGCTGGCCTCGATATATCAATCTCTTGATCTTCAATCCCTATTAAAAGTTTCTTGACTTCATAAAATGGCTAATGGAGTTTCTTTGCCAGTTTCTTGTAAAATAAATTAAGAATAATCAAACTATTGTCTTCTACTTATGAGATAATTACCAAAATCAAAAAATTCTTATTGGCTTCACCCTATTTAACAAACAAATATTTTGGGGTATGGGCTTAACAAAGGGAGGGGCTTGTTTGAAGGTGTTGTTGTTGCAACAGGTGAAAATATTACAAAGGCAAATTTTCTTCAACTATTTAAGAACAGACAGTGTGCTTTAAAACACAGATATGTATGTTGGGATAAATCTATTGCTGGCAAGGCAATGTACTTCAGCCCATGGAGGCTTAATCAAGGGTAGGGGGTTACTTCACAAAAATTACTTTAAGGGGGGGGGGGCTTATTTGAAGGGGGGCTTATTCAGAGGTGGGGGCCTATTTGATACTTACAGTAAGAAGAGCAACAAACAACGTAAAATTGTGAAAATTACTTTATACACAGCTGATTCCATTATACACAGCTGATTTATCTCACAATATGTGACCCATACTACTCACTTCAGAACAGAGAATAGCAAATTCCCTGTATCGCCTTGCACAAACATATTTCCCTGATACATAGATATTATACACCTGAAAAATAAAAAGAAAGTTGAGAAAGATTTGGTCGAGATTGTTGTACTGAAAGGAAAGAGGCTAAACTTGTGGTACTAGGTTAGTGAGCCTGTCTGGGGGCAAGCTAAAACAGAAAAAATACTGAAAAATTAAGAAAAGGAAAAAGGAAATGAGGAGGGAGACAACCAGGAAACAGAAAGAAGAAGATTACAAGGAAAGAGATGAACCATTTCTGCTGGTATAAAAATTATTTAAAGCTTTACAAAACTGAATTAAATTGAACTAAAGCCCAGGTTTTGTGCCAACACTATAATGGTGACATGTTTCAAGTGATTGGTAGAGCCCAGTCACTATTTCATCTAGCAGTTTTAGAATTCATCAACAGAAAAATGAAACAAATGCTATTCTATAAACAGAAGGAGTCTATTTTCACTCTTGTACTCCCTTGGTAATATATTCTTCAGGCAAGCAGCACTGATTGGACAAACTATATGGTCATGTGCTTCTTTTTCTGGCTGGCCTATTTTGATCAACAAATTAGTATACATATTTCTTAGCTTAGAGTTATTGATCAATGTTCTGACGTCTTATACCTTTAAGAGTATCAGATGGAAAGCTAAGGTATGTTTCAAAACGAAGAAAATAAAAAAGAAAATAAAGAGGAAAAAAAAGTGAAAAGGATGAGAAAAATATTTATATCAGCAAAGGTAACAAATTTTAATGAGTCATGTATTTCCAACGCTTTTAATAGAGACAGAAACTGGGTTTAATGTGCAGAAATAAGCAAAACCAAATCACATACCACATACTTCTGACCATGAGCTTCTTCTGTTCTTGTATCAGGTATTGTTATTGGAATGCCTCTTCTTTCAGAGTAATCATATGGATCAACTGGTCCTGCTGCATCAGCTGGTCCATCCAGTTTTCTAGCTTCACTTGGTGTCACTGATATAACAACCATTTCCAAGGTATCTTTACCTTGGCGAATGAGTTCAACTACCCTCTTGTGATCTGCACCCTCGACTGAGATCTTGTTTCTGTAAAGAGGTTAGTAAAGTAATTCCAGCATACAATTTGAAAGAAAGGAGCCAGAAAATTGCTGTCAACACAGCATAAGAACCGTGGAAGACAATGGGGTCATGTGTCCCAATTTTGCAGAAACAGACATAAAGTGCCTATTAGCAGTTCAAGAGGGTGCTCCTTTTTGCCTTGATGTGTCCTAATAGGCTAGGCTTTTGCCTTCATATATCAGACTAGGCTTTCATTGGAGAAATAACCAATATAACAGGGATTTCCCCCTAGCACAATTTTACTTATCAGCTGGCAGCAATGACCAGTGCAAGAAAGTCTACGGGTTCACAAAATAAATTAGCCTTCTTGTAAACTACACAATAACAAAAAAAACATTCACCAAGAGTGAAATGAAAGGCATTATACTGTTAGCAATTTAGGATGCCTAGTAAAATTCATCTTTGTCTCGTCTGTGCCGAAGTGGAAAAACATTATTTCAATTTCAATGCATATTTATCCGTAGTTGTTTATGTGTGTCATATTTATGCGTCTCTTGTTCAGCTTGTATTTAAACCTCTTTTTGATTTACCTTCATTGCTGAAGATGGGAGGAGTTTTGTCTCAAAATCTATAAATGGCCTAGAATAATCTTTGTTATTCTTTAACAGATTGTAATTATTCCTGGATGAGTCAAATTATGACTACCAATACTGATGGAGTGTTTCTTGAATAAAACCTGATGTTCATCATGGCCATTGTGTTAAAAGTTATTCCAACTCTTCCTTAATTGTCAAATTTTACATTTAAGTAAATCCTTTGTAAACTTTGATATGAGTAAATATCAAATCATTAAATGGAGTCATGTCTAGATGAACACAATCTGTTGCTCAGTTTGCAGCTGATATGGTCAAGGTACAGCTGCTACAACTAAAGTCTTTCAATAGTCTGGCGTCTTCTATTAAAAGACTTTGCTACAACTAAATTGTCACAGCTAGAATTTACTTCACCTCTAACTGTAAAATTTGCAGAGTAAACAACTTTCTAAGCTTGCAGGTCACAGCTGAAAAGTTATTGTTACTTGAAGCTTAGCATGTGTAGAATACGAAAAGATTTTTACCAGAGGAACATGCTTTGTTGTGCAAGAAGGATTCAAAATTATATGGTATTTCCTTAGGACTGAGACATAATATGAAGGGTGTGCTTCCAATTCGTATAGAACAGGGATTATTGAATGTATTGTTTGCACTAAGAACATTGACAAAAATCGCATTTTCAGTAACAGCATGATCTAAGATCACAGCACAAAATATTTTCGGTGAGTGTGTTATGCAAAAAAACATTTTTATCCAAAGTTGGTCCATCAATAAACAAAACGATTTTACCAAGAAACGTAAAATAAGGCTGCTATCAAAATTAACGCCATTATTTTGTTGATCTCTAGCAATTAGCTTGGAAAGTTTTGCTCTACATATACATCTGCAACCTGGTTGCCAAACTCATTTGCGTTGAGCTAGAAGGAGTTGCGAACGTATTGTCTGCGAGCAACAGCTGAAGCAGATGAAAAAACTACAGCTGCAATACTTACACTTCCAGTATTCTATCGCCAATCATAATGCCAGCTTCCTCGGCAGGTCCACCCTCAAGTACAGCACTGATCATTTGCAATGGTGGGTAGAGCACCCCGTTTATTGACTTCAACTGCCCTCCTTCAGAAACCTGTCCTCGCACATTAAAGCCAAAACCACGATCTCCTTTCTTGAGAACAACATTTCTTGGCTCATACGGGTTGTTTTGCGAGGCACCCGCATCGCTTTCGTGGTCGCCAATGGAGTCACGATCCGATCCACTGTCCGCCATTTTGCAGCCTTTTCCAAAGAAGAGGAAGCTCGTGATGCTCCTTCGTACTTACCAGACAACAGGTTGGTCACCGATACCGGGTCTCCAATTTCCCTACACTTTTCCGCCTAAAGTTGTTTTACAACATTTCCAACCCCTTTCCCCGCCGAGAAAAATCACTCGAAATTTTTATACAAGGGACTAAAATATTTCGATAAGACCCAAAAAAAATCAACATAACACTAGTCACAGTAATTAAGAATGTTTCCTAAAACAATTAGTTGAACACATCTGTTCTTTTATTCATGTTTCCGATATCGTTATGCGTTAGTTGGACTCATTAAGTTTCAAAAAAGCGTATTGTAAAATCAGGTTTCCAAAGTATAAAATCGCAAAGAAAATTCAAACCCAAAATTATCGGATAGACTATAACAATTTCAAGTGACCCCCTTCGGGCTTCTTCGCTTGCTAGTTTTCCAAGTTCAAAATTTACAATTAGTAAATTCAATGTCATTTACGTGAGAAATTTCAATGCTTTTCCTGTGATGTACGATCTTTTACTAAAGACACAATTCCATGTTTCTCTTTAGGGTTTTCTAGCCTGCACTAATTAAAGCCTACTTGCTTACTAGAATTTGAACCACTCCGCTAACTCTAATCATCTTTAAAAACCCGAGAGTAGACCTCATCACAAGCTCTGAAACGACATTTTCAAAATGAGGTGAACTTGAGTGAAGTTTTTAAAATCATGGTTAAAAAATACTTCTGGGGCCCCTTTCAGCTGGGGGGCCTTTAAATAACGAGCTAAGGTACCCTAAAGTGCGTTACACCACTGTTCTAAGGTCATCAAAAGGGAATGTTTTTGTGGACAATTTACCCCTTGACCCCAATCTTATCACCCCACAAGTTTGTTCTCACTATGGCCCTGGAAAATACTCCCTTGTTATCTTACATTGATTTCTCTATGAAATCGCATCAAACGTTGAAGGTCTCTTTCAGTGGCGGAAATTCATTTTTCAAGTTGGGGGGGGGGGGCAATGCCTACAAAAGCAAGCAAATTTGCCGACAAATAACATAATGTTGCCGACAAAATCGACAATTTGGCAAAACATTGGAGGCGGTTGCCCCCCACACCCCCGCAATTTCCGCCACTGGTCTCTTTTAACATAATTCGTACACAATTCTTCCTGTTCAACAGCAAAATCTTCTCGTTTACTAGCTTAATTATTTAGGACGCGAAAAAAAGCAAAAAGAACAATTTTTCCAGCCAAAAATATATCAATAAATCACAAACAAGGCCTTGCGAACCAGTATTAACGATCATTCCAAAAGATTTAACGATTATAAGATTGGTGTGAAAATACAATTCTGCTTTCTTTCTTATGTCGATCTCACAAACTGTAAAAATTATGGAGTTTGAACCGAAAATATTATAACACCAACTACATCGACAAGTGACGACTCTGTATTCAAAAAATTATTCGAGTTCTTATATTTTGCTCGAAATATTTCAAAATGTCAATATAGGGGTGTTGGAGTTGCAAACATATCCACAATGATTACATGAATTACAAGAGACAAATGGTAGGTTATTATACTTTAAAGGGAATCACATACTCTGGGAGCTGGTAAGGACGGTCATAGCTCTCGCTTATAAATTGAGACATATGCTTGATGCACGGGGTATGTTTCTCAAGAGCTCACTGGTGCACGGCTGAAACTAATACATTTCAGCCAGTGGTGTAGTGCTATCAAAATAGCAAGAGGGTGGGGGGGAGAGGGGGGGGGGGGCTCTTGCACAAAATGTTTGGAAAAACAATAGCAAAAGTAGAAATTTGCCAATTTTCGGTAGCAACACCTTCCTTTAAGCTCCGTGTACATTTTGTTGGAAACTGTGACAGATTATGTTCCAAGACAATAATTTAGGTTGATGACAAATTAAAAAATTAGGGAAAAATAGCACTAATGGGATAAATGTTGCTAATACATAACAGAAATTTAGTAACTAACAAGTGAGAAAGAAAAAAATCCGATGAAAGATATCAGTGAAATATTGCGACGATATACGAGAAGGGAATAACTGTTCGTTGTTTGCAGGTTTTCTTTGTTTGGACTTTAATTTATAATTCAAATCATAGTTTTATCAAAAGAAAGACATTTGAGGGAAGATTATTTGTCCGTAGTTTGAAAGTAACGTAATCCTGATTGGAAGATGTTTACAATATACTGGTGTCACTAACTGTGGGCAACAAACTGTCTACAACTCTATACGAGCGGCAGCTCATTCTTACAAACAGCGTACGAGATTTACACCAAAACAAATGGATTCCCAGTAATTTCAGATAAAACAATAAAATTTCCACAACGGTTTACTAAATTTTTATAGAGTGATTTGCCCCTCGACTCTGTATTAGTGGAGCTAATTGGGCGATGAAAATTTTACAAGGAAGATGCCATCTTGAGTAAGGGAGAGTTTGTGTAAACTGATGCACAATTTTAGATTAAAGACCAGGGTTAAAATCGTATAGCTAGATATCGAAAATCGTTGTTGAATATTGTATAAAGCGGGAAGAATTGGCAAATGGATAATAAAGGGTATTGGGAAAGGGCAAAAATTCTGTAGAAAGGAAAAGTCGTTACTGTGAAATTATGAGTATACTAGAGAATTTGATACAAATCTAGTCGGAACAAGAGACAAAATGACTCAAGGGGCGACATACTACATCCAAATAAAAACGAAATAAATAACCTTTAGATTTTTAATGTAGACAAATTTCAGTCAGAATCTTCATCTTCGCCGTAGTCATTTGCTGTAGCCGCTAAAAATATTGAAAAGTGACATTAATAACCACTTGTACCAGCAAGAGAAGCGAGACATGGGACATAACTCAAAATTGTTAATAAAACTGGCAATGTTTTGCTTAAATTGTTAAAAAAACTCATCAGCAAAAGATTTAATTTTTTCATTTCATTTCTAAGATATTACTAATGCAACTCTCCCCCCCCCCCCTCTAGAAAAATGTTGATAGCAAATATCATACAAGCCCATAGAAACTTCATTAATTCCCACGAAAGTTTGTAGCCAGCCAACTTTGTTTTCATAAGGAGAGGGAGACAGCTGAATTCGAGCTTAAAAACTGACATTATTGTTCCAGGGCTTTTGGCAGTGATATAAGGTTGATTCGGTCAAAGGAAAATCTAAAAAATGTCCCTTTAAGGCACACTTCCACTATTAAATATATATCGATGCTCTAACTTATGAACTTAACTTATGAACTTAACTTATGTTAATTTATGAACTTGATAAAAAACCAAATAGGTTTTCCTTGTTTTTTTCCCGTTTTTGCTAAGATTTAATTTGCTCCCAAGAAAATCCACACCTATCTCAAAACAATGATATGGTATTAGGCAATTTAAAGGTTATCGAAAGACAAGTGACTGACAGTAACCACCTATCAATCAGTACAACTTTAGTATCTGTTGATTGCCTTTAAAAGTCACAGAATATCAGAAAAGGAAGGATGGCAAAAAGTTGCTGTTAACGACAAACTGCAAACCAAAAATGAAATAAAAAGATTATTTTACAATTGATAAAAGCAAAAGTTCAAAAAAAGAGAGGTGTTTTATTGGCAGAATTCCTTGTTTATATCGGAAGTAACATGAAATTCATTCGATTTTGTGACACTACATCGTTGAAGTTTCTTACCCACTTTATCCTTTAGCAGCATTGCAACTTGTGGATTCCTCGCTAGATCGTATGGTTTTTTCTTTTCGTTGTTTTGAATGTTTTTATTTGCACCTTAAAAAGAGCATAAATTGTTCTCAACACATTGGGTTCCATGCTGAAGAATGGCAATTGTCAGCTTTTGAAAATAGTTGGCAAAGGCGTTATGTTGAGACAAATAGGGAGACTTTTAGGCCATTCTGTGCTGTTCATGCGAGGCTGTAAGCTAATTTCAAATACCTTACAAAGTCGAGGCAGGGACATGGTTTTAAAAAGAACAATTTCTGCTTCTGAGTTTTGGCACAAAAAATGCCTGACCGGAGCCAATAAGGAAGGTCTTGTAGGAACCAAAGTTTGATTGGGTCGGCCATTAGAAGCATTTCACTTCAAAACAATGAGACAGCCTCATATGTTATTGTAAATGGAGCATACACTCATTTTTTATAACAAACAAAGATCGATGTTGAGTACCCCATTTCCTTACGCTTTAAGAAATTCTAATACTCAATATTTCGTTAACTTTAGCATTTAGGGTCCATACTTAACTTTTCATGCTATGAAATTTTCCAACAGAAACTTCTAGGGGAGGGTTTTCGCAGCTGCGACGTTTCTACTGTTTTCAAATGCTCAATGCATTGCTGCCAAGAGATTCGCTTCCGTTCTAGTGCTGTTTTATGTGGGAAAAATGCATTTTCTTTCTCTGTGTGTAAGTTTTTAACCATCAAATCAATTATATATATTGGTAAATCTTTACAAAAATACTGCGTTCTTGAAATTTTTCGAAATTGAATATTTTTTTGCTTCGCATACTGAAGTTTCTGATTTTTTCCCGACTGCTCTGTACTCGTCTTTTATAATCAGTTTTATATATAAAAATGGTTGATTCATGACCTGATCTTTGTGTTAAAAAACATAATCAGGCGGATCTATGTACCACAAAACCCGCTGAAAGTATGCTTGAATTGACATTTTAAAAGCCACGAAACCCTTCTATTAAGGACTGGAAAAACTTGTTCCAACAGGAAACAGAAACAGGAGACAACGTACCTCGGTCCAGAAGAATCTCGACCACACTTGCATGACCCTTCCATGATGCATTGTGAAGTGCTGTGTCGCCAAGTTTATTCTGGAAGTAATTTACCATACTGTTAAAAAGATATAATTCTTTCAAAAGTATAGGGTTAACATTTGTATACAGAGTGGGTATTTCCCAAATAGGGGGGGGGGGGGTTGTTGTTTTAGGAAGTCCTAAGCGAATATTTAGAGACCCTAATTTTATGATTTAATGAGCCTTGGGGTTAGGGTCAGTTTCTCGAAGGAATGCGAAGGGTTACCATATATTATATACAGGACGGTAGCCTGAGCCCTAGACTTCTGGTTCTACTTTGGGGTCTGGAACTCAGGCTACAGGACGGTGGCTCCTGTTGTTCTGGGGGAGAGGAGGGGTAAGTCCCTAAAATTAGAAAAACCTTTGTTTCTAACAAACAATACATTTTGTTCCTATTGTTAGGGAACAAAAGAGACCAAAATAATTTTATCCTTCCTAGGAAACTGTGATAAATCGCATATTCTTTGGTGGATATAAGTTCAAAATACCGTGTAATTAAGTCAGCCACAAATCATGCGCTGACTCAGAATATAAGCTTAAATATTTATTTTCCCACGGGATTTCAGGAATAAGCAATATGGTGCAAGGTAATCCCACGGGAACAGAAATTATTTGTTGAATTATTCAGTTTACTCAAAGTATGTTTGAATAAAAGAGAATTCAATTAATTGAAATATAAAATCACAGTCAACGTATGATATCAAGAAAAGCGATATTATAATACTAATTGTCAAATATAGAAGGTTTGAGTTTGCATCGGTTATAAGTGGGGAAAAGAGGCTTTTCCTGTCCATTCCCACCCAATTATCAATCCGATTTGAGGGTTATTGTGTATCCTTAATGTTAGGCAGGCGAATTATCTTTCCTTTGTTGTCATTTAAATATCAACAATAAATACTATTAGAAAAATATGTTTCTCAATGACAGCTGCTTCAGTCTCAAGGATATTTGACAAATATAACGAGGCAAATGTAAGTAAATTTATCAAAATACCTGCACGTTTACATCGACGTGAGGGAGATTTAAGAGTTGAGCCGCGCAATCTACGAAAAAAGTAATCAGGATTAAATATGAAGGCAAATTTATAGAATGCCTATCTGAATCGGCTGAACAATATTTTTGACGGTCATAGAAAATTGGGTCCTCTACTAGATTGAAAATACTTCATGAAATAATATTGAAAAAAAAGGTAAAAAATATTGTCAGCAGAGAAAAAGTACATGGGTATTGAAATAATACACGGTCAGTATGAAACTGCTTTTTTACTCAAATCTTATACGTTACAATCCTCTAATTCTTCATGAGTATTTTGTCTTTCAAAGTTACGCTGGACCGTTATCAATTCGATCAAAATTTACTTCTTTGACTAAATGTATTGCATCGTGAAATGGTGAGCTGAAAAGAACGATTTCTCCAGATTTCGTTCTACTTCTTTTCATTTCATAAATCAGCTTTAAAAATTAACAAATTCCGACGGTGCATATAAATCATGAGCAAAAGGAAAATTGGTAATAAAGACGAAGGCTGGCAGTGCCGTAGAAAGGAAAATTCATAAGAGGCGATAAATTTAGATTTCCCGACCGAAATCTATAAGCCAGTTTATTTTTGTCATAAGTTTGGACATAATATAACTACATTAGAACAGAAAAGCAGAAGATAAACAGAAGGTAAAGGCAAGTGTCACAAATTGTACTATTTGATGATATTATGGTCTCCTCCTCTAAAAGGCGTCTTAAGTAGGCCTACTATACCTAATTGAATGAGATTGCCCATCTGATTCAGAGCATCGAAGAAATTGTTATATTAACTTTAAAAGTCTTTCCTCTTTAAACGTAACATTTAAACAAAAAAATTGACAACCATGTTATTATTCCATGAGGATCACAAGTTTTCCGATAAAATAGCAGTTTAGCCTAACAGGTGTGTCTTTCGCCCCCTGACTCCCTCTATCTACGGCACTGAAGGCAAATATATTTACCAAAATGGCCTCCTGATGCAGCCCAGTGGAGTGCTGTTGAACCAGACTTATCAAGGCTATTTGGTGACACCTAGACGAAACAATAAACCTTCAGAGAATTAAGGCCATTTGTCCTATTTTTAAAATTCAAATTTGATGAACATGTTTTGATGTAGCACAATGCAGTGTTTTTGTCTATAAAAACAACGGGATAACAATAAAGGATAAAACAAACCACAAAACATACCTTTTATGCTAATATAATTTAAAACATTATTTCAAACAACTTTTGAGGCCTGCACTAAAATATCTTGTATATATTAAATAAAAATTATGGCAGACTTTGCCAAAAGAAATTAAAAAGTCCCGATCACTAGAAATATTTAAAAGAAATATTAAGTCCATCAAAACTTTGGACTGCAGCTGCAAATTGTGCAAAGATATGTTCCAAATCTAGGTTTTTGTAATTAATATATTTGTAAATTGTAATTAGTAAATTTTGTATAGTTGGCCTTAATTAGCTAAACGCTATTTTCTCCGCCAACTCTAAATAAATTGTTTAATATTATTATTATGATTATGATTGTTATTATTATTATTAATAATTATCATTACTTGAGAAACTTATATTGTTAATTTATCTGATAAAATTAAAGCGAAGATAAAAAGTAGATCCGAAATGTGCACAAGGGATTCTCTTACTCCGGGAGTTTTCTTCCCCTTCTATTTCCTCCTTTATGTATTATTGGTATGAATTGTGTCGTTTTCAATTTTCGCTAGATGGTTGAGTTAATTATAGAGGAAAGTTTAAGCTGGGCTTTCTTAGGCAAATGCAAAGCTAGAGTCAGCTGGCATTGTGTAAACTGGTTCGTGCTAGAACCAAATGCTTAAATCTACATGTTGGCATAAATTGGTTATGTTTCAAAGCTGAGCAAAGAAGTCCTAATCTATGGTAGGGAAGGATTTTAAAAATAGAATCAAATATGAAAGTATTTGGTCCTAGCAACTTTGTTTTACTTATATTAAGAGAAAACATGGATCAAGATTTGATCTTAACAAGTAAATAAAGAGCAAAAAAGCTTTTACGATCAATAATATCTATTGGACATACCTTGTTTAGGATGCATTCTTTCAAAAATCCCAAATTACCTGGATGTAGAAATTGTTTGATTCTAACATCGATTAAATGAAACGTAGTCAGTGTGGTGTATGCATCAAGTTCAAGGGGCTATTTTTGTGTAATAGGACTGGACGCTAGTCTACATTACTCTATGATAATTTATGTTACTTGTGTATAGTATGTATTGTTGTAATTATGTTATGCTCATTAGTCAGTTTCGAGTCTCAACACGAGTTGCACGCTATCGTTATCGCTTCTTACCGTTTACGACTATTCATAAATAACAGCTACAATGCCTGCCAAAAGTACTTGGAATACCCAGCAATTTACGCTGCATTTGATATCTTTCATTCCCTCCATGAAAAAAATTTGCTACTTCCGCCCCCTTCCCCCTAAAACAATGTTGATGATTTAGAGAAATATCATAAAAGAAGCGCAAAAGAAAGTGCTTCCTGAAATCCTAACCCGTTTGATAGTAAACCAACATTGTTCTGTAAGGGATGATTGATTTTGACCTTGGAAATTGATGTCAGTGTTCCAAGACTTTCGGCAGGCATTGTAGCCTTAACCTATAACCTGTAAATTTTTGCATGCAAAGATTTAAACAGTAATTTATGCTCATAAGGTTAGGGGCTCACGGTACCCGAAAATATCTTTCGTTGTTCTGTACTCGATATGGAAGTTAAGTTTCGAGACTTTGAAAATTGGGATATACATTTTTGATATCCCACTTCTTTTTTGGTCTGCTGCGTGGAAACAAAAGATGACGTCATTTGGCAGTTCTCGGTTGGAGCTTGTTGTCCCAGCTGGTTTAATCAATGGCCGTCGTTTCTTTTCTTTCGCTTGTAAAGGTAGATGGAGGACGCGATGGACCGTTGTAGTGGAGGTGGAAGTAAAAGAAATGGCCTCGGTGTTTGTCATCGGTATAAACGAGCAAATCTTGTTTCTGTGTTACGAGACGCTTGCACACTAGCACCATTTCTCGCACCATGACTTTCACCGAAATCATACCCTCATATTTCTCCCCCTCTCTCGTTTGAAACAAAAATTTTGTTTCCACAAAGTAGATAATCTTTACATAGACCGACCCCCATGCATTTGAGGAATTACTGAATTATCACAATTTTTGTGCCTCTTTGAGGATCTCATGGGTTGTTGGTTTGGCCAATTTTGGTTCGGGTTCTTTCTTGAAGGTTATTTTTGACAGCCTAACGATCGAAATTTATCGTTGAGTCATTAATAACGCTTTTTGTATCTAAAGCCCTGGCCAAACGAGCCAACATTTCGCCCAACATTTCGCCCAACATCTTTCCCAACAATGTTGGGAGTTGTTAGGAACGCTGGCCAAACGATCCAACAATTCACCCAACATTTAGCACAACCATTTTTGGGATACTTTTTGGGATTGAGTCCAAGACAACCTAAGCCTGCCATCCCTGATCTTGAAAGCAACGCTTTTCTTTTCCCCAAAACTCTATTCATCTCCTTTACGGCTTCGTCGTACTAATCTTTACTCACTAAATCTCTTTCTTCGTACTCTTCCATTCAGGGGCGAAACTACCGGGGGGGTGTGGGGGGGTGTGACACCCCCCCCAATCCAAAAAATAGTTGATTTCGCAGGGCAATCGAAGATTTCGCAGGGCGCCAAGAAGAGCTTTATTGCCACGCAGAAATGCCACCTCTGAAGTTCTTAAAGAGCCGTTTAGGAATTTTGAAATGGAAATATCGTATTTGTTATGAACCTCCCTTCCTGACATTGCATTTTAGAGAACGGAACAGGTATGTAAGGAAAAGCTCCGTTATTTGCAAAGCGAAAGCATTTCTTACCGAAAGTCATAGCCAATGGATGCAATGATTGATGCATATGTTTATGAGGGCAAGGTTGAGTCATGCAAATTAATTTAAGTTGTAAATTATTTTCATGACATGCACGGCGTCACTGGGGGGGGGGGGGAATAAGGGGCTGAAGTCCCTCACTTTGGTCAAGATAGGAATTTTTTTATCATTTTTTCTATTACTTTTTAACCGTGCATGAACTAAAAAACATAATAAATCGTTAAGATACCGATTTTGTTTCAACTAATTGCTAATTTTTCACGTATATTTTTATTATTTTTCTTTTATTTGCATTAATTCAGTAAATCATTTAATGTATCATTGCAATGTTTTAATTTTGGATGTGTAAACATGGCCTTCTTGATACAAGAAACTGCACATTTCTGTTCAGGAAAAAAAATTCTCCCAATCAAAACAACATCTTTCTCTGTCATTCACAACTACGTGCAATCTGAAACGAAAGGTTGCCGTTTCTTTCCTTCCCCAACGTCTAACACTAGAGTTTTAGCATGACATCCCCCTCCCTATTTTTCCCAATAAACAATAATATTTTCAATAAACAATCAGTTCTTTTAGCACTATAGTATTTTGCTGAATTTTTGTCTGAAAGATGCTTTTTAGCCCTTTTTACAAGGTATAATTTCAAAAAATTTCTTCACGTCGGACCCAACCATGGTGGGTCCTCCTACCTCACTAAACTCGACTCTTAGCCCCACTGGGTTAAATTTCGTTGCGCTGTCTACATCATGTCCCCCCCCCCAATTAGCTGTTTATTAGCTTAATTTTGCAAACCAACATTAAATGAAGTGAATATAAAAAAACAATTTACGCTCACGTAGAGAAATAGAAATTTCATAGGCAATGAAGTTTCAAGTTTGTTTTTATTGCTTAGAAGTTTGTCCTTGGTAAAGACCAGTGTACACTGGTAAAGCTTTCACTAGTAACCTATAGACAAACCGTTGCTACGAGGTCTGCAGGGCACCACTCAGTTTTGCAGGGCAGAAACCCTTTTCACCCCCCCAAAACTATTGGCCAAGTTACGCCCCTGCTTCCATTATCCAATATTCTTCAGTCGTCCAAATCTATTCTACGCTCTTCATCTTAAAATTTTGATCTCTGCTTCACGAACTCGAGCTTGGCGCGCAGCGCTATTCACTTTTAAAAATTGTTTACAGCGCTTGCGTGAAGCCAACAAATGTTGGGCAACCCGGCCAAACGAGCCAACAACGCAAAACAGCACCTTGAACAATAGGGATTATTTTAATTACCATCCAACAGCCGCCAACATTTTTGACCAGTTTCAAATCGATCCAACAATTCAGCCAACATCTTTCCCAACAATGTTGGGTGACCCAACATGGTGGCCAAACGACCCAACATTTGAGCCAACATGCGAAAAAAGCGTGTTGGCTGAAATGTTGGGTGAAATGTTGGCTCGTTTGGCCGGGGCTTAACGTCACTCCTATATAGTGACAACACGTTGCTGGACTGACGCCTGCTGTTGGTTGCTTCGCTTCGTTCGATTGTAAAATAGAAAAGTTGTTATTATTGGAAATTCGCTGAATCTCGAGTTTCAATCACTGAACTCTGAATACAAGGCAGGGCCAACTGGCCCCAGCTCGAGGGGCAATTCACTCTTGCAAATAGCGTACGAGATTTTGCCTAAAACAAAAGGATTTCCTGGGATTTTCAGGTAAAACAATAAGATTTTCACAAAAGGTGTACGAGATTTTTTTAGAGTGATTTGCCCCTCGCCCCAGCTTACAACTTGAATATTGGATTTTCCAAATTTCAAAAAGTTTCCAAAATAAACATGTTTCATTAAAATCAGAATAGTAGTCAAATCATACTAAATTCCAAAAATGTTTTCCCAAAGAGGAAAAATATGGGGGAATTATCCTAAGTCTGCAGCCCCTATACCTTAGCTATGCCACCACAGAAACATAAAAATAATTTTTGCACCTCTTTTTGCTGCTTCATGCATTGGGTGATCAACAGATTCTGTGCTTTCTTCAACTACAAGGGAGAACATTATATTTTTTAGAATTGAAAATGGAACTTATAGTCAAAAGAGTTTTCAATGTCATGGCAATTCAGGCACCGCGGAGCGTTGAGAAAAGTGGGGGGGGGCTAAAACCGTATAAAAAGAGGCTTTCTGGTAGTTTGATACTTAATATTTGGCATTTTTGCAAAAAGTGGGGGGGGGGGGCTAAAGTCCCCCAGCCCCCTGCTCCGCGGTGCCTGCAAATCCAGGAAAAGGAATAAACAGGTGAGGTCACGTTTGAGGAGCTGTTTTGTTTTACTGATTGAAAACATTAAGAGTTATAATAATAATGATTAAATTGTTTACCGTAATTTGATGGTATCATTCCCTCTTTACTGCCCACCTTTGCCCTCCACCAGCCACTAGGATTATTCTATAAGAGTTCAGAACAAAATTATGTATAAAAAAAAGGTCAGAAAATTTAAGGAGGAAGGAAAACTCAAAGTCTGGGCAACTGGAGAGATTGAGCTGAAATGTGGTAGAAGTATAAGAAGAGGTAGGCTTATAATTTCAATGCCTGATAATTCAGAGAGATATTCCCTCATTCAAGAAAAGAAATTCCCATTCATTATCATATCTGTATGGGACAATGAATTGAGCTTTTGAAACATTGAAGAAATTTTTGTTTCCTTTTAAACAGGGCCCACACCACAAGTCTGAAAGTGGGGGGAGGGGGGGCAATTCTAGGAAAAGTAGGGGACCAAGGCTTTTTCCCCTTTCACAGTAGTATTAAAATTATTCCCTTCACAACAAAGTGGGGGGGGGGCATTGCCCCCCTGGCCCCCCAGTAGCATGGGCCCTATAAAGTTTGATTTGATATCAGACTTTGACTGTATGCATAATAAAAACAAGGATTCTTCAATTAGCTTGTATTGCTGATCCTAACCAAGAAGCTTTCAGGTTTCAAGCAGAGTTAGTTTCCTTGTTAATCAGTAGTCAAATTATTGCTTCAAAAATACTTTTGATTTGATGACATCAGTGTGTAAGGTCTGCACTTGAGCAAACTATAAAGTAAGGAAGATTGCTTCTACTGCTCTTCTATGTATTACTTGATGCCTTTTAGACAGAACTGTCCATGCAGTGGTTTGCAAAACAGGGCAATACTAAGTTGCAAACTTTCAGTTTAAAAGAATAAATGAACTTTTTTGATGGTTCATTCATGTAAAGAAACATATTCTGCATGAAATAGCATGCAAATCAGTATACAGGTTGGTATATTATACACTTAGTGAGCAAAAAGTATTTCACAGGCTGAAAAAGAAATGGCGGCAATGCAGCAAAATGTAAGTTATAAGATGAATTTTTAACTATGTTGGACAATTTATCAAAGTTTGATGCTGGAAATAGTAAATGCAAGAAAATTCTTGACTTTTATCTATTTCTATACAAAATCAACATGTCGCAAAAACACAAAGATTGAGCCACGATAATTGAAGTACCCAAGTACCCATTTGTAATAAAAAAGTTCATCTATGCACCAATTTGTGATATCTTATAACAATGATCTTGGGTATTTGCTTTAGTCTTGGGTGTCTAGAACTGCTCGTTCTTCTCACTTTTGTTGGAGAAAAAGCTTAAGATTTTGGTCGGAAATTTTTAGATCTGCAATGGGCCTAATGGCATTGGCCGCTTCATGATATGTTGCAGTACAATTTAATCAATAAAATATCGTCCACTCTTTCTTTTCCACCCGATTGCAATGTTGTAATTTGGAACAAATAATGCTGCAAATTGTGCAAAATAAATTGCGTCCTGTCATTAATTGAAAATACCAAAATTCGCGCAATAAACAGGTTCCCTCATTCCCCAATAAACAGATCAGACATAATAAAATGTCTTAAAATAAGCCATTTTCCATCAAATACACGGCCATCAATGATCAACTTGGTACTTTAACACCAAAATGTGATCTTGCAAATGTTTTTCTGAACTTATCATGTCGCCATTAACAAAACATGTTTCAAAACTTTTTGACAAATTTTTAGCAAGTCTCACAAAGGTTTCTAAGCTGCGAGACTTTCCGATAAAAAGTTCCTTGTTTTCCTTTTTCAAAAGTGACTTTTTATAATCTTTAAATCAAAAATTGTTGCCAGCAGATTGAAGATTGGTTTGATTGGTTATTATCTATAAAAAGACACCTAATGGCTTCACAAAAGTGGTTTTATTTTTTATCATCATGTTGTTTACACGGTGGTCGCCATTACTCATTTATCAAACCTGTGCAATAATTTTGCTCACTAAGTGTATATGGTTTGAAGGTAAAACCTTAAAGATAATGGCCTAGAAATGTATGTCTGACAAATCTTGGTCTAACAAAACCAATTCTGCATTCTATGGGACCTTGGCAAATTTCAGCTCAAACCAAACTTTCATTAAGATGATATTCTACATAACATGTCTCTGTTGCTTCCTTTTGCCATCTTCAGTTGGTTTTGCGTGATTTCAGATAAATGTAGGATCCTTGGCTTTGGCAAAATTAGGAAAATGTTTTAAGAAATCAGGAGTAGCTTTAAGTGAGCATGGCCTTCTCCATATTTGAGGTTGACCAATATTTCAGATTGGAAAAAAAGAACATTAACATGATTACCTTGTCAATAATATACAATATATCTCCTTCTTGGAAACTTAGTTCATCTTCCTACAAAAAGCATACATGCCAATAAATTGAACTTCAAATAAAACATTTTACACTTTTGTTAATGTTTAATCTTTCATCTCCATCAATCAACTACATACATACGGAAATTAACATGCAAGAAAATAATAAACTATAAATTCAATTAATTTGATTTGGAATTTTTCCTGCGAATCTAATGACTTTATTGAAAATCTGGCACACTTAAAACAAAACTTGCATGAAATGCTTTGTTTAAATTTTATCTGAATTTTATAATTGAATAATTTTATTAAATTAAATTTTACAAACCTGTTGTGCATTGTAGTTGTACAAAGCCCTGACAACCTGAACATGACCTGAAAATGTTTAAATGCATTTCATGAAGTGAAAAACAATGAATTTAAGAAGGAAAAAAACGAGCCTATAAAGAAAAACTTCAGGTTTTAATTTTATAGATATTCTATACAAGGATGTAAAAAAGTTGAAAACATTTTTGACGGCCTGCTAATTTAGAGCATGATAGTATTAAAACATACTGAACAGGAATGATTTTGATGCCCTTTAAACAATAAGAGGTCTTTGTGTAATTCTTAATTAATACATTTACTCTTAAAATTATGTTTGACTGTTATCTTCATGATCAAAATCTACTACCATATAGCAATTCTGCTTCAATACAATCTACTAATCAGCTTTGATTATACACGTATGGGATAAATTGGTAATATAAGGGGAATGTAGATGTATGTTAAAAAATGGCCT
Source organism: Rhopilema esculentum (assembly GCF_057945365.1). NCBI lineage: Eukaryota > Metazoa > Cnidaria > Scyphozoa > Rhizostomeae > Rhizostomatidae > Rhopilema > Rhopilema esculentum. The sequence goes on along the minus strand of NC_142834.1, from coordinate 2,143,427 downwards.
CCTGAAGAAGCACAGTGGAGTGTTCAACTAGGCTCACCAAGGCTTCTTGGTGACACAACAAAAATACACCTTTTCTACCTTTCGTGGCAATAATTTTCAACCCTCCAACAGAAAACTTGTATTGTCTGCTCATCTCTTTGTGGAAATTTGAGCCACATACAAAATGGTTTTGAGGTCATTACAGACCTGATAATACAGCAAGTTCCTGTAAACAAAAAATTTTGAGGACCCTAAGGGCCCTGATGCTCAAGGGAGTGTCCTCTCCAAGTGATTAGCTTAGCTACTAAAATTTCTCCTTAATTTTTCCACTTCATACAAATCAATCTTTTTTACTCTACTTTAAGTGTATTATTGTCTCTTTAGTGGAATGGTATGTCTGTAGCAGAATTTAAAAATAATGAACTGAAGTGCTCGGATGGTTGGAGAAGATGCAAAGCGAAAAATGACTTTAGTTTGTAAAAGCTCTACAAACGACATTTCTTTGTTAAATTCTGACCAAATTATTGGTGCACAAATACAAAAAACTGACAAGAAGTATGATTTATATAAACGGCAATCTCTTTCTAGTGACAACCAAGCAATATTTTCTGTGGGAAGGGCATTCTTATTCCTAGTTTTCGTCAAAAATCATCTTCCTAAATGAATTGAAACTTGGTCTCGCCACTCTAATTTAACTTAACTTAAAATAACTTAAAATGACTCTTGTAATGTCTGCAATGGCTTTAATACCATCAACATAGCTCTGTATATGAATATTTGAGCAAAGTTGAATGGTAGAAACATGGGCCTAACAGAACAGACTCACTGAGGCTGACTTACCTGGCCTAGAGGGCGGAGGTGGAGCTGGTCTTGACGGCCGCGACATACTTCTAACACAAAGAAACAAAGAAAGCTTTAAAATTAACAATATTTTTTATCTTTTTATTCAGCTTTTTGTGCAGATGAATGCTGTTTAAGAGTTGAGAAATGCTCAAAGAATTTGCTGCTGCATCGTGAAATGGCGAAGCGGAAAGCGGACCCGGAAGAACAACAAGCGTAGCCTCGGATGTGCTTTGAAAACTAATGTGCTCATAAAGAGGTCCATAGAGTTCTTAAGTTATGACGTCACAACATACAATTTTACAATTGTTGAACCGAATTTTACAAAGAGTAAAACGCAGTTAAACGTGTTACAAATTTGACAAGATATGGTCACATGAGCACAATTCACCATCAATTAATTGCTTTTTGTCTCTGTTTTAATGAACCAAGCCAGCAAAAATAGATTTTTTCTTTGATTTCATTGACATTACCTCACCAAATCTTAAAATATATTTCCCTGATTTTCTAAAGTTTCAGAGCAGTTTAGAGGTTCCTTTTCAGATAAATTTTCATTTTAGTCAATATATCTGAAATAAACTGTTCTGCCAAGAACAAAAGTACTTCAAAGAGTTTTGTTCATCTCTTGTCCTTTATTGGGTGTCTGGTGTGATATTGGCTACGTATGACGCACAACCCAAAGATTGGGGATAGGATAAAACAACATGTTCCTTCCAACATAAGAAAAAAACTGTCCTTCAAAGAGAACAGTCTCCTCGATCTTGTAGGTCTAAAAACACGGTTAAAACAAGTGATTCTGCAATCGGTCAACAACTTTCAGATAACCCAGATTGTGCAAAACTCTACAATGACAAAATGTTTCAGATAATTGGCAGAGCCCGGTCGTCTTTCCATGTAGCAGTTTTGCAATCGGTCTACATACAAACGAAAAAGCGGCCATTGTGTAGACAGAAGGAGTTCGTTTTCACTCTTGGACTCCAGCGATAATTTTTCTTTAGGCACCCGGCACTGGTTGGACCACTATACTGGTCTTGTGCTTCCGTTTTTCTGACTGGTCCATTTCGATCCACAACTGGGTATATTGTTTATATCATGTTCTTTCTGACCTTTATGCTGACGTTTTATGCTCTGTGGAGTGTCAGACGAAAAAGCTTTTAGCCAATGTGTTATAAAATGTTTGCTTTTTTCAAAGCCATTTAAAAAGTAAAGTCACTTAATTATGACCCGTTTCTGCCTTTCGTGCTATCTTGCCTTACCTGTGGTGGTTATAAGGGGTCAAAAGAGGGCTACAGCCCCGGGCCCCATGCTAATGGCATCCAGAACGGGCCCCACACCCAAGGAAAAATAACAATTATAAAGATCACGTGCTCCCCCGCAATCCCCAAATCCATTGCTTTGCTTCAACTGAAGCATATCTAAATATTAGTAAGTAATCAATAATTTATAATGGCTTTCAATCGACTGAAAAATGGCTTGATTTTGGCTTGCTGGTATTTCAGGATTGATAAGATTGTTTAAGAAAATCTCAACCAGGAAACGTGAGAGACGTGCTCAAAACTTTTTAGCATAACTTGTTTTGATCTGATTTTTAGGCGAAGCACAAATGAGCCAAAAAAGAGAGCACACGTTTTTTGAAACGCCATTAAAATGTTTTGAATTTTTAAAAAAGCTGTAATACATTGTTTAAAATAGCATGGATTTTGCACTTGCATAACCGCTCGCCTTTCAAGAACGAACCTATAATTCTTTCAATGAGTTTTTTTGCTAATATGTGTCTACTAGAAAGCAAGGCCGTAGTATCCAAGTGGGGGGGGGGGGGGCAGGAGGCCATGACCCCCAATAATTTCTAAATGAAAATTAAAAGCAACGTTTGTAATTGAGTTTCACATAGCATTTTTAAGTTTTCCCTTCCCCTCCTTCACAATAATTTTAACAGTGCTACGGCCCTGGATAAGTACGAAATGCTAAAACTACAAGCAGATAAATGTCAACATTAGATAGAAATAGGCACATTTATTATCAAAGGCAAAATCGATACGTTTAGTCATATAAATTATGATACATTCTCTAGCACAATCTTCACAATCTTCACAATCTTCAATCGTTAACTCCTAAAGGCTATACAACCAATCTGGAGCACACTAAAAGGTATATATGTTAAAACATTATTAGTGTCCAGTGGTGGAAATTATAGGGGAGGGGGGGGGGGGGGGGGGAGACACTAGGCTCGGCTCCGCCACAAAGAGAGTTCTCGTTGGAAAATTCGGACTTTCGTAAGGTAATTGACACGAGATTAACGAGCCGAAAGCCCATTCAAGATGTTATCTAATTGATAATTATGCTACTGATTCCCTTTATTATTTGCTGGAAAACACTATTTTCGTTTCAATTCAAGAAAAGCGCATGGTGCAGTGGTATTTCTCATCAAACACTTTTTTCTAAAAAAAGACTAGGAATTATTGCAGAACTGATTACAACGATTCGGGGAGTAGGGTTACAAACTTTAGAATGACAGACAAAACAAAATTCAAAGGTTGTTGTCTTTTCTTTTGTAAACAATTATCAAGGAGAAAGTTTTAAATACTCATTTCGAAATTCAAATTGTATCGGATAAAGTTCATTTGCTTTTTACCTAAATATGTTTACAATTTCAATTGCAGTTGTTCAAGTCCAGCAAAAAATCCTTAGTATCGCCTTAAACCAGCTCTTCCACTTTCTTCGAAAACATCTAAATTCGAAATAATTCAGCAAGCCTATTTTCATTGAACTGATCTAATACGTGGCGTATACGACGTAACGATTCTGAGAAGCAAGTGGTCTGTTCTAAGGAGTATGTTTCGGTTTGCACATAAAATTCCTGACCATTTTTCTGATATCCTTTCGATTAAGAAGATATAGAATGGGAGTAAGGATCTGGTGCAAAGTTGCCAGTGTCATCGCAGTCCTTAAGGCCCATGACACTTGCACGTTTCGTCCGAAAAACGAGCTTATTCGGTAAACAGTTAGCGGCAACCAGTTGATAACATAGACGATCACGATAATTATACAAATTCGGCCATTCTTTAAATGCTGCTTTGCTTTAACTCTAGGCTGCGTTTGCCCTTCTGGGCCGATATTAGTCTCGAACTGCGAAACAGCAATCGAGGGCCTGTTTGCTTCTCTGTATTGCTCTTGACTGATGCTCGACAAGGGTTGCAGCTGTCGCCTTTGATTTTGAATAGCTACATAAAGTCTGTGATTAGATATTGTCAACACCAGTAGCCCGACTGCAAAGTATACCGTGACAAAGACAGAACGCGAGTGCAACTCAACTTCTCCGTTGCAAATCCAGTAAATACTGACTTGAATTAGAATAAAGGCAATTGATAGTGAAAGTGTGAAGGCAGAAGCAATATTGACACGCCTATCTGTGACAAGCGATGCGTGTCGCAATGGGTATTCAATAGCAACTAACTGGTTGAACGTCAAGATGCAGAGAATATTCACCGATGCTAGTGCACTTGCGAACATCGGGATCATACCGACAGTCTTGTAAATATCCACATCGACAGTTGGCACAAGTACCCAGTTTACGGTACCAGTGACACCGAACAAAAACTCAGCAATGGACAATGCCAACAATATTTTGTTGCAAGGATTTTGCGAAAGTTTTTGTCGGTTGATCAGGAACGTGACTAGAATCAACAAGTTCATTATGGCAGAGAAAAAGCACATCACTGCAAGTGTTGTGTAGTAGGCGAACGCTCCAGCGTCCATTTTTCTTCTTCAATTTTCAATAAAACCTGCAAGATGAAATTCAAGGCGATTAAATACTGTTTTAAAAATGTTTAGATACTGTATGCAGAGGATAAAAAATACAGACTATAAAATGTAATATAACTTGTGATATAAAATGTCGAAATTTCCAAAATGTAGAGTAAACCTTATTTGTGTCATGTAGATACCTTGCCTTCACCTCAACCTTGCACGTTATAAAAACTTAATATAAACATTAACTGAATCAAAAAACTATTAGTTATAATGCAGTTTTCAAGCCTGTTTTGCGTCGGGCGGAATCTCGGTCGTTGATTGGCTGAACGAGCTGTCAATCAACTTGTGGCATTGCTCAATGCAGATGAAAGACAAAACAAACAAGTTGGTTTCTAGATACTGAATCTGATAAAATTTTAGAGAGATTCATAGATCATTGTCATGGTAACAGTTATGTTCTCGTTCTTATTTTTAATATAGAAATCTCTTTTATAAGTTTTATATGTCTACTGGTAGTTGCTGCAATTTTACTTTTTTCTAACAAATCTCTTCTTTTAGTTTTATCACTGCAGAAGATTTGAGTTTATCACTGCATCATTGCGATTTATCACTGCACGTTAAAACTAACTCTCGTTCTATGCAATACACATTGGAAACTGGAATTTTTTGACAGTCCAGACGTGTAATGACGAACAAAGATAAAGCTGATCAGAAATTATGAAGTTTAATGAATACATTATTAAAAAAAACCAGAGTTCATTTGTTCTACTGTGAAGGCAGTTTGAAGAAAAAACTATTAATTGAAGGAGGGGTTTGTCGCATGTATAAGCGTATAATTTGTTCAATTGGCTTACACGAGCACGAGCTGGTGCAAAATTAAAGATATGATGTTATTTTGCACGTTTTATTTTGACTTGGGATTTAAATTCATGATAATTGGATCGAAGCTCTGAATGAAAATCAAATTTAAAGAGTGCTGTTTTTGGAATTATTCTATTTCATATTGTGCTATTCCACGACCCAGCTGTATACTGGAATTTTTCAAGCATTTGCTAGTATGGACGGTTGCCTTTGATCTCATTATGAAGCCGAGGGTCAATTACGTAATTTGAATTCAGTATCGGCCTATCATCCCTCTGGTCAGCTACCCTGGGTTCCAGAATCTTTATGAATTAGTCACAGAAATATAGTTTGAATCAATCTAGCTACAGATATTTCTTTTGAGCGAGGATCGGAAATATAAATCTCCTTTCTCTCCTCCACATTCACTAATTCTTTACCACTCATTCATTGAATTGAGACTGTGTATGGTCACCTTCAAGAATCAAGAAGAGAGGACCCAGATGCCACAGTCTCAATTAATTTCAACAATGATAGCCATACACCAGCCAACATTAAAATTACTGGACTTTGCTACGTACCTCATAACAACATTAGACGCAAAACCCTCGAAAAACGTATTATCTTTAAATTTGGTACTTTTATTCCTAATGGCCTTAATAAACAATTTTCGTTTCTTTCCTAATCCAGCTATTATTAATTTTTACCTTATCTTATCTATACGCTTTCCACTCCCCTCATATTATTCTCAAATGTATTTAAAGCTAATCTCAAGGGCATCGTCGCAAAAAATTTTCCTCAATGTTCCTTAGGAGAGCCTCAATGTTCAGTAATTTCCCCTGGTTTTGGGGCTTGTGTAGAAAAGTCTTTCACGTTCTTGAGACATTCCTGATAAAATAGAAACTAAAGTGCTAAAGCAGTCCAATCTTTAAAGAAAATTGGATTCTGAAATGCTTGTCGTGGACTTTTCTCCGAGGAAAACGGATTTGGTTTAAAATTTTTGAATACTGTTATTAATCTTAGGAAATTTAGATTTTTTACACGTGGTGCTTCCTCGTCTTACATAATTCAGGATATAAACGTTAGTGGAATTGTGAAGGAAATAGACAGTTGTAGAATATGGTCAGCCACTTAATGACGTTGAATAAAGGGAAATTGCCACGTAAAAATGCCATGGCTTTCTCAAACGCATTCACAAAATGGGTGTTTCCCAAATCGTGAAGAGGTGTGATCAGCAAAAATATCTTCCTCTTTGGCCTTCCAGTCTTTCAAAGCTAGCTACGCCACAGTTAAAAGCCAAAATTTAAAAATGGGCGTTTCCATCATTTACCAGTGACCTGAAGGGTGTGACACCAAAATTAGTGTCTAACACCCCTCAACCCCCCAATCCGCCCCTGTGCAATATAAACTCGTGCAACTTTGTTGGAAAGGATTGACCTAAGTTTTTTTACACCTAACTGCAAGGCAATTCAATACATAATTTATCTGATTTTTTGTTATAATTGCCCCCAGCCCCCTCTCTTTCCCTTAACCCCCCTCAATGCTACGGACAAGCAAAATTAGATTAGGCATATTGAAAGTATCAATTGTTCTCAGTCTTAAGTGTTGGACATTGACCAAAAACGTTTTGAAAGGAAATTAATTTCCGGTAGCGGATAGCCGCATTCTTATTAGTTAAAATCGTTTGTTTCAAAATCGTCAAAACATTGTAGGCTGTAAGATAAGATAATTATTCATGTTCTAGATTTATATTTTACGCCTTGAAATGTTTTCTTCAAAATAGTTACAAAGTTTTAAGATAAAATCAACAAATGCAAATTTGTTCAAAGTCTCAAGTGGAAGCCACAAAAACGGAATTTCCTTTTTCACTAAAGTTTTTCATTTGGAACAGAATAGGATATTGCCATGACAGTCGAAAGCAGTCATAGAATGTCCTAACATATGCACTAAAAAGACGCAATTTCTTTATACTCCATCGCCAGGATGGTTTTTTAACCTTTTTTCTTCTAGAAACTTTCTGGTTGAAATAGAAGCAATGTGTAACAAGTAATTATTTGTTATTTGACATCAGGTTGTCACTATTCGTTGCTATTCAAGTAATAAGGCGTCCAAAAAATGTTTATCTGGATCCGCACAGCCATTTATGCAATGGTGTTCATTTTGTTCCTGCAAAGACAAGTTTCAAACTCTTTGGGAAAATGCAAATGTTAAACTGATAAATACTTGCATTGGACAGTAATGTGTCAAGTAGGAAAGTATAGTCTCATGGAAGTATTAGGTTGGACCCAAATAAGTTTGAAAGACAAAACCTGAATTTCAACAGAAGTCGTATTGTATTACATGAATAACAAACAGGAAAATTAACCTTCTATTTGCACAAGATTTGCCAATAGACTCAGGGATTTTTGTGTTCTTTAGCAAGTATTGATACAGCTATGATAATTTGTCTGCCGCAAGCGGGTTGCAACAATTTATTTCCGCAGCTAAGAAAAGATACCAACCGGTGTAATACTTTTTTTTGCGTGGTTACCAGAATCTGCGTGGGCTACTGCATCAGGGCAAGATGCATTATGCCAAACGCTGCGTCACATGACGACAACATCAAATCATTCTCACAACTACTTTTAAGATGTATAAAACTTTGAGGAGGAAAATCTGGGATTATACCCACGCATGCGCAAATATAAAAGTAACATGAAATGTTTCAGGTAGTCTACAATCTTTTTGTGTTCCTCTTCCGTTCAGTCGTTCCTCTTCCGTTTTTATTGAAGGAAACCACTTTATTTTGGACAAGAATCGAAAATAATGAGCCTACGCAGAAAAATTGGAAATGTTAAGTTTCAATTTATCTGCGTGGCCTACCTTACCTGCCCCCTGTCTAAGTCTACAAGTTGCCACTGTTCTTAATGCTTCAAATCGATGAGAACTATCCTATTATCGATGTTTTTGATAAAAAGTTGCTATATTTTAGACAAGGAATCGAGAATAATGAGCCCACGCAGAAAAATTGGAAATGTGAAGTTTCAATTTATCTGCGTGGCCTACCTTATCTGCCCCCTGTCTAAGTCTACAACTTGTCACTGTTCTTAATGCTTCAAATCGATGAGAACTATCGTATTATGAACGTTTTTGATAAAAAGTTGCTATATTTTGGACAAGAATCGAAAATAATGAGCCCACGCAGAAAAATTGGAAATGTGAAGTTTCAATTTATCTGCGTGGCCTACCTGATCTGCCCCCCTGTCTAAGTCTACAACTTGTCACTGTTTTTAATGCTTCAAATCGATGAGAACTATCATATTATCAACGTTTTTGATAAAAAGTTGCTATATTTTGGACAAGAATCGAAAATAATGAGCCCACGCAGAAAAATTGAAAATGTGAAGTTTCAATTTATCTGCGTGGCCTACCTGATCTGCCCCCTGTCTAAGTCTACAACTTGTCACTGTTCTTAATGCTTCAAATCGATGAGAACTATCATATTATCAACGTTTTTGGTAAAAAATTGCTATATTTTGGACAAGAATCGAAAATAATGAGCCCACGCAGAAAAATTGGAAATGTGAAGTTTCAATTTATCTGCGTGGCCTACCTTATCTGCCCCCTGTCTAAATCTACAACTTGTCACTGTTCTTAATGCTTCAAATCGATGAGAACTATTGTATTATGAACGTTTTTGATAAAAAGTTGCTATATTTTGGACAAGAATCGAAAATAATGAGCCCACGCAGAAAAATTGGAAATGTGAAGTTTCAATTTATCTGCGTGGCCTACCTGATCTGCCCCCCTGTCTAAGTCTACAACTTGTCACTGTTTTTAATGCTTCAAATCGATGAGAACTATCCTATTATCGATGTTTTTGATAAAAAGTTGCTATATTTTAGACAAGGAATCGAGAATAATGAGCCCACGCAGAAAAATTGGAAATGTGAAGTTTCAATTTATCTGCGTGGCCTACCTTATCTGCCCCCTGTCTAAGTCTACAACTTGTCACTGTTCTTAATGCTTCAAATCGATGAGAACTATCGTATTATTAACGTTTTTGATAAAAAGTTGCTATATTTTGGACAAGAATCGAAAATAATGAGCCCACGCAGAAAAATTGGAAATGTGAAGTTTCAATTTATCTGCGTGGCCTACCTTATCTGCCCCCTGTCTAAGTCTACAACTTGTCACTGTTCTTAATGCTTCAAATCGATGAGAACTATCATATTATCAACGTTTTTGGTAAAAAGTTGCTACATTTTGGACAAGAATCGAAAATAATGAGCCCACGCAGAAAAATTGGAAATGTGAAGTTTCAATTTATCTGCGTGGCCTACCTTATCTGCCCCTGTCTAAGTCTACAACTTGTCACTGTTCTTAATGCTTCAAATCGATGAGAACTATCCTATTATCGATGTTTTTGATAAAAAGTTGCTATATTTTAGACAAGGAATCGAGAATAATGAGCCCACGCAGAAAAATTGGAAATGTGAAGTTTCAATTTATCTGCGTGGCCTACCTTATCTGCCCCCCTGTCTAAGTGTGCAAGTTGTCACTGTTCCTATTGCTTCAAATCGATGAGAACTATCGTATTATCAACGTTTTTGGTAAAAAGTTGCTACATTTTGGACAAGAATCGAAAATAATGAGCCCACGCAGAAAAATTGGAAATGTGAAGTTTCAATTTATCTGCGTGGCCTACCTTATCTGCCCCCTGTCTAAGTCTACAACTTGTCACTGTTCTTAATGCTTCAAATCGATGAGAACTATCATATTATCAACGTTTTTGATAAAAAGTTGCTATATTTTGGACAAGAATCGAAAATAATGAGCCCACGCAGAAAAATTGGAAATGTGAAGTTTCAATTTATCTGCGTGGCCTACCTTATCTGCCCCCTGTCTAAGTCTACAACTTGTCACTGTTCTTAATGCTTCAAATCGATGAGAACTATCATATTATCAACGTTTTTGGTAAAAAATTGCTATATTTTGGACAAGAATCGAAAATAATGAACCCACGCAGAAAAATTGGAAATGTGAAGTTTCAATTTATCTGCGTGGCCTACCTTATCTGCCCCTGTCTAAGTCTACAACTTGTCACTGTTCTTAATGCTTCAAATCGATGAGAACTATCATATTATCAACGTTTTTGGTAAAAAATTGCTATATTTTGGACAAGAATCGAAAATAATGAGCCCACGCAGAAAAATTGGAAATGTGAAGTTTCAATTTATCTGCGTGGCCTACCTTATCTGCCCCCTGTCTAAGTCTACAACTTGTCACTGTTCTTAATGCTTCAAATCGATGAGAACTATTGTATTATGAACGTTTTTGATAAAAAGTTGCTATATTTTGGACAAGAATCGAAAATAATGAGCCCACGCAGAAAAATTGGAAATGTGAAGTTTCAATTTATCTGCGTGGCCTACCTGATCTGCCCCCCTGTCTAAGTCTACAACTTGTCACTGTTTTTAATGCTTCAAATCGATGAGAACTATCATATTATCAACGTTTTTGATAAAAAGTTGCTATATTTTGGACAAGAATCGAAAATAATGAGCCCACGCAGAAAAATTGAAAATGTGAAGTTTCAATTTATCTGCGTGGCCTACCTGATCTGCCCCCCTGTCTAAGTCTACAACTTGTCACTGTTTTTAATGCTTCAAATCGATGAGAACTATCATATTATCAACGTTTTTGATAAAAAGTTGCTATATTTTGGACAAGAATCGAAAATAATGAGCCCACGCAGAAAAATTGGAAATGTGAAGTTTCAATTTATCTGCGTGGCCTACCTTATCTGCCCCTGTCTAAGTCTACAACTTGTCACTGTTCTTAATGCTTCAAATCGATGAGAACTATCATATTATCAACGTTTTTGGTAAAAAATTGCTATATTTTGGACAAGAATCGAAAATAATGAGCCCACGCAGAAAAATTGGAAATGTGAAGTTTCAATTTATCTGCGTGGCCTACCTTATCTGCCCCCTGTCTAAGTCTACAACTTGTCACTGTTCTTAATGCTTCAAATCGATGAGAACTATTGTATTATGAACGTTTTTGATAAAAAGTTGCTATATTTTGGACAAGAATCGAAAATAATGAGCCCACGCAGAAAAATTGGAAATGTGAAGTTTCAATTTATCTGCGTGGCCTACCTGATCTGCCCCCCTGTCTAAGTCTACAACTTGTCACTGTTTTTAATGCTTCAAATCGATGAGAACTATCATATTATCAACGTTTTTGATAAAAAGTTGCTATATTTTGGACAAGAATCGAAAATAATGAGCCCACGCAGAAAAATTGAAAATGTGAAGTTTCAATTTATCTGCGTGGCCTACCTGATCTGCCCCCCTGTCTAAGTCTACAACTTGTCACTGTTTTTAATGCTTCAAATCGATGAGAACTATCATATTATCAACGTTTTTGATAAAAAGTTGCTATATTTTGGACAAGAATCGAAAATAATGAGCCCACGCAGAAAAATTGGAAATGTGAAGTTTCAATTTATCTGCGTGGCCTACCTTATCTGCCCCCTGTCTAAGTCTACAACTTGTCACTGTTCTTAATGCTTCAAATCGATGAGAACTATCATATTATCAACGTTTTTGGTAAAAAGTTGCTACATTTTGGACAAGAATCGAAAATAATGAGCCCACGCAGAAAAATTGGAAATGTGAAGTTTCAATTTATCTGCGTGGCCTACCTTATCTGCCCCTGTCTAAGTCTACAACTTGTCACTGTTCTTAATGCTTCAAATCGATGAGAACTATCCTATTATCGATGTTTTTGATAAAAAGTTGCTATATTTTAGACAAGGAATCGAGAATAATGAGCCCACGCAGAAAAATTGGAAATGTGAAGTTTCAATTTATCTGCGTGGCCTACCTTATCTGCCCCCCTGTCTAAGTGTGCAAGTTGTCACTGTTCCTATTGCTTCAAATCGATGAGAACTATCGTATTATCAACGTTTTTGGTAAAAAGTTGCTACATTTTGGACAAGAATCGAAAATAATGAGCCCACGCAGAAAAATTGGAAATGTGAAGTTTCAATTTATCTGCGTGGCCTACCTTATCTGCCCCCTGTCTAAGTCTACAACTTGTCACTGTTCTTAATGCTTCAAATCGATGAGAACTATCCTATTATCGATGTTGTTGATAAAAAGTTGCTACATTTTGGACAAGAATCGAAAATAATGAGCCCACGCAGAAAAATTGGAAATGTGAAGTTTCAATTTATCTGCGTGGCCTATCTTATCTGTAGTGATTGGGGCTCTTTAATTTCAGTAGGCAGCTTTTGCCATATTTATTGGTCAATAAATCTAATGGTCTCAGTACCATGTGTTGTTGCCCTTCTCTGTACCTCTCTGTACCAGTGCTGTTCTTCCACTGGGAAAAATAACGTTGCTGTTTGCTCGAAATTCATATTTTAGGTTTCTAGTAACAAAGACATCCACCATAAATGCCGGATTCAGGTTATTGACAGTTTTATGTATCCCTTCCAAGAATAGCTGTAAATCTATCTGGTGAAGAGACACTGATTCTGTTTTATTAAATAAGGGACTCTTTCTGTTATGGTAAGTATTTGATCAAAATTGGAAGTGCTATTTTTGCATATGATTCGAAGAGCACATTCATGAATCTTGTTTACCGTAAAAGCTCTATTAAGTCCCCTCTCTATTTAGCCCCCCTTTCTAATAAACCAATCTTTTAGGCAGAAATTTGAAATAAGCCCCCACTCTCTATTTTTATACAAGAAAGACTACAGAGTAAAGTGCAATGATTTAGTGATAGCTTATGATGTATTTCGTCGTAATATTGCCAATTTTTTAATTTTTATGTGTTTGAGAGTGATATTGATTCTTTTAAAGCAATACCAGATGATGATGTTTTGCAGGAAGATATTGCTGATTTGATTATTTATTCAGACGAAGATGAGAAAAGACTCAAAATTTCATTGAATTCCATGATTTAACGATTAGATTTCTGCCACTGTTCTGTTATACATTTTCGTTTTTAGACATAAACCAGAAAGCTACAGAAAAATAAAAATCATTATTGTATCCTTGATCTTGTTTTTTATATTAGCCCCCCTCCCTCTCCAATAAGCCCCACTCTCTATTAAGCCCCCCTCTAGGACCCCGAAAATTAAATAAGCCCCCGGGGGCTTAATAGAGCTTTTACGGTATTTCATTATTTGAATTACTACCAGAGAACATCCACAGAAGTAGGCAATAACTAAAATTAGACATGATGAGGGAGTTCATTGCTAGAACTAGTTGAGGTGCAGCCATTAATGTTGATATGCGATTTACAGCAAGAAGTTTTTGACTGGCCTTTTTGCAGAGGTTTGCAGGGATTGGAAGCTTAACATTTTGTCGAAGGTTATTCTAAGAAGTGTCTCTTTGGTACTCTCTTTTATCAGATTTATACAGAGACCCCTTTATCTTTTTTCCGAATATTAGAAGATGTCATTTTTCTTCGTTCATTTTCATGTAACTATCCTGAAACCATTGTGATAACAAGCAAGCGTTTCTTTCTAGTGATTCTAATATTACGTGCAGATCGGATCCACAAAGAAAGATAGTAGTATCATCCACATAATTACATAGAAAGTAGAAAGTAGGACAAAGAACTACAAAGTATATGGTTGCAAATCCCTATTCTAAGCGTAGAAAGGTGTAAAGGTTTTCGAGATTGGGATTGGTTAACTCACATTGTATTCTTTGTTGTACCTTTTAGTGCAAACCGTCTCCATTCCACACCCTTACTATACATCATGGGCACATGCTCTGCACTTTGTTTCCCCATTTTTGCTGCTATATGCATAACCAAAAATTACACTTGAAATGCTTAGGTGCCTTACGAACTGAGCAAAGAGAGCAGGGAATGACTTTTTGAAGCCATGTTCTAAAATTTCTCCATGCAATCTGCTTTTAGAAACATCAAAACAACCAACTCGCAACCAGGGCCACCAAGTAGGGAAACAGGGGAAATCGCCTTTGAGGGTTTCGGGGGCCTCAAAAAGTAAAACATTTCATTTCCAAAATGCAATAAATCAAATACTAATTACAAAAGAAGCGATAAAAAAAGGTACGCCAAAAAAGAACAACGTTCTAAACGATGGCAAGAAAATGACTGCAATAAATGTTCGGAAATGTATTTTAAGACAATCGAAAGCGCGTGGTAGCAAAAATTTAGCAAAAATCTTTCCCTCTATCCCCAGGGCCTCTAGCTCCTTTCCACGGCACAGCTCACAACAATTCCAAAACATATCTATGAAATTATTGCTCTATATCAGGGCTTGTAAAAACAATCTTTTCAATATCTTTGGCATTTTATAGAAACTTTGCTAGGATGCCCCTTAATGCAGGCGTCCACCACTCTAGTGATGGTTTCTTCGTCCTTGTATGCACAAAAAGATATGAAACAATACACTTTTATAAGAATACCTAATTTTTTGATGAGCTTCAATTTTCTTTAATTTTTTTATTATGAGCCTAAGATTATTCTTAAATTAATTTTAAGCGAAATAAGGTATAACCGGATTGCATTATAGTTTTAAGGACTTCAAGACCAGATACGTCTTTTCAAGACATAAATACGTCTATTTCAAGACAGCGTGAAACACAGACTTGTTTTGCTTTCCAAAAGACTCAAAAAAACAAAAAATTTAATTTTTGGTGAAGTTTGAGCCTTGTGCTCTTCTTAGATTATTCTTAAATTTCAGAGATTTTTAGCCTCAATGTTCTTATAGACTTTATTCTTATAACAAAAAGTGTATACACCATATCTGTACTGAGACCTGTTCCTGCTCTTTTGACGCATTACTATAATGACAAACATGATCCAAGCTGTATCACTGCGTAAGACTGTGTGGTGGTGCCAAGTGCAATAAGGCTGCGTTTGACATTACGCTGATGTAAAGTGGCCCACTAAGACTAAAAACAGTTTTAATCATTGCACAAAACCGTCTCAATGCTGCTACCCTGGGTACCAAAGCCACAAAATTTGAGCGCTTAACTAGAGACCCATTTTAAGGAACGTCCTCCGCTTATACACTCGTATCTTCTAATTTCCGCGCTCGAATTTATGTTGCTCTGGTACCAGTGTATAATACTGCACAAAGTGGTAATTACTACACCTTAATATTACCATTTTTTAATGATAGTTGGAAGGTAATTTTTTTGAGCAACTTCTACCTAGTAGTATTTTTTTAGTTTTATCATGTAAATCTTTAAATTGGCCCCTCCCTCTTTTGGTAGTTTGTTAATTATAGTAAGAGCAAATTGAAGAGAAGGGCTTAAACAAGGGTGGGAAAAAAAAGAATCATCTGAAAATTGAAATAAATTAGCCCATTATCAAAGGCTCTTTTAGTTTTTCAATTCACTATGAGAATTGAACATTTCTAAAAAATCGATGTTTACATCAATGTTAAAAGCATTTTGGAATTTCTTTTTATTTATTTACCTTCATTTCTCCAAATATGTTCAATTTATCATGGATAAGAATCCGCATAATACGATTAGGGGCTTATTCAATGGCAGGGGCCATCGCGACCACGCCTTTAAGCTTAGCTTGCATTTATTTATTTATTTTAAACCTTTTACATTTTCAGGCGTAATTTTGTTTCTTTTAACAAATCCTGATTAAATTGAAATTTATCACTTAATAAGACACCAGTCTTTAGTTTAGCTTAGGATACATTTCAGAATTTTTCTTACAGTAATTTTCTTGCAATTGTTTAAAAAATTTACCTTTGCATTTGTTATGTTTGCTGATTCCTTTCTTAAAAAAGAATTACATTATGAAACATTACAAACAGGGACGCCGGAGAATGGGGCGTGAGGGTCAACCGCCCCTGTTGCCTTTTGATAGGAGGGGCAAGAGGGGCCAGCGTGCCCATTTGATTAAAGTACCCTTGAAACCGCCCCATTGTAAAAATCAGAGAGATTCCGTTGAAATTCTGATTGCAGTGCTCAATTCATGACGACATTTCTCAAAACTTGTAAAATAAATCCTTATGCCAAAGTTAGCCAAATTTCAAGATACGAACAGAAGATTGAAATAAAATGTCAGTTAGTAGTTAGTAGGAGGAATGAGTAGAAGCTGAAAATTATTTTCAAAGGCCCTTTACTCAAGCTTGTCCCCTTGCTCTTAAGTCGTTCCACTTCCAGTGTCCATGATAACAGACCTTGAGAACCTGGGACAAAACTGCTCCTGCTCCCCCTTGCAGCCATTTTAGAAGTCGGAATCAAATTTGAGGACCTTAGAGATGCCTTTTATAAATTTCTTGAAATAAAATTATAATTTAGAAAAAGTGTATATCAGCATTTTTCTCCGTGAGGTCTTATACTTAATTACTCTCCCTAAGAAATCAAATCAAATCATAGTATTTACAACGCACAAAGAGATGTTATTTTCCAAAATATTGATTTCCAAAATTATTTTATCTCGTTAGCTTATTTTACTAATTTGTGGCCGAATGTATGTGCTATCAATCTTGGACTAAAATGTTGTATCTATCTTTTCTTTCTCGATTAAAAACCTTTGGGGGATTGAAAAAAAATTTAATCCAGGGCGAGAGCTTTTTTGAAGAGAACCTCTGTTGTAAGATTTTATGACATTATGCAAGGTACAGGCGCCAAAATAGCTTTCGCATGGGCTGCATGCAGAGCGGCCTCTGTTATGCAAATTAGATGATCCAGACGCAAAAAAAGATTTGGAGTGGGCCCACGCAGATTTGGTTGCCACGCAAATTCTAGTATCACACCGGTATGCCCAGACTTGTTTCCAGCTGTTAGCATCAATGCACAAAATACCAGACAAACGACTGCTTCTCTCATATGCTTGGATTCCAATTGCTAAATGCTTTGATCTTCTTTGTTATTCTCCAATATACCAGAAGATGTATTGAATGCTGTTCAAACAGTCAAGCAAGCATCTAAGCTTTGATCCATCAGCCTGCGGGGAGTTTTTTGCTTAAACTCCCTTGAGACGATATACTAAAGTCCTGCCATGCAGATTTCACTCCCACGCTGCAAGGAAATAAATTCCATTCTTGTCCCCGATGACAAGCATCGGCAAAATTAAAATGTACAGATACCTCTGGGTCTCCGTTTGCCACCTGTATCAATAACATTTCCTGAATTATTCTGTTATCAGGAGACGTTCCTGAATTATTTATTGACAGGTGGTGGTTGTCGTAATCAACAACAATCATTTGACCAAATAGGGCGCAATAATACAAAAAATATCTGTTGATTTTAGCTTATTGATTCGAAAGACATGTGCAACCGCACCTTATTTCTCTGTACTACGTTGCTCCAACCACAACCCTGAATTCTGGAATTTATTTTACAATATAACTATTCATTATTCTTACACAGTTAAGAGTAGAGAGAAAAATACTGGAATCTGACTTTGTCAAAGCATGATCTGTCTCATTAGTTTAGCATCGCAACATACTTTTTTTATAGAAAACAAAATGTTGAAAAGCAACGTGGAAATAATTTTTGCAACCTACAGTTGGTCTTTCAACGGTTTTAATTTTCAACAATTGAAATGGGTAGCATAAAATGGGTGGGGAAATTACGCACAATTCTGATTGGTACTGAATGTTCATCAAAAATCGAAAAATGAGCAATTCTTTAACGAGCATTTTAAATGATAGCTACAGACACTCCGAGCCAACGAGAGTAAAAGAGAGCCAGCCAGAGCAAACGAGAGCCAAGGAGAGCCAAGGAGAGCCAAGGAGAGCCAAGGAGAGCCAAGGAGAGCCAAGGAGAGCCAAGGAGAGCCAAGGAGAGCCAAGGAGAGCCACGGAGAGCCAATGAGAGCCAAGGAGAGCCAAGGAGAGCCAAGGAGAGCCAAGGAGAGCCAAGGAGAGCCAAGGAGAGCCAAGGAGAGCCAAGGAGAGCCAAGGAGAGCCAAGGAGAGCCAAGGAGAGCCAAGGAGAGCCAAGGAGAGCCAAGGAGAGCCAAGGAGAGCCAAGGAGAGCCAAGGAGAGCCAAGGAGAGCCAAGGAGAGCCAAGGAGAGCCAAGGAGAGCCAAGGAGAGCCAAGGAGAGCCAAGGAGAGCCAAGGAGAGCCAAGGAGAGCCAAGGAGAGCCAAGGAGAGCCAAGGAGAGCCAAGGAGAGCCAAGGAGAGCCAAGGAGAGCCAAGGAGAGCCAAGGAGAGCCAAGGAGAGCCAAGGAGAGCCAAGGAGAGCCAAGGAGAGCCAAGGAGAGCCAACAAGAGCCAAGGAGAGCCAACAAGAACCACGAGAGCTCGCAAGAGCCAGCGTTGGCGTTGGGATAAAACTTGAGATGGTTGCCAGATATGAATCATCCAGATATCAGAAAAGAAGCAGATTTTAAAGGCAAGGATTTAAGAGGGGTTGTTAGATGATGAATAGATTTTGGTGCCACACCCTAAAGGTGTCTTGAAAATAAAGAAGATGAAAGTAAAGAAAAAAAGAAAATAAAAACGCTTGGATTAGTAGTCTTTTAGAGTCGATGAATTGTTTGAATGATTTCAAGTACACAACAGAGAATCTTTAACACAAATGCAAGTTTTAGGGTGTGACTTTAGGCGTGGCCTTGGGTGTGGCTTCCTACAGCACACCCCTTTTTTTCAAAGTTTTTAGGGCGACACCCCAGAAAGTGCCGAATCACAAGTAACAACGCAGTATTCACATTTTTTTATAAAAATACATGGCTCCAGTTTCAGCCTGGCCTTTTTTGTTGGTTTATCGTCAGCTTCACGTGTTCTATTTTGCCTCTGATTTTTGTAATTGACTTTCCTGTGCATAGAAGTGTTCGGACAAAATATGTGTTTGATAAAGTAATTAATGCTATTTTGCTTATCTCTTTCTGTTTCCTGTGACTATTCTTTAATTTTTCATTTTTGCTGATATTTCATTCTTTGAGTTTTTGAATTTCAGCCTGCCTTGTTTCTTATGTTGATCTCATATTTTGAGCAAATATCAGGCTGAAGTTTCTTTTAAGAGCTGTTCTTATAAAAAAGTGTGTAGTCAAAAAAAGATTGGACATGATTTAGGGAGTCACCAAGCAGATACTTAGAAAAGTGCTTAATCATCCCAATAGTACTGTTGCTTTTGTAAGAGTAGCCTTTATTATGTTTTGTAAGAGTAGCCAAAATTTAAATCTTTACTTGACAAAAAGGAGTCCAAGAATGAGTCAGTTCATCCAAAAAAATATCAAGGCTTAATCTTAAATAATCTTACTAGGAATAAAATTTGAACATACTTTCAAGATTTTATGGGTTAGAGAACATAGGCAGCTGCTGATGTCACAGGCTAGAAAGTGGATTAGCTAAGGGCTTAAAGGTGATTTTCCGTGCATTTTTCATTATCGAGGAAGAAGAAACACACAATCTGACTTTATGTTCACAATAATTTCATACTTTATTTTGCTGTAAACGCAATTATCTAATGCAACAAATCTTATGCATGAAACCAATAATATAACAAACTAATCTCAAAATTTGTAAAGCACTTCCTTATTTTCCAAGGGGGGGGGGGGGGGGGCTCATCCCTCCTTCTTTTTCGTCAGGAGGGGCTGGAGCCCCCAGAGCCTCCCCCTGAGTTTACGCCTATGTTAGAGAATGTGTATTGGGATGGAGGGAGCGTGTTGATAGAAGTGCTTTTGCCAGGCAAACTGCATCAAACACTCGCGTATGGCATGGACGTTTGCCTTCTCGCAATCCAAAACTTTTCTTGTATCAGCTATACTGTTAATTGAGATAACGTGTGACTGTTTAGTGACTTTGGGGCAGGAGGTATGTAGTATTAGAATATCTTTAATGATTAAATCATTTTCGCTTCATGAATTTCAAAATTATCATTTATCTGGTATATGCAAAGGCCAGTAAATTTGAAAAACGTCATTGATAAACTAAAATTTCCAAACACCGGGGAACGTTGAAGGGGAAATCACGCCATAAAAAATCTCGTACCTCTTTGGTGGAAATCCTGTTTTTGGCATTGTTTTGAATTAGCATTTTTCTGTTGGATGTAATTCGATATAATTTTTGCTTGAAAAGTATTTGCAAAACCAGCTTTGTTTTTTTAATAGGGCTATTTTTAAAAGCCCTATTAAAGGCAAGCGAAAAAAGTTTCTGATACACCTGAAGCTTTGCGATTTAACTATAAAAACAAGGATCTGCTAGATGGAGTGGATAAAATTATAAACTTTTGGCAAAAATCGAACGCATAAAAATATCGAATTAAAGGGTACATGCAACATCATCGACATCGTTTTCAGCATGGCCACATTCTTTGTCATACCACTGAGAAAAATGCGGCTCTTCACCGGAGCTTGAAAAGAAGTACTTATTGTAAGGGACATTTCGCTCGTTGAAACACCTGACTACTTTGTGTGTCTGCAATGTATGTGGAATGGACTCGACATTATTCTTTTGCTCTGGCTTTTGCATCCCCCCACGCAATCCATAGGACCTCTCCCATGATGAGCTTCATTGTAATGCCATTCTAAGTTGAACCACAGAATAGGAAATAGTTTCTATTCTGTGGTTGAACTCGGGTTTTCACAATTGTTAGCAGCGTGAACACATCACGGGAACGAAATTGTCCCATCACTTATTAGAATAACTTTATCAATATTGTTGTTAATCTTGGCTAAAGGGTGGTTGATGACCATGTTAAAGCCTGGTCCCCTTTTGGTCGTTTGGGTCGTTGGAGTCGTCAGAGTCGTTCCTGAAAGACACGAACGACCCAAAAAACACATTGGTTTCCACTTGGTCGTTTGAGTCTTTCGAGTCGTTTATTGTTGATGCTGTTCTTGTTCATTGCTTGCACCATGCATCGCTCATTTAATTTGGCGGCATGCATGGAAGGAACGATGATAGCATTCGATAAACAACAACTGATGTTGCAAAGTCAACTATTTCTACCTCTGGTGACTTTGTACAGACAACGATGTTAGATCACTAAATTTCAGTGCAATAGCTTGCCATGATTTGATATTTTTGTATTTTTTTTAAACTATTTCCAATAATTGTTATAATGGCACTCGTATTTTTGAACTTCTTCCATAAAGCTTGCTGTGAAATATTCAGCTATCTTGTTCTTGTTCTAGTCAAACACGCGGTTACAAGAAAATCTCCTATTCTTGAAGAAAAAGTTATTAAAGCGTGGGTCGTTTGAGTCGTTTGAGTCGTTTGTCGACTTCCACTTGCAAAAATCATTCATGCGTGGGTATTTTGGGTCGCGGAGATAGAATTTTTTCCATATTATTCTATTTATTTTTCTATTATTTCTATATAGAATAGAATTGAGTCTAAAAATAGCACTTGGGGGCACTTTTCAGCTTGTGTCTGTTCAGCATCATTATCAAGGTGTCAAATTGCACCAGTTTACCCATTTTCATGCTGGTACTACAATTTGCACAATTCGTGTCAAATACTGTGCTTAGAGCCTAGACTATGAAGGTAAAACCCAAATTCGAGAACTGGGTTCCAGTACCCCATTCTAAAATTAGCATCAAGGGGTAAGGTTGTCAATTACATCTTTACGTATGACTTTTCAGTTTGTTGAAAGTATGGAGAAAGCTACATTTCATATTCATATAAAAGAGAGTAATTATTTAGAGAAGAATGCCTAAATAGAGACATGGGTACCAATTTCATATTCTAAAAATAGCATAAAGGGGCAACTTTTCATTTCCTTTTCTCTTAATATATTTCAATATATGATAATGCACCTAAATCTTTCCTTTCCCACTTTTTTCATAAATCAGTAATGACATATGGAAATTGGCCCAATTCGAGGACTGGGGCCAAGTACCCCAGTCTAAAAATAGCACTTGGGGGAATTTTTCGGCTTGTATCTGTTCGGCATCGTCATCAGCATGTGAAATTACCCATTTTCATGCTGGTATCACAATTTGCACGATTCATGTTCTAACAGCCCAGACTAGAAGGAGAATGGAAGAGGAAAGGGGAGAGACGTCACTTCGATTAAAAATCACTAGTTATTAATTTGTGATTAAATCAATCTTGTGCGTGATTAATTTGATTTTTAGTAATAAAAGTGATAAAAGTGGATTTTTTATTTATTTTTGATTATTTAGAAACTGAATCATAGATTAAAAAGTGCTCTCAAATAATTCCATGCTCAATAAACATCATCAACAATTTTGCAACATACTTTATGAAATTGAAGAAAAAAATTAGCACAAGGGTGGATCCAGAAAGATAATTTGACCGTTGCAGATTTGCAAACAAAGAACGTGCAAAATTTTAATAACATTAACAATTAAAAGCAGATATATCTTTTCTGAACTGCAGCATAAGCAAAATTTTGAATCAGCATGGTAGGTTGGTGACAGTAGCGTGGAGTGAAAAACAGTGAAAAGTTGTTGATCACTTTAAATGAGACATTAAGACAAATGCATGTTTTCTGCTCTGTGGGCTGCTATTTTTGTCATAAGAATTTGAATATACATAAAAAAGCTATCTTTCCTGAACATGAATCCATTAGCAACATGGATGCAAACAGCCTGGAATGAAAAAAAAACAGTGAACAGTTGTTGAACACCTTGTGAAAGACATTAAGACAAATGCATGTGCTCTGTTCTCTGCCCCCGCAAGTAGACAGGGAATTTCGCATAACCATCTAGCAACCTGCCTAAGCCAAATTTTTAAAGTTTAAACCATAACGGTAAAGGCCACTGATTGTTTTAAGCCACTGATCATTCCGGCAAATGACCGGAAATTGCGTTTCCGGAAGCATGAAAAATGCACGGTCAGCAAAAATTTTGAATTTTTCAAATCTCATTATGTGATCAGAAAGAGCTTGCAAAACTGAGCGAGAGACATAAAAAGAACAATGTGATCTGACCTACTGATCTGATCGATACTTTCTTCGTTCGGCCTTTTCCATCCAACAAATAAAAAACAAAATCGTCTTTACATCCGAAATAATCCGAAATAAAACAAAATATAATTTTCCAACTTGCGGAATTGGATTTCTTTTGACTCTTGATCTATTTCCTACTCGAATTTTACTCTTTTTTATTACAACATTAATTACTACATTACTACAATTAAGTTTATTATGATGCTTAGATGTTAACCTAATTAAAAACAACACCTTTGTTTGAAAATCCTCGAAAAGTCTTCTGTTTTAGAGTAAATCTGGGTCACTATGTGCAAGAGTGTATTACATCTTTTAAAAAGTCTTGTTTTTCATGTGGAATTATGAATTTCGGCATATACATGTATTGTGTATTTCGTTTATAATTTTGCATGTGAGGATAATTTGTTATGGAATGGATGAACACTCAGCGACAGATGAAGCATCAAGAATTTTGAAAGGGGGGGAGGAGGGGGGAGGGGGGTGCTAGATAATGAATGAATTTTGATGCCGCATCCTTCAGGTGACAGGAAAATGATGAAAACGCCCATTTTCGAA
Source organism: Rhopilema esculentum (assembly GCF_057945365.1). Lineage (NCBI taxonomy): Eukaryota > Metazoa > Cnidaria > Scyphozoa > Rhizostomeae > Rhizostomatidae > Rhopilema > Rhopilema esculentum. The sequence goes on along the minus strand of NC_142834.1, from coordinate 2,119,597 downwards.
ATTTGTTTTTAGTTTTAAGATTAAGACAATGATTAGATAAATAAACTAAATTGTGCATCATTGTTACTACTGAATGTGTACCAGAAAGTACTTTTTACCGAATCGAAGCAAAATTTACTGAAGACCAATGCCTCCCCCCCTCCCCCCGTTAAATCAGACCCATTGAAAACTTGTTTTTATGGTTTGAGAGAAAACTTCCATTCAAATGGATACATTATTCTGAATATTATTAATATTTGCATTCGCTATTGCACGATTGAGTGGGACAAAATAAGAAACATGCTATTCTGAAATAACAGCAATGTCAACGCAAGCCGCTCCTCGCGTGCTTCGCGCAGTCATTTGCAACGATTCAAGCATTTCACGCGATACTGTTTTTTTCACAATTGTTGCAGTTTATTATTTTAAGTGTTTTGAAATGATTCCTCAATGAGTCGTGAGAAATTCACAAATGCTGATAGCTTGATTTTCGTGCAGCGAGCAATAAAAACAAGAATTTAGCCCTTCAGATGCTGTGTGAGACAAATTAGCGAAGTTATTGCGATACCGAAGAATAAACTGTGTGGCTCTTGGCTTTAGGAAGACCGAGCTTTTGGATTTAGTTTTTTTTATAATGAGGCTTGTAGGCCGAAAAGGCCCATCGCCAACACAATTACCATACTTAAAAGTTAACATATTTACAAATTAGCAATAAATCTCAGAACATACTTACAAATCAACAATGAATCTCAGAAAACAGCAAACAGCTAATACAAAGATTAACAGATGAAAAAATGATTATAAGCTCGAAAGTTTACGTTACGAGGATATGCACATAGAGGACTTCTCAAAAGATTCCCGTGATTCAAAAGCCAGCGATATAAAATTGGCTATCGATATCAGACAATCCGTATCTTCTTGACTCATCAACCAAATAAACTTATCACAAAGGTCAAGGGATGATATTCTGGGGAATTAAGAATAAATCATAGATAACATAGAATTACTAGCAGTCTCGTAAAGGGGACAAACTAATAAAAAATGAATTTTCCTCCTCCACAGCAGTTTTATTTAAAAATTGACAATACGGACATTTTCTATCAATCCTAGGTATAGGATTCTTCCCGTATCTACCTGTTTCAATCCTGAGGCTGTGAGCACTGAGACGTAGTTTTGCAAAGTTGGATCTTTTCTTTTTGCTAGGTATCAAGTCTAAGTAATGCTCAAACTTATAAACACTTTTGAAAGATGCGTATGTACAAAGCTTTTTATTTAGAATAATTTGTTCTTTTTAATTTTCCATAACTTTAGATCTAAAATTGGAAGAAAAGACTTGGAAAAGGTGACCATGTTTCTGGGGACCTGGGATCTCCTTGGATCATATCTGTGTTCTCCTGAGAGCAATTGCCGTGGTAAAATCTAATAATAATAATAATAATAATGGAAACATTTCATTTTCAATTCAACTTAAACTACAACTACAAATCTCACTATTACAAGGTAATTTGCAATTGGCTAGCCTGGTTTTACAAGAAAAAACTATAACAATCGTAAGGTAAAAGGAAAAACTGAGAAAAATAAAATAAAATAAAACAACTAAAGTTAAAAAGGATGTAATTCCGGATTTGTCCATGGCTTATTTTTGCAACAAAATATGTAGTACGTAGTACGGATGGCAATGTTGGAAAGTTTAGAAATGAGATACTGTTTTTGTTGCTGATCGATGGAGAGAGAGTCACACATTTTGAAGAATGAATTGCAGGAATTGCCGAAGATGCCAAGAGAGCTCATAGAAAGATTAACAAAGGAGACACATTTGAACTGCCGCTGTAAACCAGATAAGAGAGGAGCATACTTGCTGTGTTTTCTTGTAGCATTTGTCTCAAGATTGGATTCGAAGCCAACAGTTAGCTCTAAAATGTAGAGGTAATTGTTGTTAGTCCTCAAGAGAAGATCAGGGCGAAGGTTTTCTCCAGTTATGATTGATGGTGAAAGAAAGCCAGGTATATCAGCGTAGATGGTAGATTCATTGACAGCTTTATAATAATAATAATAATAATAATAGTAATAATAATAATAATAATAATAAGACCATATTTATACAAGTAAATTTGTTCAGCAAAAATGAGATTGCTGCTATCAATCAAGGACCTGCGAAACTAATGTACCTACGATATAAATGTTACAACAATATAGTTTAAAAAGTTTTTACATTAATTAAATCTAGAGAAAAAGTTAAAAATCAAAGTCGATATCCTTGCAGCAACTCTTGAACTTCAGTATAGATGTTTCACTTTGTAGTTTGCTGGGGACTTTATTAAAAATTTTTACACCCTGGAATGCAAACGTTTTCCGTCCTGCTTCAGATCAGCAACACTGCGCCGATTGGAAAGAGGCTGAAGAGACTTTGTGAGGTTGAAGTTGCTAATAAGGCGAATGGCTTTGGATTGGATTTGCCAACGAAACGCACTGAAGATTCAGGAGCACCACCCCAAATATGGAAGCCGTACTCCAAGGAAGGAAGATTCGGGACCCATTAAGAGTTGTCATGATGAAAGGAATCTATCTGCTTTAGAGAGAAGCCCGATTTTTTTGAGAGAAATGTTTTGCAAAAAAGGAAATCCTAAATTTCTAATTAAAGTTCTTTGTGTCATCAACACTTATATCTGTGGTCACTGTGTTGTGAAAGTTTTCTATCACGACCGAACGTGCCAGCCTAGAATGTTACATTATTCATGATGGCGAAATAACATGCATTCACGTCAATTATTCTCGTCCAGCGATCAGGATAAGGACAAAATTGTTAAAGCACAATGCAAGAATGGTCCAATGGCCAAGGTTTGAGCATCTCCATAGAACTATGACGAGATCTTGGCAGATATAGCTAATCTTTAAGTTATTTTGTTTAAATTTACTGCAGAAAAACAGATCTTTATCGAAGGCATTGAAGCTGCAGGTATGAGCACTTAACGAATCAAAGATTAATGCTAGTGCTAAACAAAACAAGTAAACAAGGTACACAACGTCTTTCAATAGTAAAAAGGTTAACATGGATTCTTGTGGGATCGTATTAAAGATTTATGAATTCGTCGCTTGTTTGTCGGCACCTTATCGTTAGGCAGCACATAAGAGCATACGTAGTTTGTTTCAATGCGCGTGCATTGCCAGCCTTTTATCTTTATCTGAAAAAACTCAAAATTACTAATTGTGCATGCTATGAGGATTTATGGAACGCATGACTATTTTTTTGCCAACTCAGCTAAAGACGGAGCTGAAATTTGAATTTGCTGAAGAGGCCCTAACCTTAAAGACTCATTGCTAACAATGGGCCTTTGCGAGCGTGGCGACGATCCAAACAATGGCAGTAAACTGTCTTCAATGACAGTAAATTGATTTCAGACTGTCTAAAAATGCATTATGGGATGCTTGCGTAGCGCAATGGCTCATTGTTAGCAATGAGTCTTTAAGCAACGAACTTTAAAATCATTTTAATATGATATTCTCACGTTAGGAACACAAACAATGAAAATTCATGAAACCTTCCTTTTTTTCGCAAAAATTAGCCATATAACAAACGTATCAAGTTGCACATTTTTGAAAATAAATAGAAGGTATTGGCATGATGAATGTTGTAGACAAATAAATATCACAGAAATTCCTGGATCACAAGATCACAATTGCTTCAGTCACTTATTGCAGATATATAGTAAAAAACTTCTTATATTTATTTGCAAATTTCCGAAATGCAGTTCATCATTCCTGATAAATTTTATGAATTTCTGATGTTTTTGATAGGAATGGCGTGCCATAGCGAGGTTGGACTGTCTACGTAACGGGCTTTTATTTGCCTAGCCGGAGACGATAACTCAAAGTGAGATTCTATTCATGTAAACCGCAATTCATGACTTTACGACTGCAGGACTCCGACTAAGTACAAATCTGCTAATCATATGTTTTATACAGGTTACATTTGACCGATTATGATTGATATGTGATTGGCAGTTTGATTAAATTTATCAGCGAAACGAGGTTAACGAAAACGAGGCTAATCCTGTTACATTTAGACTGGGGGGATGGCAATCAAAAGCATAATCTACTGACAAAGAAAATGAAGATGAAGATGAAGAAATTTTAGGTGCTCTTTCACCTACCGGTAGACGATTTTACCGACCAACTAAGGATTTTGTGGACCAACTTAAGCTTAACCGATTTACACATAATAATTGGCTAGTTACGCCACTTGTTGCAATGGAGCATCAAGTAGCTAAACGCAAATAAATTGCTTTAAATCCAGTTAAGGCAATGCCAGTATCCTTAGTTAGATAAAAGATAAATAACATTTAGCAGTAAAGGAATATATTCTATGCATTCTACTGAAAACTTTAAACAATGCAAACTACTCTAAGAACCTTAATAGAAGGGAGGGGGCGCTTATTAATTTTTCGATTTCTTTCCGACCCCACCGGAGCTTATTTGGACCCCCCCCGCTTATTGATTTTTATATGCAATCATTCATATCCCTTATTTCATTTGTCCCTTGATCTTTTAGGTGTGAAATTTCTGTAAAGTTTCTCTCAAATGAAGAGGTTGCATTGTACAAATGTTTTAACATTGAAAAGTAGTATAACATCCGAAAAATTCACATAGGCCAGGCTGATGTATACAATGATAATTAGTCTGTTCATTTTAGAAATACAACAATACATTATTACATGGTGATAATTGTCATTTTGCTATCGATTGTATTCAGAAGAAAATCTCATTTGATCCCAAAAAAGAATCATCACGTGATTTTTCAGAATTTTCACATTTCCGACCCCCCCCCCACTCACTAGGACCCCCCCTCGCAAAACTACCTACCTAGTAACCCCGGCCGTAAAGTGCTTATCTTTCGTGGCATATCGATATTTTTGGATCTACCCGCCTAAATTAGCCATGTTGACATTTGTGAAGCTCTTTAATGTACATTTTTAAGCAGCTTTTTACAGTAGCTGTTGCAACAACTAATTTCCTTGGCTTTTTCCCAGGAAAATCTTTGATACCCTCGACAAAATCTTCACCCAACCTCGAAGTTTCAAGGGTTGGATTTCAGTTTTAGAGTTAGTTAATCCCTTTGGTTTTGGCTGCATAACAACGTTTTTCAATTCCATGTGGTAAAAGTCGTTGAAGTTTGCTGTTTCTATAATTTAATCATCGGATAAGTTAAAAATATTCGGACCTTGTTTTTGAAGTTACTTCTTATTTCCAGGTTCAAATACATGATGGGAGGACCCGTTTTGCGTCAATTTGAAATAGAATGTAGGATTATAGAGGATTTAAATATATAAGCAGACGAGAGCCTGGCAGAATGGCAGAAAAGAAAAACATAAGGGCGCTGTCAAATTCTGCGGTCAGGTGAACTTTTTGAAACCTGCACTGAAGTATTTTGCCTAAATCATAATTTCTTTCAAACAGCCTTTTTCCTTTGAAGTTGTCATATTGAAAAAAACCCACAATTTTCGTGGTTTTCTCAGTCTAAAATTTGAGCAAGCGGAAATTATGACATTTCCCATGCTGATGCAGTGCTAACGAAGAAAGGGTGCTGTGGAGATCGGAATATTTTATATCTGAGCTCATGTATTGACAAATTGACAAAAAATTCAAGTGAGAAATTATAATGTAAAAAGGAATATATATATATATTTGAGCACATTTTACACGTTTATGTTTCTGTGGGTAATGATAAAAACGTCCAAAACCGGCCTAATTCTAGCTGCGAGACACGTTTGTTGTCATTTTCTTGAATTCTGTTTGGCTAATGGGGTATGGAGAATTTAGGTCGCTTAGCCAATCAAAGATTTGAAACCTAGGCTTACTAAACGATAACATCGCGAATATGTTTTCGATATTTTATTATTCTTCTCAATCTTAAGGAAATTTTTGATACATTCAACCACGATAAATTTACAAGAACTACATTTTTTAAGTAAGAGGCAAAGCAGGACTTTCTTTAATCTCACTTCAAGAACTGAATCAGTTCTGTTTCTAAATTTGCACCAAACAAACGCCAGAGACCTAGCTTTTGGTGTTCACCCAGGTTCTTTTTTAAGCCCTCTTCTTTTTTACTTACTTGAATGACTTAGAAAAGGGTCTTAAATTCTACAAGGCCGACATCTATGCAGGTGGCATAAATATAATGATTACATTGAACAATGCATCGAAACAACTGTGGATGAGAATGAATAAACTAAATCCCGGTAGATGAAAGAACCAAGTCCCGGTTAAGGCTGGCAAGTTTAATACACATCCATAAGCCGGTATCTTTGAAAGAATCGGTATTTCAATCCCTTGACATTAACATGCATTTTATGGCTTATTTAACTTTTTGATGCGGCATAGGTCCCTAAGGGCGAGATTATCATCAATTTCAGCCAAGTGCATCTGCGTCACTTCTCCTCTAAATTTGTTTGGCTCTGCAATGACATAAAAAGCACATAGCTCGGAAAAATTTCGATAAGACAAAATTGTTCAGAAAAATAGTTGATGGCAAACTAATTTGAAATGAACATCTCATGAATATCAAAGGATTAATGAATTGAGGTCCTGCAGCTGTAAAAAAATTGAAAAACATCATCGAAAAGCCTATTAACTGTGAATATTGTTTGTTGATATAAAGAGCCACCTGTGTTATGTTGAAACTTTCTGAGGCAGTCCTCTTATTTGAATATATTTTTGTAGGAAAAAGAACAACGAAATCAATTGGTTACACGAGAGAGCTCTTAGAATAGCCTATCATGATACCAATCAAAATTTGAACAACAACTGGTAAACAAGTTAAAAAAAAACTACCTCTCAACTAAAAAATCTGCGATATTTTGCTATTTAAATGTACAAAACATTAAATTGCTTGAATCAACTCTTGATGAAGCTTGAGCCTCGTGTTATGCTTAAATTATTCTTAAATTTCAGCGATTTGGAGCCTTAATGCACTTATAGGCTATAATTTTATAAGAAAAAATTGTGTTCCAAATTGCTCAATCTTTGTTAATTTTCAAAAGTAAAATAAAATATGCTCCTTAGGCATGGAAACATTCACCTGCCAAAGTTTGTGTGCTGCCAACAGCAGATGGGCTTTTAGAAAGAGCTTAAAAATCACCTTTAGAATCAGAATCACAAACTCAACTACCTGAAATTTTGGCATTGATAAGGTTGAATTGGCTATATTTTTTCATTCCTTACACATTTCAAATAGTTACTTTAAACTTCATCTGCTGAAGCGGTTGATTACGTATAAAGAACTTTGAGACGAAGAAATAAAAGCATGCTTTTTAGGCCCAATGAAGCCTCCTCCCTTTTTGAATAAGCGCTACTGTCAAAATAAAGGCCTTTAGAAGGTGCCCTGGGAATTTAATTGTGGACTTACGCTAATGAACAAGACATTCAAGAAGCAAGTACAAGGAATCCCAAACAAGAAGCAGAGGTTTCAGTCCTGCAAAAATAGCAGCGGTTTTCGAGACAAGAAGAAAAATGAGCAGATTTAAAAATGAAAGCTAAAGCAAAAATAGCAGCGGTTTTCGAGACTTAGCTTTCGAGGTTAGCTTTCGAGTATATTAAGGTCGTATGAACAAAACTTTGTTCGTTCAGGACGATTGTATTATGATGGCAGTATTTGTTGCTCTGGAGTATTTTGGCAAAAAGAATATTTCTATTTGTGTTGAGCTTCTCTGTTCTTAAAGATTTTCCATTAGGACATCTTTCCATCTTAGCGTTTTCGCAAGTGACATAATTAGTAAATTATCCAAGGGAAATGAAAATTGGAGGGAAGTTTCAAGAGGATTGCAAAGTATCTTTTAGCTGCTGTTGTCCTGTCAATTTATATATTAATGATTTTGATCAATTTTGAGTCTAAATTTACTCTTTTGTAGTATTTGTCATATGTTTCTTGCAAATTTTTTGCGGTTTTGTACTTCAATAACCTTATAAAATGCAACGTTATAATAAATTAAGTGTTTCAGTCTTTCATACTTGGCTGGTTTCGAAAACCTGTAGCTGCTACATAGAAAACATTTATATTAAAAACAATTGTGTAATACTCTGGGAAAAAATTAAGGCTGGCATACTGCACTCTCTCAGTGATTGTCGGACATTTAATACATACCTATAAGCCGGTATCTTTGAAATCATTCTTATTATAATCCCTTGACACTAAAATTCATTTTATGGCTTATTTAACATTTTGGTGCAGCATGGGTCCCTACGGGCGAGATTATCGTCAATTTCAAGCAAGTGCATCTGCGTCACTTCTCCTCTAAATTAATTCGGCTTTGCAATGACGTAAAAAGCACACACATACCGTTTTGTATTCAAATTAAGTTTTAACAGAGGTAATTTCGAGATAAATGTTACAAAATTTGATTTCACTAGGGGTTCTTATCTAGGGGAATTTTATAAGATCACGAATCTATTCTTGTAGAAGGTCTTTGTGTTTTGCTTTTGATGCATTTAGGGATTTTTTGAGAAGTAGCAGTTCTGAAGTTTGGGTTTTTGCAAGAAGGTTTGTCCCTGGCTCAGGTTAGTACCATCAAATGCTTTGAGCAGGTGTTCTCATGCCTTTTCGGAATGCTTTTTACACGCTGTTCTCTTCCCCCGTCCCTTCTTCAACTTTTGGTTTAAAACACAGCAAATATTTTTCAATCTTTCTTAACTTTATTGATCTCTAAGGGGTTAAGGCTTGGTCACATCGCATGATTCTTTCACGGTTCTTTAGGCATTTGTTGAGGATTACCCTGGGTATCAGAGCCACATAAATTCGAGCACGGAAAACCAGGATAGAAGATAGAAATGGAACCCCTTTTCTCCGAATGGATTTCTACTTCCGCACTCGAAACATTTTGCCTCTGGTACCATCTCTATGTCTGGTGCCCAGGGTAATTTTGGATCGATTCGGCAATTTAAGTAAGCTATTTTGCTCTTCCCCTCCCATGCTTTTGGTATTCAGGGTAGGGCAGATCCATCAGATTTTAAACCATTTGAAAAAAGCTAACATTTTGCAAACTGAGCTTAACGAGTAATGGGATAAGGGCAGTATTGGTTACTTGTTTGAGCGGAATTTCCTCTTCTCTTTACTTGTGAAAGGATACTTTTTTTCAGGCCTAGCTTAGAAGTTTCATTTTTTTGCCATGGCGAATTATATGCAGTTGAATTTGACTAGAATGCGGCAAAACACGGCAACGGGTGAAAAGTCAAGTTGAATTACGTCGCGTTAAATTGGAAAAAAGACTAAATAGCCCCACGCATGCGGTTAAGTGTGAACTGAAATGCAAAATAAAATTGACTTCAAATGAAGGCTTACTGAACATGAAACCTGGGAAATTATCAGTTTTTCAATATTGCAGATCGTCTTCAAGTTATTGAGCGTCATATCTAGCCACCGAAACTTGTCGTGACATTACAAACACCGTGTTCAAATCGATTGATTGACAAATCCATTAAAAAACAAATACACGATGTTAGTTTACATGGACGTTCCGACTCCGTCCAGAGTCATCTTCAGTATATATTAATGGGCGAAAAAACAACTATAAACACGTCGATTAAACAAAGGGGATCTTAAACCACGTGATAAAGCAGTACGTTAAAGGAGCAATCAGGATGCGCGAGATGTCACAAGAAATGATAAACAACCTAAAGAGATAAACAAGGAATAAAGGCACACCAAACAGTGCTGGAAAAGGAAGTTTGAACAAAATCATAGGAATAAAGGACTGTTGGGAATAAAGCGAAATCCTTTGACGGTGTATGAGAAGGCTTTCATGAATAAGTAGCTCAAAGGAGTTCTTTGTTTTGGAGTGAATAGAAAAATCTTCAACAACTGATTTTTAACAAGAAGTTGTCGATTGTTTTAGCAATATGCAATTTTTATTCGTCGTAGTTCTTATTATCAAGTTGCCTTTTCTCTGATTGACTTCTGTAATCAATGGAAAGTGAACTAAAACTAGCATAGAAGTATATATATATTGAATTTGTGTCTTCCAGCATTTTCAGAGACTACACATGTGCTTAAAGACGTTATTGCTCGGCTCATTAGGCACCGGTTGAGAAGTCATTTTTTTCTGTTGACATAATTTCAGCTTCAATTAACTTGCGATGTATTCAACTTTTTCAATTTGTCGGCATTGCTCATCCTCAGTTTTTTGCAGTTCATACTCAGATTCGCATCTTCTACCGTCAATTAAAGTTTTCTTTCAAACCATGGATCGTGTTTGCATCATCTTCTATTCAAACTACTTATGTCATCTGCACAATTTTAGTCATGTCAATGTTGCTATATTGATGATCTTCCTTGTTCGAGTGATGTGTAATGTTGCGTGGAGAGCCTCTGCTGAATTAATCACAAATATTATTGGTCTTATGATGTCTCCTTGTGGGACTCCCATTCATTTTCCGTGACTTCTCATTTTCTCCTTTCCTGTATAACATTCCCAGAAGTTAGTAGGTAAAGCATCTGATACTATTCGAACTAAGTTGCTTGCAGTTGCCAAGCAACTGTATGATGAAAAGACTTTTGAATAAAAGGCTTTGGAAAAGCAAAAGGTTTGAATGTAATATTTTTAACAAGAAGGACGGATTTTCCTAATATTAATGCTGAAAAGTAATCATTTTCAAGTTATTCAGACTTTAATAATTTTTGCTCGACCTGCTGTTAAAAATGACAAAAAATGCAACGAAGGTGAACATCAGTCAATTTTTTTTCTCAAATCCCATTAATATTTCAAGACATCATGTTGAAAAGGCAACGACACAGCAAACTCCGGCAAAGAGCATCAGCTCTGATGACGGTATCATGTGGTCCTCAAAGGTGAGCATATTTGTAAAGTTTCCTACGACTTTAATGCATTTTTGTACATCACAGTAAATAAATTACTAAACGAAGTATTTACTTTCAAAGCTGACACTTTAAGACATAGATAGGTAAATGCAGAAAGGAAAGCGTATTCCAAGCGTTAAATTTTTTGATATATTCAATTTGCAAGTTCATTAATCGTTATTAATGATAATTTTCAGGTTTACATTTGTACTTTAAAAAATGACTTTAATTATGATTTAATCCAGTTTAATGATGATCAGAGTAAATTTCACGATGAATATTTATTCTTTGATTAATTCATCCCACGTTTTCATTGCTTTCTGTTCACCATGGTCTTATGTGAATTGCGTCTTCACGCCTAACTTGCCCCCATTATATCTAAAAGAATACGCGCAATGCTGTAGGGTCTTTTGTCTTCCTGTTTCTGTTTGTTGAGAACACTAGGGTAATGTTTCATAGCATTTCTTTTCTCTCGGTTGAGCTAGGGCTACGCACGGACTCGACACAGCGTGGGTCTCTCTTTGCTCGTTGTACTGCCCGTCGTTTCACCCACCCGACTCAATTTTTTCTTTTTTTTTAATTTTGGTTTTTTCAATATAATTCTGACATTTCCAATTTCTTTTTTGGCACCGTAAAAGATTTTCAAGCTCTTGCGCATTTTTGTTTATTTGTCATTTCATTCTTTTACGTAAAATCGCTGCATCGGTTTACGATAAGAAAAAGTGAATTTTCCGGTTCGTTTCCTGACTAAAAATCAATGGTATTCTAAAAATCGATGGTGAGGGATTGTCGCCTCACGAGTGACATGTGGATGTCTATGACATGTCTTCCTGAGGGAGCCAACTGCAAGTTTTTTGTAACTTTTCCGAGTTAGAAAACTAATTTGTTGACTGTTGAAGCAACCTGGACAGAAGACCAAATCATGAATGTAGCTAATTTTTAAGCGAATAATTGACACTTCATATACTGGGATCAGAGACCTAAATTTGAAAGATATTTTTGGAAAGGGAAAGAGTAAGAAATTGTTATTTTCTGACAACGAGCCAATTGTAATTTTTCGCTAAATCTTTACCAAGCCTTTACTAACAGAACGTTGGGAATATTACGCTTCTATCAAGAGGCTCGTGTACAAGGAACGATTTAAATTTATCAACGGCTCATTTTGGCCGCTCTTAGGAGGGTTTAGGCAGAATTATAACACACAGCATGTCTTACCCAATTGTTGTATTTGTATTTGTTTCTACCTAGCACCCGAAGGTAGTTTTAGGACACTGAGAAGCTATGCTTATCGAGCAGTGTCCTGGGCCTTCCTCTCGATGTGACCACACCATTCCTATGCCTGGAATTACAGAGAGCTGGCGACTCTACCCACTCTGGGTAAAAGTTTGGTCATGCCAGGGACTCGAGCCACGGGCCCTTGAGTCTGTAGTCAGCGCATCTAACAACTGAGCCATCCTCGCATCATGCTGAGCCATAATCAACTTTCTGTCAGAATAGCATTGACAAAGGAGGCTGTGCAGGGGCCATATTTATGGACCTGAAAAAAGCTTTTGACGGCATAAAATATGCATGCATATGGAACTAATCTAAATTCCCTGCAGCTCATCCAGAGCTATCTGTTAAACAGCAAACAAAGAGCAAAAATAAACAATTACAGGAGAGAAATTGATATTGGCGTCCCTCAAGGACCAGTATTAGGGCCTCTGCTGTTCAATGTATTTGTAAATTACATTTATTTTGCTGAAACTACTAAACACTAAAATTTGCAATTTTACTGATGATACCACTATCTATGCGCGCAATTCTAGTGATAAAGTTAACGAAGAAGTCAGATGTTCTGACCAATGACAATACTGCATCAGAATCGTAAAAATTGCCTAAAGTAACAGTGTAATTATTATAATAGAAGCATTTAGAAAATAAAGTAGACACGAGAAAGTCACAAATCACTATTATGGCTTACTAATTGCACTAATCTGATATGCTAAATCGTCTACGCAGATGAACATTTACGTGACAAGCCGAACAGATGTAGCAAAGTACAATACAAAGGAAAAATATGTCATACTCGTTTATTTTTATTAAAACAGCCCCAATAAGGAACATTGGGATGAGATTTGCTCAAAAAATATGAATAATTTAAGAAAAAAGGCGGGCTGAAATTCAACAAAACTCAAAAGATTTAAGAAAAAAGGCGGGCTGAAATTCAACAAAACTCGAAAATTAAATTACGAGGTCAATGATTACGGGCTAAGCTCGAAAAGCCGTCAATTGATTATATTTATTCCTAGTACAATTTACTTAAATTCATAGTTATTTTCTATTAAGTTGTACAACACGCAATCTTGTATATTAGTTCCATAAGGACAGATAATTTTTTATTTTACACCGTTGATTATAATGTGCTTTTGAAAGGTTTTTTTTGGGGGTGGGGGGGGGGGGGGGGTTGATGGCACAGCAACTTTTAAGAATCCAATCAATGTTTTGTTGGGCGAATTTTCTACGTGAGATAACCCCCTATTATGAGCATTTCCCATTAGCGATTAGATTCAGAGAGTATTTTGAATGATTTCACATACAGAATTGAGAATATTGAAACACAAATGCAAGTGTATAGGGTGTGACCACAGGTGGAGCCTAGACATTCTAGCTTTTTCAGGACAACATATTTACTGTGCACTGTACTGTAAACTACAATAGTACGTCCATCCCGACCACCAGGTGAAGTACGCCCGTTCCAACCAGTGTCTCTAAAAAATGTCTAAAATATATTGACAGTCGAAAAGCAATTATTTGAACTTATTGATCAGAATTTAGAGAAAGCATCAAAGAAGCTGCAAGGTATCTTCTCACCAAAGCAGTGATTCTAGATTTTGTTAAGGAAATCATTCGCCTGATAACCAGCCTGTCATTCTAAAGAACAACACCCACACCACGCCTCAGACAGAGAGCTCAATCACTGCCCCTGCCAATGCCTCCTGCTTCCTGCTCCTTTATCCCCGCTTCATGCCCCCTTCCGCTATCCACTGCTCCCTACCACCTGCTCCCTGCTCCATGTATTCTTCTCCAGTACCAATCCATTTTTCCCGTACCCAACGCTCCCTGTCCTGTTACTATGATGCCACCATTCCAACTTAAACTGGTCTGTAATATTCGTCAAATACTACATTGCCTTCAAACAAAGACCTCATTCGCCTCCAGGAATTCTACGTACGCGGATAAAGTGCAGGAAGCTAGTACAAAAGTAGCAGAGACCAGTACAAAATAAAAATCAAACGGACATCGAATCATTGTTTATGTATTTTTGCTTAATTTTGTTGATTTGGTGTTTGATTTTCATGTTTGTTTTCGTTTAGACTCCAATTTGGCACAACAATATGACAACGAACAGGAATATGACCGTAACCGAAGATGGAGATTGGAGTTTCCAATGCCGTGATATTTTCACCCATCACAACAGGACGTATACCTACCCCCTGACCAACGCGTTTGTGCAGTTCTCGTACGCCATTGGCATCATCAACTGTTCTGCTGTCCCTTTTACGATCGTCTGCAACCTCATTCTCATAGTGGCCATTTGCATGAACAAGAGGCTTCAAACGAAAACAAACTTTGTCATACTCAGTCTCCTTGTCTCAAATCTACTTGTTGGCTTGTTCTCCCTCCCATCACACGGTGCATTCGTACTACTGGTGGCGATGCGAATTTCCAATTGCGCTATAAGAGCCTTTACATCAATCTTCAGCTCAACTGTTGCCGTGACATCAATTCTTTTGACAATACTCTTGTCCTATGAAAGATATACTGCATTGAAGAAACCCTTTTTGTATGCTTCAAAGTTTACCAACAAAAAGGTAAATATTTCAAATTATCAAAATATCGAAAAATTATCGACAAAGTAACTCATTTAACAATAAAGTCATCTACATACATGCATCATTGGTAGATCGGCTACCCTTCTGGATTATTTTATTTATGATCTCATAGATAGAAAAAGTAGTTTTGATGGCACATATAATTTTGAAACTCTAAACTCAGCATTTTTGTCAACACAGTTGATGGTTCAATGGTAAGCTAGTTTCAGGCATGCAAGCATCATTTTGGTAACATTAAACCTTTTCTTTTGACAGTAGTTTCAGTTTATTTCAAACGATAAAATGGATTTTTGGAACTGATAAGATATAGCCTGTTGTCATTTAAGTATATAATTGTATGACTTTCCAGGCATACAGTTGTTTGACATTTCTTTGAGTTGAGTTGCAAAAAACTGTGCTATGATATGGCTTGACCCCTTTATATGCTAGTTTTGTACTACAATTATTGTTCCAGGAAGCCACAGGTTCCAAACGTTCAACAACCCCAGACAATACCATTAACAGATTTGTGATGCAAATTTTGAAATCTGTTTGAAAATTTTATTTTCAGACACTCTGCAAACATTTGGCAACGAATGGCTTTTTCTTTAACTTTTTTTGGCCCAAGAATACTGTACTGGAAAACCTAAAAGTTTACTTTAAGCAGTAGAGATCTTGGCCTTACCCAAACGTAGCCTTTCCTAAACGAGA
The DNA here is from genome assembly GCF_057945365.1 of Rhopilema esculentum. Lineage (NCBI taxonomy): Eukaryota > Metazoa > Cnidaria > Scyphozoa > Rhizostomeae > Rhizostomatidae > Rhopilema > Rhopilema esculentum. Next base: position 2,104,207 of record NC_142834.1, on the reverse strand, counting down.
AACGACTTTGTTATGACTGAAAGCTATCTAGAACGAGTAACAGCTGAAGATAGCATAGAAGATTGGACGCGTAATTTTCCTCTGATTCTCAAAAAAGCATAACCTTCGAATAACGACTGAAAGAATGACGAAGTTTATATCAAGCAGTAGAATAAAAGTAGCCCAAAAGGAGAGTGAGTTTTCAGCTTTCAAGAAAACAAGATCTTCTTTCTCTAAATGCAGCGTATATTAAACAAGAAGTTTAAATTTACAAAATTTACAAACTATTATAACAGGCTTGTACACTTGGTGAGCAAATGTATTGCACAGGCTGAAGCAGAAATGGCGGCACTGCAGCAAGAATTTCCAGCGAACGAGAGTTCAAATGGCCATAGCAAGTTTCATAAAAGTTATAAGATGAATTTTTAACTGGAATATGTTAGAAAATTTATCGAAGGTTTGATTCTGAAAATAGTAAATGCAAGAATAGTCTTGACGTTTATCTATTTCAATACAATATGGACAGGTCGCAAAAACACAAAAATTGAGCCACGATTATTGAAGTACCCGTGTACTCATTTGTAATAAAAAAGTTCATCTTTGCACCAATTTGTGAAATCTTATTACAATGAACTTGGGGATACTTGCTTTATGCTTGGGTTTCTAGAACTGCTCGTTCTTCTCACTTTTGTTAGAGAATATTCTTAAGGTTTCGGTGGGAAAAATTTGGAGCTGTAATCGGTCTAATAGCAGCGGCCGCTTCGAGCTTATTGCAACAGAAGTCGACCAATAGAATGTATCACAAGTCGTCCGCTCTTTCTTTTCCAACCGATTGCGATGTTGTAATGGGAACAAATAATGCTGCAAATTGCGTAAAATAAAAATTCCGTATTCTCATTAATTGAAAATACCAAAATTCCCGCGATAAACAGGTTCACTCAAGTGCCTCAATAGCTGTAATAGAGTAGGCTTAATAAAATGGCTTAAATATGCCACTTTCCACCAAATACAAGGCCATTAATGATCAACTTGGTACTCCAACATTTAAATGTGATTTTGCAAATGTTTTTCTGAACTTGTCATATCGCGATTACCTGTTACAGAGCCTTTACAAAACCTTTGACAAACTTTTGTATGTCTCACAAAGGTTTCAAAGCTGCCCGACTGTCCAATAAAAGTTAAAATTTTTTACTTTTGAAAATGTAACTTTTTAAAATTTTGAATCAGAAGTGTTGCCAATGGTTTGAAGTTTGGTTTGATTGGTTTTTATCTATAAAAAGACGCCTAATGGCTTCACAAATCTGGTTTGAGTTTCGATCGCTTTGTCGTTCACAGCACGGCCGCCATTACTGATTTGTCAAACTTGTGCAATACTAAGCAAGAATGCTCTTTATAGATCATCTGAATGATTTCTTTACCAGAACTAGTTTAAAAGTTACTTTCTTTTTAGGATACAATGATTGCATGATTTTCAAGCTCTGTTTTTGTTTCACAGTTCCTTTTCAATAGAAAAACAGAATAATTGAAAGTAAATATCTCTAACTGCCTTGTTTATATTTTAGATCTTTTTCTTCGCCATATCTTCTTGGCTTTTGGCATTTGCAATCATACTTGGTGCGGAAACGAGGCCTACAGCAATGTATGCAAGCATTATAATGAGTTTAGTCATGCTAATCGGCTATGTATACAATATTTTCGTTCATATAAGCCTGCGTAAAGCGGTTAGGAGAATACGGAGGAATCAGGTTACCATCAAAGTAACAAATGAGGAAGTGAATTTGGCTGCTGAGCAGGAGAAGGCAAGAAAAGAAAGCCGCACCAATAGGTTCACAGCCTATGTAATCGGCTTACAGCTGATTTTCAACCTGCCGGCGATTATCGTATACTCCTCCCTGAGCTATTCCGGCCAGGGTCCGGTCCCATTTTACATTGTGGACACGATTATGTGTTTGCACGCCACAGTAAGCCCGGCTTTGTACCTCTGGCAGTCACCAGGCTTGTTTAAAGCAGTTCAACATCTGTTCAACCCTTCTGTCTCTGTCCAGGAATGACCAACTAGCTGGGACACTTACTTTTTTTTTCTTTTTTTTTTTGGGACACTAACCTGGGACACTTACTTTTTGGCTGCATTCATAAAAAAGTCTGCTTGAAACTTCTCTTAATTTGAAATAATACATCTTTAAAGGTGAAATAACAAAGGAATTTTTTCATTTTCGATGAAGTGTACTCATTGGCAACGCCAGTTACTGGAGTTTTCAGTAAGACCACGCCCATTTTGCCTCGTTTCGTACCAGCTAAATTTTCCTTAGACAAAAACATGATCTACCCTCACTTAACGGCCTTTTATCAAATTTCTGTAATATATTTTGACGAAAGTAATTAACCCCTATCCTTGACGCCACATGTCGGTGTACAATTCATAGTTGTGGCAGTGTATGTTATGGATAGCTTCTGTCTTTACAAAGCAGGAAAATGAAGTAGGGTTCGCAGATTCTTTTTTGCTGCCCAATTTATACCACTGGTTAACAATTTGCTGCATGGGGAGTGGTTTTCCTTTACGTGTGCAGCAACAAGAGCTAGGATCAGTTAAGATATTGAGCCGAGTATCCTTGATAAAATATGGGCAGAAATACATACTCGATGTACAAAAGATTTCTAGGTTTTGTCTAATCTTGGGACTTATCATGTTTGTATAGTTGCTAATTTAATAATTATTTTAAGACAATAAACACGGGGTCGGTATTTCAATAAACATGGGGTCAGTGCTAGAAACAAAAGCCACCACCCCAATCCTTAGTGATTTCAGCTAAAAGGGGTGCTGTTTGCAAGCAGAAAATAATCCTGTAGATTTATTTGATCCACAAACATTAAGACGGAAAATGAAGGAGGCGAGTTATCCCTTAGAAGTAAGCCTTCTCCTTTGGTGGTATGTGTATCATTGCTTCCTTGCGGTTGATAAATTTTTTCGTGCAAACTGGCAGTATAAACCGTTTTCGTTACAATAATTGTTTTGTAAGAAACAAAGTTGTGTACTTCAGTTTCTTAACACTGTAGAAAGTTTCTAAAGAACTTCTTACGTATGAAGTCATCAATTTTAACGTTAGGTTCGTACTTTTTTCGCACTAAGGGCCAGTTCATACGCCGCATTTCCGCCGCAGCGAATTAAAGTGCAATTAGATGCGACAGTATTTTCCTGAAGTTTTTGTTTTGTTTCAGACGCCGAATTTAATCAAGCCCTGTCAAATTTAATGTGGTTCAAAATCCTGCGCAGCGCTACCGATGTGATTCTCTTTTCTAGTTTCTCCATGACAACATGGTGCCAACAAATCAGTTTTTGGCCATTCTGATTACGTTGATGAATAAAAATAACATGCTTGTGAATAATCAAAGAAGACGAGCTAGTCAGAAAAAATTGAGACATCTTCTTCTGACCACTTTGTAAAGAAGGCAATCAAAATTGTCGATTTGGTATCAAATTATATTGTTGATGACAAGCAGTCAGAATCTGTAGACTAGATTTTTCCACTTTCGGTTTTCTCGCAAAAACGATTGACGTTTCGATCGAAAGGCAGCCATTTTAACCAAAGACTATGAGATTCATAAATTTTGGCCAACACAGCACAACTATACGCATGCGTATTGCCATTTAATCACTCTTCGATCAATCAAAATCAATATCAATCACAATTTTCATTGAATTCGCTGCGGCAGAAAAACGGCGTCTGAAATCAAGCCGCATTTCTGCTGAAACTATTATTTAAATGCGGCCGCTTTTCTACCGCATTGAATTGATAAATTCTTATTCGGTTTCAGACGCCGTATTTTGCCGCATTCAAATGACACTGAAACTTTTTCAGATTTGTCAATTTAATTCGCTGCGGCAGAAATGCGGCGTATGAACTGGGCCTAAGAAACTTCCCAATAGAAACCTATTTGAAAGATCTTTGTTGCGGCAAGCGCCAATTTTTAAGTAACTGGCTTTATTCTACAGTATAATCCGATGTACTTTAAGGGACCAGTATATTACGTACGTTATATACAAAGTACGTTGTAACGAGGGTAAATAAAAGTTGACTAAAACCAAGCACAACTTTTGCTGGGACCAAGCACACCAGTACGTTATATCCGAAAGTACGTAATAACCGAGTACGTTATAACGGGATTCTATTGTATTGTTTTCTAATACTTGTGATATTTCTGTCAGGAGATTCGCTTCTGTCTCAATAAATGCAGCGTTGGAATGTATTTTCAGACTCCGAGTATCTTCAGTTTTATGTAAACCAGCCAATCATGATGACAAAAGTTCACAAAATCACTGAGTTCTAGAAGCTTTCAAAATTTTGTTTGTTTCTTTTTTTCTTTAACTGAGTATTAAAGTTTCTTAATTTTCAAGATGGCCTTATGATCGTTTTTGGTAGCGAGTTTCTTGATGAGTGTATCCGCATAGGTGAGCGGAACCTTGTGACATACCGATCCCAATTGGTTTCCATAGCAAGAAAGAAACATCTTTAGACAAGAAAACGGAATTTATATTGACTCTTTTAATAACTTGTAAGTTAAACTTTTTTGCTTATGGTGTATCATAATTTCTGGTTTCATAATTTCATGTATCATAATTTCTAACGGTAGGTAGTTTTAATTTACGTTGTATTTGAAAAGCAAAGAACCCTTGTTGTCTAAGTCTATGTCATTCAATCTCTCCTAGCCCGTTTGAAATCTTGTTATTGCTAAAGCGGCCTCTTAACCTTTTGTGAATTCTACTGAAAATTTTTATACCGCGATTAACAGAAAACTTAAGATTAAGATTCATTGCTGACGGTTTGATAAGCTGGCCAGCATCGTTTTTCCAAAAAAACTTTCATCAATGTTTTTCGCAGTTTACGCGCAAAATCATTTCCCAAAAAACACAGGAGAACAGGTTGCAAATCCAAGCCCGCTTTTTAAAAGCACGTTGAAATGTTAATCCTACCTCTCAGATAATCCCACTCTCTGATAATCCCACTCTCTGATGATCCCACTCTCTGATAATCCCACTCTCTGATAATCGTGCCTTCAACATAATTATACCCAGGGCAGAGGGAGAGGATTTATTGGCCCCGTGTCAAATCGAAAGAAAGATAAAAAGGCACTTCGAAGGCAGGCTCATCTAGGGAGTCTGACGAAAATTTTTGAGAGGATGGTTGCTAAAATTACTTTGATGGTCATGAAAAAATCTTTAAAAGTGAAATATGTTCGATTTCTAAATTCAAGCAAATCTTTCTCATAAGCTTCTAATTGAGTTATTATTCAAAATTGCCCTGTCTATTCTAATTGAGTTATTATTTCAGGGCCCTTAATGACCCCCCCTGGTCCCCCTCCTCTCCTCAGGACTATTTATGCCTCTGCTAACCAAATTTCTTCATTCTCAGTAGACAGAATATAACTCAAAAGAATGGCGTTAATTACAAGAATCCTCAATTTTTATCGCAAAGAATAAAAAGAAACAGGATTAAACGCTATGGAAACATTAAACTGCCTTTACGCGATTAATTGCAATAAAAGCGAGAGGTTACACCAGATGTACAAAAAGTATGCAAATTTGTAAAATTCTCTGCATAAAAAGGAGTTTATCAAAATTGAAGTTTTCATGCAATCTCAAGCTTTAAACTCGTATGTGTATATATAATGCCATTATGGCAATACCTAGTGGCAAATGTAATATTGTGTCAACAGAAGTTTTGAAAGGCCCAATGAATTCGATAATGCAAGCTTGGCATCGTATAGCAGCACTGTCTTACCTATCCACAATGAGGTATCAAACGTTGGTTTGGTGATATCAACAGCGACGTACTGTTCATGGATAGCTTTATTTTCGAGAGGGAAAACTAAGCATCTAACTAGGGTTTTTGCATGCAATCAGTTCTCGTATTCAGGCTGCAAATTTTACGGATTTCAGTGAAGCCTCTATCCCGAGCTTGAAATCTGAGTTCCTTTATGATACATAGATGATTCCGTGCTCATAGTTGCCTTAGCTGATATCGAATTATTGATGCATTAAGAAATACAAAGACTCGTTTATTAAACAACTTGAAATCTGAGTAAAAGCTACCCTGTTTGTAGAAACCGTGCTTTCTAGCACAGTGTTTTACTACAAATTATCTTTGGATCTCTTCAAGATATTGAAACTAGTCCAGAACAAATGCTAAATAATGTTAGCTATTGCTGAATTTAGCCAAGTTTTCGGGGTTTCATAATTCTTGGGGGCCTTAGTGCACTCGAAAAGCCAAGTAAGTCTAGCTTTCCTGTTCCTGTTCCTGTTGGATCTTCCTTTTTGATTTGTTCAAGAGTGGAAGCGTAACATTCTGCCGGAATTGCATCTGAAAAACAAGAAATGGTAACAATGAAAGTTAGGAACGGAAATAATAAAATCTAGCACGCAATTATTGCATAAGTTTCAAGAGAACTTTTTAAAAATACAAGAGAGGAAAAAATAATTTAATTCAATCTCGAAAATATAGAGATAAAATTCACCTTCAAAGTTAATGTTATTTTTTACAAGTATCATTTTTTACAGTTTACAAGTAAATTTTTATCCGTATTTAAACATAGTTCTGTCAGTTATGATCAATATAAATTAAGTTACATACCTACTTCTGATGTATTTTTTAGTTTAATTCATCGAGCTATTTGGTAGTTCATTATTAAATCGGCAAAAACTGTTTATTTTGATATTGAAAGATGAGTTGGAAAATTGCAAATAATTTCAACTTGACAAAAATGCAATGTGCTTTATTTCGCAAAAGTCAAAGCTTTGTCGATAATTCGATCCAAATGAATTACGTTGTTTTTGATTAAAAAATATAAATTTAAATCTATTTATTTTCCTTGAAACAGATTAAACAGGACTATTTTTATCAATTTAGGCATGTAGCGATATTTTTAGTTTACGGCTGAGCTTCCCTATTACTTTTTGTCGCGTTCATCAAAAAGTAAAAAGTACAAAAAAGTAGGTTGAAGTCAATTCAGGATTAACACAACAGTGCATTGACAGGTTCTACGCAAATTCACGATAAATAGTTAAATACACAACATCGAATTAATCTTGGATCCAGCCTTTAGCATAATTAGCTACATACGTCAATGTAATACAAGTATAACGGAAACTTAAACTTGGTTCACGCACCTTCACATTTCACAGCGATGTCTGACCAGATGACACTCTTCTGTGAGAATACAAACAATCCAACTCGCCCACCTTTGATGCTCTTGTCAAACAGGCAGCCTGTGTCGAAGTATTTATCCTTTCCGTCGTAAACTTGAAGCCTAAATTTTTTGAAATAAACGACCATTCAATATTTCATTACTAAAACAAACAATTTGCAGTCCTACAGATCTCCTGGTATTTATTTCTCACAAACCTTCGTTGTTTCCTAAATCAAAACTTTAATAGGTTATTGAGGCATAGTTTTGTAGGAAGGACGACTTGATAAGGGTCTTGATAAGGATTTTCTTATGAACAGTATTTCTCGGCGTATAAGTCGACCCGGCGTATAATTTGACCCGGCGTATAAGTCGACCCGGAGTATAAGTCGACCCGGAGTATAAGTCGACCCGGCGTATAAGTCGACCCGAAGTATAATTCGACCCGGTGTATAAGTCGACCCGGCGTATAAGTCGACACTTCATTTTTGGCTGAAAATACATGACTTTTAGCAATACCCTGCACATAGCAATTTTTTCTCAATTGTGAACGCTCAATATTTTATTAAGAAAATATTAATGCAAGTTTTTGCTCGTCCAAGTATAAACATCATTCGAGTTTCACACTCTTCTACCAAAAGGTTATCTTTTTCAAAAAGACTTTTAGCATAAACCTCCTTTAAGGTACAAATTTCCCGAATACAAAGCAAAATTTTTCGAGAACATATCAGTGTCGTATAAATCAAGGTCGAATTTCCACTTCTGTTTTTCGGATCTAGTAACTCGACTTATACGCCAAAAATGCGGTAAATTTTTTCAAAAATATTTAACTTCAGTAATAGTTGATGATTCTACAGAAAAAATATTGCAAAATTTTCATCAATATATTTAGAGCAATTAAAAAGAATTGAAAATATGAGTCAGACCTGATTAATCCGACCCGTGGTCTGTGCGAAAGGTAGAATCTGTATGCTCTTCGATCCTTCCATCCACGCCTTAGAGGATCTTGCCAGATTAATCGTGCCTGGTGAAATTTGCGCAAGATTATTCAAATTGCAATAAAACGTGTAGGGTCTATAGTCGAAAGAATTGGTTGCTAACCGACGGAATTACACTGCTGTATTAACAAACTAATGGTAATAAGCAAAGCTAGCAAGGAAATAAAGTCAGCTCAATGTATCGAGCAATATTGAAGTTAATTATTCTAAGGATTGCATTATTCAAAACGTTATGTTCCCATTAGAACTACATACCTGGCCTGCTGTGTCTCCGGCATGCCAAAGTGCGTTTCTCAAAGCAACTCCGATACCAGTTTTCGATTTTACTGCCTGTAAAAGAAATAAATTTAATGAATCTAGGCCTTTTCATTATTATAAACAAATTTTTAATTTGGACATACGACTTTCAGTGTTTAAATTTAACGCTTTTGTTCTATTTAACAATGCTATTTCCAGTATATGACATGAAAAACTTCATGATTTTTATACTGATCTTTTTAAGTCCCAGTTTTAAGTCCCACAAAGCGGATTTTAAGTCCCAGTATTAAAAGACATTTGCATACCTTAATTTGCATTCCAGTGGTACCTTCTGCAAGTGTAGGGTCTCTGTGCCAATATGTCTGATTTTTTTGTTTCCACTGTACAGTGTAGAATGTCGACGAGTCTTGGTAGCCGAAGATGAACCCAATATAATCGTCGTCCGCGTGAGTGTTTACGAAAATCGTACCACTGAATTCAATTGAGCTCAGAGACATAGGTGCTAGAAAACAGGGTATCTAAATGTTAATAGCGCTGAATACTTAAAAAAATAAAAATAATAATAATGTTATTTGTTATCACAAGTTTTAAATCTGTAACACAAACTTCATCGCAGTTGTCGTGTTCATTAAAGAAAGATGCATATAGGAAACACGTGACTAGGACTTGTTTGAATATTTTGGAAATTTCACGAAAACATTGGCTGACTGAAATGGATTAGTTATGATAGAAAATCAAAGGCCATAGGGAATAGAAATTGACATTTTGCAAATACTGCAGCATTATGTCAAGCTCTCTTTTTGCCAAATAAGATTATTAACACACAGGATTAATCTTCAGCGATAAATACCAAGCAAACTGAAAGTACTTGTTAAAAAATAGGCGAAAATAAGTTTTTAAACAGCAAAAAGAATGAGTACAAAGGGCTAAACTCGATTTTGAAATTTCTTGCAATTCAATTTGCGTCTTTCAGGAAAAAGTTCTCTGTTGGTATTGATAAAAAACAACAACTCAAAACTTTATTAGGTTTTGATTTTTTGTAATTCCTGTCACACCATGGCAGATTAATCTTGTGTGTTATTTAAGTTTATACAGTCGATTTTTACTCTCTAGGGAATTGTAAGAATTCTCAAATTACAAAATGCTCGATTTATATTTACAAAGACTCGAAATATAGAGGCTTATTTTCAAGGGACCTAAGAATTTTGTTCGAGTTAGTAATTACACGAATTAAACGTGTTAGGAATCGACGACAGGGTCGATTGTATTTATATACTCAAGGAAAACTCTTCCATTGGCAATAAATGATGCATGCGCTATATTAATTTACATAAAGATGTGTCAAAATACAAAAATGAAAGGATGTCTTCATACCGACAGCGATACCAGGGTCAGAGTTTAGCAGCTGCTCAATTTCTTTTCCCTTGAGAGGCAAACATTTATTTGCATTAAGTATAAGTATGATTGGTCGGATAAGTCTTGATAAAAGTCAAGTAGGATTGGATAATCACTAAAAGTTGCTTCGCAAATGGAACACAATTTGCGTTGTTTGCTCTTGTGATGTAGAGTCGACAATCGTTGTAGATTTACGAATGCAATAAAATTCAAGAACAAATGAAGTAAAACAGTAGGTATTAAGTGTGAAGCATGAAAATTTTGCTGATAAAAATATGTTACTTTATTAACCTATCTAAGTCGATTCAGTCTTTGGACTCGAATTGTGATTGAGTCTAACTGAATTGCAATTTCGTCTTGCAATGATGCTGAGTGCAGTTTTTTACTTTTTTACTGAATTTTTTACTGACTTTTTTACTGAATTTCAAACATCACATTTTTTACTGCAAGAAACAGAACTTGAAACTTGACATAAACTCCTTGTTGGGGAATTTTTAGAATTTCACAAATCTATCGTTACCTTGTTTCTGATTGTCCATTTAGGGTCCTTTTGAGAAGAACCAATTGGATCCAACGGAATCAAAATAAGAGACCTGAAGTCTAACACTGTCAAGTTTCTGTTAGCTGGACAATCGTCTAGATAATCTTTGATTGTGTCACCGTCAAAGTCTTCAGCACAAAGATCGCCTCTTCCGTCACCTAAAAATACAAAAATCTTAAATATTATTCAAGTTCTTTTGGACTAACCAACAATAGATAAAATATGACTTTGTTCTAGAACTACTGTTATCTAAAAACCTTGAGTTCAAATATTCCAATGTGCAGCATTGCAAAATTCCAAGCCCTCCGACTGCTGCAGCTAAAATTGCTAGACGTAAAATTTAGAATGCTAAATGTTTAGGCTTCACTTTACTTAAGAAGTGCATATCCCGATAATTTATCTTTGCAATTTCTGAATTCTTTTACAATTGCAATATAATTGACATTAAAACTTGAATAGCATAGATTTGCTATCAGAGCTTTAACCAATTGATAACTTGGCTTTCAGCCGATTCAACCAATCGTGCTTCAAAAGAGCACTTACCATCAGTGTCAAGTTGTGCTGGGTTGAAAATCAACGGACAATTATCATATGAGTCTTCAATTCCATCATTGTCACTGTCGTTGTCACATGCATCACCTACAAAGTGAGTCAAGAATGAAAAACAACATGCTACGATGCCTCTGATTTTCTACATTGTTGTACCAAAACCTAAAACTTAACAAAAGTGTCTTGAAAGAGGAAAATTGTGTTTTCGTCCAATTTATACACGTATCATTCTATATTGGAAGCTTTGCACCCAAGTATAGGAAGCGCAAATTTGCTAAAGGTCTGCCAACGAAATTATTTGGTCATTCTATTGTGCTATGTGAACATTACAGACATTCCAAAGAAGGCTCAAAGTTGTCACAAGTACAGAAAAGTGGTCGAATGTTGCGACAAATGCTAGATTATCAAAGATTCAATCGTGCCAGTAGTTGCTCTTGCTCGTTTCTCGCAACGTGTACGGGATTCTAAGCATGCAATTATGCATTTTTTGGCAGAACTTTTGTTCCCTCATCATTAGGCCGAAGACTTGTTGCGATCTGCATGGGTTGACATTTGCATTGATATTTGTTTAAAAACAGAAAAATGCTTCTTAGGAACAAAAGTTCTGAGGTATAATTCAATGAATATTGTTATAACCTATGAAAAAAATATCTTACTGAAAAATAAAGGGTGCAGCCAAAGGCCCTAACACACAACCCCTGTGAATGTAATCTTATTTTGGTGAACATATTATGATAGTTTAAACATAGTCTCGAATAGCAGGAAAGAATTTTAAAGAGCAAGATGTTTTGACCTACCGATTTTGTCGTTGTCGCTGTCGAGTTGGTCAGCATTATCAAGGAATTTGCAGTTGTCTTCTATGTCAGGGACGCCATCTTTATCACTGCAGGAAATGTAATTAGACCAAGTTTAGAAACTGGTTTTTGAGGCGACGTAACATTAATTCAATCTCAAAGCTTGCGATGTGGATATCAAGAAAATAAGCTGCTTGCATATAGTATCAAGAAGATATTGCAATTTCAAAGAGAATACGAAAGTCAGGCACAAGAATTAGTAAACAAATCGATCGATTCACATATTATGATAAAAATAGTCACATGTTAAATAAATAACGACATTCGTTAAATAAATAAATAAATTTTACAAATAGAATAAAGAGAGAAACAGTCAGTAGAAACGTCAAACGTCAAATACCAAAATTAAAACTTTGTTATTAAAGTAATTGACAATAATCATTCTGCAATCGAACAAATTTTTGAGATATTTGGCGATGTCATTTTATTCGCTAGAATTTTCCACCACGAGATTTCTGTAGGTTACGAGGTAGCCATAATAATATTCTGGCAATGCTACAGCTTTTAAGAAGTTAGAAAGTTGTGTGTATTTTGTCCTTGCAGAATTTTAAATTATATAATTAATTTGCAAAGAGCTACTTCAACAAAATTATCGAATATGTATTCTGGTCAACTTCAATTTAATTTTATGTATAGGAAGTTCAGTAACAAAGAGGAGTTCCATTATACTTGGTTGTCACTACAATTGCTTTTCTGCAACTTTGTCAGTTTGAAGAAGGTAGTTAGGATAAGTAAGGCATTTTATTACTGTTAACAAAGAAAGGTGTAATTTTGAAGTTGTAGAAACTTTTTGTTAAAACTCACGTATCAATATTGCTGTCACATGAATCTCCACGCCCATCGGAATCTGCATCTTTCTGTGAGAATGAATGAAAATACCATTTGACTAATCTTGTCTGCTAATCTTTGAGATTTTTTGATGTAATAAATGAAACACCAGGTTTTACTGTTTTTGGTATCATGTAGTTCTTTGAAAGTCACACTTGAGTTTGAAGGTCAAAAACTAAACCTTGACGTCGAATAACTAAGATATGTCAATTAAGCATTAATTTTTGTTTTTTTATTCTTCTAAATACAGTCAAAATTTGTTCTTATTAAAAATTTTGGTTTACATTTGTTCAACTCTATTGTGTTTTCAGATAAATTCAGGTCGGAAAGTTTTCATATGTTATTTTTTGCCAAAGTATAAAATCATGCCGCCAACAAGAAGAACAAGTTTGTTAAATTTCTCGCTATGCAACTTCAGATTCTGTTTTGCTGAGAATTGCAAACAGAAACCTAACCTCGTTATGTATTCATGCAATAACTTTTGTACAAGGAGCACAAAATATATATAATGATATATAGCCGTCTCTCTACTTCCTCCTTACCAATATCTCCTAATCATGACAATGTATGTATGCAAAGGATGTGAATTGAGGCAGATCTGATGAAGCCCTGCATGCCGGGGCGAAATATTAGTATTTGTTTAATTTAATTTATTTTGGAAAATTTATCTCACAACTTTGGATTCTCGTCGCTGTTTTGCTTTGTTTCTGAATTTTATCCTCGTACTTGTATTATACTCATTGCAAGATTCACAGAATCCGGCGCACAGCCTATCCTGCGGCTATTCCTTCCCACACAATATAATTAAGGCTTACTATCTCAAGGCAAACTAGAATCAACACCGAACGCGCGCAAGGAAAACATATAAATCAATTACAAAATCATAAATAAGTCATTGAAATTGAGTTTAAACACCGAGGGCCGGACGGAGAACTGCAAATCAGGGCGAGGTTTAATTTCTTAGCAAAATTGTTCTTGTCGTTTTTGTTTACTCTCCGTTTGTTGCGGAGGTCCTTTATCACTTTCGCTTAATTTGTGACATCTCGAGTCTCCTTTCGTAGCCTGTAGAACAGTTTTGCTACAGTGGTCTTAGAACGGTATGGATAGCAAAAAGGTTTACCTGGTCTTCATTTGGCGTGTCCACGCAGTTGTCACATGCATCGCCATAATTATCTTTGTCTGTGTCTTTCTGATCATAATTTGGAACAAGTGGGCAGTTGTCTAAAATATTCTGAATTCCTGTATAAAAAAGAAAACAGTTTATTTTTTATTGAAGGCCTCAAGGAATAAACAGTTGAAGACTGTGACAAACAAATAGGCTGGGACATCCTATCAAAGACCATAGGATGTCTCTAGCTAGCCAAACATTATTTTTGATCTCCGCGTTTAATTTGATTTCTATGTAGCTTATTTTTTTATCCATTTGACTTCTTTATATCTCAGAAGCCTTAATCTACTGAGATAGGCCTTAACAGGGGCGGATACAGAATAAAAGTTGACGGTCGCACATTGACACTGCCCAGCAGGCGGTCTAGGGGGCCTCCCTCATGATCAAGGGCAGAGCCCCCCCCCCCCCCCCCCAGAACCATAGCACTTAGGACTGGGCCCTGAAACCTTCAAATTGTTCAGTCAAACATTTTTCCCTCTAAAAGGTTTTCCAAATTTTCCAGCAAATCCAACACGCAGTTGAAACAAAATATCTTAAGATTCAGAAGTGTTCACTTCCTGTGCACCTCTTCCGTACAGATAAAGAAAATTGGGACTCTTCCCTTTCACAACTTACAACCTCATCCACTTTCTTCCCTTGCCAGCAGTTGTGCGGCACAGTAATCTAACATAGTGTTTACAGACTTTTCGTGCCGCACAAATATGTGAAAACTTGAAATTTGATTGGTGAGATTTGGTAAAACATTTGCATAACAAAGAGCCCTGCATATTTGTGCGGCACGGGCGACATGCTTAAAAATCATACTGTTTACGGTCTAGGATGGTATTGGAATATTTTCTTTATTGAATTAAATCGTAGCTTTGTGTGTGAGATCGACCAAGTTCGGTTCTGTGTTTATTGTGTAAAGAGAGCAAAATGTATTATCTTTAAGGAGGAAAATAAAAGATTGTGGTAAACATGATTGCCTTATTTCAATGACTGAAGACTAAAATAAATTCTGAAAATCTGACGGTCATCCGTGCGACCTGTGCGACACCCTGAATCCGCCCCTAGGCCTTAACATGGCAAACGTTTTGCTTCTCTTTGAAACAGATCTAGCCTCAACAGAATACTGAAGTTAATAGCTGTTTAAGAAAATTAAAACCAAAGGAGATTCTCATCATCGAACTGTCTTTGAAATCAAAATGTCAAAAGAGACAAGGGCAATTGATCATTAGTCAACTAGGGTCACAAATGAGATTCTTTCAAATTCCGTGTCTAGGACAATTGACGACGTTGCACTGGCCAGACATTCAGGTAAATTTCAAGGATTGTTTATACTCTTCATTTGAAAATGGCTCATAGCTTCCTCAAGTTTTATTACCACTACAGGATTTGCCTATATTCAACTTCACCAGTCATTGATGAGAAAATCTCATTATTCGATTTGCACCAAATGTGTCTCCGATACGACAGTGTTCCAACATCTCAAGAGAGAATAGCTCTGCAAAGATGTTATTTACATTCCGGAAGAATATTTGGCAGAAATAGTCAAACATACCGTCATTGTCAGCATCAGAATCGCAAAGATCTCCAGTGCCATCTAGATCAGCATCGAGCTGATGCTTGTTGAAGATAAGTGGACAATTATCACAGCTATCGCCATACCCATCACCATCTTGATCGAGTTGCCGGGGATTTTGCGTTAACGGGCAGTTATCCTTTCGATTAAGGAGTCGTATTAATACAAATCATTAATCATGAAATTAATAAACTAAGATAAAACTTTAAAAAATATGAAATAAAGATTTTGAAGTACAGTGAAGTACAGTACAGATGTATTTTGGTGAAATGCGCGAGGAATTTTTGCTACATGTGACTGTGCACTTAGAAAATGGGTAAAATCCACGATAAGTCATTTTACACACAATGGGTAAAGGAAGAATGAAAATGCACGCTAGTTCTATTTGATGGAAAAACCATTCACGCAAAAATCAACATTAGAGCTTATAAAAACAATTTTATAAACTTTGTTGAAAACATCGTTTAGTTTCTAGCATACGAAGGCCTTGTTAGCAAATGGTTTGTATATTGAATGAAGCAAAAACTGAGAATTCGTACGAGAATATTCTTGCAAACTTTATGTTCTATTAGTTTCATTTCAACAATATATCAGATGAAGATCACACTGAATCGCAAACTTATGTTTAAACACTGATTAAAGTTTGCTAGCTTTGGTTAATCACGACAAAATGAGTCATACCAGCTCGTCATTCACCCCATCACCATCAGCATCACGATCACACAGATCTCCTTGTCCATCTTTGTCATAATCCTTCTGGGCACCATTTGGAACGTATGGGCAGTTATCCTATTTAACAAAAACGAAAAGATCAGATTAACATATTTTCATATTCGTCATTCAAATCCAGTCGAAATTAATTTCTTTCAAACATTCCTTTATAGACACCAAAAGTTGTCCATGATATCTGGATTTGTGACAAAACAGATCTTGACTTGTCAAAAACATTTCATTGAATGGTATAAGCGTTCTAACTCGAAAATAATAGCTTTTATAGACAAAAGAAAATCAAACGTAGATTTGCAAAGTATCGTTGAAGACATAAACGAGACAGTCTGTTACGAAAATTACTGAACTATTACATCTCTTGAAACCCGTCATTTGATTGCCAATGTGAGGTAGATTTGTCAGATAGCTCTATAAAAGTCTTTAGGAGCCAAAAATGTTCACCAGGAGCTAACAAGGGTCTGATTAAACTGTAAACTGGAGCCGTAATGGCTTAGTAGGAACTATAAGGAGCTTTAATGAAGCAAAATGTAGAACTATTGATCTAATAGATTCTCTGTGATGTAAATTGATGCCGTATTTGGTTTCACGGCCTCTTATCAAAACCAGTTGACTCCGAGGCTACTTGACTGATTGATGTTGTCGAACGACCTGTAAGACATATGGTCATGAAGAAACGCAAATTTTTTCTTTGAAGAATAATGCGATTTGATGTTTTCTTGTTAGAACCAAAGCTGTACTCTTTACTAACCGCTTTGCACTCCATTCCTCCGCAAGGCAATGCTTTGTCGGGTATGCCATCTGAATCAGAATCGTCTCCGCAATGGAAGCCATTACCAGCAAATCCTGGTTTGCACTGTCGAAAAGTGGAACAAATTGTATGTCACAATTAAAAGAGCAATATTACTTAAAATACTAAGAAATAATGCGTTTTCTAAAGGTCTTGCCAAAGGAATCAGACATCCGTAAAACATCACGCAACTTCGGAGTACCAACATTGTTCAAATGTGTCCTTTCTTTAAATCATCCTTCAAGATTTACATCTTAATCCTATTTTGATATTATAATGGTGATCTGAATACACATAAAGATATGCAATCAATTAGTCGAATCTATATATTGTTTTTGAGTTACTAAGGGACAAATAAGGAATCTTCTTGATTAAAAAGTTTATGTATCTAGAATAGCATTAATGAAGAGCTGGAAAATATTCTGAGCATTTTCAACCATAGCAAAACACGCCTAAAAAATTTATCAATTCTGAAAATATCCTTTACCTGACAGTCATAATTCTTGTCTTTGCTTCGCGAAATGCATTCGGCATTCGGGCCGCATAATGTCTCGCCTTTCTTCTTTTTCTCTTCGCAAACACCGACAAATCGACACTTTCCGACTTCTGGCCCTCTGTACCCGAATGGGCAAGAACATTTGTAAGATCCCTAGAGAGCAATTTTTGAGAACTAACAATTGACATAATGATACAATAATGCTTTAGGAATACCAGAGGAGCATTTTAAAAGTGTCCATAAAAAAATCGCTGCAAGTGAGATCTAAAATTAATGTTTTTGTTAAATTAGTACACAAGTTTAAGTTTCTGGGCAGTCAATTGGCGAATGGAAATATGTCTTGTTCTACATATTAATATTTCAAGCTGAGTACTTATATGCTACCGTAAGCAGATATTTGTTGTAGCAAATCTTACATGCTATTTTTATAACGAAAGGTGGTAAAAATGCCTAATTTTCGGCTATGGCCTAGGTTCGTTTACACTTTCCGGGGCTGTGATTGGTTCAGCCGCGAGAGAGACCACATGATCTAGCGCAAGCTGTCAGCCAATCAGGATTTGAGCCCTATACTACCAAAATCGAATATCTAACGTAAGAAGGCCAAAAATTTGAAAAGAGAAGCAGACACGTATAAAATTAGATTCACGAAGCAATTGTTGGCAACCAATGCCTAAGAACAATTGTTTACCAAAGGATTTTGAATCTTCAATAAGGTATTGCAACTATCAAACTAGGACTCCTTTCATTCTTTATGTAAAATACGATTTGCGACTGAAAGAAAGCCATTCTAAGTTAGCTGCTTGAAATATGGGAAGATTTTGCGAAGGCTTCCACTAATTATTCTAACAATCTTTTGGTGGTACAAAACTTGTAAATGGCTTTGAAAAAAACAAACATTTAGTAAACTAAAGCTTTTCGTCTGACACTCTTCAGAGTTTAAAACGTCAGAACATAGATCGAAAACTTTACACTAAGAAATAAATATACCCAGATGTGAATCGAAATAGGCCAATCAGAAACACGAGCACATGACTGTAAAGGTTGACCAATCAGACCACTGGTAACATTCCAATAGGCAAGCGGCACTGATTGGTCAACCTTTACAGTCATGTGCTCGTGTTTCTGATTGGCCTATTTCGATCCACAACTGAGTATATATATTTCCTAGCGTAGAGTTTTCGATCTATGTTCTGACGTTTTAAACTCTGAAGAGTGTCAGACGAAAAGCTTTAGTTTACTAAATGTTTGCTTTTTTCAAAGCCATTTACTAATTAATCTATAAATTTAACTAGTACAACATGGTAACCCTGTAGGGTTCAGATCGGAAATGGTACTTTCCTATCATTTTGCTTGTATGGTATTAATCAACTCACCACAGTATTGATGCAAGCTGAGCCAGGCGGGCATTTGAAGTTGCCAGTTGTGCACTCATCAATGTCACTGCAGCTGCTGAAATCTTCACCTGCATACCCTTCAGGACAGCCACACTTATAACTACCCTACGGGCGGAAAAACAAAAATAGTCATTCAGGTGACATTTATGACAGAAAATGACATATTGAAATGCCCATGATGATGCTATTCTTTAAATAAAAACTGGAATGAATGGAATGAAAGAAATTCACATTCACAAACCTATCTGCCTTATACAGCCAGGCAAAAATATTGAGAGCATAACTATCAGAGGGAATACAGGTATTGATACTCTTATGTTTTGGATGCTGTGCGAACGATGTTTCGAGTAGGGCAATGGTCTAAATTTCCTAGCAAAACGCTTAAATATAATAAAGAGTTCTATATGAAGTCAAAGTCCTTATAAACTCTTTGATTCCCTGACAACAGGCAAGTTTCTGGTCTCTCGCCAACCCTTTTCCTGTTCGTATTTTCAGATAGAACAAAAATGGAACAAAGTAGTTTGAAATAAATACTTCTTTGATAGGAGAGTTCAATTTTCTTAATTTTACTGGCTAGAAATTGTGATTTTAAAAGAACAGTAACAAGCAAAGAATAGAAACAGTGCAGAACACATATATTATCTCTGTGCTTAAAGAAACTTATGTGTCAATGCGACTTTATAAAAACACCATGTTCCAAATCATTGCGAACTTGTTTGAATCTCACCTCTTTATTTGTAATTCGACATCTCTGTTTGGTTAATAGAAATGATTATATGACTTAGCTTATTTAAGCTTGCAGCTACAAAGGTGAACAAATTTGAAATCTCACCGGAGTGTTTCTGCAGACACTGCCAGGAGGACAGAGTGTGATGTTGGCATTGCATTCATCTCTGTCTACGCATTGCCCAAATTCATCTTCTTTATAGCCATTCTGGCAAGAGCACTGGAAACTTCCCTGAAACAAGAAGTGAAAGATAAATCCCAAATGCACAGCTGTAAATTCAACTCTTACAAATTTGTCTGCCTAGTTAATCTTTAAATGGCTCTGATAAAAGCAAACATTTTGCAAAATGATATTTCTATAGGCACGCAGCACTGATTGGGTAACTGTGCCGGTCATGTGTTTGCGTTTATCTGATTGCAACAATTTCAGTCAATCTATTTCATTCTTTGGAACACTTATTTTGAAGTTTTATACTCTGAGCTCTAAGGAGTGTCGGACGAAAAAGCTTTAAGCAGTATGTTGTGAAATGTTTGCTTTTTCTAAAATCCATTTTCAAGTTTTCATCGCCAAATTGTTCAAAATCAACTTCATAGTACAAATCTCATTTTTAAGATAGTGTTTAAAAGAAAAAAATGATCACAAGTAAGGTTGTACAATGCTTTAGCCAGTTGAGAACTTTATTTTGTTTTCAATTCATTATGTAGTAGCAAAAAATTAGCAGAAAAACAATACAAACCAGAGTATTGATACATCTTGTTCCCTTTGGACAAAAATATTTTCCAGTTTTACATTCATCTTCATCGGTGCAATCTCCCTTGTCGTCGTTCTTGAACCCTTTAGCACAGTCACATCTAAAGCTTCCCTGGATAAAAGCAGAATTTCACTTCAGTCAGATCAAAAGTCAGAAAACTGTGTGGAAATGTCAAAAACTACGATTTTATTATATGAAATCCCATGTAAAGAAAATATACTAGAAAATGGTTATATAGATGAACGGAATTTTATCTATTTAATGTAGGCTTAAATAACGAGAACATTGAAGAGGAAATTTTTCCATCTAAAATCACTGAAAATTAATCTTTTTTCTATAATTGATAAGCCAAGGAAAAAAATAGTCCTTAGCAATGTTAAGTTCTAGCCACGTCATAGCAGATCTGTAGCAAAAATTTCAATTTGAAATTGCACATTTAGTTTTATTCGACGAGTGGTGTCATCATTTCAGTACTTTATTGCAGGTCTCTAAGGAAACAGCAGAGGCAAAAAAGTCAACGTGCCATTTTGATGAATTCCGAATAAAATCTTTGATCGTAAGCCAGTTACTGAGACTTCGAGAGGCAAAAGATCTTTGCACGAGACAGACATAAATGTTTGGAAGGAAACCAAACCCACAACTGAGAATTATCTCAAGTGTGATATCTAGTTTTTCAAAATGGATGTTATCATTTTCTGGTTGATAATACAGGTGAGATACCACTGCGGTTAGTTAAGGTTGCATTTATCATACCTCTGTGTTAACGCAACGACCACCATGAGGACATTCAAATGCCTGATTCTCACATTCATCTATGTCAGTACAATTCCCAAGCTCAGCTCCTTTGAATCCCTCGGGACATGAGCACGTATAATTCGCCTGTTTTGTAGAGAGTACATTTCAGCATCGGCAATCAAGCATTTAAAAGATTCAAATCTCAGCGGGAAATGTAGAATCTCTTGAGATATCTTCCTAGATTTTGACTTGATACACATTAAGAAAGTCTGTAGTGAAGTTTTTTCTTAAGACCTCTTTGGCTTTTGTTAGCAACAAATAAGTCCTAAAGGTATTTTCAAAATATCAAAGGGTTTCAGAATCTAATAACTTTCTTTCAAAGGCAAAGATGGATTGTTATTAATTTTCACAAACATATTCCAGTTTTCATTAACATGACATAACATGCTTAGCAAATGACAATCTAGCTAATGCCAATTGAACTTACCACTGTGTTGATGCATTTTGTTCCGGCAGGACATTTGTGTTTCCCGGCCCGACACTCGTCTACATCATTGCAATGGCCTGTCTTGTTTTTATGAAATCCTTTTAGGCACGTGCAATTGAAACCTCCCTGAAAGGAAGAGACAGACATAGTTTAACGAACATGTTGATAACGTATTTTCACGTATTTTGAAAGTTCTCCAGATACACTGAAATTGGACGAAATTGTTGATTTTGATTCTTTTTATTATGATGCAACAATGATGCAAGTCTAAGAATCCTAATTTGAACCAAGATTTCGAAAATTTTGCAAAAGACTGGTATACTTCAAAGAGAGCTTGAAACAAGAAGGTTTTGTTCTCCAAATTGAGTAGCGTCTCACAAATGATTAAAAAAACAATGAAAATTCTAAAAACTGAACATTTATCGTGAGTTCCGAAAGCATGATGAGAGTAGCTAAAATAACTTAATTTTTGAGACATCGACAACCTTGGTTTCATTTTATCTTCCAAGAAGTTTGATTACATTTCAAAGATCGCAGCGGCGAGACACATTTTTTGTTTTTTCTTTATTTGGAGGTGACTACGACTTTACTTTTGAACCTGCCTTGGGCTGGAAACGTAAATCTACTCATTTTCATAGTCTCAAGGGTAGAAAATTATATTAAATAAGTCATTTAATTAGCCGAATAGCTGTCGATACATTTCTCAAACCACATATCATAAACAGTCTTGATAACAACACTCTTGAGAAGATCCATGTCTCACGAGAATTGCAAGACAGTTTAAAACAATTGGATAAATGTCAAAAGAAAAATTCAGCTTAATCTCCTGAGATTTTAAGCTGAAAATCGCACCATCATTTAAAGCTTAATGTCATCATAAAATCAAATTATTGTGCTAAGGTCAACAGGTTTTACAGAAAAGTTAATTGGCAATAGATTATTTTCTCAAATAAACAGTTTTTTGCTAAAAAAGAAAGTTCGGGAAAGAAAAAATGATCAGAGATTCAAGATTAGATTTAATTCACTGCTAAGATGTCTTGAAATCAAATGATTTCGTTTCAGATCTATAGCATCGCGAAGATAAAATATAGCGCTCAACTTTTTAGAGATAATAAGGAATATAATAGAGTTTCCAAATAAACCTTTCACACCACAAAAATGTAAGGATAACACGAAAAAATAGGATAATTGAAGACGGCAAGATACATGTTTCCGCTTTACTGTGTTATCGGTAAATAATGGAATTTATTACATCTGTTGTGTGCATTGGTGAAACTAAGATGGCAAAACTGTTGATGCCCTTATTATAAATTGATATTTAGAGAAGCAAAGCTGTTCCTGTTTCTTAAAGAATTGAAAAGCGTTTATGCAGTACAAAGTTTACTAAACAAAGGAAATGTCGATCGTTGGTTAAAGAAAAGGCTGACCTGACATCTTAGCTCAAGGATTAACTGCAAGTCTTGAAGAGAAAGTGCAACTTAATGAAATTTTTTTGTAATTTGAACGTCTCTAAAAGATAACTGTCTCTCGCAAATCACTACAATTGAATCACTTTAGTGTCTGGGTGACATCTTTGAGCTTGTTAAACTGTTAATACAGCAAAATGCTCTGATAATGTGACAAAAAGAAGTACTTATATTTGGCAACAGAGATGAACTTGAAGGCAATTATAACTTTCGCATGTTTCATAACATCTAAGACAAGGAGAACATGGTTGAAATCATTGTTCAATGGAATTAGGGAGAAAAATTTTTGTGGCTATAGCTAAGACTTTGCTACTATTATGTAAGGTAAACTTAGAATAGTAGGCCGTTTTCAGTAAAACTAGCTGTTTACGAAAAGGCTGGGATTCAACTTTTTTTTCAGTTTTGATTGCATTATGCTTTTGCTGGCATATGGAGGAATGAGCAAAAATTACAAAAACAAGCAACAAAAAGGTACCAAGTAGTTGTGTCTGAGAGCTTTTGTGCACTGTTTGTTAAAATTATGCTTTGTCTTTGCAACGTTTGGTTTCATCCTGCGCTGGCCTAAGTGGCCTAAAGGTATTTGAAGCAACTGCCATTTGAGGATCAAATATTCGAAATCATTGAATTGGAAACTTTACCGGCTGCCTCCAATGTCAAACTGCCAGTTACGTGCAGGGCTTGGTATACCAAAGTAATCACCGTTTTAACAGCTGGTTCGAACGGAGCAGAAAGGAAAATACTTGTAGTTAAATAATTAACTTACGACTGTATTGACGCAGAATGTGGTCGGATTACAGGGGTCATCCCGCTCGCTGCACTCATCAATATCGACGCAGCCTATCTCTGGGTCCTCTTTGAATCCCTCATTGCAGCCACATTTGTACCCTCCCTGTGAATTACAAGTTGGTATACAGAAAAATGAACAATTGTATCTAAATGGTCCTAAACTCCAAAATTTCTTCTATCATTGATCAAAGGCTTAATAATATTCATTGAAGAGAGCACAAAATACAGTTAACTCTCTCACAGGAATTTCTAAGAAGCACCCTTCATTCTCTCGAGATTTCAATATAGATTGTGTTACACAGTTTATGCAATGCAATGTGTCATGCCAATTTTCATATGCGGATAAGAAATTGACAAGATTCAAAGTAGCATCAATCACATGGGAGTTATTTGCCAAGAAAGATGGTATCGACAAGTATTCTGAAATAGAATTAAACGCACGGCAGTAGAGAAGAAGTAAGAATCATCATTTCTATACTAATTGAATAATGAAATTGTTTTTGATAAACTCAAAAGTAAAACATTGCAAATTGTCATTTTACTTTTTTTAATCCTAATTCATTGGTGACCTGACCGACTGAGCAAGCTTTCAAATTTAATGACTTTAAAATGGATTTTACTGAATTCTATTCCAATTGGTCTGTCCTGGTTCCAAAGCATCAGCTCACTAACTCCTCTTTAAGGTTATCGACTTTTCCGTAATATTTATTAGCTCCTGGCCTACACTTCATATTAAACTGGCTTTTCTGATTCAGATAACAAGTCGAATGAACGGAAACATATTCACAGAAAGAGAAAGGCTTACCAACTCGTTAATACAGATTTTGTTGCCGGGACAAACAGCCTTCCCTGTCTCACATTCATTGATGTCGACACAGTCGTCTTTCATCTTTTTGAAGCCGCTCTTACACTCGCACGTGAAACCACCCTATAATGATACGAGTTTTGTCTTTTATTTGTTTTGTCCCTGAGATAAAAAAACTTCATTTGAAAAAACGTATTCGAAATATATCTACAAAAATTAATTTTTTATGCAAACAGGTCACATTTGCATGAGTAGGAAAAAACAAAGTAGAGTAGCGTCTCTCGAGAAATACTCTCATCCTCTTGAGAATTGAAAACAGCATAATCATTAAAGTTGAACTGTACTGACTTGCTAAATCGGTGAATCGCAGAAGAGAGTATTGAAAGGAACAATGATTACAAATGGAGATAATATTAAAATAGTATTACTATGAAATGGCTCTGAAATATACAAGAATAATACAATGGCAGTGACTGCTCCACATGGAGAGAATACAAGGGTCAAACTTCAGGACAACACAAATGTCAGTGTGTTTTTTTTCACATATTGAAGAGATTTAGAGATAGTTGAAGGCCTTTGTGCAACCGACATGCTTGTGCAAGCGGTTGCTTACGCAAAAAATGTGCTGTTTTTGTATTTTCATGTCGTACGATAAAAGGCCGGTTTTGACAATATTGTCGCAAAGTATGCCGGACGTGCAAGAGCCTTTAAAGCTTCCAAGTTTTGAAAGAAATGATTTTGGATACTTTACCTTTCGATTAACACAAACAGTATCTTTAGGGCAGCTTACTTCAGCACTTTTGCATTCATCGAAGTCTTTGCATACCTGCAAAACAAACGATTTATTCACGTAGATGTAGTAAAAGTTTTGTTTAACCATTCTACCGGATTGCAATGTGAAGTATGAAGCTGTAAGAAATCACGCGATGCCAAGTTATTTAGACCAGAAATTGGTGAATTCAAAAGCCAAAACTTTGCTAAAGTTAGGACACAGTGTAGCATCAGTACACAGAATGCAATGTTTATTTTAAAGGCTTGAGTTGACGTCATTACGCTACTAAATGCAAAGTTATTTTAATAGTACAAAAACAATCTGGCCAAATTTGTGATATTAATGTTATCTTTCAAAGACTTGTGCACGGTAAGACATGCAATGTAAATGACTAGAGAGCAAATATCTCATAAAAGCAAGAAGGCTTCTTTAAAGAAGTATTCATACTTGTCGATGCGTGGCAGCATGAACAATGCCAACGCCCCGCAGCGTCTTTCCATCGAATCCCTCGGGACAAGGACTGCATTCGTAGCCAGGTTGAAGATTGATGCATTTTGTTAGTGGCGAGCAAGGAGCCAGTTGACACTGAAAATGAGGTCAGCAGCGAAATCAGTGCATATAGATAAAAGAAGGGTGTTGGACAAGTTATTTTTCATTATTAAATAGATTGAATGATGAAATGTCATCGATCGTTTTTGTCATACTCCACTCGTTTGCGTTTTCTCTCTCTAAGAGCAAATCACATTGAATCTCGACATACCTCATCAATGTCTTCACAATGAAGGCCGTCGCCCTTGTACCCTGCTGGGCAGTTCCCGCACTCAAAGCCTCTTTCTTTCTCAAGAGCAGGGGTGCATGTCACGTTTTTTGCACATGGGCTGGAGGCACATGGATCCGGGAATGCCGCTTGGCCTAAAAATTTGATCACATACTTTATGAATAAACCAATTTATAAATGTTTCCATCTCCAAATACAGTGAAAGACCGCTTACACAACAAGTTGTTATGGGGACCTTGTTGCCTGGTTTAAAAAGGAGGGGAAAAAACAAAAAAAATTTTTCCAGAAAATTTATTTGATAGCCTTGCTTTGCCGAGTAAGCTTGCATCAAAAAAACCGTTGACATAAACTAAAACAACTATTTAACTTAATTGTCATTATAAATTCAATCCAGGAAAGAGTATCAAATCACAGTGGGTATTATTTGGAAGGGATGCAGCATAAATATTGATGACTATAGCAACTGACTTCTTTGGGTAAGATTCATCACTAGAGAATTAAGGTTTATTTGCTTAAACTTTTGTCACAGAAGAATTTTGTTCACCAGAATATATATCATGGAATAATAATTTTGGTGATATAAAAAGTAAAGAAATATGTACAGGCAGATGACTGTTTTACATTAATCTACATCCATGATTAGTAAAATACGAATTTTGTCTGTATGCTAAGCTAAAGATAGCAAACAGGAAGGAGAACAGTTCACCGCGCTGATTCAGTTACCATGTGCAACGTCAAGGCTTTCAGGAAGAGACTGGGTTCTAATGATATTTAGATTAACGTCATACAAGATAAGTACTTACACACAGGACATTGCTCAAATATCTTTCTTATGGCTCTGATGTCATTTTTCTACAATAAACAATGCATTTTGACTTAGTTAATCTGCTTGAAATTATAAGCATTACATCGGAAACTTTAAAGATTTTTCGGCAATAAATATTATAACATAAAAAGTCTTTAGTATACTCTTTCTATATAGAATATGTCTTTCAGGTATAACAGAACAATGGACGTTTGCAATATGTAATTTTAAACATTTTAATTAATACTCCTCTGAGGTAATAGAAATTAATCTTTACCAGTTTGTCCTAAAGTGCTTCATGCCGTGTAGGCAGAGCTGTACACGCTATTTGGTGTAAAAACAGGACGGTTCTGCCTGCTATTCCGAGTGATACGATGGTCAGGCAAATGTTCTGATTATTACTAATGATGTTGCCCCCTGGGGGGGGGGGTACTTGGATACCAAAACGACGGGGGTGTGGACTCCTAAGATCTTTTTGGTGAACCGGCTTTAGAAAAAAAGCTAAAAATGACACCCGGCTTTAGAATTTCTGGAAAAAAAGAACAAAGGAAAACCAAAGTTTTGGTGCCAGTTGCCATGGTTGCCAGAACACCACAAAAACAATGGGCGGGCAGCCGCTTTGCTGTCATTTTTGAATAGAAAAAAAACGAAAATCAGGCAACCGGCTTTACAATATATCCTTTGAACAGATACCCGGCCTTAGAATAAAATGCTGAAAACGATACCCGGAAAGACGTGCACATCCTGTCAGTAAATATACTAAGTACCAACCCCCCCCCCCCCCGGGATGTTGTCGTAATAGTAGCTTAGAGAGTTTCCCGATGGTTACACTAAGCGTGACTCTCGGAGTAGCAACTTTGAACGGTCCTGTTTTATGCACCAAAAGCAATTGTGAGGTATACGCTGGCCTGCCTTAGGCGATTGATTCATTCTAAATTCCTTATTGCTTATTAACGAAAGCTAATTAAAACAAGAAGAATCTAAGCTGCTAAAGACTGCAATGAAATTTTGCATTTAAATAAACTATAAGTCTGAGATGCGCTTTTAAAGATTAGTGTCGCTTGATACAATTAGAATTTGCAAAATGTATCAATGACAATGGTTAGCTAACTAATTATGAAACGATATTGCTAATCCTCTTAAAGATATTACATTGAGGTAAGAGGATCGTGGCAATTTTGAAATCGCATCAAGAAAGGTATCTGAAAAATCCGGAATTAACCAGAAAAACTACGTTGAAAATGTCTTTTTCAAGAGCTCCATTGATACGCTTACGACACGACAAATTATAATTTCGTTTAAAGAAAACAATGCCTGTGAATGTGGACAACCCTGCCTTTACATGTTTTGAATAAAATCGATATATCGAGAAGATTCGTGCGGAATTAACCAATCGAAAAGTAGATGATATACCGCACTTGATTGGTCAATTCTCTCTTTGTCTGGGGATACCGTGAGCTAGCCCAGAAAGCACAGGAAACGGTCTCTAAAACGTGTTTTGGTCTCATTATGAAAAGAAACACGGGCTGTGGATGCAAACAAACTAAAGATTGGGAAAGTAGGGGCAGCCACAAAAGGAGTAAAAGCTATTTCTTTATCTCTCAGAAACAGTATTTGAAAGTTTAGATCAACGCACAGAGATACGATGTAATTTCACTAGTCGGACAGAAACTTCTCAGTTGAGAAGTTAACGTTAAAAGAATGATTTTGTTGTAGAGAACAGGACGGTTCAAAGTTGCTATTCTGAGTTCAACGCGTTAACCGATCGTCAAGCAGCATTTATCAGAAACTTGAGTAAAAATAAGGTTAAAAATATGTACGCTTGGTACTAGAATAAAAATGACAAAAATTGGCCTATTCTGTCAAAATGCGTAGAGTATTCATAAAATTGACCTACGACAATAAATTTATAGCGATCAGCTCCTTTCGCCGTCATATCAGTTTCAAATCAAAGCCTTTTGGTCCGTGGCTACTTGTGAATTTACGATATGCTGACAGGGCGTAATTATGAAAGAATTTTGAACTGTCCTGGTTTGCAAAACCGAAAGTCTGAGTTATTGCAAGTGGTTAGATTGGTCGTGAATCAAATTTGAACCACATTAAAAAGGCCACAATGTCTGCGTTCATTGGAATTGAGAGATGTTGGATCACTGAAGGAGCGTTAAGTTGTCTAGGGAGATGTTTCAAACCAACGTTCTAAGCACTTACGACCTTATAGAGCATCATTTGCATAGCAGGTCTAACGTCTACAGCATTATATAGTTCGGTATACAAAAAGTGTGACGTTGGATGTAATTTTAGCTTGGCGAATATATGTATTTGAACGTACTCATAAATAAAAGCAGAAACAAGCTGTATTCGAATATTTTAATGATAATGTGCTGATTTGGCTTTCACTCAATTGGTACGTTTTACCTAGGGTACTACAGCTGTGAAAATTTTATACACATAAAGGTGATAGGACTATCATGAACAACACTACCAATAATTGGGCCTCTTTTAGCATTAACAAAGGAGGCTGATACCAACTTGCTCTCTAATTTACACCACCAACTAGATCTGAAACGTAAGTAAATGAAGCTAGCCAAGACAATACATACTCCCTAGGGTCAGAAAATGTTAAAACACGCTAGCAAATTGCGTCCTCATAACATAATTCGGTGTCTTTGATGTTTTCGCTAATGAAATAGTTGATTCACCATTGATATGGTTCAGTATTTTGGCCTTGGATATCTGGTCGCGCAATCTTTGCGGTCATTTTACAGGCAGGACAAAGGGGCCGTGAAATCTACTTTAAACCCCAGGTAATGAAATTATGGATAGAAGATGGCTTAGAAAGTACCGAGCGAAACTCTCGAGGAACCATACTCTGACCATGGCTATTTGAGCTTAGCAACGTCTGTGCGTAAATCGTTACACGTGTTTGGACATGTAACAAATGAACAGAGAAATGCACCTAAGCCCGATGATGAAGTAAAAAGTTATTTTTCTATCTGTTTAAAAGAATTCGAGGGTTTCGAGTAGCTTGAAAGCTTCTAGACTGAATAAAATCACAACTCTTTGGATAGACAAGAGACAGAAACTAAACGGGGTAAACAATATATAGAATGTATGGAAAAACAATTAGGTTCATTCAGTTAAGCCCTTTATCAATTACATAACACAACGAGCATTGAGATGCGATCTCGTGACCTTTAATATCAATTGAAAACAACGTTACGTCACATTTTAGGGTGGGGCGTTGATGGTGAAATTGTTAAAATTACTAGTCAAATTGATCAAACCTGGTATTTTAGTTCATCTTTGATGTCTTGTATGATGCTTATAATGGCCTTTAGAGTTTGGTCATCCATGTGAAATGCATCTAGAAGAACGATGCTATTGTAAAAGCATTTAATCTATAGCAATTTATTCAAATCATTAACAGCAAGGCTCATGTAATCAGTAAAAGAACCAAATCATACGTCAGTAATCTACTCAATTATGTTAAAAGGTATTGAGAAAGTCTAAAAGCCTCTAATTTATGGAAAACCAAAAAATGGTCTTGTATTAAAATATGTAACCATCCAACTTCTATTTCGAATTCGATGGGTATTACAAAATGGCTTTGAAAAAAGCAAACTTTTTACGACATACTAAAAAGCTTTTTCGTCTGACACTCCTCAGAGCATAAAACGTCAGAATAAGGTTCCGTAAGAACACGATGGAAAATATATACCCAGTTGTGGATCAAAATAGGCCAATCAGAAAAACGCAAGCACAAGACCGGTATAGCTGACCAATCAGTGCCGCGAGCCTAAAGAAAAATTTCTACTGGAGTTCAAGAGAGAAAACGAACTCCGAACTGTTCTATAAACCCTATTGTTGCTGTACCCCACTTTAATTACACCTTTCTCTCACAACAGAGCGAGGAACGTAGATTTCTGAAACCATGAATTTCACAGTTGATCACCAGAAGCTCTCTCTGTGGCATTTTAAGAATTAACAATTTCAACATGGTTATCCCACCTCAAAAGTGCAACCAAGTGTGGTTTTGAAAACAGCTGCGACGCTTCATATCAAAATATATCCTTGATTTGAAAACTCTGTTTTGCATTGACAAAAAAGCAATATTTTCGTTTACAGATTAAGGGTGTGGTATCGAGTTGGTAGATACTCACTTGCGGCCAGTGCCGCGCATGCCTCGTTTCCGGTAGCTTGATGTGCCTTGATGCCCAGAGCGAGGAACGAAATCCACATGATGACGCCATTTATTAAAGTGGCGGCCCTTGAGGTAACCCGTACCATGTCGACAGGCTTTCAAAGAGTCCCTATAGAAGAAAAACCAACAATTGACAATAAACTAACAACAACACAATCAATAATTATTATGCTGATGAAATAAGTATATCTGCTACGTGCTTAATCAACCAAATTAAAACTGACTTCAAATCCTTAATTGCTGTAGCTCCATAAGTCAAGAAGCTGTTTCAGAGAGAGCCATGTCAAACTTTAAACAGAATAAAAACAACATTGGAATTGATTAGAGACTGTAATTATGTTACTGGAGAAAAGAAATCGCCTCTGTTCAAAAACGAATTGAAGGAGCTAGATTGACATCCAAAGAATAAGCTCACAGCTGCCAGTGCCCGTCCTTGGATAAAAGACATGGGCAATAGAACTTCACAAATTTATGTTTTAATCTCAGGCAAAGTTCTTGTCGAAAAACAGACTGACGAATCGCAGTTATGGAAATGTGGCTCTTAAATGCCCACCCGGCAGCACAACGTCTTTCACCACATGTAATTTTGCTTACCTGATCCCAAGGGAAGTTATTATGGTATCGAATACCTAAATATTTTATATTTTCAACGATGTTAATTTTACTGTCATCAATTGCAAATAACAAAGATACAGTCAAACCTTCCAAAATGGTCAAACAATCAAATAACCTTCACAAAGCCCGAATTTTTTAAGGCCAATTTAAACTAGAATAGAATCTCTTGAGAGTACTTAGTTTTATCTTTGCTGTATGATGTCACAAGATTACATTTTAAGTTAAGGATAAGACATATCACCTAACCCTATTATTTACAAACATTTATTATCCAGCACGTATTTTCCTCTCAATATTGAATTCTTTGTTGATCATATCAATAAAAGTTTATTATCTTTTTTTGAGAATTTTGCTAACAAGCTTCGGAGATATGATTCTGTTAAAATGAATAAGCCAAAACTTTTAAATTGAAATAGATAAAAACATAGAACAAATCTTCAGAATCTTTAGAATAAATATTATGATATGCTGAAAAAGCGCGATAAAAAAATTCCTGGAACATGTAATTTACATCTTGTACTTTCACATAATGTGGTTATAATTTACTATGTTGTAGGTGGACTTTGAGTGATTTTCTTCGCAATAACGTTCTCGTACATTCACCTACTTTGCACGAGTGAATCATGCGAACTTAGCTTTCTATGACGCGAGAGCATACTTAGTTTCCTGTCGTTGAAATATCTATCTAGACCAATTTTACTTTTACACTTTTGAAAGTAAGTCTTTAATTCCCTCGATGAAATATTTTACCTAGCAAGTAATTTGAGATAGATAAAGGACTTAAGTCATCAATTCTTTGTCAATCAACGCCCTAAGACAAATCGTGTTTGAAATATTGTTACAATGACTTCTGTTGTTCAAGTTTCTTGTGTTTGTATTTTCAGTTTGATTTTCCTGTAATGGATCGAAAACATAAGCAGCCAAACTTAAGATACGTAAATATGGAAGAACTGCAAAAGCCGACAGCGTTCCTTCACCATTCCAGTTAAAGTGGAAACGTTTCACCCTCATAAACTTTGTCATTAACTCTAGTACTGTTTCAAAATTTAGACTTTTGCATTAACGGCATCAAAATTTGACGAAAAATTGTTATCTTAGTAAAGAAATTTAATTTCGCTAGAAGATAGGCAATCTGTTGCAGAAGCCTAGAGAGGTAGTTGAACACATTGATGAATCAAACAAAGGAATTGAATTCGTAGACAAAGGAATGGTTTCTACTACTGCATAGTAAACAAGTTTCTTAAGGAAAATGATTATTGTAGAAAACTGTTTAGTGGGAAACGAACAAAGCTTTTCAGTGAAAGATACATCTGACAAGAGATGCATTGCATCAGTTATTGCTTTCATAAAATGACCCTAAAGATTCACAAACGCGTGGTTTTGAAAAAGCAGATTTTTGGATGTATTGCTAGACAAATTTTTCACGATTCTGTTACTTTGATGTTCTCTTTATCATGTTTTTTACTTCGAAACGATGGCTAACAGCTTTGAAATCGATCCCTAGGGGGTTGAAATATCGAAGCCCTTGAACTTAGCATCGTCCCTAGAGACCACATTTCAGCGAATCAAATCCATTTTTTGCAGTATTTAATAAAATCTGCACAATAAACAAAACCATTGGTACTGGTTCAGCATCACAACAAATATTGAGCAAAGACAATGAGCTGAAAAACTCACCTTGACGTAATTGAATCAAATCAGAAATTTGATAGTATGTTCTGATGTTGCCTATAGTTGATGTTGGTTGTAAGTATTTTTAATTGTGTATTATGTAACACAGCCTGTTTTAGGTGTGTACTCTCTCGCTCCAAAAACGTTCTTGTCACCTTACACCGTCAGCTTGGCTTGTGAATCGCGAAATACTCACAGCCACCGCTAGCAATGCGATTTTGTTCGGGAGCGAACACTTAAACCAAAGCTAACAGCAAAACCCGGACTGTCGTAATCGGATTAGGGCCGTTCAGCCAATTTTTCATTGGAGCAAAGTTGCTAAATTGCAGACAATCAACGTAAGCTCCATTTCTAATCGCATCAAAATAATTTCAAATGAAACAATTTGAAGGCCGATTTGATACAACCACCTAGTTTGGATTTGTGATTGTAACAATTAAGCAGAGCGAACCCACACATTGTTGTCATGCATGTCATGCTGGCCCTGTCAATGTGACCCACTAGCTGACCAATGCATAGAGAAAAGTGGAATATTTTCATTCTGCCAAAATTTTAACCAATTTTCAGGTTATAAATTAAATCAAGGCTTTATCTTTGTGTCTGTGCATGACTTCGGGACACAAGAAAGGATTCCTGGGCAAATTAGGTTTGGTAGATATGGTACTTGTTCATACCACAGGAATGGTTTATCAAGAGCACCCGTGTTAAAATCTCTTTTGGTTTCTACCTTGTTACTGGATTCCCAAATCAAACATACATTAAATACATGCTAGAAACTATTACCAGGACTCTTATACTGGTTTCGAAATCTAAATATCCCTACAGCGAACACCCATTGGACCAGAGATACTTCCCGTTAAAGGATGTGTCCGTTGTCTCGTTGTGGCTTCTTCGTATCTTTGAATGCAAGAATGAGAACATGGGAAGATATCGTTACCTTTAAAATATCTGCTGTCGATTTAAGTTATACGCCTCTCCCTGCATATGCTGGTAATAACGCATTACAAAAGGCTAAAAACAGGGTCTTGGCACGGCATGGTATGAAATATCAGTGTATGGCAAAACATGGTATCACAAAGCATGGTACGGTATCTGATGGCATAGTATAAGCAAGAGTATGGTATGATATTGTATGACATGAAAAGGCATGGCACTGTATGACATGAAAAGGCATGGCACTGTATGACAGGACATGGTATGTGATGCCCGATTTCTAGCCAAGATCAATTAGTTTTGACAAATGAAATGCACCAAAGAATAAAAGGTTGAGCAAAGTGAATTGGCAGAATATTGTTTACAAAACGAGAAAACGTTGCTTACTAAACAACGAGGATACATGAAAACTATTGAATTCGTTGCTCACAATTTGCTTTGATGCAGTAATGCATCAAGTTTGTAAGCAAAATTCATAAACAACTTATAGATACAGTATTGTATTAGATTTCGGTGTATGTCGACCGCTAAAGTTGCACGAGATTGGTTTTATTCAAGCAAAATAGGTTTGTTTTTGAGTTGGATCTCTTGCAGCAAAGAATCTTTCGTAAATCGAACATCGCCGACATGTACATAAGGACGGAGGACTAGCTCATTGAAATTTGAGTGGGTGAAGGGGATGGGCGCAAAATGTAGACCTATCTGATCTTTGTCAAATTTGTATTTTCACCGAAAAGTCATGTTTGTCGATACTGCATTTCTAAATAAAAGAACCTGTTCGCAATTATATCAGAATTTTGATGTTCTCATTAAAAGATCCTATTCTTTTGTCAACAGCCACAACTTCGCGTCTTTGTCAGGCTTGACCTTTGCACAGCGTTGATATCTTAAGCTCAGTTTACACCAAGAGCTATAACCAGGGCTGGACCCGTGCTAAAGCAACCCTTACCATTTTTCTGTTGTGTAACTTGAATAAGTCGTATTACCTAAGACGAGGCTTAAGTATGTTAGATTAACTCGCGATAACTGATAATTTAAGTGTTATCGCAGGGTGGGGCAAAAAGGGGCTGGTCCTGCATTTGCAGTGCTACTCTAAGCTAAAATTGGCTGCTACACAAGCACTTTAATCTGCTTCGATGCGTTTTACAACACAAACAGGGTGGGCAAAATTAACTATGTGCTGCGACTAGGTGAAGGCTCGGGATAACGAGAAAAGCTGTTCTCCTTATTGATGTTTATGAGAATTAACAAAATGAAATAAATGGGACAATTATAAACGTGCATATTATAAGCCGATGATTTAAAAATGACAAGTGTTTGACCGGGTAAGGATAGATACGCATCAGTAAACATGCATAGAAACGTTATAAATAAAAGAAAGAATAAATGACAAAAAATATAAGTTCATTAAAATTATTTTTTAACTACTCTCCTGGGAGAGCAAAACAAATCGTTCAAAACAAAATCAAACCGTTTTCATAAGAGAAAAGTGTTCACTATGAGCTTAAGCCACTCAAAATGTCAATTTCAGTGAATTACACTCTCCTGTGGTCAAGTGGGGTTAGCAATAATTTGCGAAATTAAAAATTACTTGTCATATTGTGTGCTATTTTAAGAAATTTAAATTGTTTGTTAAAAACACATGTCTGAGGTTGAAGCGTTGGCTATGCCTGTCAAAGTTTTATGAGCCTTAGAAGTCCGATTGGTATTCAACCTATTAAAAATACCTCATTGCGGTGTTTTGGGTATGGGCAACCATTTATCAAGTTTTAGATTGTCTTTATTTTATCAATCTGGATACAACAACACAGAAAAGGCACGCGATATATGTAAAAGACAATCTGTATCGACGCAATTTTTCTTATTTCTTGGTTCAAAAAGAATTTTTTTGGATATCGATAATCTTAAAACCTCGCATTACACTCTAATTTGTCATATTTCATCTAAGTTTGCACAATCATTTTCTGGATGAATTACGATGAAATACACATTTCTTAAATAAGAATACCTAATTTTTGCCGAGCCTCAATATTCTTAAAATTTTTCGATTTTGAGCCTAAGATTATTCCTAAATTACTTTTGCCCAACACAAAATGTGAATTCGCCTAAAGATCAAAGGAAAATATTGAATCTTTTTTGATGTGTTGCTTCATCATAAATTTTAACAAAAACAAACAAAACAACAAATGTGATATTAAAATGCAAAATCTAATTATACAAATACGATCCTATTCCAAAAGCATTATTTAAATCCCGTTCTCAAACGGAAATTACTCACAGAGCAGCTGAGCGTATTTAAAACATATATATGAATATATATTTATAGCGTCAAAGTGACACTTGTTTTGCATTGGGAGAAAATTCAGATTAAGAAAAAATTTTAGTCTTGATGAAGGTTGGGCCTGGCATCAATTTTTAAATTTTAGCAATTTTGAGCCTCAATACTACTGTAGACTTTATTTTTATAAAAAAGTATGTGCCACACAAATTTATAATATAGTTTTGCTGAAAATCTTAGCTTGCTTGCTAGAATCAGTTTTTGAAAAACGTTAATAGCAATTACAAGGTTTTTCATGACTTTATAACCAGCCTTTAAAGTTTAATGTCTCACTGCAAATTTTAAAACTTTAAACTTCAATGCTCTTTAAAAGGTTCATTTTTAATGCTCTTTAAAAGTGCTTAGTGCTCTCAATTTCGTTATAATTTGCTAAAAAAGTTGAGTGAATATGCTTAATACGTTTATATTGTGTTTTCATAACTGCTTGATCAATTTTTCAAATAAGATTGCGACAATTAAACGGGTTTCACGTTAAAAATTGTTCCTTTAAAATTGGTTGCTCTAAGTATCGCAAAAGAATTTTGCCTTTGGTAAAGTTTGACAGAATAACGAAGAAGAACCGCATCCTAAGGCGATATCAGTGGATGAAAAGAATTAATCTTGGGCGGAGGGGTTTAAGCAACGAAAGTATAAACAAGGAAACCAACTATAGGAAATCGCGTCATAGTCGAATCGTGTTAATATTAACAGCTATGAAGAATTTGCTCTTTATTAACCAATGAATTCAGTACAAAATCTTTCAACACAAAGCGAAGAAAGAAGTTGATATTAGGGAACAATGGGCTGCGAACCAAACCTGTTTTCGTTGATGAGCATCACGCAAAACTGCTTTCTTTCAAACGACAAGAACGATAGTTTTCATTAACTAACTGTAGTTGACCAACTTTTATTAAGTTTGTAAACAACGAGCAAATCTGCTTCTCTTGTTAGTAAGAAAGCTAATATCGGCAGTTCAAGGCTCGAGGTGAATTTTATGAAGCAGTGTGATAAGGTGAACGGCTTAGTTTTAGATACAGCTTAGTTTCAGGTTGCAAGCACAACAATTAAACAGGGAGTATTCCACTATCGATCGACTGTGTTCACATGTAGGCCATATTTATCTGTTAAAGAATCTGTTTTTGAGCACGGATTCCTGCCAAATTAAATAATGTTGTCTTGAATTTCCTTATTTTTGGACCTCTTTAGCTCGAACTGTTGTACTAAAAGGTCCTCCATAGTTCGTTAATTTGACTGCACATTTGGTGCCATGAAAATTGCACATAATGCATTGAAATTCTGTCGCTAGTGTCGCTAGACTCTTAAATGTAGAAGATAATAAAGACATGTTCGAAACTGAAAAGTTCTTTAAGGAATTTTTCTTTTTTACAAACGAATCTTTCATTTTTTCTGCTTCTTAATGCAGGTTTCTTAAAAAGTCTCTTTATAAAAAGGCCTGTAATTCAAAAAGAGGTTTATAAAATGGGAATGACAGACTCTAAGAAAAAGCCATTATACTTCAAGCTTCCACTGGGTAGCATGGGCGTATGTGAGTGTCCCTCAAAGAAGCTAAGCCATATCGTATTTTTAAAATAGCAACTTGATCATTCTTTAAAAAGGTCGTAAAGAAAGGTTAATTTGCTCCTTGTAGCTCTCGGGAGCTAAAATGAATTATTGTTTTTCTCATGCAATTTAATTAGATGGAAATGTTTTTGATTAGAAATAAACATGTCTTGAAAACAGTATCGCATATTGTACTCTGTGGCAGGAGCATTCTGTGGATCCAGTTTTGGATCAAAACGAAAAACATATTAAGTAAAGAGTGTCATGGGAAGAATGAAAACAAATCTTGGTTCATCTGATGCGACTTATGAGCATGAGCATATAATGCACTTTTCTGATTGGTTCGATCAAACTATTAGAACAATGGCCTTAAAATGAGAATCTCGACTCGTCTCTTCAGATAACTCCTTGAAAATAGTTCAAACAAACCCTTTCTAAATTTAGAATAACCTTTTGTCAAGGATGTTGCCGAAAGGCAAGCTCAAAATGAAAAATGATGCGTCAAGGATACTGCTTGAGTCTGCCGATCAATTTATCTTATCCAAACTGTATGTTGCACGTTTGAAGATGATAGCGGAATTTTTCTCAGATCATAATAAGACCTTTGTTACCATAGCCTTTCCAGCTGACTTGAAGAGTCGGAAAATTCATAAAGAAAGCTTTGAATTCTTTTGATAATCATCGAGAAAAGAAATTTGGCATTCTTGCTGACAACATGGAAAGTTAAAAAGCTAAGTACATATGTATGGTCAAAGTGGACTTTCAAATCATTATTCGAAAAGCAATGAAAATTGTTGGCCATCTTGGTGTGATAGCTGAAATTTTTCTATGAGCAACAGCTATTTTCCGTCTCCTTTAAAATATAAATTATTTCTATCAGGTATAGTCCAATTGCAAAAAAGAAAATCACCATAAAATCTCTTCATAGTCTGGCCAGTAGACTGGTAAAATAATCCACAGGAAAAACAGAAAATCAATTGTTTTTTTCGATGAAAATAATGACAGTTACAAAATGTCCGAAGTTCGAAGGCAATTGTTCATGCCACAGAGTTGTTACTTGAGTTTTATCGATTATATTGGTAAAATCAATGAAAATAGGCCTATTGAAATTAAGCCATACTGCTTTCGCAAAACGATGCTACATCGAATGTAAAAGGAAGATATGAGGAAAGAAAGAAGAACAGGAATTGAATAAGTTTGAGAATGTTTCTTTCGTATAATCTGCAAAGAGTGCCTTAGAAAAACTTCAGGAAGAAATGTAAGTTACGAGAATAAGAGGAATTTAATCAGCAAATGGCATTAAGAAGTCGTATGGTTCATTGTGACAAGGCCCATTTCAAAAGAGATGGAACGCGAAAAAAGCTTTCAGTAGAGATGGAACGCAAAATCATCTTTTTAATATGCTTAGGAAGGAGATTTCTCAAGGGACAGACGGCTTTGACTATAGTTACTGGATTGCGGTCTGTCGCATTTGATTGATTCGATCATTACAGTAGGTCTCTTTCTATCCATTTATTTTGCTTAAACAAGTAGGAAAGGCATTTGAGCAAACTATCATAAACAGAAAAGAACCTTAATGCCTAAGGACTAGAAAGGGACCTTTTAACTAAGCTGCAAGGCCACCTAAAGAATGATGAAAGAAGAAGGCCAGCAGAAAAGGCCATAAAATGTTGAAAACAAGTCAGAAGGAAAGTACTTGGAACTGCAGTCTGAAACATGAACTAGCACAGCATCAAGGGCAAAGTTGGTAATTTGTGGTTGAAAATGGGTAATTGCGATATATGTATACATAAATGGCTTAGTTAAAAAATAAAGACGGAGTTGTTCACAATCATTTTTTCTTATTACTGGAATATTGTTCGTAGGAATTCAGGCTCAGGGTCATCAAGACTTCAATAATGTTATAAGAATATTGCTCCGTCCCAGATTGCATTTTTGTGTCTCGTTTTTCAACCATTGCCTGCTTTGCGATGTTCATAACAGGGATTTGTAAAACTGAAAATTTTTTCTCTCTAAATCCAAGGATTTATTCAAAGACAAGCGATGCTTCCCTAAATCCATATCCAGTTGGAATAAAATAGGAATTCTTTAAGAACATTTTAAGGCTCATAATGAAAATTTCTTAAGAATATGTTGCTGGAGAAATTTTATAGTATTCTTATAAAAAATTTTTTTACTTCCATATATTTATAATTCCTGAAAAAACGAAACACTGTTCTCAAACTACTGTAGAATTCTGTTTCCATTTGGCCTTTGTAGAGAAACGAATTACCTATTAAAAACAGTTGGAAACCGAAGTGATGTTCTTTATACTTCCACTTGACTGATCATCTTTATCCTAATAGGGCTACTTATATGTAAAATCTTAAATCTCTCACCATTCAATATTTC
Source organism: Rhopilema esculentum (assembly GCF_057945365.1). Taxonomy (NCBI): domain Eukaryota; kingdom Metazoa; phylum Cnidaria; class Scyphozoa; order Rhizostomeae; family Rhizostomatidae; genus Rhopilema; species Rhopilema esculentum. The sequence continues at coordinate 2,063,691 of NC_142834.1, read as the reverse complement.
AAGCATTAAATGAAGTGAGAAGATTTCCTGTTTTGCAACTAACAGCTTTTGTCATGAAAAAAAAGAAGATCAACGATGCTCATTTGCTTTTATTGATAAATCGTTAGTCTTGAGTAAGCTATGCTGACGAGTAAATTTAAATGTCAGTGTAAAAATATTGTCACAAATTTTGTAATTAAAATATCATTTATGTTAAGATGTAACTTTTAAAGCATACATCTGGTTGGTCTCAAAGTATCGTTGTGCGTAAAAAGATCAAGAAATTGAGAATTGATAAAATGAATATTTGTTCAAGATAGATGTAAAGTAAGATAATGTCATAGTTTATTGTTAAAAGAAAGCTTTTTTGTAAATAAGAGAACTCGAATGCCCATGTGTTGAAAGAATTGTGTCAGACTACACGAATGGGTTATCCTTTTTAATAGGAATTTATTTACGTGAAAAACATTTGCATATGTTTTAATGGTTGCTGGAATAATTTGGTGGAAAGAGTGTGCAATTCATGACAAAATTATCTTACTAATCGTGAGTAATATCAAGATGGCAATGGTTCGAAAGGTATTTAACTTCTCTATCAGAATTTGCTTACTGTCTAAAAACGGTTCTGCACTATTGATTTCAATCACCAGATAATTATGGCTAAACTTGTAGTATTTACACCTCTTTGTAAATTACTGAGTCGCTATGTGTGATGATCGCATTATAGATTAACTTTGAAATGCATTATGTAAAGTTGTTACTGGCATAGCCAACTCTGTACATTTAGTAACTTAATGATGATTGCATTGTGCCTTTGAATCTTCGAGAAAATAATTCTAAAAGTCACTCTCGCCTAGGTGATCAGGTTCAAGCAAATAAAGCTCAGCTTTGATTATCAATTCGAGAAGATTCTGAAATTGTACTGCTAGGTGACAAGACTTCAAACATAACTGCGTCACTGGCCAAAACCAGTTTTGCGAAGCCAGTATGGCGGATAACAGTTTTTCAGCGCAGTTTTTATGTGGTTATTAAACGTTATGAATCCTTTATATGAAATTTCATTAACTGATTCGGTTTGGAGAAATTTCCTGATTCATTGAATCGAAAACAATGGAAGATCTTAATCTACCAGCTGAATGTGGCGTTAACAACATTACGGTGTGACTGAAAAAAGCATCTAACCTCATTAGCTCCTGTAACTATCTGCAAGATTCGTTACAATAAAAAAGATAGAAAATTTCTGGTTATCAAACAAATATAATTTACTGTGTGACGCTGGGATGCCATGCTCTCAAAAGAGCGTAGATTGGATCGCAATGTTGTATGATTTGTTTGTCTCAAAGTAACTTCGACTTAAAATTTGTGTGGATTTGATATTTCATTTTAACTACATTACAAATAAATTCTCTGAAATAAAGCAGAAAATTTGGAATATATATGTGTATGGAAATTTAATGAAATAGTGCACCAACCTTGAGAGGCAAAATTAAGTATCATGTATTACTGTGTTAAATTAGTATTGTAAAAGGGAACTCTGTGTATCGCAATATCTGAAGTCAACAGAATGTGATTGCATTATAAAGCATTTTAAAAAAACTCACAGTTTTTAGCAATGGATGAGAGACTTGGAGCCTTGAATGAATCTTTGGTATGTTGCGTTTGAACTAGCAAATAAAGATCTAGTCAATGCACCTTTCATTCGCGATCGTTTTCCCGGACCTCAAAGTTCGAAATTCTGGCCACAGTTTTTTTAAGGGAAGGATAAAACGCTTTGTCTTGCCGACACGGTTGCAGAAAGGAGCCAATTTTGGGAAACAGGCTTATATGTAAAAAAATTCAGTTTTCTAGAAAAACGCATAAAAAATTGTACTAGGGTGTCAGATCATGGACAGATAATATAATATGAAAGATTTCAAATTGATAATTCAGAAATGCCTAAAATATATACATAATATAAGTAAGAGCATTGAAATTATAGGGGTATCAATATAACCCTTGTGATTAATGAACATTACACAAGTAGCAAGAGCCTTTTCTAACGTTCACAACTTTGTAAAGATGTGTACTATACCTCCGTTTGAGTGAAAAAGCCAAATGTAACAGATTTGCAAGAGTTAATAGGTTTCTTAAACTTAGTGATAAAATTATACAGGTGTTGTCCAAAAGTATAGAAAATCTGTGATGTTGGAGCAATATGATCTGTCATCGAGAGGCATTGAATGTTGAAATAACACGTTGAGAAGTTCTTTTTAAGAGCTGGAAACATGGTAAAGAGCAACTTGTGTTTTCTTCTCTTGGGAGAAAAAATGATCACAATGCTCTCAAGAGAGTAGTTGTGAATTAGCTCGAAGAGAGCAATCAATCTCTTAAGACTTAAATTACTTGTCTCTAGGTGATTCTAAAAGAGCTCAGAAGACTTGCTTAAAATTCACTGGAACATTTCAAATTGTATCCTGTGATAAGTCCCATATCTCAAGACAAGTTGTGTCTATTGGGTAAGAACATAGACCCTTTGGTTAGCGCATGACGACGTGTGGCCTCGGGATAAATGGATTAATGTGGCATTAATAAGGCCGCATATTAATATTGTCAGCTGCTGGCTACACTTGAGTCCGTTTCAGTTTGGAAGACAGCGATTTAAAAAAGAGAGATAAAATCTACGAGTTTCGTCGTCAGAGGGACAGGCATGAAACGATTAATCGATATATTGAATAACTTGAGTGGCATTGCATATCAACCCAATCTTTTGTTGTCATTTAATTTGTCACGTTTTTCATGTTATTCGAAAGCTATTGATACTAAAGGAACTCTTTTCCTTCAACTATCGGATGAACAGGTAGTGGCTTGAATTGCTAATAGATTTCTTCAAACTGTAAATTTTTTTTCAGAATCCTTACCATGACAAGGACTTCGATTAGCTTATATTGCCACGATTTTGTACCACAAATTTGACATAAAGAAATAAGTTCTTGAATGTGATTCAAAAATTACAAAGAATGAGTACACTGTGTTTTATCATAAATGAATATACGGTTACTCCAAGGACTCCCTTATCTGTTTACAGTACTCCCACGGGGATAAAAGAAATTGGCAAAAACTGAATTTCCTGTATTTGGTTCATTTTTGCATTTCATCAAAAGATTGTACACAAGAACTGAGTCAAGTAACGACAATCTAGTCAACTTTTGAAAAACACCAGTAATTAACATAAATGAAATCGTGGTATAAGCATTATTAAAGATGAACAAAATGTGCATTGCAATTCAATTGAAAAAAAAATTATGTTGTTTTGCATATATTTTGGCAGTGATTGACATATAATTATGACTTTTGAGTGACCCTTAAAAACTGAATTTCTGAAAAAATTTTTACCAATTTTTGTTTCCTAGTTGTCAAAGTTTCTCTTGTGTTTGTAAAAGCGAATCAAGTTTGCAAAAATCAAGGCTTCAAGTTTGAAAATATAAAAGTGTATTGAATCAATCGAACAAATAGGAAAAAAGATGCTGTATTACTTTAAGAAACGTGCTCCTTAGATTTATCACGATTTTAAGAAGTTGTCTATGGTGTGTATACTGAAGTGAACGTAACGAAGCATCAGAAAAAACAGGGCTGAACTGTAAAAACAGCGAAGCTAGTATACTATCTGCTAAATAAGAATAAACAAACCTGATAGAGATGGGTCTCTTTCTCTTCACTGGCGCTTTTTAGGTGATCTGAGAGCCCCTAGCAGCGCGGTTTGCTCTGGAGCAGCAACAAACGATAACTTGTGGATATGTGGCTGTACGCAAAGTGAGTGCAAATATATGGATTGGAGCAACTATGTCACGGTCAATGAAAACAGCCAGACGGTTAATCCAGCCCTGACCGCATTTGCAACACTAGTCACTCGTGTGAAATCGTCGTCATCGCAGATAAACAAGGCCCGGGTTCATTTCCGAGGGATCAATATGATTCGGTGAAAGTCGTTATAGAGACGATGTTTAAGACTTCCGTCAAGAAGAATAGAATAAAAAAAGAGGTTCATCGGGATGACCTCTGGGCATTGAGGAAATGAATCGTGTCTAAGAGAGGCTATGAAAATAATTACAGTAAACAAGTTTTAATATTCAAAGGGCAGAAATGCTCCAAGTCTCCTTTAGGAAATTGGAAGTAATGAAAATTGAAATTGAAAATTTACTAGAACATTCACAAATTTACAAATTTATTGAAAATTCACAAATTTACCCGAAAACGACCCCTACACACAATTCTCTTTGAATCACATGGTATTGTAAAAATACTACTCGAAAGTTGTTAATGGTTAAGGCCGAATAGCGAAACTAATCGCTCAATTTCTCTACCACATTATCAATCACAAACTCAAGGCTCATATTGTAACTTACAGAGAGAGAAGCATGCAAAATTATATTGCAACATCCCTCTACCTCCAAAGATTTGCAGGCCCGTTATAAGGGTACTTTGAATAAGGTTGATAAAGAATCACAAACAATTTTAGTTATGCAAGCATGTTTAATAGTGTTACAGTGTCAATTCATTATCAAAAGCATCTGCTTTTGCAAGTATTGAAACTGACAAATGGTCACAAATTGGCACAAATTGTCACAAATTGGGGTACTTGTGACAATAACCGAACAACTCATTACTGGGGTACTTGATGCGTTTACGTATCAATATAAATTGAATTAAGGTGCAGTTTTCGCTATAAAAAACTAGTTATCATATACCATGTCATATTTTCATGCATCTTACTGATATAAAGTTGATGCAAATTCAATGCAATGAAACTCCTTAATAGTTGAAACCATTGAAACCATAGTTATTGTCCGGTAATCGGTAATGCTCCTTGCAGTGGCAGTTTTAGGCACTGCGGGGCTCGGGGCCAAAAACATCTGCAGGGCCCTTGGTCTTTACGATTTCTCACTTTTTTCTTAGACGTGCGGCCCCTCTTGGCTACCATAAGCGCGGGGCCATGGTTCCCCTGGAGCCCCCTTGAAACCGCCACTGGCTCCATGTCCAGTACTAGTCTAGACGTCTTTTCTCCATTGCAGCAGGGACACTAGACCGCAATATTTTATTTAGCTATTTATCAATTGGTTACTACAATTTGTCTTAAACTGGGACATGTGCATTAATGTAGGCTTTCATTGGCATAGCGGATGTCAGACGTAGTCCGGGGGTAGGGGGCGGTGGGAGGTGGGTTTAGTTAGAGGGGTCGCCAGAGTAATACTGTTTTATAGAGATAGCATTGCCTGAACGGAGCCTGAAATACGGGAAGCTGTTCCTATTTAGGGGGCTGCAGTTCTCCCAGCCTGTATTTCTGATATGCCTATGTAGGATGTAGTGAGGGAGGGTATTTCTCGTTTATATTTCGATTTAACCAAGGTATTCTAGTGAAAACATACCTTGCATAAATAAAGCTTAAAATTGCTTGTCTGGGAGATTTAAAGAGTCAATTGGATCTGCAAATGATGTAAGGCCCAAGATGTGTTTGAATATGGCTTCATTTCTATCAAAATATCAGCCCAAGTGATTAACAAATTAACCTATTTCAATAAAAGAGAGACAGTTATTGGTGATCACTAGATTAGAATACACTTTCATTGGCTTTGTGGGTAATATTTTCTGTCAAAGAGAGAGTGATCTCTAATTCTTTGAACTATTGAATATTTGAACTATTTCTAAAATTGAACGTAAAGTGGTATCACATGATGGCAGGTGTAATGTAGTGAACATGTGAATTATATAATAGCGAGGCATGTGTCAGGATTTTTATGATAGAGCTGGGTGTGTGAGGAGGAAAGATTTGTAGAGCACGGGAACAACAATATTACAGTGATTAGAGATTTCCATCGGTGTGTTTATTTCATGGGTATATCTAATAATCTATTGGTTGAATTTTGAAGGAGTTTATAAACAGTAATGTGCGCAAAGCGGAGTCTTGCATAACAAGGCATATAAACTGTAAGGAAAATACAAAACAGCAGAATATCATTTCCTCGAAAATTAAAGTGTTAAGATCGATAGAGACACAAACTGTTTGATGGGTTTGTTCCCAGATTATCTTTAAGGTAATTTATGGTTGACATTCAATAATTTAATAGTTATTATGTGATATAATTGTTACGTATATTTGCAGTTTAAATCATCTGGATTAGAAACCAGTTGTATTGCCCAAATTTCTTATTAAGTTAGGTTTGTACATTGGAAGCAAAATCTGGCTATTTTGGCAAATCGATGTGACCTGAGTTTACTTATTTAAAAATAATTGTAATTGAAAGTTGAATTTGAATAACAAACAACCAGAATAATGATACAAGAATGATTTATTCGTCACATCAAACTTTCACACTATATCGTTGTCTAACAAGCCCGAATACAACGTAAATAGATTTTGTTTGCATCCTTTTCAAAGAAGTAAAATGTATACAGCCCTAGCTTGTTTTGAAAAGTCAAAAAGCCATGAGGTATCTTACAAAAAGTTGCTTCTTACAAGCTGAAATTCTTTACCTAAAGCATTAATGATGCATAAAATTCTATTTTGATTACTGAAATTCAAAATTTCACATGAAACTGACATGCCATCAAGAAGATAAAAAATTTGTAGAAACTAGACAACAGTGTTTTCACGGGGAATGGTCCAGAAGATAAAATAAACTGTTGTGCAGAACATTAAAGGGTGAATAAATCTTAAATGCCACATAGGAACAAAAAGCATTAGAGTAAATATGTAGCAGTGGTTTAAAGGAAGATAAAGCATTGATATAGAGGGATGAAAGAAATGTGGAGGACTTAGTGCAAGCAAGGCTATGGCAAAACAAATATGGCCGCACAAACTGGCAAATAGAATAATTAATGTTAGACAGAATATAGGAAAGAACATATACGCGTCTAAGGCTTAACATTTCAAAAGGTATCATTTTTGACTCTGAGAAAACAAAAAATATCGCTGATTATGAATTATAATAAAATATTGTTTTAACTTTCATGGAAGTTTCAACTTGGAAACCGCTTTCTGTATTTTTCTCTGCAGTGTCTTCAACCTCATCGGGTTCTTACTCGTAGAAAGCTTACGGAAGGGGTTCTGAAAAATTCTCTCTACCATTTTGGCTAAAATCGCATCCCCAATACACGTTTAATCTTCTTGGAATGTGTGTTGGCAAAAGTACTAACATTAAATGCAATTGGCCAATTGCTATTACAAAAAGCCAAAATTCAAAATTCCGGTGGCGAAGGGAGCGATTCACTTTTCCAAGCCCATCTCCCCCCCCCCCCCCCCGATAAATTCTAGCAACGCTTTATTCAAACTTTGCTTTTTTTAATTTGGTTATATTTTCAGTCAGCCAAAAACTAATCGCTGTCATTTCATAATTTTTGCATGATTTGTTCAGATTTGTAAAAGTAATTCAATAGTTTGTACTCTTCTGTCAGTAAATAGTGCGATCAGGCATGCACTCGTGTAACTCGCTGATGTGAGGCACGGATGTGGCAAGCCATAGTTCATTAATGCGTTCTAGGTGTTTCTTGTGGCACGTTCTGCAAACCTTTTCGTTTAGTAGTGAAATCAACAGCAACCAGAAGTGGTATTCATATAACAATGCATTCTTGCTGCATCCGACACCAAGTCGGCACCAGCATTCTTAGGAGTGGTATTATAACAGATTGCAAACAGGGTATTTATTCGCGTTAGCAATCGGCCAGCTAACAAATCATACTGGCAAGAGATACCAAGGTACGTTAATAAGGAGATGAGACCCAGTGTGTATTTATCACAAGATTTATCAAGGCCCTGTCCATGTTAGAAATATCTCCTTATTGAAGAATGGCAATAGTGTCAAAAGTTTGTTCTTTGCAGTGTAAGGGATTTTTCAGCATCTTGGGGGTTTTAAGGAAAAAATTTAGTAGATACTTATCAATACACCAATGAACAAGTTGTTTCTTTTTGCATTCCATTTTTCTGGATTGGGAAGGGAACAGTCGTTAATGTTTACATCAAATCATTGAAAAATATTTGACCTTAAAGTTTAAGATTATGCTTTCTTTATTTCGGAGATTCAATTCTCGAGCCAAGATACCAACAAGGAACTTGCATGAACTCAACAAAATTTGACAATGCGTCATTTTGGCATCAATCTGAGAACTTTTCTAAAAATCATAGCAAATTATGGCAGACTGTTTTATACAACACAACGAAGTTGGTGTACTGGTTTTGCTATTTTCGCACAATCTATTGGCGAAAAAGCATTCAATTGTAAATTAAACTAAGACTCGGATACTTTCAATGCTAAACATATCTTGGAGATTCAAGCAACGAGAATTAAAAAGAAGGAATTTTCTCTCTTGAAAATAGTATCAATTCCTATTTCTAGCTGGCCTGGATATATCAATACATGTGTTTGTGCTAGCATAAAGTCTTAATCCCCGATGCAACTGCTGTTCGAGAAGGGGAAAGTCATGTCTTCATTCTGTAGGTGGCATCTTTGATTTTCATCTCCAAAATCATCTATGTAGCCCATTTTTGCCCTGCCCGATTTTCTCAAAATTGGAAACGCTTAATTAGCTCGCAAGACTGAGGCCTTCCGTTGGAAATAGGTGCAAAGCTTTTTGAATCGATGATTGATGTTCTTTCGAAAACGTTAGTATTCAAAAATGAGCCTATAACAGGCTGTAATGAGCTACTCATCTTCTGTACAACCCGTAAGGCGTGTTCCATTTGCAAAATAGCCTTAGACAAATCTTGCTATAAATATGTGATTTATTACCAGTTTGAAATTCTCCATAATGATATCCGGCTAACCCTTGCAGAAGTATCTGTTGCTCTGGTTTCTCCTTTTACGCATGAAAACCTGTAACATGTATGCATGTCCCTAGAAAGTGATTTGCTGATAATTAAATCACTCAAGGACACGTTTGGCTTGAAGTCAGAAGAGAATCACAATGACGTGTGACAATCAGTTCGATTTCACAACAACTTTGCATGGGTTTCTCTGACGCAGTTTGTCAAAATACATCTGGTGTAAAAAAGTTGTGATTTTCCGTGACATTAACTCACAACCATAATCAAGTTTTGCCTCCAAGGATCGTGACATTACTGACAAATGCGCCATATTTCGATGTGTTGGCGACAATCATATTTTGGACCATCGACTCTCAGACACATTTCTCGTTATAGTTTTAGCAGCAAATCTCATTCAATATTCTGTCATCGAAATTTGCTGGAAATCACCTTCCAGTATCCATTTCTGTCTAGAGTTCCTCATATTTTTGAGTGAATCAAAGAATAAAAAGCAATTTAATAAGTGCTTCTCATTGATATGTGATTTACAAGGTAAGCGTTACAGCCTAGGTTTAAGAGAATCGTTTTCAAATACTTTTCTTCTCAGTGCTGAAAAGCTGCTGTAAAGTAACTGAAAAACAAGAAATTTTTTGACGTAGAACGGCGAAATAAACTGGGGAAGTTCATTTTAGCAATTATATTTTCCTATTGGAAATCTCTTTGAAAATAAAAGATCTGTACTGTCATATCCTATTATTCTAAGTAACATAATTTACTAGACCCAGTTCCCCACATACGGGACTTTTGTAGTTTGTGAGTGATTAAAAGATGGCCTACATACACGTGAATTACTAGTTGTTACTACAGGTCATCACATGTACTGGTTGTTACTAGTTTTTACTACAGGTCATAACGAGCAACAACAACAACAAAACAACAACAGGAACAGCGACAACAACAACAACAACAACAACAAGTAGAACTTCAGCTATTTCATTGACAAGCTATAGGAGTATCGTGAATTATTCAATGGACGGAATACTGACGCATGTTTTGAATACATCTTAGTTCAAAGGGCAATTTATAAGGTTCATGTTGCTTAACATGAAAGAAAAATCCGTGAGTGACCTCCCACCTGAAATCTTAGGGACAATTTGGTCAAGATCGTCAGATGTTCATACCTGGGTTGTTTCACAAGATGCAAAGTTTGAACTTATTACACGAAAAGTGAAAGCAATTTACAGCAAAATTTATTTGTGCTTTGTGAAGCCGACACATGGGATAAACTCGATAATCCTACAAATCCAATCATTCAAGAAATTATTCAATTCGCTAAAACAGACATTCGGCGTATGAACTAAGCTTTATCGACTTGTCAGAGGATTTTGAGGATTTGAAGAAAATAATTGTAATTAAAATGTGGTGACGTAATGTTTTGAAAACCGACGATTAGATATTGCATGCTAACAACCATTTCCTTACAACTTGGCTATCTTTCACGCTTCTGTACCGTTTTGAATGTCGCAAAACGTGCGAAAAGGGGCTCTTTTAGAGCCGAAGTGCATATTCTGCAAACTGGTCACAACTCTACATCTCTGAGCCAACCCAAGGTTGACCTTTGCTTGTCCAATTAAAAAGTTCTCTGTTGTTAGCCAGAAACTGTTCAAACTTCCATGTCGAAGAAGCCTGCCGGCAATGACACTCTTTCAATGGTAAAAGACACACCCAAAATTAAGAGACTTTGTCCTACGTTATAATCCTGCATTGTGTCCGCATTAATACTAAGGTGTCTCTCTAATTCGCTAATTGTTTCAGGAACTACATCGTCAAAATGACATCCGCAGGAATTAAAGACTTGTCTGGCTATTTCAACTGACAAGGTTCTCATTAGAACTGGCCAGAAAAGAGTGGCTGCAAAAAGATCTAGAAAATGATATTAAAAATACACAGGCAGAAAGAAAATACCGAGTTTTACGATAGAATATTGCTAATTAATGGAAGCTAAGCTGTAAGGGGCTTTGATAAGCTTTAACATTGATGTTATGTTACATCGATTCCTATAGGCTCCCATTGTATAGTGAAAATAGGAAAAGATTTGATAAACCCAGTTTATTAAGCGACTGTCTTCTAACTAGACTTAATACTTTCATATGCTCGACAGAGTCAACACACCAGTCGCTTAGTTCATCTATAGTACTTTTTTAAGGTTATGTTATCATCAAATTTGGCTTTTCTGAATCATGCATTGATTATAATGTTAACTTACGCTAGAGGGCTGACAACGCCAGCTTTGGTGCTTGAAAATGTGTATAACAGCTGATCTTGGCTGCCGTTGGACCGCAAATAAGGGAAATAGCTAGCCGTGAATATGGCGAAGTGGGTGCTAGAAGTGATAAAGGGAGCCTGACAATGAAGCAGACGGATATTTGAAAAGCTGACAATTGCCAGTTAATATTGAATCAACGATTGTTCAGCAGTTTATGACGTTAGTTTTGGTTTAGTTTTACACTCCATTCAATTCAACAACAAGGTGCTAAGTTCAATCCAGGAAAAGGAGATCAGACAGCCTCTTGCAGATGACATGTAGGCTATTTTTCATGGTGATTAGTAAAACATAAAAATTGGCAAAAACTGTTTCCCTAGACTGTTTTACAACCCGCAATGTCGCAAATTGCTCATAAAGTCATAGTTAGCGCCAACCTATTATATGAAAGAGGCTCAACTATACAAATAGGTTTTTCACTTCAAAATCGATATTTTTTTGAAAAGCCAGCAAAAATTACCAGTCTCCTGTATAGTCCTCTATACCGAAAATATTGAGCTGTTCAGGTCTGATAAGTTGAAGGTTTTATGTTGTTGTTCCGAAAGTATGTATCCTTAGCACTATGCTATTTATTTGTGTATTATATAAGCATATTGGCAAATGGTCTGTTGTATTGTTTTTGATACTTTCAAACAGACCTGCAAACACTTTGGTGGATCGAGCAGAGCAGCTCTGTGATGTTTCATATCAACATGGGCGGTCTGACCCGGGTGGCAAAGTGGTGATCGCCACCCGGGCCCTGCGTACAAAACATTTACGGGCCCTGCCACATTATAGACAATTTTTTAACTTGATGTCAAAAATTTAATGCATTAGACTGATCATAGTGCGATTAAAGTCCCAATACATGCACTTCAGACCACCCAAACCCGGTTTCCGTTATTTCAGTGTTCAATCTTACGTGTACCCTGGGTACCAGAGCCACAAAATTTCAAACGCGTAAACAGAATAACAAGCAGAGAAGCGGAGGAGCGTACGCTTATCTTCTATTTCCTGACAGCGAGCCTGAACCAAAATGTACTGGTTCTTATAAAAAAATTAGTGAATACAACATGCACCTAGCATCACACCTTTCCCTCTACAAAGCGTGTAAATGCTCGATGACACTAACTGCACCCAAGTTTCCTGTGAAAGATTATTCAGAGCTATTGATAATTCCAAACGAAGGGAAAACTTTCCACTTGTTTTCGAGCAAGTCATTGACCAATTTGCTGATTCAACAGTGACGTAGCTAGCGGTCATGCTTGTTATGCCGGCATATTTATTTTCGTAAGAATTATGTCCTTTCTCCTGATGTAATAGCTATTCGCCTTTGGAGCCCTATGGTTCCACGCAAGAATATGGAGAGCTCCGAAGGCGCTCTTCTATTGTTGGGCATGACTAAAACAGAGGGTTTCCAATTTAGTCATGCCCAAAACTATGAGCATGACCAAACCCTGTGCTTTAGTCATGCCCATAACGCTGGTTCCCTATGTTTGGTCATGCCTAACAATAGGAGTGACACAGGTGAGAACAAAGGCTAGTCATGTCATTTCCAGAGGGCATGATCATCATTATAATCATCAGAACCAACTTATGTTATTTCGTAAACGGGAATGCGAGGCAGCATTTATCAATGATGGCGGCGCTGCTGTGGCTAGATCCACGAGATGGCAGGCAATGCTCTGTAAGTAAAATGCAAACAAAAGCTCATCGTCAAGCAGCAACGACTCATGCGGATCCCCAGAACTTTTTAAGAAAATTGTAGGATATTCCAGCTTGAATGTTGTTGCTCTATGTCGATAAGAGAAAGGCACGAAAGGTGCTTTTTTGGTGTCCTTGGTTAACCAATAAAAATGCTTTATGTTGGGACATAAAATCAGTGAGCAGGATCATCCTGAATGATTTTATGCAACCAAACAAACTCTCAGCCTTTTCAGTAATCAATTGTTTCAAGATGTAGTGCTGTTCACTTGGGATGGGTAGATAGAAAAAATAACAGTGTAATTTGCCAAACCAACAAAATTTTTGCTTAATCTTTCCAGACATTTAGCAGCATATTCAGAAACTGTTAAGCCCTTTAAGAGCATTATGAGAAAGAAAATAAGGTTGTAGTTAATAGATAAAGAATGCCACAACTTTATTTAATTTATTCTTCAATTTTGTGTTGATTATCACATGCAATAACACTGTTTTTACACACAATTAAAGTCAAACTGACACACAGAGCTCTATTTATTTGAAAGTACCATTTTGAATGAAATGACCAGAGACTAGTCAAGCATGTTTCTGATCTTGATAATGAAACAGTTTTTTTCTTTTTTCAACCTTTCATGTATTTGAAAATGCACAAGATCGAATTATTTCATTTAAAACCCCCTGTTTGCTAAATTTAGTAAGGATGATATTTATCACAAGTATATCGAAACGAAACATCAATGTTTTTGTTGAGCTAAACTGATGGTGCAAAGTATTTTTCTATAAAGTCTACAATTCCAGAATAAATTTTGCAACTAGGTTTTTTTTTATTTCAGTTACCTCTATTTCATATTAGAATTGAATAAGAATGTCCATTGGCCCTTTTGTTTTATTCATTTATCAGTTCTATTGTGGTTGTTAGGTAATCATGATGGCTTTGAAATACATTCAATAAATTGATCATAAGACAATTTGTGGAAAGGATGACCAAAAACCTCATCCAGTTTCATGTTATTTATTGTTTCATTTGCAAATTTTAGCTTATCTCTAAAGTTTATATTTTACAAATATATTTAAGCCTCCAAATTGAAGGAAAGTAGGAGAACAACACAATTTTGGTCTAGTCTAACTTTATCAACTATACTCAACTTATGTTTTTGAATGAACTCTCTCTATAGAAATTATCAACAAACGAAAACGGGTGTCACAGCTATAAGACTGTAGGTCATTTCATGGTGTAACAAGATAATTGCTAAATAATAAGAAAAGCTCATTCCAAAGGTTCATCAAATTTTTTTCATAAGCTACAAGCCTTAAAATTTTTGTCCAAAAGAAACCCATCAACTTAAAAATTGAGCATGACAGAATTTGGTCACACCCACATTTTTCGAAACTTGAGGGAAGGGCATGACCACTGCTATTTGGCTAGCTACGCCACCATGATTCATCCGTATTCTTCGAAAGATTTGAAACTCTGAGGGCTTGAATAAATTTTGATCTTGACTCTTAACTCTACATGGGATTTTAAATAACAATAGCTTACAGTAACTAGCAGTGGGAGGCCTACGATAATTTTACGGAAGCAACTGTCAACGTAATAATGCTTGATTTTTCGTTAATTCCAACATTTTTTTATTCATCTATTATTTTTGAGTAAAAAAGAATAACAAAAGCATAAGAGCCGTTGGGAATAGTGCTTAACGTTAAACCTTTTAATAAAAAATGAGTTTATTTAAAATTGTTATTTTCTTGAAAAGCCACATTTGCCCAATCTGCCCCTCCTGGTGAAAGGCAAGGAGGGCGCTGCCCCTCATGCCCCCCCGCTCCGGCGTCCCTGTCCCTTCCCACCAAAACTACGTTTATAGTTAAAAAAATGTCATCAAATTCACAGGAAAAAAGACATTCATCCTAATCACAAACATCGTTTCGCAGTAAACAAACAATTTTCAAAAGAGAAAGGGGGATGGTTGGATTTCCCGTCAAAAACTGACATAAAAGTTCCAAGATGTTTTGCAGGCATTGCACCCGTAACTATATGTACAGACAATGTAACTCATGATGCAATGCTCCGATATTGTGTTGTGTGCGTTACTCTGTGAAATTCTAGAGTCAAAATGTCAATGAACTGACTCACTGTTTTTCAAACTCGGAATAAAGGAAATGGCTTTGTGAAAGTAACTGTTTTTAAAATTATTCTAGAGGTTTCTAGTAATTGTAGTGGAGAGACTCCACTCCCAGTTTTGCGGTCACTAGAGCCGAGCCCTCCTAGGTCCAGGACGTCGAGCGCAAGGAACTAAGATGGCGCGATCTCGAATCAATAATACTAAGTTTCAAGTCTCTTTGAGACATTAAAGTAAGTAATAAGGAAAATGCCTAAATTGTTCTTTAAAACAACAGCTTGTTTGTTGATACACTTATTTCTTGTGTCAAGCAGAAACATTGCGTCAACCATCATGCAGTGAAAGAATCTTTACGATAAATAAGATCTTTGTGAACACAAAAATAATCTGTAGATCAGAAGTAGACTTTGATTGATGTCTAGGAGATGTGTCATATTCTATCAACTTGTCAGGAAAACTCTATTTGGTAATGATAAATAAGATTGTGATAACGACTTTTAATTCATAAAGAAAGCCAATGAAAAGAACTGAAAAGTGAGAATGCGAAAGCCAATTACCTTAGAGATAAACCTTAATTAATTTACAGGAGGGGCGAAACCGTAAAATTTAGCTACTTATAGTGATCCTACAGCACTGTCATAGAAATTTTGTCCACTGTGTATTGTAATGGTTGTACTACATATATCAATGTAATACCGAATTAATTAAGCCAAGGAAAATACACCTTATTAGGCGTGTCGGGGAAGTAACGGTATTTTTTCTCGTCTTACGTAATAAGCTCTATTGCATTAACTCAACGTCATTTCTTGGCCAGCTCTAAATGATGTTTTGTTTTGGTAACACATTCGTCAAAGCTGTTATAACTCACCAAAGAGAACTGACGTGTCTGAACTGATCTTTAAGAATCTTTCAATTTATCAATGTCATAACGAAAGGCGCAAATATTTTCAAAAAACATTTTGGACCATTATACCACATTTTTTGCTTTTGCCTCAGGCTTAAAACCTTCATTCATTGGGAATGAATAAAGTCTGCTGATATGATTTTCTACGCTCCTGAAATTTTGCTTTGCTATTATCTGCCTGCCACTAAGAACGTTTCTGATCTTGCTTTGTAATAGTTGCGACAATAAGTTTCAAACGCTTGAGGCCCAAAACAGACAACAGATGCATATAGATAAACTTACCCAAATTTTGTAGGAGTTAGTGGGGTAACAAAGTTACAAGAGTATCACATCCCTGCTCCAAGTGACAAACCTCTTTGTGGCAAACCAAGGAGTATTCAGGCCGATACGTGCTAAAACACATTTTTTCAACAACTTTTAAATGACAGACAAAAACTTCTGGATAATAACACAACTAAAAGTTCTTTGCAATGGCTACAAGTGTTTACGATTTGATTTTAAATTGCGTGTCGCTTTTTTCACAGTGACGTAAAAAGATGCAATGAAATGGAATTTGTTTGTAACGTTAAAATGATGAGATGGTCACCTGTAATACAAAGCATATTTGCGCTAATATGTCTATAAAGCTTAACAAGAGTAACAAAATCAATGACCAAAAAGATTTTTGCTATAACTTTTGAGAAGCCAATAGATTGTCTCCGACGCAATATAGACAGGGAATTTTGTAGAAAAAACTAGCAAATTGCCTAACCTCAAATGTTATTTCACACACCAACTTAATCAACCATGGAGATTTAAAATCCAAGATGGGCCAAAAAAAATTTACACGGAAGTTGCTTGTTTTTGATGACGTCATCAAAAACTGATACAAATTCTTTAAAAATCAACCGAAGATTTGACCTCAAATTTTATTGTATTTTTCAGCCAAGTAAACTATGCATATTTAAAATCCAATATTGAATAGAAAATATTTTCAACAGAATTCAAATTTTTTGATGACGTCATCAAGTTAGGAAAATTCACTTTGAGCCTCATAAATTCACTTTATCGCAACTATTTTGTCAACCAAGTTCCAAATTTGCATATCACATATTCAGTGTTTTTGAAGGATGCATAGAATTACTATTTTCCTTACTTCTTATCCATTTTGCATGACGTTATCATCATTTTATGACGTCATAATCCTTCAGAGGTAATTGGAAATCATGGGTGGGTGAGCCTAAAATCGTCTAAAGAGTCAAAATAACAGGACAGAAGTAAATAATTTTGTTGAACAGGAAGTGCTATGGAACCCATTCCTCGTTATCACTGTCTTTTTTGCTTGATATTCTAAAGGAAATGAGTTCAACTCATCTTCTTCTGCCTCCAGCTGATCACTATAATTTCCCATGACCTGATCTTCTCTGTTTACGAAATCTTCTGCAATTTCATCGCTATAGCACTGCAGATTTTGCTGCTGTTTGGGGGGGTGGGGATGGGAGTTGGCTGCTCATTGTATTTATTTCCATTTAGTACACTGTTATACAGGACATAAAGCATAGGCTGCATTTATTGGGAGAGGGCTTCAACTGGTGCAAATTGAGATCCAGAAAAAAAGTGATTTCAAGGAACAAGAAACGTATGGAAAAGAGAACTGTGACTTTCAAGGTGGGGATTCGCAAAGAGAGAAAGCACCCGAAATGCAACATCGACGCCCTGTTTCAAAAGGGTAAAAGCTTGCCAACTGTGCATACACTGCGCATTCAGAACTTTGTAGGTGCTGAGGGCAATATTTTTCACCACCATAATCGATTATCTGTGAGGGGCTGGGGATGGGTGCAAAATAGAGTATTGGCATCCATCGACCTGTTCCACCCATACAGCTGGGATATTTTCAATCAAAGACTCTAAATATATTCATAGGTTGACAAAATTTTCCATGCAAGTGGGTATTAAATAGCCTCGTCATCATTAGAAAAGTTTGGTCTTATGAAGATCATGACAATTAAAAATGGGCTGTAAGACTCTGATTTTCAGCATTTGTCTCTGTGGTTGCATTGAGAGTGTAGAATGGAAAATAATAGTCACAAGAATCAAATGTCAATCAAATAATTGTTTACTTCAGTATGTTTTTTATTATATTTTTTTATTATATTGTTTTATTATATTATTTTATATATTTTTATTGAGCATGTTCTGATGATGGGCAATATAGTGAGAATCTTATAAAAAAATGTTGATTTTTGAAGTTTATTATCATCTTCTGGAAAATAATTTTCTGTTATCAATGACCGAAAGCAAAAAAGGAGATTTTTTATTTTTTTGAATTTCCTATGGAAATTACCTTGGCGAGAGTGGTTAAACTAGTCGTGAATTATCTACAAAATTCTATATTGTTTTGTCAGGGGTGAATATCTAAGGGCACTGCTTGCCCCCTCTGCTCCTCCTTAAAGAGGGCAGGAGGGGCAGCTACCCATGCAGCCTCTACAGGGTTTGTGCCCCTGGGTCATGGGGTGTTGATGATGTCTGGTGTAAATTTTTTTGGCCCATCTTGGATTTGAAATTTCCATGGTCGATTTAGTTGGTTTGTTAAAATTCCCTGTCTAATATGAAGTGGGCCAATCGCAGGACCATTTCGACAAGCAACAAAGTATAGATTTCCTCTTTAAAGCGGTCGTAAAGAGACAAATTGAAGCAACAGTAAAATGTAACTTTTGCTTTGATGTAACTATTTCGCCCTGTATGCCGTGGTGAAATATTAGCCTTCACTAAATTACGTGTATTTATTGTTGTTCATTCTCGTCGCATTGCGGTGTTTCTTATTCGCTACATTTTCATCGATTTTTCGCCGCAAGAACTCCTTGGAGTCTGTGGAGTAGACTGCTGTCGTGACCTTTTCTTTATTCACACAGTAAAATGTAAGCTTGAAGAAATCAGTATCTAACTAAAGTGTGTTTAAAGGACTTTGTTCGTTTATTAGAGGTGTCATAATTCATAATTGGTGTTAAGTTACTAGTAACTAGTAGAAAATGTTAAACATAAAAGCGTTATTTTTCAAGTATTTAGCAAGTGGTAATGACTAATTGTTAAACTGACAAACAAATATCCTGTATGCTACTTTCAAACTAATAATACGCCTTCCAGCTTTTTCTTGGTTTTCCTTACGGTTTACAATCTTGCAACGAACAGGATACTGGTTACATTTTCACTTGAAATAATTTTTGGTGCTGCCAAAAAGATCATAAATCTTGAAAAGCGAATCGAAAATTGAGTTGAAAACTTAATGGAGCAGATTTGAGATGCCATTTGTTACGAATGTTAATGGACAGTCTTTCTTCACCATTTGCTAGAGATCTCGCAGCAAGTACACATAGATGGTCAAAATAGAATCATTACACTGAGTAAAGATCGACAGTAAGCTAATAAATGAGCAGTATATTATAAGAACGAAAGAAAATATTTCATTTGCAAAAAATTAATAACAAAATCCCAAGTCTTACTGCAAAACACCAGTTGCAGTGTGACATTTAGCAAATCCAGTTTCATTGCTGATCAAATAACTTTCAGTAACTATAAGTTTTTAGACCAATAATCTTTTTTCACATTTCACGTCATCATTTAAAAATCATCATTGACAACTTGAACTGATCGAAAAAATGAAAAAAATGAATACTGGCGCATTACGGATGCTTGGCAGATCAAAAAGTAATTTAACATTTTCAGCTATGATTTTAAAGTTTATGTTGCTTCAAATCAGACAATAACAAGCATAACATCGATTGGAATAATGCCGACCCACCCTGCAACAGATTACAGTATGCACTATATGGCATCGTGTTTGCGCAAGCAATCTTAGCGACTGTAACATCAAGTTTAAAGAGTACAGCGACTATCGATGGGCTGTATCAAATAGCAATTAACAGAAAATTGTCGTTATTATCAACAGATTTTTTCCGTACATATAAGCTGCACAATTAATTCTTCTTCGTGCATACTGTGGGAAGTACATAGAAGGCATTGGGCCTAAGCTATCACCAAAGAAGAGGCTGTTTACACACTACTTACCTCAAGACAAAGACTTAATACAGGAATTATAAGGTAGGAGATGAATATCAAACAAAAAATGCATTTTTCGAGTCTACACTGAAAAACAAAAGATTGTCGAGAAATCATTTCAAGATGTTGGTATGAAAAATCTGATAAAAAAAGAATGATAACCGTCCAACAGTGATAGACATCTAATGAAATTTTTGAAGATTTAAGTTGCACGTCTATAGTCACTGGTGAAATTTCAAAGGTCTTTTTTCAATTATTTAAATCAAGTAAAAAATCTTTTACGGCCGATTTGAGCTTTGCACCAGAAAAGTTAATATTATAATTACAAGCTTTTGAACATAAAAAGTACTTTTAATATAACTTGTAAAGCTTCTCTAAGCTGGTACAGTATTAGATTGCTCTAATGAAGGAACTAACAAAGAAATACCCAGAAACATGGGATTTTCATCCGAATTTTAATCTCGAGCGTCAAATAATCAAGTATTCCTCTCTCGAAGTTTGTTTGTCGATCAGGTTTGAGAGATACAAGGCTGCTTTGGGAAGGTGCCTTCTGCATCTGTGGTTTTGCGGAGATTTGATTTAAATTAACACCAACAAAGATAGAGTTATGAGCATCACCAGAAGGCTCGTTCCAAGATCAATCGATTACACTTTATTTGATGGAGAGACAAACCAGCATTTGTTTGGAGAACCGGAGAATTGGCTATCCAAAATTTTGCATCATAAGCAAAGGCGCAGGTGAATTCGTTGTCTTTATAGTAACTCCGCATATCAATTCAATTATGTATAAACGTTTTGATTAAATGCTGTGAATTAGACGTACTGTAGATTTATACGTTCGCCCCACTGCGCATGCTCATATGATGCAATTTTTGATTGGTTCAGGCAAATGATAGAGCAATGGCCATGAACAATGAAAATTTAGACTCGTCTTCACGATGATTAATGCAGAAAACATTAGGGGTACTGTTTCATCATAATCAAGCTTGAATTATCAATGCATGGATACATTTTTGCAACTTACCTTAGCAATAGATGCTGTTTAAATTGATGGGGCAGGAGAAGAAGCACATGTTAATTTTAAAGACGATTTGCTGTAATGGCAAAGGTTTCAATGTTTGATCCAATACAAAAGGAATCTTCAAAACAGCATAAAGTACGGTTAAACACGCAAAACACCAAGCTGAGGTTAGATTGACAATTGCTAGCGAAGTTTTTGCTATAAAGAAATCCAGGTCCAACTTTATATAAAGTTGTAATGTTGCAATCGAAATTATGATTCCCTCGTAATACCAAGCTAATTCTTCACCTCACAGTGGTTGAAATTCGGTTTTCTTGTGGGGGGTGGTAGCCCACAAAAACAATCAAATTATCGATTAAATAGTGTGTTTTAACCGACTATTTAGCAAAGTCTGCGGGGCCCCCCAAATTCCGCTACGATCACCAGAAGAGATGTTTAAACTGACGAACAAGCTTTTTAAGCCTACAAAACTCAAAGCTATTTGACATAGTCGATGCAATGGTTGTAGAGCAAGCTGTATTAAAAGATTAAAGAGTGTCAATAATTTAGGACTTTGCTACATCCTTGGTGACCAATAATGGTCAAATATCAAATAACTATGATGAATGTAAAGTAACCTTTGAAAGAAACATAGAGAATTTCTTTGAAAGCCCGGCAAAGCGTGCATCTAGATGAGAGTAACTGAGATACGAGGTCATTAATGAAACTACATTAAGCACGTCCCGTTGAAAACGTCTACGCACACACTTTCTATTCTGATAGCCTTTAGATATTCTGATAGAATCAGAAATGATATTGTTCCGGACCAATATGACCTTCCAGACCAATATGACTCCAGGGTCAAATCGGTCCAGAACAATATGACTCCCAGACCAGTATGACACTAGCTGGACCAGTATGACCCCTTACGCGGCCAGCCTCGCTTTATATCATTTCTAGATAAAATGTAAAGAGAAAAACAGTTGCCCGTCTATTTGAAATTAAGGAACATTCGCACTCTATTTTGAAAAGTTTGGTTTATCAACTATATTTGCTCCTTGAGGTCTGGCGTTGTTCCTGCCTATACTAGACGATTTTGGAGTTCGCAATGCCATAACATAAGTGGGGTAAAAGCTGCGTAAATTGGAACCACGGCCTAAAACATAGACAACCACTTGTTGAAGCATATTTGTGCTCTTCTCTTCGATCTTCCTTGGTCATGATTAACGCGGCTTTCGATTCGTTTTATTGGGTAATCGGAAAACATTCATTCACATTGCCCGCGGAAAACACAATGAGCGCCTTCGGTGCAATGA
Source organism: Rhopilema esculentum (assembly GCF_057945365.1). Classification (NCBI taxonomy): domain Eukaryota; kingdom Metazoa; phylum Cnidaria; class Scyphozoa; order Rhizostomeae; family Rhizostomatidae; genus Rhopilema; species Rhopilema esculentum. Next base: position 2,041,564 of record NC_142834.1, on the reverse strand, counting down.
TAACCGCTACAACAGCCTCGATTTCTTTTTTAGCCCAGACCAACTTGACCCTCCCTGGACTGATATTAACCTGGTGTCATATTGGTCCAAGGGGTCAGATCGGTCTGGAACACTATCATACCGATACCTTAAAGGGGCTGGGTCACATAACTGTAAACAAGCATTTTGTGCGGGACAGTCTGCGTGCAAAAGGAATTTTGTTTACCAATCGTCAAAGCGGAGTGTTTGAAAAAATGGCAGGCCGCGAAATCTTGATGCTTGCAGTTATGCTGCTAAACCTGAAGCATTTGTTAACAATCATTTTGAGCATTGTTTACTGTTCGTGAGCCTGGGCTTACACAGACAGATGTCCTTGTGCTGTCCGTTCGGCCAAGCAGCCCGTTCGGACGTTAACTTCTTTTGCTCCCACTGCCGTACAAACGGTTTTTTGTGGACTGATCAATCAACTGATGTCGAATTATACGTATAAAATCAATCTATAAAGCTTTGGCAATGACAAAATAAGCTTTTTTGTAACAAACAGCGTTAAATCCTACCTAATCTCACTTCAGTTATTGCGGTGGATTCACCTCATCCACAAGCATCAACACAACAACATTGTCCCGCCTTGAAGGTAATGTGTCCAGCTAAAGCAAGCGAATCTGCGGGGGTTTCTAGAAACATGTGATTTTTCATGTCATCGCCCTAGTCATTACGGTCGTTCTGTTTACCGATACTGCTGCGAGGCTAGCTTTTCATGTGAGCAGTTTTGCATCGCAAGAATGCTAACCAATCGCAAACCGTTATTTTGATGGGTGGCTTGACAAGTTGGGTATACGCAGTGGACAAATTATATGGACTTTTATATGGATAAATTACCTTTAAACGTGACCAAACTCCTTTAATAAATATTGTTTGGAGTAGACGATACACTGTTCAAACCGAAGGGCTGCCTGAACCACGTAGCCTTGAAATACCTGCAGCTGCAAAGGGCGATGCAGTGAGAAAGGCAATTGATGAAGTAAAAACGGTGCTAAGGGAAACCGTTAGTGAACCGCCACCCGCAGAGCCAACTTAAGTCTTTACTTCTCTGTACGTTATTTCCAGGCGGAGAATGTGCCTACAATGGCACAGGCTCAATACTGCTATGTTATTGAAAACATATTATCAAGATTCTAACCTTTGCCTAGAGGGTAAAACGACTTTAGAGTGTGCAAAGGCACTATGTCCCGTCTGTCAACCGTTAAGAGTTAACAGTAGGCTTTGCAGGGCATACTGTAAAAACCAGACCCTAAGACACTAAGACCCAGGACCCTTAAGTTCTAACATCAAAAAGGACCCTTAACACCAGAAGGGTCTTCACTTCGATAGGACAGTAGTTGATCACAGTTAACGCCGGAGTAGACGCAAAAGCATATTTGACAGTTGATGTGTTCTCATGGTGCGAGGATGACAGTAAACTGTGATCAGCTAGTGTCTTCTCGAGGGAAAGACCCTTCTGGTATGGAGTTGACGTCACATGACGTCACAAAAATCTAATTTTAGAATTTTCGAAATGTTTTCCCATAGCCTGAAAGAGCATAATGAAATACCCATTAATCTGCAAAAAAAGTTGAAGGTATTATGAATTGGCTGTGATATGACTAGAACAGCACAAGCTCTGGCCCAGACAAATGTCTGTAATTTGGTCTCAGTTCATCACTTTATGAACTGAGCCAAAATAACAGAAATCCGTTAGCAATCTTCAAATCTTATATAGGCCATAGCTCACCCGAATTTCTACAAATTTAACTGATTTTGCATACATGGAAGTATTTCATGGTGTTCTTTTATGTTATGTGTTCAAAATACAGATTTTGTTATGGGGAGAAAACACTGAAAATTACATAGCGATAAGGTCTACGTAAACACTCATTGGATAAGTGGCAGTAGGTCTATTGTTCAGTTAAACCAATGAGAGATCTTGCTAGCCAAATTCATCGGGACATAGTTCCTTTAATATTGAAAAAGTACTTAGTGTTTTTGGCTGTATACATGGTAGGTTATAGGAACGAGCGGCAAACTTGGCTTCAGACACTAAGAAACAAAATCAAGGTACCAAAAAGTGTCCCATCTTTTTCATAGTATCTTGAATGGATAATAACAAGAGAAAGCTGAAATGTACCCTGAGTTCCAGAGCTTCAATTGTCAAAACAAGTGGGGCGTTAAGAAAATAGGGCGTTGCGGGCCCTATTTCCTTGACGCCCCACTGGTTTGACTTTCGAAACTCTAGAACCAAGGGTAGCCGAAATGTTGCTTGATTGATTTTAAGTTAGCTGAATGGCTAAAATTAAGCTTGTCTCATACCGAATCTTATTGGAAAAGTAGGTGTATGTAAAAAAATTTTTATCTTCAGCCATCTTTCTTGCTAATTATTGATCGAATTGGGTTAGGTAAGTTTAAACTTCGAAAGACAACTTATATTCTATGGTTTCCTTCTTTTCTAGAAGCTGTTGAACATTTGGCAGAAAGATATGAACACAATTTGTCTAGAGCCAGGAGTATCTTGTTTTGGGAAACAAAAGCATGGAAACGGTCATAAAAGCGTAAATCGGGAGACTTTCAGAAATTTCTTAGAAGAGAAAAAGGCTTGACAAATTAGCTGGAAAATACCTTAATTAAATAAAACGAAAACTGAGTTAAATCTTTACAAAAAGGAACTTAATTGAAATCTTAGTAATTTTTTACTAGATTTACTTTTAAAGCCAAGATATTTCAACCCTGTTGATTCTGAATACATTAAATTATGTAATGGCGCAAGACACAATCTATTTCAAAGTATAATGGTACTAAGGATAGAGAATTTTAAAAGTTAGCTTCGTTTTGTTTCCTTCATATCTTATTCTGACATCCCTCTGATATACAAATAAACAAACTTCGAAAAAGATGATACCTAACTGCACGTATAAGATAATATGCGTACACCTTTTGTACTGTATCTGCAAGAATTACAGCGTACAGTTGGATATAAGTTCTTGAATATCATAAAACTTTTAAAACTAAAGTAATTTTTCTGTTTGAGAATATGTCTATTACGCAGAAGTAGCGAAGTAATAATTCACGAGTGACAGGTCTTGTTGCACCAGCCTTTACTTATATATCTCATACATCTTCTTAGTGCCAGGACATCTTTGGTGTTCCCGGTCACACAAGTAGTACAATGCCTAAAGCATATATACGTATGGCAGTCTATCGACTGATGATGACATTTTCAAGTCTACTGGCTGGAATTTCTGTTTTAACCATGAAAAATGTCTACCAACCATACTGAGCTATAGAGAAATAACGAGATGTTTGGAATGAACACATGCTCCACCTTTGTATTGACATCAACCAATCAATGACGACATTCTTTGGCCTCCAGACAGAACTTCTGGTTTTATTCTAAACCACTAAATCGTCTAGATTTACACCCTAACCTCACCAATGACAACTTTCTTTTCATTAATCCAAATCTTTTTCAATACACCCTTTCCGATTTTCGTGGAGAAGAAAACACGAATTAAAGATATTTTGTAAGCTAATCTAAACACCAATTGGAAAGACCTAACCAAATCGACTTAGGGCATAGAAGCTTTTTTTCACAAATTCTCTTGATATTCAGGAGAACAGGATAAAATTTTTGGAATTGGAGGCGAAGAATGCCTAAATGAGATAAGCGTAAGGCTATTCTCATTTCATAAAAAATTATGGAAATAAAGCTCACTGGGCATGATAATCTAATTTCCAAAGATGATGATGAAGATTAAGAGGAAATCCAGGAGAAAAAAACTACGAAAAAGTCTTTGTTATACATACATTCCTTTATTGAGGGAAAGAATGTGCAGTTTCTTGCTATGGCTCACACTAGACTATGCTGGGGTCTAAACAGTGACAGCAAGAGATATTAAAAATAAAAAGAAAAAATGTATAAAAAGTGAAGAGGAAGCTAAATAACCCATAGAATACAAAACGTGTTACATTCTTTAAAGTTTATTTGGCCTCAAGTTATTCAAATAGATTGACTACCAAAACCTTGAATTTTGATTCCTTTTAGAATAGCATGCAGCATTGACATTTCAAGTTATTTTCTAACTGTAGCTTTATTTGAAGCTCTGGGTTCGTAATTCGATACTATGAGTATATCGGAATATTGGACATAAAGTGTTTTAATAATTTAAAGAAAAGTTTTACGTTCCATTCATTCAATCTCTCAGCAGAAATATCTTCATTTATTGCTCTTATATACCTAAGTCGATTTTGTAATAAAGTCTTTAAGCAATCAAGTTTTGAGTTCTATTAATCTAGAGAACAGATGTTCAATCGACTTTTCTTTTTCTCTCCACTGGCCAATATTTCTAAAAAGTCTTCACCTTCAATGGCTCTACACAGCATACAATGGTATGACTGACATATCAACTGTCATTGCTTTCTGTGCCTTTTTTCTGCTGTAATTACATAGTAAAGCCATTTACTTTCCAAGCGGCGTACAGTAAGGTGGGGTTTTTAAAAGCGGGCGACAGCAAACTACTAAATTTGAAAACAAGAATCAATAGATATCAAATATTTGCACCCATTAGGATAATGAAAATGATATCCAAGGGCTTGTGCAATTGCAACGAGCAAAAAAACATTTTAAATAGGAAGAAGACTATCATCCCGTAGGAGTGCAGTATAACAATCAAACGGCGATTGATCCAGTGATGTAATCAAATAAGATACTCAGATTCAGCATCTGTGCAGCTAAAAAAGATAAGATCGGCTCACTATTTCTAGATCTGCCTTCTTATCTTGGCAGAATGTTTGTCTTGCGTCTAACTCCAATATCTGTGTAAAAGGACTTTAGATATTTCCAAAATGTAAATAAATAATATATAACATTATAAAAGGTTACAAGTCAAATGTGAATTAATCAAGAAATGTATGTTTACACTGTGTACATCTAAACTCAAGTTTGTAGTTTGATTCTGTTTTACGCTGGCAATGGTTTGGACACTCTTCTGCTTTGAAGAAATGTTTGCCACACTACTGTGATATGATGTCTGCTACAAAGATTAATCGAAACATTATTAGTCTCAGATTACCCGCTTCCTGTTTTCCAGATTATCCTAAAAATTAGAAGCTGACACTTTCCTTCATTCGATTTTACAAAGTTTTTCGAGAAGCAGTTTGGTAGGTCAAAAGCATCAGTTTTTAACCGTTCTAAACTCTATTTAAATGACAGTCATCTACAAAGATAGTTTGATCGTCAATGAATTTAAATACGATATCATCCATTACCTTGAAGTAAAAATCATTGTGATGAATATCGAGCAAAACAGGATGATGCTAGACATTGCATTTCATAAAGAGATTTGTAGAGGGACTCCAGCTTTAATAGAAACAATTGAATAGGAACAGCCAATGAAATTTGTTCAGGAACAATATCCAGTAACAACGTATATCAATTCGTTGCATCATAGTTTGTTTCTGTTGCATTTCTAAACATCAACTTATGGCGACAATGAGAATCTTCACACTTTCCACCCAGAAGCCACGGCTCATGTTTAATTAGCCATGTAAAAACCTCTACCTTATCATCATGTAAATCTTAACGATTTGTAATTGAGCTTTTTGAAACGGAAATCTGCGAATGAATTTCATGCAAAATGATGACATATAAGTAATTTGAAATTTCATCAATAACCTGTAAACATTTTATGTTTGAATATATTTTTGATATCAATGTATCCAACGTAAGGAGACATTTGCGCTCCAAAGGTTAAACCATCTTAAAAATATTAATCAAATTAACTTTAGTTGACCCTAATGACTATCGTTTCCGTAAAGCTTGGATATAACTCATCCTCCGACATTAGACACAGTTTTAAAAACACAGTCAACAACTACAGCAAATAAAGCAACATTTGCTGCCATAAATTGGATATAGAACCTACTATTGGTGCTTTCATATTTCACGTGAAGACTTGCAAGATCTTGTGGTCGCTCTTTTTGTAAAAGAAGAAATCAATTTAGATAAGCATTACTTACTGATAAAATCTATCTCCTGAGGCATTTATGTGTAGCAAACTTTATACTTCTAAGAACTTTTTCCATTCAATATGACTTTTTTCTGACAAACATTCATTGGCACTAAAAATGAACTTTATAAGGAGTTTACGATTTATATTCTTCATCAATCGTGACTCCCTCAAAAGTATGCAAAAAATTAAGAATATTGTTCATGCATCATCGTAGTGAAATTGTGCTGTTTTTTACATTATTTGGTACATTTGACGCTGCAAAAGCCCTAAACAATATCTCCAGCAAACGTTTTAAATACAAAAATGCTTCTAAACTAATTTAAAGTACATACCATATTATTCCTTTATGAATTGAATTTTACCTACTTGCATCAAGATGCTTAGAAAACAAGAAAAGTAAGCTGCAACGATGCTAATTAAAGTAAACGATTGCTTTTTTGCGAGTTAACTTAAGTGAACTAGAAATTAGAATATAGAAAAACGCTAAATTTAATATGTCTAATTGCCTTCTTCAATCTGAATCTAGATTATAATGTACGTGAATATTTTCAACGAGGAAATTCAATTAGTTATATTAGCCACCTTGCGGTTCGTAAAGGCGTAGATCTAAGCCAAATTCGCATCGTATGGCTGAAAATGGCGGACATTTGCAAATTAAATTAAGAAGAAATTACCTAAAAGGTCGATCAAAATGATGTGGAAAAATAAGGTTGCAATTAAGTAGCTTCAAGACACAGCATTAGCAAAATCATTGACGCAGAAAAATGTTTCTTGAATGATCAAAAAATCCATATTTATCTTGTTGAGAAGTTTCATGTCACATGACTGCAGTGGCAGCTGGCACCTGAATGGACCTTGTATTAGAAACATTTTTAGATAACCCAGACTATGCCAAGGGTATAATGACGTCAAGTTTAATTTTAATGGCAGACCCATGTCATCTTTTCATCTAGCAGTTTTGGAATCGATCTACATGCAAACGAAAAGCCGCTGCTTGTTAAAGAGAAGGAATTCGTTTTCTCTTTTGGACTCCGCAAGCGGTTCACCTAAAGGCATGTAGTGCGGATAAGACAAATATACCGGTCATGCGTTTGCATATTTTGATTGGCGGATGTCGATCCACAACTGGTGTTACATTTTTCATCTTGTTTTTTGGATCCTTATTCTTGGAAAAGTTTTGCTTTTCAAAGCATTTTTCAAACCAAAAACATTGAAACTAGATGCAAAGAAGTTTCTGTCTGAGTTGAGGTTTTTACCAGGGGTTTATGGGTTGGGCTGTGGACGCTGCTTTTCCTCATAAGTAATACAATAAGCTAATAGTGATCGGATTTGTGTCTCCAGCAATCCATAAGTGCAGCCTATCAATACATTGATTCTTGGACATTGGACGGGACAGAAGGCTCGTAGCAGAACTTTGCGTTTTCAATTCGAAAGTTCAAAATTACGTACCAATAAAAATAGAGAAATGAAAAAGGCTAAATTGACCAGTTACATCATGAGAGATTAAGAAACAAATGACTTCACGAGAAAGAGCTTGTGCATTACTAAAACATTAAAAACAAAAAGAAACTAAGTTAACAAAAAGAAGCCTTAATTTTTTGTGGAAAAGCTTCCATTTACAACAAAAGTATGTTTGCATTTTCAAAACAGGCCATTTGTGTTTTGAAAACATTTTGGAAACAGCAATTAGCCTTTTTAAATTGTTTTAAACCGAGAATCTGCCCTGAGAAAATTGGTGAGCAGCCAGATCAAAGCAGTTCAAAACAAATAGATTTCTGGAGGATGTATGATTACTGGAAATCTAATACATTAATCTCGAGCTGAAGGTTTAGGGCTTCACTTCCATAAAATGCAATACCTTGTTAAAAGAATAAGTCGTGATATGAAGCACATTGTTGCTATATAACACCATTTGAAGAGCTGCAATGTTCAAGCTTTACTAAGAAACAAAGCTCATTTCTGCATCCGCAAGAGCTAACTTTAAAATTGGATGCAAAGAAAACTTTTGTGGATCACATGTGATATTTTCCTGTCCACTTCATATATTAGATACATTGGCCTGTCACCAATTTTCGATTTTCACGCAATTGAGCATTAGGAGAAACTTTCTCAACATCTTTTGATAAGAAAAATTACATTTGACTAGTGTTTAAAAGTTCTATTTGCCTATAAGACCAATGAAGCTTATTCAAAAGACAAACAAAAAGCAAAAACCAAATTTCAATATTTTCTTTAGATTTTGAAAATCTTTCATTTCCAACCAAATTCAGTATTTGTTCTTAGTTTAATCTCATAAGAAGGCTTCAAAAAGGAATGAAAGTTTCCAAATGATTCTAAAAAAATATCCAGTATTATCATTTAGTAGAAAAAACGAAGCTTTAGGTACAATGCGTTATTACAAATATGGTTGCACCATTCCTATCCAAAAACATCTTTCCACTTTCATCAAAACCCAGAAATGCAAAGACTTTTGCAACAAGTAGAAAATTTTCACAGATCCATTCTGAAATGATCTTAGTAACTTTAAAACTCCAGCAATACATGCAAAGAAACATCAACAAAAGCTGTTTATATCAGTACAGGTTTGCCCTAAAATAATAACCGAAAATAAAGACGACTTCCAAGAATTGAAAATCTTCCTCTGAGCTCATCGCACTTTTCCTTATGTTTAAATCTTCAACTTTATTTAGTTTGTGCTTGGCATTGGCAAGCAAAGTATTGCATTAATAAGTCATCAAATCAGGCCTTTTTAAAATAACTAATGTTTTTCATTTTAATGGAAAATTGAAATCAAGGCATATGGTTAAAAAGTTAAAGGAATAACAGCCTAGAAGAAGCTAGGACAGCAAGAAAGATTCTATATTGAAAATTCTACTTTGATAATTTTCCTCTGAATTCCAACTGTGGCTCTAATTGGTACGTAAACAATGAATTTCAATACTTTTTTCTTCTTTCTAGGGACAATTTGCCTCCCAAACAGGTTACCTCGCCTCCGTTTAGCCTTGAAACTGATTTAGATCGGATAATGCTAATTGGATAATAGATTGCTCGTTTTGATCCTTTCAGCCAGTAAAGTCTGCGACAAATTCTCCGGTCGAGGAAGGTCTAATCTACCTAGAGTAGTAAATTCCTTCCTTCTCTCAGGCCACCAAGCCCATGGTTAGTAAATTGTGTTTCCTTCTGGTCAGGTCCGTAGCCAGGCCTTTGGCGTAGGGGTGGCAAATGCAGGCAAAGTTTAAAGTAAAGTGTTGTGTAGGGAGGGGAAGGGGAGTGGAGAGTTGGTGGAAACAAAGAAGCAAAAAAGGTTGTAACTAAACAAGTCTTCAGAAATTAAACAACTTTCTTCCTCTTAAAGTCTATTCAGTTAGAAAGATTGTAAATGCTATGTCTTCCATCAAGACATGCAAGATTCCTCTCCCTGTTTGTCCGCAAAGAACTTTGCTGAGAGTAATCTATCCTTGTTTATGCAGAAACCAAGCACTTTTCAAAGTCTCTATGTGTTGATGTGAAGCTAGCAGTAACTGCAACTTTTAGAAATAAATAAAAAACGATTATCTACTAGCTGAGCTCGCTTTCTGGCCGCTTCACATCTTTAAGCATTCGAGAGAGGATTTGCACACTGCTTGGAGAAAAAACACCAAGCTCCTCGAATGTTTTCTCCAGAACAGAAAATATTGACGCTGCATATTTGTGTCAGGGTCTCGTATTAAAAGCCCCCACAGTTATCCTTCCGCCAAAGTTATCTTGACTCAAATTGACAATCCAATGAAAACAGCGAAAAAGCGCATTGAAAAAATTGGAGACAAATTCTCTGGGTGGCAAACAGCTGGTGTTCCCTTGCTCCAGGTGTGGTATTGCCACCTCATGCCACCCCCTGGCAACAGGCCTGCTTCTGGTACACAGTATTATTGCCGAATCTTCTAAACCAAAATACTGCAAGAAAGTTCATCGCTTGAATGGGTGTGTCCTGTAGGCTTAAAATGCCAAGCCTCTAACATCAATCTCAAACAGCAATTATTGCTGTTCAGTTCTCAGCGGGACAACCATAACAGAAACATGGGCATATTCATTTTCATATTATTCATGATACTGCTTCAGTTACAAATTTGCTAAAAAATAGACAGAGTTAGTTACATATGAAACAGAAACAAAAACTTCAACAAACTCTAAACTAGTCTACCACTTTTGGTCATGCTAGGGCTCTCCACTTTCTGTATAGATTTTACTTTATTGGCGCCAAAGAGATAGGTTTTCATTTTGTGCTTAACAAGGTTAGTAGATTCCTCATTTCTTATGTCATTTGGGATAACATTCCAGACCTTTGCACCGACGTAGGGAAAACTTTTCTTTAAGAGTTCCAGCAGTAGTTTAGGTATTTGGAGATCGTTTATGAACTGTCTCGTTAAAAAGTGGTAAATGTTTTTGAAAGTGCCTCGCTGTTGGAATGCCTGTAGCCGTGGATGCATGCCAATTTTCATTATTTAGCTGGAGTTGTGGTGTTTCTGGAAATCTAACAAACGATGTTGCGCTGATGTGTGTTTTGGTTTTAGAGATGAAGTATTTTCGCAAAGACCTTTCATAAAAGGTATAAAACTGGTAAATTGGCTTACTGGTTTCGATATTCCCTGATTCCTGATTCCCAGATTCCCCGGTTCCCCGATTCCCCGGTTCCCCGATTCCCCGGTTCCCCGATTCCCCGGTTCCCCGATTTCCTGATTCCCCGGCTTCCCGATTCCCTGTTTTAGTAAAAGCCAAATAAATGACCCTTTTCAACCAGGCAAGGTATAGCATTCTCTGTTTATTCTACTCTAGCACCTAGGTACCAGTCCAATGGTCGGTTTTCAACGATAAAGTGTGAATGGTATTTCACTTGTCAAAATTCCTTTACTTCCTCAAAATCAAAATTGGTAGGTTTTTGCATTTTTTTTGAGTATGAGCAGTAGGCAACCATACGCGAACAAAAAAAAAACAAAATTTGTACCATCGTAGGCCAGAGTGAATGGAAGAAGCGACAAAATGAGGCATAATGACAAAAACCACAAACATATGACAGATGCGCATCGCAACATTACGCATAAAGTTGTTGGAACTCCCGAGAGTTCATTCAATGTGGGAAAAAAGCTGCCGGGTGATGCAAATAATCGGAAAGAAATGGAAGTTGGAAAATCTATTACAAAAACAGATCCAAGTTGCAAAAACAGGTGCAACAAAAATTATTGAAACGACAGAAATTCAAACTGTTTTACCTGATAGCATTGAGAAAACCTCTGAAAAGATTACATCATTGGAAGAGGATAAAACTGCCAAGACTGCTACTGCGGATATGGAAGAAGAATCAAAAGAGGAAGAAGATAAAGGTTTGCCTTAGGTCTTTCGAGAACCATATCACAGATCCAGCAAATATTCATAATGTTTTAATCATTTGGCGAATACTAAGGTGTCTTCAAGCTTCAGAATTAAAGGAAAAATTTGTGTTTACATAAGCCCAATATTCCATTCAATTCAAATATTTGAAAATATAAAAGAATTAACAAAATACGTCCACTGTCATGAAGTAGCAAAATATAACTTTAAATTTCAGATCAAGTCACCTAGCAGTGTCAGAATACAGGTAAATTTTTCCAAATATAAAGTAGCAGATTCGAGAGCGTCAGCCTGGCTAATCATGTTTACGTAGCGTCTTTTTTTAACTCAGTGGTTCACAGTTATCTTTGTAAAATAGACCCTTGACCTAAGTCGACCACAAAAGAAAAACCATTACATGATTGCCTGTTCTGCACGTTGCTTGTTTGGCTTGGCGTCGTTTTCATTCAAAAACTTTTGACTCCATTGCTACTAAAAATTTCGATATTTTCCAGAGATAGGAGGTAAGCATTATTTCAAGGCCGACGTATAGCGTGCTTATTCATGCCAGTTAGATAATTTCACCTTCTTTTAGCAAACTTCCAAAAGTAACTGATATTCCGAATTCTTTGCAAACTTCAGAATACCTTTTGGAATCAGTAAGCAACAAAAGCCTTTATACGGAAGTAGTTCATTTGATCATTAAAATTTTATAATCCAAAGTTGAGAACGAACAAAATTAACTGCGTAAGAATTTTGGACATATGTTTGTATATTGAAATGATACAATAGCTAAAATGTTTGAAGCTTTTATTGACTTCATAAAAGTAGATCATTAGCTACAAATAAACAAGGCTAGATATCAGCTTTTTGCATTCACCTAAAAAGAAAATGAGCCATGGATTGAATAAAATAACAATGGTAGAAACGGAAAACGTATTGTAGATTTTTATTTCTTTATTCCATGTATTATTAACACAAGCAAATGAAAATAAAACTAAAATATGTCACTAATAGTAAGGAAGCATGCATTTCAGCCTATATCAAAACATTTAAACACATATTCAGATGAAAGAATTTTTCGTCACGAGTTACCTTTTTTACTTTTTTAAAATAAATCATCTTAAATTGCTTGAGAAATTACAACCAAGCTGAATAGATAAATATAGCAGTAATAGACAATATGTTGCATTTGTAAAGAAAATTAGAGGGTAATGCAAGAAGCGTCTAACTTCTGCTTTAAATTTTACTTTTGTATCAGTATTTTACACTGCTTTTTAACTTCTCATTTCAAATTATTCAAGTACTTCGAACGATTGTTAATAGATTATAGAAAGTGTTACCGGTTCATAAAGTAAAAGGTCTAGACAATCCAGCACATGTAGATATTATCAGATAATTATTATCGTTCTTATTATCATAACCTTGGAAACATACAAGGTATCGAGTCATCAAATTATTAGATTTGGAAAGTGCCCACGGTTACATTTATCACAATCTAAATCAAAGTTGGTCAACCTTATCATCACGCTTCAGATAACACTCGGTCACTGGTTTCAAGTCTGCACACAAATCTTGAAACCTGTATCAACACAGAAAAAGTTGTTATTACTGTTCTTACTGTTAAGTGTGGAGTTCTTCAAGGCGCTTGTCTAAGCCACATTCTTTTTAGAGACGTCACAAGCTACAAAACACATCTCGCAGCAGTAGGCCGTTACACATGGCACCATAACTATGCAATATATTTCATAGCACAGTAATCAAATCATACTCCATTGCTACTTTTACGCAGTCTGTCGAGGCTCGCTTCTTTCCATCCTCTTCTCCTTCTAGTAACTAAGGGCAATTTCTTTGGCATACTTCAGAATATCAAAGAATACCAAATGAATTTGGATGTCAACGCCACCAATCTGAGGGAACTGCTGTCACTCATTTGCAGCTAATCTCAGTCACTCATTTATATAATGTCTTCAACCGGTGTATCAGTTACTCTGATTTTTGTTTTTTATGCTTTTGATTTATCGATCATGCATTTTTAGCATGATCAATTCACCCCAAACTATCCATCAAAACCATTCGTACTACCCATTACCTCTTCTATCGTGGGAATAGTTCATAGAATATTTCTGTACTTCGGGTACATTCAACTGAGCAGACAAAGGATTAACATTTTGTCACTCTATTTTGTTCTTGTGAGTTTTTTGTAGCAAACCTAGACTAGCCTAATCCAAATTATTTGTATAAGTGCATATTGTAACTTACGCTTAATTTGAAACAAAGATGAAAGATTTCTATCATAGTCTTAGACAAATTGAACACGATTGTTAAAATGATTTATGACAGTGCTGTAGCAATTGATGGCAAAATATTACACTATTTTGTATTAAATTGGGAAATTTTTAAACTGGAATTGTTAAGAAGCCTCAAGAGCTTTATGTAGCAAGATTTTGAGAGAGATATATGAACAGAACAGTTAACGATCTAAGAACGATGCATGAATTACAAAGATGGAGAATTGTAGCGATTGCTCCCAGAATCTTAGCTTTATCTAAGTTGTAGCAGATTGAATTATGGCAAACAGGATTCTCGTTAGCCAGCAAGAAAGCCAATTTTGACAGTGACAAGATTTGAATGTTTGGTATTTGTCACTTTGGCTTTAAACTAAAATCACGTCTTTTTTTTGCAACGTGTCACTATCAATCCCTGTCCTGGCGTTGCCAATCATTCAACATGTCTACTCGTCCAAGTATTGAGCGACCGACTTTGAGAAACGTTCAAAAGGATGTCTACAGAAATATCTTTATCCGGCGTAAGTTGCAGCGTTTTTTAGGGCTGGATTTAAAGGCGGGACAGTTTAGAAGGAAATTTACTGAGCAGGAAAGGCTCATTAAGAGTAGTGCTGTAATACACGATAGGTTTCCGGATGAAAAAGATTTTGTTACAGCAAACTTTATAAGCCATACATCTTGGTAAGTAAGACCGGAAAGAATTGAGTTATCATAGCAAGCTGTAAGCCAATAAACCGCCGTATCAATTTGGACTGTGCTCCATATGAGAGAATGTATATAGATCGATTTTTGCTATAGCTTATTGAAAAGATAGGTTAACTGTTTACATGGCTGCATACTGTTTTGCATTTTATGTTCATACGGGAATGAAATCAGTCCGTTTCAATTTTGTGAGCGAAACTGCGGAATGAGTCTACCTACAACAAGTCGTTTTCAATTAGGCAACAATCGTGAATAATGAAGGCAGTAACCCAAATCTATTAGATTGGTCGTTCTGGTTGCAGGACCGTTCTCCACTTGTCAAAGCAATTAAATTTCAAGAACGGATTCTATTTAATGCAATCTTTTTAAGAAAGCTAGTTACAACTTTGCTTCATCTCATGAAATCATACTAATTGCAAATAGATTTTATTGGCGTGATATTAAAGCAGAAAGCTTATGAATAAATGAACTCAAAAACTTGTATAGTCACTTTGAAAAGCAAAAGGGGATCTGTCATATATGAAGAAAAGTGTTTCATGAACAAGTCTGGTTATTAGAAACGTCAACATTTTAACCTGATATCTTATGAACTTTCAACTTAAAGTTGCTATATCTCAAGACTTTGTTGCCACACATCAATAATTGTGTATCAGTACGAGATGCACCAATATGCCTGCAGGCATTGGGTTATAGATACTGAAGCAATTTGAAAAATTGAGTTTGGAGAAAGCAAGCCAATTTGGTAACATTTTGTGTCCTGAAGTTGAGTTATCTTAAGCTTGGCTTTGAGGTCTTAGGTGGCCTGAATGTTCTCTCCAACATATTTTTGTTGCAAACATGCTCTATAATAACTTGTATGAGATGGTCTTTATATAATTAATGATCTGTGAGGTTAATGATGCTAGCCTATGATAATCGGGATGGCCTAAAAATTAATGTTATATGCCCAGCGACAGACAAAACATGAATGTTTGGCTCAAAAAACCTTTTTTTCCACCGTGACTATTATAATATTTGACCACAGAAAGTCAAAGGAAAGGCAAACTTTTACTTGACTCGAAATTTTGCATTTAATATTTGTCCTGAACAAGAAAAATTGATAATTTATACTTCTCCTGAACGTTTGAGATAAATATGTATCGGATTTAGTCATAGTCTTTTGCGATTTGGCAACATGAGATCCGTTCGACAATAAAGGAAACTGAATGAGAGATGTCGTTATCTTTTATTAATTTGTCGATTCAAAAACAAGACCTTGCAAAGGTTAGGAAAGCATTTCGTTGTGATGAAATTCTTTTGCGAATTTCTATCAACTTAGTAAATATAGATTAAAATGAATTAGAAAAACAATTTTGAATCATTCTTAAGCCTTTTATCTGATACTCTTCAGAGCATAAAATTTCAGAACATAGATAGTGAACTCTACGCTAGGAAAAATATTGGTAACCTTTTCAATAAGCAAAGTTTTCATAAGTTATATAAAAATGAATTTTGATATCTCGTAATCATCTTTGGGTGCAGTAACAGGATCTATTTGTCTGGAATAGCATATTTATATGATCAGGTTGGATTCCAGCTAATTTGCGTCAAATAGTATGCATTTTGTCACATGAGCGTCTTGACCTTGTGATGGGTGATGGATACTTGAAAGATTTTCGAGAAAATGACAAACTATCTTGAAATTTTAAGCTAAAATGAAATCTTTGATTTCAGACGTATTTCCTGTTAAAATTGTATGCCTATGTTTTATCAAAACCTTCCGAGTCTATGCCAGAATACATTTGGCTGACTATTTCTGATTGGAAAGAAGATAACGTTAAATCACAAGAAATCTTGCTACTTAGACTTTTGTTCTTTTGAGGAAAACCAATAAATGATTTTGCAAAAACTCTGAATAACTGTTTAAGATGAAGAGACACATTTCTTTGTACTTAAAAGATTCTCTTCTGCTTTTCATAGTGATAATAAAACTTTTGGAGTCCATTTATCTATAAGCCTTCTGCTGTTATATAACGCAAATAAAATTTATTTGAAAATAGTATGACTTCATGAGATGAAGCAAAGTTGCAACTAGCTTTCCTAACAGGATTGAACTAAATAGAATCCGTTCCTAAATTTAATAAGGAAAGTAAACACAATTTAGACATATTGGAAAAACTTTCACAACCGATGTGATCTGAATTGCTAACTGATATTATTCAACATAAACGCACAATTCTACAAAATCTTACATCAGTCACAATTCAATAGCTTAGTCAATATTGCTGCTTTTCTAGGAAAGATTTAAATTGAGAAATTTGTTCATGTTGTATTAAATTGAAATACCTGGAACAATGGCTGAGTCAAGCAGGAATAACAACTATAGGATATGTAATATGATTAACTTGAGGGTTTTTCCATCATCAGCCTTACTGTGTTAGCCTGTGTTCTAGACCCCTAACTTGAAAGTAGATGTCTGGAGCATATACAGTCATAGTTATTTGAATACAAAATAATTATTTTTTTAAAAACAATTATTCTTAACTTTCTTTCAATATATTTTGTTTTCATGCTCAACAAAAACAAAAAGTAATAACAAATTAATAATTTTGAAATTATTTGAAAACCAAAGATACCTGTGAAGGTTGATAATAAATTTTTCGTAAAAATTTTTGAGCTGTGAAAATTAACAGCGCAGGTAGCCACGAAAACTGTGAAATTCAAAGTAAACACAACACTGAAGTTTATCTATTCATTCATTACAATGAGGAAAATGAAAATTCTTAATTTCTAAAATCGAGGATATTTTCTAAAACTATGAGGTTAATTTCAAAGGAAATCGGCACTCAGTGTAAAACGTGCGAAGTTGTGCCAAAGGACAGCAACATTTAATTTCTTCAAGACCCTCTTTGTTTCTTTTTTATTTATGCGGGCGCTCACTAACGTTGACCTCTAACCTTTGTTGCTTTGTTTATTGCTTTGTTTGTAAAATATTCTCGTACCCAGTCTCCAGAATTATATATGCTGTGCACAGGTTTTTTGGGCGCTGTTTATGGGTATATTGTAGGAGTAAAGAGACAAAGAGTTCAAAGTAAGAAGACACGGCGGGCGTTTCTCCTTGTTAAGTGGTGGCACGTGTAAATATAGTTGGTCATGCTTTGCAAATTAAGTTACGGATGCAAACAGAAAGTGAGTAATTTATTGTTCTTAATTATATCAGCTTTCGTTTTTCATAGATATTCATTTTGTTCAGTTTATTCTACTTCTTTAATTTGTTCGTTTATTTCTAACTAGGCTCAACCCATTTCAATTTGACTATCGGACTATGTACTTGATTTTGTTATAGCAAACCATGTTCTGAGTATCACATTGCGTTGAATTCTTGTGTTTCCTGATGAGAATCAGGGGTGGGTTTGAGCCTCAGCCACGTTTGGTGCCATACTCTTCTTATTCTTACTACGCCGAATCAGTTATCCAGAGGTCTTGCTCAAACGTAGAAATATACACCGGTTTTGAGGGAAACACCTTTTTTCTGTTTGCGTTTGATAAAATAGGTGCCATGATAATTAATTTGCAAAATCACACTCTTTTTAAACAGGAAACATTTTTAAAGAACACGAACCTCAAAAGTGGTCAAAGGTTAAAAACAAATTACGAACAAGCTGAGACTGAGATACAGTAAAATGTAATGTTAAACAGATGTAATGTTACACTTTTGTTCTGATAAAGCCCCGTATGCCGGGGCGAAATATTAGCCATAACTAGTTTTCCTGTGTTTGTTGTTGTTAATTCTCGTCGCGTTGCGGTGTTACATATTTACTTATGAAACCCTACTAACAATTATGATTCCTAAATGAGAGGTTTTTTACTATCTAAAAGTCCTTTTCAATGAATTTTCAAACTTCTCGGCATATAAAAGGCAGTCAGTCCCCTATTGTGCTCAACCTTTTTTACACGGGAGTGAAATTCGCGCACCTGTAAGCTTGATCGACAATTAAACAATTTAAACCAATCCGACACAATTTTGCTTCCAGAGCTTTTGAATCAAATGGCTGTGTTTCCGTTGAAATGAAGCTGTGGCTAGAGAATTTTGTTCCTAGTTTGATTTATGCGACAGAGAAATCAGCAGCGAAAGGAAATGCTTCCATTATTATCATTCAATTCCAGTAACTAAATCCTTTCGCCATTTCTAATAGCTGTTTGTCCATTACCGCAGCTAGGCCAGCCAAAACAAGCAGCGCAATCCGGACCAATTGTTCATATTAGCCAATCATTGAAGAGACAGACTGCTTTTAAGGATTTTTCAATCACTTTGTTGACAATTGAGACTCGAACATTCCCCTTGGGCACTGCTTGCACCCTAAAGATTTAGGTACAGATTGAGAACAATCCAGCCTTAAAGAATATCAAGCCTAAGCTTAAATTTTCCCGTTCTTGTACAAAAGTGTACTTAACAAGCGTCTCCTAAACAGCCTTGGTAATAGGAAGAGACTTTGTTTGCACTTAACACAAATGTTTAAGCAAACATATTTTTCTTCCAATAATATTCTGTAGTTGGTTGAAGCTATGCAAAAGATAGCAACATTTCATGACAGAAAGAAGTTTGATTACTACAGGCCATCAACAATATGAAGTAAGCATTCTGTTAATTGAGAACACTTGTTTCGCAAAAAGCTGTTTTCTAGCTGTTGAACCTAAAAACAGAATCAATAGACGAACAATTTCGCGATTTAAAATTGCAAAATAAATAGAGAGCGAAAAAGTTGCAAATGCACCCAGTTTTTGTCTATATTTGTTGAAAGCTCCCTAAAAGTGCTTCATTTATAATTCGCGTTTACTGCTGATAGCACTGTTTCTTCGTCGCAACTTGTTTGTAAAATAATCGCGAGTTACTGTTTGGTTTAATATTTTTGTATTCGCATTTCCGCGCTTTCATTGTCCTTCCAAAATTTGAAGAGAAAATGTGACCGGCTGTAAACTATTAAGCGTTTTTTTCTCTATTTCACTATAATTATCTTAATTCTGCTGATTCAAATCTATTTTTATTTCGCAGCTTTTATAAAAACGCCACGTATATTTTCCCGTAGATAAATCTGATGAATAGAAACATTATCATTCGCTAATTCAGATTTTGCTTTTACGATCGAGCAAACTGATGTGCAATCATCACTGCCCAGACATTATCCTATTAGACATTTCGCATCTGTGGCCTGACGGACTTGCTCCGGTACAACTCATTTTGCTTCCCCATTTTCATACCAGCATGAAACTTGCTACATAATAGCAACGGAGCTACTATGAAATGGAATAGATAATCATAGTTGAAATTCTAACCAAATTTGAAAACTTCTTTCGTTAAAATCAACTAAAGATATTGCAGGATTTGTTTCAAAACTGTTTGTGTATTACAAAACTAGGCAAAAAATTGATGATAATTGAAAGCAATCTTTATCAGAAAATGTGAAGCTGGAAGGCTTACTCATTCAATGTTAAGTTTTCAGAGGATGAAAATAATTCCATACACATATCCGTCGGTAATGTAGCTGAATGTAGCTGAGGAGGAATAAAACTGCTAGATATTTTAAATAAGGGAAAAAGATATTCAATTATATTTAATGCTTTTATAACTGAATTATGTTTTATGCTCGCAATGAGAAAACTTACATAGATCTAACATCGCGGAGATAGCAAGTATAGCACAATATGTAAGTAATTTTTGTTTTATCATTCATTGGCTGACAGCCTAGTTTTCAGCATGATGAGTTCCATGTCCAGACACGTTGTAAATAAGTGTGACTTCGTAAGCTTCAAAGCTAATCATGAAGATTCGTCACCATTGGAGAGGAAACCAGGAAAGTTGTCACTTTCTAAAGGGGAGGGTGTCACTTAGTTCAGCTCATTTGATCATTAAATTGTCTTTCATCGCTCAAAAAAATAGAAACATCAAATCTATGCGTTGAAAAGCTCTGGTTTCCTCTCAAAGATGACAAACAGCTTTCCAAGGAGTAATATAGAAGAAATATTTTGTAATGTGGGTTGAAAGGAAACAATGCAATTAAGAAAACTAGAGCCCTTTAAAAACGTTTCAACTTTACAAAATTCACAAAAATCCCGGAATCAAAATAAATCTTTTGCCGAGTTAAGATGTAAAACATTGGGAATTTCAAACATAACAACAAACGAAATGATTTGCTTATTTTCAGATTATTGATCTCCGTAATCATTCCTGTCAAAGTCAATTTGTCGCTTACAAAATATAGGCCTTTGTCATTTCAATCAAATCCACATTTGCATAAGTCACGTTTCCTTATACTTATGAATAAAAGTAAATATAATTCTTATAATGGGAAAATGAATCATATAGCACACCCAGATGCTTAAAGTTTCTTAGTAGAACGACTTTCTTCGTCTTGCATAATTAATTAAACTACGAGTTTGAGAAAAATACCTCGTAGTCCGGTCATTTTTTTCCTTTCTTAAACATATATCCAAAATTTGAGGCCCTGTAAGTACATTGAAATTTGCTTCGAAATTTGCTTGAAATTGTGAGACTTAAAATCTAACTCGCCATTCCCTTTTTTGCCTCTTCACATGCTTTCTTTGAAATTAGAGGAAACATTAGCGTTGTAAATAAAAGACAATTTCGTTGATTTACCTGCCGCAAAGTGATGCTATTTTTCTCAAGGGAGTCACTCAAACCTTTATGTTTTTACAAGGAGTCACAGGGGGATTTCTATCAGCAGTTTTCAACATTCCCCTAAAACTATCCAAAACAAATTTAACTGACCCAAAATTAACAGCTAAAAAGTTCGATAAGACCAAAAACTATCAAAATACAAAATTTTGTTGTTGAACACGTAAAAGACCGATAGTCATAGTAATTTAGACTGTTTCCTGAATTAATTGGTTCAAATACAACTCTTCTTTTATTCCCGTTTTGGATACTATTACGTGTTAGTTGAACCCATAAGTGTATATTGTTAAATCCGCTACCCAAAAGTTAAAAGTATCCGACCAAAACAACATTTTGCCCCTGGAGAAATCCTCGGTTCTGCAACAGCATCCTGAAGAAGTGATGGAATCAAACTGGCACTCAAGCTGAAAGTTGTATTTTTAACTATAAATGGTTCATTGGCTAATGCTTAATTGAAGTACCACTATAATGAAGACAAATTTACTGAGTTAATTTAATGATCCAACGGGGCGAAAATTGAATTTCTAAAAATGAAATTGGAAGCAGCAAGAAAATCTACCTACTACAAAGAAGCCATAATTTTTAATGAACTTCCTGCAAACCTAAGGGAGAACATTGAGGTTAGAAACTATTTCAATTCAAGCTCATCAACTACTTATACACAATTGATAGTACCTATTAATATTTCATTAGGTCCTTTTTCTTTTTATCACATTATACATTAATAGGATTGTAGAAAAAAAATACATAAATAATTCTAACAAACATAACTTTTTAAACTTTAATTAACTGCAATAAAATGTTGACGGACAAAAAAAACTCTTAAATCTGCACATTTAGTTTTAAATGGTATTCTAAATCAGGGAGTGTTGGGTCTAGGGTGAATATAGGCTGTTAAACCGGAAGCCGAGGTTGATTGGCTGACGCGATTTTGCTTAGTGACGTAGTAGCAACAATTTTGTTTAAAGTGCAAGTTGCAAGATTTAAAATTTCGGACTTTTTAATCAATTTCGAAAGAAAAAGTTCATCGAAATTTTTAACAATAAGTTTTTTTCATTATCTCGTTTCTATCCTCAGTCATTATCGTTTGAGGTTTTTTCCCGCCAAACGATCTGATCACATGACGTCACGCAGAGAAGCGATGATGGGAACCATTTATGCAAATCGTTGACTTAAGGATGAGTTGAAAAATTAAATAAACCTTGTAATAGTTTGACGTAGATTATTTTCTATACCTAGAACCACACTTAGAAGGAACAAAAGTAGATTCTTTAGGATGAATAACATAACATAAATAATCCAATTATTTGATTTTTTCTACAGTAGCTCTAATACAAGCATCACATGATTCATCAATTATTATGATGTCATCAATATACGCTGAGACAATGAAATCTTGTTTTCTCAAGAATGATAAGGCAGATTTCAGTAACTTTGTAAACTTCCTCGGACCACAGCATAATCCATTTGGTAAAGCTAAGAACTTAAACAGTTTGTCTTAAGATACTTTTGACATTATTCAGATTCTTTGACATGATTCAGATATCATCATCAGGTACCATCTTCTATCAGAAGGTTGGCTACCATGACCCTACAACTATCCCAAAATCTGAGTTTGGTTTGTTGTCATGGTCATAGATAAAACTAAGGGGCTAATAGAGATGAGCCCCCAGAACCACCTCAGAGCCAGATTCAGATATGGCTATTGAATAATTAGCATTCTTTATATCTGCACTGTTGTCTAACTAATTTGATGACCTTATGAAAAGTGTCCATTTTATAATACATATTTGGTATAGACTCGTTCAATTTTCGCAACTCAAGAATACGTCTAACAGAATCACCATCTTTTGGGACAAGGAAAATTGGGGAGATAAAATCATCTCTCTCGTAATCACTTTCTATTGTAACATGTGTATCCTGTAGCGTTTTAATTTCCGCTAGAATAAACTCATTCTTCAGCAAAAAAGGCACATCATAATTTGTCTCAATATTGGGATGCAGTGAGAATTGAAGCTGTAGACCAGCTTTAATTTGCAATGTTTCAAGTTCACTAATAAAAGCATACCAAAGTTGCCAGAAGTAAATTATCGGCCCATGTTGGAATGATGTGGGAAGATTTAGCAACAGAATGATGAACATCATATAATTTTATCTTCCTTGCCAAAACAGAATTCTTAAATGGAGGCATTTTCTTTATCGATTTTGGCATTGCTTGAACAGAAATTCTCTCAAGGTTAACAGGGTGCCCTTGCTGAGCAACTGTCTTTCTGCTAGGGCTGTTCCATTGTTTCTAATTTTTAAGTCCAGCTTATCAGTCGCAAGATTCTTGCCCTCCTTGTCTAAAACTGCCTCAGACAGTTCTTTATCAAGACAGTCAAAGACTTCTTCTTTCATATTTAAGCTGTGACAGATGCCTCAGAATTTACTGTGGAAGGCACATGAAATAACGTGTCAATATCCACTTGCTTTGAACGTTTGGATGATCTAACATCCTTATTTTCAACGGAAAAAAACCTTCAAATAACATTTGGCGTGAGAAACAGAAGGCTTTTTGCAGTGAGTTGGTGAATGCTTGTCAATTCTTACAACTGTGAAGAAAGAGCTCCATTCTTTATCCCTGCTTATATAATAGTTGACGAACTCTTTAAAAAGTCCAGTCAATTTGTTTAAATGTCTTCGTACATTCAATTATTCGAAAAAGATCCAGCATCAACTTTGCCTCCTGACCCTTGCACGTGTGGAGTCAAAGGTCGAAGGTCACTGGAAGCATCTTAATTATTCTGGTTATCAACAAATTAATAAATTATAACAAAACAACAAATTATAATAAGTGTAAATATTCAGCCCTCCTTGAATTCGGTTAGATGTTTTCGGGCAAAATTCGGGCAGGAGCCTCCTCCCAAATAAAAAAGTATAAGAACAACTACATCTTGATCAAGTGGTCGTAATCGTGAGCGCTTTCAGAAGTAATGGAATATAGTGAAAATCTGTTGGGTGAAAAAACACAAAATAGCGACAAAAACAGGAACAGCCCAATTAGTGTTTGAAAAGATTAAGCGAGTTTCATCTAATCAATTTTAAAATTTCTCTCATAAAATTGGTTTCTCGTCTCCGTTTTGCTTTTTTCCAGACTTATCTTCGTACTTCGTACTTGCAAGATTAACAGAATTCGGCGGGCAGCCTATCCTGCGGTTCTTACTTCTTACACATTTTAAAAGAAGTAACAAAAACGGGTGTAATGCTGTCATAATTGATGAAACATCTGACTTTCCTCAGCACGAATAAATGTCAGTTTGTGTCATTATTGCACTGAAAGGTTTCCAAAAGGAAGTTTTTGCTAAATTTTACAAAACTCAGTTTTCAGCAATTGTAAAAGGTGGGCTTGGCAAAGCGAATGGAGGACTGCTCTCTACTGAGCATCTATTTTCACTGCCTTGGCCATGTTGAATCTTGCAGAAAGTGATCTGGTGTTGAATCAATGAGAAATGGTCTGGTGTTGTTCAAGGTCTCTACAATTTCACTAAGGCCAACACCAAAAGGCATGCAATTTCAAAAGAAAGGTTAAGCATGAACCGTCATATAGGAAATATGGGACAAAGCTCAACGCACTGGGCTTACCAGAGAGGGCAGGCAATGGACAGGACACTTATTTTCTTTTCAAGGATGAAGACCCCGAAACCCATCTAGAAAGCAAAGGTCTGTTCAATTGTTTCTACAATGTAATGGATAAAGTTTTGGAAGAAATCTTTGCGCGATTTAGTGTCTTTCTTATTTTATGTGCTTTGGCGTAACGGAGGCATCTGAGGCCCTTAGCAAAAAACCGCTACGAGATTTCTATTCACAGACAGCAAGAATTTTATATTGAGCATTTCAAACACAATAGAGAAAGATAACAATGAGAATTATTTTCTCGTTAGCTAGGGAGTACTGAGTTTTTGAGCTTCAGTTGAAGAACTTTCAAAGTTTTCAAAATTTATTGCATTTGAGCAAAGCTTTAAAGACCTAGACGGAAAAGCACCTTGGACCCTTTCTTGGTCGGGGGCCCTTGGATGTGTTTAACCACTGTGTCATGACACACTAGCGTGCCTCAGGGTATTGCCTAGTTTGCAACGTAAAATTCTCTAATTTCACTTAATTAGTCTATAAAATCAAAAAAAACTAACTGCAAATAGTGTACCGTGGACAAAAAAGGTTGAAAATTGCTGAATCAAGGTGCCCAAAACTGTGTTACGCCACAGGCTCGTAATTAGAGAATGCAAGCATGAATGCTCACCCTTCGACAAAATTGCTTGCTCCTTCTACTTTATGAGCTT
This sequence comes from Rhopilema esculentum, assembly GCF_057945365.1. Lineage (NCBI taxonomy): Eukaryota > Metazoa > Cnidaria > Scyphozoa > Rhizostomeae > Rhizostomatidae > Rhopilema > Rhopilema esculentum. Next base: position 2,016,222 of record NC_142834.1, on the reverse strand, counting down.
CTAACCTCCTAGAAATGGAACACAAACTGTTCAATAATCACAAGAATAGGCAAAAAGTGTGTGAATTGCCGATAATGATGCAAATCATGTTCACTAAAAATGTCAATAAAATAATCGATATACTTGTTCCCTGTCTTTGACGAGATTTGCTTATTTTAATGAAAATGTGTTTAGTTTTAAATTTGCTTATTAGTTAACATTTTTTCAAATTACTTTGCATTTTAATAATTTCTTGACTAATTTTAGAAGCTCACATGTGTTATAAAGTTTATTATTTAAACATTTAGGCATTATTATTTTTCAGGCAAAAAAAATTCAGCCCCACCCCCATCCTTCCTGAACTCACCCCGTATGCCTATTGTTGAACGCTGTGCGTTGCTCGTAAAAATACAAAAAGAAGTTTGGGTTCTAGTAATGGAACATAATTGCAGTTTGAAAGCTTCCAAAATTGATTATAGGCCCCTTTTTTGTTTACAGCTTTTGTGACAGGAAAACATATATAATCGTCGCCGATACCGTTTTGTTCATATAATTGCTGAGTTTGAAGTCGTTTCGTTAAAATGTTCTTATGAACACATATCCTGGTTTTTAAGTTGTCGATAAGGTGTGGTTTTCTATTGTGTTTTTCTGAATCAGAGCAACTGTAAAACAGTGTTGTTTTAAATTGGTCCCGTGACCCGGGATACTGTTACAATCCGTTGGAAGAATCGAAAAAAGACGATGCTGCTCTCATTGGAAATTAACACGACAAATGGCCTAAGCTACCCTCTCTAGAGCGATTACGCCCACTTTAGGACACCAATTTGTTTCTAGTAAAAGCGCGTTGGCCATGTAAAGAAATATTGTAGGTTTCTGAATTTAAACCAAAATTGGCCAACCGAACTGGGACAGTCACAAAAAATGGAAAACGCTGTTCGGAAAGTGGATGTCGAGCCGACGAAAGAGGAACATTCCTGCCCGGATATAGGAAAGCTGTTGCTTAAACTAAGATCATTGGCAGAGGAAATCACAAACACTTCATCGGATTCTCGTTTCTTTGAAGAAGGTTTTGATGAACTTCAGGAGACGCTCTACCAAAATGCATTACTCCAAGCTATGCGGAAGATAGCTCAAACAAGCCGAACGCTCCGAGCAAAACGAAGAGCAGAAGTTCAAACAGGGAGTGTTTATGTTGACGTCCTGGACCCAGTAGGTGCATCCTCGCAGGGAAGTAGCTTTGTCAAAGATTGGTCGTCAAGACAAGACAATGTTTTCTATTTCATTGATAGAAACACTTTGTTTGAAAGTATAACGTAAAGCTATAGTCATATTCATCTACATTGTTCCCTGTTTATTTTGCCATGTGTTGTATTATGTTGTTCTATAATTTCTTGTTGATTTGTTTTGCTCTCTTTGGAAAATTCAAGCCAGGAGGCTTGTCTTGGAAGGAGGAAGCAATGTTAAACAATAGTTTTTCCTGTTGCATGTCAGTGAAGTGATTCTTAATTTTGCACCCGTGTCCAATTTAATCCTGGGACCTATTCCATATTTATCTACTGATTAATCCGCGCGCTGTCCATGCAGAGCATGTTGTTTTTACATGCTAAGATCTGCAACATTTGATTAATCCGGAAGAAAGCCACATGAGGCATATGTTTTTTATATGACAAGGCGGTGTTCTTTTTTGGTTCGTTGCACTGGTTGGTAATGGCTGCCCGTAAGTTCACAGAAGCCCAAGTGGCGTTGCTGGAGCAGGATTATAATGAAAGATTGAATTCTGTTTCGATGAAAAAGTTTGGGGATCGAATCCAACGCCTTGCAGAGAAATCGGGTTTTGAAGAAGCAGTCGTGAAGACGTGGATTCACAACAGAAAGAGAAAACCGCCTCCCACTTGTTTCCCCTCAGCTAGCCAAAATAATTCCCCAAGTGAAGCTAAAAAGGTTTTGAAGGCTCCACCCGTTTTCCGACAGCCATCCGGCTACAATTTTTTTTCGCTGGAGAATTTTTTTTTAATGGTAAGTAGGTGTTGATCTAGTAGCAGCTGATTCTTTGTTGTGTTAGGCTTTCGGGCTAGGCCTACGTTTAAAAATTAGGTTCTACTTTTGTTCCGTCAAACTTTTGTTCAGCTGAAATTAGGACTCTTTCTGACATAATCTGATTTAAGGCTTTTTAGCATATAAAGCCTGGTTTTGGCATAAACATCTGGTGAATAGATATCACAGATTCTGGAGTTAATTTCTCCAATAATTTTAAATGCAATTTAAGAAGTGGATAATTAGAACCCAGCATTGTCCTTTCTCTGTGAATGCAAGGAAAGTGTCTTTCGAAGGTTTAATTTTTTTAAAATAAATTTTCTTTTCATTCTTCTTTTTGCTAACCCTCACTAGCCACAATTAGCTTAGGTCCAGCTGGAGGGGCGAGGAGGTTAATAGACACAATACATAGTGTCCAGTCTGTAGAGCGTGGCAGTTCTGGACAAAATGCTTGTGTGTGCAAGTGCAAATATAAATGTGTGCATGTGTGCAAGAGTGCTGACAAAGTGTGCAATACGTGTGCACACTGTTCAGTTTTGATCCAATGTGTGCAGGAAGTTTCCAATGGGCAAAGTATTCATCAATTTGTCTCACTATGTGTGCACAGAAATTATTTTTGCAAAAGAACTTTCAAGCATTCCACAAAATTGGGTCAATCATATATTTTGTATGAGAAAATTTCAATTATTTTGACCCCCCTTCCTTGTTGTTAGTCAACTTCCAAGTGGGGGTGTGGGATTGAAATGTAACCCTATAATCATGCTTGAGCACAAGCCAGCTACTGTAGTTTCCCGAATAATCTTACTTTCTTTGATTAAGTCCTTTTTATTAACATTTTCAGTAACCGGCAAGGCCTCTTCTTACCAGCCCTTGCTCAGGAAATTGAGAATAAACCTAAGACTGTAGTTTCTCAGAGAACTGGAATGTGCTAGTCAGTAGATTTTTAATTCTGGGCATCAATGGGTTTGGAGCAAGCATAGGTCATTTCAAAATATCAAATCAAAATACTGAGATATGAGATGATTCTGAGGTAATCGATAGGGTGTGGTCCTTAAAATCTTTTCTGGGGGAGTACCTCCACACCCCCTTCTTCTAACTTCACAAAGCTTGCAAATTTCATTGAGCAACCCTGAAAAGCTGTGCCTCGTATCTTATTCAATGTACTCGCATTTTAGAGCTTTTCAAATCAGGAGGAGAGTATCAGCTGCTCACAAAATTCACATAGCAAAAGCGGTACATGTTTTCTAATTTAGTTATAGACAGCAACTTTTTCAACTTGTGACAATCAGATGGTTTTGATGCTGACCGACACAAGTTAAAGTTGTTCTATGGATACTAAAGTCCCAATTCGTCAACATTTCACAATTTAAAAGAAAATGTTGTTTAGACCAAGAAAGGAAAGTAACATTTCAAAAAGGGTGGTCCTTGAAAATTTTCCGGTACCCAGAAAAATGTGTTTGCAGCCCTATGTTTTTGTGTGCATTAGAAAATCTTGTGTGTGCACATGCCACACTCTGCAGATTGGACATAGGATAGGGAACAATGGTAGATGCAAATGGATGTAATGTGTGACCTGGATAGAAATCCAAAAGGCACAACAACATAGATATCCAATATAAGATCAAAATAAAAATGCTAAATAAAACCAAAATGAATAGGAGTAGTGAAATATATTAGAATGGAAATGTAGTGGTTGGAAATCTGTATGTTAACCAACCCCAGAGCATAAAGTGTTTCTAATTTTCTAACTTCTTATATCAGAAGTAAAACATAACATTTCACACTTGACATCAAGACTTACAACAAGGAGTACAACCCCTGTTTGCCCCCTAATTATAAATTTTTGTCCTAACTTATAGATCCCTAAGATATGAAAAGTAGCTGATCTTACTATTACAGTTAAAAGGGATGTCAAATTCCGAAAAGAATGTTGCTGTAAGCAAAAGGTGGCAAGAACTGGGTGAAGCTGAGAAGTTATCATGGAGAGAAAAAGCAAAGCAACATGATAGGCCAGCATTAGAAGATTTGACAGACTGCCAAAGGAAAAAACTGATTGATGCTACCCTCAACAGAATAGACCAGGAGGTACAGATATTTAAAAGTGCTATGAGTAAGCAAAATATATATAACGTAAACAAGTTGATGTGCAAGTTGGTCATGTCATCAACAATTGGTGAAGAAGCATTTTTATTGAAAAATAGAGGCATACTGAAAGAGTTTGCTTTATTTACAAGTAAGAGTTTGCTTTACAAATAAAAAAATTCATCAAATAAGGCCAGTCTAGGGAAAAATGCGCGCGGCGATTTTGGGAGAAAAAATGTGCACCCATTCCAACAGCGCTGTGGAGGAGTAACCAACAGTTTGAGATATGACATGATAAACCAAGCCTTTGATGATAGTTCCAATGAATACCAAATCCAAAAATAGTGCACTTTTGTTTTTCATTTCATTAACCTCAAAATTTCCTAAGTGAAGGGAAAAAATGCGCACCATAAAATGTCTCTTCTTTTAATAAGTGGGACATGCAAGACTGAATTGAAATTTTACAACCATGTCGAATTGGAAAGATTTTGGATAAATTTCTTTTCATCAAACACGGTTTTTAATGAAGGGGCAAGCTATTACTTTCGAAAAGACCCCGACTCATTAGAGCCCCATTAGAACGATTTGCCTTTCTAAAAATTCCGTTCGAAATACAGGTCGAAAGACTTTCATGGAATATACTAATGAGGTAACTTGATCAATGATTCAATTGTAATTTAGTTATGGCAATTGAACAGTAGGGGACATTCTTTGCAAAAAAATTGGTTTGGACCACAGTCAACACATCTAAGGTTAGCATATTCTTTCTCACAAATCATGCACATTTGATTACTGGGCATGCCAGCATTTCCAATTGCCGCAAGCAACAACTCTTCCCTGAGTGATGTCCACTGTTTGTAGCTTGTGCTTCCCGGAACTGATTGTTATTGTATGTAATTTAATGATGTCATCGTCTCTATCTGAATCTTTGTACTCTGTTGTTTGTACAGTATGTCTGTTGTTCTGTCTTGATGTGTTGATTAACAAACTGTGATGTTGTATAGAATGATTAGATCTAGATTGTAAAGATCAGTCGTTGGATTGAATATGAACATATGAACATATGAACTTGTATTTGTCTTCCTCGCTACACATTTGGTGACAGAGGGGGATGGCGGCGGAATGCGTTGGTCTTTACACTTTTTAATGGAATTTTTATCGAGAATGATTTGGATTCACTGAGTGCTGCTGATTCACAGCTTTAATTTGATTTTCAAAACAGAAACTTTTTGCGATGGATTTGGGTTCAAACTGCTGCTCATTTCGCTTGATTATTGTTTTTTTGAAAGAAGACATTCCACCAACGGAAAAGGCATTCGTTTTCCAGATTATAACAAGATACAGTCAAGATTTCGTGAGAAACTATGTCACCGTTAATTAGCCGATTGTTTGGGAGCTGGCCGGAGAGAGGTTGCAGCTGAGAAGAGCTATAGGGAGCCTTCGCATGTAATAGGACTTTTTAAACATTTCTTTTTGGAGATATGATCATGAAATTGGGCAAATAAAGTGATGTTGTAGGCACTACCTTCGCTTGCCAGTTTATGCCTCCGGGCCGTAATGACACTTCAAACACTTTTATTTATGACGTAGTAGAACTCAGTGACTTTTCAAGGTTGTATCGTGTATTTTAAAAGGGAGGGGATGGTGTAACGTTTTAGGACTTGTATTCTTCAGTAATTATTATTATTATGTTTAGCTAGATCTTTGATTATGTTGCGTGTTAATGTCACATGTTCGTTTGTCGCGCTGTTGTGTAAGTAACTCCCTATCCAGGAAATGTGCCTCACTGTCATCGTGTTGTGTGATGTTTCATAGTGTTCCTTTGTTGTGCTTTAATATAATGTAATCCTACTTAAAATAATTTAGTCTTACTGTTTTAACGATAAACATAACATCAAAGAACGAGTATCTCTTGTGTGCTATCTACTTGGGGCTAGGCCCGTTGGCCTAGCCCATCGCTCAGCCAACGACCTGATACTTCACCGTCATGACAAGAACCTTATCGTTACATGTTTATTGATCTGTTCTTGCTGAGTTCTGTAATTTCCTCGATATTCATGGTTTGAGGTTGACCTTCAATGAATAAATTAAATTAAAATTAAAAATAAGCATCTTTCTTTATCAATTTTTTTTCTTTATGAATACATCATTCAGTAGAATAACTCTCCCTTTTTGATCCCTTATTTTTGTCTTAAATGTCAGACAAGAGAGGCTGATTTTTAGGGGGCTGTGCATACAATCTTAGAAAAATAATGAAGATATTAGCGATAGCTAAAACCCAATTCAAACCATTATTAGTAAATAAATAATAAACGCTATAGAGCACTTTTAAATGCTTAAAGAGAGGATGCCTGATTGACTTCCTTATCCTAGAGATAGAGGCAAAAATTATGGGGATCATGGAATAAGGGGGGATGGCTCAGACCAACCTAATCAACATCCTCGTCAGACGATATCTTGTCCGTGCAAGATGATATCTTGTCTGAAAATAGTATGCCTGAGACCCCCCTCCTCTCCAATGAAAGCCTGAATCTCCACTGCCAAGAAATTCATTACATGTTTATATTGGTGGGATATGGACAGTGTTAAAATTCAAATTCAAAGTCAAATTTCATGTCATTAAACAACATTCTTACAAGGTAAATAAACATAAAGAAATTTGAATTTGAATTAATATTGGTCACAAATCTTGCTATTGAAACGATTCGTTTTACTGACATTGTCAATTGGAAGTAACTTATTGGCAGTGAGCTTTAACAACTTAGCACATTTATGATCTAGCTACCCATATACTATAATAATAGTATTTATCCCCCCCCCCCTCCACTACTCACTACTAACTGCATGTTACCCTGTTCACCCTGTAAAGTCATCGGGTGATGTTTCATCTTCTTCAGGGCCTATCAATACACCATTATCGTCTCTTCCACGTTCTTTCTCTAGTTGCTTCTGACCTTTTTCATCAATGTTGCTGAACAAATAAAACTGTTTTGAAATTGTCACCAAGAATTTTTCAGGTCACGTGACACTTTACACCCCTTTCCAGATGTACGGAAACTACGAAGGCGCGTTTTTTGCGTACAGGCACAAACAATAAACTCGTTTCCAGTGATAACTTCTTTATGTGTTGTTTTAATAATGTTTCCGTGATTACATTACTGATTATATTCTCTCTTTTTTATACAAAAATGCCTTGTTCTGTTAGCTTAACTTGATTGGTCGGATTTGTAAGAAGCTTAGTTGAATAGTGTTAGAACAACAAAAGGGTGTAACTTAGGCCTGGTTCAAACGTGCTGTAACTTAGGCTGCCATATTCCGATAAAATGTCCCCCTGGGGGACTAGAGTCGTGTAAAGAGTACCATAACTTCAAAAATGTTTATTCTGTGGTGCTCATGGCTATGGTCGATGCCAAATACAGATTTTTGTGAGGCAGCTGCGGCTTTCCTGGCAACTCTCATGATTCAATTATTCTGCAGTCAACCTGTCTTTGGATAAGAATAAAGGAGGGTTCCTTTCTGCCTGATTTTGCCAACAGATTGGACGGTGTACAGATACCCCCACTAATAATCGGGGACTCTGCCTTTCCATTTGAAAAATGGCTGATGAAGCCATACACAAATGCTGTTTTGACACCTTCACAAAGATATTTCAATTACAGGCTTAGTCGTGCCAGAATGGTGGTCGAAGGTGCATATGGACAACTGAAGGGGAAGGTGGCGCATCTTTATGAGAGAATCCGAGAGTGCCCATACAGAAGTAAAGAACTTCACACTTGCTTGCATGGTACTGCATACATTTGTCTTGAGATGGGCGACACTATCCCAAGAAAGTTGGATTTAAGCATTGACCACAACACAAATGAGACTAGAGATCGTCAACAAATTCGGGACATCCTCCACATTGGCTTTTCGCAAAAACAATCATTTGAACCTAAAGGATGTTCGCAAGCCAATAAAATCATAACAACAAACACAGCCAAATTTTGGGCAGAGAAGGAAAGAGACACTGACAAGTAAAAGACAAGTTTTAAAATACAGAAGACAAAAATTCTTTATTAATAGTGGTTGAGTTGACCAGTTAGGGGCCATCCATTAAGTACATATACAGTTAATTACCAAATTTTAGCCCTCTATTTTTCACGAGTGATCTTGTTCAATGGAATTAATTGAATGAAATCAATAGAGGCAATTTTGAAAATTTTAATTGTATAACATATTGTATTACAAACAGTCAAAGTGTGTACGTACGCACTTGTCAAATCCCCTCTCTCCCTGTATGCACCTTACGCTTTTGCTTTCACCCCCCTCCGAATTTTATGGATGGTCCCTTAATATGCAAAGTGCCAGGTTGTTTTCATAAGAAACTCAAGTAAAAAGACCAGGATCAAAACTGCCAAAAATTCAAACATTTTTGACACAAAATCAGTAGAGAATGCATTATAATTCTTGCACTAAAGTGAATTGCTTAATCAACTTTTGCGCAAATAAATTATCTTTGCAAACTTTGCACTAACCAAAAGTTTGTTATCAAAAACATACAGTCAGACCTCTTTGGATCTGCTGTACTTTTTTCTTTCTATAGCTTCTATTCTTCACTTATAAGAAGGAAGTATCATATTTTACTTTCTTTCCACACATTTCTTTTGAATTGCTTATGAAAAGCCTGTATTACACTCTGTTTTAGTTTCATTTAGTTTCTTAAATCATCTGTAAACATACTGGGTGAGTAAAAAAATAGTAGAATGTAACATCAGATTTAGCCATTCCATCATTGTGAAATATATTTGTCTAGCAGCAGCCAGAAGACTAACTTAGTTCATAGGCCTGATATGTAAGTTAAAAAAGATTTTCTCTGTCAGATTTTGTATTGGAGTCAACCTTCAACCAAACCCCTTTGGCATCATAGCCTCACTAAAATTACAGGTACATGTGGTGTTACTTCCTATGTCATTCTCCCCCGATCCCCTGATAATACCACATGTTCCTGTAACTTTGGGAAGGCTAAAATACTGAAGCGGCTTGATTAAGGATTTTGTCACTTTTGCAAGACTCCCATACAAGCTCTTACAGAGAAAATTCTTTTTTAGCTAATGCATCAAGTGAAAAATTTCAATGGGGAAAGGTTTATGATCTAAGGTAGACTTTTGGCTGCATGGAAAAATTTGGTTCATGATGATCTAGGTTAACGCAATATTGCAGCCCACCAAATACTTCACATTTCTTTTATTCAATTTGTATGCTACGTTCTGTTTTGTTTCTGTTAATTGCTAAAATACAGCTTTAACTTCAAAAGTATGCATGATTATCTTCTTGTGCTTCTTTCTCAAAATAGTCTGTGAAAAACTACTGTTCAACCTTGCTGCATTAGTGGCATGCATGTTGTACAGTTGTTGTTGCTGTTGCTGTGATTGCTGTAATTGTTGAGGCTGCTGCATAGCCACGAACATTTGCATCATTCGCATCTCATGCTGTCTTGCAGCTGCTGCTTCTTCTCTTGCAAACTGTATATAATCTTTCATTGGATCATTTTCCAGCATATTCTTCACAACTCCAAGAATCTCATGTAAGACCTCATCATTCTTTCTTTTCTTGCCTGATCGATTTATTGGCACACACATATTCTCATTTGAATGCACTAATGCTGAGCTCTCAGGACTGTCATCTTGTGGTGATGGAGTATCAGCAGATGGCTCAATGGCCTGTTCTGGCTGGCAAGAATCCGGTGTCTTGACAAGCCCAAACAATTGGTTGAACCAAGGGCCATAATTCTTTTCATCCTGGAATCTTTTGATTCCAGTTGCAGACTTGATAGTCAATGCAGCTTTTTTACACTCTGAAACAGCCTTTTTGAATTTATTGCGTAGCTGCACTGCTGTGAAAGGAACTGTCTCGTTTCTTGCACTTGCACGTGTTTTGAACTCCTCCAGCACATTACCATAGGTGGCACCATATTTTCTATTCTTTGTGACAGCAAATATAAGTTTCTTTTTGTAATATGCACTACTTACAACAATGTCTATCATATCAGACAAAAGGCTATCAGCCCACTGAGCTTTCCTTCCACTATTGTTCTTCTTTCCATTTTTGTGTGTGAATTTGTTCAGTTAATCATCTATATATTTATCCTCCTCAGAGCCTTCATCATCTTCAAAGTCATCATGTTGGCTTTCGCTTTTGTGAAAGTTTGCAGCAGATGATGATGGAGATGGTGTAGAATGTCTGCTGAAAAAAGGCAAGGCAAAACTTTGAGAAAAGTGCCTAGGTATCTGAAGACTAAACCCATCTATTTGAAAGAAACCTCATTGCAATGAAACACTAGGCTCAATTTTGACAAAATTATTCTACCAGACCACAATGTATACAACCAAACCCAACAATCATGATTTGCAGTTTGAATATCTCAGGTCACTGAAATGGTTGGTAGTTGAAATGCATAAATTGTTTAAAATGAACTGGGAAATTTTTGTCAACATTGAAGAGGGGGTTGAGGATGGCAGGGAGAGAGATAAACTTGACTCCTCAGTGGCTCTGTATTGTTGGGCAACATTATGGTTTCATTTTCATAACATCATCAATTCAATGACAAAATGTTGAAATATCAAATTCAAAATAATATGTAGCCATACCTTGCACTTGCTGACCCACATGGAGATGACAATGACATCTTTCTCATAGTTGTTTGTTCACCAGCAGGCCTAGTACTAGGAGTACTGCTCTCCTCTTTGTTGTTCATAGTCATTGATGGCATGACGATCAGTACAATACCCGACTCGCTGTCCAGGAATCCAACTGGTGTTTGTTTCATTGAGTTCTGCAATAGAGCATCTATTGCACAAAAAACTTTACAAGAAATACAGCGATATTTTGTGCTGCACGAACAAATACAGCAAACCTTCACGTATGTCGACTCCATGATTGAGTTTGATGTCCATGATCGCACCAAAAAGTTGTTTGAAACGCTTGCGCCCTCATAGAAAGAAATGAATTCTGGGAAGGAAAATAAATTAAATATAATTATGCATTGAGTTCGGCACATGACAAGTTCGATGCTTGAAACCGTGCCGTGCTGGAGCCGTGCAGCTCGGCAAGCTCTGCCGCTCCTAACTGAATCTGCCGTACCAAATTGATTCGAACGTCGCGCCCCTCATGTACTTAATTCTCGAGTTAGGTTCGGCACATGAGAAGCGCGACGTTTGAACCAGGCCTTAACATCGTGGTACACAGTCTTAGAGAACCGAATTAAGCGTGTATTGGAATGATATGAACATGACGAAATACTGGTTTTTTTGAGTTGAATCTTAGATAATCTTTCGACCTCTTGAGCTAGCGAGTATGGGAAATGATTTTCCCAACATCTGGTCTACTGCAAGCCACAGGTGGAGTTTGTCTTTGACTAAGAATGGCAGAAGAGATAAAATCAAAGATAAAATCAAGAAATCGCGGGGTTCATATGAAAAGAGTTTCACAAAATTGGTTAGATGAGACAACAATTTGTTGAAGGATGGAGTGAAAGGATTGAACATTGGAAAGCTAAAATACCTCCAGACTGAACTGAGTGAAAAACGAAGCAAACTGAAGGAAGCAGATAAGACAATATTAGATGATGTTGTCAAAAATAGCGACAACTAAGACGTTGACAAAAAAATTGAGGACATTAGTGATTACAGAGAAAAAGATTCCAGAGCAGAGTTGAGATTGCCCAGTAATTGATTTGTTCAACAACGCATGTTCTGGCTTGTTAAGGTGGAGGTTTATCATTTGATTACTACCCCCTCGATATATGAAAAAGTCACAAAGATATTGTCTGAATTTTTTTAAATCTCCAATTTTCAATGCTGCTAGTAAAACATAGCATTCTTCAGGAGGCAGTACACAGAAAATCACGTTAAAAGAAAAATTTTGTTCAATTTTTTTTATTTAAAAACAAATACTCCTTCAGGCCTATTTTGTTGATGGTCAAAAAGGTGTGCTTGTTTGACTTTTTCATTTTTGCAAAAGAGGACTTTTTCTACCTTATTATCGTATTTTGGCCCACAAATTCTCGATTTACTCCTGCCTTATGTTTTAAAATGCTCCTTCGGATAAATGAGGACAAACTCTACCGCCATTAACCCACAATGCAGTTCTAAGTTTTGTAGGGGCCGATGGAACTGTTAACGCTCAAAAAGTTCGTTAATGGTTGCTATGCAGTTTTTGGATATTGCATTTATTCACTTTTTGACGTAGAATGCCACGCTTTTCAACGAAAAAACGGAAAGGATTTTTTGGTAAAAAGAATTGGGAAATTGTTCGCCAGGAAACAGCTTCAGATACCTCTATTGGTGAAAATGACGATGGGCCTAGGCCAAGCACAAGTAGAGCTGAACATTGTGAAACTCCTTCAAAACTAAAGCATCCAACAGCTATAAGAAACTTGTCTGCAGAGAAGCTGTCAAATACCGATTTTGAAAAGGTCGAAAAAAGAATAATTACAAGAGCTTTCAGTAAAAGAATTGGCTTATCAAAACCAAAAGCACATATCAAAGAAGCTAGCGGAGTTAAGATCCAAGATTTTTCACTTTTTCAGCAATGCCTTGAAACGTTTGCAGTTTGCTCTGAATGCAAAAGCTCAAAGTCCAATTTGAAGATCTTTCAAGACAATAAGAAAAGAAAGGGACTTGGAGAATACTTTTTCATGAAATGCAGCCACTGTGGGGCTAAAAAGGAGTTTTTATCAAGCAAAAAGATGTCTGGTCAAGGAGGTGGTTTTGAAGTGAACAGACGAGCCGTTCTTGCATCATCTAGCAGAGAAAAATTGAAAAGATTCTGTGCACGACTGAATTTGCCACCACCATTAATGAAGGCATCATACAACAAGCACTTGAAAGACATCGAGGCATCTCTTGTTGTACAAGCAGAAAACAAAATGAACGAGACAGCTGCAAGATTGGTGAACATAGTAAAAGCTGAGACGGGAAAGAAGTTGGTCAAATAGCTGTGACTGTAGATGGTACATGGCAGAAAAGAGGACCCAAATCAAAAATTGGTGTTGTATTTACTCTATTAGTAAGAACTGGAGAAGTTTTAGACTATGAAGTACTCTCTCAAGTGTGTCATGAATGCATTCATTACAATAAGCTTGACAAAGAGTCATTTGAATACAGAGAATGGGCAGCAAATCACCATGATGTTTGTTGCATAAACCACAGAGGCTCATCTGGTAGTATGGAAGGGAAGGGAGCAGGCATGATTTTCAAAAGAAGCATAGAAAAGAGGAACTTGATGTACACCCATTTTGTTGGTGATGGTGACAGCAGCTGCTTTGGGAGTGTTTCAGATGCAGTTAAAGAGGAATTTGGAGAATTTTATCCAATAGAGAAAGAAGAAGGGGTAGGGCACATTCAAAAGAGGATGGGGACAGCTCTCCTAGATTACAAAAAGAACATGCGAGGACAGAAACTCTCTGATGGCAAAGGTGTTGGTGGTGCACAACGCCTTACACAAGACATGATCAAAAGAATCCAGAACTATAATGGCCTAGCAATAAGGCAGAATAAAGGCAATTTACATGGGATGAAGAAAGCAATTACTGCCATACAGCATCACATAATTGAAGAGCCTGAAAAGTCTCTTACCTCTCAGCATCAGTTCTGTCCAAGAGGAAAGGAATCATGGTGGCACTTTTGGAGGGATAAGGCTACAGGGTCAAATGATTACAAACATCTTCACAGGCTTCCAAATGTTTTCATGTCAGCATTGAATCCAATTTTCAAAAGGCTAAGTGATTCTGAACTTCTTGGTAGATGTCTACTTGGCCTAACACAAAATCAAAATGAAAGCTTAAATGGCCGGCTGTGGTCGTTGGTGCCCAAGACTACATTTTGTGGTAAAAGGAGGGTTTTTATAAGTGTTTGTGAAGCTATTTGTGTTTCAAATACTGGTGCTGGTAGCAACCTGTTGCTTTTGGAAAAATTTGGTATAAAGCCAGGTGTGAATACTTTAAGAGCATTAAGGCAGGAAGATAGAGCCAGATTGCATAATGCTAGCCGAAAGGTTTCGGAAAAATACAGGAAAGGGAGAAAAATGCTAAAATTTCAAAAGAAGAAACAGAAAGATGGTGCAAAGAAACCAGGTGGATTTGGATTGAATGCAGAACCTGAGAAAATAACAACTGCAAAAGATGGTGCAAAGAAAAGGAAGAGAAAGCAAAAATTCAAATCTGAAGGTGTTGTTGTAAAAAGTCAAAAAGTTCCAGATCTGTCAGTGATGCTAATGTCATATTCATTGATGAGACTGATCTAAATCTATTTGTTACTGGTAAAAAAAAGAATTATAGCCAAAAGACGTTAACATTTAAATAATTTCATGTTCTCTCACCCTTTTCCTTCTTATACAGAAGTTCCTGTACAAATTTCCTGTCGATTTATTTAAATCGGGATTTCTGAGAATATCAAAATTAAGGGGTAGTATAGTTTAGGTAGACAAATCTCCATAACGATAGGGCCAAACTTAGTAGAACTTTTACACACAACATATTTTGAGTTAAGTGTTGATTTGAATTACTGAAATTTTGCTCTGAATAATGTTCCCCGAGTTGCTATGGAAACAGGGTTTTTGGGGCTACCCCAACTTAGCATGACTTTACAAAGATTCCATGATTCAAAATATAGATCTCTGTATTTTGGTTCCTCTGACATAGATTATAAGTTCAAAATTACAACTACCTTCTAGTTATGTGTACCTTTCTAATTCAAACACGCATGTTGCCATGGAAACAAACCCCTCTAAAAATAAAAAACCCACATCTGTCAACTTTGCTTTGTTATATCATGGTTTATTCAAAGTTTCATCAAAATATCTCTTGTAGTTATTTTTTCACAATTTTTACTTTCTACAGGTAGTTATTTTGCATTTTCTGAGTACTGCCTCCTTATGAGTAGTTTTGTTTTTCATTTTGAGATCTTGATTATTATTAAATATAAAGTCATAATGATTTTTTTAGGCAGCTTTTGCCAGACTTCGAGAAGTGAAACTGACCCATGCTTACACAAAAAATTGGATGAATTTTGTAGGCTACAAGATTCGTCAATTTTGGAACAAGTTTCTAAAGCAGGAGAAATATTAAGAAGAAGAACAGAATTGCAGGGAGAAACTATTGGAAAAGAACAGGAAGAAAGGGTTTACCCAATTTTGCTGTAGCAAATAAAGGTTGGAAGATAGTCTTCGACAACATAGACTACAAGCAAAATGTACACCATATGAGTGAGCAACATCAAAATTTAATGTTCCATTGGTTGACCTGTATGACAACCCAAAATAGAGTTTCAGGCAATGATTTAATAAATGAAAAACCATCGGGAAACCTCAATGAACTGGAATATGGGAAATTCCTACCAGACAAGATAGAGGATAATGCCCAACAAGACGATTATGTCTATCTTGTGGCACGGCTTTGCTCAAAAAACATTCCATGTCTCCAATTTCTTCCATCAACATCGAAGAAACACATACAACATAGATACACAGATCTTACAAACAAGCCTACACAAACGGTGATGTATACTGTCAAATAAGCAGCCTTTCTGTTATGCATACCAATTTGTTTGGATGTTAAAGAGAAACACATTCTGTTAATAAAAGATAAAATTGTTGATCACTGTACAGAGCTATTCACCAAGGGCAAAGCTTTGAAATGTGTCAGGATACGGAATAAATGTAGAATGAGGAAAGTCTTAATTATGGACACAAGCCCTTCATGAGATACCATTCCTATGATAGGAATGGATACTCAACAGAATTTGCAATGTCACAATGAATTAATTCCTATAAAAAGATATGTTATGTGCACATATTGCCCTTCTTATGCTGAGGTTAGGACACAAATGTCTCAGTTATACTCATATGCATATCCAGATAAACAATATGAATTAAGATTCACATTGTCTGTTTTTGATTCAACTTCTTATGGTCTATGAAAAGTCTTTTTGTAACGATTTTTTATTATACATTTGTAGACACATCTTTAAAAACAAGTATTGATTTGACTCTAACTTCACATTTGGACTTTTCATGGTTGCATCTATGAAAACGAAAATGATTCAGATGGGATCCAGAAAGTGTTGCATATGTTACACGAATTTGTGCCTAAAAATGAAATGGAAAACGAAAAATTATTTGCAGAGCAAGGAGTAGTTGGAGACCAACTGTCTGTTGAGAGGGGAGTGAATTGCCTACTGGAGCTTTCTAATGGTTTCACCAAGGAAGAACATTTAGAAGGTCTCCATTTGAGATAGGAGATCTGCGTGCAGCAATGAAATTTCAGGTTAAAATAATTTACATTTTAAAAATTATCATCTTAATTTGTGTTAACATATTTTAAAATTTGGTTACAGTTCTGCCTTTTCTCTAGAGAAAATCTTGACTCATGTCGTTTTGATGAAACTATATCATAATTTTTCTCAGTGATGTTTTTATGTGAACAAAAATAAAATGTTTTTTTTGGATAATTGGTCATGTGTTTTGTGTAATTTAATTGGCATATTTGATCCCAAACAAGGTATATTTCCTAGCCAATAGAAACAGCTTTTGTTTTTTATTAAATGTTTTTTTAAAAAAAATAAATTTCTTTCCTGTAGATGACTAAATGATTTTTTTAAAAACAGGTTTTGTTTATTGTTAAAAAATGAAAATTGAATGTTCAATTTTTTAATTTTAATAGCATAAGTTTTCTAATCATAGTCATTTTATTTTTCAATGCTTGGACTTTTCTTATAGTGGATCTGCTGCATAAGATCACTGCATACTCTCTGTTTTGGTAAACAGGAGAAATGTAGGATCAAATGTCAGGTCAAGGTATGCTGCATGCAAACAGTTCTTCCTCGTGGAAGTGGAATGCAGAATAATAGCTTCTGCAATGGAAATTCTCCAGTTGCAGTCACTTGATGATGTTCCACAAGAGAATCACCTGCCTTCTTATTTAACAATAAAACTGTGGAGAATAAGAGAAACTCTTGGAACAGTTTTCAGCAGTGATTGTTAACACAACCATTCTCCAGCTTAACAAGGTTCTTGACATCCCAAATGACAAATTAGGTGATGATAGATTGGGTGCAAGCCTTGTAGGAGACAAGAAGGAAAAGACTAAAGCCAGCAACGTTGGTACAACGAGCAAAGATGAAACCAGTAGTGCCTGTCACAACCATGAACAGATGGAAAACAACGATGATTAATCTTTTGATGAGAATGTTACAAAGATACGTGAAGACAAACGCGAGAATGAACAAATTTTAGTGGTATCAACAAAAAAATTATGCTCTCTTGCAGAAGAGTGTTTGAGAGTCATGCAAAAACATCGCATCAATTCTCTATGATGTGAGTGACTATGCTGTGCTCCAAAAAGTGAATACATCACTGAAAAGACTGGAAAAAGAAGCTTTCATGGCAGTAAAAAAGTCCGAAAATGGTCTTCCTGAACGATTGGCAATTCCAGAGAAATGGCAAAGGAAAAAATGCAAGAAAACAAGAGTAGGAATGCTTAGTTTTCCAGTAAAATATCTGCTGCTGTTTTGTCAAGGTCTCTTCCAGTTGTAATTGATGTGTCATTTTGTACAAATTTTATAGCTTTCAGTGAAAATTATTGTCCTTATTATTAACAACGACAAATTGCTAAAGCTAAAGAGAAATTAGAAAGGGCAAAGGGCATCAATGTGGATCATGCTGCTAAAGTCATCAGTGTGGAGCTACACAAGATTTCAGATAAGACTGCTCCCACTGTCGTTCAAGCAGAGCAAAGTCAGCAGAATTAGATCACCTCCATGTCTTGATAAAAGACTTTCTGTGTCAAGTAAACATGAAAAGGTGAAGATCTTAACATTACCACCAGATTCTTGGTCACAGAAACAAGTTGCTGACTTTTTCGGTGTTACTAAAGCCCCTTAATTGAAAAAAGGGAATTCTTAGAGAATCGGAAAGAAATCACTGCAAACCACAGCCAGAAACAAAAGTGGAATAAGTAAAATAATTTTATGAGAATAATGAAGTTTCGAGGATGATGCCAAAAAAGGAAGATTTTGTTAGCTTAGGCAACAAACAACATGCCCAAATACGTATTCTCTTGTGCAATTTGGCATATTTTTATACAGAGTCTAAATTTCTTTTTCCAGATATCAAGAGTGGATTTTCAAAGTTGTGTGCTTTGCGTCCCAAGTTGTGTGCTCGGCATCAAAATGCCATTCTTCTTGCTCAAGCACTTCATTGGAAAGTAACCTTATAAATAGTATTCAACGAAACAAGCGGTAAATGTAAGCTGTGCAGATGTGAACAAATATTGAGAAAGATACCTTTTCCTTTCAACAGGGGCAAAGCATGGATCGACCAACGCCTGACATGTACCAATACTCCCGGGTTATTCTATGTCAAATCATCTAGAGATTTTACAATTTGAAACCATGTTATCTTAGATTGCTTTGATTTTCACACCATAGTTAAATATGATCAAGTTACACTACTTCCACAAATATCAAATGCATAATTTGAATACTTTTCAAGTTATCATAGTATGAAGATTTTGCTTATCTCAGCAATTTTCGAATTAAAAAAGGCGTGGCCGTTTAAGCCGCCACTCTCTAAATGCGTATATCTCCTGTATTAAAGACGACCTGTAGCTTAAAATGAGTATCTAACCATTTCTGAGGCTGTTGATTCCATAAATCAAGTCAATTTTATCAGTGGGGGTAGGGAAAGATGTTACAAAAGTGTTTACTAATTGGCACGGTAAAGCTCACGCCCTGTTTTTGATTGCAAGTTTTGGCGTGTAGCCAGGTCACTATGAAGGTTAAGTTTCAATTTTTTTGCAAAGTGTAAAGGTTATCCTTTATTTTGATGTATAGATGAGACAAAGTTATGTCCCATTGAAGTCTGAAGCCATTTTAGGTATTAAGCTTGTTTACAAGATAGATGGCCGCATTGATGAATACGAAATATATGCGTAAATTTGTTGCAAGTTGAAAATTTTACTCAATATTTTTATTTGGCTGTTGTCCTGGTAATTTATTTATTCTTTCAGTATCTGTTGCATTTAGAATGTACATACGACCAGAATATGTAGTTGGTGCTTGTAAACTACATAAAATCTCTGAAAAAGGAACCCAACAGACATCATCTTTAGTTGGCCAATGCACTGTTGTTGTAGGTCCATGTGGATGCATGAACCTTATTCTAGCATCTTTCAGCTATTCGTCAATGTCCTCTATTAGGTCAATACACTAGAACCTATCATATGTGCAAGCAACGAATTGCATTGGTTGGAAAACCTCTAGAACTGGCATGTCTTTGAATGCATACTCCCCACAGTACTCATTATCTTCACTGACACGCTCATACCTGACAGCCATATCTCTATTTGGCACTGGCTCATAAAAATGGTAGCTACGAGTGCCAGGTATGGTGGAGCCCTCCTTATATATCTTCTCAAGCTGCTCTCTGATGGGTACCATTTGCATTTTTGTCACTTTATGAAAGGAAATGGACTTGGTGTTGGAAGAGCAGAAGCTGGACATTGAATCTAGGCTTTAGATTTAGTCAGGAATAGGCCTTTGCAAACTGGCTCTTGCAGTAAGGCGCTTGACTGTCCCTCCAATACCATCGCATGGAGGCTTTCCGTGACTAGTAGCGAGAAAAGTCCTGTCAGCTGATAACAGAAAGTCATCATGGTGAAAGCACAAGTTCTTGTACTGCTTTGCACATCTATCCGAATAATAGTGGACAAAAGTGACCAATGGATGGTTCTCCTTAATAAACTCTGTAGTCAATCGCTGCACCTCATGAACAAAACATGTATCATGTTTCATGTCATCTGAGAGTATGCAGAGAGAGGATTCCTTTTGTGTGCCGTCACCACCCATAAAGTAGATTGCAACAGGGTGAGAAGTACATTGTAGGTTCTTCCGTTGAAAGCTTTGCACCTCTTTCTGCACAATAAATTGATACTTCTCTGCAAAGTCAATCAATACTATACACTCATTGTCAGCCAGCTCTATTTTTTTCTTTTTAAGAGCTTGCTCTTGGCTCTTTGCAATAAATGAATGACATAAGAGGATATCAATAGCATCCTGTGTTGACTAGCATCTCTGTGTAAAAAGCAGAATCTGTTGACTATTTTATTATGGTTGGTCTGTCAGTGCTTTGCCATTGACTAAGTTTCACTTCATAAACTTCAAGTTCTGCCAACTTTTCTTCAACAAGGGTTTGTAGTGCTAAAACTCCAGGGCAGTCCTTGCAACTATTTACCATGCATTCTTTGCTGTCAACATTACAGACCACAATTTTCATCAGATCCTTGTAAGTTAATTCCCCTCCAATAGCAGCAACTAAAAGCATAGCATTCTGATGATAAGTGCAAACACAAACCGAGTGTGCACCTGATGATCCAACTGTGACACACCACTTAGGTCTCAAACTGCAAAATTTAGAAAGCCCAATTTTGATTGCTGGGATTGCTGGGTTCTTTCTTTGAAAGCCACATACAATTCATTCAGATTGGATAGCAAGAGTCTTTTTTGCTTTTGTTCATTTTTGGCAATGCTTACATAATCCTTCTTTCCTGGAAGCAATCGTGAGTATTCATCATCTTCAAAGAATGACCTTTCAAGTTCCTCTGTTTCGTCAGGAAATTGTTCTTTGATGCGGGAATGGCAAGTATTCCTTTCTCCTTTTTTACAGATCTTGCAGTTCTAACAAGGTACTCAGAAACTCCAAAAAACTCTGCAACCTTTGCTCTTCGCCATGATTTAGGGGCTAAAGTCAAGAATTGGATTTTCTCTCTGTATCCAGAGCAAATAATGTTTTCTTTCAAGTTGCAAAAAAGCTAATCTTTCTGTAGATGACAGTTCAAAATCCTCTTTCTCTGTTGAAGCAGGGTCTGGATATTATGTTTGGAGAGGTTTTCATTTCTGGATTCTGTCTTTTCTTCAGATATCACCATTTCTTCAGATATCACCAAACTTGCAATCAAAAACAGGGGGTGAGCTTTACCATGCAAATTAATAAACACCTTTCTAACATCTTTCCTCTACCCCTACTGATAAAATTGACTTGATTTATGTAATCGACAGCCTCAGAAATGGTTAGTTACTCATTTAAGCTACAGGTCGTCTATAATACAGGAGATATACGCATTTAGAGAGTGACGGCTTGAACAGTGACGCCTTTTTTAATTTGAAAATTGCTGAGATAAGCAAAATCTTTAAACTATGATAGCTTGAATAGTATTCAAGTTATGCTTTTGAAATTTGGGGAAGTAGTGTAACTTGATCATATTTCACTATGGTGTGAAAATCAAAACAATCCAAGATATCATGGTTTCACTGCCTGGATGAGTTGACATGGAATTACCCTTCCAGCGAGTATATTATACAAGCTAGCCAATATATTGATCGTTTAACAGCACACTCTTCATAGCAAAATATCAATCAGCTTATCTTCAGCAATGTAAAGAAAATTTAACAGATGACACTTGCATTGCATCGATTGATTTTGCCGAGAACTATAAATACATTATTCAAGATGAGATTCAACCTTTCCACTGAAATAACGAGCAGTGCACACTTAATCCATTTGTTTTATACTATTTTAAAAATGAGAGCCTCAACATACTAACCATTTGTGTGATATCAGATCAGGTTGGACATGATACCCTTTTGGTTTATGCCATTCAAATTTTGGTGACAAAATACTTAAGGGAAAATTTACTTACAATGTTGTCAAGTATTGCAATATGTTACTTTCCAGATTTGCTGTGCTTACCAATATAAAAACTATAAAAATTTTGCTGATCTCATTTTCCACAAAGAGGATTTTGGTTTGGATGCAGACTGGTCATTGTGTCGTGGCAAATCTCTTTGTGATGTTGTTGGGGGGCACTGTGAAAAGTGTTGTGGCTCATGCAAGCCTTCAATGACCAAATAATTACTTTTGAGTCTTTTTAAAATTTTGTGCGCAGAAACTTTAAAGCAGTAAGATTTATTGATATCTTATCGAAAGATATGTCAACCTTGCCTGATAGTTTAAAGAGTCAATACAAGCTAATGAAAACTATTCCTGGCACTCGTAGCTTCCATTACTTTAAACCAACTGAGGGGAGAGCAGTTTTGTATAAGTGCACAAGTATCGGTCCTGGTTTTGAAGGGCAGTATTCTTTGGAGGGTGAATCTTGTAGATGTACCTTTCGTCTTGTAGATGTACCAATTACAACCACTGCCAGAGTCTACCATTTGCAAAAGAAGGACTTCAACACTATTTTGAAAGCTCTTCATTAAGTATTTATCAAATGTTACTCTTTCAGGTGTTCTTGTAAACATGCTTCAGTAATCTAATAAAGTGCAAGATCTTTGTCTTCCAAAATTAAAATGCCATAACTTATGAAGACTCTTGATAAAACTTTCTGAGAACAATACAAAAGGAAAAGCATTTTTCTTTAGCTTGCTTGGGGACTTTACTACCCGTTGTGAAGGAGGGCCAATAAGTATTGGGTCTCATGCATTCAGACTTTCATGTTAAACAATGTGGATTGATTGTTGATGCTACTGTTCCATTTTTAGGTGCATCCCCTGATGGATTAATATCTTGTTCTTGTCACGGTCAAGGAACTTTGCAAATAAAATGTCCATAGAAATACAGAGATTGTTTTGATGACTGGAGAGAAGACAATGATTTTCAGTTGGATGATAAACTAAATATTAAAATTGGTCATAAGTACTATTACCAAATACGGCTTTAGATGGAATTGGCTATAATCAGTTATGGCTACCTTTATGTTTTTTTGTAGCAAGAAAAAGGAGGGAATGAAGAGTATAGTAAAACAGAAAGAAGGTTTTGTAGAAAAATTGTAACAAGTGTTATTTTCAACTGCCTGTTCTTTCTGCCTGAAATTTTGACAAGGAAAATGGGTGGTACTGGAAATGATAGAAGAATGTACTGCACTTGTAAGGAACCAGACTTTGGAAACATGATCAGCTGTGGAAACATTTTCTGTAATATAAAAAAATTCCACTATCCTTGTGTAAATATTACACGGAAAACAAAAAGGGACTAGTTTTGTAGTGACTGTCATAAAAAACCCAAACACCTTCTTTCTCTGTGCTTTATGTCATTAGTTATTAAATCTTGATATTGAAATTTTGTCTCGATTATCATATTAAAGAAAAAAATTTCCAATTGCCGTGTTCCTAGTTAATCTTTCAAATTATATTTGATCATAATCTGGTTTCAACCTCTTGCTACTGTTTATTATCTTATTGGTCATACTCAGGAAACTGGAGAGGGAAACTCGCCAACTTGAATGATGTGTAGAGCAAACCATACCATATTGAATCATTCAAAACATGATTGTTTTGTTACAAACTATTGCACATAAAAAATAGAATGCTTGAAGTCAAGCTTGGGATAATTTCACTTTTCAGCCTTGTTAGCCTTAAATGTAACCTTGTTTTTTTGCTATGCATTTTACTTTTCTAACTGAAATTTAAATATGAAAGAAAATTTTTTTAGATCTGTAGTTAGTCGTACTCAAAATATGATGAATTTTATGATGCCTCTCTTTTTATTCTTTGTGTTATAATTTGGTTTCTGTTTCTAAATATCATTTAACTTATTAAAGACTAATATTGTTGTGAATTGGGTGGAACATAGGTGTGTAGCACAGAGAAAAACATGTATATGTATTTATGATGTATATACGATTATACAAATGAGTTCTAATCAGTAACTACAAAAAGATAAAAAAAACATGACAATGATATTTTGATAAATGTAACTTGAGCTAATATACTTGTGTGTCTACGAATTAATTCAGCTGTTATTTCTGCCAAACACACAAGATGGTCGTGTTTAAAGGAACTCTGATGTTTTTGGCTTGCGTACCTTTTCTTTATCGTTTTTCTGTCACATATTAGTTCCTGGGTATTGATTAGAATGCTCGTTGTTCTTATGCTGTCGTCAAGTCACTGTGTGAAGGGAAAAAGCAATCGGTCAAATTTAAAGCGTCCAAATTGCGCAGCAAGATTTTGGCGAAGTGCAAATCTGTGCCTTCTTCCGCTTCTTTCTTGGTTTAGTGCTTCATTTTATCTGGTGAATGTTGAACACAATCCTGGTCCCACAACAAAAGCAGCAGTTCGTTCAAGTCAACCGATGCTTCAATTCCTATGCCTGTATCAATCGATACCTCAAAAGTGGGAAAGAAAGGCTCTTCATCATCCAATTTCGCATCTGAGCTTTCTGCCATTCATGAAGTTCTACAATGCTTAAAGGTGGGCCAAGAATCAATTCTAGAAAATCAAAAGGCAATAATTTATCATGTTGATCTGATGAAACGAAAATAAGAAAACTTAAAAATTCTCTTGGGGTACTGGAATCAAGGCAAGTCAATTTTGAGATAGACCTTGATTGTTTAAACTCTCATATAAATGAAATAAATTCCCGTGTGAAGGATGCTGCTTTGATCTTGATTGCCTGGAACAATATTCAAGGAAAAGCTTGGCGAGGATTCACAATGTTGTCGAATCTGTCAGGGAATATGTCGAAGAAGTTGTCATCTCTCATTTAAAAAAGGAACTAAATGTGGAGATTACAGCTTCTGGAATTGATATAAGCCACAGCGTAGGATGACCCTTTGGAAAGTACCAGCATGCAATTTTGGTCAAGTTTCTGTCACAATTCAAAGGAAAATATTATGAAAAAGAAAAAGGATGCCAAAAACATTAAAATAACAGAGGACCCAATCCGTGCCATAAAAAGTATGTTTAATGAAATAAAAGCTAATCGTGGATCCCTTAACATGACCCTTAACATGTGTATGGACTATTTACGCTGGTATAAAATATAAGCATTTCAAAAACTCGTTCATTCATCAGGTACGTTCATACCTGATGATAAACGATTTTTTCAGTATTACAAACCGTCATTGCTGAAACGAGGAACTAGCCAAATGTATGAGGAACTGACCGTGGAACTAGCAGCACAACCACGGAATTAGTAGAGAATTAGTGGAACGACCAGAGAATGACCGCAGAACAACCCACTGATCTCAACAGGAAGACCTTTTGAGAGCAGTTGGAACAACTGTCTGGGAACTTGGCAGGCGCACATTATTTTGATGTCATGTTTTGGTTTATTATTCTTTAAGTTGCTAAGAGATGTATTCGCACTAGACTAATTAATATTTTTACGTTTTAACCTTTTAACGCACATCTATTGTCACAATTGTAAAGGAGTAAACGCACTACGCCCATTTTTGCAAGATCTCGCATTTTGATTGGTTAATTTGTGATAATCTTGTAACGGTTTTTCGTGATAATATTATAGTTCAGTAGTTTTAGAATATCGCCACAATCGCTGCGGTGATATTTAGGAAAACAACAACAGAACTAGCAGAACTAGTAGCATTCAGGAGTGAACATGGGAGAAAGCGCAAAATGGCGACCAACAAAAATAATAGAGTGAAAACAATTCTTCAGGATATCAGGGAACAGTCAGTACCTAATTTTTACATTTTTGACCTTTGCAAACCAAGATAAATTGTGCCATACTAACGAGGATAGGCCTATAGCTAAATAGGCCCCTAGCACATGGGCTTAAAAGCGAGGACTACTTTGGCTTGCATTTCTACTAATATTAATATGCGGATATGCAAATGAGCCCCGAACAAAAGATCCACACCACACGGCGGTTCAACCCCTTTTTCTCCCCGAAGGGCAGAGCGGATCTTCCCCGGCAAGGTCTCAAATCGAAGCTAGATAATTGATTTGCTATCATAAAGGTATAATGTTTTTTTTCCTGCCTTGTTTCTCGAGATATTTGGCGTTTTCTGAGGCATCGTCTCGATCACCATTGCTCTCCCTGGTCTTTGTTCCGTGTTTCTAAAGGTTCTTTCTCTCTCTATTCTTACGGTCTGAAGATTCCCTGGATTTCACGATGGAACAAAGGGCACGTGACGAGATTAGCCAATAGTGAAACGGATAGAACTCGCGTTCGATGCATCGGTGTTTCTTCAAAAATCAGAAATTAATTTCAAAGGATCCTGCTTTGTTTCTTGCTGCTTTTTGTGCAGTTTTCAAATGAGCATTTTTCGCTAGCGTGGATGAGGAGCGAAAAGTGATCTGCGAAAAAGGAATTATAGTTTTATCGTAATGGATGAAGTTTGGTAAGTTGTTCGCTACGTAATTTCAAAGGATCCTGCTTTGTTTCTTGCTGCTTTTTGTGCAGTTTGTGCAGTGACCCCAATGCACCTCCAAATCCAGCTGCTGATGAAGTTCCAGATGAACAGCAACCTACCTGCAGCTGCTGTAAATGAATTAGCTGCACTGCAGCTTCAAATTGCACAAAATGAGGTGCCACCACAACAGGGTAATGAGCAAGCTGAAATTGTGCAGCAGCCACAACATGATCAACAGCAACCAGTTGTACACCAGAATCCAGATTTGCAGCCACAGCTCTTGTTCAATCTGCCACAACCACATTACCTTGGTATGATGGAAAATTCATGTCATCATTGTCGTGGCAAATTTTTCATTGGTGAGCAGAATTCACATAATGTATCCACCAAGTGTTGCTTTCAAGGTAAAGTCACTCTGCCACCAATTGCACTACCTTCAGCAAACATTGTTGACTTGTTCAGTGCAGAAACACCATAGTCACGGCATTTTTTAGAAAACATTCGTCAATACAATGCAGCTATGGCAATGGCTTCCTGGAATGCCACTGTCAACCAACTTCCTGGTAGAGGACCCCGTGTTGTCACCATTCATGGGCAAACCTACCACTTGACATGTGCAACAGATGCAGCTGATGGTGAACGTCCACAGTATTCTCAATCATACATACTGGATACAAATCAAGCATTGCAGGAAAGAATTAATGATCCAAGAAATGCAAACCTGCAACCTGAGGTTCTGCAGCTGCTACAGGATGAGCTCAAGGCTGTTAATCCATTTGCAAGGCAGTTTCAAAATATGGGACGAGTTCTTGAAAGAGAACGCAACAATGCAACTGCAAACAATCAACCACTACCCCCAGTGAGGATGATCATAGCACAGCGACCGTTTCAAGATCGACGTTATCATAATCCTACAGCAACAGAAATAGCTGCAGTTTATGTTGGAGATGATGGAGCAGCCTCTGACCCAGCTAACAGAGATATAGTAGTATACAATGCTGCCAACTACAATACAACAAAAATCAAAGCAACATCTCCAAATGCAGATCCCCTGACACATCCTCTTTTGTTCTTTCATGGAGAATTAGGGTGGAATGTTGATCTTCGACGTAATCAGCAGCAGCCAGCAGCTCCTGGTCGTAATCCAAGAGTACGAATCACTCTCAATGAATTCTATGCTTACAGGATTGCTGTTCGAGATAGTTTTTCAGCCATTCACCACTCCAAGTTGCTTTTTCAGCAATATCTGGTTGATGCATACACAAAAATTGAAGGAAATGAACTGAACTACATCAGAACCCATCAAAGACAAATGAGGGTAGAATCATATCAAGGTCTCATGGATCATGTACACAGGCGAGCTCAAGCTGAAAATGCAAATGTTGGCCGAATCGTCATTCTTCCTTCAAGTTTCCAAGGAGGTCAGCGAAATATGTATCAAAACTACCAAAATGCAATGACTATTGTAACAAAATATGGTAAACCTGACATCTTCCTAACCATGACTGCAAATCCAAACTGGCCTGAGGTGAGAGAAAATCTCCTTCCACACCAAACAGGCAATGACAGGCCAGATGTTATCAGTCGTGTCTTTCACCTGAAACTCAAGGAACTTTTATGTGATCTTCTTTGAAGGAATGTTTTGGGAAACATGGTTTCATATGATTATACAATTGAGTTTCAGAAAAGAGGCTTGCCACATGTACAGATGGTTCTCTTTCTCTCAGATGCTGATAAACCACATGCAGCAGAAGATGTTGATAGGTTAGTATCTGCAGAGATTCCAGATCCAGAACAATTCCCAGATTTCCATGAAGTGGTTAAGAACCACATGATCCATGGACCTTGTGGTGAACTGGATCCACACTGTGTTTGCATGCAAAATGGGGAATGCAAGAAGAACTTTCCAAAAGCATTAGCACAGGAAACAATGTTTGAGGTTCGTGGGTACCCTGAGTACTGACGACAAGGGCAGTATCATGCACAGCTACGTCGTCATTTGGTAAATGACTCCTGGGTGGTTCCTTACAATCCTCACCTTCTCATGAAATTTAATTGCCACATGAATGTAGAAGTTTGCAGCACAGTCAAAAGTGTCAAGTACATCTTTAAATACATTCACAAAGGTAATGATTGTGCACATGTTGAAATTAGAGAGAACATTTTGCACCATGATGAGAATCTCCAGTATCTTAATGCAAGATATGTTGGACCACACCAGGCAGTGTTCAGGGTCATGCAGTACAAAATGCATGACAAAAGTCACATCATCATATGGCTTGCAGTGCATCTTCCTCTACAACATAATGTTTATTTCCAAGAAGGAAACGAGGAAAGGATTCTTAATGTGAACCCAAACACAACATTAACTGCATGGTTTCAACTTAATCAAGATGACGAAGATGCTCAACAGTATCTTTATACTGAAGTTCCAGAGCATTACACTTTTCATCTGAGGACAAAGAAATGGAAAAAAAGACAACGTACTGCAAGGTCCATTATTGGGAGGCTTTATCAAGTTCAACCTACAGATCCACAAAGGTATGCCCTTCGACTACTATTGCTTCACAGCAGAGGGGTCACATCCTTTGAAGACATAAGAACCATTGATGGACAGCTGTATGACACATTCAAGGATGCAGCAAGAGCAATGGGTCTACTAGAAGATGATGCTGAACACAGACGTTGCTTAGAAGAGGCCACAATCACGAATATGCTTTCACAGATGAGACAGCTGTTTGCTACACTGATGGTATTTCAAATTCCATGTGACATCAGGGACCTCTTTAATGAATTCAAGGAAGCTATGTCTGAAGACTATGTGAGACATGATCAACTTAATGATCTAGCCATTGTATTCCAAGACAGGCACATGTATATTTGTCTGTGGGATATTGATAATAACCTGAGGGTTCATGGTAAATTAATCAAAGATGTTGAATTTTCAGACCTCCCACAGCTTCCAGAAAACTTCGTCCAACCAGGCAACAGAGCTGGCTATATTGATATTGACACTGAGAGAGAACAAGGAGAGCAAATGTTACAACTCCTCAACAATGACCAGCTTCATATTCACAACACAATTATGGAAGCTATACAAAAACAGGATCTGAACAAAACTGCTACTTTGTAGATGGACCAGCTGGAACAGGTAAGACATTTCTTTACAATACTTTAGTTCACAATCTTCAAGGATTAGGCTTGCAAGTTAAATGTGTAGCTTACTCAGGAATAGCTAGCACTTTGCTCATCAATGGAGCCACAGCACATTCTACATTTCAAATTCCTATTCCCTTATTACCTGATTCCACATGCAATATTAAACGTCAAAGTGCAAGGGCTCAGAAGCTTTTAGAAACTAGTGTTTTTATTTGGAATGAAGCATCAATGATACCAGCTAACTCTTTGAAAGTAGTAGACATTCTCCTTAGAGATATTACACAAGTAAACAGGCCATTTGGTGGGAAATTTATGTTTCTTGGTGGTGATTTCAGACAAGTTCCCCCAGTTGTTCTCAGAGCAGGTCGAGAGAGAATTGTGCAGGAGAGCTTGAAGACGTCCTTATTATGGCACCACTTCCATCAGTTTCAACTGATAATCAACATGCGTGCAGTTAAAGATGAAACATACAGGGAGTTTGCTGATTGGCTCTTGCGGCTTGGCAATGGGCAAGAGCCACATGATGCCCTTGAGCAAGTAGCTCTACCACAGCAAATTATTGCCCCTTCACTTAATGACTTGATAGATTTTGTGTACCCACCACTACAGCCAGACCAACCTAACCTTATGGTGGACCCAGGAACAATGTCTGAGCGTTGCTGTTTGACACCAAAGAACGACCTCTCACATCAAATTAATGAGCTGGTCCTTCAAAGGCTGCCAACACCAACACGAATTTATCTGAGTACAGACCGAGTTGTTACTGATGATCCAGAGGAAGCTGCAGCATACCCAGTAGAATTCTTGAATGCTCAGACACCAGGTGGCATGCCACTTCACAAATTGGAACTGAAGGTAATTTGAATTTTTTTTATTTGAAACCCCACTTCTTTTTTGTTTCATTAATCAACACAAAATAATGTTTTTGTAATTGGTAGGCAATCTTTTCCCTAGATATCTTAATTCTTTAAAACATTTTCATATTAACTCCTTAATCTTAATTCACAACTTTATAATCTTGTTACATGTGCATATAAAATCGTATAAAATTAACACAGTCAGAAGTGAGCATATCATTTCCTTAGATTGGTGCCACTGTCATCTTATTGAGAAATCTAAATCCAAAAAAGGACTCTGCAATGGCACCCGCCTCATAGTGCGTGATTTACAACAACATCTCATTTGTGCAGAAATCATTTCCCCTGGATACAGAGGTCAGTATGTTATGATCCCTAGAATTTCTTTGTCATCACAAGATTCTTCTCTTCCAATTAACATTACAAGAGTGCAGTTTCCAGTCGGATTGGCATACTGTCTGACAATAAATAAAGCACAGGGACAGTCACTTAGGTATGTTGGTGTTTTCCTTCCTGAACCTGTGTTTAGTCATGGCCAATTATATGTTGCTATGTCAAGAGCACAGTCATTTGCAGGGCTTAAAGTTTTCACAACAAATGGTCGCTTAACCAGTAACATTGTTTACCGTGAAGTTCTGGCCTAAACAGATGTCATCAGATTATTGTTTATATTTTATGTATAGATGGAAACTAGCTATTTGTCATAAAATTATGGTGACATTCAAAATTAATGAATATGAGAATACAACATCCAACCTGGTTCTTAATAGAATGTCATATCCAGATAACAACTGGAGCATTTTTAAATACCTAGATTCTTTGAGGCTGCACACCATTTATCCAGTGGTGCACCTGGTGAGCTCAAAGGTCCTACATGTACACATTCAGTCCTCCTTTTTGTGTCTTGTTTGCATTTCCGTGCCACAACAGCTCACATTTTGTTATTGGAAGATACACTTGCACCTCATGGTGTTCAGTGAGCTCATGGACCTTGCGTGTTGATAATGTCAGTTCTCATACAGCACTTTGGTGCCCAAAATGAGCTCAAGTTTTTAGCTTAAAATGCTTCATTTGTAATGGTGCACCATATCAACCTATTGATCAATAAAAGTGCCAGGCTCTCTTTGATTTTTTGATGATGATAACAAGACGGTTTTACTGGATTCCTCTTGTACATTGGTGCACCTGGTGAGCTCAAAGGTCCTACATGTACACATACAATTCTACTGTTTGTGTCTTGTTTGCATTTCTGTGCCTCAACAGCTCACACACATTGTTATAAGGGGATACACTGTATCTTGCACCTTATGGTGTTCAGTGAGCTCATGGACCTTGCATGTTGATACTGTCAGTTCTCATGCAGCACTATGGTGCCAAAAATGAGCTCAAATTTTAGCTTGAAATGCTTTGTTTATCAAGGTGCACCATATCAGCCTATTAGTTATATATCTTTGTTCAGAAAAACAGCAAGTGATCTATAAAATGTTCAACTAATACATCTCTTCTTGAACCACATTTATCATTGGCCAACTTAAATGGAAATTGAACTACCGTTAACAAATCACTGAATGAATAAACTACTCTACCTATATTTAGCTCTATCTGTAAATAATTAAGAACTTCATTGCAAATAA
The DNA here is from genome assembly GCF_057945365.1 of Rhopilema esculentum. Lineage (NCBI taxonomy): Eukaryota > Metazoa > Cnidaria > Scyphozoa > Rhizostomeae > Rhizostomatidae > Rhopilema > Rhopilema esculentum. The sequence goes on along the minus strand of NC_142834.1, from coordinate 1,984,291 downwards.
TTGATGTTAATATTCCACTCCGATCTTTTTATATATCTTAGTTGTTAGCATTTTCTATTACATTTATATTTATACCTGTTAATCTCTATGTCGATACTCAATTTTGATATATTATCCTTGAAATATGTACAAGAGATATGCTTTGACATGTTCCTCAATGTTGCCTAGGGGAACATGTATTTCCTTCTCAGTGATGACTGCAGTAAGAAACGTTTCCTTTGTTTCAAATAACGAAAACTGTATTTGAATAGCCAGTCAACTTTGAAAATGGTAATTTCAATTAATGTTCATTATTGTAACTGTTATAAAACCCTGCAGTTTTCACCCAAAAAAGGAAAACTCAAACAAAGGATGCCCCTTGACGTGGTGTTTGAGCTTTAAACTGATGCATCCGGCAATATTTCAACAACTCAGATTTAGATCTTGCCCTGGTAAGCATCTTTTTTATTCTTTTTCAGGTATCATCTTTTTACCTCGCAGATTCTTTACTGTGCTACTTTCACATCTGGTAGAACAGTCGCAAGACTGGCAACTTAATACCCAAAGAAGTGGAGTTTTTTTATCACGTCACCACTAAAGGGGCACAGAGATGCAGGGCCTTCCCAACGAAAATGATTACATTTTCGTTAATGATACGTTTCTTGCTAATACTAACATCAAGGGTAACTCTGGCAAATATTTGAACAGGGACAGGGATTTATTGTACGAGGGCAAATGTGAAATTCATTTCGACTTAGTCTACTGTAAATAATAATAACAACAATGAGCCCACAAAATGACTAGCAATACGTTTAGAGCTGCACGATTTGTTTTGAATAGGGCATTACTTCCCCTACTATATCTAATTAGTAGCTACGCCTTCTACGAAATTCAATAAATAGCACTATCTACTATACTAATATCATATACTATTGAACATTTATTCTAAGATGTTGTGTAATCTCATTTGCCTGTTTTAGATTGGAATTACTTTGCATGCTCTATTTAATTAGTAGCTACGCCTTCTACAAATGGCAATAAATAGCACTATCGTATACTATTGAACATTTATTCTAAGATGTTGTGTAATCTCGTTTGGCTGTTTTAGATTGGAACCACTTTGCATGCTCTGTTTAATTAGTAGCTATGCCTGCTACTAATGGTAATCAAAAGCACTACGGTATTCTATTGAAAATGTATTCTTATATATTGTGTAACCACGTTTATCTGTTTCAAAGGTGAATTACTTCGCATTTTCAAATGGGAATTACTTTGCACACTCTTTTTAATTAATAGCTACACCTACCAAAAACGGCAATTACTTAATGAGTCTACCTTACAAAGTCTTTGCAAAGGGTGATAACAAGACAGTTGTTTTTCACACAATAACATTCCTATGTAAGCGTCCTCTACAGGGGGTCACCTCCTTTCGTCGTAGTCACAATGCCAGCCATTATTTCCAAACAAATTATTTTTCCTAGCATTTAGAAAAGATGTCTTCAAATATTTGTGTTGAAGTCTGGTTTAGTATGTTTTTCTATTCTAAAATGGATTTATCTTTTCTATTTAGTAGAAGAAATGCGAGTAGTGTTTTCAATAGATATAATTGCCTATAAAATGGGGGTTTATCTACACATAAGTATTAGTTGGCACCTGCAACAGAAGTACGCTGCTTTGAAAAAAGACAAAAATTAAATAATGAAATTTGTGAAAGTTACACATCGGGGTCACACCAAGGTATGTTTACAGATAAATGTATAAATAAAATGTATAAATAAATTCTTGTTTACAAATATTTTGTAAATCACATTTTATTTGCTTCTTGCTCTTCTTGACAACTTAAAGATTTCGCTGCTTATAAATGAGTTTATTTTATGCACATATGATGTAGTCTAGAATGTGGTTAACGAATAAATGTAGTCAACTGTATAACATGCCAAACTCATTTTGGCTCTAATTTTTCAGATGATAATTTGGAGAAAAGAAGAAGGGGCTCCTTCATTTAAGTCAAGGGTAGCCCGCCGATTTCAGATTAACAAGAATACGGTGTTCATTTTCACTGATGATCAAAACCGCAAAATTCAACGCATCAGGTAACTTACGTTACCTTCTCTACTCGGTTATATTCTGTTTTGCATTTGATAATTTTCTCCAACTATAAGCATTTCTCAAAAAAAAATTAGTTATAGTTTATATGAATAAATTATTCTTCTTTTTAGGGCAGATAGGACCACACTGCACGTCCAAGTCACGGGCAAACGGCAGGAGAACGCCAGGGAGAATAAAAACAAAACGCGGGCAAGGTGACTAATACTACATGATATTAGACTGATTTCGCCTTGTCAATGAAACCCTTTTTACATCTTGACAAAGTATATTACTGATTTTGGATGGACACTGAAAACTTTGGGGGCTCAACACGCTTTATATCAAGAGCACTGTACACTTTGGGGCTTAACAAGCCCAAGGGTCCCAGCGCTTCCATAGTCCCTGTCATTATCCTGTGCTGTTTTCACGTTTATCATAATTCTATGATGGAAATAGAGACATATTTTTCATGACAGTTTTCTCTTATTGTTTATTCATCAATCATTGCAGTGAACTAACTATTTCTATAAATTTTTCAGCACTGATCACAGAGCCCGGATCAAGGCTCCCAGAACCCGGATCGGAACCGTTGCGAACAAAAAACAAAAATTTAAAGATAAAAAAATAATAGAGGAGGGGTGATCAAAAATGTTTTTATTTTTAATAATTGAGGAAAAAAGTTATAACCAAAAAACGTGTTTCTTTTTATGTCTTGTGTCTCTTCACTATCGTTACTCAGGGCCAAGAAGGCCGTAATGTAAGTCACTGTTACTATAAGTCACTTCCAAACATTTTCAGAACCAATTCCAAATAATCCAAATATCATAAAGTTGTATGAATAAATCTACCAATGAGTATTAAGCCTTCGATAAATATGAAACATTTATTTCAGTAACAGTTCAGCTTCAAGGGGGTAAGAATATGGTCTAACTCTGGTACGATGTTTGACTTGTATAAGGTTAGAATATCCAATGGGAATTGAAATTCTGTCAGACATACTGTGTGAGTTTCCCTGGATACAGTTTTGTCGGATTCAACGAACTATCACAAAAAATGGAGAACATCTTCACCCCCTGGTTATTCTAATACCCCGATTGTGGGGTACTTTATAACACAACACGGTTCCCGTGCAGGCCATTGATTTGCATAAATTGAACGAAGAATCACAGGAAGCTCTTTCAATTGCTTGCTTATATATATTTATATCCAAAAGTAACACCCTCAGATCACATAATCCGTGTATAGGTTGAAAGAGCACCAGAAATTGCGAAGTGAAAAGTCGAATAAGAAAGAAGGTACTTCATCGTTTGCTTTGTTCTTTATTTTTAAATCGTTTGAGAGAAACTGTGTAATTGGAGCTTGGTGTGGGGGGGGGGGGGAATGTAGAGTAATGCGATGGTACTGTGCACAAATACACCTTTATTTAACATCAAGGTTTAGAAATGCATCTTCATTTAACATTAAGGTAAATTTATACAATCATTATCTTGCAAACAATAGCTCATAAACTTTTCAATTATAATGCACCCTTTTATAATAAAACAGGGTTGACACTTTGTACACCAGTTTCATGATGCTGTGGCAAATTATTTTGAAACTTTTTGCTTGTTCATTCTGCAAAAGATTGTGGACTTTTGTTGAAGTTGCTTCCAATTTTCAAAAATTTTTCTTTGCATCTTCAGTTTTATGCCAACCAGCTGATAGCATTGATATAAAATGTAAGTTTTCCTGAATGTCCAGTGAAGAACTCATTTCTTATTGCTAATCTTATTGCTAATCTTATTGCTAATTTCTTATAAACAGGAGATTGATTTGACTTATTTTACTGAAGCTTGATTTGTTCTGTTCATTTGTTCTCTCATCTAGAACAATATGGATCCTTCATTAAGGAGAGGTTAGAATCGTTGAAAAGGTTCGTGGACCGAACGAACGAGATGCTGGTCCAGAGGCTCCATATCATAGAGGGAGGTATTGCCTCAATATTGCAAGATGCAACAATGAACAATAGCTTGCAGGACGAATCCATAGACAATTCTATTTTAGAATTGGATGTCAATTTTTCTCAAAACAGGAACTAACAATCGCAAAAGATATCTTTTTTTGTGTTTTATCTCTACCTATTAAAGACATTACACATAAAGACCTTCTACTTTTAGCGAGTTGCTAAACCTCTTCAACAAAAGAATTGCAAGGTTAAAGTTTGCCGCATGGACATTACATCGAGTATTACTGAATAGTAATGAGAGAATGTTGAAAAAAATTTCTTTGATAATTAAAGTTTTTTGCGGTTAAAGATTTTCATTAAACAGATTAATAGCAACAAGGAGGACGCAAAGTATATAGAGCCCCACGACTCTATGTGGGCTACAAAAACATGGTTAAAATGACGAATAACTGAATTATGAATAAATAAAAGAACTTCTAGGAGAAACCCGTGAAAAATGTGTCAACAGAGAATAGGCAGAAGTAAATTTTTGCCAAACTTTAAAGGCATTACATTGCGCCGACGTTCATTCGATTACAGAAACAAAAAAAATTTATATTTCATTGACTTCTCATTTCGTAACAAAAGGAGATCTCTTACTTGCTATAGATCAATTGTACTAATTTGTCACGCTTCTCATATTTTGAGCACACTGCCTTTAACGTAAAATTCAGAATAAAGATTAGCCTGCAAAATATTAATGGAGGATAAAATACATAAATCTATAGAAGGCTTAAGCATTGGAATAAGAATAAACAGATAAGACCAAGGGGGTAAGCCGTGAAAATAACCCGGACCACGAATAGAAAAAGGCTTGAAAAATGTTTTACAGCAACTTTTGTCTCGACATTGCAACAATAATTTATTCAATTCAGTTTGAAATAGCCCCAAGTTAAGCCCGCTGTGCGGGCCCTCTTTAACACGTTAACGGGGTAGTGATGTTAGCCTCAGAAAAACGAAAAATATGTTGGTGGAAAACTGAAACATTAAAATCAGATATAATGGAAAGCCAGTGGCCCTACGGTAGGATCTTAAGATTTAAGTCATAGTATACAGGAAAATTTATTTGCAAACCCAAGGGCTTGCAAAATTTACTTTTCAATGAAAGGAAGACTAGCTCCCCTACGAAGCCGGTTACGCGGGCTTGCCAGTGGCCCTACGGTTTAATATTAAGATTAGCCTTGGAAAGACATGAGTACCATAAACCTCGATTTCAAAATGAGGACAGGTCACGTGATAAAAAAATTGCTTGCACTCCTGTGCGAATTAAATTCGCACTTTTGTGACTATCGCTAGGAAGGGGGGAGCCTAAAAAGAAAGATGGGGTTGAGGCTCCCAGCTAGTTCCAAGGCTAATTTCAATATTCAACCGTAGGGCCACTCTTGTCTTTCCAAGGCTTATCTTAATATTCAACCGTAGGGCCACTTCGTAGGGGAGCTATTACAAATATAATATATGTATTTTAGTAGGTTTCTTTTCTATGTAAAAATGCAGAAGTCTGATAAAAGGAAGCTGAAGTCCCAAGGTGCAAATCAGTCAAGCATTCAAAGAATTTTGGCTGACATATATTGAAGAAGAACTGGACCTGTTGAGCAACTTGGTATTGCAGACTCAGAGGGTCTGCATGATTTTGAAGGAAAGCTTGCAAGCCTAAGGTCTGTTTGGGAAGATCTCATCCCAGGATTCAATCCTTGGTTTTCTAGAAACAGAGCAGATAATCTTATTTTGTTGCATATCAAAGGCTAACTTGTTGAGATTTTGTTGTTATTTTCATATCTTTACATTTGAAGCTTTTTCCTAGCAATGTCTTCGGATCCAAAAGAGTGCTAGATCATCTTAGTTTGGTTCTTTTCAATGTGCAAAAGGAGTGAAGTGTATGATTGCCACCTACCCACATAAACTTGAGCTATTTTCTTCACTGTTAGTATCTTGTCATGAAAAAGTTATCCTTTTATCAGAATAAATATGATCACATTGCTTCTAATTACAGTTAAACCCAAAAACTTGCAAAAACAACTGTAAAATAAAAAGGAAATTCTGCAAGCGGTAAGAGCTTTGGTGGTGCCTTTGAAGTATTTACATGTATTCTTAAAGCAACTTTTGAACATGTCATAAAAGATTTATACAATGATATGGTATACAAAGTATTTGCAAGGCCTTTACAAAATATTATTTATAAAAAATGAAAAGGTTCTTAGTTTATTCCCTGTACTTTGGTGCTTTAAACACAGGATTTACTAATAGACAAAATGGTATTAATTGGCTTTTATATGCGTTTTGAAGTATTTTGATGAAATTTATTATTTCCAAGATAATAATTTAACTTATCTTCAACCTTTTAGATATATTCAGTCATGAAGATATGGACGTGGCAGCAAATGAACAAGTGTCAACTTTGCTATCCCAGCCAATTCAAACTGGCGCTTCCCTATCTAGAGATAACCTCGCAAAAAAGCCTCGTTCCTCACTAAAAACAAAGAGGGAAAAAGTAAATAAGCTGCAAAGTAAATTGCAGACTATGAGGCATAGCTTAACAAGATTGCCTAAAAAGCAAATTAAAAAACAGAAGCAGAAAAAGGCTTCTGAACTTTTGGAGGGTATTAGTTTATCAGATCTTTTGAGTTTCCTGAAAAAACAGGTAGAACTGTCTTATGTTAAATGGAAAGGTAGAAGGTTTGACAACTCTCTCAAGTCCTTTGCTATAAGTCTATATCACATCAATGGGAAATCCTATAGGTTTCTTGCCAATTGCTAAATTTGCCATCAAAGAAGACTTTTACTAATCTTGTTCAAATTATGCTTCAGGGTTGGGTTTTTCCAACAAGTCTTTGTATGTGCTAAGGCAAAGAGTGCAAAGATTATCACAAGAAGTGAAGGTTTGTACTCTTTTAATGGACAAGGTTTCACTCAAGTCAAATCTATTCTATGGTTGCGAGAGTGACTCCATTATAGGCTTGGAAGATTTGGGCAATGGGAAGACAAGAGGTGCCATTGCTAATTCAGCATTTATTTTGATGGTAAGAGGAATTTTGCTAAATGGATTTTCTAAAATGAGAGTCAAATTGGCAACACAAGTAATAAGCCACACTGTAGCTGCTGCCTTAAATATATATGTAAGTCTTCAAGCCCTTTGTAGAGAAGCTTTGGGGATGGCACAACTATTAACAAAATTTGATAAAATTTTTGATTAGTGTAATGCATTGAGCTGCACAATAATCACACGCTAAGGAGCTAACAAGTGGTTTGGCATTTATAAAGTCAATCAAAGTTTTAGGTAAAGGTTCTGGGGAGGTCTTTTAAATGGGTAGGTATAAAGTCAGTCTTTTAGCAAATGCCCTAAATTCAAGCAATTAAAGCATATCCTTGCCTTCATAAGACTACTTTTCCTTTCTTTTACACTGGTCACATTGCCGCATTTGTAGGAAAAGTAGTCTCCTTGACAATAGTAGCATTTAACTCCACCTGACACAGTAGAGGATTGCCACTTTGATTGTGGAGCATACTTTTCATGCCGTCTAGTCAACTGAGCTATGTTATTTGCGACCTCTCTCTCTTTAATTTCTCTTTCCACAATATCTAGAATTTCTGTGATATTCCAACAGTCTTCTGCCCTCATTCTTGCGATTTGCATCATAATCTCCTGTGGGAGGTGAGACATGATGATTGGAATCAAAAGGTTCCCACAATTTCCTGAAGGTATTCCTAGTGACTGTAATCGGTGAACGTGAACAGCGATATTGCCATAAATCTTTCTGAAATTTTCCAGTCCTTCATTTGGATGGTGTTAGAGCTTTAGTAGTTTTTCCATGTGCACATTGATTATCTGATGTTTCTTCTTGGAACGCAATTTAAGTATTTTGATAGTGTGTTCGTAGTTTTCTTTTTGTGAGGACAAACCCTGTACTGCTCGATATGCTGGTCCCTCTAACAGACTGAATAGGTAATTTAGCTTGTTGATGTATGATAAACCAGGATTACTGTGCACTGCGCATTCAAAACTTCCCCAAAATGAGTTAAATTGAGTCATGTCATCATTGAACTTCAGTATAATTATCTTTGAGAGCTTCACTGTTGCAGGATCTGAAACTTTTTAATTGCCCAGTTATCTGCTCCACATGAATTCTTCGATTGGAAAGATGCCGAGAATGATGAACATCGCTAGCTAGAAGTTGTTTATTCCCTTTTGTGAACCTTAGAATTTTGACGTATGCACCTTTGCAGCCTAGATAAAAAATTCTCTATCAGCCCGGAATCAGCAGTAATTTTTTTGTCCATTACTCTACGGCCCCAGACAGAAACATAGCTTAACCTACAGAACTGATTCCAATGAGATATTTAAGTTTAATATTACTATAAGTAATTTGACCATGTCTGTGCCCTGGCTGTCAAATTTTTTGGCCTCTCAATAAATATCTCACTGCAATCAATGATGCAGATGCAGTCCCTATATTTCTATCTGAAGCATTTTGGTAAATTGAGACCAATTTCAGGTTTGTTTGGCCAAATTATTAACTTCCTTAGTTTTGCTGACAACTCAGGAAGCCAAGAGCGCACGATTTTAGACACTGTGGCCACTGGACAAACACATCTATGGCTTATATCTCAATTCAGCAAACCAAGACGCAGCTTCATGAAGACAATGAGAACATGATCTTCATCTGAAAAAGCAGAGTAACATCCCTTTACTTTCCCTTTAAAAAGATACCGATAAAAATAGCCATAAAAACAGATACTGTTGCAATGCCAGTGAAGAACCTGACATAGTCATTTGAACCTAGGATTGCTTTAAAACCAAAGGCTTTTTCTTTGAGGGTCTTGTTTTCTTCTAGACTCACCCAATGAGCCTCTGTTTCGCTACTGCCTCACTTGACGGACGCTACAACAGAGACTCATACTGTCAACTTCAATTTTGTCTCGTTCTCGTTTTCTTCCCGAAAATTTTCAAATCCATCCCCCTGATTTGCACAACTTTCTCATCCATCCGATGCTAGCTATTTTGCCCAAATTGATGTTCTTCTCTAGGGATTGCTATGTCGTATGGTTGCTATAGTTAGCTTTGCAACAGTAAGTTATTATTTTTCTTGTCTTTTTCTGTGACACTTTCAAAGAAGACATGATGTACAATAATTCAAAATGCATTTGCCTTATCTACTTTGCATGAACTGTTGTGTCACTCTTGAGTCTGGCAATAAACAAACCAATGAAAATTTAAAACTTTTGTCAAAGTTATATTAATGTCCACTTCAGGATGTTCTTAGCCAAATTGATAAAGTAAACAAAGGAAAAGAACTTTCTATTTGCAAGACATGCCTCAGATTGAGAGCTTATTCAGTTATTGAAAGTTAAATCGGGGATAGCAAAGGATCTCAGCAGAATCTAATTCAAACGTTTTTGATATTAATTGAATGTTGTTTCCAGATCAGCAAGATAACGTGATTTCTGAGTTGTCTATGCAGAAAGAGTTGAGGCCTAGACATATAGCCAAAAAGATATCAAAAGAAACAAAGGTATGCTTTTTGTTATTGTGACTAATTATTTAACTTCCAGATTACAACTCAACTGAATATTTCTGAGCCTCAGATTTTTTTAAGAGAAAGATGTGTTCTTGGAGTGATTCCTTTTTAATCTTCTGTTTTTCGATGTTCATTGAAAACACAGAGATAAGGTCTATTCTGAGGTTTAGTTAAGGCTAAATTTGCATAAGGTTTAATTGAGTCGTCTTTGCTATGGTACTTCGTTGATGGAAAAGCAACAGCATTCTGACCCTATTTGATGTCATAATAGAGCTAAAGATTTTAATAGCTATTAAAGTCATAATGAGGTTCTCTGTTGTGGTCTTACATAACGTTTCTACGAGGTTTAACAGATATTTTGCCTATAATTCTACACATTAAGTTGAAAGGTTACCACAGAAGTAAATTTGTTCCCTAGGAACAGTTTTCCGACAATTTTTGAGGTAGAGATGACAACATTAAAGCTGCAATAGTTTTAATAAAGGAGCCATAGGTGAAGTTATCCCTTCTTACACACATTCAAGGAGTAGTTCTGGAAGAAATGCCAAAATTCACAAAACCCAAAGCACAATCTAATTTCAGATGCAAAGTCGTTAACAAATTGCAAGAATCAAAACTAACAGCAGCTTGTATACCATACACTGTGTGGAATTTCTGGAAAACGCAAAGTCAATGAAGAGAAGAATAAAACTTTTATATGGACGGAATCCAGATAAACAATAGAAATACACGTTTGAATACCATACAGAAACTGTTATGCATACTTCTATATAAAGCCGCGTTAAGTATTGTTTGTCATTAAGAATTGGAAATAACATATCAAAGTTTCGTACTCTTAAGTGCCAAATGATTGATTACAAGGTAGCTTATAAAATTGGAACGTATTCAAATTGGATGACTGATATTACCATTCTTTATAGGTATTTAACTGTTTTGCATTCTTTGGACCGTCGACAATTTACCCTGCTATCCTCAAAATAACACACCAGATTAGCAGAAATTTTGACAAAGAAGTCAAAATCTGGAAAGAAGAGGTTGATTATACTTTTAAATTTTTATCCTAGGTTTAGTTCAAGCAGGTCTACATCAGCTTTATGCTGACTACTTCTGACCTGCTATATAAAATAAATAATGTATGTATATATGTATGTATGTATGCTGATCAAATAGATGAAGCTGATGAAGTTCTTCTGGTAAGACTGCCTCAAATCAGTCTTCTTTGAACACAGTCAATTGAAAACACCCTGGTCTGGAAAGGCGGCAAAGATAAAAAATTTGCCTATTGTTCTATTGTTTTAGGCGAGATAAGGTTGAATATTGAAAAAGGTCGAAATAAGGTCGAAAAACTTGTTTTATCCAATTTTCATTTGATTCTGGAGCAATGTGAAGTTGTTTTCGGCGCAAAATGTTGCCAAAGTTATACTTTGTCAAGTTGTTAGTTTGTACTTCAAAGTAAGGGCATTCTCATTTGCCAAATCAGTTGTAGAGGTTTTCAAGAAGAAGGCAGCCACAAGAAATAAAGAGACACTCAGAACTGAAGTAAAGAGGTCACAGAGTAAAGAACAGAACAGTTAAGATAACAAATTGTTGACTTTAATACCTTTATATTCTGTATGTTTTAGACTGATATTTCAAAGCTTTTAGATAATTAAGATTAAAGTTTCATGTTCTATTGATATACTGTTTTCTAGTTAAAACTGTTTGTTAAAAACATGGTTGAAAAGTATTTTGATAAATCAGTTGATGAGCCACATGATTTTGTCAATGAAATAATGCCAGAAGCATTGCAAACCACAATATGAATTGACAGTGGTTTAAGCAATAAATAATAAAATTTATTCACTCAAATGAATAGGTATGGTTTGATAACCTTCAAATAGTAGATCATTGCAAATCAGATGAACAAAATACTTCTGACACTTAAAGTCATAAACAAATATAACAACTGTCTTTATACCACAATTTTTTGGAAAAATCACCTTTCTTTCTGATACTAGCATTTAAACCCACTGTTCAAAAGGATCTTCTTTTGTTTGCTTTATAGACTTTTCCTTGTATTGAAATGAGAAAAGCTAAGCCATATTGAATTGTTTTTCGAAAATGACTCATCTGGAAAAACATTTGGATAATGGGTATTCTCGGAAAAGTTAACAATGTCTCTGCCTTGTTCAAGTAGCTCTAGTAGTTGTACAGTTAGTAGAAAAGTTATCAAATTAAAAAAATACATGTAAGTTTTCTTTTAAAACAAAAATGTTTTTCATTTCTGTGCTTCTTCAATTTTGTACAAGAAACAGCATGCCAGGTTCTTTTATGATTTTTCAAACCTTTTGTGTTATCATAACAGAATTGTTAGCTGTTTGAATCCTGATGGTATTATCATTCTGATGACCAAGTGATCTTTGTTGTCCAAAATACCCTTCAAGCACATCCTATGAGAATCATTTGGTCAATAAAAACTGAAAGTCTTCATTTCGCAAAAATTTTGTAGCGTCAATCAAGGAGTAGACTTTCATTTGGATACCCTAGTATGTCTGGTGAGACAGAAACATTTTTGATTTGTCCTCTTTCGAGAACTGATTGTCATCTCTCTCATCAATGCTCCTCTTCCATTCAGCAAAGTCGCCTAAAAATCCTTTTCAAGCTACAGAAATCCTGCAGCATCAATAGAACAAAATGGCTCTCGAAAACTTTTCTGCTTAAAAAATCCTTCAGTTGTGCGTTTTATCTTGGTGCAGTCAAAGAATTTGTCTATCAGGAGACAAAACTTTGCTGTTCCTGCAGTATGACTTTCAGAATATGCTGTAAGCACCTTGCTGACAGTTTCACTAAGAACCTGGGCAGCCAATCTAACTTTCATTGTTGAGTATGATGTTAGCTTAACATGTTCTGAACTCTAAAATTGCAACTGCTTTCCAAAATATTGTTATTAGTTGCAAAATTTGCTAAGGCTAATATTAATCTCTTGCAAGCCCACGCACAAAGAAAACTAGCACATGAGAGGCTAACTCTGTTTTTTCAAGAGCTGAGAAATTAACATTAGGATCACCAAGGTCAACAGATCCAATCCGGTGACCAGTTTGTTTATCAAAAACATGACCTGACTGTCCAAAAAACATGACCAAAAAAGCTGTATAAAGGGGCCAACTTCCCTCCCTTTTGAAGTCATGGTCACTCTCAGGGTTATGTGATATCTAGCTACCAAAAGAAGGTCAGAATGATATATTTTGCTAATATAACATGTTTTATCATAAAATGAGGATTTACACACAAAAAATGACAAATTAATCAGATACTTACTGTCTAACATCACAAATACATGAATATTTTGTGACGGCACCTGGGGACAGTAGATGAGTTGTTATTCCTTTAGATTATGAAAAAGTGATAAGTGATAGTTACTCTATGCAATGGACTACCATTATGAAGCTACCTTTTTTTATTCTTTAATAATTGCCAATTTTATTTGAGTGGGTCCAGTTGAGACAATTTAGTAAAAATTTGATCATCGCCTGTGGCAATTCACCAGGTCACAGCTGAAATCCCTTAGTTAGTTGCAATCTTCACAGTGCTGTTTATAAGTGGTGAAAATTTGGCATAGATATCTTAGATATCTTTAAAAATTGGATTTTTAAAGGTGTCACAAAATCGTTAAAACATAGGATTTGTCGTTCCTAGAAAAACAGCTTTAAAAATTGGTGAAAAGAAACGGAAGCATACAATATGTTTAAAATTGTCCTTAAAAGCCCCTGACTTATACAAAACCCCCTCCTTATCTAACATACTGTCCTCAATACTTTTTCCTCCTGGATTGTCTAATCTTTTTGGCCACCATACTAGCATTGATATCACTCTCTCTTTTTCCGCTTACGGTCCCTTGCTGAGAGTCCCAAAAGCATGTGGCTCTCAGGGTTGATTCCAACATGAGACAAAACACGTGCAAGGCCATCATTGAATGCCACTACAGCAGCAGCTACAGCAGCATCCAAATGATCTCTCCCTGAGTGTGAAATTTGTGGACATCTTGACCAAATCAAGTGGTTTATTGCCTCACAGTTATTTTGTGTGTAGCCGCCAAGGCAACCACTCATGATGTCATCTTTCATCAGCTTCTTTTAGATAGGTTTGAGCTCATCTAAAATGGCACTTGGCAACAGGTTCTTGTGGTTGAATTGTTTCTTCTGTAACATGACCTTGTTGTATTGGCACCAAGTGATATAAGCCTGCCCATAGCTCAATCTTCATGGCTTCAATATTGTTTTTATGGTGGCGTATGGCAAGCCCATTGTATGTCTGCAGCTTATCTATCCTTGCAGCTGTAAGTCTGGCAACTCCTGCAATTGATTTGCAGTCTGCTAATTTTGCTTTGCCTCTCTGCAATTTCAGCTTACTGAGGGCAGTTCCCATCAGCTTTTGAACGTGCCCACATTCAATATTTACAATGTCTTTTTCACCATAGGGCTTACTGGCTTTTATAGAGGAAAATGACTTCGAATCTCCATCCCCTATATAGCCAGTATACTGGAGCTTCCTTGTTCTTACTGAGCAGGCAAATATACGGCTCACCCCCTCAGATTCCATTGTAGGAGCAGAGCCACCAAAATTTATTTGGCATTGATGATTGGCCTTCCAATTGCCCTTTTTCAGGATCAACTGACTTTCTTTGCCATGTTGAACAGCTGAAACAAACCTTGTTTAGGGGCTCATAATCCAGGCACTTTCCAGTGACAGCAGAAATTACTGCTACTGCTCCTTGCAGGGAGGCGTATCCTCGTTTGCGCCATGTTCCATCGAACATGGTCTTGCATTCTGCAACTTGATCCTCTGGGATTCCAATTGCATCATGCTCTTCCTTGGCTGCTTTTTTCATGCTAAATGATGCTTCCAGTTCTAGTGCACTTTTATTTTAGTTACACTATGACTGAAAGCATCATCAGACATTGCTTTTGGCATGTTCAAAACTGAGCAAAGACTCTCTAAGGCAGATTTCTCTGCACCAATTTCAAGGAGCCCAAGTAGCATTCTGTAGTTGATCTCATAGGCTCTTGAACCTTCACAGTGTGGAGAGGTGAGCATTTCGCAGCCAGTGGCACATGTTCTACACTTGAAGGTGAAGAAGAATGCTAGTCCTATCTTTTTTGAAGTATCTTCTTCATTACTAGCTTGCCAGCCTTACATTTTGAGCAGACAACAAAGTCAAGCAATTCTTCAATAAAACTTGTATGTATAAGACAGAAGCCATCCATCCCTGGCTGAATATTGAGGCCAGGTGTTTTACCAATTTTCTATTGACTTGCACCATATGTTGATGACTGAGGGACACTATCCTGACACAAATTCAGATAATGTTGAAATTTAGGTATTTTTTGCCACCAGGTGAGAAAAATTTCATAGAATCATATCTGAAAAATCTAGAGGCATATGTAAAATTTGCTGCTGGTATATATATTTGTAAAACTTCTGACACCATTCGTTGTTTGAGCGATTGACCGAGCGAATAAACGACACGTTTTGACACACAAAATCAATTCCTTTTGTTCCATCCAAAGCTAAGACGTACTTTTACACAATATCGAAACTTAGGTACTAAACAGCCTTTCACAAGCACTGTTACGCCATTAAATTATATATATATGAAACGAAACCTCGAGTGCTTTCACAAGCCACTCGGGTTGAATGCCATCAGCCCTCTCTTAGCCTTTCCATCCATGACAGTTCTTTGTGTGTGTGTGAGTTAGTGTCTACATGTTTGATAGCAGTGGCCTTTCGCAAGCACCACGCTTCTCTCTAACTAACTAACTCTGTTTCTCCGTACTCTACTTTATATAACAGCATTACAATATGCAAACTAATATCAATAATTGCCGGTGTTATTGTCGGTATCTATCGTGCAATACGTAAATGAACTAGTAGGAGGTGTTAGATATATTAGGATACGCGGGGGAACTTTGTAGAGCAAAAGGGCATGTAAAATATTACTATACTGGAAAACATGAAAAACTAAAGCGCGACACGCTAATATATCCTAAACAAAGAGAAGCATGAACAAATATAAGCATAAACGCAAGACTGACCTAAAATGAAATAAGTACCTATATTACACATATTTCAAAATTTTTGTACTACTAGACAATATTTACAATCGAACCATCTACACCCTTTTTTCAAAACCCTTTTCATAAGAAATTTGTATAAATTTCAGGAAACTTACAACGACCATTTATACATTGTGAACAACTCTGACGAAACATCAAATACTCTAAGCATCAACAACACTTGTCAAACAGGATCTAAACAAGGAAAGGTCGCAAATTGTCTTAGTTTGAGTTTTTATTTCCTCTATTAACATAAAAAGATCTGCTAAAGCCAAGTCTGAACAATTTTTTTGCTGATCTGTCAAAGCTAAGTCTGTACAGAATTTGAAAATGGCTTTCTGTTAGCAAATTATCAATGGTGTTTATAACTGAACAAGACAGCAGAATTTGATCGGTAATAATCGACCAAAATCCATTATATCTGAAAAGGCACTATCTAATTGAAAAACTTCAATGTAATATTCTTGGAGACTCTTCTCTAGCAAACTAAGTTTTTCTGGCGACCACTTATTCAAGCTCTTAGAAACATCATCAATTTCTATATCATCTGATTTTGTGATCTTTTCCTTAGCCCAAGGGCCTAATAGGCATTCTAAGCATTCACACCTACACTTGCACTCACACAGACATCACAACATCGACAGCTGGTAGGTATTGGATTGACAGACTTATATGACACATCCTCTTTGTCTAACTTAATCTTAAAATGGTGATTAATGATTGATCTTCTACATTTCTTTGTACTTAAAGAAAATTCTTTCATTTCTTTTGTTGTTGAATTAAGCCCTGATCCTCCATGGTACAGAACCAAAGAAAAAGCCTGGGCAGACAGCCGACCACCTCTGTCACATTGTTGTGCAAACGATTCTATGCCTTGCAGAACTCCAAAATTAACAACAATCTCTACATCCTCAAAGTCTAAGCCCATTTCTAAGCTTGTTCTGGCAAACACTATGCATATAACAGAATCCCGTTTCTTGAATTCTTGAAGAACAAAATTCTTATTGACTTCTGCAAACTTCTGCATTATTTAACATGGCCCAACCATTTAAATATTGATTTGATCCTAACATATAGTTAAAAAAACAGCCATTTGTTTCACGTTGCGACAGTACACGATTGGTGCATTTCATTTGTGCATTTTGTTTCTGACAATTTAATGCATCAATGAAAAATTGAAACTGAAATAGGTCATCTGCTTTTAACCTACGAACTTCATAACATATATTCGACTTTTCCCTTGGAACATAAACAGTGACTGGATTTGTAATGTGCAGAGTCTCCCATACATTCAGTTCAATTTTGTCAATATATCGTACATCGCTACGCAGAAAGGATCGAAGGTTGCCAAGACGAAGGAAATTCCACATCTAAATTGAGGTAAAATTTTTCAATTATCTCCCTCTTTGGAGACATCTTTTGGTTTTTCTGGTTTTTAGATGGTGCAGTGGGGTGGCCTTTCTTGGTTAGATTACTTCTTCTTCCACACAGAATGTGCCCGCTGAGTCCAACAAAGTGTAGTCTCACAGGAGGTATTCACAGTGGCAGCGCCTACCATACACGGAGAAGGTTGGAGGTGAGAACAATATTTCTATCTATATGTGTAAGGAATTGTTGTTAAAAAATACTGGTCTCAAAATCAGTTCTTTACTCTGTTTAGAAATCTCAACAGGGAGAGAGGTGGAGGTGAGGTGCGGGTGATGCCAGTGCATTTGTATTTTCAGTGTCAATCGAAACATACATTTCCCAAGTGTTTTTAACACAATGGGGAGAGGGGCAATCAACCCCCCATCCTCAACCATTATTTTCTCCCATCCAAATACTCTATTATAATGAACACATACTATTACAATGTACCTCATATTTCAATCAAAACAATTTCAAATTTCTAGATTTTAAATTTTAAAGCCTGTCAAGAGCACAATTTTAAAGTTACGACATGCAAACATTGACAAAATTACTCAAATTATCAATTTTAATCCTGATCTGTAATTTTTTCAAAAACCTATGAAAATCATTTTAATAATAGGTTCAGCCTCAGCTAGATATCTGTAGTGGAGAAAATATCTAAAATGTCTTAATGTTGCTTGGAAAAATATTTTTTTGCATAAAATGTCTTAATGTTGCTTTTTGACTTTTCAGATGTACAAGTAACTGTTAACACAAAAGACAAAGATGTTGGTTTCCATCTTCTACCATCATGCACTGAAAAACAGATCCAAACCGACCTGAAATTTGCAGATATTGAGAAAATGCAATTGTATGCTGCCCAAGATAACATATTGGATGACAGGAGTGACGCTTCAGACAGTGATGTTTCATCTGCTTTGGGGCCCTCTTAATCAGATGGGCGGTCTGTGTCCAGTGGATCCTTAGACAATTGTAACGCACAGCATCAGTTCAAAGAAAGGAAATATTTTGTCTTTGAATCTTGTCTCCTACAGTTATTCACATTATGTACAGTGTGCTTTAGACCTTTCCTGGAGAAATCAAAGAAACTTGTAGGCTCACTTGTGAAAATAAAAACAATCTGCGTTCAAGGATATGAGAAGATCTGGTACAGCCAACCAAAGCTTGGTGATTTGCCTATGGGTAATTTTGTAATATCTGGCAGTACCCTGTTTTCTGGATGCCAGCCAGCAAAAACATTGTTGTTCTTTAGGATCATGTGGTCAACATGTATCTCAGAAGGCACATATAACAGAATCCAGACACTGCATTTGATACCATCTGTAAATGTTGAGTGGTCTCTTTTACAAAAAAACATCATTGACAAGTATCGGAAGGAGATACAAAACAATTGGTGGTGATGCCAGAAAGGATTCCCCTGGGTACACAGCCAAATATGGGAGCTATTCTCTAATGGATCTGGATACTAAAAAGATGATATCAGTCCAGATATTACAGATGAGCTTTTAACAATGTCGCGACACCAAATAGTATTGAATGAAATAATGGCATTTTTTACAAATAACACTTTTATCAGCTGTCATTCACTTGAATATTTCAAATAATACATGCAATGATGTGTTTCCATCAAGATTTTATAGTTTTTGAGATAGTCTAGAGTTTTATCTAAATATAATATATATGTTTAAATCCATACTGTGTCATGATAACAACAGATCAACCAACAACCAATATTTTCTAGAGCAATGAAGTTGGGGGATCAAATAGAATGGAGCTTGCTGGTCTAAAACGAGAATTTGAAGATATTCTTGAACAAAATGTAGATTGGTATACACTTATCACAAACAGGCACAGTGGAATTAAGAAATATATGTGAGAAAAGCATGCCCATAAGACCCACAAGTTTGATGTCTTCTATCATGCAAAATGGAATCTTCCATCTTGCAGCGTTCAGTTTCATTCAGCTGTATCTCCGCACCAGGAAATTCAAGACAATAATGTTAAAGAGTACCAGATACAAAAAGCTCAAATCTTTCCAGTTTTTTTTGTGAAGGATATTTCAAGAGAATTGATATGGCAAAGGATTCCAATTTTCCTTTCTTTGATATGTGTATGAAGGCATTAATGAAGTCTACTTTATACAAAGTGCTGGTCGTTCTTTATGATTCTGGCAATGTTTACTGTGCTGTCTGCTAATGCCCTGATGGTGCTGGTATATCTGGCCTTGGCAATTGTAATCATGTTGGAGGAGTTCTTTCTGCACTGGAAGACATCAATAGGAAAGGCTACAAAAATTGTCTTGAACCTGTCTCTTGCACTTGTCTCTTGTATCATCTAGTTAATGTTACATTAGTAGACACTATGATTATTTGCTTTGATTACAGCAAGTGACTGTGGCATTTGGCAGTGACAAAAACACGCAATTGATTCTTGGAAAATGTTGAATGAAAAGGAAAGGAAAAAGACAGACAACCCCCAAACCAAATGCAGGTCATCTTCCAAATATCAACTTCAGTTTAGTTTATAAAGAGGCATTGAAGGCAATGTCTGACAATTATATAGTGCCACAATCAAACGCCTTTTTGATGCACCTTCTCCAAATTTAGACTATGCAATAACAGAAGACAAGGTGTTAGTGAAACAAAATTTATCTGGAAATGAAAGAGAGGTAGTGACATATATTTGTGGTTCATCAACATGCGTAACGTTGAGGAAAATAAAACCGCATCTGTTTTGTTAAAAGAACGATTGGAAGTCTTAAAAGCGAAGCAAGAAGGCTCAATCAGACTTTCCTAGGGGAGGTTTAACATATACAAAGGAATCTTTTGCAAAGATACTAGAAAAAACAGAGATTGTTTTCCGAGACCACATCTCCACCCAGAAAACAAGGATTAATGTGCAAGAAATTCTGGGTAACTGTCTACAAGATGCAATTTTGAATAATTTGAGTAGAGTATGCCAAAATTGTTTGGCCTCAGAACCTGTAAAAGAGGCAACACTGAAGGACTGCATCCTAATGTATATAGAAATCAGGGTTAATTCATATGCCAAACATATGATTGAAGAGCACAGGTTGAGCAAAAAGATTGACAAGAAAGAAAAGGCATTACGAAAACAACTTTAAATCACAAATGAACAAAAGAAGCAGTGATTTTTTTGTGATATCATTCACAAAACAGCATAAACAAAACATTAACAATTGCCATTGCAAAGCACATAATACATATACATAAATTGGTTATAATGAAGTTTCATTATAAATTGGTTAATTATCAAGTTTTTGAAAAGCTGTTATACTATGTGTAATTTACTATGCAATGTTGTATTTCATATATATTGAATAAAAATTCCAACAAACAAAATAGCTCTTTTTTTGCAGTTTGTTTGAAGAATCTCTGCCAAAGTAATGACTGGGGGAGGGTAAAAATAAAAATAATTTTCTTTCCTTGAGCATCTCTTGGTCATGATTCCAAACAAGTTTTTGTTTTTTAAGGGTCGAATATGCATGGCTTTTAATGTGCAGGAGCACAATACTGTGTGGTGGTTTTTTTACTTTTTGAGGTAAAATCTGAACTGCCACAACTAGTCGCTTTTTAACAACCCTTGTTAATGAAGACTTAAGGCTTTTGGGTTTTCTAACAGATCGTTTTTCAAAATCCAATTGTCTTTGTATCTTTAAGGCTATTTTTCTGAATTCAGTGCAAGATTCAGAAGACTTGACCAGCGTGTTGCAATGTTTGCTGTATACTTTATCAAATATTTTGCCACTAACCTTGGTTTTGACAAAGATAAGCTGCTCAGAATTTTTTTGGCCACCTTGCCTTTAGGCATGTTCATTGATTATTTTGTCAGTTATGCCTAGGCAAATGTATCACTCTTGTCTTTCACTGAATTTGTTGGGGAGACGAGATCGCGGCTCCATTGTTTAGAACAAAAGCGTAAGTGGTTTGTCAGAACCAATTAGCTACGAGGAGTAGGTACGCACGCGCATTAAACCTGCTAGAACAATGCTGTCTATGTTGTTTATTTTTTCCATAAGTTCCCTCCTTTGCCTATCTGTTGTGAAATGCAAAGTACGCATGTGCACCTACCCCTTTCACGGGGGGCCACCTATACCTTACGGACTTACTCTAACTCGTCTCCCCACCAAGAATATCAATGAACCATAACATGATCCATTGTTCTAGCGGAGTTTCCTATCCAGTCACACTTCTATTATCTTTGCTTGAAGCAAGGAGAAATATTTTCAGAGTCAAGTCGTTGGTCACAAATGACAAGTTTCCCAACACCCTTAGGCCTCGGCATCCCCAGAACATTACAGAGATTGCATTGTCGAATGCACTTTGGGTTGTGCGCCTCTTCTATTGTACCTCAGACTCTTAACATTTTACAATCATGTTCAAGTCCGAATTTGCATTCATTGGAGAAAACAATATCCTCCCATTCCATCACACTCAAGTCTCAGAGAGCTTGAGATCAGCAGATACGTGCCTTCCTGCTTTTTAATGAAACAAATGGTTTTCTCTTTCTAGGGTAATTTTTCATTTGATATTTTTGTAAAACCCTTCTTATAATTTGTTCACTACGAATTTTTGAATTTCTACCTGCCAAACTCACCTGTATTTAGTGTCACAAAATACAACCGTGCAGTGTGACAGATAGTTCTTTCCCCTCTACCATCCAATTTTAATCTTTATCTTCTGGGAATGAGGCTCTTGCAAAATAGGCTCTCTTCACCATCATCCTCCAGCATATCTTTTGAATTTCTAGTTGTTCTCCTCTGTAACTTATCTGAAAGAGACTTTGCTGTATTTATCAGTGTATTGTTCATGTCAGTCATTTGAACCTTGCCTTTAGAATTGGCCCAATACTTCTTCATTATTTTCTTGCCAGCTTTCTTGTCTTGCTTCATAATATCCTCCTCATTTTCATCATCATCAAACAAAAATCCATCGTCTTTTTTCTCTTTAGAGAATCACATTTGTTTTTTCTGAGATCCTCAGCGATCTATAACGATCATTTGGAAATCAGGATTAAATGTCAGAATGAGTCAATCCAAACAATTAAGAGCAACTAGAAAAATGGTGCTACAGCCGTATGATCTTATTTGTAAACAACAAAATTTTCTAGTATGGCTTCCAACATTTCTTATTCTAGCGAAGATCTAATGGCATTCCTTACCAACATGCTAAGTCAAAGCAGGTTAACTGGCGACCAAGGGCAGCTTCTGCCGAAACAGAGGCCTTGACATTGGTCGATGATGAAAATTCAGATGTTAGCTAATGTTACTGAGGAAATTGAAGATGCTGACAGAAGTTTTGATGAAATGTTTGTTGAAGATGTATGGTCGTACAAATGCATATGGGACATTGGCTGCAGGGGTTTCAAAGATACCAAGATGAGACAGAAAGCTTAGGAGGAAATTGCCAAAATGTATGGGAGGAATGTTGGGTGTTAACTTTCAGTTTAAGCCCCCCTCGCCCTTGAATCGTTTTGAATTCATAAGAGCACAAAAAATAGATTCATTCTTGATTCGTTTTTCATTAACATTCTGTTTTTCGCTTAATTGGGAAAAAATTACAAGAACATACAAATGATCTTTAGACAAATAAGCTATTATGAGATTCCAGGGTCTGATAGGTTTTGAAAATCTTTATCAGTTGGCATGTATGGTCTAAAAGTAAAAATGCATATACTTTTTATCTTACCCTGTTTTTTCTTTCTAGTTGAAGATTTGGAGAAGACAAAACCTTTCCAAATGCTTGAAAAAGAGAGACTTGATGACACGATCTGGTGCTGCCGCTAGCTCACTGCCTGAATGTAAGCTTTTTCACCAGTTACAATTTCTTAGAGATAAAGTATCCAATCGGCCCACAATCAGCAACTTGCCTCAGGAAAGTGCCCCTACGCAGGAAATTCGGGGAAAAGGCTTGGCAGCGCCTGTTAGTCCTATCCCTTTGGCCCAATGTCCTGCATCAAGCCTGGAATCCCTGAGCACTAAACCAGGGAAACGAAAAAGGAAAGCCAGAACACTACCTCAAAGAAAATTATTAATTTCAGATGATGAGCATCCCGATAAACTTCTATACAAAGCACTAAAAGGAGAAAATAGAGTTGAAGTTGAAGCTGACCAGAGTTTCGCAAACAGTATTGTTCCAATTTTAAGGAACCTCCCTCCAAGAAAATCAGACAAACCAAAATAGAAATTCAGCAATTGTTGCTTAAGTATGAATTTGAGGATAAAATAAATTTTACAATCGTTGTATTAAAAGAAATAGCTTTAATAAAATGTCAAATGGATCTGCTGTTCTAGTTATTCTGTCTCTCTGCCAATCAACAGTGCCCGCTTCTGAGTTAAAGTGATTTTTATAGTTTTCCCCAACCTGACGAGCATCTCTTGAATAGTTAAGTGAGACAGCATTTGTAATTGGCAATAACCCATCGCAGGTACAGTCTGGACTTTTCCAGTCTTCTTTGTAAAACATCTGATAAAGTAGGTAGACACGGGAGATGAAAAAAGCTGTGTGGGTAATGTGTACTAACTAAAACAACAACATGGCAGAATCCAGCGTCTTGCTAAGATCAGGAAGCGTGTTACATGAAAGTAAGGCTACTACAAGATGATATATAAAGGTAATTATTAGGTTACAACTCTCTTATTGCATTTTCGTAAATTTTCTTCACCCATGTTAATAAAACAAAATATTTCTGAAAAATAAATTAAACTATTGCAATCCTTTTCTCGGAAACAATGAATTAATTTGAAGGGGTTAGCAGGGCCTATGCCACAAATTTGAAAAAGGGGCTAAGGCTAGCAAAAGTAGGGGGCCAAGACTTTTTCCTCATTCACTGCAGCTTTGAAACTATTTGCTCCGCGAAAAGGTGGGGGACCATGGAAATACAGAATTGGCAGCATCTGAAGCATTGGTTTTTATGCTGACTGGTCATAAGAATCATTGGAAATGCCCTGTTGGCTACTTTTTAATAGATAAATGCAATGCAGAAACACAGGTTTCAATGATAAAAACTTGCTGGTCTCTAGCTGCTGATCATGAACTAAGAATATGGTCAATTACATGTGATGGCACTTATACCAATTTTGCTTCTTTAAAAGGCCTTTGGTACAAGTTTTCCACAAAGTATGATGAAATGGTAGTCAGGTTTAAACACCCCACAAGAGATTATTTTGTGTATGTCACACTGGATGCATGTCACATGATAAAGCTGGCTAGAAATGCTCTTGGGGATATGGGAAACCTCTACAATGCTCAGGGGGGAAACAATCTCTTGGGCATATATTGAAAAATTGTGCAAGCTACAAGATGACCAGGGATTTTCAATTGCAAACAAGCTCACAACAGTGCGTACTAACTGGCAAAAGAATGAAAAGAGAGTCAAGTTGGCAGCCCAAACATTACGTTCTTCAGTAGCAGATGTATCAGAGTTTTTGAAGGATGATATGATGGCTGTGGATTTCAAAAAGTGTGGTGCTACAGTCCAGTTCATAAGAAACATTGATAGGCTATTTGATTTGCTGAACTCCAGGCATCCAATGATGAAAGGGTGTAAGTCCCCCATCAGTAAATCAAACCTCGGCACTGTGCAGAATCAGGTCAGGAAGGTCTGTGAGTAACTTTTGTCACTAAAAGCAAGCGACAACAAGATACTTGCTGAAAACCGTCCTTCATCCTTGGCTTTGTTTCTGCAACAAAGTCTATAATTGCCATAGCAGAAGATCTAACAGTAACAAGCAGCTGGCATTAAATATTATAGAGAAACTTAGATCTTTTAAACATTGACAAAAACAAGAAGATGACTCAAGGAGCTCCTCACCTAAAGATACTAGGATAATCCTTGTTGAGGTGCAGCGTCTTGGTTGCAACAAAGGAATAGTGCTTGCTTCTTTAAATGTTAATAGTTTACAATTACATCTAGATAAAATAAAGTGCTTAGTTAATGATAAAGGAATCCACATCCTAGCAGTGAGCGAACTAAGCTTGACAATGAAATCACTGATAATTTGCTCGTGATTTAGGGCTACACTACACAGAGAGAACAGAAACAGGAGTGGGGGTGGAGTTGCTGTGTATGTGAGCAATTTGTTAAAACACAATAGACGAAAGGTCATACCCAACAAGTCTCTCGAATTGGTTTGCATAGAAATTTGAACCTATAAGAGCCAGGCCCTTTCTTATATTCGCCTGGTACCAACCTCCATTTGGCCTTATTGAGAATTGGAAGGAAATTTAGAACATTTCGATTGGGAAAACAAAGAAATGATTATCATGGGTGATACCAACTGTGACTTCTTGTCGAAGGTAGCTGATGAATATGGTAGCGTGCTCAATAATACTGCACCTTTCGCTGAGATCTATGATTTGTTCAGTCTTATGCAAATGATGGGTGAGCCTACAAGAGTGACGCTAACTTCATCACACTTATCACCCTTAAGGCCACAACAAGCCTGAAACGTGATTGCATCTGCCGTCTTCAGTACTACTTTAAGCGATCACTATCTTGTTTATTTAACTAGAAAATTTATGGGCTTAACAAAACGTCAGCATAAAACCATATCCACTAGAAAAATGAAAAGTCTCAACAGTGACAATATCCTGTCAGATCTAGGTCAGACTGATTGGGACAGTATCGTCATTTCAAGTAAAGCTTTAATGAGGCAGTCAACAAGTGGTCATATCTACTCTCATTAGTTATTGAAAAACACGCCCCACTAATATATAGGATGATATCTATGACAAAAATCAGTTATCGAAATCTGGAATTTATGAATTGCATTTCAAAAATCCGGCAAATGCAAAATCCTGAATTTGGCATTCAAGCAATATGCAATTTGACAAATTTCAGATGTCATTTCATAATTCGTTGATAAAGTTGATTTACGAAAAAAGTAGGTAACCAGTTAAACCTTATCCTATTTCTGTTGATTATTGAACTTTTATCTTGCCTTGTTATCTTGACTCTCATTTGTCAAATTTCAATTTTCGTACAAAGCTTTTTTAGGCTCAAGTTACGCCACACAATCCTGACCCACGCCTCTCTCTTTTTGCAGGATCAAAAAAATTCCTAATGGCAAACAGCAAGATGGCTGACTATCAGCTGATATCCATGACCAATGAATAGCTGAATTTATTTATTAGCGAAGGAAAGTCCCCTCTAGATGGAATCTGATGAAGTCTGGAATAAGCTATGGTTTACTGAGCCAAATTTTCTTGTCTTTGGAATCCTTCGGTAGGCTGCAGTCAGACATTCTTGAAGTCTGCTCTACCCTTTTTAATGTTAATGTTGAGATGGATGATAAGGTAATAAAAAAACCAAGTGATCTTAAAAGGTCTATTTTCAGTTTTTTTGCGAAAGATATGAATAATTTTTCCAAAATATATGAGACCCTTTCTAAGATTGCAGATGCAGGCAAAACCTCTGATTGCTATGTTTTGAAAAGCAGGGGGATCAGCTTGAATTTTTTAGACTCTTTTTGCAAGGGAAATGTTGCTTTGCCGAATGATTTAAAAAAATCTCCAATACCCAACCAGAAAATTTTATTGTTACTTGACGCCAAGGTTAAACTGAATGCCTCTTGGATTAACTTTAAAGACTGGGTTTCTTTATTTTGTTGTGATGACAATGAAATATTTTTTTCAGGAAAGTCTTCGCACAACAGTTTTAAAAGTCAAGGAAAGAGTTACTGACCTAAAGAAGCACAAACAAATGCCAGATGTATAAATTTTTCTTAATGATTTTTTTATTAACCCAGCTAATAGATATGAGAAAAGAAAGCATGAGTTAGTTTCAGATGTATCAGATTCTCAGCACATTCATGTTAAAGAGAAAACAAATATGATTACAATTTTGTTAGACAGGTCAGATGAAAGTGAGGTTAGAATAGGTTTGTTAATTGATAGATTTAACGAGGAGAAAGATGGAAGAATACTTGCAGAAGGCAATGCTGTGAAATTTAAGATGGATTTCAATGATGCTGTCAAGCCTAGGAAGGATTTGAAGGCTAGGGAGGAGGAGTTAAAAGATCTTGTTGGTGCATTAAATGCAAAAAATGTTAATCGAAAGATAAAAAGAATTCGCCAGAAGTGAATTATTGTTTAGGATTTATCCATCTTAAAGGATAAATCCTAAACAGAGGAGAATAAATAAAAAGAGGAGAAAGAAGAGGTGATTGCAGATTTATCCTCAGAGTTACTTGAGAGAAATGGAGAGCTAGCAGAGAAAAACCAGGAGATAGAAAACCTAGACAAAGCCTTCCATGAACAATTGTGTGCACAAAGGAAATCTCATTACAAAACAGAATTAAGAAAAGAAATCTGTTGAGAATAGCACCAATATATTTAATTCAAAATTGATGATTTGAAAGAAAGAATAACTGAATTAGAGAATGAGAAGTTGGAAATCGAGAAAAGATTAAATGTTTTTTTGAAAGGTGAAGAGATTTGTTTATTTGAAAATGGAAAATATGTTGATGAGATTCGTATGCTGTATGAAGATCTGCTTTGTTTAGGTGTTAGCACGAATAACGTTGAAGATTTTATTAGGAAATGTTTGAAAAATGTTGGAGTCAATGTCCATAATTTCCCAAAGTCCACATTTTCTAAGTAAGTGCTCATGGGGCAAGGGCACTGGCACAGCTTCATGTTTTTGACGAATTGAAAGAAAACTGGAGCACATAAAACAGGTCTTTGCATTCTGATGGAACTTCAAAGAAAGGCAGATCATTTGTAACGTATGATATTTTCAAAGATGATGGAGTATGTTTAATAAATGGCCTGAAGGCAATTGCAAATGGAGATTCTGCTACACAGATAAAAGTTTTGCAAGATGTTGTTGGTGATTTTTGTTTAATGTTTGAAAATTCTGCTCTTGTTGCTAAAGGGATTATTGATTGAGTCAACAAAATTATAAAAAGTATCAAGAATGTGACGTCAGATCGTTGTGCTGTTCAAAAAGTTTAATAATTTGATAATAGATGTTTTGCCAGAAGTAAGGCCTAGGTTAAACGTCACTCTTCTCATATGCTGAACCCAATACAGGTGGATGCGACTGAAGAGCGACTGTGGAGCGGCACGGAGTTAAACGTCGCTCCAAACATCTTAGCAACGAGTGACCAATGAAGCACAACAACAGCAACTGTGTCTAGTTTCGGTTTTTGGCGGGTAATAATGGCAGGCAGGAATATAAGCAGAGCTCTGGTGTTGAAAAAAACGATTTCTGCAAATCGAAGACGTCGTAAAATGCTTCAATATGGCGTAGCATTATTACTTAAACATCAATCGATGATAATTGCTTATTGCCTCGCAGCCACACTCGCGTTTGCCCAACACAACCAAAGAAGGATAGTTACCCGATCATGCAGGAGGCTCAAGAGAAACGAAGGATGGTGGGAATTGTTATGGGATAATTATGACGACGACCGCTTCAAGAAATTTTTAGAGTATCAAGGGAAACTTTTAACTTCGTCCTTGAAAGCATCCGCCACAAGCTTGAAAGAGATACATTGTGCGAAGAACCAATTCCACCTGAGCTTCGTCTTGGCCTATGTTTATATCGCCTTGGGAGAGGCGATTACTTTTATACAATTGCAGAAATGGCCGGGCTTGCTCCTTGCACAGTGTCAACCATCGTTCATGATGTAAATGAAGCCATTGTTTCCTGTTTATGGAAGAAATGTGTCAGTGCGCACATGCCAGTATCTGAAGAAGATTTTAATAACAAAATGTTGGACATGGAGGAAATCTGGCAGTTTCCCTTCAGTTGGTGTGCAGTAGATTGCTGCCATATTCCCATTAAATGCCCCCCTGGTGGACAAGAATCTTCCAAAGAGTATCATAATTTCAAAAACTTTTATTCAATTGTTCTTATGTCTATGGTAGATGCCAGGTATCGATTTGTTTGGGGAAGCTGTAGATTTCCAGGAAATTCACATGATTCAATAATTTTACAGTCAACTTCTCTGTGGTCTTCAATTAAAGAAGGAAAAGTTCTGCAAAATTTTGCCCAGTGTGAAGAAGATGTTCACATTCCACCAATAATACTTGGCGATTCAGCTTTTCCATTTGAAACATTCTTAATGAAGCCTTACACCAATGCTGTCCTGAGCAAAGAACAGAGATATTTCAACTACCAACCGAGTCGTGCCAGAATGTTGGTTGAAGGAGCATATGGGCAGTTGAAGGGGCGTTGGTGATTGTTGTTGAAAAAATCAGAGGGAAATCTCTATCAGACAAAAATGGCAACACTTTCTTGCATGGTACTCCACAACCTCTGTATTGAAAAGAATGATACTATTCCATCAAAGCTTGATTTGTCTGTTGATCCTTCAACACAACAAAAGCGAGACAGAGCAACACTACGCAATGTTTTGCTAATGAAAGCTTCTCACAAGACTGTTGACCCAAGAAGGAATGAAGCAGATAAAATCAGAACAACAATCACTAGAAAACTGCAGAAAGAACTACAGACCCTTAATTTCAACGAAACATTAAGTGCTAATTAACACTTTATTGATAAACCAAACAACAAACAACTTTTTTAACAAACAAAACTACTACACCTATGCAATAGACTAACCAAATTATTATGCCAGATGGATGCTAGAAATTATTGATATCTTTTTTCCCATGTTTCTACTTCTAAACTGTTTTATCTGAATCATTTTTATTGAAGCAAAGTTGTGCCAATAATTTGATCAGAAGCATTAAACCTATTATTCATTATGCTAACCCCAGCAAAACTCACTGTTTAGGCAATCCCGAAATATAAATATCTTAGTAAAACAGTATTAAGACGCTGCATGTCAAAACCAAACCAATTGATAAATAGAAAAGGAAAATTATAAAAAGAACATTCATATAGTAATAAAGAAACTGTAACTACAAGTCCGGCATATAGGGAGCTGTACAGCAGTCTGATTGTTGACAAGATCAAATTCGTATATGAGGGGCTTTATAGCAAAAATGTATGTCTTGCCAAACCTGTACTGAATATTCCAAACTTTTATAAATTTTGTTGAAACTTTATTATGATATATAATCACTAAAGGCTTTTAAATATTTCTAATTATGTTATTCTTGTTAATGTTCAGAAATGATCATTATTTGTATATGTCTAATGATTTTACTATGTTAACTTTAAAATTGATAATAGGAAGAAAAGTTGTCCATAAGTTGTTGACCCTGAATGTTAGCATAGTTAGCTTGCTGTGGTGGGTTTTGTGCCTTCATCAAAAGTTGGACAAGTTTCAGTTCGTGCTGTCTGGATTTCTTTGCTTCTTCTCTAGCAAAGGCCAAAAAATCACTCATTGGATCTTTTTAAACAAGTTTATTCATCATTTCCATCAGATCATGGAATTGGCCTTCTTTTCTTGTTTTTCTTCTTTTGGCTGGCACCGGCACAAATAACTCTTGTGAGTCTGATGATGTAGCTGGTGATGCACCACAAGGTATAGGTGATTGTGCATCAGATTGAGCAATGGCAGAGGGTTCAATTGCTTGCTCTGGTTGACAAGATTCTCTTGTCTTTACTAAAGCAAACAATTGGTTGAACCACGTGCCATACCCATGATCATCCTGGAAGCGTTTAATTCGACTTCCAATCTTTATCAACAAAGCTGCCTTTTTGCATTCAGCCACAGACTTCTTGAATTTTGTCCTTAGTTGTATAGCTGTGTAAGGGCATTCTTCATTTCGTATCGATGACCGGCTCTTTAACTCTGTTAGAACTTTTTGGTGTATTTCCCCATTCTTTTGATTTCTTGTGTTTGTAAAAATGAGTTTTTTCTTAAAGTAATCATCATTTGCAATAATGTCTATCAGATCATTCAATAGACTTTCTGGCCATTGTGCTTTTCTACCTGGCTTCTTCTTCCTTTTGCTTTTTTTGCCTTTGAAGATATTAAGCATTTCATCTTCATCTCCACTTGCCAGACTCTCATTATCACTTTCATATTGAAGGGTTGCGGTATTTATCCTGAAGTGAAAGAAGATAAATTATCATTAAAAAATTCTTGATGCCAGTATATACTGTTAGTCTAATTTTATTTTTCGTGGCACTGATATAAACTCATTTATTGGTATAAGAATACCTTCAATTTGTTCAGGCTTGATATTCTTAAGAAATATCCTTGTTAGGTCTTATTATATTCTTAAATTATTGCTTGTTATTTCAAACCTGGTATGGTTTCAGACAGGAATGACACTCTTAAATGGATTTGTCAGCTAAATCCAAGCAATATCCTTACGATTTTCTCAAAAATTGGATGATCCTGAGCTTGAATATTCTTATTACTCCAAAGAACTGAAGCCACATTTCCTTTTAAAATAATTTTACTGGAAATTATTCTTGGATACGTCTCTGGCTTTCTTCAAAATGTTTTTTAACACTGCTTTATTCAAAATTGTCAGCAAGTGTGTATTATTTACACATAAACCACAAACCTGGGTGATGTTTTCGTGGCCCTTTTGTCCGGTATTTCGTTCTCTGCACCTTCTTCTTTGGAACATTCGCCGCAATATCCAACGCTTCTCCCGGACGACCATCCTGGAGTCTCTTCATTCTCTTCTGCATAACTGCACACGTTACAAATAGGAATTCTGCAATTCATGCAAACATATTTGGTCTCTTTCGTACACTTGGAACAGAAGTCGGTTTTGGGAATACACGATGCCATTTTATTCCTGCCTTGTAATTGGCGCCAAGTGACAAAAAATCATTCCTGTGCATGCACTGCCTCGTTTAAGCGGAAAATAAATTATTTTACAATATTTGTAATTTATGCATTGGGTTCGGCGCATGAAAAGAGCAGCGTTAAATTTGAAGTCGCTCCAGAGCCGCATAATGCGACAGGATCAGCCGCTCCAACTCAATTCTGCTGCACTTAATCAAATCAGTCGAATTCAATCGAGTTAAACGTCGCTCTTCTCATGCGCCTTATTCAAGTAATAGGTTCGGCGCATGAGAAGAGCGACGTTTAACCTAGGTCTAAGTGCTTTAAAACACATGATTCTTCCACTGGGTGCATTTCATGTGCAAATGAGCTTCCTTGGTTATATCAAATAGTTGATAGGAGGTCCAGGATTACAAGAAGCTTTAGAAGTTGTTTACAGTGCAAACACGCTCAGCCACACGTAAAGCTTATTCAAGAGCAGTAGGAAGGCATTTCTTTATGGATTGAGCACTGTATGCAGTCATCATTTCAAAATATTTGGCATTAGCCCATTCATTTCAGAAGAACAGAACAAGCAAGTTGAAGCTGAAACAATCAAGGATCTAAATTGCGGTTCAGATGAAATGCAGGTAGTAGGGACCTCCAGTGCATCATCAGAAATCTACCCATATAAGGAAATATCTACAAAGAAAACCGACCTCGACAAGTTTTCCCTGGATTCAAAGGAATTTGTTAACTTAAGCCCCGCTCAAACGCTCTCGACTTTTCACTTGACTCTAGATTTTTGTCGAGAGTAAAAGTCGAGAGCGTTTGAACACCTTATTGAGAGCAGTCAAGCAAAGTTGAGAGCAGTCGAGAGCAGTCGAGCGAAGTTTGAACACGTTTAAAAAAGTTGAGCGGAGTCACACAACATTCCTATTGTTCAAGGTGTTGTTCAGCGTTGTCGAGAGCGTTTGAACACGTTGCTCAACAAAGTTGAGCGTGCGCATGCGTTCTTCTGATTTTCTGATTTTGCCCGCCAAAACACAAAACAGCGAAGTTCTTATTGTTGCAATCGAAATAAAGGACGAATCATTCACAGTTTGCAGCATTCTTTTTTTGCCTTCTCAAGAATTCGGTTTAGGAGAAAGTGACAGTGAAAATGGCGATGACAGGCTGGAGGATCTTGACGAGAGCGCAAAAACAGTCTTCTTCCAGCTGTTGAACAAATCAAAACAAAAAACGAAAGCCTCTTGCGAAATCCGGAAGAAATAACCAAAGACTGAGTCGAAAGGGAAAAATGGACTCACGAAGAAATGGACTCATCGAAGCGCCAAGTTGTCAGTATGCTTTCACAGCATCTTGCAGCAGGAGGGATTTTATAATCAAACGGAAATCGAGTGAAAAGTCGAGCGCGTTTGAACACCCCCCGCTCGACTACACTCAACACTGCTCGACAACGCTCAACAAAAATCGAGAGTAGTCGAGTGAAAGTCGAGAGCGTTTGAACAAGGCTTTATATGAGAGTGTAATTGCGAAGGAAAACACAACAGAAACGGCTTGCCATGAAAAAATCTTTGATGACATAAAGACAAAACTTGTCCAAGAAACCAATTCATTGAAAGTCCTTTCAAACATCGCATCTAAGAATTCAATACACGTGAATGATTGATATTCTAAGAATGTCGTTAAAGGCAGAATGCACTGTTGACTGCAAACTTCATCTTGCATCTGTATATGAAATGTTACCATATTTTTCTGCGGCTGTGGAACCAAAATCCTTACAGCTGATGTTGTTTTGAATGCGTCAATGTTAGGCCTATATAAAGAACTGTGAACAATTTTTTTGCGGTACAGAATTTGAAAATGGCTTTGAAAAAAGCAAACATTTTACGACATACTAAAAGCTTTTTCGTCTGACACTCCTCAGAGCAAAAACGTCAGAATAAGGTTCCGAAAGAACACGATGGAAAAATATAAAGAACTGTGTTTTCCCGTTAGCTTCAGTCTAGTGCAAATTTTATCAAAACATGGATTCTGTTTATTTAATGAGCCTCGAGCCAGAGGACAGAAATCACTATAAATCAAAGTTACGTCTTGAAACTGGTGAACAGCTCCCAGATCCTTTTGCAATGACTAGTGGCTGGAGCAACAACATCGCATTATTACCAGATTTGTCTAAGAAAGATGTGACTGAGTACTTTATCGACACTCTGAGCAAGTCTCTAGAAGCTTACGTCTTCTACACGGGTTTCTACTGTAAGTTGAATCTGTATGATATTTTTTGTATGAATAGGGTTGGGAATAGCCAGCCTCTTTTCCCCTTGCTACTTTAATAATATGAAGACAACATGGAAAATTTTGCCTTTTAACCTCAATCTGATTGTCCTGGATGCATTTATCTATAGGAAAATTATATAAAATTATTTCTCAAACAGAACATGTCATTTGTATGAAAAGATCAGGTGGTCAAAAACCCAAGCAAACTCAAGTAATCAGCTTAAAACCATGATATGTTTGACATGGATATTTAACATGACAAGCTAGATTTCATTGACAGCAACAACAAAGGCTGAACCAAAGCTTTCCATTATCACTTGTATTTCGATAATTGAGAGAAAATACTTTTTTAAGTATTTGAAAGCTTCAAGCATTATTCTCAATTGTCTAAAACTTTGCTTTCTCATTTAGGTCCTGTCAAGCCAACGCCAAGGATAGAAGACCACTTTGTTTACAGTATGGGTGTGTTTAAACAAGAAATTTGGGTGGCTTAGGGTCTGCATGTAGCCATTTGGCTGCATTCTTGTTCAAGCTCGAGGCTGCAGTACACTACAACCTCAATAAGAAAACTGCATCTACAAGTCTGTTATGCTCTTAGAATGCAGCCAGAAAACATGTCACACCTGCCCCTGCATCTGCCATTGATTTTTCAAGGCCAGAAAAGAACATTGCCAAAATCCCTTGCAAAAATTAGGAGCAGTACAAATTTCAGTTGTGAAGATCCGACATTTGGAGAAAGGGCCATTCCTAGTGAAAAATTTTCAGAACTATACAATATTTTTCCCAAGGCTGCTGTTTTTACAAGTTTGCCCATACATGAGTTTACAACTGTTGAAGAAAACAAAAGAGAGAACACAGCTGCTCAAGAAAGGGATGGAACTAACACTGATCCTGATATTGAGAATGACCCAAGTGTTATCCCTGAGACTTTTCTTTTTGATCCTACTGCTGTCAACATGGATGATTTTACTCTGGATCAGCATGCCAGGAAACAATTTAATTTATATCGGGAAAATAACTTTCAAAGGGCTTTTGATAACCTTAAAAATTGACAGAGAAGCAATTTCCAAATCCAGCTTGGATGATGCACAGAGCAGGAGGGATCACAGCATCAATATGCTACAAATTTTCTCGCATGAAAGACAGTAAATCTTTGATTTCCAATATAATGCAGTACAACGATGGTTTTACATCAAAACTTACAGATTTCGGAAAGACCATGGAACCCTTCGCAAGAAGCAGCTTTATCAAAACTTGGGAGGACAAGCACACCAATTTTAGTGTTATTTTATCATGTCTGATTGTTAATGCTGATGGACCATATCTTGGAGCCTCTCCAGATGGTATTGTTACATGCAGCTGCCATGGAAAAGGAGTGCTCAAAATAAAATGTCCCTTCAAATACAAAGATGGTTTTGATGATTGGAAGCCTGATAAGAATTTTCCACTTTCAAGCCTTGGTCCTGGCTTTATCATGAAAAAGAACCATCCTTACTACCACCAAATTTAGCTACAAATGGAACTGTCTGGAGCAGAGTTTGGATATTTTTACATTTTTGCTGGCAATAAAAAAGAAGGATGATTTGAAAGATGATGCAGGAAAAACAATGACTTTACAACTAAACCAAAGGAGACTCTTTGAAGCAAATTTTTAACATCTATCCTTCCTGGAATTGTATCCAGGAAGACAGAGCTTGGAACACCAACAAATTGTTCCTTGTATTGTACATGTAGGAAACTAAAGTTTGGGAAAATGATCTTCCGTGAAAACAAAATTGTAAAATAACATGGTATCACTATTCTTGTGTAGAGATGAAAAAGCGTTCAAAGGAAAGTTGGTACGGTAGAAATCGTAAATTTTGGCTCTTAGATGATCAAAAAATCATAAACCTTTTATTCATGTAATATTTTTAATTTTCGTCCTGTATTTTGGTGTCATATATCCATACAGCACAGCATGATTTTGTGAAGTCTGTTGTAAAATTTTGAATTTTTTTCAATTGCCCAATGACCCTCTCCACATGAATTCTGACGTTTGATAGATGCCTGGATTCATCTGTATCATTTGCTACATCCTTTGTGTCTTTCCACGTGTAAATTTTGGGATCTTTAAATATGCTCCATGTTTTGCCTATTCATCTTCAATAAGAAACCCTCCATCTGCCAGATCATAATCACCAGGGTGTAGCTTCTTTAGGAAATCTGAATCAATTGTAATCTGCTTGTCAGAACTCTGCCCCCCCCCCCCATCCTTCAGATAAAAATGTGACTGCACCAGCAGGACTGATTCCAATGACATATTTAATTGTATTATTATGCTTAAAATTTGACAAAGTCTGAGCCCTTGCTGCTAGATTCTTTGGTCTTTCAATAAATATCTCCCTGCAATCAATAATGCAGATACCGTCTCTATATTTCTCCTGAAGGACTGGGAAAGATTTTCCTTGATTTCTATTTTGCTAGGCCACACAATTAAGTTCTTGAGGGATGAAGAGAGTCCTGGAAACCAGTTTCGAAACATTTTTGAGATCATGGTGTTTGTGCAACCAAATCTGTGAGCAATGTCTTTATTCACGAGGCCCTTTATTCAAATAAATGAATTTAATACATAGGTATTAAAGTGCCACTGAACTACTTTCGTGAGAATTTTGACAATGTGTGTTTTCTAATGAGAATGATCAAATAAAAGCTGCTGAATCGAATGGTGTAATTATTTCCTGCATATTGTTTCTATAACAATGTTATTTTAAGCTCTGAAGTGTCGAGTTGCGTGACGCTTTGTGCGAAAAAAAATGCGCGGCCAAAGAGGAATTTGAGGAATGTGTGACGTAATGTGATTTATACATAAGAACACACAGGCACTAACACATAGTTAGTATACAAGAAAATCGCGAACATGGAGGTAACCAAGAAGAAATTTAGAGGCGGGAAAGGAAGATATTGTGTTGCTGGGGCACCAAACGATACCAGCTGTATGAATAACAGTTACACGCCAGGGGTATCGATGCACATCTTCCCAAAGAACGAGCAGCAAAGAAGACAGTGGGTTTCTTTCGTTCGAAGACATCGCGCCGGCTTTACCCCATCCGCAACTTCCGCGTTGTGCTCTATCCATTTCAAACCAACTGATTTCGCCAGGAGGCTTGACATTGATCTCGGGGATTCAAGGGGAAACATCACACACCTAAGACGTCTTGAAACTGGTGCAGTTCCGACAATCGATGCAGCAGGAACCATCCCACCAAAAAATGAAACCGAGAGAGATCGACGTAGAAAGAAAAAGGTTTGTATAATAAGCTTTTAGTCAATATTAAAGTATAATAAGGTGGTTTCTACTAAAGAATTCATCTTAAGTTGACTTTAAAATTTGTGTATTCGTGTCATTTTATTCACTTTCAAGGATTTTTTTGGGCTGTAGGTCTATAAGGTTTATTTATTAGGTTCGTTATTCTGATCGCCACGATATCTTCTTAGGTATTACAAAGAACAATCGATGACGCTTCTATAAAAAAGCCACGGAGCACCGGTCCTGATCGTGAAGAAGCCAGAGTAGACCCGTTCGTTCTTCCATTAGAGCCTGGTCCAAGCGGGATTGGAATTAACGTGGCGGAACTGCCCTCTGATGAAGCGCTTTTGGAAACCCCAACTGATGAATTTTTGACATCAAGACAAATTTTTAGCTGCCTCAAGTGCACCGTGCTTTTTAAAAAACTTGTAGCATGTCAGAAGAGGAACAGTAAATTTAAGAAGGAGGTTGCTGCGCTAAAAGAGAGGGTAGAGGAATTGCAAAACGAGCAGGAATATGTATGTAAATTTCTTGCCTTTGTTTGCTAAAATTTTGACCAGATGATGTTGAAGGGCTGCCCAGGCCCGTCGGAACCGGGGGGGGGGGGGGCTGGGGGGCTGTTTAAAAATGATATTCCTGATAATTGTATAATTATTGTTTACCGTGGGGCTCCTGAAAGCAGGGATTAATTTCCAGTTATATAAAAATTTCAGCTACCAAGCTCTGATGATGATTACGGAGATGCTACTGAAAATGAAAGTTGCTTTGAAGAATTTGAAGATGACAGTGGAGATGAAGATGTCATGTACGATGTTATAGAATATAAGGCAAATTTAGATTCCAGTGGCAGTGATGCTGATAATGATGAAAAAGGATCTTCTGATCCAGAGTCCCCAGAAAAATTTGGAAAGGCTAATAGGAAGAGAACAAGAAATGCAATCAAGTAAGTATTTTTTTTAAGAAAAACTGAGTAAGAAATTTACAGTACCAAGATTTCGATTTGGGAACATTTTGAAACCAAAATTTTCAATGGTTTACATTGAGCCCTTTGTTTTTATTTGCTCTGCCAATGCAAAAGTCAGTTTAAATTCCTTTAAAAAATGGAGAACAATGGACACATGGTGTTTACAAATTTGTTTACAGTTTGGTGATAAAGCCCCTTTAACCATGTCCTAACCTGGTTAAGAATAGAATGAAACTCAAAGTAGAATTACATTCCCATCACTGAAAGCTATAATTGTCAAGCACTCCATCATTTTGATCCAGTTAGCTAATTATAGTCACATTTTTTCTACAGCATTGATGAGAATGTCCCTATCCAAGATGAGCCCAAATTCATTGTATTCCAGTCAATGTTGGTTGCACTATTCTCTTTGTTCTGTTTTAAATGTGGCGAAAAGAAACCAGCTCTTGAAGTCATAAAGTACGGAACAATGGTAAAGGTCATTCAAGCCTGTAAGAAATGCAAAGGGACCTTCACATGGAGCAGCCAGCCGTTAGTCCTAGGGCAGATTCCCGCTGGTAATATTTTACTAAGCTTTGCCACCCTTGCTGCAGGTGCATCCATCAGCAAAGTTCTGCTTATTTTGCGACACATGGGTGTATGCTGCTATACTGCACGAACTTTTTTCAAGCATCAGAAAAAGTTTTTGTTCCCAACCATTCTGAGTTACTGGGACAATTATAGAGAAAACATGTTAGCAGCCCTCAGACCAATGAAGAATCTTATCTGGAGCGGAGATGGCAGATTTGATTCCATGGGTCACAATGCAAAATATGGCATATATTCCATGTATTGCTCGTCCAACTCCAAGATTGTTCATTTTGAACTTCTGCAGGTTTGTTACTGGTTTTTGGTGTTTAAACACAATTTAATCAGATGTTTATATAGCTTCTGTAACAAATTGTGGATAATTTTCAATTTTTATTTTTGTCCACAGGCAAATGAGGCAGGGACCAGCAATGCCATGGAGTTGCTAGGGGCCAAGAAGTGCTTCGAAAGGCTTCAAAAAGAAAACATTGATGTTTCAGTGTTTGTGTCAGACCGCCATACTGGGATAGCTAAATGGATAAAGGACCACCAGACAAGCACCCGGCACTTTTACGACATTTGGCATGTGGCAAGGTCCATTTGTAAAAAGATTGCTCAAGCTGCAAAAGAAAAAGGTTTAGGGAGATTGCAGCATTGGATCAAGGGTATCAGGAGGCATTTGTACTGGTGTATTTTATCAACACGGCGAGGGTTTGGAGCACTAATATATGCCAAATGGACATCTATTATGAGACATGTTGCAGACAAGCATGATGGCCATGACAACCCCCTTTTCCCCAAATGTAAGCATCAGGATTTGGAGCAAAGGAAGTGGATTAAAATAGGTAGATATTTTTTGCTTTTTCTATTTTTCAGACCTTGCATTCATCTTTCAGGCCAAAACACAAATGGTGATGTCCCTTATTTGATGAACTATTGAAAATACAATACACATTAGAGTCATTGTGAATAATGAAATGAATAATTACAGCAGCAAAACATTTCAGTTTTGTGCCATCACTTTATTTTCCTATTAGAACCCTAGCAATGTACAGTACCACTGTTCTGTGTTACTTATAATCTACAATTAAATTTCAGGAACACCAGCATATGACAAGCTGGACTCAATTTTAATGAACAAAAGGATTGTGAATGATATAAAGAAACTTTCTCCCGATTTGCAGACAAGTTGCTTGGAAGGCTATCATTCACTGCTCAACCACTGGCACCCAAAAATGTTGTGCTTTTCATTTGTGGGATCGAAATGCAGGTTTTTGTCTTTTTCACAGTTCTGTTTGAAACTATTTCATTAAATAATTCTCTCTGTATTACATAGTGAAATTCGGTATCCCTGAAGGCTCACAGATTATTTGATGATTTTTGAAAGTCATTAAAATGTTGTGTTCATTTCCATTATAGGCCCACCTTAGTTTTGTGTTTATGTTATTTTATATTGTTTTCTCAACTTTTTCAAGGACAATACTTGCTGTTCTCCACTTCAATGAGAATATTCAACGGGAAAGACGAACAACAATAACAGGACAAAAATCCCTGCATGTGTCCTACCCAAAATACAAACTTGGTGATGAAGTTGTTCGCCAAGTAGCTGTCAACCCCACATACGGTGAGATCTAAATTACATAAAAATTCTGAATTATACTTTCCAGAATTATACTTCTCTGAATACTTTGAAGTAACTTTTGAATCAAGCTTAAAACTTTACCTCCCTTTTTTACAGGCTATGTCAGTGACCTCAGACAGATGCTTTTTTCCATGCCTAAAGACAGAATGAGTTCTGTGATGGAGAGAGAGAGGCAGAACTGATTCCTGATACACTTACAAGTCAGTTCCAGGACAGGGCAACAAGGCAAGAAGCCATTAAAACATGGGAGACAAGACAACGAGCAATTACAACCTTATTTCCTTCAGGTAATCTCAATATTCCTTTCTTCCAAATAAAGTTTCAATTAAAGAATGAACATATATTATGATATAAAGTATATTTGATATGAATCTGAGCACTTCCAGATATATCAAGTATATACTTGTAATCCTAGGAAACTGTATCATTATTCCAGATATTTTTCAATCTCTAGGTATGTTTATGTTGCATTTCAATTAGTCATTGCTTAAAACAATTGCAATCCACAAAATATGTCATCATTTCTTATCACTTATGTTTATGTTTGTGTTCATATACTATGATTTCCTGTTGCAAACGTTGGTGATAACAACTTGGTCACATTTTAGCTGAAGAGCAGGATATTCTGGCAGAACAGCAAACAATGCAAGATTCAACAGAAAGTGTTAAAGCAACAAAAAAGAAAAGTCCTTCTGTCCGTCATTGTAGAAAATGTGGACAGCCACGAAAGGGACATACATGTAACAATCCACCTTCAAAATAAAATTATTAGTTTATTTTGTTTAATTTTGTTCAGCTGCACAATAGGGTGAGGTTCTTCTTATGTTTCGGCTTAGTCGCTAAAATTTCCTAAATGTGGAACATAGGAGAGATAATGTACATACACTTTACATTATATACACAGGCTTACCTTAGAGCCCTTTTACACTGTACCAGTAAAAATTTGGATCCACAACAAAGGTAGAACAGGTTAGCATCCCATTAACTGTTTTATAAATTCTTAAAATTTTGGTTCCCTCTGTCTATGAAATAATCTTGTTCTGTTCTGTTATGAAATAACCTTGACACCAAGCTCCTGATGTTTGTCGTTGGATCAACAGCATTTCTCAGTTTTCGGGTTCCCTTTGTTGTGTGGACTTATAACCTTTTTTGGCTCCTGTTGGGAATTTTTCCCTGACAGATTTATAAATACAAGCCGGAAGAGGTCTGGTGTTGTCATACCCCAGAAAGCCAAACATCCAACGAATCAGCCATCTATATGCAACAGCTCTTAAAAATCTACAAAAAAGATGTAAATCCATTTACAATGAGTTTCAATATAACTATTAATTAGAGTATCATTTCAATGTGACATTTCTTTTGTGCAAATTCTAGACAATCAATATTTGCAACTGTCTAATTGAAGTTGACATTACAATTGACTATTATAATGTTTATACATATAATCATAACAATAATAATATGTGTTGGAGTACAATATCCTTGGAAATTATAACAAAAGTTCTCCTGGTTGAATGTGTTTTCATTTTTTCAATCTTCTAAGACCTTTTACTGAGCTTTTCTTCTTTTGAAATATTTACAGTTTTGGCCGTCAAAATTGAAAACTGATGATGTTATGTCCTTTTCAGCTTTGGCAGCCATAGAATATTTAAGTGCAGATTGAGTTTTTTTATATGAAAGTATTTGGCGAAGGGAATCTGTATCAATTTGATTTGGCAAATGTTTCTGTTATCAGCGGTTTGAGTAATAGGGAGTTTACTGTATTTCAATTATAGCAGATATAGGTCTAACTTTTAGTTTTAGTCTTATTGTAGATTTGTCTTAACAAATAGGCCAAGAAAGAATATTATAAACTTACTCATTTTCTGATTTATTTGCATGACGTCGGTAACGCTTACCATCCCTGGTTTTGAAAAGTGACCCCGCTAGTTTCAATACACCTTTATTTATTAAAGCAGGGAAATCTGGATGGT
Organism: Rhopilema esculentum; assembly: GCF_057945365.1. Lineage (NCBI taxonomy): Eukaryota > Metazoa > Cnidaria > Scyphozoa > Rhizostomeae > Rhizostomatidae > Rhopilema > Rhopilema esculentum. The sequence continues at coordinate 1,941,848 of NC_142834.1, read as the reverse complement.
TAGTGATGCATCTTAACTCCTCTGCAGTACCTTCAAAGGTCAACTGCCCAATAGCTTGTGGTACCTCCCAACAACATCTGTATTCCCTGGATCCAACTAAGCTATCAACTGAGCATTTACCACAATCACACCTAGGGGTAAAAATGTTAATTCGATATTACTTGAGCTGAACCTCAGGATGTTCAAGATGTTAACTTTCTATTTTTAGCACTGTCTCGTCTACATTATACAGTAGTTTTTAATAAAAATGCCTTCAATGGGTTTCTTCAAAGTAAAAAAAAAATGGTGCAATTTTTAAACAACAGGACTGAAATCGGTGTAATATTGAGTCATGATGGCGATCCAGCAAAGTTTTAAAACTTTGTACTCAGTCACTCTGAAACACCATTTTCAAAATATCGGAGAACAATGGCCTGGCCTAGCCGTACGATAAAATAAGACCAAAATCCAAACTGCAAGCAGTGGAATCAACATATTAATAGCATCGTTTAAAGCTCCTTTTTAATGGCTTTGTGTGTCTTTGGACAAAATAGCTCGTAATAGCGTCTCTCAAACACAATTTCATATCAAAACCAATTTATTCTCGAGCAGTAGGCCTATGGCCTAATTTGCAGCGCTTTCCATCAGTCGCAGATCAACTCCAAATTATTAGTATTAAATCGTCAAATCGATGCACCTACCATTCATCTACTGGCATTATCCTCTCGAATCTAGCCTCTAGTGTTTCCAGTGGAATTCCATCAATGTGCGGCTCGTGATCGGCCAGTTCTTCCTCACTTGACGACGAAGCTAACGGCTCGTCTTGGTAGGGCTCCAAACTGGTGGACACGTCACCCAATCCTTCTGCTATTTCTTCACCAATGAGGGAAGACTCTTCGTCACTTATCATCGCAAAGGATGTCTCTGAATTATCCGTTTCAGACATAATATTCTTTCTCAAATTAATCTGCGTTCCGCTCTAACCCTACCAACAACACTAGGTTTCCAAGTGTTGTTATGATCGTATAAATCAGAATGCGTCACTCGCCCCAGGCCTTTTTCGCAAGACCATGGGGTAAAACTACCCCCAAAACAGGCATTTTCCTCCAGCAAAATCAAAAATTAATAACGGCAATCGATTCAGCGATGTTCAATCCCCATAATTAAACCTTAAAGTCCGATAGAGAAATTTTAGGCAAAAGTAGTTCAGTGGCACTTTAAGTTGTATGAAATTTTTTCAACAGGGCTAAGGTAGAAGGTATATCAATATCAAAAAAATGGTATTAAGTTGTATGAAATTTTTTCAACAGGGCTAAGGTAGAAGGTATATCAAAGACTGCTAAGGAATTAAATCTTTACTAAAGACTGTCAGCTTTAAGACAATAGACATTTTGTATCTTCCGTTATTTATGTATCTTTATATTACCAATCTGACCAAAGCTCACAAGTCTTTAACTTTTACTAAATATTTAAAAGAAACTGTTGTGTGAGCCCATAATGTGAGTTTTTTTTAATGGTGGTTTCTAACTTGGAATGATGGAATTAAATGAAAAATGACATGAAATATTTGCCAACAAAGGTGGTGCTGCCAAAACAATGGTCAACTTGTGTTTAAAACAAGAATAAAAATTTGTAAGATTCTAATATGAGATGTTTCAAACTCAATATTGAAAGATTTCTGCATCAAAATCTGCCATGTTGAGGGTTCTCATGTACTATTCAATACCTTTGCAGAAGTGAAAATCAGCTATCATTTAAATATTGATGGAACATATAATTCTGAATAGAAATCAGTAAAGTCTTTTTGCAGCTGAATCCAGAACTGTTCATCAAATACTATTTCTTGAAGAAGACTGCCATGCAGACAAAGAAAAAGCATTTTTGCAACTTTGTGGCAGCCATCTGAATCTGGCATTGGGTAAAATATTTATGGCTTGTTGACAATGTTGGAATATTGTTTTCTCTTTTGATATATGGAAGGTTGACTTCTGGGCTATTTGGTGATAAATGGCGAATGGTGAATGGACACTTGATTTCCAAGCATGATTTTCCACAACAATCACATTCTACTATGCGATCTGGACTTCCACCAACAAATGGGATTTCTTGGCAAAGAAACAATCCACACTCTTTGATGGTCACATTTCTGTGAGTTTTCCTGAAAATCTCTTCAAAACAATTGACAGCATCATTTTCCATAGACCTGCCATATTTCAGAGCTGGCAGATCTGAGTCTATATGTGAATTTCCTCTGACTTTAGCAAAGATGGATGTCAAATCAACTTCCTTTATAGCCTTTCGCACTGTTGCCCTGCGTGTTTTCACATCATGCCCTTCAGAGGCAGTTATTACATGTTTTCTGTAAGAAAACCACAATGGGTTTTCACTTTGGCCTTTTGTGACCTGCTCAATATCCAAAATTTCTTTCCTGGATATTTGGCTCACTGCCTGCAAGTATTCCTCTGCTTCTTTTGATTCAATGATCCGTTCATTGTGTGTTTTTACAATAATCTCTTCTTGTAACGGAGCAATTGAGGCAGGTTTTGGGAGAGCTGAAAATAAGATGCAATCTGACTCCTTGCAAATTGAAGTTACTGCATGTGCAATTTCCTCAAGGCTTAGAGAATAATTGCTTTTCTCTATTGGATTGAATCTTTTCTTTGGTGATGGGTTTAATGTAACCTTTGCTTTACCTCGTTTCACAAAGTCAGTCCTGCACAGTTTCATGTCTTTTATTTTCATTGGTTTGACAGTTTTGTTGTTGGGAAGCCATTCACATGCCTTTGATGTGCATGAAGGACTGTCCAGCCCCAATCGATTTGCTGCTTCTATGCGGAATAAGGCAGCTCCAACATAGTTGCACGTTTGGATCATACCATCCATACAGGTACAATGAGAGCTCATAATTTTTCCGCTCTGTTTCTCTATGCAGACCCATAATTTATGTGGTACATCATTGATTCTTTGTGATGGTCTGCATGTCCCTTTTAGGAGGCAGTATTTGCTTTCTCCGCTTATATTGTTAAACTGCAAGGGTAACAACCATCCTTGTGAAAAGTAACTGTAGGCCTTAGATGTTTTGTAGTCACTGAGATCTCTATTTGCTAGTTCACTTGGATGAAATTGTAAAAAGGCAAATATGTCTGGGTACAGAGTCATTGGCCAAAATTTTATACCCTCCTCCTTACTTAACCATTCACTTTCAAGGCGAAATGAATCTGGAATAACTCGCTCTTTGTCCACATTGAGTTTATGTTGGTAGTCATAATATACTTCTTTCTCCACTTCTTCAGCTGTTTTTACCAACAGGACATCATTCTCAATGGCAACAAATACTCTTGCAACAAGCTCTTCCTTCTTACCATTTACTTTCAAACCACAACGACGCAGAAAATTTTTAAGTTCCTCCACCTTCATGCTCGATATTCTTTCGATATCCATTTTCTTAGGCTTTCCTTGTTCGAAGTGAATGCAATGATAATGCTGCTTGTGGTCCACCAGAGCTAAGTACTGTCAAGAGCTTTAAAAAAAGCTGTTCCAAAGATAGTAGACCACAAGCGACAGATGAATCGTAGTAAAACGCAAGGAGAACTTTGTAAATATACGAGACTAGACGTTTATTTTCAGCACAGCGACGTATAGTTCTTGAGCTCGTACCCAGGCCCGAACGCTAAAACGAGGCAGCGGTTCGTTGAAGTGGTGTATTCTTTATATTTCTTGATATAAAATTCGGAGCTTTGATTTTTAAATGTTTCAAATATATTAACTATATGCAGGAGAAAGCTTCAAATCTATATGTTCTAAAATGTTATTGTCACACTTTTCACCTGGTTGCAAGTCATGCATGTGAGACAATTTCCAAGTCATCAGAGCAGCTTCTTCGTGATGTCTACAACTATTTTAAGAACTCTCCCAACAGGAGAAAATTCTTTCCAGAGTTTCAGCATTTCTTGAATTATGAGCCCCTGAATATTCTGAAGCCCTGCCAGACGAGATGGCTTTCAGTATCTGAATGTGTGACACGAGTTCTGGCTCAGTGGAAGCCTCTTGAGATGTTTTTTACCACAGAGGTCTTTGAGACAAAGCACCCACAGGCAGATCGAATCTTACAATCAATTAAATCACCATACATGCAAGCTACTCTGGAATTCATGCAATATGTCCTAGGTGATCTATCTGGGTTAAATATGTTGTTTCAGTCTAACGATTTCAAGCTCCACAGGTTCCTTCCTGAATTGACAAGAGTTCTCAAAATGTTCTGCAATAATTTTATGCATCGAGCTGCGTTTAAAGATCTGAAGAATTTAGATGTTGAAGACAAGGCGAACTGGGTTCCCTTGGAAAAGGTATTCCCTGGACTTTCAGCTGTTGAGACCATAAAAAGCCTGAAGCCACACGAGAAAGAAAGCTTTCTGCGCAGATGCCGTGATTGGTTTATAGAAGCCATAAAACAAATCCTGTCCCGCATCGACATTGAAGATCCTGTTCTCAAAGCCTTATCAAGCATTCATCAATCTGCCATAGTATGCGGGAAATCTTCTCCTGATGCTGCCTCGGTGCTGCAACAATGCCTTCCAAGAATTGCAGGCGTATGCAAACAAACTGTTGACAGGCAATGGCGCTCACTCTTGATAGACAAAAAAGTAATGGATGGTAATTTAAAAGAAATAAAGATTGAAGAGTTTTGGAAAGCTATAAGTAAAATGGAAAGCTATGAAGCCCTCGGAAATTTTATGCTTGAGATAACTGCTCTGCCTCAGAGCACCGCAGTTGTAGAGAGAACATTCTCTAAAATAAATTGTAACAGAACAAAATTGAGAAACAGATTGGCAGTCCGCACGATTGAGGCCTTAATCTGAGTTGGTGAAGGGTTTCCTGGATGGTTTGAAGTAAGTGCCAGGCTATCGTCTCTCTATTCCAGTGCCAGGGGGTCATATATGGAAAGGTGCAATATTAATGACAGGGAAGACATTGAGAACATTGAACAGTTTGACTGACTATTTACCTGAAGCAACTTTCCCTTTTTGTTGTGTTAATTGGGTAGATTGATTGCCTTTTCTTTGGTTTATATTTGTTAAACTGCTACTTGCATCATATTATTATTATTCTATTAAGGACCTTAGAGTATCACTGATACCCAGACTGATACCTATTCCACATTGGCGCATGCAGTTTAGGGCATTTTGGTTTGCTGACTAAAGCCCCGGTCAAATATCCAACATTTCACCCAACATTTCACTGAACATTTGATTTCATGATTTCATGAGTACATTCAAAGTGTATTTCACTTTATAGCAGAAATAATCATGAGCATTCTAGTTTGGCTGTTTTATTGGAATATGAGTTCCGTCAATGCAACCAACAACCCTTGGGAAGCCAAATTTCCTTTGAAACTGCAATGTGTGCCACGAAGCTCATCTTCTGATGAAGAAAATTTAATCAGCTGTGGTCCAAAAACATTTTTGATGACATAGCAAACCTTGCAAATGGCAGATGAAAGCATATCTGGAGAATATATTACTTGTCATTCGCAAAGAGCCTTCATGTTTTAAATAATCATCGCCAGTTTTTTAACAGAACCAACTGTGTTACCACAAAAGGAATCTTTATTAGGTTTTGCCAACACTGTTTGTTGCGACCTGGATTTTTCCAGTGCAGTGTCTTCTTTAGAATAAATATGTTCCTCAATTGCTGGTATCTGCACAAAGCAGGATTTTTTTCTTCATTTCCAAGAACGATTTCATGACGAAGGTTGTTTACTTGAAAGCAAAATAAAATGAAATGGCAAAACTGAGACTAAAACAATCAAAATAAATTTCAAAATAGACTTAGAACCTTTTCTTCAAATTATTGGGTGAATTGTTTGATCTGAATTTCCCTGTTAATGCACGTGCAAAGCCCTTTGGCTTTTTCAAGCCGATTTCAGAATATCTATGTGAAGGAGAGTAAAATTAGCACACACCATCAAATTTCAAGCCGACCTCAGTTTCAGACCGGCCTGAAATTGTTCATGTGAGGGGTCTTAGAAACCAGCTGCAATTTATGGCTTATTGCTACAGCTTCAGATGGTGCTACGCTGAACAGGAGGTTCCACAAGTTACACAAAGCATTAGATGCTGGCTCAGATAAGGATTATACCACAGAACAATCAACCTTTATGCACCTGACTACCTTCGAGAATGTTGGAGCAAACAAGTGTCTACATCAAAGTTACCTGCTACCAAAGTCTACCAGGTTATGAAAAGGTAATAAAATAGTAAATCCAAATCTTTATAGTTACAAAATTAGTCGTTAAATTATACTATCGTACAAAAATTCTAAGCATTAACTGAAAATGAGTGGTGAAAATCAGGGCATTTTTGAAAAAAGTGCTGGGGTAGGGGGGATGTGACTATTCATGATGAGCTTATCAGTAAATCTTCATTTGGTCCACAAAATCCTTCTTTTTGTCAGTAAATAGATCCTTGGGTAGGTGAATTTTCTTTACCCATATCTCTCTCTGTAAATCTAGCAACTAATAAAGTTGAGAACAGTTATAAAAATATGTTTTGTTTTAGAGGTAATGTAAGTTAGCTGGAATTTTTTTTAATAATCCTTCTTTCTGGATATTTACTAAGTCATTACTACTTTTTCTAGACTGACTATTTATATATTAATATTATATGCAACCAAGTGTAACCTACTTACAAACCTCACTATTACAAGGTAGTTTGTGTGGCGCACTTACATTGAAAAAACTATTAGAACTAACTACTCCCCTTTTATATTTTTTTTCTTTACTCGTTACTGCAGTTTTATTTTGTATAATACAGGCTATCCAGTTAAAAATTACCTAGGTAATAGTGAGATTTGTAATTGTAGTTTTAACTGGAATTCAATAAGAAAATTTCCTTTATTATTTTTAAAGACTGAAGTGATATTCTTCAAGACAGATAGGTCATAGACATTCTTCTTCAATTGATATTCTTCAAGATAATGTAGATATGTTTTCTCTACAGTTGCAGGAAATCCTAGATGACTTTTGCTCAAGCCAGTCATCAACCCAAGCAAGCAGTGCAGGTCCGTCTCAGGCAGAATCTGAATGAAAGACTGTGAATGAATGAAGTGACATGGAGCAGGATATTTGTGAAGATGAGAGACAGTCAATTAAAGAGGTTGAGATGAATAGGAAAGCTTTTGTTTTTTTTTCCGAAACCCCACTCAAAGTATGTCCCTGCCTCTAGCCCTGAGCCTAGTTCCTTGAAGGCTTTGGCACAGTTGAAGTGTCAGATCAGTTCCTTGACCTTCCAAAATCCCTGCTACCAAAGATTCAAGAGTCCATCTCAAATAATGTTGATTTGCAAAAGGAGGTAGCTCTATGCAGAGAAAAACTATGGACCTTATATGGTAGGAAGGATGCTGTGGCTCAATTTGATCCACATACCATAAAAGATTTGTGCATTTCTGCAAGTGCTTTTAAACTCTTTGACACGATAATGACTGCAATGTCTTCCAAAGAAAAGTCATTGTTGAGACAACATCAAAATGAGAAAAAAGCTGTGTCTGTAATATACATGTTTTTTTGGACAATCGCAAAAAGCCAACTGGTTTCAGAAGATCGTTGCACAAAAAACAGTTGGCAAGGGTCTTAGCGAGTCTGGTTTATCAGTTTGGAACAGCACTGGAATTGCTGTATCAAAATAAACCCAATGGAGGCACTTGAGAAAAACTGCAGACAGATATGAAGCTAGGGTACAGTCTTTCATTGATGATGCGATTGACAGAAAATGTCTTCTGGTCTTCATGGTCGATGATTACACCAACATTCACACCAAGCAGCGATCAAAGGACCAGGAAGCATCTTCTGCTAAAAATGGCAACATTACTTCTCAAGAGGTTCCCAACAATTTTTGCTATTTCTTTGAATGAAGAAAGCCATATAGACAAAGATGGTATCAGCATGACCATTCACAACAATTTCATTGAAGACAAGATGCCACAGTTGTTCTTGTCATTTGTCACTGCAATGCCACAGTGGGTCATGTCTTCATTCTTCAATCCTGCGATTAAAAGGCATCGATTGCAAACACACAATTACCAGGAAGACCAAGTAAATCCAAATTAAGAAGAATTGAACACTGCTGTTTTGTAGATGAAATTGAACAACCTTGGAGAAGCTCCAATGATTTTCTGAAAGCCTCATCTCAAGAAGTTAATCTTGGTCTTGACAAGTACCTTTATTCTTTTCTTTTCCCACAACCTGGTGACTTGGCTCAATTCTAAACGAGACAAAGCCAATATAATATTCCTTCAGATGTTCCACTTTTTAAAAAAAAAAATTATTCCAATGATTGGCCCTTTGCATATTCAACATTGGCCCTTTGCATATTCAGCTTAATGCAAGATAATGTCTATGTTGACTGAATATTGCATTTTTTCAGAAGGTGTATTCTTTTATCTTTGGTAAATCTTGCAGGACTCTATGATTGAAGAATTGCTTTATGGTGGGTCGACAAAAATTAGAGATCATGCCATCATTGCATTTTCTAACTCTAAAAATATACAGTACTTAACTCTTCTAAACATTGTTGATAACTATCTGCCACTTGTTTTTTCTATTTATTCTGTCAACTTCAAAACTGGACATACAGAGGAGTATATTGATGCAATTCTAAGGTGCTGGTTAATGTTCTTTTGTTTTAAAATACATAATTACTATAAAGCTCCTTTAGTATGGCTGAGTAATGTTTTATTTTGGAAATCAAGCTATCACCCTCTCCTTCATGCCATCACATGCCTAAAAGCTTTTGATGAGTACCCTTTAGAAAACTTTCACTCTATTTTGAGATCACGCACAAATAGGGCTGATGATGCTGAGCTAATAACATGAAAAAACAGAGCACTTGATGGCGAAAAGGCAACATCTGCAAAAATTACATCTGCTTTTGCAACATCACAGAAATTCAACTTCAGTAGTGCAAAACTAGGTGAGCTAAAGATGAGAACATGTGAATTTATCTTTGAGGTTCTTCAGGGTATCAAAGACCATCAAAATGCTGCAGAATGTGTGCAAAGATGTGCAAAATAGCAGAAAAGTATGACCTATAGGAAACTGATTACACATTTGTTTGGAGACGAAGAGGTAATTGCATCAAAGCTACTCCCAACTGGATTCCTGGGGAAAGAACCAGACCCAATAATGTTAGATTAATTTCATTGAAACTTTTGAACTTTTACAATAGAATATAAAAAATTTTTCTTCCTGGAATACCTTGAACAATTGTGAGAACTAGTTCTGAACTTTTATATTTTTATGCTATTGGCATAATCTTACAAAAAACATTCCACGAAAGCTATACAAGAACATTTCAACTGCCCCTGCCAAACTGATGAAGAAGAAATAGAAAAAAATTTCTTGGACAATTTATTATTATCCAGTTTACTGTATATGCTAGTCAAAATACCCTTCTGCTTTGGTCAACAAGTTTTGGCCAAGGGACCAACAAGCAATCGCCCCCCCCCCCCCCTTTTCCAGGTAAGATTTGTTGGCAAATCTGTGGTTCAGCTTACGAGGGCGATCCACCATCTAACAATATTTGTTAAAAGGAAGTCCTTCAAGACCTGAGGGGAAATTTGGGTATAATATCCGAACGCCTGTCTAACGTTTGAGGAAATGGTGCTTTATTTTCATTTGCAAATCGACCTTTCATATAGGACTACCGTGACTTATAGAAACAGACAAGAGAAAACATGTTTGACCAGCTAATTAAAAATATTAAGATAAGACTTGAAATCAATCAAAGCTTGCTTTTTTAAATTTCTCCTTCAGAGTATGAATCATAATGAATCATAAGACCCCTGCGGGTTTCGCTGCATGAGCTATTTAGCCCTTGTCTACTTGATTTATTGTCTTGTCTGCTCTCAGATTTTTTCTTCTATGTTTTTCTTTAAAAGAGGCCCTTCTTTCTGCAAAATTTATCCTGTTTTTGTCACATGCTAAAATAGCTAAGCTTGTTTGTTTAACTGAACATATGTGAAGCCGTTGCAAAACTCTTGCAAGTGATGATGCACCATCAAAAAAGGTCAATCTCCCTTCCCACCAATATCCTTACCATCTTTTTGTTTTTTCTTTCCAAAACTCACCATCACCATCACCAATAAAAGTGGTGTATCTTATTCCATATTTCTCTATATTTCTTTTAAATATATCCCGTAACCTTTCAACTTCCATGGCTCAAGATGATCCTTTAGGATCTATACTGCATCTGGATTCATGGTGGATCTGCCACTGCATGTAAGCAAGTAAATACTTGTTTAAATCATTTTTCTTTTCAGATGCTTTGCAATATTTAGACTTTACTTCAAAGTCCAAAACTTTGCGAGGATCATTGGAAACTGCAGTAACAACACAATTTAAAGAGGCATGTCTGAACTTCTGTCGTGTACCATCAAAGCTAGCTGTGAAATCTATTGAGCCACTTTGTTCTTTTACTTCATCAACAGCTTCCTTCATGCATGTTTCAGCTTCCTCAAGATAGGCATCATGAATATTGTCAATAAAACTGTTTTAGTTTTCCCGCAACATCGGTTTATGCATATTCATTATCATTGAATAAGTGTTCATAGCTTCTAAACTGCATCCAATGTTCCTGAATGCCATGACCATTCTCACATTGACTTCAATACTTCTTTTTTGTCTTATCAGTCACTGAATTTGAGCTGACAAATTCTTTTTCCCATGCACAACCTTGGCAAATCAAACAAAATGTTACAGCAAATCCTCTTCGTTTTTCTGGTAGTTCCGTTAACTTTAATTGAGTTAACACAACAATTTCATACTTTTGGCAATAATTAATTAAAAGCTCATAAAGAAACTCCTACTAAAATAAACAAGGTCTGTTAATGATGTCTTCTCATTGTCTACAATAATTTTATAAGCCCCCTCATACTATAAGCCACCCTCGTACTATAAGCACCCCCCCCCCCTCGAATATGCCCTCATCCAAAAATATCAACAATAAATAAGCATTTAAGGGGCTAATTCGAAGATTTACACTATGTAATATATATCACATGTGTAATAAAAATATCAAGCTTAAATTTTCACCATAAATCTTGATCTCTTTGTATAAATTCATCAATCAAACAGGTTGTTTTTTTACGGAGCATCTAATTCATTAAAAAAAACTATATTATTAGGAGCTATTGAATATAAATTAAAAATATTAGTTTTGGAATATATATTTATATCAAGTATCTGCATTCACTTACTTACATTAAAATCTAACTTACTTTGAAATTAATAACGGTAGCATGTATTTTCTATAAAAGATGTTTAGTTTCTGAATCAGATTTACAAAATATTCATTATTAAATGGAGTTCTGACAATTATCAAACCTTTAAATGTATATACAATGAAGTGACAATAAGGAGCACCAGATAGTCCCATTGTCATTTGGAATGGCAATGTGTGTAATAGCAATGTTCTCTTTTAAGCTCTGGATTTCCATTTACCAAAGAAACATAAAAGTTTTCATCAGCAATCAGGCCATCTGGGGTACTCTTCCTCTTGGTATTAGGACATTTGATTTCCAAGAGACCAGTACCAGTCTCTGTATTATCACTGACAAGGCCGTCAGGACTAGCAGCAAGCCAGAAAAAATAGGGTTGTACAACAATACCAGTTTCACGTACTGCTGCATCATGCCTCAAATTATATTTCAAGTACTCTTGATACTGCTTTCTGGCCACAGGTTCATACATTATCCCATGCTTGAAGGCATCTTTCACCAGTTCTGTTTCTGTCTTTGGATTTAGAAGCTGATTTGCCAAAGCTTCAAAGTACCGTTTGCGAATTAAAACTTTGCTTGCATTGCTGGAAGTAAGACACCCCATTCGCATTGCATGCCACTTTTTTCACTGTCTTTTTCTATTTGGTATGAATCTGCTTCTGAAATTCGTATTTCACCAAGAAACTCAATTTCTTTCTCTGTAAGTGTTCCCCATTCACTTGGCACAACAAGATGATCTGGTGGTAAGATCTTGGGTAATGGGGTATCAGAATGTGTTGTGTATTCACGATATTCAGAGCAACATATATTTTTGTAACAACTGTAATAGTTGAAAAATGCACAGGTGCTAGTTGATGAGCTAAAGTGGATCCAACTAAAAACTCTCCGAACCTTTTATTGCTCATTTCACTGAGGGAAAAATCAATGTGGTGAGCAAAACCAATTTTTTCATCTTTTTCAGCAAGCTTTGCTTCCATGTCCAATGCTCTCGTCTTTAGATCAGACTTGCTTTCGTTCAATCTTGTATCATATACTATGCATGATATTCCCCTCTTATCCCCCAACTTTTTAACAGTTTTTGTCATGACTGGCTCTTTTGTGACACCATTTTCTTCAGGAATTCCCCAGTCTTGTCTCACCGGTACACACTATCTCCTCTGGCACAATTATCAATTGATTCAACAAGTAATCTGCCAATTCAAAAAGTAAGGCCATAACGTGGTTGAAATATCTGCTCTTTCCGGCAGGACAAGAGCACTTTGATGAAACAACAAGGCCAGTTTCCCGATCCAGCGAAACTTTAACTCTGCAAATTTCTTTTTTCATGCTAGCCTTACATTTCACTTTGACATTGAAGTGGTTTCCAGAAACAGTGGTGAAAACACTATCAGCCGACAGCTGTCTTTACCACTAGATATTCTACGGATCTCTATCTCCTTGATGAATAAAAGTGGCATTTCCATCAATCTTTCCCCCCAAACGATATTTACATTAGATTCTACCTGAGATTTCGCAACTTTTTCGACATTTTTACAAGGAAACTTGAGACAGCTTCTGATATTGTCTTTATTTTATCTGAAAATTTGTATTCTCTTGTATTGTAGTATAACACAAATAGCTTTGATGCAACACATTCATTTTCTCATAATAGTCAATCATTATCTGCAAACAAACAACTCACTTTCGCATCTCTCAGATTTTGTCAATTGCAAATCAGTGTCAGTGTCAGCCAGGCACGATTGATCAAAGAAATGGGGGAAAATTTAACAACAGAAAGGTCAACAGAATGGGGGAAAATTCATGAGAAGCCAGCTTTGAACAAGTATAAAAAGGTAGATTTACCTGAATTATATTTGATTTCTAACATACTTCATGGAAATCAAAAATTATATTTGTAAAGACATGGGGGGAAATGAAGTGAGGGGGCAGTTAACGGTTCCATTTTGGCAACATTGGTAATATTAATCCTAGAACAGATAAATCTTCTGCATGAGTATATGACTACATACAGTGTTTTCTATCTCTCTTAGTGTGGTATGCCTACGAGAATAACTAAATAAACTGTTAAATAGGTGATAACAATAAGCTGGAAAACAGCTAAAATGGAAAAACATTGTTTGTACAAGGTTCTGTCTGGAAAGAGAAGTTTTTTGTTTATTCATGTAGTGCTTCCATTGAGGTTTTCTTAAATGTAGTAATTCGCAGTGGGTGACCAACCTGAAAACTGACATTTTTTGTTTGTATTTACATCATGCAAGACACGCATACAAACCTCACAGTGCAAGAATCAGGGTTGTAATCAACCCAAACTATCCATATGTTGGTGCTAGTGCAGATGCAACAAGTTCATGCCACTGCCATGGAACTGGCTGGGTGGAAGTAAAGTAACCATATACTGCACGGGAAGCCAGTGTCACAGAAGCAGTTGACTACTTTAAACATTTACTGGGGCCCTTCACCTAGACCACAGACACGTTTACTTCTACCAAATACAACTTCAGCTAGCCAGGACTGACTTGGAGTTTACAGATTTTGTTATACCAACACTTGCTGATATTTACATAGAGAGAATATCAAGGAAGAGGCCATAAAATCACAAAAATTTAATGCAAATGCCTAGTCTGCAGAAACAATAGACTTGCAACAGATGGTCAATGCACGTCAGATAAATGCAATCTTGTCAAGTAAGCAAGTTTGTATTGGCAGTAGTCAATCTTGCAAGTAGTCAAATGGTACAATGTCCAAGAATAATGTATTTCTGTCTCACACTGCCTATGACTCTTTCTACATTTGCAATGGACCTTTTTCATTTTAATTTGAACGGATCAAACTGTGACTTTGCTTTTGTGAAACTGGGTATTTTTAAGCATGCACAGAAAAGCACACAGCTGTCCTGAATATTGAAGCCTCGACCTGCTAAGACAAGATTGGCAGGAACATGGTTCTTCAGAATGCTGTAGTGCTCCATGATAAATTTATCTAATGACCGTCATCCACATCCCTTTGAAATGAATGATGTTGCGCCCTTAAGTGTTATACCAATTAGGCCCAATTATTTCTTTCTGCTTCTGCACAGTCCCGCTCTTCACAAGCAAGATATCTTCCATGATGAGCTCTGTCTGTGTGTGCACTTTTCGAATACCAAAATAACCCTTCTCTCCAAGAGCCCCTAAATTCTTTTCTTTATACCCTTGTAGATAATTTTGAAACTTTGCACGGTCAAGTAATCCTTATAGCAACGGTAACTACACCATTGCAACCATATCAAACAGACAGAGCGAAGAAAGCAAAGCAGTCAATTTTTCAAGGGTCATGCTATTTGTACTATACCATCATGCAGTTGTAAAGTGTTTTTCCAAATTTTTGATGAAACTGAAAATAAGGCTTTAATACAATTCAAAGGGTAAATAAGTCACAACCCAGCATATTTAAGAGCAAGAAGGCTGACAACAACAAAGAGAGATCAGATCAGAGATAAGCTGCTGGAGGGCCAACGGCCAGGAAACTTGTATAGAGAGAAGCTAAGAGATATAAAGGAGTTATAGGCAGCAGGAAATAGATCTGGTTGCAGAGTAACTTCGAAAGCATTCCAAAATTATTCTTCTGAAGCCAATTTGGTTAAGATAGATTTAGATTTGCTGGAAATGCAAATAAAAGCCTGTGACAAAAAGATAAGGGATGAGGCTGGTATCATGCATAAAAAGCACCATGCACATACCAAAGGTGCCTGGGTATGTCCAATCCTTTGACATTACTAATGAATCTCTAAGTCTTGTCATGCTACACGAGGGCAGCATACACTTGTACAGAGATGTTGCTCAGAAAGATAACCTTTTTGTAGATGCAACTAATCCATTCAGCAAGACACCACCAGTGCAGGTAGGTGAATAAGTCTCATCTATGCACACAGCTGGTGCTATAAGCAAACTCTTTATAATACTGCAAGAAAAGGAAAGATATGTATTTGGGAGAAATATGTCTTCAGTTGCTATAATGTCTGACTTAAGCATAGCCATATTACCCGCCATAGTATCTTATTTTTAAGGGCTGTCTTTGCCCACTTATTTGAACAGATGCTATGATTTTGTGTTTGGCAAAAACAAAGTCGAAAGCAATAGGGAGCCTTTAACACTTGCATTGGTTTGTGTCACACATCAACTGAAAACGCATGCCAAAAACATGAAAGAGAAATTGCAAAAGCACAGCAAAGAGAATTGTTGGTTTTTGGTGAATGTTGATTGTATTCAAGATGCACTAACCATAATCAAGCTGGCATATGTCCCTTTTATGTGTAGTCGAATAACGTCTCAGTTTGGGGTTGCTCTTCAACAATTAAGTGACACTGTAAATTATTTCAATGTTGAAGAGAGCTGCAATTAGAGTGACGTAAATTTAGATTCATAAGAAAACCTAACTAATCACCTTTCTAAAAATTAGCTCACAGCACATCTGGATTCCATTTTTGATATTGAACTAGAGGATTGCTCCAAATCATCAAAAGCAGATGATAACAATATTCTTTTCAACTTGCATGGAATACCTGTTTCCGTGGACACGCATTATGTTCAATTCAAGCTATAATACAAAGGTGAAGAATGCTTTGTTTGATACTAAAGACATGATAGGCAAAAAATTCCTTGACAGAACAAGTAGTAATTCTTACGCAGAAAATTACGTCAGTTTCTTCAAACAAAGCTTTCAAGATTCATCAGTGCCAGCTGATAGGTGCATCTATCATCACTTTTAAAGATCTGTGAGACTTGAGGAGCCAATGCACAGGTACGAATTAGAAAATTTGTTGCAAGGAGTAAGCCAATTTGAAGAGAACAACGCCAAAGTATCCTGTAGATACAGAGCTTTTTCTTGGTGTTGACAACGTTCTTGATGCAGAGGGAGAAGAGAGGTGGCAGAAGAAAAGATCTATCTTTTAAATCCCAAAAAGGTAGTGAATGTGGATGGCAAATATTAAAAGCCTCCTTCTACACCCACAACTTTTAGGCCTGCAGCTGCCCGAAGGAATTTAAATTTTAGGAGCAATAAGAGATCCCAAGTTTGCTCGACATTGGACAGAATACAATTTCAAGTATTCAAAGTCTAGCAATAGCCATCTGTTTAAGTCTTCATGAAACTGAGAAATGCTTACAAGATCTGCAGAAGAGATTTTCAGAACTATCTGATTGCCAGAAATCCCTGATCACCACACCTCTTTCACATCAACAGCAACGCTGATATTGCATTTGTTGTGAACCCTATAGAGCGACAGACCCATTGATGGTTTAGTGTAATCTTGTGAAGATTGGTACCACAATACCTGCATCGGGTTGGATGATGAATTTCTTTCAAAGATGATCCCTAGGTATCATGGTGACTATTGTATCAATCAAGTTTTTTTGTATGCTTCTAAACTATATGGGGAATCGTAACAAAGAAGAAAATGATGATTCAAGCCATGACATCAAGAAATTTCACAAAGAAATGTCAACTTTCGATAGTGACATACAGGAAGCGATAAAAAATCACAAATTATTGCCAGATGTGGTTGCAAAGTCCAACTTAAATTCAAAAACCTTGAATCATCTTCTTGGAATTGAAAACATGTCCTTCAATTTTTTGCTCAGTTCTATAAACCCTTTAGTGAAAGAGCTTCCAATGTTACTTTATCTCCAATCATTTGACCTAAAAGGATTCACTTGAATTTTATGCCTGCTTGTTAACTCAATACTTTGACGAAATTCCGAGTAAGTGAATGGTTAACGATCACAAAATTGTTTTCTCAGAGCTGTTTCATTGTATTAACTGCAAGAGTTTTGCAGGGTCATGCTACAGTAGCACAGTATTAGATGTATCTGTTCCAGACTCAAAAAAGCCAATCACCTTACCAGATCTAGTCTTGTTGTCAATGCATGGAAATTTTATTGAGAATGATGAGGCCATTACAAAAACTGTCTGCAATTTGACATGCAAACCATCTTATCTCATTGAAACAACTTTCATAAAGAGTTTTCCTACCCGGCTTGTAATAAAATTGAAGAGAGACAAATGGCAATCGAGTAGATGCAGTATCCTCAAGACGCAAGAACTAGCAAAGTATATTATGAATTGTTAAGATGAAACATCATATAACTACAAGTTGCAAACAGCTATTAGCCATTACACATTTACGAATACAGAAGGCAATTACACATGTCTTCTTTTCAACGATAATTCTGTTATGACCTACGATGACAAAACTGTTTTCAAAAGAAGAAATATTTACAACCATCTTAGTACATAAACAATTGTCAGCAAAGGAAAGGACTTCGCTGAGAAGTTTTGGTTTGATTGCTACGTCCAGCTTCTGATAAGTTAAATCTGGACGACACAAGGACAATTTGCAATAGCAATTACCTAAACAGAGATGTAATAACCCAATTTATTTTCGCAGTTTCAAGAAAACATGCGGATGTTCTTACAACATCCACGTTTATAGACCGATTATGAAGTGGCCAGCTCAATTTGGCTCAATGCAGATTGTAGAAAAAGACCTCCTTCAACAACACACAATTATTGCGCCAATTCATTGCTACCAAATTCATTTGATAGCAATGTATCCCCCGTTTCCTTTTGCCTAAATCAACAGAATAAACTCCACCGTGAGCCTCTTTTATAAAGCTACCCCCTGGAATATCGATGTAATAATTTTAGACGTTTTTTCAGGGAAAAACAACTTGAAATCATGTATTACTTTATCCAATAGATTGCAAGAATGAATCCGTTAACCAATAAAATTTCTTCATTGAAGCTACTTCCGCACATTAGCTATACGGGGGAAGCAAGAATTAGCCAATCAAACAGCTGTATATTATGCTTCCATAACAGCATACATTGTGTCAGTTGACAGCGAAGGTTCGCTGAATCAGATATTGGATATGCACGATTCTAAATCTACCTTCAATTAAAATCGAAAATTTCGAAGCCAGAGAAGAAGAAAAAGACTTTTAACGAAAGAAAAACTGTATCTACGCCATCTGAAAGTCAAATGTCGCTTGAAGCCGAGATAACAACACAGCAATTGGATAAAGTAGAGGTAGGTCATTCCTGTTTGACATGGTTAGGTTCCATGTTTTCTGCCATCGTTGTAAGGTTCAAAAGCACAATTCAGAAAATAAATATAAGAACATTTTTTATATATTATAGCATTTTTTCACATGATCTTCTTGTCCACGGGGTTTTCAAAGTTTGATAAACAATAACAAACGAGAAATGACTTAGTTTCATACTGATATAATAAGAGCACATTCCTGAATTTGCCATATTAATGATCAAATCATTTGATTTCAGTTCCCAGCAAGTAAAGAGACTTCTGCCAGTGAGAGAAAGCTGGGTGGTGCTGGTGCTACCTCGACAAATTCAGCGGTCTGAGCAGATTCAGAATAATTCATGTGTCATTTTTGGAAGCCCTTCTTGAATCTGTCGTTTGTCGAAAATGCAAATTTAAAAAAACTCTCCATCACGGAGGTCAGTGCCAAGAAAATGGGCCTAGCATCCTTCTTTGCCTTTCAATGTGACTTTTGTGCAATGGAATGTGAAATGTATTCCTCACCCCATTGTAAAGACTGCAGAACTTTTGAGGTCAATAGCAGATCACTGCTGGGGATGCTTGAGGTTGGGGCTGGCAAAAGAGGATTGGAAGAGTTTTGTGCATTTTTGAATATGCCAAATGCTATGACTGATGGAGCATATAAAAACAATTTACTAAAAGTGAAAGATGCATTGGAGCATTAAGCCAATGAAAGTATGAACAAGGATGCAGTGGAAGAACACTCAGAAAAAGGCTTAGAACCAATTGAGGTCACTGGGTGCAAAGCAATGTTCGATGGAACATGGAGAAAAAGAGGGTACTCTTCTTTGCAAGGAGCTGTAACTTGCATATCTGCAGCTACTGTCACATGCCTTGATTATGAGACCCTCAACAAAGCCTGCATTAGTTGTTTGAGGTGGGCCAAAAAACCTATTCCTGCAGGAAAAAAAGGATGGGAGGCAAACCATGTTTGCCCTATCAATTTTGCAGGGTCTGCACCAGCTATGGAGCCAGAAGGAGTGAAAAGGATTTTTCTGTGATCTGCTGAATCCAGGCACCTGCAATATACTGGATACATTGGTGATGGGGACTCTAAAGCATTTTCCCAAGTAAAATTGCTAAGACTATATGGAGACAAAAACATTACAAAAATTGAATGTGTAGGCCATGTTCAAAAGAGAATGGGAACTGCTCAACGCAAATTAAAATCTGCAAAGGGGAAACAAAAGCTAAGCGATGGGAGAACAATTGGTGGAGCTGGCAGACTAACTGGGGCCCTTATTGACAAGCTTGAAATGTATTATGGGCTTGCCATACACCGAAACAAGGACAATTTGAAAAAGATGCATGACGAAGTTTGGGCAGGCCTTTACAACTCGGCTTCAACAAACAAGCATCCCCAGCATCAGTATTGTCCCAAAGGACCAGATACTTAGTGCAAATTTTACCAAGACCAGGAAAATGGTATCCACCACAGTCACCAAAAAGAAATTGCAGATGCTGTTGCCCAAGAGCTCATCCCCATTTATTCCGAAAAAATGCTCAAAAGCTGTCTTGGTGGCTATTCGCAGAACAACTGTGAAGCTATTAGTCATTTAATTTGGTCGAGATGCCTCAAGAGTGTCTTTTCTGGAAGAGACCACTTGGATTCTGCCATTGCTGGGTCAGTAGTAGTGTTTAATGAGGGACTGAGTGCTATGGGAAATGTCCTGCTTCATCTCGGAATAGAGCCATGGAGTAGTACAATGACTTTCTTCTCGAAAATTGATAGAAAGTGCAAGCGCGAGAGTGCTGCCAATGCAATGATTACTTCAAAAAAAATTAGACAATCGAAAAGGAAAGCAAAGAAAAGGAAGGAAAACATAACTGCAGCAAAAGGAGGAGTTACCTGTGAGGCTGGTGGCTTCTAAAAAGACTTTAATAGATATTTGGTCTTGTTTTTTATCATGTTTATTTTTAAATTGATTTTTTTTAAAGTGCAAATTTGCGTGCATTAGTACTTTTGTGACACCTCTGTAGATTGCATTTTTAAAGATATCTGGATGAAATTTTCAGTAATTACTAACAACACTTGGAAGGGTGCAATGTAATTTCAAAGATTTGATATGTTGAAATAAATTACGAAAATTTTAAAACTATTTCATCTAATAAAATTTTGTTCCCATATTGCATAGTTCTACCCCTGCCCTGTCTACTGTGAGTTTTACAGATAAATGGTGCAACTGTTCAGGCTTGAGAACCGTCACAAAACCTATGGCAATTTCGTGACATTATACATGAAGTAGTCAGCATTTCCAAAAATTTCCTTTGGTCAAGATATAATTAGCATTGTTGTAATTTGGCCTAATTACAGCTTTATAGTGCTTTTGGTTTGAAAGATATTACTTAGCCTAGAGAGTGACCGTAAGTCAGAGAGAAAAATAATTATATCAAGTGGACTAAGCAGATGCCAAAGCCGTTGTGCAATGGCGAAAAAAAGTTAGAACTTCTAAGATTTCTCACGTCATATCTTAAAGCAAAAAAAGTAGGGCGCAAGCTTACAATGCCACTCATCTTCGCGGGTCTTCTAAGACCTGGAAGATTGAAAGGCATAGAATCGAAGCACTAGAAAGTTGCAGCCACAACGTTGCACTGCATGCAGCAAAGTTGGAAAAGCTTGTCATTGTTGTAGCTAACTATTTATATATATTAATTTTTTTTGGTATATGCACACAACATCGTCAATCCACAAAATACTTGGCTGATGAAAGTTGGCAAACTAAAAATGGTTGACATATGATTGGTTTCCAAAAAATGGTTCTGATGTGTGCAGTTTCTTACCTGCTTACCATAGCTTTACAGGATGTGATACTACAACAAAGTGAATTTGCCTCCAAAATTTGGAGATTCTCTCGCTTGAGCCGAGGACTTGATTAATGCTAGAATGTTCATGCAAACCACTGTATAAACTGTATGCTGGTAAATCAGAGGAAAGCCTTATTCAGGCATGATCAAAGACGTTTGCAAAACAAAACGCAAAGTCTAGTTCGCAGTTACTACCTGATTTTAAAAGCTTAGCTCAACATCTGAAGAGAGCTGACCTTCAAACATTTATTTGGAGTCAATTTTTACAGCACAGAGCAAAAGGATGGGTTTGAGCAGATTATGGTTACCACCAAGTTTAACCCGAAAATGCCAAAAAAAACAAAAAAAAGTCTAAGTCAAGAATCAGATTATCAAGCTGTTGACGACGAAAGCTATGACAAAGTTTGAATTTTCAGAGAAGAACCATCAAAGGAAAAAGACAGAGACGAGCTGCAAGTGATCACCCTTTCAACATATAAGATGCAGAAGATTAAAAAAAACAGGAAAGGAGTGATTCAGATTCGCAGACAGAATAAAGTGATGCTAGCTTCATCGCGCTGCCTGAATCAAAGAGTGAAAGTGGCAGTTCAGATTACTTTTTGCGAATTCTCCTTGTCAGTTATTTTCAGCAAATTTAATTCTGTTCCTTAAGTTAGTTACTTGTTTTCAGTTACTTGATGTTCTGTTCATTCTATCAGCTACAATATCTAACAGTTTTAGTTTATCCAGATATTTCACTTAAGTTATGTGACACGAAAATCTTATTTTCAATTTGAAAATAAAAAAATGCTGATTTTGACTTGAACTCAGTTATCTTGTCTTTTTCAGTAGATCAACTGGCCCATTTCAGTGAGATTCCTACTACAAACTCTACTGATATACTGGATATACTGGCTACTCATTTCAATGAAATTTCAACTACAAACTCTATCAGAATCTGTACTTCTCAATGAAACACGATATATAATTTCAGTTGATGACGTCATCACAAAAATTGAAAAGTGGCTAAAAATTAACTTGCTATATGTCATTTGAAAGGTCTTGATGTCCTCTATTCAAAAAATTGAACTTCTGCATTTAGAATTAGATTGTTACAGTATTGTACCAGTCTTTAATGTTCCCAGTAAAGGACTTTTTATCATTAAATGAAATTGAAAATTGATCATTTATAATAAAGACAAGCAAAGATAAAGAAATACCTTTTCAAACATTAAGAAAAATACGAAACAATTGTAATTTGATACCCTAACACGGAAAACATACGGTTTTGATGAATGTTGAAGAGAATGCTATTGCCAACTGGGTAAAATAATGTGGACAACATGGTTTTGGAATGACATATGAAGAGGTTTGTGATACTGTGAAGCAAGTTCTGGGTGCAGCCG
Organism: Rhopilema esculentum; assembly: GCF_057945365.1. Lineage (NCBI taxonomy): Eukaryota > Metazoa > Cnidaria > Scyphozoa > Rhizostomeae > Rhizostomatidae > Rhopilema > Rhopilema esculentum. The sequence continues at coordinate 1,919,309 of NC_142834.1, read as the reverse complement.
GGAGAAAAGTCAAAGTTTTTAAATTAAACAGACCAGGTAGAACATGCTGGGGCAGCTTTATACGAAGACAACCAGGCCTCAACTAGCTTCAACCTAAAGCACTAGAATTGTTGAAAATGTTTACGCCTGGTTTGACAGTTTCGAGGCTTTTTTAACAGGGAAAAAGATCCAATCCCCAGATCAAATATTCAGTTCTTGAAGCTCTATGAAAACCTCAATTACATCATTGCAGTGCATTTCTGCCAGTGGATTTGTAATGCCACCAGCTTTATATTTTCCTGGCAAATCCTTTAATCCACTCTACTGCTTATGCATTCCCAAAAAATATTTCATCGGTTTTTCTGACAAAGGATGGATGGAAACCCAACATTTCTATGGATGGATCGCCAATCACTGTGTGAAACAAATTCCACCAACACAACCTACTGTTGATTAATGGGCATGTCTCCCATACAAGTTATCAAACCAGTCTATTTTGCAAAGAGAAAGGCATTCATCTTTTTAAGCTACCCCCGCACACATTGCACGTGTTACAGCCAGCTGATCGTGGGTATTTCAAGGTTTTGAAAAAGAATGGAAGAAAGCCTGTGCGCAATTTGCAACAGCCAATCCTGGCTTAGTAGTCTCCAAAGGCACTTTTTCCCATGTTTTTGTTCCAGGTTTCGACCGATCTGCTTTTGGCCAGTTAATCGTAGCGCCATCGAAGATTCAGCCTTTGGGCAAGCTAGAACATTCCAGAGCCAAAGCAATATTATTAGCACACCATCAACCACGAAGACCTTTGATACATCAGTCAATGGACCATGCCCCTCAACACCAATCAAGGAGGACAAAAATTATCGCCATTCAGTAAAAAAATCATTTGATGCTCTTCCATAAATGATAGAACCTACAAGGTTAAAATTGTTTGACAAGAGATTGGAGGAATCGTATGATGTAGAAGATGATGCCCAGTATATAGCCTGTAAAATCTTAAAATTAAGAGTCAATGTTATATATAAGGAAATAGACACATTGTCTACTGTAAGTTTCCGTTAAACTCAAAGTTGTTATTTGTCAGTATAATGTTGATGAGGTCGCAAACTGTGGGTGGAGTTTTGAAAGTGCGTTTGTTGAGGTGTAACCTGGCAGCTTGGATACCTTCTGTGTGAGGGATGTTAGTGTATAAGAATGATCCATCAAGGGATAATAATCGCAAAAAACTTAAAGAAGGTGCTATTCCAACAGTGAATTTACCAAATAAAGTTTGCCAAATCAGCAACAAGCATGTAGATCAGAATGCCAGATTGTCAAACATGAAATTTTGCGTTTGACATGTCTATCAACATCAGCTCCATGCTCCACAGATTTCAACACAACTTATTAAAAGAGTGAGTGATTTAAATTTCGACATTTAGATTGAGGCTAGCAACAACATCTGCAACAACAGCTAGCAAAAAAGGATAATCAGTACGCTGATACGAAATTTGAAAATATAGTAGAGGAGGACCTGAGCTTTGCTATACGTGTGTTTAGGTGGTTGTTAAAGCCAAGTTGCAGTTTTCTGAAACAATCAGGATGTACTTTCAAAAATTTAACTCTGTCAGCTCTTAGATCTTGAAACAGCAGTACTGTGCTCAGGAATTAATACAAGAATTGGCTATGGCTATCAAGACAAAATTATGATCAATCATGTTGTTCCCATGGTTTTTTCCCGTATGTCTTCATCGATGGTAGAGACACCTTTAAAGCAACAGGAATACCTGCCTCCAAAATCTTGTGAAATTTTGTTACAAGATGGAGGTCAATGCTCCCCATGTAAATCATATGAATCAAAACAAAATAAGAGAAAAGATGACAAAATTTTCTGCTGCAAAACTTAAAGGTGAACTGACACGCAAAACTATTTTTTGATATAATGCAGAAAACGATGCATGGAATCTTAATTTCAAGTTTTCGGTTAATTATTATTGTCCGTTTTGACGCAATTCCGCTCTAAATGTCATGAAATTATCGTCGAGTGTTCGACCATTGTCGGCACATTGTCATGTGACCCAGTGCGTGTGACGTCACAAACACCATGTTTTTATTCCTTGAATGGAAATCACGCACGGACTGGACAGTTCAGTTCATCTTGTTCAGTTACTATTCGAGGAGATCTACGTAGCCTTTGATCCAAAATAATGAAAAATCGAGGCTAATGAAATATACGAAGGATATGTGCTGGCTGGTACTGCGTTATGTTAGGAGGGAATTTAAGTTTGGAAGGAATAGGCTCTTTTAGCTGCTCGAAGAAATTCTCAATTCTGAAGTCAATCATGCGGACGAATGTAAGAATCTTTTCATTTGATCATGAATCTAGCTTCTTTTTCGAATAAATTCAATATATTATTACTTCGATAGATTATTTCTACATCCATATAAATCATGAAAGTTATTTTATTTTGGGTTTGCAAACTCATCGGTTCACCCGAGTTACAGGAGTGCAGCGGCCTGGGAGTTGAAAATTTTACTAAGTTGTTTTCCTGCAAATAGCGATTCGATCGTACCAGGTTCTTAACCCCTGAAAATATTTCATGTGATTGAATAAAAAATATGCCAAAAATGAGTGACTTTAATTCGAAATCTTTACTGCGAATATTGAAGTTAACCTTGAACTTGGCTGGTTAACCATCAGAAATCTTGTAAGAAAGGAAACAGCCACGCTAACTTACAAATCTCTAAATATGCTTGCACCAGACTATTTGAGAAAATTATTCGAAAAATGTTCGGATGATAGAGAACGGTTTCTGCGTTCATCAGAAACTGATCTTAAGATACCGCTGCTAAAAACAATAAATGGCCAAAAGGCTTTTTCTTATCGCGGTCCAAAACTGTGGAATAATCTAGAAAGGGCTACCAAATTGGCCCCCTCCCTGAAAACCTTCAAAGAACAACTATAGTCGGGGACAACTTTTATTTCATCTTTACGTTCACTTTTTATAGCCTTAGTATTATTAAATATTGTAAATTAGGTTTGATTGGTAAATTTCTTTTGTTACTAGTATTTTAACATAGTGATTAGCTCTTATTTTATTCTTTTAAACAGGTCAGGTCGAAAAACATATGTATGAACCTTTAACCTGTATAAATATTATAAAATGGAAAATGAAAAAATTGATCAAAGACCGAAATTAATTTTGGAGGTGGGTGGGGGGTGATGGCTGATAAATTAGTCTAACAGCAGCCGTATTTAACAAAATAAAAGTATTTTACTTAGGTTTCCAGAAAATGAAAATCCTGTCAATATATTTATCGCTACCATTATACGATATGTTGGCCCGCCACACACTGGGTCCTCCAAGACGGAGGAAGGGCCTCAAACGCGTTGGATAATACGATATTCTTGCAAATCTTATTATGAACGGTTTGTAAAGGAGTCATAATCTGTTTTCCAATTAGGTTGTCGAAATGGAGCCAAAACCTTCTCAATTAATGTATCGGTGCACATCCGAAAAGTCATAAAAGTATGCCCTTTCAGACTGTCGTGTTGATCAAGTGATGTGAACATGGTGTTTGTGACGTCACGATTATGCGGAAGGCTCGGGCGAACTCGTCCGTGCTCGGAAAATGCTCGGTGGCTAACTTTGACACTCAATAACTCGAAAACTGTGTTGGATATTTAAAAAATAATAATGTATCAGGTATTTATGCTCGATATGCCTTCATTTGAGGTCAAGTTATTTTTGCGTGTCAGTACACCTTTAAAGCATCCTTATCAGCAACTCATCCAGTACGCATCAAATTAGCTCTCCTGGAAAACAGGATCAGATGCCAGCAACTGGAATTGCAGCTTGAAGAAATGAAGAGGGACACCAAGGCAAAGCCTGTAAGCAATTACCTTGGAGATGATTTGAAAGAGTTATTCAGATCTTGAAATAACAGAAATATTCCCCCATTTATGAATCTTTTCTGGGAAGAGCAATAAAAATATTTGCAGCAAAGACCAAGCCAAGCTAGATACCATCCAATGATTATTAAGTATTGCTTGGCACTTGCTGCCAAGTCTACATCTGCCTATAAGGAAATGAGGTTGATGAAAAACATGGAAGTGGTGTATTGATTCTTCCAAGCCTTCGTACTCTCAGAGACTATAGACATTACATTCGCCTAAAACGCGGTTTTAATGATGCTGTTGTCAGTTAGTTGGAGAAAGGAACAAGAGAATTCACAAATGTTGAAAGATACATTATACATCGCTTTGATGAAATGAAGATACAAGAAGATCTTGTATGGGACAAAAATTTAGGTGAATTGATAGGGTTTGTTGATTTGGGTGACCCGAAGTTAACTTTGAAACCCTTAAAACAGTAGATGAAGTAGCAACCCATGTTCCTAGTTTTCTTTCTGAAAAGTGTTGTAAACCCACTGTCCTATCGTTTTGCAGCATTTGCAACCACAGGTGTCACTTCCCCTCAGCTTTTCTGCTGTTTTCGCGAGCAGTTGGCATCCTTGAACCTGCATGTAATTTATATGTAATAGGAACAGTTGGAGATGGTGCATCTTCTAATCATTCATTTATTCACATGCACAAGGAAATTGAAGTTAAAGCACAGAATGGGATTGTTTACCGTGCCATGAATATTTATGCATTTTGTTTTTGTCATGGAAATTGATTTTGTTATATTTTGAACCAAAAAAACTGGTTAAGTAATAGTCTCTCTTTATTTTATGACTAAAAACTTCATCCTTGTAGAAATGTGCTACAGTATAGGGTTCATTTTTTACTTTAAGTTTCAGGCAAAATGTTAAGTGGATCACACAAAATTACAAAGAGGGCACATATGTAGACCAGAGAAGTAGAGTGGCAAACAAAACAGGCTTAAGAGTTAGAATATTTTCTTGATTATATAACAAAAGTTTCTTATGAAAGTTTCAGTACACAGAAGTTTAAATTGACAACCAATAGATAACATACAAGCTTCTTTTCCAGGAAAGATTATTTCCAGCTATATATATCCACTGGAAAGTATATCAGGCTGGTCTCCTTAGAGCACTCAAAGACGAAAGCAATCCTGCTGTTCTAGCCGGAGATGCCTGCCATGACAGCATGGGTCACAGTGCAAAATATGGCACTTATTCGGTTTATTCATACTCTCAGTCGGCTGTGATACATTTTGATCTTGTGCAGGTAACAATTTAATAAAAGACTGTTCTTCAATTTTTTTTTGCATTTATATATACAACATATGAGACAGGCGATTCAGGCATGCAATACAGGAGTATCTACTTCGAATCATCCAAAAATACCCATGATATTATACTTCCTGTGGTAATACAGAAAAGCCCATTTTAATACCTTGTACATAAATTACATTCCAGAGAAATCAAGCTGGTAGCAGCAGTGCTATGGAATTATATGGATTCAAACTCTGTCTAGAGACTTTACTGAGAGATGTCTCAATTTCCAAATTTGTCTCAGATCGCCACATAGGCATATCAAGCTTTATACAAGAGAACCATCTAGAAATAATTCATCGTTATGACATCTGGAATGTTGCAAAAAGTATGTTTAACAGCTTTCTTTGTATAATTGCCTTGCAAACGTTTTCAAAGGGTGTTTTATTTTTTGTTTATTATTATTCACAACTTCCTTCCATTATTAGCACAATTGCAAATCTTACCATTTTTAACACAATTGCAAATCTTATAATTTTTTATTTCCGACTTCAGAAAGGAATAAAATGTTAACAAAACTTGGCAAAGAAAAGGGTTGTGAAGTCATCAACGAGTGGATACGATCATGTGTTAATCATGTGTATTGGCGTGCCACAACAACGATGGATGGGAATGGTGATGTGATACTTGCCAAGTACAAAGCTTTTTTAAGCCACATACTAAATAAGCACGAGAATCTACCCGACCCATTATTCAGTAGTTGCAGTCATGGTCCAGATTTAACAAAGCGCAAATGGTTGTTCAAAGGTTAGTTATGAAAATTGCTAAATTTTTAATCATTCGAAAGTAGAAGCTCATTCAATGTACAGTACTCATGTCATGTTATCAACAAGTCATTTAACTGCAGATTCTGATGCATACGAAAAAGTCTGCAAAGCCCTGACAAAGCCAGGATTCCTAAAAGGCATAAAGAAGCTTTCAAATGATGGGCAGACTAGATGTTTGGAAGGTTTTCATTCTGTAGTCAACCAATTTGCACCAAAATGATTTGTTATTCATATGTTGGAATGTACTGCAGGTAACAAATAAATATACTAGTCAGTTTTGATAAAGATTCAGAGTCCCTGAAATCAAAAGGTTTTTTTACAAATATTTAGAGATTTGAAAAAAATTATATTAGCTTCATGAGATGTAAATAAGAACTTCAAATAACTTTGTATATACTTTAAAATATCAAAATTGGATAATTCCAGGCATGCTCTAGCTGCAATACATTTCAATTATAATGTCAACCGTGATGTAAAAAGAAAGAAGAATGGGTCTGTGCAGATTAAAGTAGCCTACCCAAAATTAAAAAATGGTACAGCAACAGTATGTGATGTTCCAGTGGCACAAAATTTTGGTAAGAATTCCTTTCTTAAATTCTCAATTAACATTAAACTTAATTTTCTGAAAGTTTTCTAATTACACATTTGCTTTTTCAGAATTTCACTTTGACTCAATAAAAAATCTAATACAGCCCTGCTGCAGTTAAGGTTATAATTTTGAATTAAATGAAAACAAATGGCAATAGACAATCAAAGGAAATTTGAGCTTCAGAATAAAGGATTCTCGCATTCTGTATTAAGGAAACTCTTACTGAATTATATCCACAGATTATGTGGAAGACATTTATCAGACCATCCTTAATGGCATCAAGTCACAAACAATGTTACAGGATGCAGTAGATGAGTTGAAGGATCAAACACCTCCACCCATGAACTCTACACTTAAGAAACAGCCACGAATTCTAGCTGTTGAAAAGCATACTGCGAGAAAATCATTAGTTGCTACTGATGTAACGCCAACAATGCCAGGTCAGCAATTGTTTTATAACCCATTGATCAAACATATCCTTGGTTAAAATCATATTATAATGATAAAAGCATCTTTCTTAATCCATGCTGTATAATCCTGATTTGCAGAGCAAAAATATGTTACAAACATACAATCAGATACATACAATGTACCTCTTAGCATTAAGAAACTTCTTCTTTTTCATGACAGTTAACCAAATTGTACAAACTGCAACAAAGCAAAGATCAAAGCCTCAATGCTCTGTTTGTAAGCATCCGATGAAAGGACACAAGAAAGTCGACTGTCCAACCAATAAATAACATTAAAATTGTATGGTTGAGAAAGCTATCAAAGTATCAGGGAGAAGAATTTACTTTTGGAAACTTAGATTTACTCTGAACTATTACTCTCAAACCCCTTTGCATTTCCTGCCAAAACTGGAAATTCTTGTCGAATTGCATTATATGCACAGGCCGGCAAGGGAATTCTTTTGTTTCCAAGACGACCGTGTATCAACCTCGTGAAGGATCTGTATGAGATACTTCATAGGAACCTGAAGAAAAAAGATAACACTGAATGGTGTTTATTTTGTGATGAAAACTCACAACACAGTGAAATATATTGAACCATATAAAAAACCATCACACATTAGATTTAATTTTAAAAAAAGGAAAAAAATCTATGGTACCCTTAACAGCTTTAGCCTTATGAAAATAGAAAATGTGTTAACTGTATATAAAACTCTGTTAACTTTGGATACGTATACTTGTGAAAGTGCAATTTGTTGTTTAAATTTGAAAAAGATGCACTTACTTATTTTCAAATCCAGTACGCTTGTATCTTGTTTTGTCTTTTTTCAAAGCTCTATGCTATCACACCTAAGGACCATTTATTGAGGCACACGTTTAAACCCAGGGTGCTCAACCACACATGTTGGAGTCTGTTCGCCAATATCTTGCCTTACTTCTACAGTTGTCAATGATGATATACAACCTTTAATTTCAGTGCAGCATTTGCATTCTCTAGCCTTGGCAAGTCTGTCTATAGCACATTTGCACCTAAAGAAAAAGGCATAATCCTTATAGATCTGAGGCAGTTATCCGTAACTATTTAACATAAACATTTATATTACTATATCTCTAGGTATTCACTTTTGGATTATGTAAATTACGTACAAAAGGGGAATATGGGTCAATCAAAGACCCACAAGTTTTAATTTTCAATGGGCCCCTTCAACCAGTTTGTTATTTGAGGTTTTAGTTTTCGATAAATACTTTGATTTTGATGTAAATTGGTTAAATTTGCACCTCATATTTCGGTATTCAAGTATTTAAGGCTTGAATGTAGAATCTATGAAAAATAAGCCCTAAGATGCCAACGACTCATATATTCAACTTAATTAGATTCCTAAATACATTAATATGAGATGGAAAACACTCATGCCCACATTCGAATATATCGTCATTACTTTGGTCTGTGCCTATCTATTCCGGTTTGTAGAAATACGGTCTCTAGGGATAGAAAGTCTTTGACTAAAAACTCACCAAGAGTCCAGTTGTTCGATGCCTTCAAAATGTCTCAATAAGATGCTTTCTTCTTCTCAACTTTCCTGAATAGCCCTTTCATAATTTCGAACAAACTCTTCGTCCGCAACGGGATCGTATTGGAGTAGGCCATTATCATCGTCCCTACTTGAATCGACTTTAGCGGCCGCGGCGGCACCTATTTCCTCGTTTCCTGCAACCTCTATAGCATAATTCTTTTCAGACTCATAATCATAACTAGCATTCGCATTAGACACATCGCTTTCGAAAGAAGACATGGTAAAATATTGGAAATATTGAACAAAGTACGCGCAGACAGGGTCTTCGTCCAGATACGATTCCAATATGGGTTCATGGTATGACGTAGCTAAGGCTCATTCCCAGTCCACCCTTAAAATGCGGTACTGCATCGCGAGGGGTGTGAAATAAAACCACTATATTTCTGAATTCCTTTGCAATTACACAACGAAAAATGGTTTTGTAACTTCCTATGTACATTGGTCTTTTGTTTTCATAAACTCCCTCCAAGGTGAAGGGGCACTTTAATATCTGGGTTATGTCTGTCTACTCTTGAGCATCAAAAGTTAGCTTCTCGATGAAATGTAAATGTGCTGACCACACAGTTGACCTTGATAAACAGCAGTTTCCCCAATTTGCACAAGGCACTGTCTATAGTACTTGTGGTTTTTTTCAAGCATATATATCTCCTTCTTGCCTTAAGTAAGACTGATGCCAAGATCCACTTGAGAAATGTATCTAATCAATGAAGGGCATTTAACTTCTAGGCTGAGCACCCTGCCACAGCTACATGAGACGATTCTTTCTGGACTACGACCAATGAATGGTATCTTTTTGCACAAAAATTAATTCATATCCTCTGGTTTGTGCATCTTTTATGATAGGTCAAATATTTGTCATACAATTGCTGAGCAGCTTCTACTTCCATGCTATCATGCTTTTTAGCAAAAATGTTTTAATGTAGCTCTGCCTTTCCAACTACATAGAGTCATGATCCCCTTATAAGTGGATTTGATTTTTTTGTATGAATTCTGACAGTGCCATTTTAAAAATTATTATGAAGGAGTTGGGGTTTGTTTATTTTCAAAGAGCACACAAAATTATTGTGCTGACAACATAACTCATACTTTTGCTTATAATCGTTAATTCATTTTATTCATAAAAGCTAGGGGAATCTTCAAGAAGTAAGTAGAATGTAAAAGAAGTGAGTAAAAAGTAGGCCTTTGACTTCTCTTGCTTCCCCCTGTTGGTTTTTTTGCCAGAACAAAACAAAATCCTACAACGTTTCTTTGTCTCTCAAAAACAAATTTTAGTTGAAACCCAAACAACAGCTCGCACAATTTCCATTCAAGCGGTTTTTTGGAAACACTTTCATTTGCCTAATGGCTTCCTTATGGAATGGTGGGCTGCCTGTTTTGTTGCTTGACAAATTTTGAGTGGCTGAACGTGTGTCACATGAAAAATTATCTTTCAAGTTTGAAAACCAAACTGGGGGTAACTTTAATTTTTCTTTACTCTGACTTTGAGAACAATTGGCTCAATGAAAGTCTCATTTGATATTGACATATGATAAAGGTAGAAAGAAAGAATGCAGATGATAATTCCGGATTTTCTCCATTGTGCACTTTTTTGCAAGACTAAATTTGAGTTGTCCTATGAGGATCGATTGGCCTAAGTTTTTCACCAAAATAAGTACCGGAAATGTACCATGGCAAATATTTGACGTGGTAATGTGAAATCTAGACTGAATCTCAATGCTTTTAAAAGTATATATAAACCGTTTTTTGCAAAATAATGATGAGTTACAGCTTTTTCACATGACAATGTGCATGGTAATAGCCATTATTGTGTACCACCATCGACTTTTTGATTATTTTATTAAAAATTCTTCGGCCCTCCTTGTGGCAAACTACAGATGATACATCCTTGTAAGACGCTTGGGATCCTTGGCATTTGGAAAACTGTTTGCTCCAACACTTCAAAATGAATTGAGATTCTGGACTGTGCCACCGTTGTGTATCATTGGATGATTCTTTTGGTGGTGTATCTGCTGAAGATGATGCTGAAGCTGCAGAGGTTGATGCTGAAGTTGATGTTGAAAATAATGCTGACGTTGATGTTGAAAATGATGAAGACGTTGATTCTGAAGAAGATTTGGAAGGTGACGTTGGAGGTGATGCCGATGTTGATACTGTGGAGGATGCTGATGCCGTCGTTCCCTGCTAAGATATGAATAGATATGAGCACTCTAATCTGTCCATTCTTCATTTGCATCTTCTGCTGTTGGCAAGCGGGCTAAGTGAAATCGTTTTTCATCTATACTCTACACCGAACCTATGATATGAGCTCACGTTTTTGCCACTAAACTACTTCTGTAGCTTAATCATTGAAGGGTAAATATGAAAATTGATATCAAACCAATTTTATGAAAGGAGTACTTCCCTAATTATAGGTGGTAGCATCTGCACCACAAATTAGGCAAATGTCACTTATTGCATCTATGACAAAAGACAGTCTAAATGTTTTAATGGAATACAAACAGAATATTATTTTGTGATGTACCAATGGGCCTTCAAATATATTGAATAGGAATGGACCTTCCATAGAAATAACGTATCGTCTACTGGAAAAATTCTCTTATACAGTATTTACATTATTGAATTATTTGCAGGCTTTTAACAGACTTGACATAAATTTGATGTAAATTTCGAAAGGCTCTTTCACTAGCGCTGGGTCTGCCAAATAGCGGTATAAAAATTGCAATTCTATCCACAAAAGACCTATCAATTTTCATTGATTGGGCAGAAAAAAATTGCTTTTACCCAATATTGATGTGGTCAACTATTCTAAGTATTCTCTAATCAGGCTTCTAATATAGATTATATTTTGATTTTTATGTTTAAATTTGATGTCAATAATACGATGGTAAATATCCATGTCTATAATACCTGGAAATGTTATGAGAGAGGTGCCAAGTAGATTTCTTTCCCTTGTCGCATCGATGCTTGTGGGAAGAGTTTCCTTCCGAGGATAACATCAGGGTACTACAAAAACGTAGAATAGTATTCTAGCTTTAAAATTGATTTGAGGAAAAACATATGCATTCAAAAGTGGTATATGTACACAAAATAGATTATGATTAACTGGTTATTTTCATTATCTTCTATTTTGCAGCATCCATTTAAAGAAACACTAAAATGTAATAAGCAATTTTCAAGAAATGAGATGCAAAAGAACGAAAATGTATTTCTCTGTGTCAGCAAAGATTATGAGGGCAGTCAGATTATAAATACATACCTTTAAGCAATCAATTGAACAAGAATATGAATCTTGCTCGGAGCGAGTATGAAGTTGGGCTTGCAAATAGCCATTGGGCACTGTGAGGATCACACCTCGCATTGATGCTTAACCTAGTGTGTGCAAAATTTCAACATTAACAGTCATATAACAACTTTGTAAATGTTTTATAATTTAGCATAAAAGTTACAATACTATGATAAAGTCGACAATAAACTACCTCCATTCAATTTTGGTCTCTTTGAGTTCTTTTCTTGTCGCTTGACGTAGTGGGTCAATGTAGGTGACTTTTCTGTTCCTCGGGTAGATCACCTTGAAAGAGCATGACTTTTAATACAAAACAGGTAAAGCTTTCTTTCCAAGACTACAGAGAATATACTGAAAGCCATTTTCATTTCTCAGTGCAATTAAGAACAAAGTTGAAACTACTCACAAGTAATACCTGGAGGTCTACCAGCTTTTCCTGGAGTTGCAACTGGGCAAACTTGTCTGTTAGAATGAATAACAGCGTCAGCTATCTTCAGGATGAGCTTCAGAAAAGATAACTGATTTCTTCTTCCAATACCCTGTTCCTTGCAATGTCTCTTGTACAGCAACCAGGCATTCACTTTTGCGATGTCAATGCAATGCCAGAAGATCTTTATGTACCATCTTCTGGTCTTGACAGTGATGCAATAAAGGCTTATCAACATGTCACAAAGATCTACACCTCCCATATCTTCATTATAAAACAAAATAAATTTTGGGCATGCAATTTATTTCCTTACTTTGTTGTAAGTGCACCATCTCTCAATGCTGGATGCAATATGAACACAGTTGTTATCTAACCATGTTGTCACAACAATCCCTGAATTCATGTCTGACTTATAGTCCATTGATCCACGACCTGCCTTTTTCATCTCTTTATTGGATTGCAATGGGCTGCCAATCTCAAAACAGTGTTTGGGCAAAAAAGCGATGATGCAAGTTAATGCAGAGCTATTTTCCATTCCAGCAAGAAGCCCTGACATGAATCCGATGGAGAATGTATTCTCAATCGCAAAGATAATTTTGAATGATGAGGCCATAGAGAAACAAATTTGCTGTGAAACAATAGAGGAGTATCATGAGAGAATACTAAATGTATTACAAGGAATTCCAGTTGATAAAATTGACAAAATTGATTATTCGATGAATCACAGAATGCAGATGATTGTCAAATCTAAAGGTGAACAAAAAGTATTGACTCATCATAGGTAGTAAAAAGGGAACAAATCTTTTTTGTAATGTTATGATAACATAAGTAAAATTTAACAAAATATTGTAGAATCAAGACTTATTTTGTTTGAGTGTGCTATTCTCATGAAGGTTCATACAATAGAAACAATGTCTCTCAATCATTCAAAATCTTTACAGAGTTACAATGTGAAAGTTTTAAAGAAAATTCAAGTTCTGATAAGGGTTTATTTTCATATGCATAAAAAATGACGGATCCCACCCGAGTTCCACACGGGTCCCACTACAACTGCATATGACCAAGTATGGATATGCACGAGTTCCAACGGGTCTCACTGATAAATTAAAAATATATAGTATAATTTCTATTTTATAAGTTGGGACCTGTTGAAACCCGTTGGAACTCGTGTATCTCAATACTTGGCCATATCCAACTATAATGGGACCTGTGTGGAACCCATTGGAATAAACATAACAGCATAGAGCAATCAATATGCGATTGTAAATTAATTAGTATTAATTAAAGTAACAATCATAATGATAATTATATTGATAATTAAAATAATAATTACAGTTATAATAATAATTATCATTACTTTCATTATTATTATCACAATTATGATAATAATGATTATTACTATAATTATCAGCATCATTGAAGTTATCATTATTACTCATTTTTAATTGATATTATTGTTTTATATAAGCTACTAAAGTAGGAAAAAGTTCACATCCATTGATTGGATTCTATTTAAAATTGTCTTTTTTCAGTCACTTCCAAGTATAACCAGACGAGCAAAACAAACTGAGCAGTTTGCCAAATCTTTTTGTTGTTGCTCAGGCATCTGGTGGGAAAATTGAAATACCTTCCATCTGGCAGCCATTATCTCGTTCTCTCATTCTTTTGTCGCATTGTATCTCCCCAAGAATTTTATTTGCTCCTTGCCAGTAGCCAAAATCAGAGTATCCTTGTCGAAAAGGATGTATTGGGCATATGTAGACTTTGGAGCAGCCAAGTGCACAGTTTGTCCCTTCAAAAAACATAGAAATTCATTCCAGGCCATTATTTCGGTGCTATACCGAAAGTCATTGAGCAATATAACTTGGGCTTTCTCAGCTCCCAACCAAGCAAAGATAGTGTTAGCAGGGTTTGTGAACGTTTCGAAGAGGTCATTCAGAGGATTCAATAAAAATGTTTTCCCGCAGTTTGCAGGGCCAGTGATCATTATGTTTCTAAACTTTCCTCTCCCCTCCTCCAAAAGATTACACATTGCATCGGGAAAAACATATTTGTTTACTTTATTGTTGTGCAACACTTCCACAGCACATTCAAACCAGAGCCCATTACAGCTGCTCTTGCATTCTTTTGCCACCTCTTCTTTAACCATTTCCATTCACGACATTTTGGCCTTTGCTATAGATGCTGATGCACCATGCATTTTCCAAGTTGTAGCTATGAGCTTTTTCAAGGCTTTAGCAGATCTACCCAGTACATAATTGGCAAGTTCAAGCCTGCCCTCTTCTCTCTGGGTGCTTGCAAGAGCTAATAGTTCTTGGCCTTTTCAAGCAAAACCTCTGCCAATTCTAAATTGGACTGTCTCCGACGCTTGGCCCCTTGAGATGTTCCTGGCTGTGCATCACTGTTGCATTGTTGCTGCGACCCCCTTTGCTTCATCAGTGCTTTTGTGGGTTTCAAAGTTTTTGGTGAAGCCCCCAGCGACAAGTCTGGATATCCTTTACTAAGAAAAGCGGCCTGTCTTCCTTGACTATGAATCGGTAGGCATTGTAATAATTGTAGTGTTTTTGTTCTGAGAAATGAACAGATATTCCATACCTCTCCAGCAAAAACCATTTAGCTGACAGCCAACGGCAATTGCCAGAAAATTTGATAGCCATATGCTAGTGAACACCGCTATCTTTGAGGGCTTTTCACTGCGTACCCAATGCACAGCAATTTATTCAACTTCGTCATAGAAAAGGCTTCCAATGTTGCATCAGCAAATGATTGGCGAATTGGAAATATTTTTGTCTGCTTTGCTTTATGTTATAAGGTAACAATTTCGATTAGCCTTGTCATCCAACTAAACAAAACCATCATCACTGTCCGTCTCTGTGACTGTTTCTTCTGCTTTTTCATTCATATTCAGGCAATTGAAGCTCTCTATAGTTATAATATTATAATTTGAAAGACGGAAACCGATGGTGCTCTTCTATGTGAAAAGAAAATTTGTTTTTCTTCTAATATTTAGGCCATTATATACATATCTAGTGAATAGCTAGTTAAAAATAGCACCTCAATCACATACAGTCACACACTCTGAGTGCAGGGAATCAATTTTCACAAGTGATTATCTGGGTGAACAAGTGTTCAGAATTAGCTCAAAATATTCATAACAGGAAATAGACATATTTATGATCATAGAAAGTGAATTTTATTTTCAATCCCGTTCGTTTTGGCACAAATATCATTTTTACATTGGTTCTCAGTGCAATACCCTTAAACAGACAATCCTGGACAAAAGGTTATGAGACAATTACTTTGTAAGTGATCTTCTGCGTAATTGCCTTCAAAAAAGTGGTATGCCCCTCCCCCCAATGTCAATGTTGGTGGTGGGTAATGGCAGTTGATTGTGGATGCCAGAAAACCTAAAAAATCAACATCAACATTGATATTGGGGGTTAGGTGATTTTGCAATAAATGATTATAACAGAAAATGTCTCCTAACTTTTGTCCAGGAATGTGGCTTGACTTCATGCCTTGTTCGACTTTCCAGGTCGATACCATATGCCCCTCTTTTGTTAGTTGTTAATAACTTGATAGCGAAAAGGTTAGAACTTGCACCATCACATACAATCACACGAGTCTCAAACCCAAAGTTATGGAAGACTCTCATTGTCTCAAACAATGTCTCAATCACAGTGTTGTGGTCAATGGTGGTTTTGAGGCTAAAGTAGGGACCAATTATGTCATATGAGGATGTCAAGTCCCTCCAAAGATACTGCAATATATATTCAGCTGGAACTGCACTATCAGATATCAATACTTTGTAAATATCATGAAGATCTGTCCTCTCTTCCTCTGTCATATCAAACCCCAAGAATTGTTCACTTTTCATGTTCATTGCAATTTTGGCTATGACTTTAACCTCATCCAAGATCAAGACTCCAAGGCTTAATGGTTTTTCTAGACCTTTCCTCGTTGTTTCCTTGCAAAACAATTGGTATTCTTCCTGCTTTTCTTGCAAGTATCAATTATTGCAAGTATCAAATTCCAACTGCCCTTTTGGGGTTCAGGCCCTTAAGAGTTTTTACCCCAGTTAAATGGCTGATATGATTTCAGTAGCGAATCTAGCATTAAAAATCTTGGGGTGGGGCAGGCCAGAAGCCAAACTTTCAGTTATAGGAGCCAATGCTAGCCATGACTTTGCCAACTGGTAGGATGTAAAGCAGTGGCGTCGTCGCTCAAAATTAGCTAAAGGCACCGAATTTTAGCACCCCCTAGATAAATATGTCTTTGGTACACCACTTATGTTAGTAATGGTGATTCTTCTGCTTATGCTGAAGTTGCTGATACAGTCTTTCAAAAATATGGAGAGCAATACCTTGTGCTGAAAGAGGACTGCATTGGTCATATCCAGAAAAGGATGGGGGCTGCTCTACGCAATTCAAAAACAAAAATAAAGTGAGAAAATTATCAGATTGTGGAGTCTTGGTGGCCGTGGGAGACTAACTGATGCTGTTATTGACTCTTTCCAGAACTACTATGGTTATGTTATAAGAAGTAATAGCAATGGCATTATGGTAATAAGTAGATAAGGGCAGTGTGGACCATATATTATCACTGTATAAAAAATGATGGAGAGTCTCTTGAAGTTCAGCATCGTTTATGCCCAAGAAGAGTATCTTCATGGTGCAAATATAAGAAAGACCTAATGAAGAAAACAAACACATGATCAATCAAAATGTCTTCCTTCTGTTTTTATAAATGAGTCGAGATCAATATTTGAGAGACTTTCTGATCATAATATTTTGCAACGTTGCTTGAAAGAACTGACGCAAAACCAGAACAAATCATTGAACAAAGTTCTTTGGTCAAAATGCCCAAAGCGAGTTTTTGTGGTAGGAGGTAATTAGAAACAGCAGTTTGTGCCTTAAATTTACAGTGGAATGTAGGTGCAGCTAGTGCAGGGAATGTGCTCTCAAGGAGGGGTGTCCAAAACATTGGAATAAATACCTTTATTCCAATGTTTCTGTAAGCAAATGACAGAAGAATAGAGAAAGTGGCAGACAAATGTAAAGAGAAATACAGAAAAAGAGGGCAGAAGCTCAGACAGTCCAGAAAGCAGAGCATAAAATCTGGGAAATCCTATTTATTTGGATCATTCAGTTTACACATTTCAGATTTTACTGAAATAGAACAATTTGAACTCGACGATATGCATTTTCGTGTAAAGTGGATAAGACCACCTTAAAGCTGTCTGTTGTGGAGTTCATGGTCATACATTTTGATTTGAGTGTATGATCGATTATATTCTGATACGTGACTGCACTGTACCACAGCAGTGGAATCTATTATTGAACACTACAATATATGTGGTAGCGTACATTTCCTTAAAGGTTGTACACTCACTATTACAAAAGATATTATTGAAATTGACAATTTTTAGATGCGTACAATGGATTTTGCCCTATAAGGTTTCAAGCAGATCTTCAAAGGAACAGTAAGTGTACGCTAGTTTTATTTTCTTTTCAAAAAAGGTATACAATGGATTATCCTGTACAAGGTCCACCCTGATGTTTTAAAAAGTACCCCAAACCATATATGATTATTTAATTGTTTTCTTATTTTAATAGATATAAATTTCGCTTAATTGTCAAGGCTTTGGCCTTTTAAATTTTCTTGTTTTAGCTAGTGCAGGCTGCAAGTTAGTATGCTGTTCAGAAGATTGGTGTTACGCTATGATGAAGTCCGCATATAAAGATTCAAATGAAGTTAAGGAGGGCATTATTGGAGTCTATTTGACTTGTATGTGTAATAGGAGGGGGAAATAAGGTTTTGAATTTTCCTGAGAGCGTCATTGACGACATTGACAATCTTGCTTGGTTGCTTGCTGGCTTCCTTGCTTGTTTGCGTTTGTATAAAATATTTTGTATTTTACTTTTAAAATTCTGTTACCTATAATCGATGATAGAAAGTACAAAGTTTGATTGAATTATTTAAAATAAATTGAAAATTTGGAAAAAAAAATATAAAATGTATGAGAGAGATAGAGTGTATGTACTAAAGAGTAGGATTAGGAGTAGAAGATTAATAGATTGTTCTTTTTATCAAAAGAAAACACAGAAAAGCCATTTTTAACATTTGTCAAAGAAAGACAAATGAGGATGGGAAAGAAAGCCGGCTTGGTTCCACTGGGAAAAACATAGAGGAGCCATTTGAAACGACACCACAGGATTATACAAGTGGGAAGATACAAGTAGGAAGATGCATGGAAATGAGAAATGTAAGTTGTAAATAGTTAAATATATTCAAGTTTTTTTCTTTTCTTCATTTTTCTTTTCTCGCAATATCATGAAGTACATCAAAAGTACAGTATCCTTTGTTACAGTATTTCTTTGAAATATGTTCCTTTGAAAATTGGGGAACTACAAGGAGAGGGCTGGAAAAGAAATATGAAGAGATCGTATTAATTGTTCCAATTTTTGAAAAATCTTCCTAGGTTGCCTACCATAACAATTAAGGAAATAAGACGTGAAGAGAATCAATAGTTGTGAAAAGAAATAGAGAATTAATAGTTGTGAAACTTGAAATATAAATCGACAATGGTCTTCTGCTAAACAATCCCCATATATACTTAATAATGTTTTGTTTTTCATAATACATGCTTCTATTACTGAGTTATCCATGATATTTTTTAAATAATGCATCATTAAAAAAATAACGAGCAATTTAAAATATATTCAAAAATTTAAAACTATTTGTATTTTTTCGTTAAAAGTTTATCATGACCAGAAATTATGTGATGTTTAATTTGTTTTTTTCCAATTTTGGATGCCTTCCTCACAGCCTCTTTTTCAAGATTAGTAATTATTTGTTTTGTTTTCAGTATTGCAGCTCTCTTACCATGCTGTTTTAAACTGCGTTCTCTCCTATTTGTTTTTCAGACAAAATTTTTCCAGCTACAAATCAATGTCTTTTGGCAGCACACATTAGGCACACACTAGGTGCAAGAAGTATTGCGCAAACCTTTGAGAAAATAATGTTGCAATCCTCTTCAAAAAGACTGGAACTGTTTATGCAACGAGACAAATGACCTAGCAAAAATTAGTGGTTTTCAAGCGTGTTTAGCTGCCTTTGCACAAATTTCGGAAAATTTTAACATAAGGCTGGTTCAGTGTTTTGTTTAGACTGTTTTTTAAATGCTGGTCAAAAAAAAGTTTCACTGAACATTTACTACCAGAAGCCAACTTGACTAAGGTAAATGATAATTTTGCAGGAAAATTATATTTATACTGTTATTAATATTTTTATAATTTGCTTAGCATCCATCCATTGATCTTTATATTGCAAAAATCTTGTTATCTGATTTAAAAGCTACCTATTCACAGTAATAAATATCACTGATACCTCTCCCTACCTCCACTACCAACCCCCCAAAAAAATTTCAACATTTTTAATCCCTTTGTCTTTCATTAAGAATTGCCAACAACTATGAACAACTCCTAAATATCCCAAACAGGAACCTCATGTATCCTTAAATTATCTATATACACACAGAATAATTTTGTATTAACGCAAAAATTTGTTAAAAGCAATGTTGTTGAGCAAGTGTATAAAGCTGTCTCTTTCTTGTTGAAACTGTCCTAACAGCTTGACAAAATACTTAAACATCAAATAGACATTGTCAGCAATGAAGCACTAGAAGAATTCCATTACCAAAATGAGGTTTTTTAAAAATGGTTTCACTGCATACAATGATACTAATATAAATAGTTAATTACATAATAAGTATATAAATCAGATTGAAAGAGCAGTGCAGGTGAATACACATCAACTGTAAAGTAATAAATATCAAAACTTTAACTGACAGGCAGGCATATAGAGGGAAAATGACAAATGAATGCACTGTTGCTTAGTACTCGGCCTAGTCCAAAAATGGGAACATCCTGTTGCTACACTAATAGAAAGATTTACTAATGTGCAGCCCTCTTTGTCATATATCTACCTGATGTTTCCTGGTTTAAATATATCTAGTAGTCTCTATTTGTAAACCTGAGATGCTTCTGTAAATTTGAGGTTCCCTTTGTACTTAATTACTTTCTTCAAGTTATTAAAAACAAAGAGCCTGTGAAAAAGCGTCCACGTCACGATAGAATATTCAAAGACTTGGCTCAAGTCAGCAGTGATGTTGGCTTTGTATGGTATAGTGCTGAAAACAGTTAGTATATCGTTCCAGCAATTATTTTGGGGCAGCTGCAACTAAAACATGCACCTCAAGAAAAAGAAAATAAGCTTGATATTATAGCCAACACCAAATTATCTAGCATTAGAGGTGGAGTAAAGAAGGTAAGACAACATCTCTGGGAGAATTTAGGTTGTCCAATACTGCTTGCAAATCCATCAGTCTTTACACCAGCTGATATGCAAAGCATTTGCAGAAAAGCGGAGGTGCCTAACCTACTGAACACCATAAACTATCTTTTGTCAGCCACAGAACAAAGCAAACATGTAGTTGAAAAAAATTAATCAAGAGCTGCTAATATCCTCCACATGTTAATGTTTGCCCAGTCTCAGAAGTGCAGCTGGTTTCAACATATAAAAGGAATTGTTTCTCAGAAGACATGGCCTGAGTGAAAGTGGGCTTACAGCTTTATGGCAAGAGGGTCTTACAGTTCATCCAAGAACAGCACCTGTCATAGCAAAAGATGTCAGCTTCCGCTATGAGTCGCTAATATAAGTTTGGATAGAGCAGGGTTGTCCAACACTTGGCCCGCGGGCCACATCTTGGCCCGCCATGTTGTCTGTTGTGGTCAAAGTTGTTAAAAGTAACATAGTAGTTATTTTTGTTGCAAGCAGGGGGAGAAGTTTACATTATTCATGGGAGCATTCACGTACACGGCCTAGCCTTAGATGAATCCACTGATAATAGTGACAATGCTCAGCTGGCGATTTTAGTTAGAGGTAAATGAAGTTATTTCTACAAGATTTTATGAAATATGAGTATATGGCTTTTTCTGATACAAATTTTTTGCAATTTTTCAAGTCCCTATCTGTTATCATAGATTTCATCAGTGATTTGATCAATTTATTAAAAATTTTGCTTGTTTTCTTAAGGTACAAACAAGAAGTTTGAATTGTTTGAAGAACTTTTGGATTTGCGTCACATGAAGGGTACTGTGAAAGTAGAGGACATATTGAGGGAGGTAAAAGAGACTTAAATCAAATTTGATCTCTCAGAAGACAAAATCTGTGACATCACAACTGATGGAGCTGCTGCTCTTACTGGCAGAAATAAAGGGTTTGTGTCTTTGCTCAAAAACTCTATTGGTCATGATATAATTTCATATCATTGTATAGTTCACCAGCAACAACTCTGTGCAAAAGTGCTTGACATGAAAGAAGTACTTACTTTTGTTGTTGAAATTGTCAATTTCATATGTGCACGAGGCCTTAAACACAGACAGTTCAAGAACCTGCTGAAAGAATGTGATGCTGACTATGAGAATGTTGTCTATTTCTCTCATTTTATGTGGCTCAGTAGAGCAGCCACATTTAAGAGATTCAGGAATTTGCTACCCGGAATATAGCAGTTTTTGGTCATGAAGCATAGGGACATTACACTGCTTGAAAATTGTGAGTGGCTCAATGACCTGGCATTTTTGATTGATATAACTCAGATGCTCTCTGACCTTAACATCAAGCTTCAAAGTAAAGACCAACTTGTCCACAAAATGTTTGAGCATGTGGAGCCCTTCTTGGCCAAACTAATGCTGATTAAAAACCAGCTGCTGTCAAAGAAGACCACACATCTCTCAATTTTATCTGAAAGGTTTCTGGAAGTATTGATCATGCCAAATACTGTGTTTACTTGAGAAGTTGAAAGATGAGTTTGAAAATAGGTTTCAAGACTTCAAAACAGCAGAGAGCTGCTAGTTGGGAATTTAATTAGATGTCTAATCAAGCATTATTGTAACAAACATAGCGGTATCAATCTGAGGTTTCTATTAATCAGCTACAGTTCTAAATATAAGGGCATGAACCTTTGGGAACAGCTGCTGTTGTGAGATAGCTATTTTAGTGTGAACTTTTTGTCATATTTGCTAAATAGTTCTAAAGTAGTCGAAAATTTACTTAACAGCCAACAAATAAATTTATTTAAACTAACACAGTCTGTCAGCATTCAATAATTTCATAAGGTGTAACACTGAAACGTCTAACAAAACCACTGGTCTCCTCTTTCAAGCAAAGCTAAGGTTGTCTTGGTTTTTGCTTTCCTTCAGCAATTATGCTCTCCTTTTTTACAAGTTATGACATAAATCTGCAGATAGGGTTTGCAAGTTCAAATTTGGCTGTATATATTATCTCTGACATAACATGCTACAATCTCTTTGCCAAAGTCAAATCCAAATTCAATTCCTTGTCTTATCAACATTGCCATGTTCCTCAGGACCTGTTGCCTTATTTTTTCTATCTAGAATTTTAATCAGTTAATGTCTAATGGCATTGTTTGGCCAAATTTTCCCCTACGATTTCTCTATGCCATCAAAGTTCACTTTCAACTCCCTTGCAGTTTTCTCCTGCTCTTTCCCTGCAAAGTTTGTTGTGAATATAATTTTTTTCCATGTTGTATCCTATATAAACCAGCAAGAATTATTTCTTCCAATCCTTAAGCTTTACACATTCTCTTGAGTGCCTTCTCCTTTCTATTTGTGTTTGACTAATGGAGTCTATCAAATAGAGCTAGCTCGCAAAAATTAAAGATACAAAATTGAATAGAGCTGATAGGGCAGGTCTAATGTCACAAGCATTATTATTATTATCAAACAAAGAAATTATTAAATGTCCTTACTCTAGTATATTCAATATTATCTGTTGTGCTTTTAGCTGTTGTGCTGTTGTGCACTCAGAACACAATCATTGTTAACTTCCCCTACTGTATTGGATGCTACACTGGTGAACATACTGCTGATGATTTTTCCTCCTTTCACCTAAAGAGTTCTAAGCTAATTCTTTCTAGAATTTGGTTTATTGATGCGTCCTTAAACTTTTCTAGGGAGTTAGGAATTGAGACACTGACCTTGCCTTTTTCTCCAAAAGCTCTTGTGTCTAGTCTCAAATTATAGAGCAGGCATTGTCAACTGTAGATTCGTCAGTCACAGGCTATTAATATGTAGTTGTTTGATATCCAGATAGATACAAGATGTTTGATATCCAGGTAGAGGGAACCATTTTTTGTAATTCATTTGTCCCATGTCCCAATCGAAAGGTAATTACCTGCGAAGTTCTGCATAGCTGAAATGTTTTTTGAATTTTTTGAGATATGAGTCTAGGAGCTATGAATAAGTGTTCTATAAAAACAGGTAATGTGTGTGTTAGGCTTACCAGCAGGTTTATTGGAAAACTACTTGCAAGCCTTTTTGTAAAACTAGTTGCAAGAAAAGAGCTTTCCAGAAATGAAAAGGGGTGTTCAAAGTTTTCCTTACTTCTATAATGCTTTCAACAAAACTCCATCAAATGTAGATTTTAAAAGCATCTTGATTTCCAGACCATTAAGAATGCCTTTCTATGGCAGAACCTTTATAGAAGCAATGCAGATGCATTGAAAGTGGTTAGTTGTTGCTTCTGAAATATAATTAGGACTAATCTTACCTGGATTATTTATTCTACCCTTATCAAAAATGGGCATAGAAGGAATACCATTGAACATTCTACTGTAAGATCTTTAGAGCCAGTCGCCGTGTACCAAAGCCCTGCATTTAGTTTTTGCCACACACATCCTCTTAGCTTTGATGCTGCTGTTAAGGGATCAAATTTGTGTACAAATATGATCCCATCCAAATAAAAAGCCACATCATTCAACTAGAACTGATTGTCATACATCTTAAGACCTTCTTTTGCAAATTTCTTCTGGATGCACCTGTCTTTATCTGATAGCAGGACCTTTTCTTTTGGAGCCAGTTTCTTGTACCCAGCCATAATTTTTTGATATTTTTATACCAAAAACATGAAAGTATAAACTATCAAGGAGATTTATTTTTTTTGCGAAAAATAAAAATTGTGACTTACAAAAGTAGATATGAATCCAGAAGATCCGTTTGAACTTAAAACAATTGATTTGAACTGTCTAAATTGGATCCTTCCACATTTTATCTCATAAAATTTCCTTATGCTGTAGAACCTTTTTCTCGTACATGATTATTTGTAAAAAGAAGTATATCAATGGTGTATTGAGAGGTTATTAAAGAAAAAACCTTATTCAAATTATTATAAGTGAGTTTTTCTGATTCTTCACTTGGTGACTTCAACATAAAAGGGATAATAGATACATCTTGTGGGAAATATCCTGATGTATCACACGGTCATGCTTATCCTTTTACATTCATTTTGACAAAAAGCTACATTTTATTCCACAGAAAAATGTTTTGTGATCCCTGCAGTAGAGACATGAAAATCAAATTACAATCCTTCGTATGAATTTTAGGAAAGAGAAGTATTGATTGGATATTTTATCTAGTAATGAATATCCCTAAATAAGGATCCACTGATTCTCCCCCACCGTTCTCTCAGTTGTCCTTGGTTACTTATATAGAATCGTTATATGAAGACTCTTGTTATAAAAAACAATGTGCTCAAATTGTACACCTTTGAAGTGGCAAACATGGAAAATTTTGCCTGAGAAGTGTTGAAGATGACTTGCCAATTTTCAATATTACAGCTTCACATTTTCAGAACGGGGAGATTTGACTTGAATTTGACAATGAAATGTCCTCTTTCTTTATGGTTTGGTACCATTTAAAAATATATGTGGTTTGGAGAAAAAAACTTGACTCCTAATAGAATAAGACCTGGATTTGAGCGAGGTCCATTATCAATAGTATATGATTCACTTTTGCAAGAAGGGAACAATTGCCGAGGAAAAAGGAAGGTTGTAACAATAAAAGATCCTGTAGCTAAAACTACTGATTTAAACTAGTGGTGCCTGAACAACATTTTGCTGAACTTCAACCAAATCCACGACCTCCTGGTACCAATTAAACTTGAATGATTATTATTAATGGTAATTTCCTAGAATTGAAAAAATAAACAGGAAGTGATTTTGATTATTTAAGTTTATTGACAACAGAATTCAGAATCCAGTGAATTTTTTTAATGCTGGAATATCAATCTGTACGCAGATAATATTGTGAAAGGTGGGAATCATGTTCTTCATTCATTTGCTCTGGTACTAGTGAGAAGCGAGGATTTCTGTTTGCAGACCTGAACGGAATACTGCCAGGTCACTTAACAGGTCTGGCCACATTCTTCCATTTCTTGCGAGGAACTTGATCTCAAGAGAGAGCTTAACAAAAATAACAAATCAGTGTCAAATTTGGAATGGTAACATTATAATAGTAGCATATCAAAAAAAATTGGAAGTAATGGAATAATTTAGCTTGAAAAATTGATGACTGTTAGTTTGTTTTTACAGAAAAGGAAAAGGTTGCTTGCGGTTGTCTGTCTCGTTAGGAAGGATCTGGTAAGAACTTGCCTTTATAGTTAGAGTTAGGGAGTGTGTTAAAGGCAAATTCCATTACAATAGTGGCACCAACACTGGGCAGATGATTTATATTCATAGAGCGAAAACCTAGATTTGTATCAAGCAAATCCAATGACCAAAGAATGCTTGCTTGTGTTGATTTTACAAAATGTTGAGCAAGTATGGATTACATCAAGGATATAGTATTGCACAGTCTTGTTTGTTTTTTCACAAACCAAATGTTGCTGCTCTTTTTAAAGATATTTTTGAATTTAATTTTGTTCTTGTAATGTGGCTTTTTCAAAGAAACTTGAACTTTTGAACGATGCATGCATAAAACGCTTGCCTTGCCTTGCTGTTTTAAAGATAAACAATAACATCCTCTTTGATCAGGCTGTGCAGGTTGATTGAAGCTTTGTGAACTCACTATGTTCTGTGCGACCTTTTTAAATTCTTCCCTGATGCACCATTTTCTGCAATTTCATAGAATCCAGGGTGACGTTGAAAAATTTTAAGGAAAAACAATAGATATGGAGTCACATGCAATTAATTGAAATTTCGAGTAAAATAAGCTTTAAGAAACTCGCTTTAATCATAAATTTTATCTTAACCCTTTCAAGGCTGAATATAGGTTCATTTGAAATAAAAAATAAATAAGCATGTTTTTTAGGCAAACAGACCAGGAGAAGTTGAATTTCAGAATAATTTTCTGGAAAAAACTAATTTGGGGGCAAATCTTGGGGCTGGCCCTCCCAGCTATTCAAGGATCAAGGATAAAATTATATCTTAACCCTTTCAAGGCTGAATAGTTTGAACGATAGTTTTTCGAATGAAAGAAATAACTCATGTAAAACTGCATATAACTAGCATAAACAGAGTACAAAATCATTCCAAATATTTCATTCTTAATCTATTTTTGGTAGTCTTTGAAGCAGTTTCTCTTCTCTGTCAAACACAAGCCTTTTTTGCACTTATCACATCCCATTCTGGTTTTTCCCCACAGTGAAAGCAGCGAGAAGGATCTGGCCTATGAACAGGACAATGATTGACAGAATCAGTACCAACATCTGTCTGTGGTGCCATTTCAGGTGGTGCCTCAATGCTTGGCTTCTCTCTCCCATTTCTTTGAATTGTAGCCTCTGCAAGTGAGTGTGACACTGAGCATGTGAATTGAAAAAGGTCAAGCTGCTTGGCAATGGGCACACCTGGTTGCTTCATCATTCTGCGGTATAAACACCATGCATTTATGACAGCGCTGCCCAGAATCCGCATGTATCCTTTCTGACATTTGTGATGGAGACGGTAAAGAGATTGAAACATTTCAAACAGGTTTAAATCTCTCATTGCTGCATTGTATGTCATGACAATTTGAGATCTTGGTACCTCAACATATTTGTTATCTATCTTAGACCACCTCTGAACCACAACAGTTGGCTGGATGTAAACATAATTTGATGCTAGCTGAATCAGCTTTTTATTCTGTTTTCTTTTGGGTCTGGGGCACCTTCCATCTGAAAATCGTAGCAGAACCCACTTGGACCATTTCTGGAAAAAAGTTTGAAGCCCCATTTATTTGGCTTCTTTGGGAGATACCTTCGTAGGCTGCTTTTCCCTTTGAAAGGAATCATCTGCTTATCAATAGAATTGATCTCTTAAGGTGACACAGCCAAGCAATTTTTTCTCATCATTTGCAGCCGTGGTCTTATCTTGTACAGCTTATCATAAGTATCGTCAGTTTTGCTTTTGAGTTGTCGTTGAAGTGCAGGAAGCCCTTCAATTTCTTAAAGCTGTCCTTGCTCATTAAGCTAGCAATTGGGGTGTTCCTGGTTTCAGCTTCCCAATACTTTGAATATCTAGGCATTTGGACAATACACATCTCGAGAAAGACTGAGAAGAGCCGTTCTATCTCTGTTTTTTGAAGTTGCAATGCTCCCTTTGGCAACATCACACTGAATTGAATACAGATTTGTTTGATCTGCAATCAGCTGGGTCATTTCATCATCCATAAAGGACTTGAAGTAATCGATAGGATTGTGTAAACCCGTTCATCAGCCTCTAAATTTCCTTTGAATTCACACTCATCTGAGGAGGTGGTGGTCTATCTGCTCTCCAGCAATAAACATGCTCTGGAACATCGTTCTTTGCTACTTCAGACAAAGGAATCAAATCTGCAAGTGGCACATCATCATCTGAATCTTCTATTCCTGCCCCATCATCACTTGAGTCAGTTTCCTGTTCGGGGTCAATAACAATTCCCCCTTTTTCAAAGCTTACTGCCATAAGGACTGAAAAGGAAAAATTTTAAATGTTTGTTGAGAAACAGAAACAATTTCGTAGTAAAATGCTGAGCATTATTTGTGAGAACTGCTTAGAATCAAACACTAAACATTGGTTTCGTTTACACCAACTTAGGCTCATTCAGTTCCTCTAATGGTTGAAAGGGCCTTATGGCCCCGCTGCAAAATCCAAACAGTTTTGAATATTTCTTTTACTTTTTGGCAAATATATACGAATAAAAAGAGAAGCAAAAGCCATAATTTTTTTAAGGTATATAAAGCAATATAAAGCTTTCTTGATTTTAAAAGTAAACATAAAGCAGCCATGACTCATTTAGATATCATTCAGTAATCCAGGAAGTTTCACTGAACATTTTCATGCACCACAGAGACCAGTCCAAAAATAATGGAAAATCTTATGCATCTTATGCAGGAAAAAGATATTTAAGAAGGATATTCATTCTCCTTCTATAAAACTTCTCTACTGATCAGATTTATTTCAAATGGCTAGAATATTTAGTCCTCATCCATCCATTTCAAATTGACAACATCATCCTAATCAGTAGTCAACCATAAGGGGATTGTTAGGGTACTGTTTTTTGCATCAATTCATCAAGCTAGTTGGGAAAATTGAAATGTTTATTAAAGGCAATAATATTTAGAACATGCTAAAGCTTTTATTTAATGCTCGAGCTTAGTTAGCTTTATTCGAAAAACATTGTTAATTTCAACATAACAGAAAGACAACAACATTGATGGAAGTGGAAATGTGATGCTCAAACTATGGCAACTTTTGCTTTTGTTTGACTAAAATTAGCTAAGTATTGTAGTTCAAGTTTCCTTGAAAAAAGTGACATTACAAGAACAAAATCAAATTCGACAACATCTTTAAAAAGAGCAGCAACATGCTATAATTGGCTTGTGAAGAACAAACAAGACTGTGAAATTCCTCTTGTTTCATTTCCTTTGGAGACAATCTCTAACCTTCTAAACAAGTTGGTTGCAAGTTTGCAAGAGTGGACTGCAAGCTTCCATTATTGCTGCAAGATACCCCTTAGCTCCTATTTATTCTGATTCTCCAAAGCCAAGGAAGTAAAGGGGATATCTGCCATCCTGGTGCAGAACTTTGGCTTCCAGGTGGTTATTGTGTTTTTGCAAACAATCAACAGCACCATTGTTCTCATTGATACTGCAAGACTCTGTTGCAATATTCCTGCAAGACTCTGTTGCAATATTTCTTCAATATCAGCCTTAATGATAAAGCCTGATAGAAGTTCTGCATGACTTCCAGGAAACAGATACCCGAAATCATCAGGAGACAAAGAAAAGTCATTCATTGTCCAATTGTTCTTCACTAATCATTCAGATTTTATATTCAGATAAAGATAACAAATAGTTATTTCAAAGCCAAAAATCTGGAATTAAGAGTTTGTTTCATATAAACATGTCTTTAATTTCTTCAGCTAAATAAAGCATCAGTTTACTCCAAGAAAGATATTTAGCTACAAAGATACAAAAGCCTACTATGTTGTTGAATCATATGATGACTTTAAAGCAAATACAGTTCTTGCTATATTTATTAAATGACTTAGTTTGCAATTGCAAATCACATAATCTACTCAGTCTCTGAAATAAAAATGGCATTCCATCATATATCAGATAGCTAGCACATAAAAGAAATACTGTCAATTGAATCATTATTTACAACCAACCACGAATTGGCAGAACTCTCAGCAATACCAGTACATTCACCACATGTACAATATACTCACCATATAAAAATGCAACTAGGCATCAGAACAGGTCTCCATCCATGCCCCTATCCTTAATCTCTTTCGGACGAAGATCAGCCAAGGAATGGTTTTTGTTTATGTTGCAATTGCCTTCATAAATTTGAAGGAAAGTATTAAGCCACATCTAACAGATTCCATTAACCACAAGAAAAACCTGTAAGCTGAAGAGCAAAGAAAAGCAGAAAGAAGCTTGCTTGAAAAGAAGAATGAGAGAGCTGATATGAATTTGGGGAGGCTGTGGTTGCCACTAGTTTGAAAAGACGCCCTTACACTGACTATGAAGTTGATATCCTGGTGGAAAGGAGGAATGGATCAATTGCTAGGGAGCTGAATCATTCACAAAAATTTCCAGCAGCATTTAGGCCTTTTGTTAGCAGGTCATGGCTTGGAGAGTTTCCACATTCATTGGCACAAGCCTTGTCCAGACCGGATATCTCCCAGCTCTTAACATCATTGCAGACAAAGCAACTTACAAGCATCTTATTAGGCAGTTCCTATCTTGCATTACAGTGGTCCCTGGTGCAGACGGACTGCTTCGAGTGATAGGTTCTGGCCAGCCCTAAAGGCCACAAATGCATTGAAATAGCAAAAATATAAAAAAAGGATTTGACAAATTTAATCTCCAATCAAGTCAGGTAGAGGGAGGATTATTTGATGGTCAGTATTTTCATCTTCATGTCGAAGAAGAACGTGAATCAGCAGCTCTTTATGATATACAGCCCAAAAAATATTCTCTGCGCTTGGGTTGCCTTGCAGAAAGCGGTCTTGTAGACACCTTTGTAGAGAAGAGAGGTTCAAATGGTTTGCGGATAATACTTATGTATGTTCTCAGCTTTTTAGATTATTCTATTTGTGTCAGAATTATGAAAAGTTGGTTGAAGCATCCATGCTTTAGAAACTTTTTCTGAAAGACCTTGTGAAATTTTCAGAAACAAGATTCGCAAACAGCTGCTGACAAGGATACATAAATATTCATCATCACTTGCAAGCCCCTGTGACATGCCTAGACAACAAAGATGCTCTGTTGTATCAAAATCCATTTTATGGGAAATTGAGAGAAAAAAGAATGAAGCAAAGAAACTTTTAGGATAATTGCTAAATGTACAGCTGGCTGCGCAGATGTCTATAGCCAGTATGAAAAAATATTTAATGTGGCACAAATGGTCAAACATTTGCCACATGAGAACTTACATCTTTTCGTGAAGAAAATAAATGTTCTTGGAAAGATGAAAAAATGTCTCTGATGAAAAAGCTTTTTTGTGCTGACCGAGATTCTCTGCAAATCAAAGGTGAAATTCAAAAGATTCCTGTTGTGAACTGTGCGTGCGTGCAAAGTGCGTGCATAGCTGCAGTCTGAGAGCCCGGAACGTAGACACAGAAAAGCAAGTCAACAAAATATTGAAGATGCTAATTGCTACATTATATTTCCAGTCTAAAAGACAAAGTATTTAAGGCAAGGGTCTGGTCCAGATTCTGAAAATTCTGTTTTGCATGCAAAGAGAATAATTTTCAGACTTAGACCCCCCTCACATGAACAATTTCAGGCCGGTCTGAAACTCAGGCCTTCTTGAAATTTGATGGTGCCTGCTAATTTTGCTCCCGCTCACATGGATGTTTTCAAACCGGCTTGAAAATGCCACAGGGTTTTGCACATGCGCATTCACGGGGAAATTTAGATCAAAACAATAATGGCGCCCAATAATTTGATGAAAAGGTTTATTTTAAATCAGTTGTTGAAATCTATTTTGTTTGTTCTAGTCTTGGCTTTGCAACTTCATTTTATTTTGCTTGTTCAACTTATGTTAAAACTTCTTCAACATGTACCGTTTCCTTATTCCGAGAGTTTTCATGACGTCCAACAGAAGCCAAATAGATCTTGGCAAAATAAGCACAGGCTATTCAATGGTGAAATGGCTCCAAATTTATCAAACATGTATTCCAGAACTCTGAACTTTCAGACCGACCTGAACAACCGAAACGAATTCAGGTTGACCTGAGTTTCGCAGACTGAAATGAAGGCCGGTCTGTACTCAGATCGACTTGAAATTTCTCATGTGTCTTATAATCAAATCAAACCTTCTGATTTCAATGATGAAGTCAATTTTTTATATAAATAGCCATTTCCATGGTAACAAGGACACAATTGATTTTTTGTGGCTTTTTTAGTGAAGGAAATATTTAGGACTAAGACAAGCACACCAAGCCAAGGTTAATTTTCTTAATACTTAATGGGCAGAAAATGCAACTTTGGTATCAGTTTTCCATAACCTGTCTTTTTATTTCTCTTATTTATCATATATTTGCAAATAACATCTTTTTTGTAAGTTCTCCCTACTTTCAAGAAGGTAAATGTATTGATGGAAAAAAGATACTTGAATTATAAATGCAAAGTTGCACTCACTAGTTCTTGCTGATTCAGATGATATAGACATAGGATACCGTTGATAGTTACAAAATATTACTTTCACTGATAATGTGAATTTGGGCTGATATTAGGAAATGAGAAAAGCCTTCTAAGTTTTTGCTCATAGAGAATGCATTTATTCAAACAGAAAACATTGAATTAGAAGGGTTAAACTATTTCTACTCTGTTAAAAGTTATTTTTTGTGTTTTTCTAAAAGTTTTTTAAGGATAAGCATACTAATCAAAACTACCGGCCTTCTAGGTTTCACCTTCCCTTTTTCTCTTCTCTTGCTAATTTTTGTTTCTTTAATATTTCTTTCTCTTTTGTTTTTCCTCATCTGTTTGTGCCACTTCAGTCTTCATTACTTTTTCCCTGTCTCTCTTGATTGCATTTTTCATCAAATATGTACCCTGCAACAGGCCAAGTGTGCGAGATTGTGTCTCTTGAGCTGTAGATCCCATTGCAAACCGATGACCTTGCCATGTAGACACCAATCTCAACCATTTTCTTGCACAATTGTTTCAATAATGAATAACTGCCCCTTATTCTGATAACACTCCTCACTGTCGAGACTCTTACTTTATTTTAACTCTGATATTTCATTTCCCGAAAAGATTGTCCATAGAATTTTTGAAAGTTCCTTTCACAATATTCAGTATACGACTTCTTCCCATACTTATGTAGGTAGTCATCTGTTCTGTGTTATCTGTAGGGTCAAAAAGATTGGTTGGTGGTTTTGATAAAGTGTGAGCACTATATTGGTGTGTGTTTCACTACCAGAATCGGATATAATTTTTACATCTTTTTCAGAAGGCTGCCCCTACTGTCCATAATTTTATACAGTGGCAAACTAGTCAACACAACTGCTTTTTAGCATATACACAAGAATAGGATATGCTCCAACTGCTGGATTCAAACAGCTATAGCTCTTGTATACTGTAATCTGTGTCCGAGGCTTTGGCAACATCTTCCTTATTGGTTGGCTAAAATCAGTAGAAAAGAGAGGTGCAGGTATGACATGTTTCTTTAAAGATTTTCATGCACATAACAAGCTTGTCGACGCTGTTGGCTGGTTCAAACAAAAATGGGCTGCAGCTTCAACTTTAAACAAAAGGGTAGCTATATGACTGCAAGCTGATCCTAGCCCAGCCACACATGTGTAATTTGCTGTTTAGATCCAGCCATGCAACTTGTTAAAACAAACCCAAACATTGTACAGTGATGTCTAATTGCCTTGTCTTTGACTAGGTAGTACCTAAACTAAAAGCCATTCCATAATTGAAAAAAGCACCAAACAGCCTTCTCAATCGTTGCTTTCTGTTAATTCAGCATTCTCAATCTGTTAATTCAAGGGCAAACTATCTGTTGGCTAATATCAAAATTTTGCAATGTATTAAATTGGGATCTAGGTCATGCTTGTTTGGTATTGATGGATTGCTTGGTAATTTTCTACCTGGCCTTTGCTGGTTGGCTGAAGTATAGTTTTCTTATCAACATAAAAAATATGATGGAATCACAAATTTCTGTACATCATCATTAAAAGTTTGAAACAAGTGAAATGTTGCTCTTTGCTTGTGGTTCAATACAATAGAATTAGATGAGATTTTCGGCATCAAATCAACAATACCAGAGAAAAAATAAATATTTTAAATTAAAAATCCTCGTCTGTTCAACAAATTTTTTTCTGCAACTGAAATTTGAAGTGTTTGTGGCACAACAAGACTGGTTGATGAAAAGTAATCATGGCGGCCTTTGATGCAAGAATAATTTGCATGGTAATAGCCATTATTGTGAACCACCATCAACTTTTTGAGTATTTTTTTAAAAATTCTTCTACCCTCTCTGTGGCAAGCTACAAATGATTCATCCTTGTAAAACCTTAGGCATCCTTGGCATTTCGAAATCCATTTGCTCCAACGCTTCAAAATGAATGGAGATTCTGGACTGTGCCACGGTTGTGTATCATTGGATGATGCTTTTGGTAGTGTATGTGCTGAAGATGATGCTGATGTTGATGCTGACGTTGATACTGAAGATGATGTCGATGCTGATACTGTGGAAGATGCTGATGCCGCTGTTCCCTGCTCACGTATGAACAGATATGAGCTGTCAGTCCATTTTCCATTTCCGCCTTCTGCTCCATACTTGATGGCAAGCAGGCTACGTGAAATTGCTTTTTGTTGATGCACTTTTTACACCAAACCTATAATATAAGCTCAAGTTTTAACGTTTTTTCCAGTAAACTACTTTTGCAGCTTTATCATTGAAGGATATACATGAAAATAGATATCAAACCAAAGAAAGTACTAATGGAATCATTGCTAGTAGCCTCTGCGTCAAAAAATAGGCAAATGTCACTTACTGCATCTATGACAATAGGCAATCTAAATTTTTATATTCGATATAAATACAGAATATATTACGAGATGTACCAATGGAACTTCAAATATATTGTACAATGTTAACATTATTGCATTATTTTCGTTCATTGACAGGCTTTTAACAGCCATGACACAAATTTTAAGTAGATTTTAAAGGCTCCCCAACCAACACTGGGCACAACCAACACAACACTTTTATTTTC
Organism: Rhopilema esculentum; assembly: GCF_057945365.1. Taxonomy (NCBI): domain Eukaryota; kingdom Metazoa; phylum Cnidaria; class Scyphozoa; order Rhizostomeae; family Rhizostomatidae; genus Rhopilema; species Rhopilema esculentum. The sequence continues at coordinate 1,884,468 of NC_142834.1, read as the reverse complement.
CTCGTCATATTTTGTCCAAATGAAATAATTTGACTGTACTGATGAAGGAAACTGTACCGATCAGCTGATGTGGCTGTATGACAAGACTTATTACCTGAGCTGTAGTTTTGGCTATTGAATTAAATTCTAGGTCATAACAGTTTCAGTTTGCGAATGTGGAGTAAAGGCAATACATCTAGTGAACGTCTTATAACAACATAAATTCAACCAACACAGGGTCTGCGAGAGGGGGAATGAGCTGAGGGGGATTGCTCTTCCTTTTTCATTGACTAAACAGACATTTGCTTTGACTCCCTTTCCTTTCCCGTTTTTCATTTTTCATTTCTTGCTTTCATGCCAACTTTCTTTTACTTCTTTGTACTTTTGGATTTTTGCAACCAAACCAGCTACATAGCAGAAGCTAGCATAAAAGGAAAGGGGCTAAAGCCAATTTTGTCCTACCTTTGGTGTCACTGATGTACGAGTGTTATGAACTAGTTGAATAAAATTCCAGAATATTCTAGAGACTTACATTAGTAGGCTTCGGCTCTTTTTTAACAACCTTGATGTCACACTTCCACTGACACTCTTCACAGCAACTCACCTTTAATCAAAATTGAATGGAGATGATTTATTCAAATAATTCACAATATGCCTAATAACTAAAAAGGCCCTTTCTCACTTAGTTCAACTAAATATTGAATTTCCTACCCAATTTCTTACATCCTTCCAAAGTCTTGGCCAATAGTATCGTTCAGCGATCGCATTTCCTGTCTTTGTTTGGCGAGTGTGCCACCCATGAGGCTTGAACTAAATGCTCTGAACACTTCCCTGGCCTTTCCTTCACTTTTCACGACCTGCCTATTCTTATGAAACACTTGCGTGCCTTTGTTTGCTTTCGAAGTGGCTCTGTATAATAGCTTCTCTCCTAAGAAATTAGAAAATCTGTCAAGTTTTTCTCTATAAAATTGATAGTGCAGGCAGTAACATTGAATTGTTTAAATCCACCTTTAATGCATAAAATATTGCCAAGAATGAAGTATAACTTAAGAAATTCCCAAGAATTTAAAGCAAATGTAATTATTATGTGACTATATAATAATTACAAAATAAATAGATTAATATTTATAATGTCATATATGTCATGTAGTTTCAGCCCTAAAGTCTAAAGTTATTCAAGAAAAAAATCTCAAATTTGTCGTCATTCAATTTTATGTATGACCTTAACAAGAAATACATATGTAGCATTTACTTTGTATGATTCATACTATCAACATATTATGCAATGGTAAGTAAAATTAATTGATATAATTAGCTTTTGTGTCACAAGAAACGTGTATCCCATCTTTGAATAAATAAAGAAAAAAACTGATTTATTTAGGAAAGCACAGGGGGCTGTTCCTAGCAGAATTATTTGATCATAACAATCGCGCTCATCTGAGCATATATTACTTCAGCAATCAAGCTGCTAAATAGCATGTAATGTGATTTAAATTTTATTTTTATGAAACACTATAGTCTCAAGTTTTTAGTCTCAATATTATCAGAATTTAACAGCATATAATCCCTAAATTTTCATCCTAAAAAGATTTTCTTTTGTGAAGTTCAACGCCTACAAGAACATTGTCTCTTTTGAAAATCAGCAGTATCAAAACATTTGATACATAATTTATTGAAACATTTTGCTAAAATTATACATTACCTTTCTTTTTGAAGGAAAGCTCAGCGTTTTTTCTAGAAATAGTTTAGAAAATAAATTAGCAATACCTTGAATGACAAGATTTTTGCTTCCTCTTCTGATTGATCTTTTTTCATCCTGGGAAGCATTGACTGGGAAGCAATGCTTCTCAAGATATTCAAAAATCTCTGCATATTTTTTATTGTTCATCTGGATTCAATAAAAGGATTCTTGCGAATTTTCTTCAAAGATAAAGAAACTAAAAAAAGATTGAAAACACAAATTTTCAATGAATGATCAGTATATCTTTCATAAATCATATTTTTCCCTGAGTCCCACAGGCTTTTATATTGTTTCAAGAGATTATCATGACAGCCACCTTCCTCATTGCCGACCTTGGTTTTGGTCACATAACTACTGCACATACAAATTCTTATATAAAACTAGGCTTTACGTTTGATGTATGCATAGATGCAGCACTTTGAAGTATGTTCTTGCCTTCGATTTGAGAACCCTGAAGTTCAAGCAATCAGAATTTCTAAAAGTGTAAGATTTTGAAATTTGTGGGTTGCTACATCAACAAGAGAGTGCCATTTTCCAACAGGGACAATTCGACCTTGACTGTTGTTTCCAATTATAGTAATATTGGATAAAGTCTAGTAAGTTATAGAAATGTAATATAGGATATAGTCTAGTAAGTTATACAAATGTAATATTGGATGTGTGATACTTGAATGTGAATTCAGGATCTTCAGTTGTCAGCTTCACAGACTAAACTTCACACAACACCCGTGTCCTTAGAGCCTTATAATAAAATCCAGAACCTCACAAGTAACTAACATAAAAGAAAAACGATATCACTAGCTTAGTAGTATTGCTTTGCTGTGAAACTTGCGTTCTTCTCCGAATTCACATGCCCCTCGCAGCTCCAAGGATGACATTTTGGGAGGATAAAAGGCCAGAAGCCAAACGCAGGATAAAAAAAATGGGTTGACTTTGTTCAACGAAAACGTGTGAATTTTGTTCTGTCGCAGTACTCTGCTGTCTGTTCCGATCATTTCTGAGAAGAGGATTTCCTAAGAAAATTCACAGCACTGCTTGGACCAACAGAAAGGCTACAGGCAGTGTTGAAGCCCGATGATTTTGGCATCCTTGTCTTTACGACAGTGTACCCTATAGCTTCTTCAGCACTGGTTGCGACTGGAGAATCTACACTGCCTAAGCCAAAGAGGTCTAGGGCACATCTCCAGGTAAACAGTGTTAACGTTTTCAGAAATGTAACACTTATAAAGACCTAAATTCGCGTCTTAACGGCAGTTATCAATTTACATGATTACATGATTAGCTGTGGTAAGGTAATTTTCAAAAGTTCTAAAATTTGTCAGACCATTTGAAACATATTCGGGTCCATCGCAACGGAAGAATCAGCCACAGATTTGCATTGTCCCAAGACGGCAGAAGTTGAAGAATCTGTTGAAATACCCGAAGATTGTAATGTAAGTGGATTCCTCAATATCATGAAAACCTCACTATTTAACAACTGGATCTTAATGTATCTTAATTAAAGGTATCTTAATAACCTAGAAGATCTCTTGAGATGTAAGTTTTTTTGCAATCACAATTGATATCAGCATTATGAGAAATTATTTTTCAATTTATCTAATGTTAGAGCATGTCTTTTTATACAACTCTTTATGTTTGTCGAATTTTTATTTTAGCGTAATGCAGTTGGTAATAGTCCGGCAATGAAGTTTGAAGGTTTCAAGCGATGCTTCAATAACACGGAGAGTGCTGGGTTGAAAATATCAACATTTGTGTCAGATCGACATATGACAATAAGGAAAGCTATGAGAATAGACCACAAAGATATCAAGCACTATTTTGATTCATTGCACCTTAAAAAAAGTTAGTTGACTAGTTCTTATGCAGTTTATGTTTGAAAGGCACACATTTATCCCAGGAGAGATTCAACAAAATCATATATTTAAGTTTTAATGGAATCTGAAAGCAAGTGTGAAAGGTTCTTTGAAGAAGAACACAGTTAATATAAATATAACAAATGCATTTGATTATAAAATTGCTTAGATTTGATACACATCACTCAAATCTGGTTCATTAAACTTTATTCGGAAATTTCCATCCACTCTGAGTCAATTTTGTGGTTATTATTGATTATATTATGTTTTTAGAACTTAACAAAGAGCTGCTAAAATTTCTATAGATAACTATAGAAACTCTCTCGATGATTTCTCTGATGTAAGTTCAAATTCATTTTGTGTGCGAATGGCAGTAGAGATAAAAAACTCAGGGTGAGGATCAGCTTAAGGATGCTTCGCAAATTGGAAAAAAGAGCAAGGGGATGAACATCAAAGAAATAAAGCAGCAGAGGGAGTAGGTCAAAGGGAACCGCAGAGAAGGCTACATCTTACTGAAGGTAAGTTATCAGATTTCAAAGTTGGCATCAGTACCCCCACCATACAGTTAATTGAAAGAATACATGCATTTTAAAAAGGAACTGTGAATCTTAAGAAGATGTTGCCTCTTTGGCACCCCCCCCCCCCCCCCCCCTCCTCCTTATGCAGTTATGGCTCGTATCGGCCAACAACTTCAATTAATGATTGAGGAAAGATGACATCCATATTCATGAAATCACAAATCACTGCAATGCCTGAGAAGGGATCTACCTTTTTTAAAAACTCTTGATTTTTGATTGGAGCTGAAAAGGAAAGACAACAGTTAATTGTATCCTGTCCTATATTTTAGGGGATCCAGTTTGGCAGAGCACTGGTGAACACAATCTGATAAAATTCTTTTGCAGTCAGTTTAAAATAGAAACTAATGTGCAGCTTTAATGTACTTACGGACAGAACAGACATGATATAAAGGTGTGCCAGAGGTAATTCTTTACTTTCAATTTGTATCATTGCCTCGTTTTTGTAACAACAGTAGTATTTTGAGGCTTGTGTATGAAATATGCTTGGCAATCCAGAATGTTTCAATAGCATGTATGCAAAATTTAATTTTTCCCAATAACATGGAGATAAGGATACAAGAATCTTGACGGCTATAAAGTAAAATATTATGTGGTTTTTATTTGTGAAATTTCAGGTGAGCACCAATAATCATCCAAGTTGGAAAAAAAGACCAACAAGGCTGCAAGATTGGCGAAATATTGGATGTCCTGCAAAGATCTTTGTGTTATCTATAACAGTGTAACCAGATTATGACATATCTGATAAAGCCAAGACTGAAAGTCGCAGACATGTAAGTACTTCAGATTTTTTAAATGAGAATGTTAAAAGTAACTGTGGAATATCAACAGTAGTTGTTGAAAGCAAAAGAATTACATGGTAAAAAAATTTCTATGACAGAAAGCATATGCCGGAAAATATAGTAAATCGCTGCCAAACAGTGCTTTCCAATCCCAGTCAATTTTCAAAGCAACAGAGCAGCTGGATTCTTTCCTTATCTCTGTAAATGGTACAGGTTTATCTTTGTTTTTTCTCATTGATTTAATACCCCCATCTGAGATCTAGTGTAGAATATATGGCAAAATAATATACCTTTTCTCTTACAGGTGTATCCAATGTCCAGACAAAGAGAGAACTGCTGAAAGATTTTGTCCTGAATTATATCTTTGCACACACCAGCAAAAAACCAAATGTACTTCACACCCCACTCTTTGCAAGAGACAGATGCATTGCAAACCATATGTATATTGCTGCCACGAAACATAACCTTAGCTGTAGGGACCAGTTGAATTTACAGCATAGAATCAAAGAATTAAAGAAACAAAACCCTGAACAAAAATTTTCCTTCCAAGCATGTAAAATTTGCGATGGTGGAGAAGACAGACTTCAAGAAGATTTGAACACAGTTGTGAAAATTCAAGGGAAGATAGCGATTTCAATCCGCACCAAATAAAATCCAGACAATTTGAACAAAAGCTACTATACGTCCAACAACAACCATAGCAGCAAGACCTGTTGAAAAACTATGGAAACAACATATGCTTGGTGGATGCAAGATACAAAACAACAAATATGCGCTTCCACTTTTCTTTGTCATTGTAAAAAAAAATGCTGGGTAGAAAGTTGCAGGTAAATTCAATTAAACTATGTGTAGGCTTAATTCCCAGCTCTCCGACAGTCAGTTTACATAATTTTGAACATTGTCCCAACAACCACGATTGTGATGCCATTGGTTTATCTTTGGTTTGCACGGATTCGTAATCCTTGCAAAAGAGCCCAAATTCTACCCTTCCAAAAACATGCATAGTTGCATAGTGGGTATCAAATACATAAATCTGTGCTCTCTTTTTGTTTCAGTGGAATTTATCACTCAAGAAGAGAACAGAGAGTCAGTTGAAGAGGCATTGCTTGTTTTAAAGAATTGGAATCCAAGTTGGAAACCATGATTCTTCATGTGTGATATTTCCAAAATGAAATAAGTGCTATTGAGTTGGGCAATGAGAGGTATTCTCATTTTTTGTCCGGATGCCTTACTCACCCAAAGTATCTCAACTTCATCTTCAATTGGAAAGGTTTCATAGTAAAAATATAGAACCCAAAACATTAACACCATTATAAGTATAAGTATAAAAGGTATAAGTAGTATTGATACTATTTTATAGAATGACAGTATTCTCAGAATGTTGAGGTTGGACAAACTGAAGGAGTCAACATTAAGTCATAAAGTAAAGAGAGAGATACTGGGATACTTACATGCTGTAGCTGATGCCCCAGCAAATGATAAATAGAACGCTAATCCTTTTCAACTTGCCGTTGATAACCTTTATCTTCCAATGTTCAAAACCTAACATTCTAGAGTACATTAACCATTGGTGGCTGCTTTGGCCAGAGCATTCGGAGAGAGCAATATAGACAGAAATGTCAACACAAACAATGGAGCTGAATCTAAACCAGCTTTTAAAACATAAGTTTCTCAAAAAATCTGCAGAAAAATCAGTCTGTGCTATAATATCACTTGTAATCGACAAATTCCTGCAACAAATAAAAAACATTTGGGATCTTAAAGAGAGAACTACCAATTACCCTTCTACCACATGCTGATGATATTGTCACACTTTGTTCAGCTTTGTGTAATTTGTTACCTGCTCTTAGTGTATAGTTTTAATGAAAATAAGACCGTGGCAATTTAACACAAACAAACGTTATCATAGAGTGATTTCATTGCTATCAGTGGTAGACTTGCCCCCTCAAAATCTTCTAAAAAGAGCCCCAACATTGAATATATAATATACAAATGATCCTATCATGTTGCAACTTACTTTCAAGGACTTCCCTAGAGTCAGCATTAAAGTTTTTGCCAACACACATACAGACAAACCATATTTTGCAAAACCCACATTGTACACTTTCTTTGCTGTCTCCACTCTCAAACTCATCACGTTGCAAACAAGCCTTCTCGCAAAGCATAATGGTCTTAAACACAACAGCATCCTTTGAACATAACCTTTAAAAAATATTATTAGTTTTGATATTATATCTTGTCACATATGTTGATCAAAAAATATTTTCTCTATTAATTGTTGACATTTCAATGTCCAAACCACAAAAAAGTTGTTTGATATCCTGTCACTGCCATTTGGTCTTTTACTTGGAAAAAAATACTTGTGACTTTGTTTCAATTGAATTTGTCCATCAATTTTTTTCCAGGAAATTAGTCTTCTCAAAACCCTCATCTACTGTGAGATCTTTAACTGAGTAATGGCACTTGTATTCAACACAAGAACTGTCACAACAGGAGCATGAAAATATGTTATCAGAAGTTGCACCAATGTAAGGATGGGCCTTTCAGTATAAACAGACGACAAGTGTGCATTTTGGGATTCTCGTGTACTTTGCTCAAGGTTGAAAACAATGCTTTACTAGCATATTTTTCATGAAGTCTTCCCCACTTGATTGCTGGGATGTTGCCCAAGTCATTAGGCTCAATTAATTGGGCCAAAAGGGGAGTCTTGACTTTAGTGTACACAGTGTGGAAAGATGCCAAGCTATTAAAATAACAGCTCAATAATAAAGATGAGATTTAGTACTGACAAAAAGTTCAAGAAGAAAAGTATGTCTATCAAAAATTAGATAGAAATTATCCCTGTTAAGCACATTGATACTCAGACATTTAGTGTAAACAAGTTATGAGATGATGAAGACAGAAAATGGAAACAAATACCTTGAATCCTCAAATTGGTGTTCCCCTTGAAAAAGCCCCCCTTTGAATAAGCCCCCACCCAAGAACTACAAATTGTCAAAAAGCTCCTCCCTCGAGAAATGCCCCACTGCTACCGAAAATTCTTGAATTGAACTCCTCCATTAGATGATTTTGTCATGTGAGGTTGTCTATGGCATTTTATTGATTATCTCAACAGATTCCTACTTTTGGTAGTAATAAATTAAAAGCTGATAAAGAAATTCCTACTGAAATAAACGAGGTCTTTTAGTAATGTCTTATTAATGTCTACATTCATTTTAGCACCCTAGGGAACTAATTCAAGGGTACACGGTATTGTGTCTTTACTACTATTATGACTTTGCTAGAAAACATTTGAAACTTTAATAGATGGCTGTGAAATTATGAGATTAGAGAGTTTACAATTTTCCAAGACAACTTTTCACAAGGGTCCTGTAAACTAGCACGGTCACATTGTCCCAGTTTTTTGTTTTTGTTGTTACAAAATCACAATACGAGGACTAAAAGTCAACATGGCTAACATAGATCGAGTTAATGAAATTCTCTATGCCTACAACAGTCTCATTGATGTTGGAGTTGGATGATATGGAGTTACTTCTCCTGGCAGATAGAAATGTCCGAAGGAATCTGTACTTCCCTTACTGGCATTACGCAAGGCTTGATTTGGAACAAAGGAAGATTCAAGAAGGAAGATGTTTACACCATGATAGATGCACTTCATCTGCCACCAGAGATCAGAGTCTACAATGGTGTTGTTTTTGAATCCGTTGAAGCACTTTGCATTCTCCTTTGTCGCCTTTCATATCCTTGCAGATATGGCGATTTAATTCCAAGGTTTGGACGGCCTGTTCCCAAGTTGAGCATGATTTCAAACAATCTTGTTGGGATGTTGCAAGCATGATTTGGTTATCCTCTCCGGAACTTAGACTAACCTAGGCTTTCTAGGGCCAATATAGAGGCTTTTGATGCCATTCACCAAAGAGGTGCTGCTCTAGATAACTGCTGGGGATTTATCAACAGTACAGTTAGAACCATATGCAGGCCAAAACGGAATCAAAGGGCTGAATACAACTGTCACAAAAGGGTCCATGCAATCAAATCCCAATCGGTAGTTGCACCAAATGGTTTGATTGCCAACCAGTTCGGTCCTGTAGAGGAAAGATGTCACAATTGTGCTTTGCTTGCAATGTCTGGGCTTTAACCTAAACTGGCAGAGTCTCCCCAGAAGGTCAAGCACCATGTCTGTATGGTGATCCTGCATACCCCCACCGTGTTCATTTACAACGCCCATTTCCCAGAAGACCTAACCTGACACCAGAAAAGCATGCATTCAATCAGTTCATGAGCTGAGTAGCTGTGTCAGTTGAATGGATTTTTGGGGATATCATCAATAGTTTCAATTTAGGTTTATGAATATGGCAAAGGAGACCAGCAAATTTAAAACCAAAAACAAGTTTTTTAAAGACTTCCACTTGAATAGTGATTTCAAACTCAGTTATGCACACGGTTTTGACAATTTTCATCACTACATTTCATCTAAATAACAACTTACTTTAGTGCATATAACTGGAGACCTCCAAGTTGCAACTCCTAGTTTCAGTCAAAAACATAAAAAGTCCTGTTGATATAGTACCAAGAACTCTTATGACAGCCTGGTGCACATTAATTTTCATAAGTAACAACACAGCAAAAGTCAATAGATAGTCAATGTTGTTCAGGCTAGAGCATTGTTATTTACAAATGATTTTCAAAAATTTTGCTATTTCTTCTCGGAAAAAAAGTACTTTAAAAAGTTTGAGCAGGCTGAAAGTTGTGAAGTGGAAAAATATAAGAATATTGGTAAATTAATATGTTTTCTCAAATAGCTGCTGCTCTCAATAAAAAGTGACATTTTATCATAAGAATCATGTTTATTAAGAAAAGAGAATTAGCAGATGGATAGAATTTTCAAATGGAAGCCACAGTGATTTAGCCCTTGGTACTGAGGTTCATTGTAGGCAATTGCATTATTAGAGAAACCCAACAGCGCAGCAACCTTTAAGCCTTGTATGTACTTCGAAAAATATGGTAAGAAAATGGAGACAGCAATGGTAGACACTCAATTTTCAACCAGTTCTAGGCTTTCATTTGGTGGATAATTTTTAAATATTCAAATTTTATCAATAAAAATTTTTCAGAAAAAAATACCTGAAAATTATTAGTCTGACGAACTTTGGTTAATTAAATTCAATATTTTAGCATTTTGCTCTTTGATCTCCTGCAAAAAATATGGTGCTGTTGCTGCTGTTGATTCAAAAAATTAACTTTCTCATCAAGCTGCAGCAGCATATTATTTTACCATTCCTCGTATTGACAACAATGCAGTTCCCCCCCCCCCCCACTTCCTTTTCTTTTATCTTCAAGGCCTTTTCTTTGACACCCAGTTCTCTTTCTTTCAACTCCAATTTCTTTTCCATAAAATGCTTCCCACTTTCATTTTTTCTTTGAAATACTCAATTGTGTCTGAGCTATAATAGTGTCTCTTTATCTTCTTTCCTTTTCCTCCCTTCTCTCTCTCTAATGTTTCTGCTAATGTTTCCATCAACCGTTTTCTAACAGTCTCTGAGACTTGCTTCTCATTTTCCACCTGCTTTCTGCTTCTCCCAGTTTTCACTGCCTCCTCCATTATTTCAATTATGTTTTCTAGGGCTTAATCAAGCTCTGTCATTTCAGGGGGTATCCCACTTACCTGTTCCTTGCTAGCCATTTTTTCCCAAAACTTTGAGAATTGATCTCTTACTGCCCTTTGGTCTACCAAAAACTTTGGGTAACCAAGAGAACTCAAAAATTCTGCAATTGAATCCCAGCATTGGGCCCTTTCTCTAGTACCCACTTGAAATTTATATGGCTCCAGAACAAGAATCTCACAGCATAATGCAACATCATGTGCAGTTGCCCAACTCATCTGGGCCTAAGTGAAATTAAGCTTTAGCTTCTGCCAGTAACATTTATAATTCTATACAAATTCTTTAAAAATAGTTTGAACTATACTCTTTTAAACCAGCAGATTTAATTTATGAAAGGTGTTAGTTGCAACTGAAATTTAGGTGATCAAAAATAAGCTTCTGAGCCAAAATTTCCTTAGTAACGCCCTGAGCAACGTGAAAACTGCATTTTATTACCCCGAATTTCCCCCACCAGTCGCAGAATGAGCTGTCAATTGAAGTGAATTGTTCAAAGAAGTGGCCAAGTTCAAAAGAGGCAGTTTAGTTTGTTTTAAATGAAGTACTAGACTCCTCTTTAGTACGTTTTGTTACTCGTGTTTCTCTCTTGTTGTGTTTCTAAACAAATTTTGAAATATAACCATGAGAAACCTCAAGAACAGAGCAAGGACAACATTTAGAAAGCGAAAAAGAAATCAAATTGAAGTAGAGATGGCAGAAGAAGCAAAGTTGGTAAAGGAGATAGGATTGCTGGAAGAAGCACTGCCATGTTCAACTGCTGAATTTGCAGTGGGCCTAGCCCCAGTTGTTAGCACCATTCCCGTTTGCCAAGACAAAATGTAAGCAGTTCATCAAAGAAGCTTGATGATGTAGCAGTTTCATGCATCCACGAGGAAGATGAAAAAGGCGGATTTGTTATTTTTAGTGTTGATGTGCTAAGAAGTCTCTTCTCAATTGTATCTTGTCCAGGATGTAAAAGCGATGAAGGAGTAAAACTAAAAGAGATTCCTAGAAAGAAACAAAGACTCGTTGCTTCATTTCAAATGCAATGATAAAATTGTTTCTGGAAACATGAATTTCTTTCTAGTAACTATGTCAAAGAAGAGGGAGAGAAATCAAAGAACCTTTGAGGTCAATGTGAGGTCAAAGAGCAGTCATGGCTTTTGTATGCATATGAATATGCAGCAGCCAATGACAAGGAATAATTACAATAAATTGATTGACTCTCTGCATACTGTTTATATGAATGAGGCTGAAGAAAGTATGAAAAATGCAGCTGAAGAGGTGAAAACAAAAGAACAGTCAACAGATATTATTCCTAGTTTTGACGGCTCTTGGCAGAAGCCAGGCCATGCCTACCTAAATGGCGCTGTATCTGCCATCTTAGTAGCAACTGGCAGGGTCCTGGATTTTCAGGTAAAGTCAAAAAATGTAAAAGCTGTGAAGCTCATAAAGATATGGATAAAACAAGTACAAAATATTTGGCTTGGAAACTTGATCATGGTTTGGTTTGTGAAACTAATCTTGTTGGATCATCAGGGAAGATGAAAGTTGATGGAATATTAGAGATGTTTAAAAGTTCTGAGGAAAAACATGGTCTTAGATATATATCCATTGTAGGAGATGGTGACTCCTCCACATATCAAACTGCCCTATGGAGAAGAGATTACCATTGTCAAAAAAGAGTGTGTGGGGAATGTCCAGAAAAGGCTAGGCACTAGAGTAAGAAAATTGAAAACTGCCTACACAAAATGGAAAGCTATTGGTGGAAGGGGTAGATTGACTGACAAGATGATAGATATCATGCAAAATTATTATTGCCTTTCCATCCGCAAAAATAAGAATAACTTGATTGGCATGGCCAATGGTGCCAAAGCAGGTCCCTACCATCTTGCCTTCTTAGACGAAACCCCACAGCACCATTTGTGCCCAAAGGGCAAAGATTCTTGGTGTGGATGGCAAAGAGATGTTGGAAATGAAACAGATCAGTATCAGCACAAGAAAGGCCTACCAAAAGCAGTTGTCAATGCTGTCATACCAATCTATGATTTACTAGCTGATCATACTCTGCTGTCACGATGTCTTGACTGTTACACCCAGAACCTGAATGAGTCATTGAACAACCTGGTGTGGAAAAGATGCCCCAAAAGATATACCAGGGAAAGAAGGTTGTGGAACTGTGCACTGCAAGTGCAGTAGCCACTTACAATGATGGATTAGCATCAGTTGCCAGAGTTTTGGGCCAACTTGGAATAGTGTCACACTACAATGGCGATATTGAAAAGAAACAACACAAGAATTGCCATCGCTGGAAATCAACAGAAAGAGGAAAGCTAATGAGAAAGAAGCTGAAGGCTTTCAAAAAGGGGCTATGGGACAGAAGTAAAAAGAAAGAGGGGCCAATTTATGAATCTGAGGCACATAAGATTTAAATGATTGACATTTTCGCAAACTCGAACATTGTTTTGACATTTTCTCAGTTTTTCAAAACCGGACAAATTTTAAACTTGTGGCAAAGATTCACTGACATCCCTTGACATATAGATTTGAAACTTTCAGGATTTGTTTATTACATGTAGCTCTAGATAATGAGTGATTTTGGACTGCTCAAAGCTCTTACAAAGAACTCTGTTATCAGAAGAATTTATATGCCCACAACAAATTTTAGGTACAGTAATTTGAACCATATCTTTTTTTCGCTGCGAGTTGAATGTAAAGCCTAAAATCACTCATTCCATAGCTCTATCTATATAGATTTAAGTTGCAAATTTTGAGCTTGATGTCTCCACCACCGATTTTATGTTCCAATGATGCAAAAAATCTTAGGAAACTGATTCTAGCTTAAAAATAGTTTAGAATTTGATCTCTATTGTAATTTTTTGATATTCCACATTATTTGGGGTAAAATTGGGGGCTGGGAATTAGAGGTTAATTTGGCAGTTTCTTCCTTCCTAGCTTTATATCTGTAATCATTTTGCTAAAAAATAGCTGCATAATAAAATAATGTCAAGATCAGTCTACTGCATTCCTGGGGGAGTTGAATGTATGGGTGGGGCTGGGTGTGGCAAATTAATTTGCGTCAAAACTTGGAAATTTACGGAATGCCAGAAGCAATAGAAACCAAATATAATGTGATCTCACAAAAGAGTCAAGTAATTGAACTAGATGAGCATTACTGTAAAAAGTTAACTCAACATGTATAAGGGTATATAAGAGCCCAACTTCAATTATTGCTGCTCTGTTTTGGGCTCCTGTTGAACTACTAAGCTAAGTTAATTACAATTGGATAATAGAGCTGCACGAATAGTGACAAATAGCCCAAAAGTGTTACCCTGTATAAATAAATAAATAAATAAATGAATAAATAAATATCATTCACTTTAATTGTTAAAAAATTTGCTAGCATGCTTTAAGTTATTGTTTTTTAATTTGTGTCTTTGTAACAATTTCTTGTAGCTGTGATACAAAGTCAAACCCTACATTTGGTGCACCCAATCCTTGTTTTATCTCTACATTTTGAGCACCTTGGTCTGTCTTGTCTATGTTCAGGCCAATGTTGGGGGAATCTTGTGGGGGGTCTTCTTGGCCTTTTTGCAATGTCATCCTATGTTGGCTTGTTCTGCCTCGTTCTGTTTTTGGCAAAAAACTCCTTACCAACGAGGAGACCACCTGTGCTGTGAAGTGCAGCAAATCTGTTTGCTCTGCTCGGGATATGCCACCCTGTCCACTGAGTCACCTGTCCACTGAGTCACCGGTAGAGGCACCAAGCATTTATCAGGCTTGTTCCCAGGATCCAGAAAAAGATCTGCATATAGCCCTTTTTGCACCTATGGTGAAGTCAATACAGTGCTTGAAACATATCAAATAGATGGACTCCACCTATTCCTCCATTATAAATTTGCACAATTGCAGGCCTTTCAACATCAACATACTTCTTTTCCTTGGTACTCCATCTTCTGACAGCTTCAACTGGTGCTGTGAAAGCATAATTGGAGCCAAGCTGCACCATTTTGTTGTCATACCACCTCACCACAGTCAGTCCAGAATTGAGGTCAACTGCACCATCAAAAGATCCTCTGCCTTCCTTCTTCAACTCATTTTCTGTTTTCAAGGTGCATCCCTTGATTTTGACGCAGGGTGCCTACAGCAAACATGCCCCATTCCTTCAACCTTGACAGTAAAACAAGGTGGGAGAAATAGTTGTCAAAGAACACCTTGTAATTTTGATGCTTTGGCAAACTTGAACACATTCTCAGAACTATATTAGCTATTCACTAGACATGTATAAAAAGGCCTAGTTGGCTAGCAGAGCAATTGCTGTTCTATAGTAGGATGGGAGTACCTTTGATGTACACAACAAATCTGATATCTTTAGTATGTCAACATCATTAACAAGCCCTTAAGTACATCATAAATAATTTTTATATATTCAAAAAGTGTTAGGCATCAAAGATATTAAAACAGAAATGATAAGACATTAACAATTTTCTATGCTCTGGAAGGAGGAATGGTTGCCTTTTGTATGTTTATAATTACCAGCTGAAACATGAAGCAGAAGTCATGATCTTGATTTCAAAAAGAGATACCACTGCATATATTGGAGAAACTTCACCTAATTTGACTTTTGAGCACGTGTAGCGGCAATCACTTGGCAAAGTTTCTGCTCAACTAGACATCAAATGAGTGACATTAAAGTTACGCCCTATTTCAAGTGAGGGAAGAGACACAACCAGGCATTTGAAGCGCAAAAGAATCATGACGTGTTTGGCAAAGTTTTCAAACTGTTCAGTTGATATTTTGAGATAAATGTCTAGGCCTAGTGCCAAAAGTAGAAGATCAGCCAAGCAAAATCACTTGACAATTGGTGAATAGAGTTCACAGCATCTCTACCCTGTGTCAGGATCGGCAGTTGGTGAACGACGCTTTGTTCCAAAAAGCGAAACTACCCCCTGTTCCATTCAAGAGAAGTTGCAAAAGCGCTGCTTTTCCAAAAGGTCTGCTGCAGTACAAGCAAGATGAGCAATAATTGGTAAAATATTCATGATTTTTACATAACGTGTATTTTTATGTAGAAAACTGGGTCAGTATTGAAAGTTTGTTAAATTATCAAATTGCGTAGTCCAGACTTCTCTCTGTAGTCTCAATTTCAAATTAATGGCCGATCATATGGTATAAGAAATAAAACATGTGGGGAATCATCTGATTCTCTCCTCTAAATTATTAACCTTTCTTTGTTTTGAGGGTTTCCTTAAGGTGGAACAGGCATGCTTTAGACACAAACTTTTTCAAATGTAGTTTTGGGTGTAGATTACGAATTTGAATGTGGATCAAGTGTTTGAGGGGGCGTTTATGTCAAGTACTGTTTGCTTATGTGGTGATAACAATGTCAGTTAAAACAGAATATTATTTAAAATTAGCTTTATAGAAGTGAATTTGGTCATTAAGAAACCTTTCTTGTGGGGCCTATGAACTTTCAACATTTTATCTTATGGGAAGAACAACCTACAAAATTTGCATTTTCAAACATGTGACCAAAATGTATTTTCAATGATATAGAACTAAAGGGGCCCCAAACTCTTCATGTTACTCTACCAATAAATGCTAAGGGAGGAAGTCAGCCTTGCTCAACAGCAAAATTAGCCAAGTTACTTATCATTGGTGTCAAACCTGAATTTATTTGCATGTACACTCTGATCTACCTAAAAACATTGTTGAATTCCTTGTAGATATAAATGCACTAAATTACTGGAGCGACTTTCGCACAGACATGAACTGTGTATTGCAGGGCTCTAGGAAAAAATAATTTCTCTTTGAGTTTTCAGAAGGCAAAGCTTTTAATGCTGATAAGAGCAATAGCACGCATGTTGTTACAAGACACTTTTATGTTGACAAACATAGTGATTTCCATATGGTAATTGTCAGGGTCAAGCATTTGGAATCTCGTAAAATTCTACCACTCTTTTATGTCCAATACTACTTTGATACTTTGATATAACAATACTTTGATGATGGTGAGCATAAGATAGAATTCGATTTTTAACATTCTGGAAAGGGCTTCAAGAAAAACATAAGAAAAAAGAGTTCGCTGTTAGGGTTGAGATGAAGTAATTGGCTCCAGAAGTACTGAAGGGAAAAGCTATTTTTGATAGGCTTTCTAAAAGTGCTGATGGATTTGAAAATGCAAGATCGAGTCCAGATTTCCTTAATTCTACTTAACAGATATACAACATAGTGAGAAAAGAGGTGGCTGTAAAGAATGAGGAAGTATAGATAAGGAAGTAGAACTAATAGAGTTGTACAACGAGACCTGCTAATAGTCAAATGCATTTGTAAAAGAAGTTAGAACAGCTTGAAAGTTAAATGCTCTATTAGCAAATAATCGACAACTGAATGACATATGCATATTTACCATCTTTAACTATTGTTGAAGTGTCTTGGGAATCTACCCAACTTCCAACATCTCGATTACAATGTTACAGTAGTAAAAAACTACACCCATTTGCTATACAGGGAGGGAGCCAACATATTTCCTGTGTTGACTGGTCCCATTCAGATTAACTCACACTAGACATACGAGTCATACTTTAGCCTACCAAATATGATGGTGAGTCTTGACCCAAACCTTGCTGCAATGAAGACATTCAGATGGAAGATGAAGCAAATTTCTATAAAGCACTGAGTGCTTGCTTTTAAAAGGTGAACCACTTCTTTGCTGGATTCATGTACAAGTTAGAATAAAGAAGAAGCTTTTACAACAAGGTGCTGAGGATAGCAATACTTATATTTAGGAAACTTTTATTTCAATGAAAAACATTACTGCTATTTTGTTGATAGTAAGATTCATAAAGTTAAAGTATCTTAAACTACTTCTTTGAAAGTCCTTAACTTGCCGTAAAGGAATTGTGGCTATTAAACTTTTTTTATAATTTTTAAACAACGCTTTTTATCAACTTCTTTAAACATACGTTGTTTTGTTTGGTAGCCTAATAAAGAGGTTCAATTCATTTATTCTGCCATACAAATTCACAGAAAGTGAACAGCGCAAAAAAAAATCTGCTTCTGCTTCTTGTATTTCACTGCCTAAACTTATCCTTACTGGAGTTCGAATTTCAACAAGAAATCAAAAAAGAGATTGTCCATTGACCACCTGACAGCAATTTGTATATGGTTACCAACAAACGGCAATCATCACAGCCTCACATGGTAACAGATGACAAAAACAGAAATAAGACAATTTGTCAATTTGCTCTTTTCCCGATGCACTAACTGTTTTATTTTATCTAAAAGGAAGCTACTTGCAGAAAGATGTAGTGGTTTTTCTAGAGTAGAAACATTTTAGTGAATAGTAAACCTTCTGAAACTTTTTTAAAATCCAGATCAGGATTTTAAATTTTCCACAATGTTTCAGTCTCAAATGATAAACATACTGCCAATGCAGAAAGGGGCTTTAACCGCCTCCCGCAATATTTCTAACATGTTCTTAAAACTATAAAAAATCACCCTTTCTTTGGATATGAGCATGTTTAAACCCCCTCCAAAAAACGTTTTAGCCCCTTCAATCTTTAATAGGTTGTGCGGTCCTTGTGAAACATACCAAAGGGAGTGCAGCCATTCCTGCCTCTAGAACATTGGAAAGTTCTAATATCTTGCTATTAATTTTAAAAATTTAAAATGAAAACCATTATATGTATGCTTATATATTATCAAACAGGGACATTATTAAATTATATTTGCAAATTTAAAGTTTAATTCTATGATTATGTTTATTTAACCTCTGGTTTTACCATGAAACTAAATATACCATTATGACATTTGCTATATTTAAATAATTAACATTTAGCAATACACCCTATACTTCAGGTTACAATGCAAGAAACCACCAAACCATTCTTTCCAAACATCTGAGCCAGAATGCAGTCAACTCCAGGAGCCACAACATAGGAATTACAATCGTTTGCCGACAATACAGTGATGTTTCAAATATGATCGTGGTAATAATTGTGCCAAGTCTCCAAGGAACCTGAACCATGAATTTAAAAAAAGAGCAAACAGAAATTAAAAAGCTTGGCAAACGGTGGCCAAATAAAGTCTAGGCAACTGGCAGCAAATCCATTGTCTTTATAGTCTGTTGTCAAGGAGCTCAGGAAAAGGAATTTCATCTCTGAAATTTGGGAAAACAACTGCAGCAGACTCTATCTACTGTTGCATTGATGAAGAGAATTCCTTTCGGAAAAAACAGGAGATGATGCAAATATCCAGCCAAATTGGTAGGTTTCTTTTGCTTTAACCTTGCCCTCCCACACCAAGCATAAAATCCGCAGATGGTACAGCAAAATTCCAGTACAGGCTGAAGAAGCAGCTGTTGAGGGCAATAGGGTAGTAATTGCTTTAGTGCTGGATGAAATGTCAAGTAGGGAGCAGGTTACATAGAATGGTAAAAATTACTCATGTGCTGGTGCTGGAATGCACTGCTCCTTTATGGCAAAAGTTAGATTGCTTTTGATGGGCCTTGGAAGGTTTCTTTTGCTTTTTTTGTTGGTTGGCTAAGTGACATGAATGTGCTAACCTTGCTAAAAGCATTCGACATGCATCAGTACAGCAAATCCAAAAATAACTCTATCAGAGCAGTGGCATTTGAAAGGAATTTAAACTACTCACGTGAAACACTCCAGGATTTGGCCGATTTGCAGAACTGGATAAAATATTCACATGTTTTCCTCTGTGGGCAATTCAATTGGTCAACTGCTGGGGGTCAAGTGGCTGTAAGTCACTTTTTCCTTTGTCGAATGCCTTTAATGTATGTATCCAGAGATTGTGGGGTACTGGTGCTCATGTTTATCTCTGTTACATTTGATGGACAATGCTGTTATTTTGAAATGACTACAGAGCTTGGTGGATCTTTGCGATCAAGTTTCCCTCATCCCTAAGAAATACAACAGCTAAGCATATATATGAGACACAAAGGGAAACTGGCTTTATAGGATTTCTAGTTGCAATCAGAAGAACATGAAAGTGTTCAAAAGACTGGTTGAAGATGCAGCTGCACCATTAATATTCCTTCTGATGTAAAAGTTCAGCCAAGATCATTCAGAGCAAAATCATATGCGATTCGTGACAACAGCTTTCAATCACAAATGTGGCACTGATAAACAAATATGATCTTTCCGAATGACCTGCTTTCCAACAAGACCACTACTAAACTGACACACCAAATATGTCTTGTTGTCAGAAGAAAAAGAGACAGTAATTTCATACACAGCTGGTTTTATTATCAAGATGGTTCAGAAATTGAATGCTTCCAAGACATGCTGTGATATAATTGGTTCTATCTCTGGAAACCCACCAAATAATTTTATGAAAACTGAAAGACAGGGATGGTCTCTTTAAATCTTTAGCCAGCACAATTTGAATATGCAATGAAAGAGAGGGCTCTTTTAAAAAAATGCTTGCAACAACAAAAGGGAACCTTCCAGTTCAAAAAGGAATTTCTGATGCCATTGATTGGTCTGTTCTGTAAAACCTTTATATTTTAAAAGATTTCAGGAAATTAGACGACCACATGCTTGAATGCTCAGTTAGAGATAATCATGTCTTTGCATTAATTTAAGTGTTAAGTACAAACTTTCATTTTTTGAGATGTTTTAGACTTGTTTACATTTAAATAGTTGTTCATCATTAGACTTGTTTACGATTTTTGCCTTTGTTTTCGAATTGTTTTGCATCTTTTGTTTTGTTTTATAAATGCCCCTGTAGACTCAATTGCCTGTGGAGTCGTGAGATATTAACTCCTTTGTTGTTAAAAGCTTCTTATAGTAGAATCGTTTATACCTTTGAGAGTAAATTTTATGTATAAATATGCGAGTAGTTTTTGGTAGAGGCTATGTTAATTTCTTAGGTTTATTAACTTCTATCTTTGTTGATTATTATATTATTGATTAATTCTAGTTAATTGATTGTTTCAAAAGAAAAGCTATTGAAAGAAAGCCTCAAAACAAAGTGAAAGAAAGAAAGTGCATATAGAATTGAAACTATTGATGATGCGAAAGATGGAAAACAAGAAATTGCATTTTCTGTAGACTGCAATATTTCCCAATGTAATGAATGGTGGATTGACTCTGGTGCTTCACAGCATATGACACCAGAAAAGAAAGGACTTTGTGATTATATTATCTTTAAAGAGCCACTAACAATAAAACTGGCTGATAACAGCATTTTGCTTGCCTATGGGAAAGGAAGTCTTCATGCACAGTCTACGATGGCACAGAAAAGGTGGATGTGGTTCTGAAGGATGTTTTGTATGTACAAAAGGTACAAAATAAATTGCTTTCATTGCCATCAATGACAGAAAGAGGGGCTGAACTTCAGTTTAAAGGACCGTTCTGTAAAAGTCATAATTGATAACAAGTCATTTACAATTGGACATAATCATGAAAGTTGTACAAATTGAACTCTGAACCAGTACACACATCTTATCTTGGATCTGCAGTTGATAAAGGTAAAAGTCAATTTGGCATTGTCGTTTTGGTTATTTGGGTGCTGACAATATGAAAAAATTGTTGACAGAAGAATTTGTTGATTGTATGGATTGTAACATAACTGATGATGTTAATGAGCAAGTATTTGAAGGTTGCCTTATTGGAAAACAACATCGTAATCCATTTCCAAAAGCATAATTTAATCGAGCATCAGAAGTTCTTGCAACAATACACTGTGATGTATGTGGTTCTATTAATGTGGAATCACTTGGAAAGTCAAGATATTTTGTGACATTGATAGAGGATGCATCTCGATACACTTATGTTCATTTCATACAGCACAAGAGTGAAGCCTCAACAAGTTCAAAGAGTTTGTCAATTTGTCAACCAACCAGACTGGAAAGAAAGTCAAGAAATTACGTACAGATAATGGTGGTGAATTTGGCTCCAACGAGTTCGCAAAAACCTGAAGGAAAGGGGAATTGTACATCATACAACAACACCAATGAATCCAGAACGGAAGAGAGTTGCAGAGCGTATGAATAGAACTATTGTTGAAACAGCTTGTTCTATGTTACATTATGCTAATCTACCAACCTCATTTTGGGCAGAAGCAGTGAGCACAGCAGTGTTCTTGAGAAACCGCAGTCCAACAGTTCCTGTTAATAAGAAGACACCTTTTGAATGTTGGTACAATGCAAAGCTGAATGTTTCAAATCTTGAAGTATTTGGTTGCATAGCATATGTACATGTTGCAGACGAGAATTGTCACAAGTTTGATGCGAAATCCAAACAAGTGGTATTCGTTGCATACCCATAAACTTTATGATCTTTAGACAAAGAGCTTCATTCCGAGTCGTGATGTCAAGTTTCTTGAAAGCACCTTCAGTAATAATGGTATGTTTGCATTTGAAAAGAGAATCAAGGATGAAGATTTGTAGTGATTTTAATATTGTAAAATAGGCCACATTCTACTCCTTCCTCGATCATGCCATCACCATGACATCCACCTATATCATTCATGGCATCACATACCACAGGGCATTCTCTTCAGCATTGTTTGCAGCTTCGCACATCTATGTCATGCTGAATTCTTCCCAAGTCTAGATCTTTCTTTCTCCATTGCCTCATCATTACATCATCAAAACACATCTGCCCAGACAATTCCTAGGGTTTCATGCTCTGTCTGTGAATATTGTCATTCTGTAGGCATCATACGCAACTACTCTCCTTTGTTTTGTTGGCAAAAGTTGCGATAAAGTTACAGAGAGGTCTACAGATGATGCATCGGTCATGACTTATGTTTTTTTGTATAGATCAAAATATACCACGACAGTGTGACTTGTCAAGGCTTTCTGAAATTTATCAAAATTATGCTGTTGTTTTTCATTGTGTGTTTTTGTGGAATTGTCTGTTTTTCTTTACAAGTTCACATAGTGAGTATATATTAGCACCAAAAGCCGCAATGAACTTTGCACAATATGTAGCCATTCGAAGGAAACTTCAGACTTTGCTAGCTGATTGAGGTGTAGATGCATTGTGGATTGACTTCACTTTTTCCAGATCTGAGAAAACATCTTTGTCGGAAAAGATGAAACCAAAGAAAGTCAAAGACTTCTGAGCACACAGACATTTGTTGCGATCCAGAGTAAGTCCAACTTTTATGAACTTCTCTATAACAGCCTGCAGTGCAATGTTTTGTTCTTCTGGAGTTTTACCATAAATAATTATGTTAAGGAATCAAGGTCAAGGAATGTTTCGTATTTTATCACTGATGACATGTTGGAATTGGCGTGCGTAATCACAACCCCAATCATTTCTAATTTTGGGTCTTCAATATCTGACCTATGCAAATGTATGCATTGACAAAATTTTCCTGTAAATAAAACCTCTCAGGAGTTTTAATCAGGGTATCCTTCAGGTTTAATGTACATGGGGTGTGTATTGTTCCTGTTTGCACCATATTTTGCAAATATTGAGAAAGCTAATACTCTTGCTCTATGGTCAAATGAAAGCAACTTTTCTGCTATAAAAAGTGAAAAATGTTCTGGTTGCTTTCCTGGTACTTTCAAAGCAGCTATACATGTGTTCATCGGCTCAACATTCTTTTCTTCAATTGCTGTCTTTTTCAATTTTGGGGCTGAATTTTGACTTTTGGCTGACTTTGAGACATCACCATCTGATGTCTTGTCAAGTTCTGGGTTGTCATTGTCAGTTTCATCGAGAGAGCCTTGTAAACTGTCTCTGCTCTTTCCTTGCTGAAGCACAGCAAAAACTGGAGCCTCTCCAAATAATTCCATGCTGATTTGTATGGTTGATCAGTGCTTTGGCCAGATTTGGTTTTATTTACTTTGCTTATCTCTCTGCCAAGAGTTGAGATCTCAATGTTAGAAATGTTGTCTTAATTTCTGCTGGTGAAGCATCCAAAGAACCACTCATCTCAGACAGAGTCCTTTCCCTATGTGTTTAAAATTGTATGATTTGTCATAAACATTCCACAAACAAGCTTTTTTTCTAAAAGATCGATCAGCAATACCACATCATCATTCGACCACTTCTTTGTTCCTTTCTGGGTTTGCTTTCTTCCTACTGTAGCATCTGGTTGGGCTTGCTTTCCTACCATGTTGCTCTCCTGAATGCTGCAAGTTGCATTTCCTGGCCTTTTATCAGCACTGTGTTTCCTGATGTTACATTAAATGATGCCAGGATGGACTGATCCCGAATTCAAATGTTGTAATTGATTCTCATCATCAGAACGAGACGAAGCATGACAAGCTTTTCCATCTCCAATGTCTGCCGAAATGAAACTAATGAAAGATTTCATGAAAGAACTTGAAATCATCCTCGACAATTTGTTTCAAAATACAGAAGTGTCTGTTCATAAAGAGATTGAGATTCATCATTGCATTTGCATAGTTTATGATGAGTCCTGCAATATTTTCGAAAGTGCTCTGGACTGGGGAAAGGATCTCACTCGCATACCCATATTTACATTGAAGGACATCAAGAATCATAGACTTTGAAGTGGAAAATTGAAAGGAATTTCAGTTTGAAAGACTTTGCTGACAGATAAAAGGTCAAAGATGAATGCAACATATCAGCGGACACATTTTTCAAAACTTTTATGAAAGAAAGGTTCAAAGTTAAATGTATGTGTAAAGTTCCAATAAAATTTGGAGAAAAAGTTCGAAAGTTTCATTTGCAAACTGTTCATGTCTTGCAGGAAAAGGCATACTGTAACCATTTTATGGTACTTTTGCTAGAATTGGTAGATTATTCCACCCAGCTTCTTCAAACTGTCCCTGGAGAGGTGGCTTGTACAAGTCAGCTTACACAGTGGGTTTGCCCAAGTAATAAGGGTTAAAGGAAATTTTTTTTTCTCATCGATGATTCAATATGTTTAGAAAAAAACTTGAAAACTTCAATTTTATTTTATTTTTTACAACAATTTTAATTAATCAATCCAGGATATTGTTTCTACAATTTCAATGTTGGATGTGTCAACTTCAACTTTTGTTCACCTATTCCTGGAACCGCATATGCATAGTATAGCACTACAAAGAAGTTCAAATGACAACTTTGTGCGAATTCAATTAGTCACCAGTGAAATTGAAAGATCACGTTTCTCTGAAATCTTCATAGATAAAACCGCTAAAAACTTTTCAGTTTCTCTACTTGAACCACCACTGTGAGCGAAAATCAATGGCGTAAAAGAACCATGCTCAACTTGTAAAACCCTTTAACTGTAGGTGCGTTTCTTCTCTCTTTCATTCCCTGCAAAAGTGTTGTCTAGTTTCTGGTTTCTGTACGAAGGTGTGAATAGGTTGAATACCCTTACATCAAAAAATGCACTTTGTTCCTTCTGCCAAAAGCCAAGTATGCTGATGTCAAGCCTTGCCTCTTTTGATTTGTTGGAATTCTTTGGGAGATAGAAGAGGCATAACTCCAATTGCATAAACAGGCATAGCAAATGGATCCCATTGGGTCGTTCCTTTGGCAGATGGTATTTCTTTACCTCTTGTGATAAAGAGACGAGATGCTTTTCCATAGCAGTTATTTACATATTGAGTGCCTCTCTATTTAAGCTATTAAAGGCATTTGATGCTTCCACTAGAAGGCCATCAGTTTCTTCCTCTTCAAATATATCTTTCATTGCATGTATCGCAGCCTCGAAGGTAATCAAGTGCATGACTGTAGATATCAGGCTTAATGACACTGATAATTGATTTTCCAATGATCTGTCTCAATACTTCGCCAATACCAATTGATCAAACTCCAGGATTCTTGTCAAGAGGGACCAAGTGGCATGAAAACAAATGCTTCAATCTAGCCTTTGTTTGATATCTCTTGTGTACAGTATGCATGTGAATTTTGCTAAAGCTGTTCTCAGTTCCTATCAGTTTCAGTTCCCAAAATTCGATCCTATAATGAAGAAACTAAAACACTGATCAGAAACTTTCAACCCAGGATTTCCCTTCTTTCAGAAAATTATAATAACCCCACTGTTCAAAAGGATTTACAATATTTCTTAGAGGTAGCATTTAAAGATTTCCTTCAGGAATTATCTCGACATATAACGTTGGGTAATTATAAATTCTCAACCATAGTCACAGTGGGTAATTCTTACACACAGCAACATGTTGGGTTATTTTTACGCATGCCATTAATTACGTAATGTGATTGTTTTTTTCTAAAAAAAACTTCAGTCCATCTAGGGTAGTCATTCCTCTTTCTGTTGATGTGAAACTTAGCAGTAGGTATGGACGACAGTCTTTGTGAATACAATTGGCAGACATTAATCAGAATTTACCTAGGTACCTAAGTTATCAACAATACTCATCAACTTTATTGCCCTGGCACAATAACTAATCCTTTTAAACATTCAAATGACCCTTTTGTGGGTCTCCCTTGACCTACTCAAGTGCTGCTAAGAAATACTTTTCCGTCTTTCGTTAAAGGATGTGCCTGAATATTAGCTGAGGCCTATGAGGTAGGCGTTTAATTTTTACGCCATTACTCAAGGAAGAACAGGGTTTAAATTAACGATGCAATCTTTATTTCATTAATTTAGAGAAAGAGTGAAACTGAATTTTCATTAAAAAATGTCTAAGGCTGCTAAAAAAAGTTCTAAAAATTGGTCGAGTAAGGATATTGACCAAGCTTTGGCTGAAATTCAAAGTGGACAATCAATTAGGAGCACTGCATCAAAATATGGGATGTCTGAAGGAACACTTAGATATCGTTCTAAATTGTTAGAAAAGGAAACTCTTCAAAAAGGGCGTCCAACTGCTTTTGATAAGAAACTGAAAGGAATCTTGCATCTTGCATTGGAATTATGTGCGAACTTGGTTTTAGCCCTACCCTTTAAGAGATTCATCATATAGACGGCTTGCCGGTTGACGTCATAAGGAAATGTAAACAAGCTGCGCGCGCATCCGTGTAGTCAGAAAAACATCGATTGAATTGAACGCGCTGTGAAAACAGGTAATGCACAGCTGATCATGTTTCGGGCACACTTATTCTGAGTTTGCAAACGTGTTAATTACAAGTGAACACCGTTTAAGTTAAACATGGTGACAGGTATTCAAAAGAACACGCAGTAAAACACGCTGTGGAACCAAAATCCTCACAGCTGATGTTGTTCTGAACCCGCCAATGTTAGGCCTATATAAAGAACTGTGTTTTCCTGTTAGCTTCAGTCTGGTGCCAAATTGATCGAAACATGGATTCTGTTTATTTAATGAGCCTCGAGCCAGAGGACAGAAATCACTATAAATCAAAGTTACGGCTTGAAACTGGCGAACAGCTCCCGGATCCTTTCGCACTGACTAGCGGCTGGAGCAACGACATCACATTATTACCAGATTTGTCTTGGAGAGACGTGACTGAGTACCTTATCGACACTCCGAGCAAATTTACAAAAGAGGCACTAAAAGCGTACAAGTCTCTAGAAGCATACGACTACTTCATATGCAATCATGTGCATGACTGCTATTACCATGAAGTTTCAAAAGACAGCGAGTTTTGTTTTATCAAATCGGAGGTAAGTTTAATCTGTATGATATTTTTTTGTATGAACAGGGTCGGGAATAGCCAGCCCCTTGCTACTTTGATAATATGAAGACAACATGGAAAATTATGCCTTTTAACCTCAATCTGATTGTCCTAGATGCATGTTTCTACAGGAAAAGTATACCAAATTATTTCTCAAACAGAACAAGATATTTAACGTGACAAGTTAGATTTCATTGACAGCAACAAAAAAGGCTGAACTAAAGCTTTCCATTATCACTTGTATTTTAATAATTGAGAGAAAATACTTTTTAAAATATTTGAAAGCTTCAAGCATAATTCTCAATTGACTAAAACTTTGCTTTCTCATTTAGGTACTGCCAAGCCAACGCCAAGGAGAGAAAACCACTTTGTATAAAGTATGGGTGTGTTTGAACAAGAAATTTGGGTGGGTCCTTACTGGAAACTGCACCTGTATGGCTGGCTTAGGGTCTGCATGTAGCCATTTGGCTGCGCTCTTGTTCAAACTCGAGGCTGCAGTACACTACAACCTCAATGAGAAAACTGCATCTACAAGTCAGTTATGCTCTTGGAATGCAGCCAGAAAACATGTAACACCTGCCCCTGCATCTGCCATTGATTTTTCAAGGCCAAAGAAAAGAACATTGCCAAAATCTCATGAAAAAATAAGGAGCAGTACAAATTTCAGTTGTGAAGATCCAACGATTGGAGAAGGGGCCATCCCTATTGAAAAATTTTCAGAACTATACAACATTTTTCCCAAGGCTGCTGTTTTTACAAGTTTGCCCATACATGAGTTTACAAATGTTGAAGAAAACAAAAGGGAGAACACAGCTGCTCAAGAAATGGAGGGAAGTGACACTGATTCTGATATTGAGAGTGACCCAAGTATTATCCCTGAGCCTTTGACTTCTCTTTTTGATCCTACTGCTGTCAACATGGATGATTTTACTTTGGATGAGCATGCCAGGAAACAATTTAATTTATATCGGGAAAATAACTTTCAAAGGGCTTTTGATAACCTTAGAAAATTGACAGAGAAGCAATCGTTAAATCCAGCTTGGATGATGCACAGAGCAGGAAGGATCACAGCATCAATCTGCTACAAAGTTTCTCGTATGAAAGACAGTAAATCTTTGATTTCGAATATAATGCAATACAATGATGGTTTTACATCAAAATTCACAGATTTCGGAAAGACCATGGAACCCTTGGCAAGAAGCAGCTTTATCAAAACTGAGGAGGACAACCACGCCAATTTTAGTGTTATTTTATCAGGTCTAATTGTTAATGCTGAAGAACCATATCTTGGAGCTTCTCCAGATGGTATTGTTACATGCAGCTGCCATGGAAAAGGAGTGCTCGAAATAAAATGTCCCTTTAATTACAAAGATGGTTTTGATGGTTGGCAGCACGATAAGAACTTTCCACTTGCAAGCCTTGGTCCTGGCTTTATCATGAAAAAGAACCACCCTTACTACTACCAAATTCAGCTACAAATGGAACTATCTGGAGCAGAGTTTGGATATTTTTACATTTTTGCTGGCAATAAAAAGGAAGGGATGATTTGCCCTGTAGGTAAAAACAATGACTTCATAACTAAATTAAAGGAGACTCTTACAAGCAAATTTTTTACATCTATCCTTCCTGAAATTGTGTCTAGGAAGACAGAGCTTGGAACACCAACAAATCGTTCCTTATATTGTACATGTAGGAGACCAAAGTTTGGAAAAATGATCTTATGTGAAAACAAAGATTGTAAAATTAGATGGTACCACTATCCTTGTGTAGAAATGAAAAGGCGTCCAAATGAAAGTTGGTACTGTAGAGATTGTAAATTTTAGCCATTAAATTTCTAATGTTCATTAAACAGTACATGTAAATAAAATCAAAACATGTTCTATTTGTTAACAACACTTTGGTTTAAATTTACAATACCGGACACAACAACCATTATTTTATCAATTAAATCTACATGACTTATAGGTAAAGTGTGTTGTAAAATTTTGAATTTTTTCAATTGCCCAATGACCCTCTCCACATGAATTCTGACGTTTGATAGTTGCCTGGATTCATCTACATCCTTTGCTGACAACTGTGTCTTCCCACGTGTAAATTTTGGGATCTTTAGATATGCTCCATGTTTTGCCAATTCATCTTCAATTAGAAACCCTCTATCTGCTAGAACACAATCGCCAGGGTGTAGCTTCTTTAGGAAACCTGAATCAATGGTAATCTGCTTGTCAGAAACTCTGCCCCCCCAGCCTTCAGATAAAAATGTGACTGCACCTGCAGGACTGATTCCAATGAGATATTTAATTGTATTATTATGCTTATAATTTGACCAAGTCTGAGCCCTTGCTGTCAGATTCTTTGGTCTTTCAATAAATATCTCACTGCAATCAATAATGCAGATACAGTCTCTATATTTTCTCCTGAAGGACTGGGGAAGATTTTCCTTGATTTCTATTTTGCTAGGCCACACAATTAAGTTCTTGAGGGATGAAGAGAGTCCTGGAAGCCAGGTTCGAAAAATTTTTGAGATCATGGTGTTTGTGCAACCAAATCTATAAGCAATGTCTTCATTCATGAGGCCAAGCTTAAGCTTCATCAGCACAATTAGAACATGGTCCTCTTCTGACAGGACAGAACTGCACTTTTTCAAATTCCTTCTTACCAAAGAAACAACCCATAAGAAAACAGCTACAGTTGGTAGCCCAGTAAAAAATTTTAGATCTTTATTTGATTTCTTTAGTTTTTCAAAACCGAATCTCCCTTTTTTAAGTTTTTCATTTTCTTCTCTCAATTTGTATACCTCTGCATTCCTTTCCCTTAGTTCTTCCTCCAGCTGAGACACCTTGGTTGTTAGTTTTGCTATGGTAGATGTAGCCAAAACACTTTCATCATCTTCCTGGTTTTCCTTGTTACATGGAGGCACGACACCATCATTTGATGAATCGGAATGCGGACTTGCTTCTTCCGATGACACCCTTCCAGTTACTTTCCAACTGACATGAAATCTCCCCCTTTTCTTTTTAAGTGTTTCATACCTTGCTTGTTTTGCAATTTTGTTTTCAACTTTTGCGATATCTCTCGCAGATGTGTGCTGGAATATTGTAGGAATCCAGTTGGGATCATCAGGGTTCTCCGATCTTTTACCTGGTGAATTAAGACAATACTTCGTTTCATCTCAAAATTAAATTTTTTTGAACCTACACTGTCATCACTCGGGGTTGTCTCTAAGCATCAAACAGGGTAATAAACAGTGAAATTCTGTTCAAGGTTCTGAAGAAGCAAATTAGATTTAAAACTAAAAAACATGCAAAAAGTCACAATCATACAGTTTAACAAACAGCACAATCATCTTATACAGTTCCATGTTATATGAAGTTCAATGTTCTAATTTTCATACCGAAGAACAACCAACCTTCTTGCGGTTTGCAAAAGGTTTTTCTTTCGTAATATTACAGGGCTTTATTTGCTAATGTGGATATGATTAACCATATTCGCAATGCAGTTTTTCCAGAAGCACTAAATGCTCAAGAAAGCATTTACAGAGAGCATTTCGGAATCACCAATTTTGGCTGGCGTCTTAGGCCTATATGTCAACCACAACATTGATATAGTCCGAGCTATCAATTACATGTATTTACGCTGGTCACGGGGAAAACACATATAATGACTAGTAAATCAGAAAACTTGAAAACGAACCTGAAATGAAATGCTCCCCGCAAATGAAAGCATTTGATATTTTCTCCTCGCTCCACGATTTCCAATCCGCCCGCCTTATCGCTGTCATCCAATCTTGCCTTCGACGTTTCTCAATTGGTGTCGATCCTTTAGGCATCTTATAAAAAGGAACATCTTTCTTTTCTCCAATTTTTCTGTTCGTACAACCGACCGCACAACAAGTTCGAGGCATTTTGCTAAACGCGAGAGATAATTTTCGATGCAACAAGAAGTAAATCAAACCCGATTGTAAACATAAACAAGGTTCTTGACTACAAGGATGCGCGCGCATCAAAAGAGGCCACGGAAATAGTAAACAATGGGAAACCGTCTATTGTTTCTTGTTACTTGTCCGCTAACAGCTTATTGTTGTCCTCATTCAAAACTAAGAAACCTGGCAAGGATTGGTTTTACGTGTTTGCTAAGAGGAATAACCTGTCATTGAAGAAGGCTGCTTTAATCAGCTCTGCTAGAAAGTCAGCAACAGCAAACCCCTTCTTTGTTTATGATTTCTATGACCAGCTGGATAAAATCATAAAATCTAACAACTTTAATGATGAACAAATCTGGAACTGCCATGAATCTGGCTTTTCAAGTGACCAAGGACACTGCAGAGTAGTCAGTGAAAACGAAAAAGTGGCATATAAGGTTACTTGTGGAGCTGGGCGTGAAAACAACCATGTTAGCTTTCTGCAATGCTGCGAGAAAATAGTTAGGTCCTTTCATTATCTTTACTGGTAAAAATCTGCAGTCAACATGGAGGGAAGAGAGGGCTTTACCTGGAACGTGGTATGGGGTATTTCAGAATGGATGGATGACAACAGAACTGTTTGAAGGATGGTTTAAACAAGAGATAAAAACAAGACCTTTGCTGTTAATCTTTGATCTGGCCCATGTATCCATTTCTGTGATCGAAAAAGCCATTGAAGAAAATGTTATTCTTGTCAAGCTACCCCCTCAAGTAACTGATAAGCTACAGCCACTTGATGTTTCTTTCTTTGGGCCTATGAAAAGACTTTGGAAGAAAACGCTCCACAGCTGGATTAATGATTATGGTCCCCGGGAACCTATAAGAAAAGCCCAACTTCTTAATAAGTTGGGGGATATTTGGCACAAGGGTTTGTCCCCTGAAAATATTACAGCTGGCTTTAGGGCTACAGGTGTTTTCCGGTTGACAGAAAGCAATTTCTGGTTGAGCATTTTGACGCTCATCTTATTAAGCCTTACGATGCATGGTTACAAGCAGGTCAACCGAAACAGCTCTTAAATGACCTTGCTACTAGGGTTCGTTTACCCAAAAAGGCTAGCTCGCAAAAAGGAAGATCTTTTCTCAAGCAACCCATGGGGCCACAAGCTACATCAATCCCTTCAAAAACACGTGTTTCCAATAATGATTGTCACTGTTTTCTGGCACAACAACTTGGTCCTTTTCCTTGTCTAGCCCCCTCTGGAAAAGTATGGGTCCTAATATGACACCTACAAGTTGAGCCTTTGCAGCAACAAAGCCAAAACCAGATTTTTGAAGAACTTATTCTGGAAAAAATGAAAGGCCAAAAAAGAAGCACTGCAAGAAAGATTTGACGACAAAAGGTATTTGCGACGAGGACTATTTGAATGCAATTAAGGAGAAAGAAGAAAAGCAAGGCAGCGAGATATGGAAAAGAAAAAGAGGGCAACCAAAAAAGCTGAAGGCTGACGACAATTCCTCCCAAATCCAAGAAGAGGATTTTCTGAGGCAGAAAAAGAGAGAAGTGATGATGATGTGAGCGAAGGAGATCTTGAAACAAAACCTTCTTTCCCACCCACTACTCAATGCCAAGGGACAATCTACTTAAAGGAATTCTAGCAGTCTCTGTGCCCCCAGAGGAAGAAGTTGAAATTGTTGGGAAATGGTATGCTGCGATTTTTTTGAGGAAAAAGTCAGCAGATCTACAATGCAAAGTCACAATGAAATTTTTGGCGGATGTGGATGGCGCCAGCAAATGGCATCAAACTTGATTGTTTAGAGGCATGTTTTGGCAGTGGGACGGTCTTGGAATGAATTCCATCACATTTAACTGAGGGAAATAGACCTCTTTGATATTCAGAATGTTTTTGCCAGCCCCTTACTTGTAAAACCAGTAAAGGGAAACAAGTAGGAGGTCCCAGATTATGTTAAGTAGGCGTTTGACATTATTTCAAAAATTGACCGCGAACACGAATATTCGTCAAACTTTTTACATTTTAAAAACAATAACAGTGAAACTATCTAAATTGTTCTGCTGATATTCAACTTTTAGTATTTTAAAACCAAAATCATCCACATAAATTAAATTCTGCCATTTCAATGTTTTATATCCATAAAAATTGGCATAATAAAACAGGCTTGACTTGCATTTTTTACAAGTAGCTTTATTTTGCTGTACTCAATGTTTGTAGTCAATTTTCAATTGCATTCAACCACAATATTTGGTAGTGTTTCTGGTTTTTGATCAGAAATTGATATGCGTAAAATATAACCGATGCCACACAAGAATTTATGGAAAGGTCGGCTAATATTTATGCAATTAAAATTAAATGAATAATTAGTAGGCAGTTTTGATATTTCATCACCTGTTGTTGTCTGCTAATTAAGTATTAATTATAAATTCATCAGGTATAGTCAGGTCATCAAATTACTTTGTTATTGCCCATAAATTCAAAGATGATAGAAAATGCGTAAAATTTGCCTGCCATGACTATACTATTGCATTCATTTCCATTTTTCTAGATCATTCTTAAATAAAGATATATTTAAAGCTCATTTGCCAGTTAACTTTACACATCAGACTGCTACCAAAGTTTGTTACTTGTCTCTTCACTTTGGCAAATAGCTTTTGTCAGATGACTTTCATCTTTGGCAAAATGAGCCAATGTAATATGCTTTGGAACAAATTGAGCAATCCTCTCCAAATATACTCCGCCATCACCTTCAGCAATGTATGAACACAGTTGCAGTTTGCGTCATTCTATCTGCAAGCCTGATACTGCCAGTTGCATTTATTAAAAGTAAACTGAAGAAATAATTGAGTGTTACATTTAGACATGTCATGTATAGTTTTGATGGTTTTGCCATGTTTCATCGCCAATTTTGCTGAATGAGTACATCACTTTCGCTGGGTACATCACTTTCAGTAATCAGTAAAAGCAAATTACCTTTACCAAAGGAAGCTTTACTAGAACTGTTGTCTACACTTTGTCAAAATATCACAAGCACTTCATCACACCACCCACATCGCAAATATGACTTCCTACATTTGCTATCACAACAACATGTAGACATAAATGTAGAGTTTTGCTGAGTTCTAGTTTTTCATCTACTGTAACATTATCGCTGGAAATGAAGTACGATTGAAAATGACAGAAAAAAGTTGTAGCATTCTTTATGAATCAATAAAGACATCAGATAACCTGATAACTGCAAGTCAGAGTACTCTCGAAACGCTTATCGACTGCAAGAACATTCATGTGAGCCTAGGCGGTGAAAATCATCATGTTGAGCAATGCAGCAAGATTCCTGACATGAGAAGAAAGCTCAGATTTCTTCTACCATAGAAAATGTTATCAAAAGTTTACTTATGCGAGACGCTGATGAAAAGAAAGAAAGGTATAGATGAAGGGAAGGAGGCAAGAACTTGAGTTCAAAGAACTGAGAGGAGCACATCTTGGAGTGTGGATGAAATATGGCCAAGGGGATTTTTTCCAGATCTATGCATGATATGTAAGAAGAAAACCCTTAAAGTCAATAATAAGCGCCAGCCTTTCACGAAGATTGTAACAAAATCTGCAGAGAGAATTACAGGTAAGTTTCAAAATGTGGTGAGGATCAGGGATGAAAAACAACGGATGGATATAGGCCTCATGTAAACAGGAACCACAGCTTTCACGATGTGAACACTGTTTTGGTGAACTTGTTTTACTTGGAGAGAACTTTTGAAAATTTAAAATCCCAGTTAACCCTTTGTATTTACAGTTAACCCTACGGTTAACCCTACAGCTAACCCTTTCAAGAATAACAGGCCATGCCTACAAAATGACGATTAACCTCTCTCAGAATTAAAAATAAATCAACTTATTTTAAAGTCAAAGAGTTAACTAAGGTTAACCATTGATTTGTATTTTAAAAGCTATTGTTTATATGGTTAACCGTGGGGTTAACTGTAGGGTTAACCATGAAACCTCCCCAACAGTACTACTATTTCAGATTTGTTTGGTATATGTTGAATCATCATCTCAACAAAACATTAAAATACGCTGTGATTTATGTGCAATAATGTTGTTATAAATTGTTATTAGTGATCCTTAGTTGCTTTTCAAATTGTTATATGATGCAGTTTTCTTTTATTGGTAGACTAATTATTCATAGACTTGCCTTTTGTTTATAGTAGAGTGTCTAGATTTTTCATGTATTTTGTTCGCAGATATTTGATACTTGTTTAGATAGGACAGAAATATCGAATACATGTCTTCTCATTGGTGCCATCATTTTTCTTAGTCTATTTATTTAGATTTGAGAACGGAAAAACAATGATTTCAAAGTATTCAGTTTTCTCTTAATAAGTTACAGAGATGATATACATAAATACATACACTTTATAAAATATAAAAACAAATAATTCTCAGTACTTCAGGCGTTCACCCTTGCAATCTACTATTAGCTCAATTCTTCTGTTCATACTTTCTTTTATACTGTTTATTGTGGAGACTGATATTTCAATCAGGATTCGCCTAATTCTGTTCTCAAAAGCTCCAATGCTTTAAACAGTAATGTTATTGTCAATGGCATCTTGACCAAGCATTCTTTTTGCAATGCCGAAGAGATTTTCTTTCGGATTTATGTCCGGACTCCTAGAAGGAATTGATAACAATTCTGAGTTTAGTTCTCTCATAGCATTTAAAGCCAAAGCACTGTTCTGCGACGGGTCTCCATCCTTAATCCAACATCTAGAGTCTTTTCCTGCTGCAGCTACCATTTTGTCAAAATTATCAAGCAAAAAGTTTTTGAAAAATGCCCCATTCGTCTTGTCGTATCTTTGGCAGCAGACCACGCCTTTATCATAAGGAATTGCCATTATCACCTTGACATACTTGCCAGCAGTTCCACATGATCGCCCTTTGGAAGTACATCACCGCATTAACCCTTCATGTTTAGCCCTCCACACTCTCCCACCAGGTGCTAGCGCCTGATCTTTAGGATTTCTCTTGTACACAAAACCAACCCCATCTAAGTAGAATGCCACTCATTTAGTCCAAATATCTTCATGATATTTTTTGATCATCAATTCCGCAAATTTTGTGCGCTTCTTTTGTCGTCATTACTGAGCAGTCCTTTTTCCTTGCTTGCAAATAGTTGTACCCAGACAGGTTTTGGCTGCGTACACACTGAGAGCCAAATAGCGAATTAGCGAATTAGCGTTAAGATTGTTTGTACTGAAAACAATACGCTTGTTCACATCAAGACAGAGCGATAGCGACAAGGAGCGACACAATTACTTCTCATGTATTTGATCGCTGCGAACGGAAAGGAAAAACAGCAATGGACTTTGATTATATCGTTGCCATATAACCGATTAGTTACTGGGAATAGTCTGACGATACTGTTTTTCAACCAGACCAGTATTAAAGTACCTGGCCTAATATTTGGGAAAGAGGGTGGCCCCACTAACTGCCAACTGTACTTTATATTTGAAGCAAAGCAATAGACATCCCCCCACCAATATAAATTTATTTCCAACGACACTGCAATAACAAGGCAAACATAGATGAGTGCATTCTGAATCTGAAATAGACTTGTCATTCCTCAACTGCGGCACCAAATAAAAATATCCACCAGTTAAGAGCAAATATCTACTTTTAATAAAAATCAGTTCGTTCCTCTTTTTATTTCTTGAACCCAGAATCATCTTCATTTTTAAAAAAGAGAATATTTAACAAATCATCTTTCAGATAAAATCATTCTTTGCGTTTCAAATCAGCCACTGCGCCATCAAACTTCACCCTGCAAAACTGTTTGATTCGCGGTTTTTCGCTCACAGCATGTTGTTCCTTTACCTTCTGTTGGCTCCTGTTCTCTTCGCTTTGCTTCTCTTTTTCGCTTCAGTGTGAACGCGGCCTTAGGAATGTTGAGACACTACATTGCAAAACATCTTGCACATCTGCTCTTGCCATCAGTCTTTTAACGGTTTAGTCTGCACCTTCTTTTCTCAAAACCTTTATTGTTCTTATTAGTTTCACATTCACTCCAGTTTCATTATGTGTTCTTTTTCTAAAACTTCCTTAAAGTCTTGATGTTATCAGAAATAGCTGATTTTTTCTTAAAAAACTTCAAGGAATGCAATCCTATATTAACAAAAATGAGCTCATTTACAGTTTTTCAAGGTTTAATTCTGAATCTGAAGATATTTCATTTAAAGTTTATTTTGTTAGTTAGTTCCAGTTTATTTTATCTGTTTGAAAGAAGGTTATATTCTGGTCCAGTTTGTTTTTTAGCATAGGGTTAAAAACATTAACCAATATAAATACTTTTATTTCATAGGTATACATGATCATATATGTAGAAATTATCCTGCCACAGAATCGCAATTAGTGGTCGGAGACAGAGAGGTGACAAATATATGACACTCCCTCTCCAACGCTGACTAGTTAGAATCACCAAAAAGTTCAAAATTAAGAATCCAAAGATTCAAATTCAAGAAAAGAGGACTGTATATAAGTTAAACTAAATAGATCGATAATACTCTAACTCGTAAATATCTAGAAAACAAGAAACCATCAATTAAATAGAAGAATATTAAGGAATTAAGAAACTAAACCCAATCAAAATAAAACCGAAACAATGTCACCTGAATATATTCATAATACGGTTCAAGAGTTATTGGGTTCGTCTTTGTCTTCATGCTCGTCAGAATAGAATGTTCCTTTTTCCCTTTCAACGTCCGTGCGTCCTTCTTTCCAGATCCAGAGTCATTCGAACAAGTGTGGTTAATAAAGAGAGGAAACTCTGTTAGGATAACAGAT
The DNA here is from genome assembly GCF_057945365.1 of Rhopilema esculentum. Lineage (NCBI taxonomy): Eukaryota > Metazoa > Cnidaria > Scyphozoa > Rhizostomeae > Rhizostomatidae > Rhopilema > Rhopilema esculentum. Next base: position 1,846,627 of record NC_142834.1, on the reverse strand, counting down.
CAAAGGTTCTCACTTTAGAGTCCCTGCTATGACCAAACTTTCACTTAGAGTTACATTGCTCTATAATTCTCAGTTTCATAAAATAGCTCCAGAGGCTATGTAGCAACAAATCTGATCAGAATATAAACTGCACAACCTCTTGCGAGGTCTTGAAATTTAAAAATGGAGTAGAAGCGAGAAATAAGTCAAATTTTGTAAAATTTCTTGAAAATTAAACTTTCAGACAAATATATTCTTTGTAATTAAAAATTCAGAAGGAAACTCTAAATATCTTTGTTATTAAAATGTAATTGTTTGCTTCTTCAATAGAAGCCTAGCACACGCTAGTGCGTTCCTGCAAATATTTCGGGAAAGTTTATGTTGACCTTCACAGGCATTTCAAAGACCAGCATACAATGACCTTAAGAGACCACAGTTGACTGAAAAGACCAACGGATGGGGAAATAGTTCATTCCTACAAAAGCTTGGACTATATGAAATATAGAGCTGCTGAGCAATGTCAAGTTGAGTCCTGTAGAGAAAAAGGAGTGCCAATTTGTGACCTGTCAAGGCATTTGCGCAAAGTTCATGGCATGTCACGTAGCTATTATAACAGGTAATTTATCTAGTTTATCTAAAATTAATGTTATATTTGGATATATGTGGCACATTACCACGAAATGTCTCTAGAAGAATCTTCTATTCAAAATGTTATTATAGTTATATGATTCCTTTGTCATAACAAGGACAACATTAACCTTATTAAAGAGAGGTTACAATGACACCATCCCAGGTAATGTGTTAATAGTTTTTATCTATTATTTGCAAGAAAAGCACTAATTCTTTGTCACTACAAAGTGATCTATTAAAGAGTTGCAAAATCTTTGAAGATGGGAGCTAGGTTCTACTGTAAATTTTCTAGCAACTATACAAAATTGGAGCACGAGGCCATTGTTACCCAAGAGGCAAGCAAAGCAGTCCTTTCAGTTTATTTGCAAGGAGAAAGGCAATTCTTGCCAAAGCCTGATATTGGACAGTTTGATGATTTTCCAGGTATGCCAATTTATCCATAAAAATTATAACAAGTACAAGAGTGTCTTTTTCAATTAGTGTTTTCTATGGTGCATTTTAACAATTAACTTCACTTGCACATAAGCAGTCCAAATGCTCACAATAAAAAGTGTTTCCAGAATTAGAGGGCCCATTCCTGAGTTTAAACTATAGGGGTCTTAAGACAAGAAGTTTTTGTTTTAAAAGCATCACCCTCTGACCCCTTCCCCTTTGTTCTGTTCCTATATAGATTATTCAATCAACATGTGAAATGTACCAATGCATATGACAACTGAAGGGAAGCTGAAGAGTGGCTGTCATGAAAATATGGCATCACTGTCGTGACAAAAGAGGCTCAGTTATGAGTGTTTATATAAGTAGCCACATTTATTTTAGTTCCATGGCTGTTCCTTCAGTTCAAAGCTCATTGCCTGGTCGTTTTGCTAGTTCTCTCCTCATTCTGTGGTCATTCAACTTGTTCCATGCACATTAAACTAGTTCCTCATTTTAGCAACATTGATTTGGGAGTTTGATAAAAGAGAAATCTTGATCACAGCATTTTTATTGCTACTAGCAAAAGACTGGTATAGCTTTTAGCGGTCTTTTCCATTAAATACTTATATAACTTTTATTATGCATATTAGAAAGGAAATGTGTTCAAATGCTGTCTCTGTAAAGAAGTATCTACAGATAAGTTTCCAATTTAGACTGTTCGCACTAAGATTTATCATGACAAATACTTGCTCCTTATCATGTCAGTATTTTTATTTTACCTCTTAACTTCATAATTTCTTATATAATTCTTCATAATTATTAAAAGTAATTTTAAATAATTTGAAATCCTCATTTAAAAATTCAAATTTGAACACTGGTTTAGCATGGTCATGTTCTTATTTAAGGGGAATATTGGAGCTTAAAGTTCAAATTTTTCATGGTACTACCAGTGGTAGTGTCTTTAAGCCTGATTTACACGAGACAAATTTTTTGCGGGAAGCGAATTTTTCGCCACGAATTTTTCTCCTGCGAATTCGCTGCGAATTCCAAGTTTAATTTCCACTGGCAGAATTTCTTTTGCGAATTCGCCGCGAATAATGCCAAAGAAAATGGCATCTGTTCGAAGATTGTTGTTATTGAAAAAAAGCGAGCAAAAAAGCAAATAAATGGGTACTTGGTTCGGAAAATTTATTGAGAACGTCTGCAGAAGGGGGAGTTTCATCTTTTGGTAAGTGACTTACGCTTACATTGTCAGGAATAATTACTTTCGAATGTCGCCAACTACATATGAGGAGCTTTTATCGTTTATTGCACCAAAGACGCCTGTTGCTAGAAACGTCCCATTACATTGTTTATGTTATAGGTGCGGGATTTTCCCAGCATTGTTTAGGCCTAGTCATAGGTTACTCATTCTTCACCCATGTTGTTGTTTGAACCATTGCGTAGTTTTCTGTCGTTTTGCATACTTTTGATTTAGATATGTTCACATTGCGTAGCACCATTCGGCCTAGCCCTTCCTTTGGGTTCGTGTCAGATCTCTTCAATAGCTGTTCTGATTGGTTTATTTTACATGGCGAAAAAATTCGCAGCGAAAAAGTAGGAATGGTTTCTACTTTTTCGCAGCGAATTATTCGCTGCGAATTCGCTGCGAATTTTCTAATCTCCACTTCTGCGCATATTTTTCGCACATTCGCGGCGAAAAATTCGCTTCGCACGAAAAAATTCGTCTCGTGTAAATCAGGCTTTAGTTACAGTCTACTTTTAATTGCACTGCAAGTAATAAGTGAATCTATTCTGAATAATATCGGGCAAATGGAAAAGCATTAGTCTTCAAAATCATCAGCCAGACATTTCTTGAGTGTTTCATTGGAAAATGGATGTAGCCCCATCTTAATGTTATCTGTTATTTTTTTCAGAAATACCCCTAAAGTGTCCGATCATCAGTTGGTCTAGTGATTCTAGGACAGATGAGCAATTGATCGATAAAGAGAAATGTAAGTGGTTAAATTCAAATTTTCCATGCAACTTTATGTGACTACCAAAAACTCTTTGACTTAAAAACCATTCAGCTTCGTGCAAAATGACACACAATACCCAAAGAAGGTATTCATCAGTTTTGAAACGGAACCAACCAAGGAATTTCTTGGAACTGAAGATATTTTTACAGTGACATTGAAAGCAGTTTTTTAGGGTTGTTACAATTACATCGGTACAGAAAGAGCTGTCTTCTCCAGCTGAAGAATTTTATTCTTTTCAGGCTTTCAAAGATTCTCATATCAATTTTAAATTATTTGGGGAAAAAATGTCTGGTTTCATTTGTAAATATTGTAATTTAATCCATACTACTAGGCTTCTCTCCCATCAACTATTTGTTGTCTAAAAGGTTCAATGTAAATAGTTATTTATTTAATTGATGTGATTTTCTTGATTTATATATTTTCTGCTTAATAACATATATAAATAATGAGCTGCAAATATATACTTTCGAATTTCTTTCTTCCCACTGGCCATGCAAATATATACTTGTTAACAGTTTGACATTGACAAAATCAGATACTTGGTGCCAATGACAACAAGGGAAAGTCCATAATCACTCAATTCTATCCATTTTATTATCAAGCATAGTACATATACAATCAAACATATACAAGTAACATGATAACTTGGTATAATTTAACTGGCAGGCAAATGTAGACATTAGGAAACTTTAGTAGAAATAATTGTTACTTCAATTTTTTTTAGTTGCTTAATCTCCTCAAATTTTTGCCCTAGAAATAAACAACCCTGCTACCAAAGTGTTAATTGTTAGCCAAGTACTCAATTGTTTATCATAAATTTTCATATCAATACATTTTCATATCATTATTATTTTAATCAAAAATCTAATTCAAACAGCAATAATTTTCTTTAGACCGGTAATGAGGGAGAACTAAGGCACAGGCAAAAGGTCAAGGGAAAAATGTGGAAAATCCGAGCCTCTGAGAAAACAAATCACTACGAAATCGACCTACAGAAGACACCAATGACCTGGTAAGCATAAATTGACTTTATTACTTTTGAATTAACTGTGTATTTTACAAGTTGGATCTCCAACTAAGAGACGCAGCAAAGGCTGTTGGGAAATTTCATAAATAATGTTCACTTTCTCAAAGCTTTCGATTGTTAATTGCTTTCAATTGATATTTTCGCATGAAATTTGCTATAACGACTCTATGAGTCTTGCAGGTAGCAGTATTGTCTGACTCTCAGCTGAGACCACTTGTGCAAGGAGATGTGCAAGTTCCGCAAAACTGGTATGTACTGCTTTGGGCATGTAAAAGAGGAGATCCTTAATGCCAAATTTTCAGATGGCATGCAACCTGCGACCGTGGTTCTCCTTGTTGGGAAAAATGATTTGTCTCCACACATCATCATGGAAAGGGCAAGAAGAGACTTTCATGGTCTCCTTCGCACAACTAAGAAGAAGTTTTTGGATGCTAGGGTAACTAATCAATGCTTCCATATAGTTTAAATGACACCAAATGTGCATAAAAGTGCAATACAATTTCGAAACTGATCAACATCATTCATTGTTAAATTAGTTTCTTGTCGCCTATTTTTTGGTGTATACATAAACCTTTGATTGAAATTTCTTTGGCAGTACTGTTTTGGGGGGATCTAGTGGGCCATGGCCTGATGTCACTGTTGACCTTTGCTTTCACTATATTATAGCACTACATTTTGCAGATTCAATCTCTCATTTTTTACCCTTTAACACAGATCTTTGCTGTCTCAATATTGCCTCGGCTGGACGAATATTGGATTGAGAGCAGCAATACCACAAAATAATGTCTGAGGGGTGCAAAAAACTAGACGTTCATTTCCTCAACGTTACCCCCAACTTTTATATTGGCGTCTGTGGTCTTGGAAAGACGGCCTCCATATCAGTGAAGACAAAGGACTGCCTTATCCAGGGCAAAAAAAACTGCCTTATCCAGGGCAAAATTTGCTTCCTGGAAAGCAACAAGGAAACTTGACGGATCCCTCCCCACCCCTCTACCACCACCCCCATCAAAGACTGCATGCCAAAAGTCGATATGGAGGAAGCTTCAACACCATCGTTCTGAAGGTAGATTGGTTTTTCAGATTTATAATTATTTAGGAAACAATTTATTCCATTTTGGTTACATGAATTTCAAAATAATGGGGCAAAATATCTTTTTGGAACGATATGAACCAAAATAAAAATAGGAAACAAATCGAACATCAATTTTATTAAATTTTTATTACAATTTAAATAGGTCCGTTAAGGCATGCCAAGGAGCCAGCTCCACCTGAAACGAAAAGGGAAAGAGTCTCTCTCCATCACAGGTAACAATATTATTCATTTGAGTAAACTAGAAATTAACCAGGCCATTCTACTACTTCTTAATCAACTCGATACTGCACTAATCAAAAGTTTCTTTGTTTGCATCGCTCACACAAACGCTAATCCTCCAGAATTCTTTTTTGTTTAACTTGTTCTATATACATAAGTAGGAGGAGGAACTCTATTAGTTTAAGCATCTTCTTCCTTGTGATGTCAAACATGGTTACAAGCAAAAATTTGAAGATTTAATGCTTGTTTTGCTACTACCAGCTGTGGCATAGTACATGACAACGATGTACTGACCAAGATAAATCCCAGTGTTTACAAGGTAAAGGTTTTGCGGGCGAAATTTTGCAAAGCTGCATCTTTTCAATATTTATCCGTTTTGAACAGTTAAAGATGATTAGAAATTTAAACTTCTGATTTTAATCCAACTCTAGAGTGGGAAAATTGCAGTGAAGCCTCGTTCTGGTTGTGGATCCTGTGAGCAAACAGCTAAACATAAGTTCAACCATCACTGTGTTCTTTTAGAATACCTGTATTTCCTTACAGATGCGTCAAATTAGCGTCGGGCATGCTTTAATAGTTTATAATATAATGTGAATGACCCAACTCCATTAAATATATCAAGTAAACAATGAATTTTCAAAATGACAGGGTAGGTCCAATGAATATTCCATAACATTATAAGGAAGAAGCCACGCATTAGCCCCATCATGTATAAGAAGTTCAGCACCAAGGACCCATTGGATCTCATCGTAAGTATCATGGATCTGTATCTTGGATAAATTATACTACAATTCTATAAATGAAAGAATCTAAATACCCGGTAACCTGTCACTGGCACTCATTGTAAGTTATAATATACTTATTTATAGACTAACTTTTCTTTCAACAGAGCTTGATGGAAATTGTTCAACAAGTGTGGAAAACAGGAATCTACCCTTGCAGGTAACTTAAAGAAATAAAACCAAACAACCACATGTCTTTTCATTTTCAGGTTATTTATTACATTATATTCACCGGCAAGCTTCTATAAATCATGATTCTGTTTATGCAATAAGTTGATATTATTACTTTGAAGGAAAAAGAGTCAAGCCGTCAAAAGAGTCAAGTCAAACCCAAAACCTTTGGCTGCTCTTATGCCACTGTAGTGAAAGGAAAGAAACACATCAAGGTACGATCATTGTATCCCTGGTTCCTTTTTTGCAAAAATAGGTCAAGTAAAGTCATTCTTAAGCAAAATGTTTCATCATCAGTTCTTTTTTAAATTCAGAACGATATGATGTCCTACAAGTTGCCTGCTGTTGTGGAATGCCATGGTCGAGAGGATAGGGTATGTTATACTTTTTGATGAATTTTGTAAGTTGTTACCATGGTTGGATGATTCTTTTAGCTGACTGTTTTTTCCCACAATGTCTCATCTTCACTCCTTTTCTAAATTTATTTCTTAAGAATGATAAGAATGATACAATGTCTTGCAAGTTGCCTGCCGTTGTAGACTCCCATGGTCGAGAGGAAGAGCTATGTCATACTTTGTGATAAAATTTGCAAGTTGTTACCTTGGTTGGGTGATTCTTTTTGCTGACCATTTTTTCAAACAATGTCTTATCTTCACTTCTTTTCTAGATTCAGAATGATTACAGAGATGACAGTAGCTCTTCAGAAACAGGATCTTCAGCTGAAGTTTTTGTACTTTTTTCTTCTTGAGTATCCTTGGAAGTGATAGGGAAGAGATGACAGTTGACTCTTTTGTTGAAGTGGGTGGAAAAATTGAGATGAAAGACTTCTAGCAGGGAAAAAAGGTATGTAGTTCGAATTTAGATCCTATATTAATTTCAATGTGCTGTTACATTTAATTGCTATAATTAACATAATCAATATACACAACATAATCAGGCTGTCAATGTAATTTAATAACTTGATTCCAGAATGGATTAGAACTCGTTTATTCAAGATTAACATATTTCTATGACTAATATTTATGAAGATATACTGAAGATGACAAACAAAAACTTTCATTTTTAGGTGTTGTGAAGGTAGTTGGCGACAATGTGTGTGGTGGTGGACAAGAAAGGAAAAGTGCCGTCTTCTTTGATGTTGAGTGTTTTGCTGTAGCCGAAAGCCAACATTGTTGTTTTGACAAGGAAGCCAAGGTCTGTATTTCGACTGGGTGTCTATTTTTAAAACATTTTATGGCAGGTCTCGTGTCAATCATAACAATGCCTTGCAACAACTTCATGCCATGTACTTTAAAAATAAAGCCAGCATCGATAAAATAATTTGTCAGGTCCTTTCATCTAATGACAAAAAATCAAAGTTCTAATTTGATAAAAGAGGTAGATAAAGCACATGGGTTGGAAACGCAAAGGCCTAACCAGCAATGTCATTCTCTAGAATTGAATGAGTTTGACAAAAATTTACCAACAAATGCAACTGAGTCTTTTGATTTAGGTGCATCTGACGTGATACCAAATAGCACCAAGGTTCCAAATAAAAGTCAATTTTTCTGCTACCACAACCGCAATAGTTGCTAGTACTCCCCAAAATCAAGACATTGCCTATAATGCTAGCTTTCTTTTCAAAAAAATATAAAACGAGTTTGAAAAAATTTCAATAGATTCAAACGGAAAAAAATTAAAGAAAAATATCCCAGTCTTTCTAAGCTGCAAAAATAGTTAGTGCTACATGCAATACACATACTAGGCTTCTTGTTAAAGAAATAAGAATTGTCATCGTTGAGGCAGTGTCTGTTTATGCTCATCTTGCAATGAATCTGATGAGAGAGAGGAAAGTTCCGATTAAAACTCAAAGAAATAAGTGAGATTGAAACTGCCTATGAATTAGAAATCTGAAGCTTTCAGCATATTTAGTTTTGTATAATAATAAGTTTATCTTATTATAGCATATAGCGAGTAACTCAAACATAAGAAGCCAAATAATATGAAATTTATCACTATCAAATTTTTTATTGAAAAATCAATTAAATAAATTGTTTTTCCCAAAAGTCAGTTTGCCACATTTCAAATTAATCATTTACAGTGGCTCCAGAGACTTTCTCAAGCGATAACGATCAGAGACCTCGATGAGGGCCCTCCATATTAGAATATGTCAATTTTTATTGAAAAGTTTTTAACTCATGCACTTCTTACTTGAAGAGATAAAGCTCAGCTTCAAAAATTCTAAACTTTTTTCAAAACGTTCTTTACCATTTGTAACGTATTTTTGACTAGGATTGACATCTAAAAAATACTGGCTTTCGAAGAACAAACCGACTTGGTTCTGGCCTGTGTCCATAAGATTTTGTTCACCGAATTGTGGCCCAAATAGAATGAAATTCGAAGAAATAGATGTCGTGCTGGAGGCCTGCATTTCAAAACTGAAAGAAAGCAAGGCAACTGGAATTGAAGAAATAGAGAAAGTGGAAGGAATGGAGGGAGAAAAGAAATTGAGGGTGATGAAGGAATGGAGGGAGTGGAAGAAACAGAGGAAAGAGAAGAGATACAAGAAAGAGAAGAGATAAAGGAAAGAGAAGTGATGGGAGACAGAGAAATGACAGAGGACAGAGAAGTGACGGAGGACAGATATGATGCAGAGAAAAAAGAGGAAAGAGAGGATAGAGAGAGCAGGTCTTTGAAAAACACGTTTTTCCTGTACCATAAAATTGAAAAGATTATTCTTGTATGAAGACTGTCAGTTTTATCTCTTGGAAATGTCGCAACTTTTCTATGGCTAGTATCATATTGGCTTTACTGGACCTGTCCGCGAATATCTAGGAATCTTCTGCACAAAACTTCTAGATTCATAATAAGCAATGAAACTGTAGGTGTTGTATGTCGAAAATGAACAAAATTTGATGCAGTAAAATAATGACTTTTTACAAGAAATGAATATTTGGTATGATGTTTTGAGCTTGACTCTTCATTGGGTGAATAAAGAATTGAAGGAGAAACGGTTAAGAAGAGAATAGAACAGTAGAATCAAAAGATTAACTATATTGAAGGTAGTAGAGTTTTGCTCGAAATGTTGTACCAAATATTCATTGCTTTTACAAAGCACTTTTATTGCAACAAATTTTGTTCAAAAAATTCTAGGTCTACCAAAAAACAAATTATTCCAAATCCCCCAACTTTTCCTATCTTTAATTTTTTCATTGTGTCATTGCACACACTGTTGGTAAATGGATAGGATGGACCAGATATATCATCTCGGATCATCAGATAGATCATCTAGGTTATTGCATACTTTTTATCAAGCACAACTTCTAATCATAGATCTGTAGATGGAATGAGCCCAACCCAAACGATGTGCAGGTACTGCTATGGAGGTGCTATGGAGGATGACTCGTTTTTTCTGGAGACTGTTGTGCAATATATCCCAAAACACATGGCATTTGGCTTGCTAAAGTCCTGTGACACAAACTATTGGTAACTGCCTTAAACTTTTTTAGCATCTAGGTATCTTCTAATTAGATGAATTAGTACGAGTTTGTTTTGGAAAACAATCACATAATTTTTCTATCATGTCATATCAATACTGCTCAGAATCATTAAAGAAGTTGATGCTTTTCTTCGTCTTGCAGGCTTAGACATCAAGTACCATCGAGTGTTGCCAAGAATGTTGATCAGTTTCTTGTCTTGCAAGATGGTAACAGACTTTACAGAGCTGCGTCATTGGCTAAATTCAAAATATCAGATTTTTTGCCAACTTTGCGCTTCTTGTCCATGAAGTATGGCATAGAGAAATTTGAACAGGTTATGAAGCATGTGATGTACTGTCATGATGTGTTTTGTGCCGTCTATTTCACATAATTATTTGTACATATGGGTTCACTACTAAACAGTATTACATGGTTGTGATAGTCATTGCCTCCTCGATTATTTGTTACCTGGATTTGTTTCAAAGTAAACTTTAACCTTGAGTAAACTGTGTGCAAACAATTTCAGATAAATGACGTTGGCAGATAAGAATTCTCTGCAAGGCAGTCACCTGAAGATATTGAGAAACGATTAAAACCCCAGATTCTGCTTACCACATTGCCTAACTATAAATGCAGTAAGTTTTATATTTATAAATTTTCTATGGCAAGGTCAGTCACGTGAAGATATTGAGAAACGATTAAAACCCCAGATTCTGCTTACCACATTGCCTAACTACCAATGCAGTAAGTTTTATATTTATAAATTTTCTATGGCAAGGTGCCATAAAAAGCTACAATCGAAGCAATTGTGGTGCAATTGGTAAGCACGGTTCCTGATTTCTGGGAAAAGATTCAGGTTCTAATTCTGATGAGTGCAGCTTCTAAGGTTGCAAGCCTACATGACTCATTTTAATATTTATTTTGACATTTGTGATTGAATTTCTCTCGTTGCTCTTGGAAGAAGACTGGATCTTTTCAGATAAAGCTACCAATCATGTTTCAGATATTCGAAGTTTTTGAATGTTACATTATTACTTTTACAACTTCTATGCAATCTTACTTAGCCCCTCTACACTTCTACTGTCAATCCCGATGGATGCCACTATCAACTGCTAGTCTCCAGCAAGAAGTAGAAATTTCCAACTAAACCAGAAGAATAGCATGGGTAAGATCAACATTCTTTTGGGCTGTGGACTGAAATGGACAGGTCACAGGCAGGGTGTACCCATTGCTCCATCATGGCTGTGATGAGAATCTTCTTGACAGATGTGATGCTGGAATGTACTGCCGAAAACAGGAAACAGCAAGGCTTGTCAACTGCAAATATTGCCTCCAGAACTACAGTCCCCTTTGTCTTGGACTTGATAAAAAGGAACTATAACCAGGCAATCAAAACTGTACCTGTGGCTGTCATATTTCACACGCAGACCTTTCGATGTAAATAGTCAACTTTTTGTCCTTAGAACCATAAGTTATTAAAAATAGATCTAAAAAGTAATTTTTGAAATGTTTTTCAATTTGCATCCTTTCTTCTGTAGCATGATATGCTCCCAGTAGTTTTTGATTATCTCTATAATCTTTTGATTATCTCTTCAAGAATAAATTTGCACTGAATGCGAAAATGGTAAGTTTTTGATTGGTGAAGCAGGTTAATCTCATTCGGAGAGCAAGATTATTTTTGTGCAGTACAGTACAACTGTCTGTGCTAAAAAAATATTCTCAATTTTTCAGTGTTGACAGATTTAGCTCAAAAGATAAAGTCCAGCCTCTACTGGAATCATACTTTGCTGGAATCAAGGTATAAATTTTAGAGAATGCTAATTTATACGAAGATAAGGTAAAAATAGACAAAATAGCTGTTACTGTATTTTCCCTTTATGGTTTTTGATGGTAGCTTACTATTTTGATAACAAGAATAACAGTGAAGCCATAGTAAGAAAAGCAAAGTAATTAGAGTATTATTGACAATTGTGCGCCATGTTGCCAATGTTCTGAAATTTCACTTGGAACCAGCATCTAATAGAGGAATGAAAATTCATCACAATACCTGCTTGTTGGAAACGCCCCTGCAGAACCAGCAAAGATAACAGCGAGTTGTTAGTGAGAGTTCTAGGCAGCATAAGCGAGTACATTGCAAAAGGAAGCCAAATGAAGGAGCTAAAGAGGATGATCTGTTTGGGCACAGCGTTCGAAAGCAGCTCAAAGGTCTAAATGACTGTCAAAAAGTCTTGCAAAACTGAAGATTCAGCAGATTCTGTATGAAATTAAGTGGAACCAACCAACAATTGAATAGAAATGTTGATAACTTTAAATATTGACACAATTGAAATCAAATTGTCTTTTTACATCACATAAGTTTTTAAGTCATATTTTGGTCTCTCTTTGATTTTTATCTCAGTAGCTTTAAATGTCAGAATTCATATACTGTGTCCACAAATAATTTAATTTAAAAGATCTATTCCTTGTATTAGAAATAACTCCTGTTTTATTGAGAAAGCAGTTAGAGGCTGCATAAATACGATAGGCAAAAACATCTTATATAAGCCTATGTGTTAGCATTATGTATATGCAGTTTCAACTGGGCAAAAAGCTGCAATTAATACGATGGTGGCTTTATCATCAAGAGTTGTAAATTCTTCTGTAGCTCAAACAAGATTCATTGTTTATTAATGGAACTAAAAAATTAAATTCCAAAAGTATTTTTTCTCCATTCTAAAGAGGTTTTGTGACCAAAAGATGTAAGTCCTCAATCTACCACAAATGGCAAAATTTTCACGCTAAATCAAGGAAAATCTTGAAAACGGCTAAGATTCACATACCAAAATATACCCTTTATGTAATGTATAGGTAAAGCCCTATCAGAATAATTATATTTCACATTGTAAAAATAAGCCCTTTTTTAAAAAAAACATGAGAACAAACTTTGACCATTTCTTATTAAAATCATAATATGGTTATGCAATCTATATTGATATGAAACCGAAATGTGCACTGGGAAATTTTTCTAAGGACGAAATGCTGCTATTATTATAAACTGATGATAACATTGGGTATGAACTCTTCATTTCATCCCCAGATATTAAGATAGTTGCCCAAAAAAATCCTAAATTTATGCTAAAAGAGGCCTGGAACAGACTTCATGGCCGCCATTTTATGCAAAACATCCCAATATTGTAAATTTTAACTTCACTTTGTGTGACTATACTAGGTTGTGTGACTATATCCAATATCTAGCCCTTAAAAGGGCTGTATCTAATGAGTGTCATAGGTTGTTTCACTATATACTATTTGTTACTGTTTTCTGATACCATACACTTAGAAAACAACTGGTTTGAGTGACATATGAGCCTTCTTTTGAAACTGAAGAACTAGGTCTAACACCTCACTAACCCTGTCCTACTTATGCATTCAATTCATTTAAATTATCCCCCCATAGAGCATGGTAAATTTGGTATTGTATTTTTATAAAATATAAGAAATTCAAAAGTTATTTTATGGACGGATAGCATTGCATTAAGGTAATTCATTAAAAAAACTATGTGTTCTATTTTGAGTTATATATCAAGAAAACATTGCTTTGCAATTGAGGTAATTAATAAAAAAATTAACTGTAATTGAAAATAATTTATCAAGAAGACACTGCACTGCGTTTGAGGTTTGTATATATAGTGGAGTTTGTGCAATAAAATCAGACAGGAGTGTGTATAGATTGTTGAAGTTACAGGAAACCTTCTGCATTGCTGAAAGGGTATATTTTCTTCGCAGAAGTTAAAATTTCTGTTTAGGTTATCGAAACTCAAGTCAAGAATGGCATCAAACAATACAGTGCACACCAGATAATTGATATAATTATTCAAGCTGCTAATAGTAAAACAAAGCCTCCCGAGTATATCTTACACAAACATGACTTCGCAATTCAATATAGAATTAGCAAGACTGATGAGTTTGAGAAATTCTTCAAGGCAGCCTGGACACACTACTCCTGGTTAAAGACAACTCATAAAGGGAAGTGAATTTATTTTGAGTCTTACTTCAAAAGTAGCTATAGGTATATAGAGGTGTATAGAGGAGACAAATCATGGACCAAAAACGTAATATCAGAAGAGTTCCAGTAACCTGGGAGATCAAATGCGGAAGGAAAGGACTGACATCCTATTGGGTCACATCAATGATTTTATTCAAACAGAATGCCCCGAGCTTTCAATAACTCATTTACTTGGATATCTGGTACACCACATTAATATTCAAACAGAAAAAAGGACTGCACAGATTGGATATTAACTGTTCACAGAAACAGCAGATGCGCGTCAGATATTTTATATTTATGAAGCAGGAGCCTTGATACATCTTCAACATTGAGTAAAGATCAGATGCGAAAGTTGCAAAATATCATGGCTTTCAAAAGGGTATTTACTTTCCTACCAATAACGAACTATTGGCAGCTAAGAAAAAGCTCAGGCCTGTATACTACGGTGCTTGATGGGAAAGATGTTCAAGTGCAATAAAAAGAGCTTGTGAAGATGACTGTCAAATTGGTACAAAAGAAAACTGTGTAGAAAAAGCTAATAATGCTATTGAGTTGGTTTTCAAAGATGGTTGAGATGGTGCTGAACAGCAGTTAGTTTGGAATAGCAAAGGTATGATTGGGAGCAAAAAATTATGTTTCAGTATGGAAATACTCCTCTTAAACTGATTAGCAGAAAGGAAGATGAAACAATCAAGCTACTGTGGGAAAATCATACTCCAATTTCATGCAGAACATTAAGACCATTGTTCTTAAAAAGGGAATCAGAAACAGACGGAGATCCTTTGAATTTAGTAATTCCAGCAACAGATTTACTTGAAGACAGGTTTAGTGACGATGTTAATCATGCAGCCTTTCATCTTTGAACAATAGAAGACAAATGAAGAGTGAAAGAAAAGGAAACATCCAGTCAGAGGAAATTCTTCGACGATCCTCATGCTCACATTCAAATCCCTGAAGCTCAAGGATGCAATGTTGCCTGCCATCTTTATGATCCAAGAAGACTGAAAGTTATACTCTCAAGCTGCCAACAGATGTTGTTATTGCTTGGACAAATTACAAAGAAGACAGAAATTTCAAAACTCACATTTGACTAATGGGTGAGTGGCTGCAAAAGTGTGTCAGAATTTTGGAGAAAGCATATGTCAAACAGCTGAGTGAAACAAGACTCAAGCACAGCATACATGCAACACTGAGTAACAGCAGTAGATGTGATACACCAAGTTCAAAACAATATTGGTTATGTCAAGAAGATCATATGATTTAGCAAATGTCAAATGTTTCAAAAGATAGTAGTTAGCTAGTGATAACCCCTACTACCCCCTGAACAGATATTGAATTAATTCAAATATTGCGCACTCACTTTGTATATTCCATTCAGACTTTCATTTTGGTTTTGTGTTTAACCAAGCAAACATCGTTTCAGTAGATCATCAAAACTCAGCCTAGAGAATATTGGCTCAAGCTCCTTCAAAAAAACTGCAGGCAGTCTGTTTGCTCCCTTGTATGTCTTGGCTCCATTAGCTCGGTCTTTCTGAAATCCTCACCAAGACTCCTTTCCTTTTGGGAAGTACTTGTGTTGAATAGCAAGACTCATTGGTAGTGTTCTATAGTATGATGCATAATTGTATTAACAGCTGCTTTTATGCCTTGTAGGTCACCCTTGTTCTGCCTTATAGCAAGGCCATAGTAATTTTGAGTTTTCTTTATGGTATCCAGTATCAGTCTACCTGCTCCTCCTACACCTTTTCCTTCAGCAAGTTGCTTGCCTTCCATGTTCTTTTTGTATTGGAGAAGAGCAGAAGGCATTCTCTTTTGAATATGGCCTACACACTCTTCATGTAGGAATCGCCATAAATACTTTTAAATTATTCAGCAACCTTTCCAAAAGAGCTACTGTCTTCATCGCCAATGAAATTTGTGTACTTCAGCCTCTTTCTTTTATACTTCGTTTATAGATTGCAATAGCACCTTCGCTCTCCATGTCTCCTGATGAGCTTAAGTGGTTTATTTGACATTGGTCTGCATGGCTTGCTTCCCATTCTTTGAACTCAAATGAGGCCTTATTCATGTTGCTGTGAGAGATACATGCCTGACAAAAGTGAGAGAGAACCTCAAAATCAAGGACTTCTCCAGATCTAACAGAGAGGACATAAACAACCCCAATCTTGAGGTATGTCCCCTTGTTTTGCCAGGTCCCATCAACAGTGACTGGTATTTCCCCAATCTACTGTCCATCCTCTGTCACTATAACTCTTTCTGGTTCTTCTACTTTCGAATTATTCAAAATTCGGTCTTCAGCTTCTTTCATCCTAACTTCTGCTTTAAGTTTCAATTCTTTTTCAATCGATATCCTTCAGGTGGTTATTATGTGACTCTTTAGTAACAGGGGGTGGTAAATCTATTTTTGCACAGAAGGTTTGGAGTTTTGCTCGACTTGGGCGTGCTAAAACTGCCTTTCTGTTCTCTTCAAATGCTCCACCTTTTCCAGATATTTTCCTGCTGGTTGAAGAATTTTGTTTTGCAATGTGTACATATTATAAATAAAAATTCTGCCAGCTCTTTTTTGTTTTTGGTTACCTGCTTGATTTTCATCTTTGACTTGGCACTTCTACAACTTGAGCAGATGGCAAACTGTTCTAAACATTGACTCAGTATTGAGAAGTCCTGGATTTTTGTTCCATGGGCGTCTTCAATGCAGTGTGCTCTTTCGACCCCTAATCTTTTGCTCAAACTTTTAGTTTTCATTTCTCGTCCATCTTTTTAAAATTGCCGTGCTTTAGCTTCTCTGACGACATATTCCTCATAGCACTCAATCCTTTTTTGTCAGCGAAGGCGTACATGGCTTAGGCCTAGTGGTATCATCCTGGCTCGAGGTTCCACTACTGGTACTTTGTTGTGGATTTCTCTTACACCCAGAAGACTCTTTCAACTGCCATTTCGGTACCCCATGAAAACCTTTTCTCTTTTTGAATATTCTAGGCATTATAAAGAAAAAATAAAAAGATAAACTACATAGTTCAATTTGCTGTTTTTTGGGACACCATTTTGAATGCATTTATTGAAAGTAAGCTACATCGATTCGGAACAAATGTCAGAGCTATTTTTCAGCACTCTTGCGGGTATATTTCCAAAGGTTGTCGCCTTTTTAAGATTAAGCCCCTCAATTTCAGAGTGCATCTCTTCCAAACTAACCTCTGTGAATTTAAAGTAGCCATTAATTTGAGCAAAACTGCAAAATTTCCTAATGCGTGGGTGTTTTGAATATTTCATTATAGCTTTTTCCATAGGATCTGATAAACCATTTGGACATATGATGACCTCCCTGCTCTCTGTCAGACCTAATGAGTCAGTAATCGATATAAAGTAATCGTTCATGGTTTCTGCAACTTCCTTATCATTGGAAATCATCATATTATTATCGATAAGGGTAATATTTGAATTCAATCGACTTTTATCAGAAAGGGCAGGTTTTACAGTTTTCCAAAATTTCTTCTTGTCAGTAATATCAGAAGTACTCAAATTTCTATAGAAGTTTCTTTTTTTCGTTCTAAATAATTTGACACACAAATTTGGCTGTCCACCAAACGCTTCCCAATGTTCAGCTGTGCGGCTTTTATTATATCTATCTTTCAACCTAGAATATCATTTTGTGAAAGTCACAGACATGTCTCGAAAGTGATGGTATATTGGAAGCTCCTATATCTGTTCATTAAGATTAGGTCAATACATCATGGATTGTCAGTCTTGAAACAGGTTCATTACCAGACGTTCTGAGGTCATAGCTATTCATAAACGTATGCATCTGTTGATCTTTCTCTACTGTTTTAAAATCCCCAAATAATAAAAATTTAAGATATTTTTCACTGTAATGACAACTGCTTTGCAAAGATTTTCGAAAAAGTGGTCTTGTGATTGGGACGGTGGTCAGTAAACACTGAAAAGAGCCCACTCATTCCCCCTTAAATTGATTTAAAAACAAATAAATTTTTTTTGAAGTTCAAGCTTGAATGATTTCAACTGTTTCATTGTGATGTCACTTTTCACATAGACCAACAGACCGCCACCCTCACAATTTCTGTCAAGCCGCAGTGGATCAGTATAACCTTCAATATAGAATTGTCCTTTGGGAAGGAATCATCATTTTTGGTTTTGGCGACCATTACAATATCAAGATTCTATGAAACTATCGCTCTTTGTGCATCAAATTTATTTCTAATGGACTTTATATTTAGATACCTGATAGTCATATGACCTATGTTCTTTAAACGCAGATTATGTAATGCTGATTTTGCATCACTGTCATCAGTGGGGTAATGTAGGTCAAGCGCAGTAGTTCCAGCAGTAACCTCAACTGCTGGTCTGTTACAAATACTGGCAGTGGATAGCTCAGGCTTCCCAGGTTATATGCCGATGGGAAGCTCTTTGTATGGTTTTAGCCCTTCGATTTCTAGTCAGTATTCTAGATTATAAATAAAATTGTTAGCTAAAATCGTGTTTCTACGGTCATTTTGATGAAGCCTGCTACGGTTAAGATGTATGCTGGGATCCATATTCGAGTTGTCAATGAACTTCAAGTTCTTACTTATATCTGTTTCAGCAATTTGTTTACTTTAGTGGCCTTTCTATTTAAAGAGTCGCCCCAGGGTACCAACCCTGAAATCATGACCGAATTACTCTCGGTTTCCAATGTTCTAGCTAATTCGATGATATCTCTAGCGATGTTGCAGGCAGGTTTAACAAAGTACCCTGAAGCTTCGTGGAAGGTTTAATAATTTTCAATAATTACCAGATTATGAAACTTTTAGAATATGTTGGAATCCTTTGGTCCTGCTGGTTAACTTTCGAAAACAACATGCCGAAATGAATCATGTCCTGAAAAATATCTTTATATGCAGATGACACTAGTATATTTCTTCATCAAACATTTCAGCACTCCAAGAAACTCTGAATGGCGATCTCAAGCTTTCTTTGCAAGTGGTTTAACAGCAAACTAAGGCTCAATACAGATAAGGGCAATTCCATATGTTTTTGCAGCTCAACCAAGCTCAGCACTTTTGATAGTATATCGTTGGAACTCAACAGCCAATCCTTTGACCAGAAAGATCTTTTAAATCTTCGAGTGTGAAGTTAAACATAAACATGACCTGAACTGATCATGTAGACATGTTATGCAAAAAGATTGCCAGAGACTCTTTGAAATAATGCATTACAGACTAATTGAAATAATGCATTACATATTGGACCAGCCAAACTACTTTTCTGCTACTCAGGCTCTTCAACACTTACACTGTGATCCTCCTCTGTTATTCGACAATGCCATCATTGTACTGCTGTCTAATCTAAAAATGTCTATAAAGACTATTATAGACTATAATTCCCACTTTACTAAAGAGCAATCCACACACGATCATAACACATGCTTCCACCAGGACTTACATTTACCACAAAGACGCACAAATTGGGTAAAACAGCAATTTATGTTTCAGGCAGCCCCTGATTGGAATAATCGAAGTTATCCACCAGACAAGCGCCCAACATTTATGCTTAAAGAGGACTTATAAGAGAATTTGTTTCCTTTTATCCCTACTTCACAAATTATTGTAAATCTTGAAAACTTTTTTCTAGGCACAAATTGGGTAAAACAGCGATTTATGTTTCAGGCAGCCACTGATTGGAATAATCAAAGTTATCCACCAGACAAGCGCCCAACATTTATGCTTTAAGAGGACTTGTAAGAGAATTTGCTTCCTTTTATCCCTATTTCACAAATCACTGTAAATCTTAAAAACTTTTTTCTAGGTGAAAATTGGGACATTTACAGACTATTGTAAATATTAATAACTTCTTTTAATTTTAAAATGACATCATTATTTTAATTTCTTGTAGTATTACCCCTTAATTACAACAGGACCTATCTGAAAAACACTGCACTGATGAGAGCTTCCAGTGTAAACATTGTTTTTATCATTATTACTGTCAAAAATTTTGATTTATGTTGGCATAAATAGAAATGCCAGCAAAATTATATCAGCCAACCACATAAAACAGGGTCCAAAGAGAAGCTATTTTCTTTAATATAGGTAACACTCCCCATGAATTAGTCAGTTTTTCTTAAAGGCCAGCTGCAAGCTCCTTTTTTGACACAGAAATCGCCAAAATCAGAAGAATGAAGTTCCAGTATCAAGATCAGCTGATTAGCCACATTGAAGTAATTAAAATCCTATATGTTCTCTAATTTTCAGGGTCATCCATTAAAACAACTTAATGGAAAAACTTAATTATTAATGTTCAGCCCTTATTTCACATACTGAAATTACAAAAAATCTCAATCAACTTGAGTTACATTTGTTTTTTATTCTTTTAGTTTCAATATGCAAGTGTGAAGGTTTGTAGTAAACAACTTGGGAGAGAATATATATGGACCAAAGAGAGAACAAATAAATGAATAGAGGACCACTAATGCAAAGAACTTTATTTCAAACCTATTTCTCAAAATAAGAAAATGAGTTCAAGCTCCGACATGAATATGCAAAGGGTCAGGTTACAAGACTTGCTACTGGTACCATGTAATCCAGTACAACCTGTTGCATGTAACCCAATGCCTTGAGGGTAAGACAAGAGAAGTCATAAGGCTAAGGCAAAAAAAGCCTGACAAAAAATCTCCACAGAATCCGGTGGGTTAGCCTTGGATGGTGAAAGCATGTCGGAAGTCAGCGACTAAACCGACTACCCTTGGATTACTCTAGGGACTGAGTTCTACTGGGAAGGGGTATTGCCATCCCAGTAGGATCAAAAACAAAACACACAAAGGGGGAAGAACCCGGAAGGGCCAACGGCCTGGCAATAGGAGATGGTGTCCTCTTTAAACACACCCAACAGAAGGCAATGGCAAACCACTGTTATACTTGCCAAGAAAATCATGGTTATGCTCAATTTACGGAAAACCCCGAACGGCGTTAAGGGGCTCATGTCCACTGACATTGATCCCTCGCTCGGTAAGGTTGACTATGTGCGACAGGTAGCACCTGACTGTTATCATGCAACTGTCTGCAACAACAAGGAAGACATCAGAATTGGCACATGGAATGTACGGACAATGTTTCAGAGTGGAAAGCTAGAGAATGTGAAGCAAGAGATGGGGAGATTGAAGATTAACATACTCTGAGTCTGCGAAACCAGGTGGAAGCACACTGGTGACTTTCAAACAGGGTGACTATAGGATGATATATTCTGGCGGGGAGAAGCATGAACATGGAGTGGGAATCATAATGGATGAAGAGAGAGCAAAGTGCGTGAAGGGATACTGTCAGCTATCTCACAGAGTAATGCTGGTGAAGCTGTAAGGTAGCCCCTTTAACATCTGTATACTGCAGCCGGTGTGGTGGTGCAAATCACTGTAACAGCTGGGGAGGCTGGGGCCACAGTGCCCAGAACTGTGCAACTACCGCTGATATTATGTACTCATCATTTACTCATTTTTTCCAAAACTATGTCTGAACGCCATATGCACTTAACTTCAGTTTTTGCCAGCACAACCTGCGAGTTGAGGCTTCTAAATGTTCATTTGGTGCAGAAAAAGTTGTCTATTTAGGCCATACTGTTTCACATGAGGGCATTCATACTGACCCCGGGAAGATTGAGGTAATGAAGGCTCTATCTGTACCCTCCAATTTGGAAAGTTTGGGCTCATTTTTGGGCCTGGCAGGATATTATCAAAAATTTATTCCCGATTTTGCCAGTCTCTGCTCCCCTCACTGAATTAACCAAATAGGGTGTTAAATTCCTGTGGACTGACCAACAACGGAATGCTTTTAAACTCTAGAAAACACATCTGCTCTGCACCTTACCTTGCATACCCTGACTTTGATTGGCAGGAAAGAGTCACAGCTTATGCAAGCTACATTATCCGTTCTATTTACTGCGGATAAAGTTGTATTATAACTGACAATAATGCTTTGCCCTGGCTCCATTCACTTGAGCAAAAAGGGCGAATTGCATGCTGGATTATGGACCTTCAAGATTTCAATTTTACATAGAGCATAGGCCAAGAACCTCCAATCAAAATGCTGATGCATTTTCACGCCTCAACCACAACAAAGCTATTTATATAATCAGTCCAATGATTTTAACTTTAGACACTAACCTATAGGAGGCACAAAAAATGGCTCTGATGTCAGGAAACTTATAGAAATTGAGGAGCAAGTTTCTAAACCCCCACCATGTGTATGGAAGGACAACTCCATTTTACGCACTTACTGGAAGTGCTGGCACCAACTTTCAAGACATTTTCCGAGGCATTCTGTTGTTATTCCTAAAGGTTTAGTATCAAAAGTTCTTGAGGGTTTGTACAACAGCCCAGCAGGGGTCATATGGCCATCACTCGCACCATCCATAGAGCTAGACAGTGTTTCTTTTGGCCTAAAATGCGTACCTCTATAGTAAATTTAATCCAGCAGTATGTGAATTGTAGCCAAAGTAAATATCAACACCATCAACAAAAGGTGTGAGGCTATTTTCCAGATTTGGGCCCCCGTCCTCATCCATTTAGACCAAGAAAAAAATCTTGTTAGTATCCTCATGGATGGAGTCTACAATATAATGGGTCTTAAGAACACACACACACACAACGGCATACCACCCCCAATGCGACAGAAAAGTGGGATGACAAAATCGCACTTTAAAAACCATTAATAACTTTGTTTCAGACCATAGCTTGAACTGGAAAAAGTGGCTTGACCAAGCAGTTTTTCCATATAACACCAGTGTAAGAGGTTCTTGGTTTATAATGGACCAGTGAATCAACAGGCAAGTCTTGAGATAAGATGGCATTTGGGAGGCCAGCGAGAATGTTCATTGAAGTAGAACATTGTGTACCCTTGCAAATTCCCTTAGTCAGTCAGACTACAGCCAGTCACTACGAAAAGCTATCGAATTAGATAAGGTAGCACAGAAAAATCTAGAAACAGCTAGAAATAAACAGGCTAGTCAGTATGAGCAGGGCCAATCTAGCTGGACACCATTTGTAGCGGGGCAAGCAGTGTGGCTGGCTCGTCCCAAGAAATGGAAATTTGGGAAGTATTGGATTGGCCCATAAAAAATTTGTAGCCAAAATGGGGTGCAAACTATGTACTGCAGTCCAACACTGGGAAGAGTATCATAGCTCACCGTGATCAGCTCCGGGCCTGCCCTATTCCATTGAAACCAGGTTTCCCTAAACAGCAATCTGTGGAAACCCCAGGTATTGTGTTTGTAGAACCTAAGGTGGCAATAGGACATGAGGTACAAGGTGTTGCGAGGGGTAATGTTAGTGCCCCCCATCTTCGCCAGACCATAAACCCTCCCCTTAGCTTTAGGGATTTTGTAACACATTAACACAAATTTGCACCCGTACCAACCAATTGTAGAGGGGACAAGGTGTAATGTCGGCCCTAACTGGGTTTTGGTGCCATGTCAGTATGTGACAATTTATAACTTTGATTCGCTGTCCTGTATCTATGTTGTCTAGCTGTGTCTGTAGATTTTGTGTTTGCTATGTTATGTCCTGTTGATGCAATTATTGATATATATATATTGATTGATGTAAACCAGAATTACATGTTATATTCAACGTTCATGTAAATTGTATCCAGTCTGTAATTTAGTTTGATGCACATTAGCGCTATATGATAACTTGCAGTATTTCTTGGCCTAGGTCTTCGGAACCAGAATATGCCACAACATCATAAATCTTTTAATTTAAAAACTACAAAGTAATTTCACCAATTTAGTATCTGGGAACCTTTAGCGCGATCAGAGGTCTGGGGAGAGTTATTGGGTGAAACTATTCCCTGTGTTGAAGCTTTATACAGATGCCACTACGAGATTGGAGAGAAATGACAAATTTGCGATATATTCGTAAGGTTTTCTTCTCATTTTCAACTCTTTGCATAATACCTTGCCCTGGCAAGCAATGTCATTCATATTTCCTGAGATTCCTGGTCCTGCTCAAGATGGATTTTGATTTGGATTGCCATACCTACATACAAAAAGAAAATCTGCTCTTGTGTAGACAGGAGTTCAACCTCTTCATCGCCTCTTCTCTGTATTGAGGCTCACTGTGCAGAACACAGTTTATTACGTTCTGATTAGAGATGTATTCCTATTGGTTATTCCAACTTGCTCTTGACAACAATAAATCAAATTTACATATATCATACCAACACGCACCCTATTTCGTCAGCTTTTTCCAAGTGCCTTTTCAACTCGTTCGTCGAACAGCAAAATGGACACTGCAGACAATATAACTATACCAGAGGAAGACCTTGCCACATTGAAATAAGCCAAACCAAAAACTGCAGGGACCAAGAGGAAGTTTGTCCCACAGACCCAATTTGATGACCTTCAATCGACGGTTGTGGAGATGAGAAGCGAAATGACCACCTTGATATCACTAATCAAAGAGACAGTGAGCCCAAAAAATAAAAGGGTATGTAGTGAAAGCGAAAGTCAGTCGACTGCCGCTAATGTTATTCCCTCAGTGGTAGCAAATGGGAAACAATTTCCCAGCTTTTCAAACTGCAATCAGTTTGCCACAACTTCATTTGGAGATCAGTTCTCCTATTTACAAAACTTAACGACGGAAATGGAGATGGGTTTACCTCCGGCACCTAATTTATTTTTTCAGCATTTGTCACGAATGGATCCACAGATGAAAAGGGAGGCCTTTACTCAAGATTCTCAAGAGAGGGTTATAACATCTCACAATTGCATAATTCATAAGTGATAAAAGAGCAAAAATGATAAATATTGAATGCATGTCCGAGAGTCTATAAAATGCGACATTTAGACCATGACCATAATAACTTGTGAGTGCACCAAAATTTTATTTCCTTTTTCTATTATTGACAATCAGCTGAGTACAAAATTGAGAACAGAACCTCTATATGCTTTCTCAGTTTAAAGTTATGGTGCCTCAAATTTCACGATTTTGATAGTTTTTGTGCGAAAAAATTGTCCTTCTGTGACGTCACAGTTATGATCAAGCAGAGATATCGCAATGGCGTCTAATAGCAGGAACACGAAACATAGTACAAAACGCGGCGAAAGATTTTGTGTTGGAGGAGGACCTGGAGGCCAGAGCTGCAAAAACACAGTTTATGAAAGGGGTTTCTATACACACTTTTCCTGAAAAAAATTCGGATTTGGGAAGGTACTGGAAGTGGGTGCGCTTTGTTCGCCGGCACAGGCCAAAGTGGCACCCTTCGTCATCATTGATCCTCTGCTCAGTTCATTTTGGAGATAACTGCTTCGCGATGAATAAAGATATCGCAAAAGAACTTGGCATAAGGAACAAATTAAAGTTTGACGCTGTTCCCACCGTCGACATCACGAATTCTGTTGAAAAAAGTAGCGAAGAGGGCTCTGCCTGGAGTACCAGACAGGTGAGACTCATTCATTTGCAAATGTAATGCTAGACATAATGAAGGGATCGCAATCTGAACCTCAAAGCAGAGGTGCCATTCAATATAGAA
Organism: Rhopilema esculentum; assembly: GCF_057945365.1. Classification (NCBI taxonomy): domain Eukaryota; kingdom Metazoa; phylum Cnidaria; class Scyphozoa; order Rhizostomeae; family Rhizostomatidae; genus Rhopilema; species Rhopilema esculentum. The sequence goes on along the minus strand of NC_142834.1, from coordinate 1,821,299 downwards.
TTACCCTTTAGCACAACTTTTGTACTTTACTGAAAACATTTCACCTCTCTTTTTTTCCAGTTTTAATGTATCTGTAATTTAAATGCATACTCATAAACTATCCACTATCAAGGAGAAGGGGGTAAGATGCTCCAGCATACAAGGCCCATGGAGCATATTTCAGATTGAGGGGGCTAAAACCTTGTTGGGGGGCTAAACATGTAAAAAACCAAGATCAAGGCATCTTTGTATAGTTTGAGGTACATTTTGGAAACTATTGGGGGATGGGGGTAAAGCCCCCAAGCCCCCCTTCTGAGGTTCCTGTCATCGTATCTTTGATTTTTGTTTTTTGTAACTGGACACTTTTTCAGATTTTATAAAGTGCTAGGACTGCACCAGTTGCCATTTACAGAAGTGGACAATTATTTAATTGTACCCACATCATTAACAACTGTATATAAAATATGAAAAAATTAAATTGTCTGTTACATATAGCATGAGGAAGAAGATTATTATGATGAGGCATGCATGGATGACACAGAAGACATTAACATGGAGGATATGGATTACCATGAATTAGAAACTTCAGCTCTTTCTAATAACATAGTTTGGTAAGTAGATTAACTTCCCAAGATTCACTTTCCTTTCAGTTCACATCTAATTTTTCATTTATCATATCAGCATATTATCAAATACAATGAACTACAATTCTTGTCTAAAAACAGGGTAAAAGGTAATTTAATGATATTTTTATTCTAGGGTTGACAGTGACACAGGGCCTGCGGATGAACCAAAATTTGTTGTTTTCTACAGCATGCTTGTGCAGATATTCAGCCTATTCTGTTTTAATTGCAAACATGAACAACCAAAAGTTCAAGTGCTGGCAAGAGGCTCAATGGTAACAGTTGTGCAGGACTGTCTTACCTGTGGCAAGGTTTACAAATGGCACAGCCAACCATTTATTTTTGGGAAGTATCCTGCAGGAAATGTGATGATGAGCTTTGGTATTCTTATGTTTGGAGTTCAAATTAGCCAAATACTTCTTGCTTTCGAGCATATGGGTTTATCTGCCATTTCTCCAAGGACATATTTTTACCATCAGAGGAAGTTGCTGTTTCCTTCTGTAATCATGCAATGGAAAAAGTACCAAAGTGATCTGATCAAAAGATTGCAAAATCTCAATGACATGACATGGTCAGGTGATGGACGATTTGATTCCATGGGACATAATGCCAAATATGGAACGTATACTATGTTTTGCAATAGCTTCTCAAAATTGGTCCATTTTGACTGTTACAAGTTTGTACAAACCAGCCATTGTCACTCTACCTAGTTTTTCTTCTAAAATGCTTTAATTGAGTAGTTAAATTAAAACTCTAAGAATGACAGTAAATATTTGGCAAATGATTATTCATTAAAAAAATCTGTGCCACCATTTCATCCCCATGCATATATATTTCTCATTTGCATCTATTTATATTTTGAATGTGGTATAATGATATAAATGGTTTAATTCCTAACTATGCCTCTAATTATCTATACAACTAAACATCTTAACAACGATTCTATAAATTTCTTTTCAGTTATAGTTTCATTATCTATCACATGATTTGGAGATGTATCCTTTAGGCCGCCGATGTTGACACAAAGAATTTCATCAATTACCAGCAATGCCCTCTTTTTGGCACAGTTTTCTCAATCTGCCTGAGTACTGAGAAGTATTTTGTTGCGACAAATTTCCTTTAGTTTTTTTGCGTGATGCTATAACACTTGGATATACAAAGTCGTTTGTGGGATGTTTAGTAATCACAACTGATGTAAATGAAGAGATGGATGACCTTTTGAGCAAAAGGTAGGTTGAGGTCGAGAAGCATTTCCACCAGTTGTAACAAATTTCTTGAAATGATGTTCATTGATTTCTGCAGTTATCAGCTACTTTCCTTACAAAGAGGAATTCTCACGTATTATCAACGATAGCAGTGATGGTAAGTTACCAAAAGGCGAACCAGGAACTATGAAGAGGCTTAAATTTTAACTGCCAAAAGGCTTGAATTTGCAAATTTTTATGAGCGCTACTGAAAGAAGTTACAGAAAAGCCATTTTTACAATTACTGTTGGAAATGAAAAGAAATTTGTTGGCGAGTCATAAAGGGCACATGATTTGTCTAAAGCATTGCATTGGCTTCTAATTTTATAGCTATTTTTCATTTTGGCAACCATGCAGCCTGAGAGGCACCCACATTGCTGATCGCCAGCAGACAACTAAAGATTCATTGAAATGCAGCAGATTTCACTGAGCTGATTTTGAAACTGTGTTAATAAATTGTTTTTTTATATGTATTGCGTTGCAGATATTTGCTATGGATTTCAAGTGATGGAAGCACAGGAGTAAATAAATGTGCCTTTCAAAATATAACAAACTTGCTTTACAAAAGGTATCTTTCAGTCACTTTTACTTTCAAAAGTTCTTCATTTCTTTTTGTAGTACGTTGTCATTTTGTTATGAAAGTAAGAATGCAGGATCAACAAAATGTTGAGTTAAGGCATTAAGGCCTCTAAGCAGTAAGGGATAATCAGAATTCCTACTCATTAAGGCAATTATGAATTCGAAGGGAAAGTTTTTGGACCTTTTCAGCCCAAATGATTCATTGCATTCATATATATATATATATATATATATATATATATATATATATTTATGTATATATAAACTTACATCTTTTTAATTAAACTCAATGAAAGTTAATTTCTTTGTATTTTTAGCACAAATGGCCATTAAATATGAAAACTGCAGCAACTTGCGCAACTATACACTTAACAGAGATCCAGGTTTTTCAATGGGAACATGTTCATTGTGGACAGGTTTCATTGGAAAAACCATAAAGGCAAGTAGCTGGCTGAGGTAAGTGAAAGCTTAAGCTATGGCAATATAATGGAAGGATTTATAGAATGACACTTTTGGCAAAGCATCTAGTTGGCAGGCACATCAACTATCAGATGGATACCTTAGGTTTTTTTTGCTACATCTCAATCTGGGAATTTAATAATTTGCTTCAAGGAATTTGTAGCTATCTCTAAATGTACACGTTTTTTTATATGAATTTAGAAGAAAAAAGCTCCTTTTGCCATAGGCATTTAAAGAATAAAAACCCTTTTTCCCATAGGTTTTGATGTTAGAGAAGGCTGAAGGAAAAAGAAAGAAAAGCAATTTGTCTCATTGTATGTTTATGATATGCCTTGGTATCAAGTTTACATCAGGTTCTTTCTCTTTTTAGCATGCACGGAAAGCTACAATCTTAGACATCACGCATAGTTTAAAAAATTTAATTCGAAAAATTAGTGAACAACAGGATTCAACATTCAAAAAGCTTAAGGGCTAGCTGTCTTATATGTCCAAAAAAACTTCGTCAGCCACTTCAAGCTCCTTTTTTGACACAGAAATCGCCAAAATCTGAAGAAGAGAGTTCCAGTATCCAACATCAGCTTATAAGCCACATTGAAGTAATTAAAACCCTACAGGATCTCTAATTTTTAGGTTCATCTATTCAAACAACTTAATGGAAAAACTTAATTATTAATGTTCAGCCCTCATCTCACATACTGAAATTACAAAAAGATCTCAATCAACGTGAGTGTCATTTGTTTTTTATTCTTCTAGTTTCAATATAAAAGTTTTAAAAACCAGCAATATGTCTTCATCATTTTTCACATCAAGAAAATCGTTAGCAGCAGACTCTCCTTACCAGTGGGCATAGATAGGAATGTTTATAGCACTAATACATTATGGCAGTGACAGCACATGTTCTCTTCGCCCTCTTCATTTTTTTCTTTGCTTTTCAAGTATTCGGACCAGAAATCAAATGTTTCTGATAGAAACGATTAGAAGGAGAACTTTCTTATGAATGGGTGTTCGAATGGAAAGAAAGTTTTATATCGGAAGGCTTGGAGAAAGTCTAATCGAGAGGAGGGCCTCTTCACTTGGTTTGGAAAGTATGGACCCTTGCTTTAGTTTGCTGCTTTGTGGGCTGACGAATTCTTCAAAAAGTACAGAAATGTAGCAAGGGATGAGACTCCTGATATTTTGGAAATTTTACTTCAACTTGAGAAGAAAATTGACGATGGCCAAAAATGCATTATTGAAAACCAAAATCAGATGTTGGCATGACTTTCAGGCATTGAGAAGGAAATCCAGTATTTTAAAGTGGAAATTAAAGAGATTGAAACAAAGCAATTGGCCTTAAAAGAAAGAGTTACCTCAATGTTGGAGAATATTGCTATAAATTATGACCATGGTCGATACCTACAATTTTTAATGGATCGTCATGAACAAAATTTGCAAAAATAATTCTGTCAGGATAAGAGGAGAGAGGAGTGGCGGAGCAAAATGGAGATGACATTGAGATGGTAACGATTGATACCTTGAAACAAGAACTTGGTGTTAGTATTGAAAAACCAGAAATTGACATAGTACATCATGTAGGGCGCCATCCGGACAACAAACCTTGTTCGATTCTAGTTCATGAGAAGGTCATGAGAGCCAAAAAATGCAAAAAATGTTTTGTTATTGATAGGTAGATTAAAAATTGTAATTCGCTGTAGTACTGTAAGCAGGGCCATCTCAGCCTAGATAATTGAATTGCAACAAAAATAAGGTATTGGGTCTTTTACATTTGGTGTTCTTATATAGAAAAAAAATGTAAGAAGCACAAGTTCCAGAAAAGATGAGAAAAACCTATTATCGTAGTTTGAGAACAGTGTTGGTTGAATATTTATAAAATTAAAATGAACGTCAACCAGCAACTATTAAAAGATTGATAATTGACATGTCTTTATGGGTTGGTGTGATTAAATGGAAAGAAATGTAAGAAGCAAAAGTTGCAGAAAAGACGAGTTATTTTCTACAACTCCTGCTTTTAAACAAACTCATTAGTTCTTTTCAAATACAGTTAAGTATATTAGTATCATTAACAAACCAACTTAGAGTACAAATGTATAAAAACAATGGATAAAACCTGGTAGCAAAGACATTATGTTGCCTGTGTGCCTGGCATCAAAAGGGAGACCACAGTAACAGTATATAATTATATATATATATGTCAATTATAAGAGAGTGTTTACTCAAAATATGACTTGAAAATCTGACTTATTCTCTTTGCGCTAACATCACTGGCTGAACTGTGTTACCATTTGGTTGACAACTAGGTTGTGTGCTGTGGTCATGCTGCCTGGCAGCAGCTTCGCTTTCTCTTGCAACGGGTTTATTGCACATTTCACAAATATTATGCAGCACATAGCATGCATAAATGACATTAGGGAGGTCCTCTATATTTATGTCAACTGGGCGTCTTAAGCTTCCCCATCTGGCCTTGAGCCTTCCAAAGGAACATTCAATAACCATCCTTGCTGATGATAATTTCTACCCAAAAAATTGTTCCTCTTCTGTCACACCACCACTTGCAAACTCTTTCTTTAAGAAAGGCAGCAAAGGGTAAGCAGGGTCACCAAGTAAACATATTGTAACTGGATCCTCCCTATCTTTAATGATTTTAAAATTTTGCGGGATTGTCCCATTCTTTAACTTCTTAAATACCATTGAATTTGAAAATATCCTTGCATCATGCATGAAACCCAGTACCATCGTTGTGCAATTGCAGAAGCTTCCTTTGCAATATGATCCTCTGCAATGAAGGACTATTTTAAGAATGTGAAGAAGAGACAAATTGTGAAATAAAGAGGATAAAAGCTGAAACTTTTGAGCAACAGAACTCAAAAAAACGATTAGAATAAGAAGCTTGTTGGCCAGAGATACAATGGTGCTTCAAATAGGAGTGGTTGTGATAAGCGCCTACAAGTTTAATCATACAGGAGATTGGTGATAAAGTTGAGTTTGTCCATTCTTATACACAGGTATTGCACTTGGTACTGCAAAATGTTTTAATCGACTACAAAGTTTGTACTTACGTTTTCAAAAATTAAGATGTATTTAAAAAAAATCACAGAGTGACCAATATTGATTCATCTCTCGAACAAATCAATACAGTTGGATGAAACGCTAGCCAACTTGCATTGGAAGTTTACAAAGGGGTTGATAGTGTGGAAGAGGCCTAGATGCTGTTAGCACTGTCATGTCTTTTTATAGAGATAAAACAGTAAATGCTTTAGGTTAAAATATAGATTATAAACATTGTAATTTTGAGACTCTGAACTTGTAACATAATAAAACTCTGGCTACAGTGGAAGCACAAATATGAATTTAATTAAAATGTTAAGAGCAAATCTGTCTTACCAAATACACCCAGCAACACAACTAATAGAATTAAGAAAACAGTTCATCCCTCTCAGAAAAGGGTCATCATGAAAGTTCCTGTAAATGGCTGTAAATTGCATTTCTCACACTAGCATCGGTTGCACAGTATCTTTCTACTACTTACTGTATATTAACCTTTAAATAGGTATTATGTACAATAGTTATTATGTTAGTATAATTAAGTTAGAGAGATTAAAATAAGATAATCCTCCCTGTAGTCACAAAACATGTTACAAATCACAACCTAATTTTGCATCCTGCAAGACTCTTTGATGGCGAAGAACTTCTGATTTTTGACAATGCCAATAGAAAAAATAATCTTCATACATGGTATCATATCAAAATTTCGTTTATTTGTTTTAGAGGACATGGAAGACAGTGAATGATTTGTTGAGATTCGTTTTAAGAAGGAGGATATATATAACGAATACTTTACAATGGGCATAAGAGAGTACATGCGATAAAGTTTAAGTCAGTTGTTGCCTCCAATGGTATAATTGCCAATTTGTTTTAACCATTTGAAGGAATTCGACACGACAGTGGGATGTTGGAATGTCTGGTGGAGAGGCTAGAGATATTATTTTTAACCAACAGGTCAGCCACTGTGCATGTAGGGTGATCCTGCCTACCCCTACAGAGTCCACCTCCAATTCCAGTTTGCAAGGAGAGTTGTGCTATCCCCTGAAGAGCAAACCTTCAATTAATCTATGAGCCAGGTTAGTGTCTCATTTGAATGGGTCTTTGAAGACATCGCAAACCATTTTAAGTTTACCGATTATAAGAAAGACCTCAAGATTGGACTCATTGCTGTTGAAAAGTTTTATATAGTGTGCCCTTCTTCATAACGCAATGACATAATTGATGTTCAACCTTCAGCCCTTGATTGATATTTTAGAAGGAAGTTAGTCCCTTTATAAAGGTTTACCAATTAACCACAAATAGCTTTTTTAAAATCTAGTTTCACACAGTTCCCCACCCCTCTTTTCCCTGTCCTCCTGCTGTTTTTCAAGAATAGCCAGCTCTTTTTCTTTTAACTTAAGGTCATGCTTCTCTAAAATAAACATGTCATTATGCATCCTTTCTTCAAGCTCTTATTGTCTCTCCCTGATTTCAATATCCAGCTTTTTTTGGCTTTCTTCTCTGGTTTCTTTTCATGAAAATAATCAACCATGCTAATGCCAGATCGCCTCTTTTCCTTTAAACTTTCCATCGATATTTTCCTTGAATTCCCTGCTGCTCCTCTTTCTTTTTCAGACTGTTTATTCTTGCAATTTTTGGATTCCATCAGCTCCTTTTTTGCATTGTCAAATGACTCTATTAGATTTTCGATGGCTTTATCAAGCTTACTTGCCTCAGGGCTTATTCCACTTACTCTTTCTTCCTCCCTCAAACGTTTTTTATAGGCCTTTTCTAATTATGCAAATCTCTCCCTTACAACCCTCTGATCTACAGTGATTCTTCTTTCTTGCACCAAAGTTAATGATTCAGCAACTTTATCCTATGCCTGTCCTCTTTCCCTATAGCCAAACTTGAAATCAAACGGCTTGGCTACTAGAATTTCTCTTGCCAACAGAACATCATGCTCTTTAGTCAACACCATTTTAGGCCTATAGAAAGATAAACTTGAAATTTACAATTTGGAGCTAACTCACATGAAGACAAGAATATGAACCTTTTGCAATCTGTTATCTTCATGTCCTAAAAATATAGTCTTTACTAACTCTTTTGGGAATTGGTGTCACATTGCCTTTCCTCTAATCGTTTGGGATGACTAATCGTTTGCCTTTGTCATTTTGCTATATGGACACCAAAGTTCTGTCCTGGAATTGAAATAGCATACAACAATAAATTTGAATCATCCATTCTAAGATGTATGATCTGCAAAGACAGTTCATAGCTCCTGAGATTATAACACGGTGCATTGAGAATGCAAAGATACAAGAAGGTGAAGAAGGTAAAAAAGAAAGATGTTAATGTGTACTGTTATTGTCAGCAGCCCTCTAGTGATCAAATGATAGGTTATGACAATTCTTTGTGCAAGAGGAAATGGTTCCATTTCAAGTGTGCTAAAATAGAGAGACCCCTAAGGACATCTGCAAGGATTGCAAAAAAGAGACTCAAATAAATGAACTGTTAAGTTTTATGTTAACATATCATTTTCTTTACATAAATATCTAAAATTGTTTTTAATGCTGCTGTTTTTATCTTTGTAAACAATTTCTGTTGTGAGATTGACAAGAGACCCACAGACTGTGACAAGTTTGTCAATATTCTTCCAGTGCTTCATTTTGTTGGGACTTCACCATGGCTAAAGGAAGGGTTCCCTGTAGAACTGAAATCTTGTTTTTCATCAGACCTATAACTCTTGCAATGTGGATATGCATATTTGCAATTTCTTGTGTAGTTTCTACTTCCTTGGGTAAGAGCTGTTCCTTTCCTTTGGTGAAACTTGGGATAGTCAGTTCTGCACCACAAACTGCAGCAAACTCATCCTCCAATGTGAATCCACGATCTGCCAAGATTTGATCTCCATGCAAATGGTACTTGGTGGTTATGAAGCCTGATGAATTGACTATTTGAATGTCAGTAGCCCTTCCACCCTATCCCTTTGATAAGAAGCTTACTGCTCCCACAGGATTACAACTGATCAAATACTTAACAGTACTATGCTTTTTATAGTTTGAGTAAACCCGGGCTCTTGCATGTAGTCCATATGGTCTCTCTTTAGATACCTCAAAGTAATCTATAATTGATGTGAGCCTTGGAAAATTTTGCTTGAAGACTGGAGAACACAAAGATTTATTGCAGTAAGGTAGGTTGAAGCATTGCCATTCCCTGAAATCACTATTGGATCATAATTTGCCAGAAGCACCTGCCAAATGGAAGAAAACTTTAAATTTTTTGAAAAATGTGGATGTAGATTTGTCACAATCTAAGTGACTAAAACAAGGAATAAGTGACTAAAACAAGGTTTACAATAACAACTTACTTAAATTGCAGTTTTAATTGAAAGGAAATATCATGATCAGACACAGCCTTTATGATTCTTCAGTCTGAGGTGTATATCAAAGACAGCTCGGAGGGATTTACTCCTCAATCTTCTTTTGAAAGACAACTCTTTAGCAAATTGGAATTTTAGAATCTATTTAATTAGCTTTGAAAACTAACCCTAAGTTCAAAAGAAACTACAAATGAAGAAATTTGGTACCAGTCTTTAATCTGTGAAAATGTACGATAACAGCATGCTGAAGAAAAAGGTATTTCCCTCCATAAAGAAACAAACCATACCTGTTGTTAAAGGCAGCTGATTTTTGTCAATAGTGTTTCCCTCTCCTTTCTCAGAAAGTTGACTTCTAATGATTCACTTGGTAGTGCTTGTGGTTGAGCCCGTACATCTGCCATTTCAGTACTTTGGCCAGATTCATTACTTTCTGGATGTTGAGATGTCATTCCCTGATCTTCCACAGTCACCAAATTCTTTGTGTTAATTCTCTTTAAGCCTCTTCTTCATCAATACATCCTCTTGAGGCTTTTCCATAATGATGCTCCAAAACGAAACGCTATATGGTGCGATGCGGTTGATAAACTTTTGCGTACCATGGCATATGATTATTTCCGACATTGGTACGCAATCACAAAAGAAAGGTAAAAAACACCCTAAAGGTAAAGAAAGGTAAAAAATTCTTGAATGTTCATTAAAAACGATTTTTTGAAAGTTTTAGGTATGTTTTGATCTATAAATTGACAGCATTTGACCATTGGTTGACAAAAATTATGTGCATTCACATTTTCGTCGAAATTTCATTGTGCGGAAAAATTTCTAAACACCAGCTGTTGGCTTCCGACTAACCTAGTACTGGAGAGTCAGAAAAAATAAAGAGAGTTCAGTACTCAAAGCGGAAAAAAATCTACAAAATATTAAATCGTGATAAAACTGAGAACAAGAAAAAATTTGAAAAATCCAAGAACATGATTGCCCTGTTGGCCTAGAACTTAATAGATAGGGAATAAAGATAAACTTCCCACATCTAAATACAGTATCAGGACAGAAGGGAATCTTTTGACGTACATTTGTGATTGAACAGTCATGAACATTTCATAACATACCATAATTTCATAACAGTAGAAGCATCGACAAGTCTAATCTCTTGTGAAAACCCCTCTATCTTATGTAATAGTTCCAAACATTAACAAAAATTTCTTCCTAGCATTAGAAATTAAATATAGGCAACCCAAATATAAAATTCATGACATCATAATTAAAAAACCCTTCAAAAACAATGCGTATTAAAATTTCCAGAATATTAAGAAACTGGAGTGCACAACATCGGCCTTTGTTTCATATTAAAAAAATGAGTGTCCACACATATATTCTGTGGCTATATTTATAGCATATTCAGGACAGAATTCATATGGCGGAATTCAGATGAGTACTGTCAGTACTTTCTAATTCAAAGGTAGGGGCATGGGTTTTCCCATTTAAAAATATTGTACAAAGGAAGAAATGCGGTCTGCAAGAGACTATGCAATAATTTACGCACAATCAGAATGTTTTTACCAAGGTAGGGTAAGGCATATTTTATTAATTGTTTCAGAAGTAAATTATGTTTTATATAGTTTTAAGTAAACAAAAATTGAGCATTTTGGAATTTTGAAAATTTTTTATTATTGTAAAGGATATAAATCTATAGCTACTTGGTACCAGAAATTAAAAAATGTGTTTTTGCTAAGTGGCTAGCTCCACATGAATTCAGAAAGGTAGAAAGGTAATCTTCCACCATTTCTCGGTTTGTTGGACACTACATTGCCTTGAACTTTGCTTTGGCCCTCTGCCACATTGCCTCCACTCTGTTTGTTGTTACCCCTATTCAGGGTGGGGGGCGAAATTCGAGGTGTTGTTAACTGTGCCGTGAGCAAGCCCAAATTGTGGCCCGATATGCTTCCCACATATCCGTCCATATCGTTGTGTTGGGTTCCACCCATTGCTGGATGATCAGCAAAAATGTAGCTTGGTCCCTTGCAGGAACCAGTACCAGGAACCCTTTGTTTGTCTCTGCCTTGTACCCACCCCAGTATCCACTGCTCTCTCACAAGGATCAGCAAAAATGTAGCTTGGTCCCTTGCAGGAACCAGTACCAGGAACCCTTTGTTTGTCTCTGCCTTGTACCCACCCCAGTATCCACTGCTCTCTCACAAGGTTATCACGCTCGTACTTGTGTCTTGCAAACAGACTTTCATCGATTTCAACAATGTGTCCATTTCCCCCTAGACGCTTTGGGTGATTCACAAAATGCTGGACAGCCATTTCTCGACAAAACTGATTCCAGTCAACAATTTTGTGCTCTCTGTATATTTCCAGTTCCCTCATTGTCTGCAACACAGACAGCCCCCTTGGACAGCCCGCACTTGTAGCCCACAGCTATGTCAAGCCGAAAACCTGTCACAGCTTTAAATGGGAATGCTTGAAAAGCTGCCTTTTCGGACGTTTATCGTTTTTCTACAATTTGGACATCTCCAAATCACGCCATCGTTGCCCCATCTGTACAGACATTCTCTACAAGGTACCTGGCATACATTGCAGTCTTGTTCTGTCGCACGCAGCCAATGTTGCCTGCACCATGCAATTGTAGCCTTGTCATTGTCTTCAAAACAGAGCTCAAATGCCATCAAGTTGAAGGACTTGAATTCTTGTATTGTTGGCAGTCGTGGAACCTGAGCTTGAGCCATCGTGATGTAAAAGCACTGAAGTATACTTGCAACAGACTTTATATAGTTTGGTGTCTCTATGAGTAGTCTCCAATCAAAGGAACACATTTAAGTGATGTCCAGGACGGTGGTGATTAACATTTTCAGTATGTTTCATTAAAATGAATTGAAACTTGGCTAATCAGGAAGTTTGACTTAATTGCTGACATGCTTTATTATAATAGTATGTGTGGTACCATACTAATAAATCTTACATTGGCAGTGTTAATAATGTTTTAGATATACTTCCATCCGATCTCCAATGATTTAAATTACTTTTTCCGTGTTATATATGATAAATCTATCAACGTAATGAGCTGAGATTGCACGAGCTAATTGTGGATGCACGCCAATCTCCAGCTTCATGGCTGCAGCTTTGGACCATTTTATGAAAATCACTGTAAACTGTAGGCATGAATACTTTTCCAACAAGATATGAAGGTGGTAATCAGCTTACACAGCGAGTTTAAGGTGGGGGATAGGTTGAAAATCTAATTTCTTTACTCTTACAGTGATTGCGCAACCGGCATGCTCAGCAGCAGTTGTCCTGAGAAATTGACTCTGTTCTGTATTTTCGCAGTACCATATTAAACCGACTCTTTGAATTATAGTTGCAAAGTGTGTCGGTTGCGCAAGAGCCTTTAAAGCTAGCAAGCTGCAACCTGATACAATGTTGAATTAGTTTCTAAAAATAGCTTTTGGTTTTCATGGAAACATGAATAAAATGGTAAAAAAAGGTTTTCTTAAAAAGAGTTAATATCGTTTCCCACTACAGATACTCAGTTTTGCTAACATGCATGTCATAGGGAATTTGTTGGTCGATGTAGATGAATGTAAAGTGTAGCTATAGCCACTTTGGTTTTTTTAATTTATAAAGTTAAATTTTGTCACCAGATTCTATTGTTTTCCTTTTCAAAACATTACTGTCTATTGTTCTTGCTATTGACTTATTTCTAGCAGCTCTGCACTCTCCAATTGTTGAGGAGCAAGATGATGTATAGGGTGTCATATTTATATCTCTAGTTTCAAATATTAATGCTTCTAATCGTTAAAAAAATTGAAAATATAACAGAATATGGTTTGCTTATCGGAATATAGATTCATTGTTCTTGTGAATCGAAGCTAATTCCAATTATTATGAATGTAAGGAACGTAAGGAAAATAGTTATGTGAATTTTAATGGAGTTCTAGCATAATTGTTCCCTTTAAAAAAGATTTTATCTAAAGAGTCTAGCCTGGTTCTTTTTTTCCTTCTTTCGTCATCTTGGCTTTTTCCTTGGAGGTTTTAGCATATTAAATATTTTCCCCTCTCACCTTTGCCTTGGTAGAAGATGCTTTCCTAGCTTTTTTGAGTCTTTCAATTGACTGTTTCAATTTCCTTTCAGTCATGTGGTGGCCAGGCTCAATAACTGCAAACTTAAAAAGAGTTAGGCAAGAGGTTGCACCCTTTCTAAACTGACATAATGCCATTCATGCTGCAATTATCACCACCAACATTGTTATTTTTCTCCAAAGAAGACCATGGAAACTTTCGTTCGGATTTTGCTTTTTGCTTCTGATGCACCTTTTTAGAAAACGTTCCTCAGTAAGTTGCTGAAACATTGGAATAAGCTTTCTTCTTACATCTTCTGTGATTGTTTCTTGCTCTTTATGTGACCCAGAGCTCTCATTTTAGGATGCTGCGCATTGTCATAAACACCAGGAATTCTCTTCTGGTGGGCAGTGGACATGCTTAGGGTTTTCATCAGTGGAGGTTAAATGAAACAAGATTGCAAAAATGAGCTTTTTCATCACTGCAACACCATCTGCGTTGTCTTTAATTGCACTTCCATAATAGTTTTGAGTTTTGAGCATTTTTGCTTTGGCCAGCTTCCCCTTTTCTGATATGGAGTTTTTTTAAACATTGCATTCTTGCTGGAGGTTGACTAAGGCAGTTCCCATTCTTTTTGAGAAATGGTTTATACATCCCTCTTTAACATCCCTCTCAAAAATTAAATAAGCACTTAAAAAATTACTAAAATATAAAATAGAGTTTGAAAATCTCTTCACACCTTATAAAGGGATAGGCAGGGTCACCCAAAAATACAGACACCATCTCCATCTTTGCCATCAGCAATGATTTTTTAAAAGATGGAATACTGCAGTTTCTTTTTTCACCCTGGTATTGAGCACTGAGTTTGAGAAAATATGTGCATTATGTATGAATCCAGACCACTTTCTTCACAACATAAAGGAAACAGTATCAGAAATCACATGTTGCCTGTTTTCTGTTCGATTAGTCAGTGTGGCTTTCAGCAGGCAGTTATATAAAGACATGGGTTCCATATACTGCACAGAAGCACTGAGGAAACCCATGGTGCTTTAGATAATTTGAAGTCAGAAACTCAACTTGAATTTTTAAAATTCTTTTGAATATTCAACACAAACCTTGCTAACAACCTTTGATACTATTGCCCTGGCAACACCAATAGGAAATTCAAAACATTTCTGTACTTTTCTTGTCTCAGAGGTAGTGAAGAGTTAAAGCAACTTTCTTTTAAAAATTTAAGATCTTATGCATATTGGTATCTTACCTTTGTAAAAATAACCTTGTAATTCACATAGTTTCATGAAACATTATTCTGACATACGAAAATTTTTATACCATTCTACAATGTTCAGCACAATGTTATTAACAAATCCCCTTCACCATCCTCCACTCCTCCCTTGCGTTGTGAAAAACCTTCCTGTTTTTTCGACCACAACCACCACGTTTGAAGTGGTGGATACCATTGCAAGCCAACCTGAGCTGTTGCAAGTTGGTAAAATAGTGGTAGCAACCATTTCCTGTGATGTGCACAGAGTACACCAACTGCTTGCAGCAATGAAGCAACTTTTGTTAATACAAAGGCAAGCAGAAACAAAGCTTGAACTGGCTTGGGCAGCATTTGTTCTTCAACTCTTGGTAAAACAATTCTCATTGATAATCCATCAGGGAAATAGTTGACAGATTTCACTTGAGGATTGATGCTTACAATTATGTGCTTTGAAGTTTCTTTTAAAATTTTGTACACAATGTCTATATCTTGATTTAGATCATCTGATATGAAGCAAATGGAGTGATCCTTCAACTGACCATTCTTCTTTGTGTACACAACATACAGTAGTTTTTGATAAAAAAAGCGGTGAGATAGTAGGATTTACGAGCCTTGGGGATAAGAAGATGACAGAGGCATCCATGGGAAAAGATAATATTCTTGCCAGTCATGCACTTCTTTTCTCTGTTAGAGGTATATCTTCTCACCTTCGCTTTCCATTGGCCTACTTTGCTACCGATGCTATTATGAGTACACAACTTATTGCATTATTCTGGAGATGTGTAGCTACAATGGAGCTGAACTGTAATCTTTGGGTTGTTGCTGCTGTGTGTGATGGTGCTGCTACCAACAGAAAATTTTTCAGCCTCCACAAAAACCTGGACAGAAATCCTACAAAGTCAGATGCTGTTTATCGTACAGAAAACATATTCTGTCGAAGCCGGTACATTTCTTTATCAGTGATGCACCTCATTTGATGAAAACTGCAAGAATGTATGTACTGAATTCAGGTTCAGGTTCAAACACGATGTATGTGGTTCGATGGCCAATTTATTTTGTGGAGACATATTACAGATGTCTACAATAATGACTTAGAACTTCAAACTGGCCAAAACCTAGCTATTTTTTGTCCTGCATGAAGTTCAACAGAAGATTTGGACGGATCGAGAATTCTCACTGGTATTATCCGCTCAGAGGCTTGACTAATACTGTATGCAGTAATATAAGATAATTCAGAATCTTCACTGAGGCTACATACCATACCTATTTGTTCTTTACAACTCTTGGGGATTTGAGCTTGTATAACGATTTCTGTTCTACCTGGGATGGATATATCAGTGCTTAAGGTCACAAAGACAGGCCCATAGTCTGATGATTGGACAAAAACAGGTATATCTTCCTTACAAGATGAATTGACAGGGGCAGAAAGACCTGGGGGTGGAGGTTGGACAGGAAGAGACAAAGGGGTCAAAGGTGTGCTGCCATGGGGCCCAACAAGGCAATAGGAATCCCCTACAACAGTCAACTGCAAAGAATAAAAGGTCAAAAAATCCCAACCAAGTACATATTGCAGAGGGGCAAGCACATTTTCACATACCAAGAACTCTCCTACATACAAAAATTGGCTTCCTGGAAAGGACAAAGAAATATCGGCTGAACCTGAAGAATTTAACAGCTGTCCTGTAATAGAAACAAAACTGTTGGATATGCTTCGAAGTGGAGGAGGGGCTTTGTTTTGGTGTGCCCAGCGTGCAGAAATACGCTGAAAGACACTTGAACTAAGCAGGGATTTCATGGAACCAATATCAATTAAAACTGGAACCTGCACACCTTTAACCTCACAAAATAGCAGGGTTTGACGAGAGGCTAAGGTGCCGTCTTTGGCGTGGACAGTGCCGTCTCATGTGGCCCACTTCATGGCACTCGAAACAACGAATTTCTGGCCGTTTGCTACTCCTTGATTCACCGATAGCTGCGATCAATTGGTTCTGGCCCTCCACAACTTGGGTCAACAACATTTGCAGGTCATCGCGTGACTTGCATTGTGGCTCATTGCAAGGAAACTGCGGAGAGACGGTGTGGGTGGTAGTAGCACATGCAGGATTGCCGGAGGGCAAAACTTGAAGCGATCAAAACCGTTTCGAAAACGCCAAAATTTCGTCCAATCATGGGGTAGGATGGGATTCCAAGAGCTTCAGCTGGACAACATTAGGTAGGCTTTTGAAGAACTGGCATCGCAAAAGGGCATCAAAGGCAACTTCGGATAAACACTTTGGGTTCCCAGTTTACTGCAGGGGCAAAACAGTTCTTCAGGCCGTCGACCAAATCTTGGTACATGGTGCGATCACGAGCGTCCAGTGACTCGAAATAGGATGCTGTCGGTCCTTGTAGAAAAGCGGGCAGTTTGCACAAGCGGGTTTCCTCATTCCATGAGTTGGCTTGAGCACAGCGCTCAAAAAAGGGGAAACCACAAAAGGAAATCACCAGAGCTGAATCGTTCCGGAATAATGTTGGTCGCCATTCCTGTCACTAAAATGTAGCGTTAACACTAATAAAGAACACTGGTTTATACGCCTGTATTCATCATATTCTGAATCACGACTAACTTACATTGTGTATTATAAGTTACATTATGTAACCAGATTCGTGTATTATAAGTAATTGTAACTACAATTACTTATTATACACAAATCTGGTTACAATCAATCAACAACAACAGAGAACAAAGCATAGTGACAGCAGTACATTACAAACATGATACAGAGATGACGACATTTGGATTGATTACAGGCTAGATACATTACACAGCTAACCAGCTACTCCAAAATGAAAGTCAACCTTGCAGGCCAGGTCTTAGTGCAAGTGTTGCAAGTTTCTTGAAGAATTTTTGTCCAGAAGAATGTATGGCAGCATGAACCTTCTGTGAAATGTTTGACAGGTTGTTTCTTTGTTCAAACGTAAGAAAGCTTGAAAGAATCACAGCTGAAAAAAAAACCATCTTTAGCCCCATATACATCCACCAATGATGAAATGCTTGGTTGGCTTAAAGATGTTTTCTTGAAGTTTTTGAGTGACTGGAAAGCGTCCATTGAAATGAAACCAGGGAATCACACCAAAGTTGAGAAAGGAAAAAAGGTTTATCTCAAAACAAACACATATTGGTGTTAAAACAACGGTATTTTCAATTGTAGAATGCATTCAGTTTCTCCTTAACAGTGCCTTACGTTTTGACAGAGCGCTTCAATCAGGATCATGTGGAAGAATATTTTGGACAGCAAAGGAGCATTGGTAGAAGAGGTGATAACCCAACTGTACATCAGTTTGGCTACAATGCAAACATTATCCGTACCCAACAATTTGTTGCTACAAGAACAGGCAATACAAGTTGCAAGTACAAAGGGTTAAGAAAGGGTCTTCATGACATTTTGTTGACAGTGAGCCACTAAAAAAGACAAAAAAAGGAATAACTTCAATCAAATTGATTAATCCTGCTAACAAACTTTGTTTGCAACACAATCACTTACAATAATTTTTTAATCAAGTACTCCTCTAGAATAAGACCCCTCTTAAATAAGCTCCAACAATTCTGTCAGATTTTCAAAAAAAAACAGCTGATTGATTACAACTTTTTACAATGTTTTTTGGTAGGACACGTGTATGTAGTTTTGTTTAATTAAGTTTAAAAGCTTCTTCGTCCAATTCTTTATATTCAGTTCTTCCAGCTATAAACACTGAGGTGTTTAGATAAAATTTGTGTGTCAAACAAACCTCCTTTACAAAAGTCATTGTTCCTAGTAAGTGCCCACTATTGTTAATGCCCCATCTCAGTCAAGTCCCCATGTTTAGCAGCACATTTTGAGTTAGCCCCCGTTCCAGGGTTTTTTCTTTACTATTACAGAATTTTACATAAAGTCATATAGTATTAGAAATACAACACTTTTGGATAATGTTACTTTTTACATAATTTTCTCTTTTATAATTGGTAACTGATTTCATAGTTTCAATCAGTAGGTTCAAATATTGAAAGAATCACTGCACAGATTTAGTAAATATAAGTCAAATCATTCAGGGCCTTTTATAGCCATCCAAAAACTATATATATACATAAGCTGATGACATGAATGGCACAAATAAATTTACAATCAGAAAAAATGTTTTCTATTTCTTTGTGCTATATCACAGAATAGATGTTGACCAGAAGGGTCACTGACCAGAAGGCATCCTCTGTTGCAAGTCAGTCATGGATTTTGTGGCGCCGCGCTGTCTAAGTAGACAATTCTTGCTTACAACTTATGTGAAAGGAGGCTGGCGGCGCATTGCGATTGCATTTTTCACTACTTTCCTTCCTGCGATGCGCCGGAGTGCATTTTTTTTCTCAAAGGCATGGAATAACCATGTATAAGATAGCTGTGCTCTTCTTTAGTGTCTATAAATGAACAACTTTGATATATTTTCGGTTTTTTCTCTTAGATGTTGCAAGTTTTCTGTTGGCATATTTCAAGGTGTAATATATCCTCATCCTTATGAACAATCTTAACAAAAAACCTTTTGGAAAGTCATTGCAAGGAATTTGCAACCTTTCAGCCATAAGATTTGCAGCAGATGATAAGATATGTCTTGCAACATATCAAAATTTGTGAAATTATGCAGAAATGCATCTTCCAGCTTGATGACATAGTTAATCATTATATCTGAAGGAAAAACCAAGCCTCCAAACATGTAAGTATCAGACTCATATGCCTTGAAGAAAAGAAAGTTTTTTCGCTCATCATCAAATGTTGCATTCACCAGTGAAGATCTGCATGTCTTGCAATCATGCTTGCTGAAAGCTTTTCTGAGCAAGAACCCAGCAACATAGGCAATGGCATTGTCTTTCAGCAACCTGTTGTATAACAACTTTTGAAAATAGTCTTCGGCTATAATAAGTTTCAAAGGAGCTTGAGTTGTCAACTGTTGTGGAACAGTGACATCTGACATACAAGGAAGATTTTGCAGTGGTTGGTCTTCATCAGCTTCACAGTTTCCTGATACAATCTGAATAAGGTTTGTATGGAACAATTTTCTATAAGCTCTCTTAAACTGCACAGGGGTCGGGTTGTCGGAATTCCCTCCTTGCTGACGAATTGAGCCAAAAAAATTTCTAAAGGGTCTTGGTTCAGCTGTCTTGTTGAAAGGAATAAAGGATGACCATCATGGTAAAGCTTTTCCCAAAATTAGGGCTGTAAATTCATCAGCTGTTAATCCTCAGAAAATATTTTATAAGAACTGGGAGCAGAATTATCGCTAAAGGTAACAATGTAGTGAAATTATAGAATTTGGTGCTGTTCTGAAAAGAGAGGATAGACCCAGTGTCAATCGCCAAAAATTCCCTTGCGCAACGACATTACTTCCTAATATCAATCAAAAATGGCTCCTCAGTCTAGAAAAAAACAAATATAAGTCATACTCATTTCCTGTTGTTTTTCTTCTTTGTTTTCATCCTTTGCATCTGTAAATAGATGAGAATATTATAAAATAAGTGAGTATATTGTGAAAAAAATTTTGCAAGATATTTTTTGGAATTTTTAAACATAACTTTAGTATGTATCAATTCAATGTATGTTTTATAATTATCAATGTTGCTAGTTTTGTTAAAAATAAAAGGTCATATCTTCTGTTACCAATTACCAAAACCAAGATCGTATGTGCTCGCCCTTAGTGGCGCATGGGCAAGAAAACCGGCGCTGAATTAAATGACGGGGAGTGACCCTTCTGGTCAATATCTATTCTGTGGCTAAATATATTGTTCATTTCTTTATGTTACCACCACGCTCTAGCTTATTAAGAAGTGCCTTTTTTTGTCCAAGTCTGCTTTAGCTTTATTTTTAAGTTTAGTTACAAGATCTCTGGTTTACGAAAAGCATCTCACTCTAAGATATATTGTGAAAAGCTTTTCTAGTATATTGTCAGCTTCTTCTGAATGCCCTTCGTCACAATAAATAGGACAATCCTCCAAGATAGCCTTCAACAACATTTGTGCAGCCATGTCTTTTGTGCATCGACAGATGCCATAGGAGCAATTCTTTTTTTTGCAACCTTGCTTTATTCTTGGTTTCTGCTCTTAATTTTTTTCAGCCAAAATGAACAGCAGACTCTTTGCCATATTTCTAATTTTCCAAAGTCCACCGTGATTCAAAACTCCTATAAGGCTCTCTCTTCATTGCTTTCATCGCTTTTAAAACTTTTTAATATGGCAAGAGCAGATGAAAACAACAATTTCGCCGTGGTCTTGAAAAATACCAGGTTGTCAGTTACTTCTAAATTTAGATCCCTCTCCCCATCTTAGCATGCCTTTTGAATGTTAAGAAAATAGTGAATTGCAGTTGACGCTTCTAATGAGAACTCACTATGACGTCATCGAATCAATATTTAAGACGGCCCTATTTTAAAATGTTCAGCATGTTCGACTCCATCTTTCTGCCAATTTGGATGCTTTTAAGACAAAACACACTTTTTTTCAATAATCTGCCCCACTAGATCGGAGTTTTTTGAATCCTTGCTTGCAGTTTCCTGAAAAAGATAAATTGTGATTAAATGTTAACAGATATCATACACACTCATAAACACAGAATACAAGCATATAACAAGTTTTCTGGGGGACACTGCCTGGTTGTGCACAAAATGATTCAGTTACCTGTCCACTTGTCTGTTGAAATGACTCATCAAAGTAGTAGCTGGTTATCTTCATTAAGACAAGCACCAGTATCCTCGTCATCATCATCAATCAGACTTCAGGGGTCCCAAGGCAGTTACGGCAATGATGGATCATACATTCTTTTCTATCTTTGCTACAAATAATCAACTCTAACAGCTGTTGGTAATCCTTGTCTAGCTTCATTGCATTGAGAGCCAACGTAATAATCTGATGGTAAGTGCAGACACAAGCAGAATGTGTCCCAGAAGCCCCAACAGTTACACACCATTATGGCCTCAGCATGCAAAATTTTGAAAAGCCAATTTTGATATTATTGAATTGGTTTTTGAATGATCAATAGGGCTCTTTAAATTTCAAAGGATTAACCTCTTCTGCATATGGTGATTCCTTGCAATGCTAACATAATCATTTTCCTCTGGAAGTAGCCTGCTATTCTAATCATCACAATAGTAATCTGTAACAAAGAGCACAAAATCATCTGATAATGATTGACCTTTATTATGCTCTGGAATTGCGAAGATAGCATGCTCTTTACGCAGTTCGAATGCTTGTCAGACCATGTAGTTTAAAACTCCAAAGAAATTAGCAGTTTTTCCTATTGTCCATAACGAAGGTGTCATCATTAAAACCTGAATCTTGACTTTTTGAGATGATACTCTAATTTTCTTCTTCTTTAGATATACCATTATATCTAAATCAATGGCTTTTGTTCGATTTCCTTGAAGATTATAGCTGGATCACTATTTTCCAACTCCTTTGGATTCACATCCAAAACATATGCCTTACTTTCTTGAACTTGTGACTGTTTTTCTTTAAATTTGCTTTGAATCTGTAACATTTTCCTGGTTCTAGAATGCCCTCCAATAGCATGTAATTTCGATGGACTTACCTTTGCTTCATTAAGAGTAGAGCCCAGAAATTCCAACTGCCTTCAACACTTATTTCCAATTCCATTTGCTCATTGATATCATCGTGGTCTACTTCATTGGAAAAATATGAGCCTGCAGTGTGATCCTCTTTGGGCTTCTCAGTTTCGATCCTGCATGCAGGACATAATTTGTCTCCGAGAGTAACATCAATTCCTAAAATTTTTATTTCTTTTGCAGTTTCTAAGCTAATCTCTCTCAAGAAGCCTCTGGCAGTGTGTTATTTCTTTTTTGAACGGATTGCAACATTTTGTTTTTGTACTTGCATACTTCTTAAGAAGTGTGTGGTCGTGATGATAACATATTGTGCTGTCCATACTGTGTTCTAATCCTGTTCCCCAGAATAAGAGATATTTCTCGTCACTGCTTAATTCTGCATTGCATCGTCCTTCAGAACTTTCTTCAGCCATGTAACTCTGGCCACAAATGTCCTTTCATTGTCAGAGTGAATTTTTTCAGACTTGATAGTAGTTGACCTGTTAAATGATTTGCTTAAAGCTCTACACCTATCACCTCAAAGGCTCGATCTCTGTGTGTGATCTTTTTGCAAATTTCCTTCTGGTGGAGTTCCATATGGCTTTGCATAAAACCTCTTTCCTGTATTAAGGCAGGTTTACACAATCGTTTTTTCCGCAATGTTGGACCGCAATGAATGACATTGATGGTATAAACGGCTAAATTGCTGAAAAAAGTTTATTGCTATCTGTCGTTTATAATCCACTTAATTGGCGATAATGATCCATCATTGAAGATTTTATTTTGACTCCGGGTCAAAATAAAATCTCTACCATCATTTTTTTCAAAGGGGCCGGCAAATTCTGACGTCATGTCAGTTTCGAGGAGAGAATTTCAAGACTTTTTACTAAGTAATTGCGTGAAGAAATGATTAGATTCATGCTCTGAGAACTAAAATAGACTGGGAAGGTAGTTTAAACAGGCAGGGGACTATTTTTAGATAAAAAGAGGTTAGGGTTTGAGAGTGGCCGTCATTAGCTACACATTAAAAGATTTTGAACAACAGAAATAGAGAACAATCCCATCCAATAGACAAAATGCATAAAATAAAAAATTATCACATGATCTTTTCTTGCTACTGTACTAATAATTAAAATGATTAAAAACCAGAGATCTTTCAGTTCTATTCTTTCATAAAAGCTCGGTCCTGAGCTTTTGCCTTCAAGGTCTATGGTAGGGGACGATGTGTAAGAGTTTTTCCTGACAATCCTTTGAAATGGCTCAAAACGGGATGGCTCATACATCATTTGCTGTCCTGAATTCCGTTGTTGTTGCGGTTGCTGATGCCCTGAATGCTTTAGCTGCAGCAACATTTTTTGTATGTCAATTTTTGCCATATCCTTGGCATAGCCGTCAGGGATTTCTTCCAAAATTTTGGAAACCATCTCACCAAAAACCCTGTCTGCAGTTCGATCCTTGTGTTCAGGAGTCTGCCTTGGCCTTAGCTGTTTCCAGCAGTTCGTTAGTTTTTGCTGCTTCAATCTTCTATGCAGACTTTGCGGATGGCGTATTGTTGACTGGATAAGCACCTCTTTTTATCTAAGAATAGTCCCCTGCCCGTTTAAACTACCTTCCCAGTCTATTTTAGTTCTCAGAGCATGAATCTAATCATTTCTTCACGCGAATACTTAGTAAAAAGTCTCGAAATTCTCTCCCCAAGGCTGACATGACGTTAGAATTTGTCCAAAGTATGTGAGGAAATCTGCACCAAGGATGGGGAAAGGAAAATCAGCAAGAACAAATATCCAACAGTATGAACGGCATAGTCCGACATCTATGATCATAGATTTTCCGCCATATGCTTGGATGGTTGTCTTGTTGACAGGCTTCAGGGTGAATGACCAAGATGAAGGATGTGGTTTGACAGCAGGTGTTGGCGGGAGAACACTGACATTGGTGCCTGTATCAACCAAGAAACGTGTACCAGTGGTACGATCGGTGACATAGGAGAGGCGACTGTGGTTATTGAGGGCGCCAGTGAAACTTGTTGCCGCTAGTTGCTGGCTTGGTAGTTTTCCGACTGCTGGTTGGAGTTGTTGGCTGTAAAAGAGTATGGCATGGTACAGTGGTGAATATTTGAAACAAATCGGCGATGGTACCAACAAATAGAGCTTGGTGGGCAGGAAGCACTGGCATCTAAGCGATAAGTAGATGACTGTGAAGGGGCAGGACTGCAACCATGTGAGCAATAACGAGAGTATATGCAAGAACGTGGCTGGAATTGACCTTGATTGACAACTGTAGCCAGTTGAGTTGTCATGCTGTTGACTTGGTTGCGGAAGTCGTGGATTTCCTTTGCTACAGAGGAGTCGACTTGAGATGGCGAGATGCTGGCAAGGGATGGCTGTGGAGAGGCAACTTCAAGAATTTTGTCTGCTAGGAGGGCAAGCTCATCAAGTTCGACGGTGTCAGGGGTTGACACCAAAATGATTTGGATACTTTGTGGCAATTGTTGCAGTAGTTGGAGGTTGGATAGTTGGATAAAGGGTTGGTAGTTGGAGGTGAAATGAGAATGTCCCTTATTTCTTGTCTGGCTGGAACGAAGATATCACGTAGGCAAATTTGGTTGACTGTGAGGTGATGTTGCAGGTCAGAAATTGTGCTTCGACTTGAGCAAACCAAACAATCAGATCGTTAGGCCAGTATGGAGGAAGTTTCAAAGCAAAAGCTTGGAAAGCGCCCCGTGATTCCTGCACACCAATGGTTGGTTCTTACAGGCATCTAAAAAACCTGATATCCATGGTCATTATCAGGATCAGTCAAAAAACTACAGGATATTTCAAAAATATGTACATGAATCTGAGGAAGACAGCAGCATTGGAAAAACGAAAGATAATAATAAAAAAAGACACAATGGAACAGAAAGATAGGTGTCAACTGTGTGAAATAACAATAATTAAAAACGCATCTTTTGTTCAACATCAAGAAAAGCTGTTGACAATCAGCTATCAGGGGATTTCTGTTGTTACTTTGGCAATTTATAGAGATTGGATCAATGGGATGTTCGGTTTGCTATCAAGGTATATTAAATACCCTTGGCTATTTATTAAAATCAGCTTGAAATTTCTTGTGACGCAAACATTATGTAATGCTAAGGTTGAAATTCCTTATGTTGGCAATTTCATTACATTTCAACTTACTTGTTGGTTGATGAATGAAACATTCCTCGAATTTTTCGGTGACTTTTATGCTTGAACGCTCAGATCAAAATTTTTTGATCTTGGCATTTAACTTTTTTAAGCGTTCAAGTGTGTTCATCTCCTCCAAGTTAAACGCCTGGAGCATTCTCATTTGGCGTTAAACTTGAATGCTCAGAAATTGATGCACTTGAACGCAATAAGGTTTGGAATTGACAATTTTTGCAACAGAACAGATTTCATCAGCTAATGAACCGTGCTACTAAAAATTCCATGCAATACTGTTATTCAATTCTTATCGCTTATATATTTATTTGAAACCGTGATCCTGGATGCAGGATTGCGAGGGGCGCCCACAAGAAGCGGACATACCGAATTAAAGCCCCGAAATGTCCCTCATGGGTTTCTGGCTGATGAGTTGCTTTTTTATCATTTTCTGTCCATTTTCAAGCTAATTGCCTAAACATACAAGGGGCAAACACAACCCACCCCCATCTGGGTTTGAGGCTGTAACCAGGTGGTAGTGACTACTCCTTATCTCCTTTTTTCTCATTTTTCCATTTTGGATTTTAAAATTTTATTCACACATTGGTTTTTTAGTTTTTACCTTCTATACCTATAAGAAAACCCCTTACACAATGTCAGGAAAATATTACATTTTCCGGTCTCCCCTTTCCTGTTGATGTGATATGTGAACGACCCCTTAAAAGAACAACCAACTATCACAGATGTTCGTAAAAAAACCTACTATTGCGACGTTACGTGAAAAATTGATGGCCTCAAACTTCTTTTACGATTGTTACGAAGGCGCCTCCAGTAAATTTTTCCCGCCAGAACATGAACACATGCACCTGACGTGACATTCGTTGAATAATTACTTGTGTTGAAGCCGACATGGTGTAAATATAAAATGTTATTATGGATTTATTTTCGATTAAATATGTAAGTATTGTTTTCCCAAACTGTTGGTATCATTGATTTAAAACTCGTAGATGCATCCGATAACTATTCTTCGAGTTTCGTGAAGCTGAACATCAAAGTAGGCTGGAAAATGGCTCTTTAATAACGTGAACCCTTTCCTAAGGAATTATTTTGCAGTAATAGCTAAATAATATTTTTAGACTGCATTTTAAGATCATTTTAGTTTGAATGATTGTTATAAATAGACAGAGGTATGTTTTTATAAAATCATCTTTATGTTTTAATGGCCATAACTTTTCTTAAAAACGAGATCACAAAAAAGCCAACACTGGAAATGTGCCCACAAGCCTCCTCGACACTGCAAAATTAAAGCAAATTTCCCCAAGAATTCTAGCATCAGGACTTTTTTGAAGAAGAGGTAGTCAGAATTCTAAAATTGTCATTTCTCGCAAGTTGATTGGCTCAAAGCGATGGGGATTCCCGCTTTGGCGATTCCTTTTGCAGCCAATCAAGATTTGACGCCTATGCTGACAAAGACCAAGTTGTGGCCGGTAAGTGCCTTCATAATTTGCGTAAGGCACTTGAAGCTCTTGTTGCAGTGTGATCCAGTTGGGATCATTGTAGAATCAGATTGATTGCAAGTATGAAGTGGATTTAATTATATTACTCTGTATTCATGCATTGATCTATTGATACAAGTTCTGTTGAGACATAAATTCAACCTTACATTCAAGTTTACCATCTCATTTTCTTTTAGTCTTTTCTCGCAGTTCGGACTAAGGTCGGCAAGTAGGTCTTTTCGCCAAGAATAGCTATTCTTATTGTTTGTTAAGTTACAGTCCTCTTATTAGGCTATTGGTTTGAAGTGTCGCAGATTTCCAATACTTTGAGTGGCCTGTACCTCTCTGATAGACTTACAGTTGACGTGTATTTTAAGTAGTGTATTGCATTTAAACATTTTTGTCTATTGCTTCTTTTTGTCTAATTGTTATTATCGAACTGTGAATCGTAAGAAAAAATCATTCAGAAGGTAGCAAAGGAAAGGCTACAAATCATAAGATACGAGTAAAGACTGCAAAAGTTAAGAAAAATAAATGTCTCAACAAGGTGTAAAGGCTAAGACCTTAAACCAGGTACAAGGACTTGGAAAGCACACAGCAGCGCCTAACATTTGCAGAACAGGCAAGTGCACAGAACCAAGCCTTTGGCTACAATTCATTGTCCAGTTGTGATACGTATCAGCCAGTTTCGGATGAGAGAATGCTGCAGACAGTCA
This sequence comes from Rhopilema esculentum, assembly GCF_057945365.1. Classification (NCBI taxonomy): domain Eukaryota; kingdom Metazoa; phylum Cnidaria; class Scyphozoa; order Rhizostomeae; family Rhizostomatidae; genus Rhopilema; species Rhopilema esculentum. The sequence continues at coordinate 1,793,723 of NC_142834.1, read as the reverse complement.
CCTCACACTCAGGTGGTGCACCACCTGCACGATCATTTGGTGATAGTCGATCACACTCAGTTGGTGTACCCCTTGCAAGATCATTTGATGATAGTCGATCACACTCAATTGGTTTACCCCCTGCAAGATCATTTGGTGATAGTCGATCACAATGAGGTGGTGTACCTCCTGCACGATCATTTAGTGATAGTCGATCACACTCAGTTGGTGTACCCCCAGCACAATCAATTGGTGTACATGCGATTGGTGATATGCAATCCTTTGCTGATTCCTGCTAGATAAAGTGTCTCTGATGTCTCTACATTTGCAGCAAGCAGGAGAAGACAGAAATATCGCTTGTCAGTTGGTAGAGCGATTGATGGCCACTAGAAACATCGAAAATGATGATATAGAAGAACTGCAAGACAAACGTGAAGCCCTCAGCAGAGCGAGTAAGAGGCTTGAAGAGAAAACTACGAGGCTGTAATTGAGGCGAAAGAAGGCTAGAATTTTCATGTAACAAAGGTTGCATGCTACTCAATGTCATGTGGCCCAGGCGATGGCAGCAAATTCCATGATGAGGAAAATTGAGGGAAAGTCTATAGAAGAGAGACCATGGAAAGCAACCAGTCCAGATCCAGATTCACTTGAATCAGATTGCTGAAAATTGACCTGAAGACATTTGATAGCGATCTGATGTGATGGCATGAATTTTGGGAATGCTCTGAACACGGTGTACACAACAATCAAATGCTGCCTGACCATCAAAAGCTGCAGCACTTGAAAAGCTGTCTCAAGGGTCCAGCAATTGTGACAGTTTCAGACCTTGACTTGAAAGGAGATCATTACGAAACTGGTGTTAGACTTCTGAAGAACAGATATGGCCATAAGATTGTTTTACGGAAGGCACATTTTGATGGATTTGAAAAGTTGCCAGTTGCTAACAACAGCTATGAGTTGCAGCGGTTAAAATGGTTTTATGAAGAGGTTGAATGCAACTACAAGGCTCTTTGTGCAATCAACGTGAGGCCAGAGGAGTACTCAACTACGATGGTGCCAAAGATCTAAGGCGAGCTCCCTATAGATATTCGCATCAAGTTGATGGAGGGACCAGAAGAGAATGAAGATGTGGAAATGGCAGGATTGGTAGAAGGGCTAGGTAATGCAAATGAGTAATAGACAAATGTGGTATACCAGTGGACAGATCTCCCCTCACAGATAGAAGATTATTCTACCGATCACATAAGCTCAACTGGAGCTACATTGACATTGGCTGAGCATCAGAAAAGAACATAAGCAAGCTTTGTCTTGGAAATCACAAAGCAGTGAAATGCCAAAAGTATGAAACAGTGCACGATACAGAAGCAGTAATGAGAAAGTACAAACAATGTTTCGGTTGTTTGCAAAAGATACAGAAGTGGCTATTGATGAAAGAATAGTGGAATCAAAACATAGGTCAGGCATCCAGCAATATAATAAAGACAAACCAACAAAATGGGGATCAAATTTTTTGTACTCGCATATTCAAAAACAGTTACACTTATGCATTTGATGTATATCTTGGGAAACGCGGTAAAAAACCATTTGCAATGGGCATTTGTTATGATGTAGTTGTTGGGCTGATCTAAAAGGGCAAGGCTATAAAGTGTTTACAGACTCTTTTCCTCTAATCCCTTAATCTGTGAGTTAAAAAATAGAGGAATAGAAAACTGCAGGGGGTGACTGCAAGAAATAGAAAATATTTCCCAAGTATTGAAGGACCGAAAAATGTGGTCAAAGAAGGCACAAAGAGGGCACCAGAGATGGATAAGAGAAGAGAATGATGTTTTGATACAGCAGTGGAAGGACAATAATTTAGTGACTCTGTTGTCAACCATTCATTCAGGATCTGAGACATCCACTTGCAAAAGAAGACAGAAAGATTCCAAGACTGGTGTATTTCAAGTAAAAGAATTTCTTCAGCCAAAGACAATAGAGGATCACAACAAAAATATGAAGGGGGTTGAGCAATCAGATCAACTCATTGGTTCTTACAATGTTTTAAAAAAAGTTACAAATATTGGAAAGTTTTTTTCTTCATTTGCTGGATATTGCAAGTCAACTCATATATCCTGTTTGAGAAATTTTGTAAATCTCACGCTGAGAGATTCGATTTGCAAAGAAATGAGGACTATGACCAATTAAGCTACAGAAAAGCAGTCACAAAGGTGGGTTTACACAATCGTTTTTCCTTAGACTCCGGGTCAAAATAAAATCTCTACCATCATTTTTTTCAATTGGGGAAAATTTATTATTTAATGCCCTATTTTGAAACTCAAATTATTTTCCATTTTGCCAGCTTCATAAACATATCTTGCATCAATAATCTGCACCTGTATTTGCATTTTCAATTATTTTTCAAAATTTGATGATTTTCTAGCATATTCCTCAAATTTTATGTGACAGAAAAGAGTGAAAGGGTGGGCCATTGTCAGATGTGAGTGTTTCTGGTTTACCATGTGTAGCGAAGATGTTGTCCAGCTTTGGTATAACGGTTGAAGCTTTTGTGGATTGCACAATTTCTACTTCAGAATATCACGAGTATCTGTCTACAACAACAAGCAAATACTCTCCATATGGCAATGGTCCGTAGAAATCTACATGAAGTTTCTGCCATGGGCCTTGTGGCATTTCAGTCATCTGTAAAAGCTCTGGTGGATTTGATCAAGGTAGACATTGATCAATTGTTTCTTTTACCAGCTTATCAATATCTGGAAACCAAAACTTTTTCTCGAGGCAATGATTTGGTCTTGGATAGGCCTCAATGAGTGGTATGTGCAAGGTCTATTGCTTTCTTTTGAAGTGATTGTGGAATGGCAATTCTGGTATATATGATTTCCAATGGTTTGTGATCAGTGATCAGTTGAAATGGCTTTTCAAAAATAAACAAATGAAAATGCTCTACCGCCCAGGTCATTCCTAGATATGCTTTGGATCTGGTGATGTACCAGCAGCTGAAAAAATCTGCCAAAGAAGGACAATGATTTCAATAAAAACTTGCATTTAGTTGCATTCAGAGTGAGACCTTCATCTGATAGTTTCTGCAGGCAGTCATTGAGTGCTCTATCATGATTTGATGGTCTACTCCAAAGACAATATTGTCATCTAGGCTATATTGCAAACTCATTTAATTCCCTGTAAGGCCGTTGGAAGATCTCTGCAGCTACGTTTGTGCCATAGTTTAGTCTTTTGTACCGAAAAAGGCCCACATGTGTACTTAATGTTGTAATATAGCGACTTTTTTCGTGTAATTGAAGCTGATGATATGCCTGAGACCTGTCAAGTTTTGAAAACACTTTTGCTCTAGTTAACTTTAGATTAATATCATCTACTTTAGGAAAGAGGTACCTGGTTCTCTTGATTGCTTGATTTGGCCATAGTCAATAGAATAGTGACTGGCCTGGAAGCCTATTGTATTATCTTATTGTTCAAAAGCGCATAGGTCAGGTATGGGTGCAAGGCAACGCACAGGGCACATAACAATGCATAGTGAAACAGCGTGCAAATTTTTGAAATTGATCGAGACAAGATTTTTGCATGCGATGCAAGTCAGCACGCGATCAAGTGAGCGATATGTTTTGTGGAGGTAGGCTGTGTTTGATGTCTTAACCAAGTACCACCAAGAAGATTCCAACTTCAAACAGTTGATGGCATCAGGAAATGTATGGACATGCGAGAGGCACTAAAAACTGGAGGATATTGAATTCACAAGTAAGTCTGGTGTGACTCAGAATAAGTCTGGTGGGGCGCTTCTACTTAGACAAAAAACCAACGCACAACCCGTCTGCTTTGCTTAGGCCAAACTAGATCGTAGAAATTTAATTTTTCAAATCATTTTCCACTGAAAAAATGTTTAAGTTATCCATATATACGACGTTACGATAAGCTTAGTTATTTAATTTATTCAAGAGAAAGTCTTTCTGTTTCCCAAAAAGGTTTTGAAGAAGATTTTGGTGGTTTTTATGATCATTTGTAATTCTCTTATATTGTGGGGTTTGATTTCCTAGATTTGCTAGATTCTGCTGTATTTAATTCATTTAAACAGAAAACACATTATTTGTATGCTACAAAATAAGTTGAATTCCTTTTTATCCATTAGACACTGGCAGGAAAGTGCTACGGTTTGGTGCTTTACACACAGAGAACTTGCCAGAGAAGTCCCACCCATCGAAGCCCATCAAAGAATACAAACATAGAAGTGTAGTTCAAAACCGAGTGGTGGAACAGGCAAAAACTGATTTGTACCAAAGTTCGGAAGGCTGCTAATAAAAAGAGCTGCTAAACTCAAGATTCCAGCTTGGCATCTAAAGGCAGTGAGTAACCAGCAGAGACTAAAGCTCTTTGAGGAAGAATGTATGATTCCCAAATTTGAATTGGTAATTGGCAACAATCTGACATATACCTTACTCATCTATGGTTAGCTGCTGCCACAAATTCATTCAATTTACACTGAATCTGAACAAAATGTGAAAAGTACTACTGTCTCAGAGCTGAGTCGAAAGATTGAGCAGCATAATACAGAGGCATTGCAAAAACTCCTTCCATTCCTTACAAAGTCAGTTTGCAAAAAAATCCAACATTCCGGTGAACACAGTCCTATATAACTGGTAATGTGCCAAATGTCAAAGAAATGCTGTATTTCTGGATGTTTTTTCCTCATTCACTTTGCCAATTCTTTATGTCGATCAGTTATTAGTGCCTTGGTTAGCAAGGAATTTTTTTTCAATAAATGCAATATATATCTTTGTTCCATCAAGCTCAATTTTTGTGTTGCTTCCCAACTGATTGAACTGCAAGGCAAATATATATCTATTAAGCCAGAAAATTACACATTATCAACAAACAATTCCCTTGAATTGTAGAGGTCAAAGACGATTATATCAACAAGTCTGTATGTTTTAAGATATAAGAATACCATGGTTTTAAAAGTTAAAATTTGAAAATACCACCTTGAAGTGTCAATCATCCTTTGACTTGCAGATAGTTAGGAAATGGTATTGATAATGAATAATTTTTACAATATGTGAAAACTGTACCTGAAGAAGTTCAATGTGGGCTATTTCTGAAATGTTGTTGTTATAAAGGGAATATGTGCCATACTTGGCACTATGATTCAAGGAATCAAATCTTCGATCTCCACTCCATGTACTACCATCCACTTTTTTGTTTGAGCAAGTTGTCTTGATAAGCTTTCAAAACCTTCTGTATCATTGGGAAGTGGAATTTTCTTTGTTAGTAACAACACATTCTCCTTGAAATAGAAGGTAATCCCATATGTTTCAACATCAACAAGGTTTGGTTGATTTTGACTCCTGACATCAGCACACCAAAACTTGTCATAATATCTCCTGCAGGATACTTCCCAAGGACTAGTGGGTGACTGCGCCAAATGAACTTCTGTAGAGGTCCACAGATTTTGCATGCTTAAAACGATTGTTTTGGTAGATATTGACCTATAATAATTAATGTTGTACTCACTATCCTGAGATCATGGGCTGACAGCCTAACTCTTGTTGATGGTTTGCAAACAACATTCTTCTCAGTTTCGGTCTAACTCTTGTTGATGTTTCACGAGCAACATCCTTCACAGTTTCGATGTTTTGGCGTTCAGCATGTAGCCTGTGTGCAGACTCGACTATGGGAAAAGTAGAGTCTGTGAAATAAAGTGTTAAAGCTTGTCCTGCCTTTTTTTGAAGAACAACAATATCTCTTTGTTTATTGTTCAAACCACTTTTTTAATATTGTTTTGTAGCCAATCAAATCATATTCCAAAAAGTTGCAAAAGGCAAAGTCCTCTATTTCAGTGCTCCAACTGGATATGGTAAATCATTCGTTTTTCAAGCCATCCCTCTTGTTGAAGACTATTTGCTAGATCAAAATCCAATATCCAGTTGTATTCTGGTTGTTTCAACGCTGCAATCATTAATGCTTGACCAGTGTTTAGGGTTGAAACCAGATGAAATCTATGCAGATCAGACAGAAGAGGTTGTGAACAGTATTTTGAAAGACAACAAATATGGCCAAGATTTCACTTGCATTTTTAATTCACCTGAGTTAATGCTAGCTTCCTAAAGTGACGTACATTTCTCATGTCTACATGTTTCCAGAAACTACATGTTTCCTATGTGTTGCAGTTGCATTTGACGATGCACATTGTATTGCACAGTGGTATATACCAAATATAACTACCATGCCTTATGTATACCTTTTAATTATTAATGTTCTTTGTCCTTTGCCATTGTTTGTGATTTTATGAATAGGTATTGAAAAAGTGCACGATTTTGATATTTATGAAAATATAGGAAACATTTTACTCTTGCCTACAAAAGCAAATCTATCAGCAAAGTTTGTTTACTGAAAAAAACTTGTTAATGGATACATAATTCAAATAAAATATGCTTAAAAATACAGATACAGTCCCTATATTTCTGTACACCACAATATAATATTAACATGGCTAGATGAATAAAAAGCCTGCATTTCTGATTGTTTGTGTCAAGCTATTGAGCACCGTGATTAGAGAAAAAACATGCTTTGAAGCAATGTAGTTCTGTAAATGTGTTTATTCAAGAATTTCTGAAAAAATCCTGTAGAAACAAACATTGCTTTATTTAGGTTTTTAAAGGCAGCTTATAAATTCAGTGAAAATTCAGCTTGAATCCATATTTAAATCAAATCTTTTTGCAACTGTCATTTTTAAACTGAGAGGCAATAAATAATTTATCACATTTCAGAGCAAATCATCAAAGTTCTTTAGTCCTTATGTATCTAACAGTACAGCATATTTTGTTTAGGTAGCTTGTAAACGGCTCAATTTAGATGTATGAAATTAATTAAATACTATATTTAATTTTTCTTTATTTGGCAGGGGCCTAACTGCAACACAAGGAACTCCTTTCAGGAAATGGTTTGGATTTGTTGGAGAGTTTAGAGCACTTCTTGGTCCATGTGTTAAAATTGCTGTTTTCACTGCAACAGCATCAAGTCTACCAAGGCATTGAATGGAAACCTCCTGCTAATTCAGGAAATGACAACTTTCCATTAATGTCATCTTAGTGAATTTTAGTCTAACCATGTTATTTAACTTTATGATTTAAGAATTCCCATCAATTTTAAATAATTTCTGAAATTGGCTGTTCTTATCCTATAATTGTCAAACCAGGAAGTCCTCTTCAATAGCACCAGTCTATTGCAAGGAAACATAAAAAACCAATGTAGGAAACGTGCTTTAGAAACTTCAAACAGACTTCAGACTCTGGTAAAAGCATTTAGTACATTACTGAAAAGGCAGTTTTCTAGTTTAGGAGATTTAAGATGGCAGAACAACTTTCAAAACTGACAAGTATACAAAACAACCGAAAATATTGCTGTGACCCATTCCAAGTGCATAAAACCAAAAGAACAAAAGCTAATTGTAAAAGCTAATTGCAAAATTTCGCAGCACTGAAAGTAGAAGTGAAAAGATAACAATTTTGACTATTTTTGTGCAAACATGGAGTCAAACGAAAATAATGGGGCTGCTTTCAAAGAATGGCTAGACAAGCAATGCATTTATCATTGGAAAAAGGCATCCTTGCAACCCCAAATCCAAAAACTGAAAAAAAGTTGCCAGAGAATGTTTCAGAGGCTGTAGAGAACTTCTATCGGCAAGATGATATCAGCAGAGTTATGCCTGGAAAAAAGGACTGTCTAAGTATTCTTTTAGACGATGTATTTGGTGACCTACCACCAGATGAGTTACATGAAGCAAGAACGTAGCAACGCAACAGAAGATGATGAAGATGAACTAGAAGATAATTGGTTAGCAGTAAGAGATGACAGTGAAATTGATATTCTAGATGATACAGATCAGCTTCAAGATATGGCTGTAGTAATGGATGCACTGGACAAATCTGGACACATCAATCGATCATTAAGTGATATCCTTAACTATGAGAATATAAAACCAACAATTTATGATGAAGTAGACAAGCCACAGAGTGTTAAGTACTGTTTATAGGCTATACATGCTTTTATTTCACTTTTTTCATTGGAGGGTAATTAAATTGTTTCACCACAAATAAGATAACAGCAGACAAATAACAGTTCCTTTATATATTAGAAAATACTAATTTATGCTAGGTAACTATCCATGTATTGTGTTTACAGTGATAAAGCCGGATGAATTTTTGTTTGCTTTCGATTAGTAGACATTAAGAAAATTTCAAGGTACTAAGATTTCTACATGATATATACAAAAACAAAACTTTTATACTGAAAAATACCCAACCAAAACATGAATTGATCGTTCACTCTTCTCTTGATATTGCTATTCATATCGATATGTTATTTATTGAATATAACTGAACCATTCTTTACCCATCTGGCAACCTTTCAAAGTCTGAAATACTCCTTGTGTTCTTGAATCCACTTGTACATTTTGTGAACATCAAATTCCTCTAACAAGCTTGGCCTAACATCTGCAAATGTTACCAATTCTCTTCCTGGTTCAGGTTTCAATGCCTTGGGCTTAATCAAATTGCCAACGATCTTGTTCAGATCATTGTCAATTGATGCTTGAACATGCCTCCCAGAACCTTTAATCACTTGACAGATTGAGTCAAAGCTGAACATCAGCTTCTACACAATAGAAAGGATTTACAAAACCGATTAATCACTGCTCTATTGCTAGAATTGGGACCAAAATTTCTAGCAACATTCTTCAAAAGTTTGTTGTAGTAATGCTCTAATGCAAGGTCCAGAGGTATGTTTCCACCATTTCCCAGTTTCTTTTTGGGAAAACGGTTCCAAATCAGATGATGTGCATCTCTGGGCAATAAAAGTGCATCGATCTGGCACAGCGAACAATGCTTTCAAGGGCATATTTCCTGCTGCAGGCTACATCATTTCTCAGGAACAGCAATATGGATTTGCAACAGCGTAGGACCTGTTTTCCATCGCTTTCTGAAATGGCATCAAAAAAAGTTTTAATTACCATTCCAATGTCAAGTAGTGCACACTGGTAATTGAAAACATCATCTTGCAGTTTTTCTTTATGATTTGTTGCATTAGCCTTATGTAAACCATGAACTTTGTCATGCTGCATGCACCTGACACCATCAAATTTAAAAGTAGCATGTCAACCTTTCTGCTGACAAACAAACAGAACATGTGCGTGCGTTGATCAAATTTGTCTCGATGAGCCAATCTTCATATGTCTGGCGTTTTTCCAGAATGCTATTGCTTTTTTTCTGGACAATAAACCTGTCTACAACCTCAGCAGAAAATCTGTGCAAGAACTCTTCTTTTTCTCTTTGGCTTAATTTGGAGATATCATCCACACAAGATGATGGTCCCTTTGGGGAGTTGATTTTAAGAGCTTATAGAGGCTTTTTAAGATATCTCTATACATAAAATAAATGGAACGAACTCACTGCTTGAGAATTCAATCAATAAACAAATCTTTCATTTCTCTATCTCAATTTCATTCCTCGATCCTTACTAACTCTACTATCACACCCCATAACAAAACTAACATCAACTAAACTGTTTCCATGGATATCAGTTAATGTGCAGTGCAATTAGAAACAACAAAGAGTATTTAAAATGGGTTAAAACAATGGTAATTATGTGTGAACAATAAGAGGACGTGAAAATGCATATAAACAGAATACTAATGAGGTTCACCACAGAGCCCCCCCCCCCCCCCTAGAGAGCTAGTGCGATAAAGCAAACGATAAATGTCATAATTAAGGAAGTGTAAAAGGTGCAAAAGAGTAAACAGCTTTGCAGTTATTTCTTTTAACGAAAACTCCAAAACTATTTAGTAATGTTGTAATGTTTTTCAAAATTTGTTGATATAAAGATGCTTATTAGTTAACCTCACTTTAATAGACCTTGCTAATCATTTTTGACCAATATTAAAGGCTTAGATGTGTAAGAGTGTGTAAGAGTATTATCCTTTAAAATTGGGGCATTTACATTTCTCGTGCAAGAAAATTTGAAGCCCCCCCCCCCCTCCCTCTATCTGAACTCAGCCCATTGGCCAATGCGTGAAGCTTGGATATGAGAATATTCTGCAAGGCAAAGATAAAGCAAATGCATGTTGCAACTTCAGAGTATTGATACCAAGGCCCTACACGTCTGTGATACCATTAATTCCATAAATCTGTCTTGGCAATCTCCCTTCCAATCTACATATCCTAAAGCAAAAAGGTACAGCTTCTTATTGTCTTAAGTATCATCTTGACATGAGTCTTCTTTCTGAACACAAAAAGGTTTTGTCAACCACACAATATCACCTTCGTTATTGTTATTGTAATGAAAACAAAATAAGATTTGACTCTACAATATGTTCTCAAATTTTACTTATGTCATTATAACATAACAATAAAGATTTTGTTACTTTTTACTACTTATGACAAGTCAATACTTGCCTTAAGATTTGTCAATCATCTGCATTCTGTGATTCATTTAAGAAATAATGTTGTCAATTTTTTTAAACCGAAATTCTATGTAACACATTTAGTATTCTTTCATGATACTCCTCTATTGTTTTGCAGCAAATGTTTTTCTCTATGGCCTGATCATTTAATATACTCTTTGCCACTGAGAATACATTATCGATTGGATTCATGGCTCTAAATAGCTCTGCACTAACCTGCATCAACCATTTTTTGCCTTGGGAGTGTTTTGAGATGGGTTACCATCATTAACCCATATTTGTGACAACGTTTCTAATGGTTTTAAGATGCTATCAAAGTTCTCAACTATAAAACCCAGCAATCCCCATTTATACTCTTGTAGCGTTAGGCACATGTAACCCCTCTAACAATCAGCTTGACATATTAACCTCCAGTACCACAAGCCTGACCTTCTGCTGTGAAATCTTGAAGGTCCTTCATTTCTCTTTCTCCACACTCACCTGTCAGGGGCCAGTGCCTGATCTTTAGGATTTCATTTATCTACAAAACCAACTCCATCAAGATAAAAGTTGAAGTTTTTACTCCAACATTCTTTAGGTTTTTTCTTTTAATATCCATTTTGCATATTTTAGTCTTATTTTCTTGTCATGCTATGTTAGTAAACCCTTTTTACCAGCTTGCAAATAGTTATGCCCACTAGCATTACAAAATCTTGCAACTGTTCTCCTAGAAACATCTATCACATATGTCCTTTCAATCAGTCCTTTTATTGTCTAATTTGAATTCTGAAAGCCGACACTTTAAAGTCTTCGAAGAAGTCGCCTTTTGTGTCTTACAGATAATTTACAGATATATACAGACATTCTAGGGGAGCCAGTCATACCTGGATTCAGTTATTCTTGTCATTTCTGCTAGCCTTCAAAGTCTCATTTCATATTTGATAAAAATGAGCTCTACAAACTCTAGTGTCTGCAACCAATTTGGCTACTTTTTCAGTCCTGTTTAGCTTGATATAAGCCCTTTTTTCCAGAGAAATAATTCTTGGGTGAACTATTGTTAATAATTTGTATTTATTGAGTGCTGAAGAACTGCCTCACCCCTTCTTCAACATTACGTCAAAATGTTGTTTAGACTTTTTTAAACAGAGTTAATCCACTAGTAAAAATGCCACACATGACCTTATTACCAATTGTTCTTGGACAGTAGTTTTTCCCTTCCGGGTACTTTCCCCTTGTGGTTGTCGTTAACACTATTTTTCAGTGTACCTTCATTCGGCATGCTGTAAGAGACTGATATCCATGCATCTCAGGCTTTTCACACAATATAGATCTACTTAGCTGTTTTTCCTGAACTTTCGAAGTTTTTCACATGTTCGTCTTTCTCTCTGCAGGAACCAACTGTCAATCGATGTCTTACCAGTTGCAAAAACCATGTTTACAAGTGATTTGCGAGTGAAGTTGTGGTTTGACAGCCCAAGCGAATCTGGACAGCAAGGCAATCATGGACCATTTGCAGCTTTGGTGAGATTTTTCCTTTCCTGTTTTTTTAATTCGATTTATTGGTTGTTCATTGTGCAGTGTTTTTGTTAACTTGTTATGAATAATCAAATCTTTATCTAATCATAGATCAGAAGTATGCCTTGGACATAACTGGGCCTACAACTCTAGTCTCAGAGGTCAGTGTAACAAAACAATCGGAACTGAAGGGACTTCCAGTGACATTGTTAATTGTGTTGAGGTGAACGAACGTTTTTCAGCATTGAAATCTTTGATCCAACATCTGATAGGACTTTTGTCTGGTGCGGATCAAGAAAAAACTGACACTGTTTTAGCAGGTGTAATTACGTCTCCACCACAGCTTTCAGTGGGTCTGACCACGTTAGCAAAGACCAATCTGGCGATTTCAGGTATTCCCATTAATCTTACCTCCAGCTAAACGTACCAAGGTCATCCAGCCACTGCCCCCAGTTTTATTAAGCTGGCAGATTACTCCAATTCTGCCTCCTTACTGTATAAAGTTGGATCTGCTAATGTTCCTCCTATTTTGGGTGGGGTTTCTGGCCCCTCTCATGCAGGATTGGCTCAAGAGCCTCATATAAACAAGAACCTCAAGCAATTTCGGTGTCATGAGCTTTGGCACCAGTGCCAGAGTACCTTGGTGACAAGATAAAGCAGGGTCAATATGTTGAACTTACCCCCGTCCCTGCAACCTAAAAAGACTTCTCGTTGCCGAACCACCCCAGAGCTTTTTTAGTGGTGGCCTAAAGGAATTGTTGCCAATCACAAGTTTTAAAGACTGGTCGGAGGCATGATAAGTCACAGAGCAGCATACATTTTCAGCTATTTTTTGCCTACAGCTCACAGGGATGTGACAGGGAGTGGCTGGCTTGAATAAGATGTGGCCTTTCAAAAACATGTTGCCAAGAAAGTTTCTATCCACTGGTGGGAAGTAATGCCAACCTTGTGGATGACAACTGTGGTGGCTAGGGGTTCTCAGTTTTCATCCAATTTGCTCAAACCCAAGCCTCTAAATATATGTTATTGCTGGAATTCCTCACATTGTCCTATTCAGGATTGCAAATTTACCCATATGTGTCTGGCCTGCAAGGGCCCCCATCCCAAAACAAGTTGTGAAAAAGGATTTTACCTCATCTACACAAAGTGTTAATCCTTCTGCCAGTAGAGACTCCCCACCTCCCAAATAACCAAGGAAGTGAATACCTGAAAACTTCTCACAAACACCATTAGACGCTGGGACTATAGCCAGGCCATTTTCAGTTCCACTATTTGGAGACATCCATATAAATCGTTTTGGGGTGATTCCAAAATCACTCTGGACAGTTACATCCACTCTGGATGAAAAGTGGCAGGGTCATCTGAACAATTCGCTAGCTTTTAATACAAGGAGGACAGTTACATCAACAGAGAATTTGGGAAAATGTGTTCATTTGTAATTTTGCCCACGGATGGATATTTGTGTCTAGTTACTGCTCTGATGAGTTATTCACATCTGAGGGGCTCATCGCCTGGCCCCCTTTTCAATTTGGAGATGACACCCCTTTAACTCGTAGCAGACTAAACGCTTGTTTGATATTCTTAAAGCTGCAGGCAGGCAGGGCAGATATACCTTGCCAGCAACAACGGCTGCTTCTTTAGGTTTTCTAGAGTATTTAATTAAAGCCTTGGGTACATGATCTAGTGATGCATATTAAGTTTATATTAAACTCCATGTACACCGCTTAAGTTTACCTTCTTTGGCTACCTTCTAAATCTTTGGCCACAGCTTTCCCATTATAAGATTGTAATCTGTGGCAGTACTTTTACTAAAAGGAGAAAAAATCCTGAAGAGGTGTTAGATCCTTAGAACTAAATTTCCTGGTCCAAAAATATAGGTGTTATTTTTATTGCAAATGTAGCATTTGAAACCTGCAAGATAAATAGTAGACGAAGGTAGATAAATCCAAAGAATTGGGGGTACTAGCTCCTCTGTTTTTGAAGAAAAAAAATTTCTACCTGAATAATTTCCTAGAGATTCTAAAAGTTCAATTATTAATCTTCAAGATGGTATATAGACTTTGATAAATTTTGTGATATAGCTAAGAAATTTCGCCTTTTTTTAGAACTAGGTGTTTGAAATTTTCAAAAAATATCCTAGGAAACGTTAGCTCATTACACTGTTCCTAGAGCGTCCCAAAGGCTACTTTTTCTTCAAAGTAATATTGATAAGGCCTGCCATCTTTAAAACACCCAATAGAGGCCATAAGCCTCTCTTTGGAAGATTTTGGAAGATTCAAACAGGAACTTATTGACTGTCCTACAGCAAGATTGTTCACCAGTTGCTGGGCCTATTCATTCGTCAATGCAACATCCTGACGCTGATACACTTGTGTCCACCCAACCAGATAGAAAGTCTGTTTCTTTCAACAAACTTTTTGATGTTAGGAGGGTCAAGTATGTCAAGCAACCTGAAAAACTAGCAACAGGGTATCGCTTTTTTGACATTGGCCCTCTTTCAGGCGTTTTTGACATGTTGGTCTGTCCTGGCTGATGCTAGTTTGCAAAGAGTGTGAATGGTCACATATTTTTTTCACTTCAAAGCAAATAAATGGAGATTTGAAGTCAACAAGCGCCTTGTATATGGCATGCACAGCAAAGGGATTGGTTACTTAGGTGCTAAAAATGTCTGTGCTGTTATGAATATCCCTACTTTGCCTACCAAGAACAATTTCAGCAAATTGAACAAGACACTTCTGTCAGCCCTATATGATGTTGCTAATGACAGTATGATGCAGGCAGGAGAAGAAGTATAAAAGACACAAATTGGTGAGAAAAGTGCTGATTGTGGGGTTTCTGTGGATGGATTCTGGCAAAAAAGGGATTTGGTTTCGCTAAATGGCTGTGTTGCGGCTCTTTCAATAGACAATGGAAAGGTTTTGGATGTTGAGCCTATTTTGAGGCACTGTAAGCAATGCCAATTGCAGAGTAAGCTTGAAAAGAATTCCAAAGAGTATCAGGATTTTAAGGAGAAGCACATTGGATGTAAAGCAGGCTACAGGGTGTCTGCACCAGCAATGGAACCTGAAGGTGCAGTGCATATGTTTAGCAGATCCATTGAAAAGCACTGCCTTTACCACACAAAGTTTTATGGAGATGGTGACAGCAAAAGCTATCTTTCTGTAAAAAATATTTACGAGTCAGTTAGATAGAATGTAGAAAAGTTAGAGTGCATTGGACATGTTCAGAAAAGGATGGGTACTGCATTGTGGAAGTTGAAAAATGAAAAAAAGAGAGTTGGGGAGAAAAAGCAAATCAACAGAAAAAATTATTGATAAAATTCAAAATTATTACGGAATAGCTATTAGAAGAAATGTTGGTAATTTGGAATCAATGAAGAAAGCAATATATGCAACACTCTTCCATTCTGCATCATCGAAGGAAAACAATTACCACAGTTACTGTCCAGATGGGAAAGATTCATGGTGTGGTTTCAAGGTGGATATTGCTGGAAACACCAAGAAATTTAAGCCAGGACCTGGACTGCCATTAAAAGTGGTTGCAGAAATGAAACATGTGTTTGCACGTTTAAGTGAAGAAAGCTTGCTGAGAAAGTGTCTTCATGGAAAGACCCAAAATCAGAATGAGTCTTTTAATCGTGTGATTTGGGACAGAATTCCTAAGTCCACATATGTTGGCAGAGATGTTTTTGAGCTTAGGTTCTATGATGCTGTTGCTCATTTCAATGAGGGGTCCATGGCAACTTGTCTGGTTTTGGAAAGATTAGGATTACCACAAGGCTTCTTTACTGATGAGTTGTGCCAGGAGTTGGATGTCAGTCGCATTTATGCTGCATTTATGCTGCTGAGTATCAGCTAAAGAAAAATACAAAGTTATCCGAGTTATGGAGTTATGGAGCCTCAAATGTGTTGAATAATACGATATTCTTGCAAATCTTATTATGAAAGGTTTGTAAAGGAGTCATAATTTGTTTTCCAATCAGGTTGTTAAATTGGAGCCAAAACCTACTCAATTAATGTATCGATGCTCATCCGCAAGGTCTTCCAGACTGTCGTGTTACTCAAGTAATATGAACATGGTGTTTGTGAGGTCCAATTATGCAGATCGCTCGGGCAAACTTGTCCGTGCTTGGAAAATGTTCTGTGGCTAATTTTGACGCTCAATAACTCGAAAACTGTGTTGAATATTAAAAAAATAATAATGTATCAGGTATTTATGCTTGATATGCTTTCATTTGAGGTCAAGTTAATTTTGCATGTCTGTTTACCTTTAAATGGTCTGTGAGCTAGGTATACTTTACTCCTATTAGCAAGTATCTGCTTATTAAAAATCATAATAACTTATAAGGTGAATGGTCATTTTAACCCAAAAGTAATGCATGTCGCACTTTCAGGAGTTCTAGCAACGGTTCTGGTGAGAGGAGTGTGTGGAGGAAAACTGAACCTTTTCCATTAATTTATTATTACGTATAATATCCTTTAAAAAATCAGTCAAGAATATGAGTACCCTTGGTGCCATATCTTTAAACTTTATATATTAGTATATTGTTTGAACTCAATATCATATACTTTTCATGGAGCTCGTCAAAAATGTCAGCAAAGAGAAAGTACCTGGAGGTAATCCTGATGTAATTGCTACAGAAGACATAAATGAGAACATATTATAGAAAGAACCCAGAATAAAAGAATGTCAACTCAAGCAGCCATGAAATGCAACCTTTGCAAGCCTAATATTGAAAAGATAAAGGTCTTACAAATGAAAAATCTAAGGTTGCAGAGGTGCAATAGAAAACTGTTACAGAAAAGGATTGAGTTGAAAACAGTGGGTTGAAAAAAAAGTTTTTGTTTATATTTTGAAGAGGACTACTTACTCACAAATTGTTGGTTGCTAATTAACTCTGTTTTCTCATATATAGGAAGAATCGGCCTTTGATGCAACAGTAGCAAAGATAGTGTTGATGATGATGATGATGATGGTCATTCAGAAACAATTCACTCAAACTATATAAAGTAATTCATAAATTGATACTTTTAAGGACATGTCATGTATTGGGAGTAAATGGACAATCAGTAGTTAGTTTGTGCTTATAAAACCTTTTTCATAGTTGCATTTTAATGCTTAAAGCAAAAAAAATTCAAGCAAGTTGAACCTAAATGTTCAAATAATTTTTACTGGAGAACTTGCATAAACATTCAATTTACAAAATAAAAGGAAAATAAAACGTTGTTAGGGTGTGCAACTCTTCTATCTGAAACAAATCCAGTGAAATTGTGTTGCCTACTGCAGTCGAGTTCCTTGCTCCTAGGTCAATTAGACCATATGAAATGATGTCATCTTTCAAGGGTGTGCGTTCTCTCCTCTGTTCAAAGTGAATGTCCCCTCCAACATCGCACGCAAGATTCCAGATTCATGTCCTATGCCTGCCATTCTCTTCTTATCTTTGCAGGGCTTCTCCAATAGCTCTATATTCTGTGAATCCGTGGTATTTTTCAAGCACTTATCTATCTGACCTCTGTCACAAAATATAATAGGGATTTTTGCAAAGGAATGCATCGTTGAGACAAACTGGTCTTTCAATAAGAATTAATACAAATAGACAAAATATAAAGTTCCAATGTACATCTTCCAATCATGTGATCTTTCCCTGAATAATGTTAATAGCAGTGTTCCTCTACGGTTGTCCCATAATGTGGAATTGTTCTTGTAAAATCAGTCAGTCTTCTACAATAACTGTCCTAGGAAACATACACAATAATAATCTAAACCATACATGCGGGATTCCATAAATCCAAATACGTATTGTATAAATTCAAACTTTGTGTCAACAGGATCTTTTGCAAGCATCTTGCCACATTTATAAATTGTTGAAAACCTAATTCTACACATAATCAAATTTAAACCTTTTTGCTCTTAACCATAACTCCAACTAATTCTGAAGGTCACACGCCCAAAATATAACATAAACAAGAACTAGTTGAAATACTACATACTCTAGTGTCTCTAATAGACAGGCCCCTGCGTATTATTTCCAGAAGAATTTGGGTGAACACAACATATTACTCCAAAGACTAAATACATAAATAGAATGATGATACTAAAATCCCAATAAGAAATAACTATGAATTGAAAGGTGCGATTAGATAACAAAAGGAATCATAAACAATCAAATGTGGGAGAATTTATAAATTACTATGTCTAAACTAGCACTATTGCAGTACCCTAGCCTGCAGGCCAATGTTATTCTTTCAGACATTTTTTAAGCTTTGTTTGAGGGAAATGTCACCAAATATAAAGACATTGATATGAAGATAGCCTCGTTTAATAAATGATAATGGTAATGATGGCCACGCCTTAAAATTCGAAAATAAAACTATTGATGCAAAAAAAATTATTCAATAATTTCCATCTATTATTTTGAAAATTATTTTTCAATACAAATATATATTAAAATATGTTGATAATGAAGGGCCAACATACTATAGTCCCGTCGCTTTTGTTACTAATATTACTGCCACTCGATATGTGTGCTAAAATTAGTTCTTTGCATGACTGTGTTTGATTATCCATCAGAATAACGAAAGGCATTCATGAGGGTGTCAATCATGAGCAGTCAATGTCAGTGACTCTTTAGAGGAGCGGGTACCATCAGTCGTAATGGATAATAAAAACTAATTTTGAAGTCAACAAATTGCTTACAAATGTTATCTTAGGAATGTCTTTAATCAATTTCTTATCTGGAAATGGAAATTTATAGTCATGTGACTTCTTGGCCCTCTCAAATTCATATAAGGACATTACTATTCCAATTGGTTCTGGAATGAAGGCTATGATCGAACATGATTGCTATTCATGTCAGACTCATTTCTATAACTTCTAATTTCTAATATCAAAGGAAAACATTAAGAGGCAGGGTGCCTGGAGCATATTGGGGACTTGGTGGAAAGAAAAATTTGGAGGGCACAAGATATTGAAAAATAAGAACAATTATTACTATCATCGGTGCCCTCAAAGAACAAGTCAAGAATTGCTGTGCACATGTCTTGTACAAATATGCACAACCAGTGACATGTCACCTGGCTGAGCTACAACAGTCGTAAGATGAAGATAAGCAAACTTGGGCGACATTCAGTGACAATTCTAGCGTAAAAAGGTCAGGCATCCCTTTTACAGACATGTTTGTCAACTAAAAGCTGTGACAGCAAATTCTCGACTTTAAAGTGGCTGGGGGTATAAGTTGCGTTAGTCAAATGGAATCAACATTCGAAAATACGTTCTATTGCTCAAGAGCACAAACATTTGGCAGATAATTTCAAAAGAACCTCAATGAACTCGTCAAAAGAAGTCAATGGCACCAATGCTATAGTGGAATCCAGTAAAGATAAATATTGAAATACTTATGCTTTGTGCTGACAATCCTTTCTCTTTAGATAAAGGTTTTATTAATATAGCCTCAAATATGGCAGTGTCATCCACAGCAGAATATATCATTGAAAGAGATAAAAAGGGAAAAGCAGCATTCAAAATTCTTGTTCCCAATAGGCTAGTGAAGGCAACAGCAAAGATTTCCATGTGGAATCCCATGAAAAAGTTTTCATTGAGATCATTTGCTAATTTGCAAAAGAAGAACTGTGCATTGTGAATTAGAAGGATATCAAACTTCAAGAAGACTGACAGCTTCTTTCAAGATTTCTAGTTATTCAACAATCAGGACCATAGCTTATGCAGAAACTCAATGATGTAATAGGTACAGAAGAGTTCCACACAATCCCAAGATCATTTTTTTCAACAGATGGGCTGAATAATTTTTATTCCAACTGATTAAAGCGCCTTTGTTCAATTGTAGGAGTCGCATGTTGATGTTGGAGATCTTGCAGAAACAGCGATGGAACAAAGCAAGAGCACCAAGAAAGTTTGTATCATTGATGCTTTGGGCGTCCTTCAATATGCGCCGAATTTGCTAAAGTCTTTATCAATACCATTAAAAACATTCTTGGTGATTATGAAGAAGGAAGGGATATTTTTATCTATTCATGGCAAGTATTTAAAATCGCAATCCCTACAAAGCTCCCATTGATATTCAAATCAACGACTAAACAAACATTAAAATTGTTCCATTGAAATCTTTCTTTCTCATGTTGTAACGAAAATTCAACCGACAAAATACCTTTGAGAAGCATTGTTACATGAATACCATGAAAGCTGAGTTTCACTGATTGTAGTTTGTGGAACAACTACATATTCTATCTTTCCTGCAGTTTACAGTCCCACTTTTTTCACTATAATGAGGAGGAATATCACCCTTCATGTATTGGATGCTTTATCACTTCAATGCAATATTGAGGCAAGTTTCCAGACACAGATGTTTTGTGATGTTTTTTTATCTTTGTGCAACTCATTGATGTGCAGGGTGTATCAAATTTATGACAGGGCAAGGAATGTTTCACAAAACCGTTGAAGTGAAGCAGCAATTGGCGAAGAAAAATCTAAAGCTTTGATAATTTTTAGAGCAGATTGGGGTGGGTAATTTTCCAGAACTTCCAAACAAAATTAAATAAATTTGTTTTCTCGAGCAATCTGAAGACAATGTGATGTCCATGCTTTATATTCACAAGGAGAAAAGAACTTTGATTAGGAAAAAATCTGGATAGCATTCAAGAGAGTGCTGTGCAGCACTGTTGCGACCTCCTCTGTTAATTCTTTCTTTGGTTTGATATTTTTTGTCGAAGAAGGTGACTATCAGCAACTGGCAGAAAACAAGAGTTGATAGAACGATTAGTCACATTCGATGAGTCTGGGATGAAATCGAAAGACAAATTCACATCCCAACCTTCAGAAAAAAGTCTGGCCCCACTTTTGTTTTAGACAAGACTGCATCAGCAGGTCAGTACTTCAATCGCCCAATCAAAATTGTCCAGCACATTGTTGAACAAGCAAACATTTACGCTGAGCAGACGTCAGATCACCCTTTTACTGTGGAATCAACATAAGTGCGATGGAACCCAGTGACAGCAGAAGAGCTCAATGCATTTTTAGGGTGTGTGGTATACATGGGACTTTGTCAACTGCCAGAACTGAAAGACTACTGTATTCACCTATCATAGATTCACAGACATATTGAGATTCCTTAACTGCAATGACAGCAGTGAAGCTTTTCACAAATCTGACCCAAGTCATGACAAGCTTCTTAAAATAAGACCAATCATGAACATGTTGCAAGAGGCTTTTCAGAAAAATTGGGTTCCTCATCAACAAAACAGCATTGATGAGGGGATGATTGCATTCACTTGAAAAAGCTGTATCAAGCAGTACATGAAGGATAAGCCAGATCAATCAGGAATTTAAATGTTGAAGCTGGTGGATACTGTTACCTCTTACCTGAATGCATTTGATATTTACATAGGTAAAAATAGTGAGAGAAAAACAGGCCTTGGTGAGAATGTAGTCCTAAAGCTGGCTAAAAACCTGCAACCTGCTCAACCTTGGCAGCTTTTTTGATAGCTTTTTCGCCTTAGTTTCTCTCGTGGACACATTGTACATGAGGGGAATTTATGCCACTGGAATTATTAGGAATAATAGAAAAGGTTTACCTCGTGAAGTCAGAGAAGCTAAGTTGGCACAAGGGGATATTATTTAAAGAATGAAAGACCCACAAACTGTGACAGTGAAATGGAAGGATAAAAAAGATGTCATGTTGATCAGTACCATGTGTCCTGCAAATCGTGGTCCAAATGACAAAATCAGAAATTCCTAGAAAGGAAGTGCAGAAAAGGTGGAAAAAATGTGCCCTCCAGCAATCAGAGTTTATCGGTAATTAATGGGGGGAGTTGAAACCAATGACCAAATGCTGGCATGTGATGATATCAGTAGAAAGACTGAAAGGGGAAAAATTTTAGTGCTATCCTGAAAAAAAATTAATTTTGTGGTACGGTTTGATGAGAACAAACCAATATTTATTGAAAGTATCTTCTAATCTTTTGCCCCGGCATACAGGGCTTCATCAGAGTAGAAGAGAAGTTATTTTACTGTAGAGCTGTTCTCCCAAAGTTCTTTACAATGAGAGTTCAGCATGGACCTGGTGCTCTAGACTGACAATGGCGAAAAATTCCTTTTTTGGGCAAAAATTATGACTATGCTTACATCTATTCGCATAAATATAAGTAAGGCTATAGCTACCTCCTTTATGGGACGTCACATCTTGAAAACTGATTTGATTATTCCTACTAAATTTGTCATAAACATCAACCATTGTTATGTTTACTTCATACCATAGGTATTTGTTGAATTGTTTATTCTCAATAACTTTATAGTTTCTAAATGTTATAACAATTATAGAGAAATGGAGACTACCAGTCTCAAGAAAGTGAGCCTCTTAATTATTAGAAAAAATTTAGTGTTTACCATATGTATTTCTTTTCTTGTTTAATTTCTTATTTTACCCTCAAATATTTATAAATGTATGCCTGTAGGTTATAAAATTGCCACCCATGTTATTAAAAGGGCTAATTTCATGAAATACGATAATTTGGTAAATGGGACAACTTTCAATGCTGAATTTGATAAAAATAGTCAAATTGCAATTTTAAATGCAGGTTAATGCCCCCAAACATAAAATGAGAAGGGGCAGTCTTGAAAATTACCGCGCAAGGGAGAAAACTTGAACGAGCTACCATATGATGTAACAACAAGAACCATTCATGCTTTTGTGATCGGATATAGGTTTAGTTGGCGGCCTGTTAAAAGATCGTTTTGCTCCTAAAATGTCTGAAAAGTCATTGGAATCTGAAGGATTTCTTGAATCAATCGATAAAACAGAGTTTGTCATTAAAGAAAAATATACTACTGGAACTTGATCTCAAGAGGAAGGCCATGATGTTGCATTTGCAGACATGGAAAGCCTGTATATTGACGATCCAGTCGCTGATGATGTGCGGTTGAGGCAATATAGAGTAAAAAGAGAAATGAATAATAAAGAAAATAAAGATCTGACTCATTGTTTCATTTATAACACGGCTTTGAATGTATATTTATTTTAAGTGCTCTTGTGGAATATGTAATACATCACTTCTTGAGAATCCAAGAGAAAGCAAGTGCTGTAAAGAAGTTGAAGACTGTGCAAAGGCATTGGTTGATGAATTAGTTTCATAGAATTAGTGTTGGAACCATTTCATGCATGACTCAACATCCAGGACTTAAACCAGTTGTTTTAGAAAAATGGTCATTAAAACAAGCAGCTTATCGTTACACAACAAAATATTGTACAAAATATTATCAAAAAGGCTTTTAAAATGAGTAAGGGTTTGCCTTCACACC
This sequence comes from Rhopilema esculentum, assembly GCF_057945365.1. Lineage (NCBI taxonomy): Eukaryota > Metazoa > Cnidaria > Scyphozoa > Rhizostomeae > Rhizostomatidae > Rhopilema > Rhopilema esculentum. Next base: position 1,770,478 of record NC_142834.1, on the reverse strand, counting down.
CTTCTTAGCCAATCGCTCTTTTGTGATTTCATAAACTTTTCTGTTTTGTTATTTTTGTTCTAAAGCTCTGTTGAAAATTGTATCATTTTCTTTTGGTGAGTTCTGCCTTCTAACTAAAATTTGAAATAGGTAAATAATGATAATCCCCAAACTTCCTTTGCTTAAAATTTGATGCCTACCAGTTAATCAATTTTTTGGGGGTTTCCTGCAGAGTGTGGCATACAGAGAATTTACCAGGTTGGTCCACAGAAAATTTGGAAAGAGAAGGATACCACTGCCTGCATGTGCTTATAATGTAATAAGAAGCAGTTTTCCATCTGACCAAACATACATGGGATTTAAAGATAACAGCAACTAGAATATTTGAATTTACTTTTTTTACATAATATTGTGAAATTTTCACCATCAAAAAATATCTGACAAAGAAGATGAATAACCGCGCAGCTGAAAATTATCATCAAGATTATGCTTTAAAAAATAATTTCTGCAATAGTTTGGCCAATTAATCAAAACTAGCATTTAGCATATTAAAACATTTAGCATTTAGCACTGTTATTCATCTTATTTATTTGATAGACATTGTGCTGCATTATTGTGGTCCTTCATTGGTAGCTTGCACTTCTAACATGTACATGTGAGTGTTCTGGAACTGAAAATATTAACTGAAAATAACTGAAAAAAAATTGAAAAAATTAATAGAGCCTTTCAAAACTGAATTAAATTTTTGGAATTTACAATCCTGGTCAAAAGGCTGGTGGACTGGAGAAAAAAAACCATTAAAATTGCACTTTTACCCCTAATAATATTATCAAAACCCCCACAACCCTGAATCAATGTTGGTTTTCTGGAAAATACAAAAGTACCAGCTTTCGAAATGAGTAGAAACAAGCATATCAACATTGACTGTGGGGGATGGGGAGCTATTATATATTATTCCAAAAAGACTACAATTTGCCAGCCAGTCCAATAAATTTTGGCCAGGATTGTCTGATTTCTAAGCAGAATTAAAATCTATCATGGCGGTTTGTTGTGTATCAGAAAGAGCTACTAGGCGTCTAGAAAAGGTCTCCTCGTGCTAAAAAAACTAGGTAGTCTGTCTTTTAGAGTATTATGCGTTCAAACTTCGTGAAAATTTAAGAATTTCGAAAAGATACACTTGATGTAGTCAATCTAAGAAGAGCAATGTGTTTACCTAAATTGATTTGATTAATTTTTGATTTGCCTAAAAAGTTCTCGACGTGGGGGTCCTTCCTAGTCAATTAGCTATAACTCAGGGGTTGATATGGTTTAATAGTGTGCACATTGCGTTTTGCTTCAGACTTTGCTATTGTACATACAATTTGATGTCGATCTTTTTATACAAAAAATTTGTTGATAATGTCTGAAAACCTTGGAGACAGAGAAGTTCACAGGTGCTACCTGATTACTTACACTAGGGTAAATGAAGAAAAATTCCCAACAAGAGAGTCATTTGCTGAGGCATTAAATGAATCGTTTTCTGAAGGAAAATTCAACACAAAAGTTGTGCATTGGGTATGCGGAAAACAAGCTCATACTGACACTGGCTTTCACTATCACATGGCTATCAAGTTCTTAGGAGGTATACGTTGGCTCAGAGCTATGAATTACATTTCTAGCAAGCATGGCGTGACTGTGAACTTCTCTGAGGGGGAAAACTGTCACAATTATTACAGTGCATACAAATATGTAAAGAAAGAGGATTCCAGCCCATTACACCAAGAATGTCCAGTGGTTCAAAGCAGCTAATGAAGAGGAAACGCCAAGGAGCTGCTGATTCAGATGCAACGAATGAGCATGCAGGACCTTTAAGACAAAAAGGCAAACAGAGATTGTCGAACCTAGATGTAGCTGATGCCATTATTGAAAAAAATATTAAAGACGATAGAGAGCTTTATGCCTTGGCACAGGAGCAAAAGGAAGAAGGTAAAGACGACCTGGCAGCATTTATTCTAGGAAGGTCACAAAAATCTGTGAATGAGCTCATTTCTTCGGCGTGGAAAATGAAAGATGCAGCAGCAATGATGGCCAGAAGCCAAGCTTCCAGAATTAGCAGAATTCAAACTGCCCTTGCTGGTCAATGTACCCCTGATGCGAAGGCCAATGGTTTATGTGTGCCAAACAGGTTTTGAGAAACAACGACGTGGCCGTTAGAGAATTGTTTATAAAAGGGAAGGGGAAATACCACAATGCGTTGATAGTAGGACCTGGAAATTGTGGCAAAACATTCCTGTTGAACCCATTGAATGTCATTTATGATACATTCAGGAACCCTGAAAATTCAAGTTTCGCATGGTTAGGAGCGGAAACAAAGGAAGTCATATTCCTGAACGATTTTCGCTATACCAATGAAATAATGGCCTGTAAAGACATGCTTCTCCTCTTAGAGGGAAAAACTTTACATCTGGCCACACTCAAAACCACGTATGCCCAGGACATACTGTTTGACGAAGACACGCCAGTTTTTGCTACTGGGAAGGAGACAATCGAGTATTCAGTAAAATACAATACCTCCGACGAGAGAGAAAATGAAATGATGGCTCTAATATGGAAAATATTTGAGTTTTCCCATGAGATACCAGTAGGTGAACAGAAAGACATTCCAAGTTGTCCTTGCTGCTTTGCAGAACTGATAATGAGTGGCAGCAATGTCTAATTTCATATTATTTTATTTGCAAATTTTCAAATTATCACAAGTTACCAACAAGTTACCATAACGAGTAACAATAATGAAGAATACAACGAGTTACCATGATTATTTTAATAAATATATATCTATTATAATCTATAAAGAAAGTGGCTTGCATAACAAGTTACCCACAGAATTAGAAGAAATATAAAACACAAAATAGTTGTAGTTCTGGTTTATTTTTATCACCTATAACCCCTCTCTCCTTCGATTGTGAAAATCTTTCAAACCCTAACATTTGCATTCAAGACCCCCGAAAATTAACAAATATAGCTATTAGCAAACCCAACAACAATATTTACGGTACCTGAAACTTCATCGGCCCTTAAATAACTATCACTAGACTTGTTAATCTTTTGTGCGTTCACCTTTACAGTCTATTACCATCTGTATTCGTTTATTTGTTGATTCAATTATTTTATCAATAGTTGCTGTCCCTATCTTTGTCATAACTTTTCTTATTCTGCTTTCTAGTTCATCCATTGTCTCAGTAGTAATTTTCTTCTCTATTGCATTTCTATTGAACTGCTGCTTGACAATGTCAAAGAAATTTTTGATTGGATTCAGATCAGGACTTCGAGGTGGAATTGACAGTAGTTCTGAATTTAATTCCTTCATGACCTCTTTGGCTTGCTTACTTTTTTGAGAAGGGTCACCATCTTGAATCCAGATCCTACCATTTTTGCCTGGTTTTTCTTAACAAAATTTCAAAGTTTTCTTTAAAAAACGATACAAAAAAGTTCCGTTCATTTTTTCATACCTCTGGCAACATATACCCTTGCCATAGGTAATAGCAATCATTTTCACGTAATTGCCCCCCTTGCCACAGGCCTGCCCTTTGCCAGTGCAGCCTTGGAAAAAGGCCCTGGCTTTTTTTACGCCAAACATGGTCTCTAGGGGCCAAGGCCTGGTCCAAAGGGTTTCGTTTGTAAATAAAGCCAACCCCATCAAGATAGAAGGCAATTTTTTTCACCATAGTTCATTAGGGTCGTTTTTTGCATCGTTTTTGCAAACTTAAGTCTCTTTGACTTATCACGCTCTGTCATCAGTCCTTTCTTTTTTGCCTGCAGGTAGCATAGTCCTTGTTTGTTTAGATAATGTGATACAGTCTGCATGAAACCGCATGCGAGTCTGCTTTCATTATGATTCTCTTGACAGTCTAGTTCGGATCTTGACTCCGTAATATTTTCACTGTCCGCTTTATCCGCCTTTTATCTCTCATGGACAATTTTGACAGTCGTCCCACAACAGACTTTGGCTTTTTTGACTCTGTTTTAATGTGTGTTGCCTCTCTTCATATGTTGAATATATGACATCTGGAAACATCTGTTTGTCTCACTAATTCTTCAACACTTGTACCTGTTTTAAAAATTATGGAAGCTCTCAGCTCAGGATATATTATTGGAGGATATGCTCTTTACTACCTATGCAGAGCTATCTCAATTACATCAAATTAAACATCACATTTACAATCACAGAGGTCTCAAAATAACATTTTTCGTGAGGTTTGATCCTTCTTAAATTGTTGTTAATTAGTTGAAATCACAAAGAATTACGAAAAACAAGCTTCATGTTATGTAAATTATACCTCGGTTTGTTGGTGGAATGTCCTGTGTTGCAATTTTGAGTCATGCTTTTTTTCTGAATGGCTTCCCCTCTGGGTTATTTTTCAAAGATTGTATTAATTGGAGGAGAAGCCACCTCTTTTAGTTTTGTTCTATGATGCTCTAATTCTTCTTCTCTTGCTGCTGATGCCATTGTATTATAAATTTAATCAATATATGTTAAGGAGAAAGTAAGTAAAGATGATAAATTTGTTACATATAATTATTTTTTTTTCTTTATTAATTTGTAATGTTTGCTTCATATGTTTGATCTTATAGTGTGGGCACCTTGATAGTGGACCAGTTGGCTCATTTTGTTATCATTTCAAATTTGTATAGAACATAGGGGTACAGCATTCTGTATACGGTATATACATACCATAGTTTGGAACAACACAAATGCTTCTCTCTGTTGCTTCTCCGTTTTTGAATTTCGGATATGTTATATTAACCTGTCCTGTTCCATCTTTGTTTCTTCGTACATCACATAGAATGTTGAAGTTAAAAAATATTGAAGCCCAGGCATGCCTACATACAAAAATAGTGTCAGGAGCGGATCTAGAACTATTCTGAAGGAACAGTCAATAAAGAAGGGTGCTTATAAAAGTAATAAGTCATATCATAGAAAAGGGGTGTTTGGCTTTCAACAGGGGGGTCTAAACCAATTACAGAGCAGCCAAAGGGGGCAACTGCCCCTAGTTGCCCCGACTATATCCACCACTGAGTAGTATTATTCAAGGGACACATTCAACAATTTGTTTCTTGATGAAATGGTCTATCCATGGGATTACATACTGTGCTCTCTTATTATCCAGATTGTGAGTTTACATGAATACCTACTAACCTGCAATACATTCCAGCATGTGAGAAGTGTATCATTTTTGGGCCAAAGTGATTCAGCACTGAATTAAATGCCTCCAAAAAACTAGTCTGTGCAATAAGTGAGGCCTGTCTAACACCTTTCAGAAAACTTTCTTTCAACACAGCAGGTGTCATTTTTTATATGGTGCATCATCTAGAAGTGTTAAATTTGAATATGAAAATCAAGCAAGTAGCTTTGTGAGATTTTATGATAAAAAAATGGATTTAACAATATATTTGATACAGTTGTATCACCATTATAAAACAACTGCACTAATATATGTTGTTATGTTAATGAGTCAATAGCATATTCAAAATATTTTGCCGATTAAATTGAATGGGTCATTTGGGAGTTGAATTTGTAGTTCCTGGCAACAGAGATATGATTTCAATAGAGATGGCTGAGTCTGTTTAAAATGCTTACCTTCATCCAGCCATTTCTTTTCTGTGATATTTTTCCCATGAAGACATTTCTTGAACAATGGTTCATCAAAACTTTCATGCTTCTTTATTACATGCACTAAACTTTGCCAAGATCACTGCTCCATTTCCATCACGAGTTGTTGTAGCACTTCAGTATAAGTGGCGTATACATGGTTTTATCTAGTTGGACAGCTCTTCACATCCTTTGGTCTTAGCAATTTTTGTTAGAACTTTCTGTACTTCTGAAACATACAGTAAATCCTGTATGAAACAATTTTGTATGCTTGATCTAGGAAGAAATGGAAAAACTCCAAGGCTGGAAAATATGTTTAGCATATGCTTAATCTTTTGAAAACGTGAGCGTAAGTATGCTCATAAGCTTTATGCTCATGAAAATGAGTGTAACAAATTTTATTGTTCATGCTTCTAAAAATGCAATAGAGCGTTCTAAGTTAGAACTAAAGCAGCATCTTTACTTACTTTTTTAAATGCCACAAATCAAATAACGCTTTATATTTGGAAGTTTTTCCTTCAAATGCTTTGCAATACTCTGATGTCTGTCTGATATAAAGGTTGAAATGGTAAGTCCAGTACCAAATTAATATGCAATGCACCTCTTGAAGCCCTCAAATTCCATTGCAGGGCTTCTACTGACCTCATTTCTCTGTTAAGCAATCTATTTGTGATTATATTGTAGTAGTGTAGTAATAAATACCAGAATAAGGGGTGAATATCACAAGCTCTATTGGAAACTCATCAGATTCCTTTGTGAACCTGTTAACTTTGTGATCCCTTGCAGTGGAACCCATAACATTCTGTACATCATTGCAGATGAAACTGCTATGATCTTTATGAACTTTCTAATGATCATAAAATGTATCATCATAAAAATGAATTTACTTGGTCATTCAGTTAATGATCAAGTGAAGTGAAAACAACAAAAATGCAAAAAATTATCCGGAATTGAAGAGAAGATATAGATTCACCTGCACAAGAGCAAAGTGAATAATCATTGGTAGAGTACACAACATCATAGAATATGCTCCAAATTTAGCACTGTGGGCCACACTTTCATGTCTTCCATCACCAAGCTCTCTCCCTTCTGCTGTAGTCTCTCTAACAACGTTTGCTGGTAATTTTGCCATTGTGCATGAATATCTGGAAACAGAATCTCCCGTCAAAAAATAGAAATAATCTTTTCACTCTATGTTCAATTGCTATTGGGTCAGGACCTTAGGAAGCATCTCAAACTTGGAGGGGCATGACACTTAAAGAGCACGTTTATCATCAGAAGGGCACTTCAATAGAATGGCAATTAGAAGGACACTTACTGATTTATCAGTTAATAATAGAATACAAAACAGAAAATCATCTGCTTGCAAAAATCTCTGACACATAATAGTTGCTAGGAGGATGGAAAAAATAGATGGGAGGAAATATATAATAATGGAAAAACTTCTTTAAAATTTCCAAGGCACTTTGTAATAGGGCATTTTTTCATAAATAGTAAATATTGTGGGTCATTTTTTGGGCCAAGCAAAATATTTGACCTGGACCACATCAGATACACATTGCAAAAATCTTTTAGAACTTTAGAGTATTGAAAAGTTAAAAGGTGTAGCAATAAAAAATTTCAAAAGCTTCTTTATCTAGAGTGCTTGTAGGTAATAAAGAAGACACAGAATTTGACCATTTTTAATAAGGAGACACAAAATACACCTCTATTAAAAAATTTTCTCAAATTATTCAATTTGAATGTAGCTTCCATCCATTGACGCTTGTATTTCCTCACTCGTTGTTGATGTTGATAAAGGAGACACAAAATTTGACCATTTTTGATAGGGAGATACAAAACACACCTCTAGTAGAAAATTTTCTCAAATTATTCGATTTGAATTTAACTGAAATCCATTGATGAATTTAGCTTGTATTTCCTCACTTTGGCAGACTGTTGGGGCTTCCATTTGTGGAACTTCCAATTCAATGGCGCTGGTCTCGTAAGGATTTGACTGTGAAGGAATTCAAGACTTCAGCATGCATTTTACAACCAATGTACTCATTACAAAAATAGCATAAATTTAGCTGCTTTAAATAATCTTGAACTTTCACAACATTCTAGAATATACTTTTATTTTCAAAAATGTTGCATAATAGTTCATCTTGATATGATAAAGTTCAAGTAAAGGTATTTCGAACTGCACCAATGCATCAAGCTGCAATTCACTGACATAGTTTCCTTGGAGTCCATTTGAACTGAGGCACAACCAGATGGACCTGCCTTGTCTGCAAGCACCTCTTTCATTAGAGAGTTTGAGCTGAGGCAGTCTAGGAACTAGTGAGGTCTTCTTGTGATTTTCCAATCCAGTGCATGGTGTTGGAGCAATCAAGTCCTGGGAATAGGGTGGTGCCCAGTCGAACACTGTGTTGACATGTCTTTCGTGATAAATCGCTTCGGCACATCACCTCAAGGTTTAGTTAGTTGGCTATTGTGGCTGAGTGTAGTAAGCACTTTTTTGTTGCGAAAATCACGTACATAATCTCACAAATGGATTTTCTCTATGCTCTGACCTAGACTTTACACTACATGGGGCCAATTTTGCAACCCATATTTTGGAATTTTACGCTGTTTGGAAAAAGTGGACATTTTCATCGTGAGTTTATGATTCAGACTTCTCCAATTTGTTAATTTTGAAGATTTAATTCTTTTTGCCATCTCAATAATGTATTTTTGTTAGATTTTGATACATTTTCCAACTTTTCATATACAAAGAGTAGGAGCTGCAGAATGACTGACCAGGGGCTCAACAAGAGAAGGAACCAAATATTGGTGGACATTGTAGTGTATATATCGTCTACAGTTGTAGAACATCATCAATTTATGCGAAAAATTTAAATTGAAGACCGAGCTCACGTCTAGGTCAATAGGCCAGCACCAAATGACTGTCTTTATATTGTGAAATTGTATGCAGATTTTGTGTAAAAGGAATCTTTTGGATTACGTCTGTTGATTTTTTGGCCTTATTTTGTATTCTAATAGGTAGTAGGTGTTAATTTTTATTGGAAATTTATTATCTGTTTGTGTACATGCCAACTAAAAAATCGTTAAAAAATTACAACAACCAACCTTTTAGGATCTAGGAACCTGAATCCAAAATAGGATGGTGTTTTGAGCATTTATTTTTTGTCTTAAGGAAGCCCCCGTAAGAAAAAGTTGTAGAAGATAATTTTTCATCATTTTTTTTATTCCTGCTATTGATAGTATAGGCATTATTTTCAAGTTTGCTAGTTCCGTTCTTTTTTATAGGCCTCAGTTTGTGAGAAAAGACAGTTTTTTTATCAACCGTTAAAAAATGTCCATAACAACGGTGTTTGGGCGAATATTTTCCTTAGAAACCATGCGTTTCTCCTTGGAAAACTCCCCAAACATGTAATAATGATTCAATTTCAAATTTCCCCCCTTTTTCCAATTGCCTGCTTTTTGTTTTAAGGCTATTTTCCTTCATGCTCCCTTGTGTTGTTGTGTTCATGTTGGTGAACATAGCACACGAAAAATAGCAAGTTGAATCGTGTAGTTTTTTTTGTTATTTGTTCTCTATAATACCTAGAATATTCAAAAAGAGAAAAGGTTTTCGTGGGGTAGAGAAATGGCAGTTTTAAAGAGAAAGGGTTGACGTTCTGGGTGTAATAGAAATCCACAACAAAACACCTGTAAGGGAACCTCAAGCCAGGAAGATACCACTAGACCATGTATGCCTAAGCCATGTACGCCCTCGCTGACAAAAAAAGGATTGAGTGCTTTGAGGAATATGTCATCACAGAAGCTAAAGCACAGCCATTTAAAAAAGATGGACAAGAAGATGAAAACTAGAAATTTGAGCAAAAGATTAGGGGTCAAAAGAGCAGACTGCATTGAAGAGGCCATGGAACAATAATCCAGGACTTCTCAATACTGAGTCAATGTTTAGAACAATTTGCCATCTGGTCAAGTTATAGAAGTGCCAAGTCAAAGCTGAAAATCAAGCAGGATTATCAAAAACAAAACGGGCTGGCAGAGTCTTTATTTATAATATCACACATTGTGAAGCAAAACTGAATTTTTCAACCAGCAGGAAAATATCTGGATTAGGTGGAGCATTTGAAGTGAACAGAAAAGCAGTTTTAGCATGCCCAAGTCGAGCACAACTCCAAAGCTTCTGCACAAAAATAGATTTACCACCCCCTGTTACTAAAGAGTCACATAATAACCACCTGAAGGATATTGAGAAAGAACTGAAACAAAAGTTAAGATGAAAGAAGCTGAAGACCTAATTTTGAATATTTTGAAAGTAGAAGAACCAGAAAGAGTTATAGTGACAGAGGATGAACAGGAGATTGGGGAAATACCAATCACTGATCTGCAGTAACACGTAATGCTTCTAGGCGACGGATGTGAATGCTTATTTGATCAGAAACAGAGCTCAATTGCTTAATTTTTGAAAGCTGGTCCATATTGGCACTTATGATTTTTTGTCGGTCACCAAACCTGGACTTTAACAAATCCAATGCTGCATCAAAAGCTTGTTTGTCTACAGGTGATCCTTCCAATGCTTTGGCAGCCGAACCTTCCAACAAAGCCTTCAAGTAAATAAACTTATCGACCCGGGTTAGATCCTTGTTATCAACCACAATGCTTTGGAAACTTTCCCAGAAGGAGAAGAACTTAGGACTGTCGCCATTAAATCTTTGGCAGCAATGCTTTGACTTCATTACTGTGACGTCAATTTTCCATGGTACTATCACTGCCAGTCTCCTGGAATCCTGATTAGCTAGGTGTAGATTCAATTGATAGTTGGCTGTTAGCACAATGGCTTGCTGTAAGTCTTTCACCTTGATGCTGAAACTGCAGATGAATTGTCACCGATTATACTTTCAAGGAATTCTTAAATCTTGAGTAATGTTTCTCTCATAGATAGTTCAATATTTTTCTTCATCAATTGGCTCTTGAACCTTGTCTTCTAAATCCTTTAAAATGATTAGTTTGCTCTGAAAACTCCAGGTGCAGTCACAACGAGTGTTCTTTTGCTAATCTACTTAATCATATGTAGCATTTTTGTCACACTGACTTTTCTGTTTGGTGCATTTCGTGCCTTGCAGCGGAGGAGATATCATGAACTTTTGGTACATGATCCTTTTGCTAATCTCTCACCAGATTTCACTTAAACTGAAGGATTTCGTGCCATTTTAACAAAATTGTAATATATCAGTAAAGGATGGATGTAGAAACGTCTCTTTTGCTTCTTGTGAAGATTTATTGATCAGCTGTTAAGTCAAGAGAATTATGTCTTCAGATGAGAGAAATATTGCAAAGAAATAATCACGCTGAATAGAGCCAGGCAAAATCATTTTTTCATCTTCCTGAACGCATCCATGCTCTTTTAGCATTGAAAGAGGTTGAGAGAACTTGTTGAGAGAAGTTAGACCCTTTTGGGCCATCAACAGGCCCCAGCATTTGTTTCAGAAAGTCTGGAATAGCGCAAATTTTGAAAATATTAATGATTATTGGAAACAAGAGTCCAGCGTTTCAAAACAGACTTTTCTTTAGTCATCAAATGGTTTGTAATTAAGTCAATGAGTACTGAAATCTTTATCATTTATATTTATCCTACTTTTGGGCTTGCCATATGAGAGATTTGAATTTATAGAGACTAAAAATTTAAAGATTTAGAATATCAAAATTTTCAGATTTTTACAGACAGTTATATTAAATTTGTTGTCGAAATTTTAAAAAACAATTTCCATCCCATACCATTATTGTGATCCATTTTAATCTGGAAAGTATATTTTTTGTACATCTTTCTCATCTTTGTGAAATAGATACAAATTGTACTGAAAGTTTTTAATGATTTAACTTCCTTTTAATGATATTTTGTTTCCGTCAGTTCACCTTCACTGGGTCAACCACAAGCAAAAAGTCATCTCTGAGTTGAAAAGTAAGGTGGAGAGCTTGGTTTCGGCAGGTGATGGACGTCACGATAGCATGGGTCACAGTGCCAAGTACGGGTCATATACTTTGATGCTTGGCACTGTTCCCACAATTATTCATTTTTCCCCTGTCCAGGTGTGTCTACCTTTTTAAACTTTTAGGCTTTAAAATGTGTTTTGCATTTTTCTAATACACTATGCATGTGTCAATTTTTTTTGATAATATTGGTTTGCAATGGTTTGATTTCCTTTTTCGCTAGACAAGAGAGAGGGAAATATGAAAAATTAAAAAATGTGGAGCTATGATTCAATTTATTATCTGCTAATTAAGTCTCATGAGAGTGACGAAGTTCAGGGAAGCTCAGCATGGGAGTTTGAAGGGTTTCTCCGAAGTATGACATTCTTGTTTGGTGTTGGACTCACAATGTCATCATTTATAACTGATAGTGACTGCTTTATTGCAAAGCGCATGAGGGAAATTTGTTCATTCTGCAAAAGATCGGGGACTCTTGAAGTTGCTTGCGATTTTCAAGAATTTTTCTTTGCATCTTCATTTTTATGCCAACCAGCTAATAACATTGATATAAAATGCAACAATAACAGTGCTCCACTTTCAAAATTCGATGATTTGCTCATGTTTTTTCACTCACTGTTGAAGTTTTCCTGAATGTCCAGTGAAGAACTTATTTCTTATTGCTAATCTTATTGCTAATTTCTTATAAACAGGAGATTGATTTGACTTATTTTACTGAAGCTTGATTTGTTCTGTTCATTTTTTCTCTCATCTAGAACAATATGGACCCTTCATTAATGGAGAGGTTATAATCATTGAAAAGGTTCGTGGACCGAACGAAGGAGATGCTGGTCCAGAGACTCCATATAATAGAGGGAGGTATTGCCTCAATATTGCAAGATGCAACAATGAACAATAGCTTGCAGGACGAATCTATAGACAATTCTATTTTAGAATTAGATGTCAATTTATCCCAAAACAGGAACTAACAATCGCAAAATATATCTTTTTTGTGTCCTATCTATTAAAGACATTACACATAAAGACATTCTCTCTTTAGCAAGTTGCTAAACCTCTTCAACAAAAGCGTTACAAGGTTAAAGTTTGCCGCATGGACATTACATTGAGTATTACTGAATAGTAATTAGAGAATATTGAAAAAATTTTCTTCGATGATTAGAGCTTTTTGCGGTTAAAGATTTTCATTGAACAGATTAATAGCAACAAGAAGGACGTAAAGTATATAGAGCCCCGCGACTCAATGTGGGCTAAAAAACATGATTAAAGTGATGAATAACTGAATTATGAATAAATAAAAGAACTTCTAGGAGAAACCCATGAAAAATGTGTCAAAAGAGAATAAGCAGAAGTAAATTTTTGCCAAACTTTGAAGGCATTATGTTGCGCCGATGTTCATTCGATTACCGAAACAAAAAACAATTTCTATTTCATTGACTTCTCATTTTGTAACAAAAGGAGGTCTCTTACTTGCTATTCAAATTGAATTCAATTTGAACGTGTTTTTGCCATAAAATTTTGGTCTGCTTCATTTCCAAATTATTGTTTTTGGGTTCGTTTTCACTGACCACAAACGTTTTCATGATTTTCGTCTTAAGAATGTTTATAAATTCAAGAACCTGTGCGGTCAACCAAATAAGTTTTGTAACTGTCAAATTTTTCACAGATGACAATAGCGTTTAGATTTGGCTGCTTTTTCTAATGGAACAACATTCGAAATTATTTCTTCTGTCTGCAAAGGAGCACTGTTCATTTTTGTCAAAAATTCTTTCTCGTGTTGCAAATATGGTGGTCTGTTCTGCCATAGTGAGTTTGAAACGATTTTGGAGCATGGTATACCCCTAAATGCAATGTCTGCCCGATTCAGGTTTGTGGGGCAATACTCAACAATTCTTGCCTAAAAGCTTATGTATTTGGTCAATCCTAATGATTACGAAAGTTTGCTTTGTGGTCTTATTGCTATGGATCCAATGGAGGATTACCTGTGAATCGGTCCAACAATGAATTTCAAGGATATGGATTGTGACCTTTATAGCATTGTACACAGATGTCATTAGTACTGTTAACATCAATGCTGATATCAATTCAAGCAAAGAAATTGTGTCCTTTTTCAATGGCACAATGCGTGTTTTAGAACAAACTAAAGAGATGACTGTTCGATGAAGTGTTTGAATGCGAATGTAAATGCACGCTCTGTAAGCAACTTGACGTAATGGAATTGCCTTCACATAATTCATGTCAATATCACTCATTAAACACCTGGGATATTTTACTTTTTTTGTTTCAATTATGTCTTCACAATTTTAGTCATTTTGAGCCAATTTCAGGAGGAAGTTCATTGTCCCAGTTTATCTTTAATCCGCAAATTTTTTGAAAGATTTCCTTCAACGGAACAAAAACTGGCGATAACATACCGAGAGGGTTAAAAACGAGTGGGCAGTAGTGCTAAGTATGATGCGTTTAGTTACACACTCGCATAATGATGTGGTGATAACGTTTGAAAAAGTTGTTCTCCAAACGGTTGTTAATTTGATGGGAGGTTTCGTCGATGTAAAGAGATTGGCATTTGGTGCAGATCATGCAGTAAATCACACAGGAAGAAGAATAGGTAAAATGAGATCTGATGTGTAAGGATTGTTTATGGTTCATGATAGTGGTCAATTGGGTAAAGTGTGTGCAAGTACGACAGAGGTGATGTTGCCAGGAGTAAGTACCAGGCTGTTGTGATGTTTGATTTAAGTTTGTTCTGACCAGGTGGTCCTTTAATTCTTGTCTCTGCAGAGAGCTTGTAGTGCTGGTGCATTGAAGATGTTCTTTGTTTCAGTGTCATTCTTAAGAATGGAAATTGTTATAAATAGTGTTCTTTATGCTGTTGTTTAGAGGGTGGTAGGTCAAGGTGAAAGGAACACAGTTGTTGTAATTTTCTTTGTTGGATTGTTAAAGGGCAACATCTTGAGAAAGTTGTTTTACTTTATTCAATGCTGCTTGGGTAATATGGTCCGGATAGTTATTGTTTTTGAAAAAAGAAGACATTTCCTATGCTTTTAGAACGAAATTTTCATCATTTGAACAAATACAGCGGAAACAGCGGAGTTGAGAGAAGGATATGGAGTCCTCACATTTCTTCGGATGGGATGAATCGTAATTAAGGAGGCAATGAGCATCTGTAGGTTTGTAGTCGATGGATATGGAGATTTCTTTGGCAGAGATAGTAAGGAGATATCCAAAAACGGCAAGCTTTCTTCTTTAATAAAGTGCGTGAACTGCAAGGCTTGGTGAAAATTATTGGTGTAGATAATATATTGTTGAAGATCAGCCAATAGAAGAGATGTTGCCTCGACGATGTCATGGATGTGTCTTATGATGAGACAAGCAAAAAGACCATTATAGGATTCGTAAATAAGCTGTTCTTGGTGGTCAAAGAAAAGGTAGGCATAGCTTGGGCCAGGTTTACTACCCATTGCAACGCCAGATGTTGGAAGATAATATACTTGATAACGAGTACATGCTCAAAACGTCTGATTTTAACAATCAAACTATTACATTTTCATTCTGGCACTAAATTTATTTGCTAACTATATTATCATTATCCTCTGGGAGACTTGGCCTACCTCTTTTGATACCCATTGACTTTCTAGATTGCAGAAGGCTGTCAGCAACTTGGGTTTTGAATTTAAGCAAAGTTAAATGTTGCTTTTTATTTATCCTTTTTTGCTCTGACTGTCTTCTATAAAATAGCCATCCATTGGCAACAGAGATCCCAACGCAATAGTAAAAAATATGCGTGTAATATTTTACAGATCTCTGGCATATTTTGTACAGAGCAAGGAGAATGTCACACAGGTCTACACCTCCAATGTGCATGTTATAGTCGTGAACAATGAACGGTCGCTTGATCTGGATGTATCTTTTCTCCTTTTTGCTCCAGCGTTTTGCATCAGGACCATTAGCATTAGACATGTAGTTAGAAATCAGCTGCACTGCAGAATTATTCAATCATCTTACAAAAACGATTCCACTGTTGGCTTCAACTACCCTGTCAGATGATCCCCTCCCTTCCTTTTGCAATTCCTTCTGGGATTTCAGATATCGACCACCACCTTCGAGTCTATCTTGCCTGATGGTTGCAACAACCATGTCTTCTCTTTCGTCAAATATCTTAACAAATTCAAGGATGAAAAATAATTATCGAAATGCATTTGATGCAATTTCCTACCATCAATAACTCAGGTTGTTCTTCTTTATCAGTAGACTTTCCAGTATAAACTTTAAAGTCATAAACCAACCCACTTACTCCACACCTGGCCCAGACTTTGATTCCCCATTTGTAAGGCTTTTAGGGGCAATATTCCTTCAGGAATCCTCTACTTTTTGTAGGCAGTATCTGCTCATTGATACACTGCTTTTCTTCTTGCAGCACATTTCTGCAATTTTCAAGGAGTTTCTGTTTCAGAGGGCGAACCACCACCGACATATGGTAATGACCTTTTAAAGTTTTTCAAAACAAATTTTCAAAAATTTCAGAACCTCAGTTTGAATTATTTTATTGTATTTTGTTTTTAAGTTACTAAACCTTCAATTTATTTTCTTGAAATTGCCATGTTAGTTGCCAGAATGAGGCCCCTTGATATTCACCCACTATCAAATAAACATTGAGCTAAACAAATTTTATTGCAGATTAAGTTGAAGACATAAAAACTTTAATTTTCAACACCAATTTGAAGGCACTGAAGAAAATTCCGAATAGCTACACTGACCTTCAGCCTCCACAACTGAATGCATCATTTGAAAAAGTCCCCAGAGGTGAAGCCATTGCAAAGTACCTGGAGAGAAAAGGAACAGTGACTGAGCTTTACCCAGATAGTGAGTAACTTAAAGGTTTTATTCTATGTTTAATTGCCCCTTTTTATATCAGCCTTTTATCTTTAGTTAAATTGTGAATGTATTGCGAGCACTTGATGATGAAATTGACATAAATAGATTACTAAGGTATAGCAGCTTCCACTGTCCCACAGTGAAGGACCTCTAGATTTGGCAGGTTCCACTTGTCTAATGGTTGTTATTTCAGTTTTAGAGCAAGAACAACAGGAGGAAAATCAAGCCAATGATGATGATGCAGAGGCTAGTGTTCAGAAGAAAGTAAGGTCATGCCAAAAATGCAGAAAACCTATGAAAGGCCACAAAGTTGGTAAATGTGATGTCTGAACTGTAAAAATAAAAGTTCTCATAACAAGTATTTTTGTAATTTTTATGCAAATTGAACAACTAATAAAACTTGTAATGTTGGTGGCTGGTAGGTAAGAGAGCCAAATACTAAATAATACTTGTTTCGGTTTTTTACTGCCTCTCTTCTGTAGAAGAATACCTAGTTGACTGCAAGCTTGGAAATTTTGTCCTGATGTTGTGATAAACACATACAGGTAATGGTCTTGCATTATTCCAACGAAAAACCCAAACATGTATCTCAAAATCCAACAGGAGGCAACAGATCTCACATACATCTGGATCACCATCCTCTCTATACCACTGTTTGTGGAAAGGCTCATCGTCGGCAGCTGTTTGGAAGAACTGAAGCTAACAAATACCATCCTAGTGTGAATGTGAACTTTTGTGAAGGGCGGACAAGTTAGAATTCTGAGATTACAGAGGAACTAAATAATTGAGCACTGTTTAGATGAAATAGAAATGCTTGTTATACTGAAATGAAATAGTTAAAAAGCAAAAGGTGTGCAGGATGAAACTTTTTTGACCAATTTCATGACAGGCGGACAGATTGGAGGGAAATGAGACTGTCTGTATGTGACAAAATATTTTTTGTCAAAAACAAACGGACAGTTGAAAGTAACCAGAAATATCAGTTATAGCATAGGTTTAGATTTACAAGCAACAGGATTTATCCCTGAGCTATCGGGTCGTGCTTTCAAGCCAACATCCAAGGCCGAGTCATTCACCCGCACTGCCCCTGTTTTTCATTTCTGATCTGAGAGAGAACCATGAATACTGGTATCAGGTGCAAGCTGAAATGGCCTCAGTTGGTGTCAATTGGGCACATTTTGTACTATGGACTCTAAAGGAGACATACTACACCCAAGTGATCAGAGACACAAACTGGTGAAAAATATCACTCCAATTGCTTCAAGACATTTATTTGAATGAGCTGTTTCCAACATTTTATACTAAAGATAATGAAAAAATATCAATTACTTGATGCTTTCTGCCGTTGTTTCTATTATTTCTTATCTATTAAATGACTTAAATTCACTACATGTTTATTTTATTCTTTATTAAAAACAATAACAAACTTTTACAAGAAAAAAATAACAGTATTAACTGACATAAACCTTTAACTCAGGGGCGGCGGGCAGTGTTATTACCGTTATTACTGTAATAACACTTTTTTTTCCAGCAAAGTTTTTTTAAAAATCAGTTTGCTGCGACTAGTGAGTAAGCAACGGGGGAGCTTCTTTCTTCAGCTAAACACAATGAATGACGTAGCAATAATGTAGTGTCTGCCCTCTATTCATCTGGAGACGATGATAATTACCTGCTAATCCCTAACGACAGGAAGCCTATTATGTTTTTTCACGGTATCTCAAATAGTTCCAAAGCACCGCGCAACGTTATTACTTTCTCGTTTCTAATAACCGAAACAGCAAAGTCTTTGTCATGGGAGTCAACGATGACGTAAAATTCTATTGTTCTTGGTCCTTGAAATAAAGGAACCTAGCAGCCCCGTTATTACTTCTGGGATTCTAATAACGCGGCCATTTACCTTTCGCAAATGCTGTTTTATGGTTTTACCTATCTGTTCACTTTTTCAAAATGAATCGTATTGTGGAAGATCAGGTGACTGGTCATCGTCTGGGTGTGCAAAGCGTTTTTTCAATGATTTCAAGACAGGGGAAATTAACTCACGAGCAGCGTCTCGAACTGAAAAAAAGTGGAAGACCATGTCCTGAGCTGAATATTAAGAGTGTAGGTAGTAAAGAAAAATAAGAGAAGTATCCATGGATTTGTGGAGATAAAGAGAAGAACACGTTTTATTGTTGGCCTTGTCTGGTTATGGGAGATTTGTCAAAAGTAAGTAAAACGATTTTTTTCTATTTCTTTCCCCCTTGAAATTCTTCTTGATGCAAAATATCTCATTCTGTATTTTTTGATAATGTTTTTTTTAAATCTAACATTGTTCCAAGTTGCTTAATATTCAAATTATTTTAATGCAATGGGATTTGAATCAATGAATGAACTGAAGTGAACCTTGAATATGTTCAGCGGGCTTTCATACTTCTCCGTTATTACAATCGCGATTCTAATAACAGGCCCGCATGGTGGCTAAAATGTGGGAGCCGTCGAATATTTTTCACGTCTAGCCATCACACGCAAGCCGCTCGAAAGAGGTTACAGCCGTCGAATAGCGGGCCCTGTTTGTTCAAAGAAGACAGTGGGCACTACAGGCTTTTCAGCAGACAAGATCTGCGGTATTTCTTTTCGATACGCTTGAAATGAAGTACCTGCATTTATTTCCTAAGAACCTTACTTTTAAAAACAAGTACTGGGCAATGAGAAAAATGAAGAAATTTCAGTACTTGACGAAAAATATATTATTATTGATTTGAAATATGTTATTGTTTTACTTGTTGTTTTTGGCAAGCTGCGGTAAATGAAACTCTCCGCTTAGGGCCTGGGGCGACTTGGAAACTCCGCATCAACCTTTGTTTCTTGTAAAGAAATTAATGTATTTATCTCGATTTAGATGTCGTCTGTGTGAAGATTTTTTTAGCATATTGAGGATTTTACTCATCGGAATATCCTTTACCTTGCAGATGACAAACGTATCTTTCGTCCAGGAACACGGACTTAGATCTCATGCCAAAAACGTTTGGGTTGTCGTAAATCGTCACCAAGGAACTC
Source organism: Rhopilema esculentum (assembly GCF_057945365.1). Taxonomy (NCBI): domain Eukaryota; kingdom Metazoa; phylum Cnidaria; class Scyphozoa; order Rhizostomeae; family Rhizostomatidae; genus Rhopilema; species Rhopilema esculentum. Next base: position 1,750,980 of record NC_142834.1, on the reverse strand, counting down.
AGAACCATATGGCTAATCATACAGCTTACAAGCTTCTTGGAAATGTCGATGTAGCATGTGCTTTGGATCAGGCAAGACAGAGAAAAGTGGCCAGGCACAACCATGACGCATCAAGGTATTGTAAGATGATGACGCATCACATCAATGCGTCTGTTTTCTTGTCGGCATAAGGAGTTGCTTTTCGTGCTCACGATGAATCAAAGTATTCTTCCAATCGTGGAAATTTCCTAGAGCTTCTAGAACTACTAGCTAGCTACAGCAACGACCTGCGATCTTTTTTAGATCACGAACCTACACTTCACATGAGCCTCAAAACGAGATCATAGAATGTATTTATGAAGAAGTTCGACAGGAAATACAGAAGAGAATGGAAGAGTCGAGATTTATTTCTATTATGATGGACGACACGAGCAACTCAAGTAACGTCGAACAATCTGCTGTTTCAGTGCGTCTTATTCATGATGGAGTAGTAGAAGAACATCTGCTAGGATTAATCGATGCCTCTGGTGATACGTCAGCGTCTGGCCTGACAGATATTCTAATGGAAACGCTTGCAAGATATGATGTGAAGCCAGAAACGAGTCAAGCCAAGGTTGTGGGACAGTCATATGATGGTGCCCCTGCGATGAGCGGAGAGCTCAACGGGGTCCAAAAACAAATCCAAGAACATTACCCTTTTGCTTACTACAACCACTGTGTGGCTCACAGAATGTCCCTTTGTGCTTCTCGAACATCAATGTCGATTTCAAAGGTGGCAAATTTCTTTGGTGTTACAGACAAGTTGGTTTCATTTTTCAGAAGTAGCCCAAAGCACACTAACAAGTTTGGACAAAACCTGCCAAGACCTGGCGACACACGTTCGCTGTCACGTGACACAGCTGTCACAGCGATTGATACCAACTATGAGGCCATTGGAACTTTTTTATATGGAGTTGTACAGGATACAAACGAAAAGCCAGAAACTCGAGAAACAGCTAGAGGCCTAGGGATCCAAATACAGCAGGTTGAGTTTTTGTATTTGCTGAAACTTTACAGGAAGTTGTTCGAGTACTGTTCTCCAATAGTTACGGTTATGCAGAGGCCGACTTTTGATCCGATTCAGCTCAGATCAATGCTCGAAGATTTTCAAAGAACCTTGAGCCGGTTTGATTACCAAAAGGTATGGGAGGATACAATTCTTGGAGATCCAGAATTCCCTGCTGTTCGTGCAAGAGGTGGGTGGAGAGGTCTAGAACAAGGAATAGACGGGTCACAGGAAGGCTGGAAGGCTTCGCTAGAAACTGTTGCGAAATCTGTTACCCAAATTTTTTCGGAACAGCTGATCTGGAGATTTGCAAACTTGGACAAATTCAAATGGATAGAATTGATACACCCGACAAAGTTTGAGTCATGGAAGAAGGCGACTGCTGCTCAACAAAGGGCTTTGATTGGAGACGTAAAAAAGCTCTATCCCTTTGTTGTGCCAAATGTAGCAGCGACTGAGCACAATCTGGATGTCCTGTATAATAACCAGGAAATAAAAATTCTTTTGGAAAAAGTTGTCCTAGAAAGAGATGCCATAGTTGCTAAGAAAAAGGAGCGACGACAAAAGCGTATTCGAACATCTGCCTCTACTGCTGATGAGGATGAAAATGATGAGGATGGTGGAGATCCTTTACATTTCGAAGAAGATGACGAATTTGAGATCGATGACACAGGAGATAATATAGAAATTGATGTCGTGAGAGAAGGAGCTGCTAGTATCCAAGACCTTCTGTTAGTCATAAAAAAGGCAGAGCTCGAAGAAGCTCTTCCTGAAGTCATGGTTCTTCTCGAGCTTGCTGCAGCCATTCCCTTGACAAGCGTTCATTGCGAACGCGTCTTCAGTCGCATGAAACGAGTTGTTTCAGCCTCTCGCTCCAGGATGCAGCAAAAGCGAAAAGAGCAGCTTGTTTTGCTACAAGTAGAGCATGGTATTTTGCGTTGGCTTGCCGGACAGCCTTCTTTCAAAGACAATGTTGTTAATAGATTTAAGGCATACAACCGTCGTCGTTTTGAAAGATTTTCAAGAAAGTAGATGATTGTTATTTTCCTTACTTATTTATTGTTATGCTTAAACTTCTATAGCTACAAGTTTAGCCCTCTTTTTAGTTTGCGTCCATGTTTCAGCAATTTTTGCAAGATGGTTCTCAATCTCATTTAGACAATTTTTGTCACAAGTATAACATAGTTTTGATATCAATTGGCAGTTAAGGAAAAGGAAATGGTCTTATTCTACTCCGGCTGAGCCTGTACCATTATCTTGTATGATTAAGTACCAGATTCTTTTACAAAATCATTTTTAGAAACTGCTTATGAGAAACTCAACATTCAGATCGCCTTTTTTCTTTATTTTTGCACTGGTGCAAACTCTTAGCTACTTACAAAGATACTTGTATACTGACGAAGTAGATAGATTGCTTTTGACCCAACCAATTTACCTCTTTTTTGAGTGCTTTTAATTTGCTACTTGTAGAAAATACAAGACTTTAATGCATAAAAAATACACACTTTGTGTTAAGCCTTAATCTAATTGGGAAATGGGGTTTGCAGTATCCCCATACCCCTGACTAATAAGGTTAATAATTCCTACGTATCGTAAAGAAATTGCTAACCGTTTTTATCTTCTACAAATTTGAGAAGGTAATACCAAAAAAGTTTTACTCCCAGCCGCCCCTGCTTTAACTGTAATAAGTTACATACTACTGTATTAACCTACACATAAGGTGCACTTTTCCCTCATCAGCCTGTTTTACATTCTGTATCATTATACTGTAACAATTTAAGTCATTATGTGTCAAATGAGACAGTATTTCATATTCAATTATCAGGCAACGTTTCTGGACCACTGACTCAGATACCCAAAAACTTTTCATTATCAAATATTTTCATAGCACAAAGGCCAGTTATTGCCCCCCAACTTGGATTTAATTTTGGATTTGGGCTGTCTACATGTTTTTCCTTAGGATGCATAAAATTATAAATTCAGCTAAAGAATGGAACAGCTTTTGTGTAGATTTTTACAGTATATGCTGTATAGTATTGTTTATATCATCATTCTTCAAAATCAAACACAATAACTGAAGCAGAATAGTTGTCAAATAATCCAGAAATAATCTGATCAGTCAGTCATCTTATAGTTTCTTCTTCGTCAAATTGCTCGTTCAACATGTATTCTGCAACCAGCCAGTTTTCTTGAAAATGTTGCCTCTTCCTTGGTAATTTGAGATTTGCCAGCAAGAAAGGCAGGCAAATTCAAAAATACATTTTTGGCAAGATGTCATGAGCTAAGAATCCCTTGTCTGCTAAAATTAAATTCCCCAGCCTGTAGAAGAAAAATGAATTTTATATACATACATAATAAACAATTATGATATAAACAATATTTAGGGGAAAAAGAAGTTCTAAACATGAAATACACAGTTTGCAGATATATTTATAATTTGGCATCATATTTTTAGTATCCTGTTTTAAGTTTGGAGAGGTTCTACTATACTGTAAGTTTAGTTGTATAAAACACACCTGTAAATGATGCAATCCTTGTCACAGCCTTGTCACTGGCACTTCCTGGAAAACCATTGCTTACAAATGCTACTGCACCGTTTGGAGCAACAGCAATAAAAAATTTGCCTGTCAAAAAATGTTTGTAGTTGGTAAAAAAAGAGGCTGCAGCTGCAAGGTCTTTTCTTGGCACACTAATTCTAAATTCTGTGCAGTCATTTACTATCCTACAGTCTGAGAAGTTAGCAAAGGAATCCGGTAGACTGCATTTATCATTTTCAAAGCTTGGCAATGACGTTATCATACCTTTGAAGAGAGTTTCATGAGTGGAATGTAAATATGTCATGAAAATGTTTTGTTCGCTGGTCTGGCTGATCATGAATCTTCGAGGTAAATCAAAGTATAGCAAATCAAATTTAAGTTTCATGAGGAACATGAGCAGTTGGTCTTTTTTTGAGACAGAGATGACAGCTGATCCTGACCAGTATTTTAAACGGGATAACCTATCAATTAGCCTGACCAAACAATTGAAAAATGGCCTTTGTAACCCTGTATACAATAGAACATCATCATCACTGAAATTATAACACGAGAAGCAACTTTTTTGAAGCTGAGAAATTTTATCCTCAGCGGCTGCAAGTTTGGCTTTTATTTATCTCAACTTTAAGAAATCGGTCTCTGGCTCCTCGAATCCAACACCATATCCTTCAGGTTGCACAACATCAGATAAGAGCAAATTACTCTGTGAATCAGCTTCAGGCACTGTCGTAGATGCAGTAGGCGTTTTTATGGGCATTGTTGCCTACATAGAAGCCAATGTCTTCCTTTTTGACACACGCTCGTCAGCTGAATTCCGAGGAAGATTTAATTTAGGAAATGCACCCTGCTTCAGTTGTTTTCTCCTAAACTTTTCAGGAGCATCACTTTTTGGTTCTGTGAACTGGTCCGGCGAGAAATGTTTGCTACACACATAAGAGCTTGAAGATGGTGTGAATCCCTCTCTTCTTACTCTAGCAATCCAAGATTTTCTTGTGTTGCAATCGGCTGGGAACTGGAAAAAAGATTCATCCAAGGAGGTTGATGAGGCGCTACAACCAAACACTGAATAGAACTTTGGCATCTTTCGTAACAGGTGGGCCTAACTCGATATTTCAGGCCTAACTCGATATCATTAAACTGGTATGCAAAGAGCAAGATAAGCACTGGGTTCTAGATCTTTACAAGGAGTCTGTGAAGAAAACAATCCGGGATCAAATTGGCATAACAATTGAAAATCATGCCAGGAAAACAAATGCAAATTCACGAGGTTGCTAGATGCATCACAATGAAATTCAAAAACACAGCTTCCAAGTTTTCCTTTGGGAAAACTTTCAATTATAACAAAGTTTACTATACAAACTTCAATGGTGAGCCAGCACAATAAATACTGCAAGATCCTTGGTTTGAAAGGTTTATTAGATACTTTGTAAGAGAATTCTTACTTTTTAAGAACATTTTCTTTTATCAACTATATGATAAAGACTTGGGCAAACCTAATAGTGTAATATCTTATCAGCTTTTTAATTTTTACTATCACTTCATCAATGTCAGATTCATGGCTGTAAAGATCTGCATTGTCTTCCTCAACTTGACCTAGGTTGTTAACTACCTTAAAGAGCTTGAGAGGTACAATCTTACGTTTTTTATTAACTAGAGAATCGATTTGATAATTTCTGTCTCAAACCGTTATAATAATGTGAGAGCCAAGGAACTTTTCTTGTAGACCGCTGGCTCTAAAGTTCTTGAGGAGAACTTTTTCTCCAATGGTCAATGGTTTACTCTTTTTTCAGCAATGTCTTGAGTCATAAGCTTGTTTCTGTTGTTCTTTCACTAACAATTTCCCGTAAATGACCTTGTTATTTTTTTAAATCTTTGCTGGACCATGAGTTGGTTTAATCCAATGAGGTAGAAATAAAAGCTAGAGGGCCAACTAGCCTCTGTTCCGAAACAAACATTTGAAGCCGCTACTGCGCAGCCAGCGCCATATTGATTGCACAGCAAAACAAAGTTCTGATGTTGCTGGTCTGGTTTGTTTCTTGGCTTAAATATATCTTACTAAACATTGTTGGGAGCCAACAAACCGATAAAACTAGTACAGTATCGTAAATATCAGATCAGATGAGAAGGTTTAGTCGGTAACAAATTGTGTTTTACAATAAACAATAGTATTAGAAGCAAGTTAAGACGGCCTAGCTCTGTGATGGTTTTAGAGGGCAAGGCAAAGAAACAAGAAGTGGACAACAAAGAGGTAAGGGCAAACAATACTCCTCTAAATTACTTAGTTAGATACTCTTGAATAAAATAAGCTTATTCATTTGATGTCTGATACTCGGATTGTTTTTTTGAAGAACTTGTCTCGTGTATGCTATTTTGACGTTCGGAGTCTTAAAAGTAGATATCTCTCACAAAGCTTCTTGATTATCTGTGTGAGATGGTCATCCATTAATACAGGCTCATCACCAAATTTGTGATTTGGCATGTCTGGAAAAAAATTTCCAATATTGTTTCCATGTGTAAGCAAAACATCATTTGTCATGTTTCGGATGAGATGTTGTTCAGAGCTAATCTTCATTCCTTTCTCACTTTCGACGCTCAGTCTGAAAATCTTCTCGGCATATCTCAAAACCTGGAGAACACCATAAGAAGCGACATTTAGCCCACCATTATTTCTTCTCTCAAGAAATCTGGCATAAGGGGAACAGACATAAGCATGGTCCTTCTCAGCATATCCTAAAACAAGTGCCTCTGCACAAGTGGCACATCCAATATTCTTTGTCATTCTTCTAACGATGAAACCAGCTATGTAGTAAAGGATGTTCTCTGAGACATCTGACAAAGAAATGTAATCAATTACCCTTGCCAATCTTCTTATCTTCTCATCATCAATTATCTCTTGGGAAGAGTTTTAATTTTCCCACCCTCATTAGAATTATGTTTTTGCTCACTGATATTAATAGCAATATCATGGTCAAGGTGATCGGGATCATATGGAGCAAATTCATTGCTGAACTATTTTGACATGTCTGGTACTCGTCATGCCAAATGCGTCATGCGTCATGCCAGACATGCCAAATGCAATAGACATGCCCTGCCTATACTGTGGATGTTTAGGTGGAAATTCGTAGCCTGGTTTGCTATACGATAAAAATTTTTATTACAGTCTTCGTTCCTAAGATCTATAAGAGACCTAAACAGGAATACATGACCATCTGGTGACATTTGGTTCAAGAAATGTTTATCCTTGTTGAAAGAAGCAGGTAGCTGCTCTGCTACTTCACTGTTGAACTTTCCTTGAAGTTCTTCAATACATCTGATGCGCCTAAGAGCCTCTACTCTACTACATGTGTTCGATTCGTGAAACCTGTCAAATAGCGCAAGCCTTATGTTGCTGCCGGTAACTGGGAGGTTGTTCTGCTCTTCTTGGGTATTAGTTTCAAGCCAGAGAAATAAAATCGAAAATGTTCCTTGATTTGCGCTTTCTACATTGTTTTGCATGGCTTCTGCAACTCGACCTTCATGGGGACTAAAAAATCCTTCTTCATACCTGTTTCCCTGCATAGCAACTAGATGTGCCATTTCATTTATAAAGACATCTGGCAATTGTTTGAGACTCCTTAGTATATCTATGTAGTCTCGTATATAATATATCTCATATAACCGCGTATGTAATACCATGCTGACAAGCGATAGTAAGCCAACCGCTAGAACGACCAAAGCGTTTTGTTAGTTTTTTGTTGAAACGGTTAGCGTCTTCACCTAGTGATGCCTTGATTCAACCTATGATGTCCAATTTAGATCCCTTCGTGCTTACATTTAACTGTTGCGCTAATTTTTCAATATCTATAGTTTTGCTTTTGTAAAGCTTCTCTACAAGGCGCTTGGTGGAAATGTCATGGCAATCAACTTCCGGGTCCCCGTATCCCTATGTATCTTTCTATGTTCAGAATTCATCACGAAGTTTGTGGCACAGGAATGCTTCCCTATGTAAGCCCTTGCTTTAAATAATTATGGTTAAGTTGTTTATATTTTTGTTCACTGTTTTCTCAAGGCAGTATAAAATATCATTAAAATGCTTGCAACTGTGACCAATGCTGCCAACATTAACTCCACACTGTGCCAGAAATGAAAGAAGAGTTTCCAAGTGTCTTCCTGCAGCTCCAAGTTGCAGATCAATTGTAGCACATCGAAATATATTAGTTATTGCTGTTGATTTCTTTGCTTCAATTTCCGATATCTTTTTGTTGTTATCTATTGCCTTTTTATGCACCGCAGAGTCGATGCCAATCAAGCACAAATGATCAAAACAGGAGTTTTTTTGGTGATACCAAGTGGAGTTATGACCTTGCAAAATGCGAGTGTACCAGTTGAACTGGAAGAAAGCAACTGTTGTTCCTTTAAAGGTGTCCAATTTTGTAGTGTAGGCTTTGCGGCAATGTGCAGTTGATAGCAGGGTAAACATCTGAGAACTCCAGTTTCAGAGTTCTCATCATAAAACCATTCAACCAACTTTGTTGCTTCTGTGAATTCTACGATATTTTCCAACTGTCTTATTTTTTATAATGGCCTTGGATGTTTCACTATCTTCACATGCTAGTTGGGTCATCCTTTTATGTTTGCTGCCAATCTCATCAACTTTGAGCGTCAGATTTGCAAAAGCACTCATTACTGTTTGCAAAGTTGCTCCCATAGGGTCAGTGGAGTTCTCCTTGAACTGAATTAAGGTTGATTGAGCAGATTTAGGGCCCAAATATTCATCATATGGATCAAGTGGTTCAAGAGGCTCGAGTGCATTGTTTTCATTTGAAACCTCAGTATCCATTGACGATTCATTGGGCTGGTCTGTTTCTTCTTTGGTCTCCAAGAGCATCTCCTCTCTGATATTTATCATTTCCAACATTGTCTTTTGACTCGGAGGCACGTCAACGTCCCTCTCAGGCTGGTTTTTATTTTCCATACTTCTCACGCATTGCAAGTATTTCAGCTGTGTCTGATGGAACGAATGTGCATTTTTCACTTTTTGGGGGCAATGCCATCTGGATTTATGTCGCTTGATGCCGGAGCTGTCAATTCTGCAAATGAATGTGCACCTTTCTTTCCTTTTTACCTTGAAGTGCAAGGTCAAGACACTGAATGCAGTTATATTTGTTCTGTTGTGATTTCTTTGGTTCTTCTCTTTTCAGCTTTTTATGGGGTTTTTCCAGTCCCAGATACGCTTTTGCGTGACAAGTGGTTTCTCCTTTTCCTTGTCACTGCTTTCCTTGCTACAAAGTTCTCTACGGTTGAATCCTTGGAATAATAACACAATGATATGTGATGTTTACCATTGCACTTCTTACACATAATCTTTGATCTACAATCTACAGCCTTATGCCCTTTCCTAATGCAAACAAAACAACGACCATACTTTCTGATAATGTTCTTAAGTTTGTAATTTTGGGACAACTTCTTTGTTGTGGTTTTCTTGGCAAAAGGCACATCATCATTTCTGGCTGTCCGCTCTCCAAGTGTGCAATGCCGCTGCTGTACCTTCGATTACCCTTTCCGCCATTCTCCGTGGGGCGTAGCCTCTCCGTTCTGTGCCCCCTGTCCCAAAAATTGGTGCTTGTATTTCCCTGATTGCAATTTCTTTGTTCAAACTTTCCAAAAAATCTCTCACAGATCACTCCAAATGATCTTTGCTTGATACTCTCACCATGTTTAAACAAACGGCCTGGGGGATCTTTTCCAGCAAAACTGGCACAACAATGCTTTCATACGTCCCTTCGTTGACATGCAGAGCTTCCAACCTGTGAAAGTGCATTTCAATGCTGTCGTGCAGAGATCGCATCCTGTCAACCCGCCTTTCGTCATACACACTGTTGATTTTGAGCATCTCGTTGATATGGGCTGTTTTGATCACTGTCGGTTTCGCAAAGCATTGATGCAACAACTCCACCGTGGCTCTGTAGTTTGATGCTGTCATTTTGAATCCCGAAAATACCGACTTCGCTGGCTCCAACAATGACTTCTTCAAATATTGAAACTTCACCGCGTCCGGAAGGTCCTCATCATCGTCCACTGTACTGCTAAACGCATCCCAAAATCCAGGCCAATCTTGTGGCATTTCGTCAAAAGTTTGCAGCTCCAGATTGGGTAGCTTTGCTTTTGCCTTCCTAGTCGAACTGCTCCCAGAGAATGAAGTCAGTAGACAACGAGTTCACTGGGCATTCTTTGCATGATAATTGGGATTAAAAGGCTACCATAACTTTCTTGCGGCATTCCTAAAGACTCCAATCCCCGTACGTGCACATTAATTCTATCTTGCTTTTAATACTTCATAAACTATTTTAGATACTTTTAGATACACAGAACACTGGTCATTAGATATTGTAAAGTGCCAAAGATAAATAAGTTTTTTATTTAGTTTTGCGCTTTAAAAGTTTTAATGTATTATTATTAATTATATTATTGTTACAAATAAATGTTGTTTTGAAATAATTCATCATTGCAAATAAGACATGAAAGGTCCGTCATTTATTGACATATTTAAATTTTCATTGAATAGAATATTTTGCCACTCATTCCCATTTGAGAAGAAAGGCCCATTCATTTCCAAGTCAAAGATCATATCATTAATTCGTTTTTCTGCAATGGCTTGTGTCCTTTTGTCTATCTGGCTCATTTTCTCAGCATTGAACAATGCAAAATGGGAAGGCTTTTCCTCTTTTTTGTCCCGGCTTTTTCAGAATGTCAAGGCATTTCGTCATCAGTTCTTGCTTTTGCTCAATAATTGCTTTTCTTGAGGTAGGCTTAGGATGCTTGCAATTTTTCTCTGCTTCAAAGCCTTTCATGTCCTCCTTTCCATCATCTGAAGTTGGGCTAAGAGAGAGGGTGTATGCTTTTTTCAGGGTTCATTACTGGGCTAAGCATATCGGAATTTCGTTTTCGTCCTATAGATGCTTTGTTTACCAAATTTGATAGCCAATCAGATCCCGCGAATCTTGCATGGTTTGTTTACATTTGTCTAGAAAACACCCTTAGCTGTGGAGGGAAACCACTACTGGAATTTGGGGCCGCCACGAAAATATACATTAAATAAAATCAGCAAAAAATAAAAGTATACAATGTTTATTAAATTTACTAAAAAACTACCGCTGCTTTTGAGTTAACTCGACGTAGTATTCCTAAAGTCTTAGGCTGAACTTTTCCTATCTCTCTGGGGGGGGGGGGGGGGGAGCTAGCCACATTCTATCCAACTTCCCACAAGACCAAATTTTAAGTCTAGAAATCTTGTCTCTGTGATCAATTTTACAAATGTGCTGTAGCTAATATGGATCGTTTTTCATTTATGTTAATGACCCTTATAGTCCATCAAAAATACGACCTTATGATGCAGAAATTGAGGGACTGCCCAAATCCAAGGCACCAATGCGAGGGAAGGGGATCTCCATTGTGGCGTGATTATGTGAATTAGAATTATTACCAAGTCCACTCGAGATGGTAGTTGGTCTCTACAACACATTGGCCGGAAGTTTTAGATGAAAAGCCAGTTTTATACCTAGCTAACAGGCAACTCATCTTTTTATGGCATAGCGATCAATTTTCAAGAGAAAACTTTTTTGGTGGATGCCTTTTGAGCAGCTGCTGCTACCTAGTACGGGAATCGTTGGACTTTCTGACTTCTGATATAATCAAGACGGAATGGCTTTGGTGGAAAGCAACATTGAAAATTAAAAACTCAGTTACAGTCTTTGGTTATATATTTTATGTTCTGTTGTAAAATTTAAAAGAATATATAATTTTGAGATTGGTAACAAGAAATTGGTAAAGCTAGAATGAATTTGAAATCTCAAGTTTCAAAAATAGGAGGAAAATGTTTCCAAATGTTTGGTGAAAATGGTGAACCAATTACTGATCCAGCTCGTTTTAATAAGCTTTGTAGTAATGCAGGGGCAACAACAATTTTTGAAATGATAGTAGAAGCTATGTCAACTGCCAGACAAACAGCTGAAAGAAAAAAATTGATTGAAAAAAGAGCTGTTTCAATTATATACAGTCTTGTCTACGGTCAGTCACAAAGGGCTAACTGGTTTCAAGTGGCAACTGCCAAGTTTCTAAGAGGCTTTGGGGTTACAACTAAGGGCATGGAAACCCCCCATAATATGGGTTTTACAGCACACCCACGCACAGTAATTAACATTAATGAAGGCATTGCTGCAAATCATAGCAAAATTGTGAATGATTTTTTTTAAAAATGCAGCAGAAAAGGGACATATGGTGGTAATTTTTATAGATGACTACCATAATATCCATGCTAATGGACGTGCCACTACTTCTGCAACATCACAAGTCACCCACATGGCAACACTTCTATTGAAGTCATTCTCAAGTGTTGAAGCAATTAGCCATGCAACCTTTCTAGTCAATGATATAAAGCCAGCTAACTTTGAGACCTTAAAAAGTGTTCTTGACAATAACATTGATTTTTTATCAAAGAGCTATGTCGGTGTAATGCCAGACTGGATGAAAGCAGAGTTTTTTTGACCCTCAATCAGAAAGGCATAGGTTGTTTATCCATGATTACCAAAGAATGACACAGCTAAGATCTATGGATAACTGCAAGCTAGTTGACTTAATAGAGATGCCACTAAAATCATATGACAATTTTTGCACTGCTTTGGCCATACTGCTTGAAAACGGTTTGTCATCATACCTTCTAAGATATGTTGTTCCTCTTGTTGGTGATTGGCCTGCTCAGTTCTTTGTTTGTCAAGTTGTGTATAACAAAGATGATACATTATCTCATTAATGTAGCAATATTTTTCCTTTCGTAGGCCCATTGCATATTTCATTAAATTCAAAAGAAATTGTCTCATAAAATCTCATGCTTTCTTTGCTGAGCTGTATTCAAAAAGCCTAAGCCATACATAATTTCATTCTTGTTGGAAGTGGACATTGGTTAGGGATGAGATCATTGCTGCCTTTCCAAATTGTAAAGATATTGAATATCTTACATTACTCAATCTCCTTGACACTTACATTCCAATGACACTCAGTATTTACTCATTGGTATTCAAAAGTAATATGGCAACTGAGTATTATCAATCTTTATTTTGTTGCTGGGTAATGTTTCTTGTGTTCAGGAGAAGACATTATGACAAGGCTTCCTTGATAGCTCTTTCCAACATTGAGTACTGGAAATTGGTTGGGCATCCAATCATCATTCCAATTTGTTCCTCTCTTCCAGCCTTTGATGAATACCCTGTTGAAAATTTCCACTCATTATTAAGGGCTAGGACGACAGAAACTTATAATGCTGACAAAATATCACACAAGGCAAAAGAAATTGATGCACTGAAGCATAAGCTCCATGACTTTGGAACAACATTTGTGGCCACCAAGGAGGCCAACACGTAGTCAAAAGAGCATTGATAATTTAAAGGTTAAGGCAGCAAAAATTTCTTTCAGAGAAGTTTGCCAAATTAAGCTCTAACATGGGACAAGCAACAAATGTTACCAAAACAACAGAAGGACGAAAGACAAAAGAAATAAAATGGAGGCTACCAAACTTATTTGGGCAGAAAAGTTGTAGGTGATGAGTTGCTTCCTACTGGCTACATGTGTGAAACAAATGCTCCAAATCCAAATCGGTATGGTGCTACAGTCTCTTTAGTTTAAGAATCTGATTTCGTTGAAATATTACATTGGTATATATAATTTATATTGCAGGTATACCTCTTCATAAAAGATATATATACTTCTAATATCAAAGCTATTTTATTCTGACATTTTGTAGTACCACATCCTGTTGCTTCTTATTCTTTCTTAATTCTTGACCAATTTTTGTATTTTATTGCCACATTAGAGTAACAAAACCACATCAAAGTAACATGATGCAATTTGTCTGAAAAGCAAACAGTTATCACAATCTGGCAATGACAATTAGAAAAATGAAACAACAAAAACTATAAAACCTAACAAATTTCCAAGCATGAATGAGAATAGGTTACAAAAAGAAATTTATATGGAAATGAGATAATACGATCTCGTTTTCGAAATTTCCCCAAACTTTATTATATGACTTTTTTAAGCTCAGATATGTTTTTATTGCCATAATTTTAGGCCAAATACATTTTTCATATTATTTGAGCTTATATTTTAGATTTTAGGGAAGTTTCAAAACTTGTAAGTGATTTGACTCCAAAAATTGTTTTGGGGGGAAAATTTACCCCCCCCCCCAGGTTCCAATCACGGTCAAATCCTTTATATAATTTTATCTTTATGTAGTTATAAAATCAATATCGTGAGCAATACCATAATGAAAACTTCCAAGTAGATTAAAATCATTGCTCTCAATCCGAATCTGAGATAAAAAATTTGTACAAAAAAATTTGAAGAATTTTTCAAAATGAGGCCGTAAGTCAAATTGGTGTATAATGGCTCTTTGAATGGTAGAGACGAAATCCCACCAATCAAAAGTAGGAACTGCAAGGTTCCTTCGCAGATATATACATTTCATTCTTATCGGACACTGCAACCACTAGTCAGTAGCTATGACGAACACTTGGACAAGCACGAGGAAACAAATATTGGGACTGTCAACAAAACTTATCAATGGCTACCACCAAAAGACTAGAGCGAAAGAGCATTGCTGTGCGTCTGTTCTGTTTATGGAGTGGAACCCTTAGCCTTTTTTCCTTTTTCTTTTGAAAAGAGGTACTATTCGATGCCAAATATTATAAGATGTCTTAATAAAAGGAGTGGGGTTGTGAAATTTTGGCCTAGTCAACGTCTCATGTACAACAACTGATTGCTTGTCTTAGAGCAAAAGCTTATCAAAAATGAGAGATCAAAGATGAATGCCAGGTAAGATAAATAAACATATTATAGTTTGGAGATTGATTAGATGTTTAACATTCAAACCCAGAAAGAATTAAACACAGTCGTATTTACCTAATCAGAGCATTCCTGGAAATATCTCTGCAAATGGTTGCCTCTAGTTTAAACATTTAAATTAAATGTCAACTCGTAAATTAAAAAAAAATTAGGCAGCTGAATTAGTCGATATATATTTAATGCAGTGTTAAAAATGATGTCTTGTTATTTTTCAGAAAGAATAGTTATAGTTGATGGAAGGGCATCTTTATCTTTAATTTCATAGGTGGCACGAATGATGCATTGAGCATTGAGCTGCAAAACCATCTTTTTATGCCATTTCTGATGATCTTGATTCTTTTCTTCCCTGCCTTGCATTTTTTGTGGTATGTTCCTCCACAAAGTGGACATTTTTCAACCTTCCAAACATCATCCGCATAAATTGGTAGACGACAAGTGCAATGGACAGTAAAGGATAGCAACTTTCCATGATGTGGTATTATGCTGGTGGTCAGTTGTGGAGACTTCGTCATTTCATGCTTGCAAAGACATTTCATTAGATGATTTCGCATCTGACTTTTATCAAAATGAATTTGCTGTGGGTCATCTGCAAAGCAAAGAGCAACTGCATAGGCTATAGCAAAGAGCCCACAACTGTTACCATCTTCCTGATTCTGAACATCCTCTACCTTGATTAAGATTTCTTGTTTTAGTGAATGGATTAAAATGGCAATGACATTATGAATTTGAAAGTCGAATCTTGAATTCTGAAGACTATCATAAACACGGACAGGTGATGTTTCACTCATACCAATAGTTGAAATTGGAATCCAGCGGTTGTTTCCTTTATTCAATACCTGTACAAACTCGCCATTTTCAACTTCAAATGATAATGTCTATTGTAAAATAGTATCCTGTAACCCTCCAACATGTGGGATTGGACTTTCTACAAATGTTGAGCTGCATTTATGACCAGATCATTTAGCCACATGTCAGAAGAAAAGAATTTTTTGCTCATCGTGCTTCAGTTGATAATTACCTATCTGCAGCCAGGTATCAGATTCATTGACATTATCCAACCGATCATCAGGTATCAAGATTGTTTCCTTTTTTTAATTTTTCTCTATGCACTGCTTCTTTCTCTTCTGTTTCTGAATCTGAGCAAACCTCAATTTCACAGTCAGAAGTGACTTCTTGCTCTTCAATCCTTAGTTGCTGCAATTGATGTAATGATATTTATTACATCAATGTAAGTAATTGGCATATCAGAAGGAAATTGAAGAGAGTAAATATCTTCAAAATACCAGCAGTTTTTGAACGTACTTTTTTAGACCCTACTGCAGCTATTAAGAACAATTGATTTTCAACGATCAAATAGAGGCTCCCGATTGCTCATTTGATGATTAATTTCTTTCTTATTTGACAATTTGATAATTAATTACTTACCTTGTGTCTTTTATCTTTGCCATCTTTTCTTTGAGAAGCTTTATTTGGTCTCTTTTGCTTGGGTGTGCCAAACAGAAAACAGTTGCGTAAAATATTAATGTACACATTCAAAAAGTATTGCACCCCTTCAACGAACAAGTAATGGCGACGGAGTTGAGAACAATATGACCTTAAAAATTCAAACCATTTTTGTGAAGCCATTTGACATTAGTTTTATGTTTTAAGTTCAAGTAGCATGTTTTATTCATTGGAGTCTTTTGCAAGATGATACAAAATGGGCTTCAAAATTAGGCCCGTTGCAGTACAAAAGACGTGCAACCAAGACTTTTAAATCATTCTTTAATATTTGTGAGGGAAATTAACAGTTTTGGGCACCCTAGCAGAGAGTGAGTATCTATAATCTATAATATTCTAATTTACGCTATTCTTGTTTCCCAGACACATATAGCCTTTCCATACTAAAATCAACAAATTTGATCTAACCTTCCACTATTTTAAGTCCCTCGTTTCTCCTTATATACCAGACTAGATATGAATAGAGAATAGGGAAAATTTAACAAACATTTCTTTGAGACATTTATTATAACAAACATTTATTACCTATTGCTCCAGTTTCTAAGTCAATGGATGAGTTTCTCTGCATCCGCACATGCCTTAGCACCTACTCTTGTTTCTTTCCTTCGATTCTTTTCAATAGCAAGTTGAACATGTTGCTGCTGTTTCGTTTTTTTAGCTTGCAACTTTTATGGTCGATGTGATGTTGCAGATCGCTTGCCAAGAAATTGTTGCTCATTTTCAGCCATCAAGTTATCTTGTTTTTCCATAATTTCTCTTGTTTTATTTAATATAGTTGATAGTTTCTTTTCCAGATCAGTCAGTGCTTTCTGATCGGCAATGTTGAATGTGAGACCCTTCAGTTGGTCAAGTTTGTCTGTGCAAGTGGCACCTAATGATCTTCTGGCATAAGTGGGTGGTAATGGCAAAGCTTTCATTTCACAGATGGGCATTGGTGTGCTTGTATCAGTTTCTTCTTCCTTTATCTCATCTATTGTGGCAATATCCAAAATTGCATCGGCTGTTGGTGTTTCATCACTGTAGATGGCACACTGAGGATCCAAGGTGAAGTAGGGGGCATCTTGATATGCTGCTTGTAAGTACTCCCAAGAATACTTTTGCATATGTAATATGATTGCAAACATGTGCTTACAAGGTAGAAAATTTTGCTTCCAGTCATGACATTGACAACTTCGCATACCATTTGCGTTTAACTGCACAATGTATCCAGCTTCATTGTCTGATCCCTGACTTTTTACTCTTACAACCCCTTCTTTCTCTTCACAGATGCTGATGGATGAAATGCGGCTTGCCAGTACAATCTTCTCCATGCAACGGGCGACAAATTTTTGTGGCCTGTCCTTCAAATAGTTAGGTATCCAAGAAGTATAGCTTCTGTAACCGCCGGAGTATTGAGCATTTAAAGATGAGTACCTAAGAATAGAGTGTTGTTGATTAGCAGCTACTAGATATAGTTTTTCCATGGTAAAGCCTGCTGTAGAAGAACCCGTTTTAAATCAAATAAAAATAATGACAATAATGACAGCATAGTTACTATTTTCTTTTTCAAGTAGGAATTATGTATTTTTTCTGTATCTTGTATAATACTAACCTTTTGTACCTTTCTGGAAAAAACTGGTCAATTAGAACCGTGGCCATTCTGCTTATGGTGTTCTTGCGCTTCTTTCAAAGGTATTCGTACTTAAAGCTTTTATTTTGCCTTTCAATCCCATTGTTTGTCTTGACAAGTATTTGGAAAGCATTTTGTCTGAATGCCCAGACCCATCGCTAAGGAGAAAAAGAGTTTTTTAAATTACCGCTGAAAATCAAAGGTCAATGACACTTAGTCTCTAATATTTGAATCAATTAGCAACTCCGTAATAAGTTGATTTCAAATAGTTTGTCAAATAGAAAGAATGTCAAATAGTTTCATACCAGCTCCCTCTATTCATCGTTTAGCTATTAAAGCTAGATGGTCAGTAAGAGCCAGTATATTATTCCTTGTTAACTGATTTCGTACAGTTTGCAGTTAAAATATTGTTGCTATATATATATATATATATAAAGATGCAGCAAAGTTACTTTCTCAATGGAAATAGGTCTACTAATCGACTTTGCAAAGTACAATGCTAAAATGTGATAAATAAATAAATTAGGTAGACAGATATCAGTTATGGCTATAGGCCCCTCTGCAGTTTTTGTGTCGTACAAATGTGTAGAATTTTCTTCATTTAAAAAGTAATTAATGATATTATTAGCAAAGTTTGTATACCTTGTGATGGGAATACCAATAATTATTGAACCAATTTCCAAACATGCTGTAATTTGCCCAAATTTTAAATTGGTACAGTGCATCAACAGCATTTTCGAAATCTGTTTCGGACTCTGCGTGAGCGATTTTGCACAACCTGGCAAGAACTTCTTCTTTTACATGTGTGACTTTGTGGTCATGTTTATATTAACCCAGCAGGTCCGCGCCTGTTCTCTGTGAAAGTCACATAAGTAAACTCTGCAGCTTTCGAAAACAGACTCAATGGCATTGATCTCTTTCTCATCAAAATCGGTCATAAAATAATCCGGTTTCCAATTAGGATTACAACTTGCTAGGATGCTGATCCCTTCTTGAATTGACGCTGTTGTTTCGTGTTCACATATGAATGCCCCAACTACCTGATAATCGATGTTTGTTTTCACGCACAGGAAGAAGAGTGGCAAAGCATACTTTGTTGTTTTGTATGTCGCATCGAGCAAGCATATGTTACCATATTGATCGATGAGGTGCCGATGTTGCTCCGACTGATAAACAAGTAGTAGATTTCTTTCCTCTTCAGGATTACCAATTTCTGCTTTTGGGCGATAGTAGAAATTGTTGTTCGGCCGATTTTCTTTCCAATCTTGAATTGGAGATTCTTTTGGTCATCTTTAGAATCGTCTGGCGAAGCCTTGCTTGGTACATGTGATCCCTTACTACTTTATCGGTAGGGTGAAATCTTTGATTGTCTAGGTTTGCTGCTTGATCTTTATAATTTAAATGGACATAGCTGCGAAGATGTCTTTGCATATCGTCAACTTCATCAACACCGTCTATTACATATGTATTTATCAGTTGTATTTTTTCTGCATCCAGTGGTTGAAGTATTGAAGCAGCCTGTGGGCAGATTTGTGAACAATTACAAAGAAGAAAAGTGCTAAACTCAAAAAGGCAAATGAACTTGCAGGCGTTTCAACATTTCAGTCACAAAGTTTCATAATACTTCTATTCAAAAACTGTATATCTTAGTTTTTATTACTTTACATGTTAGGTTTACAGTTATCTCAAATCTTGAAAAAGTTTTGTCTGAAATAAAACAATAGAGAAAGGAATACATTCATGTCCTATCACCAAGACTGTCAAAACCCATCCAAGCTACAACACTGATTTGCTGCACTTACATTCCCTACTGGATGTGCGCTGTGATCTTCTGTCTTGGGCAAGGTTAAGCTGAAGCGACGTGACATTTTAACATCATTGACCTCCTTGGCTAGCGCTTCTCTGATATCAATTGATGCCATTTTTCTCCACCATGCAGAACTTTCACTTAGCTGTGGAGAAAAGGTTTAATGGGTTAAGTAATGAGTACTTCATCAGAAGGAAAATTATTAAAAGTTTCAATTAAGGTGAAATATCATGTTCTTTTTAGAACTGTCTCTGCTCCACCAGTTTTTAACTTCAAATTAGATTGCTCTATAGGCACATCCGAAAAACCAAATTATTTTCGATATGGATTTCATATACGAAATGTTCAAACACATTTAACCTAATAGTCTGGAAATTCTTGTTTCTCTTTTACAATGATTTGTGCTTTGCAATTGATTTTTTTTGTTTCTTGCGCCTGTCTGATGTTCCTGTTGTAGATGTGCTCATTACTTGCTCTCTTGAATGAAGAAAATACTTTTGTTACAGTTAATTTAATAGGAGTTCTATTTGGAATTTTTTGCTTAGTTTCCAAATTGCTCATTTAATCTTTTGAACAAAATCAATTTTGGTTTCTCTCAAAATGATGCTGATGCAAAATTCCAAGAAATGGATGCAGACCTGTTTGCAAGTCTTATCAATAGTTTGGTTGCTGTTGCCAAAGAACAAAACGCATCCAATAAGTCAAGACCCGACGAATCGAAATCACTTGCCTTTGCGGTAAAAGATTTATCCGACCTTATAAATCTTCAGTCGCAGGCTTCTCCTGGTCATGCTGCTCTTCTCCTGCCAAACCTTACACTGCCTGAATATACAGGAATTGAAGATCTTGACCGTTTTCTGGACCAGTTCAACCAGGTTCTCCGACCTTCTGGTGCAAATCCAAAGTTTTATTTAACATAGATCAAACAACAGTGCCGAAAGGATAGCAGTGCCTTCGACATTCTTTGCAATTATGACAGCAAGCATCTCTTCTGATTGCCGGCATCTCCGACCTCTGATAACTATTACAAGTTTTACAATGCTGAACTCATGGTTCTTCACTCCTAACATGGAATTCCAAAAGACCAACAAATTCGAAATCTTTTGTGCAACGTATTACACCATGCGCCAACAACACCACAAAAGCGTTTCCAATTTCGCACACTAGTTTTGTGAGACCCAACATTCTTTGGAGAAACTGATTCCAGGTATTCACATTCACAGCCGATGGAAATGAAATTGAATTAATTCATGCATTTGCCCTCAAACTACGTGAAGATATTTTGCAGGATCTTTTCGCTAGGGATTTCAACTACCCGAATTTAATGGCCCTGATTGAAGCTGGCAAACACTGCAAAACGAAAAGTACTTCACAGCCAATGTTTTACCTGTTAGCTTGTTTCTGATCACCCAAGAAAAGCACTAGCACACTGCCATTAAGTAAAAACAAAGCCTCCAGGTGACCTTTGCTTTCAATATAATAAACACTCGTGCCTTTTGTGAACTTCCTAATGGTAGATGTAAGAAAGGTTATATTCATAAGTGCACCAAATGTGGTCGCTTTAATTGTAAAGCTGTTAGTCATAATAGGACCAAGGCCAATTTGCATTATAATTCTGTTAAACCTAAATCACTACATACGAATATTGCTAAAAGTTTCAGAAACTTTAGAGTATGTTACTTTCAGGAGGAGTCTTGTACTCAACAACAGTTGTTATTCACTCTACTAAAGAGTCTAAAAAATTTTTGGTTCTGCCCTGGATGAAATCTATAAAATTTGATAATTGCTCTATATGCACCCATGTATTTTGTAAAGCTTCAAATTGGAAGGGCTCGACTTTGGTGAAAGATAGAAAAGATTGTTTTTTTTAATTGAAATGCCAACATTCTAGAAAAAGTCGTCACAATTAACACCAATAGTTTGTTATGAACTTTTTTATCACATGGAGAATTCGATAAAATCAATTGCTTTGTGTGAAGGGACAAAAAGTGGCAAGTTGTGTTTACTTTTGATTCTGTGTTTACTTTAAACGCAAGCTCCACGTTTTAACCAAAATCTATACATTTGAAAGAGGCCTCAACAAAAATATATATATTGTAGTTGACCTTGTCCTATCTTTTGCCTTCAATAAACGTTAATCGAAGGATTATATTGAAAAATGAAGTAAACAAAAAAAGTTGTGCCTTTGTTCTTTCCCGTTTAGACTGAGAAGTTGAATTTCCTTCATTTTTGGTTGAAGGCACCTATACTGTCCGAACAGCACCTCGTTGTAAAAACCTTTTTGTTTTTGAAACGTCCTACCTCTCTAATAGACTAGCTACGCTCATTGTTTAGAAACCTGGTTCAAAATTATCTGAGCAGAGGACAGGGTTTGAATATTCTCTTCGGCTAAAATTATCAGACACTTATCGCTCTTTTAATCTTTGGTTATTAATAGAATTAATCAATGTCGAAAAATCTGTCTTACAGGTTACGATTAACTTGCCTTCTGCTAAAGAGTATAAGACTTAGGTACAGAATCTAGAAATGGAAATAAGACTTACGTACAGAATCTAGAAATGGAAGTAACTGATCTGCACGAAAAAGTATCTCAAAACATTGACAAGGCACTAGCGAGATAAAAAACATATTATAGAGCTCAAAACATGATAAACGGAAAGCCAGGTTTATTCGAAGAAGGGCAGCTGGTGCTTCCTTTTAATTCACAGAAGGCGTCAAAAAAGGGTGACTCCTTGAAAAAGTCATGGAAAGGGCCTTTCAAAATCATCTCTAAAAAAATAACAAAAATGTAGAACTAAAAAAGAAGAAACAAAGGCTCGTCAGTGTGCAGCACCAGAAACCTTTTACTTTGGTTGGAGAAGCTACTATCAGCTTTCTGGTACATAAAAGTTATGTTCAAGCTTTTAAAGGAAAGGGTAGTTATCTTAAATGGATATGTGGAGATATGATTTGAAGTAGTGTCAAAACTACCTTCGTTCTGTTGCTATCTATGTTGGAAAAGTCCCTGTTATTGAAAGATTAACTGTACAAATTTATTGTCTCCAAGAAAGTTATTCTTTGCACTTTAAATTAAAACTACTGATTATGGAAAAGCTTTGCTGTTGCCATTAAAAATAGCAACTACTCCAAAAATAGCTACCATTTCAACTTTTCTATTTGTTCTAGATTGAAATCAAAACTTTGACATATCCATAATGTGTTTAATCTAATATTATCTAACATTGTAATCTAAATTCTGAGAATTTCTTTAACATAATTTTAAAAAAACTTCCAGAGTGGCGATTCACAAAGCAAGGTATTGGCAGATTTTAAAAAAAATGGGAGTAATTTTTGCTTATTTGGAATTGACAAACAACATCAATAATATTATAAAGTTTCCTTCATTGATGTCCAAATGACGAAAGACTAAGATAAGGAAAATGACCAAACATTGGTATTTGAGAGGTATCATCAACATTCTTGCTATTAATGAGTGAATTACTTGATGCATTCTGACGAAAACAGAAAAGAATTTTCAATAGGCAGCAAACAACAAAACATTGTTTTCTGTGGTGTTGTTCTTTTTAGCGATTAGCATATACAGTAAATAACAATTTGTTTTTAAATTTCCAGACGGAATTATGTAGAGCATTGACTGCAACAAAATTGCAGTTACCACTCACGAAAAAGCAATTGAGGTTTCCCATCAGTTCCACAGGAGTGGAATAGGAGGGCACTTTGGTTCTTCGAAGACAACAGCAACAATTTCACACAATTTTATGTGGAAAAACATGACAAACCACATTTTCCAGTGGGTAAGAGTTTTTGCGGAATAACAAAATAATATTCCAGACCTTGGAAGTAACTTCAGTTGTACTGGCATTAAAAATTATTTGTTAGAGCTTGATTTTATACTTGTTGCTTGATTCAGTAGATAATGGAATAAATTTGAATTTTTGAAGTTTTTAAAAGGATGTGTCCACACAATGGTGCTCATACTGCTCTTTCAAAGCTTTTTAAATTTACGTAAATAACTTGTAGCAGAGACTGTAATTTGGTGTTGCTCAACTATTTCATTTGCTGGCATGACCATTTCATGGTTTCCTCATAATCATGGCTTTTTATTGTAAGATAAAATTGTGCGAGACATGTCAGTTTTCGAGACTGAAGCTATGAAATGTGGATGTTTACCTCCAGCCAATCAAGGTATCATTACACCTGTTGTAAAACGTTTGAAGATATATCAGAAGTGAAATTTTAGTCTCAAACTATTTTAGAAGTAAGACGCTTACAAAAATAGAAGGTCTATTACATTGATTATAAATATTGGGCTCACTTCAAAATTTTTAAGATTTTCATTTAGGTTTGCAAGTAAGTGAATCATTATGATATACTGTAAATTTTTGTGATAGGTGTCAAAACCTTGGGAGATGGTTGGCATGGACTTTATTGCTTGTCCTAAAACTCCAAGTGGAAAAAAATATATCCTTACTGTTACTGTTTATTTTACGAAATGGGAAGAGGCATTGCCTTACTGTATCCTTGGTCAGAAGAGTCCTTGGTCACAGAGTGCTTAACGAAATTATTGACACGCTCTATTGACACTGAGCATCTGATAAGATCCTGAGAGATCAAGGCAGAGAGTTTGTGAACAAGGTAGTACCAGTGATAAAGTTGTAAGCACTTCAAATACTTACAGATGTGTCTAAAACATTTTTGTTGATAGTGCTTGTAGCGAAAATGCTTGTAGCGTGTTAATAGTTTTTTTAATAGCGTTAATAGTGTAATATGTTTAACCACATTTACACAAACTTTTTTCAAGGTTCAGTACAAAAACAAAAAATTAGAATTATACTCAAAATCGTATTCATGTAGACGGTACCTTCAACTAAAAGTGCTATCGAATTGCAGCTGTGAATAAAATTGTGCAATTTTAAGTAAAACAATAATAAAAGATGACTAAAATTGAAGAGCTAAAAACTGTTTTATCACTGACAGGAAAACGATGTGTTCTGCAAATATCTAAAAGTAGAGTGAAAACAAACAGCTGCCTACGATCAACTCAAAGGCTTGGATGAAAAAACGAACCAAACTGTAAAAAGGTAGGAAATAACTTCATCTAATCCTTATACACAGCTAAATATCTGAATTGAATCGAATCAATTAGAGTAATATGAATACCCAAAATGTTTAAATGTAGTGAAAATTGATGTTTGATTATGACTTTTCTACTGTATTCTTAATCTAAGTATTAAAAAATTAATGATAAGTTAATTTATTTTCAGGAAAATTGTGAACGATAAGCAAAATGTGTGGGACCTGCACCTTTACCCTGTTCTTCTTGTAATTAGGACAAGTGTGCATTGTTCAACAAAATTGTTGCCTTTCTGATTACTCTATAATCGAGAGGCAAGAAGACCAGTTCAGTTGGAAAATAATGGTGAAGATTGGTCCAAGGTGTGTGTTCTCAGAAATAAAAATATTTCAAATGAGAAATATTGATTTATCACCATTCCAATGGTTTTGGAGACTATCAAGGCACTTAATATCTTTGGTTATTAATAGAATTAATCAATGTCAAAAAATCTGTCTTACAGGTTACGATTAACTTGCTGAAGAGTATAAGACCTATATACAGAATCTAGAAATGGAAGTAACTGATCTGCATCTCAAAACATTGACAAGGCACAAGCAAGACAAACAAAATATTATAGAGCTAGAAACAGGATAAGTGGAAAGCCAGGTTTATTCGAAGAAGGGCAGCTGGTGCTTCTTCTTTATTCACAAAAGGTGTCAAAAAAGGTTGACTCCTTGAAAAAGTCACGGAAAGAGCCTTTCAAAATCATCTCTATAAAAATAACAAAAATGTAGAACTGAAAAGGCGCAAAAGGATCATCAGTGTGGAGCACCTCAAACCTTATACTTTGGTTGGAGGAACTACTTGCAGTACCGTCTGACTTTTCTGGTATGTAAAAGTTGTGTTCAAGTGCTTGAAGGAAAGGGTAGTTATCTTAAATGGAGATGTGGAGATATGATGTGTCAAAATTACCTTCCTTCTACTGCTATCTCTGTTGGAGAAGTCCCTGTTGTTGAAAGACTAACTGTACAAATTTATTGTCTCCAAGAAAGTTATTCTTTGCACCTTAAATTAAAACTGCGGATTATGGAAAAGCTTGTAACTATGTGATACAAATTGCAACAAATTCTTTGAATAAGACAATTCGACCAGAATTCAGCCAGAATTTTTAAAGTTAACTCCATCGAATTTTAGGATGATTCTAAGGTGAAACAACCTCGAATCGAGCAAGGCACACCAATAACAAATGACCAGGTAATTAGAAACATTATATTGCTGCGATTTTAATTCTAATTGCACTTTTCAATTGCATTTGTGTTAGTGTTAGAAAAGAACCAACTCAAATCAAATGTTTTTCTATTTGTAGGATATTTGGAAGATGGAACGACCTGATATTTGGATGATGAGCTTGTTATTTTTATGGTTTCAAACAAACATTGCTGCATTGGTGGAACCCGAGATCTCCGCGGGAGAACGCTTCAGGCTTGTCTACTGCGGCGCCCTCATCGGTCATGTTTGCTGTTCTTTGTATCTACATATCTATGACATTGGTACATCGTGCAACCTATGAAACATCACACAACCCACCTTTATGGTACGGGCACGACTACACAGATTTGGTTGTCCAAAAAATTATCGAGAACAAAAAGCTTTGTATACGTATTATCCAAATGGTGAAACCTCTATATAAATATTCATATGTGTTTATATGTTTATGTATATATAGAGTAATATCACACAACATATCTCACAACATTGTTATACCTATACTTGCACAGATAACACAAAAGAACTTCTGTACATGGTGCTGGAAACCACCAGCGAGGATGAACTTATTGAATGTGGCCAACGCACACCCGAAAACACTAGGCATGGCCTGTCTGGATCCCTTTCGGGACCATAAGGACATATATGTCCAAAGTGGCAATTGACAGGTAATTTGAGAATATCTAGACAAAAAGTCCAAAATAATTGCAAAATAGACATTTTTCAAGCTGAAGTAAAATGTTTTATATAAATAGAAAAGTATAAATCCTTTTCAAAGTCTCTTGTGGTAGTTATAAAAACAGTCAATGCAAAGAAAAATTTCGCATTTTGTACATTTGTAAAAGACCTTGCTTCCACAACCATTCTTGCAAATTCCTCTTTTCTCAGATTTGACAACAAAATGCTGATTGCCATCAAACCTCTTTGTAGCATTTGGCTGTTGACCAGCTTCTCTCTTTCTTGCAGAAAATGTTCCAACAAGACTTTGAAATAGCTCGATCCGGAACTCTTTTTGCCCCTGCTTTTTTGCATCTAGCTGATATTGTTCCAGGATCCAACCGTTTACAATTGCTTGCTTGAACAAGTCCAAAAAGATGGGCACCCACCATCTGTAAGATTTTCTTGACAAATACTGGTAGGCTATCATTTGATCATTGGTGTCAACTCCACCCATTCTCTTTCTATATTGAATGACACACGGTGGGAATGTTCTTGTGGTTTTTTCAGCAGTGCCTTTTTGGGATTTTGTAACAAAATCAGTTTCTGATGGCACTGCTCTGCTCATAGAACTAATGAGGAGAACCTCTTTGGTGTCTTTCCACTTGGTAACCACAGTCTGTGGATCTTTCATCCTCCAAATCATTTCCCCTGTCTCTAGCTTTGCATTTTTCACCTCTATTGGCAAACCAGCACGATTAGGTCGAATTGTTGCCGTAGCAAGTTTACCTCTTTCAAACAGCTGATCTATAAGGTCAACTGATGAAAAAAAGTTGTCAAAAAACAACATCCACGGCTGCCCCAGTTGTAGTTCTTTTGCCAACTTCAAAACAACATGTTGACCTAGCTAGTCCAACCTCCCGTTCAGCTCCTTTGCCTGTATATATATATCAAACGCATATAAATATGCCGAAACAGAGTCAACAAGTTTCCACATTTTGAAGCCCCATTTGTTTGGCTTGTCCTTCATGTATTGCTTGATAGAACTTCTGCCAGTAAATGGAATCATGCCCTCATCTATACTATTTTGCTGGTGTGGTACCCAAAACTGTTTGAAGGATTGCTGCAGCAAATTCACCACTGGCCTTACTTTGTGCAGTTTGTCATGATTGGGATCATTCTTTGGTAATGCCATCGTATTGTCATTGCAATGCAGATATCTGAACAAGTCAGTGAATCTGTTTCGACTGAAAACACTACTGATTCTCTCTTGGCCAAGTGCCTCTGACCAATAATTCCGTATATCACTCAGCTGACAGAGGCCCATGTAAATAAGACATCCAAAAAATGCCCTCATCTCCTCAACACTTGTTGGTGTCCATCTCATTTTTGATGATGATGCTGTGAAGGGATGACTCAACTTTTGCTCAGCATATCTGTTTCATAAACAATCAGTTCCATGATATCAGGTGTAAAAAGCAGGTCAAAAAAAATTAGCTGCCGTTGCATCTTTGCCAAGCGTAATAGTTGGGCCAGACTTTTTTCTGAATGTTGGAATATGTATTTTTCGCTCAATTTCATCCCAAATCAGCCCATTAGTGTCAAAGTCTAACAAACGATCAATAATGTCTTGTTTTTTCCCTGTAGTGGCAAGTCCACCAACTTTACAAAACTCCTTGAGCTCTGCAACGTTTATTCCAGAATAATCGCTGACCAACGTTTCTTCAAAATCTTCCTCATCGACAACAAAGTCAGGGCCTTCACCTTCGCTATCCAACGCCATTTTGAACTGAAATATGGCACAGAGATTCCCGGATGTATATGGCTCAAAACGAGGCTATTTACTAAAGGGTACCCTGACGTTGAAAAATTTTTCAGGGCTTTGAAAATGCGAAATCCGCCAACATTTCAGACAAGTGCGAGTAGCTTCTACCACCAGGACAAATCTGAAGAATTTCAGAGACACGCAGTGAAAGGTCGATATACCAATTGAAATAGGTATTTCTTAAATAAAACCACCGGTAAGTAATTTAAGAGAATAGAAAAGAGAAAATTGCAAGGCCTCAAGTGTGGTTGACTATGTGATGTTTAAAATGATGTTTAATATGAAATTTAATATGGAAAAATGTTTTTGCCATTAAGAAAAGGAAAAAAATTATTTTTTTATTGGCAAATATCCTGTGATTTAGCTGGTCGCTTCATCAAAGCCTTTTTGCAAACATCAATTCGACTACAATATATGACAAACCTTCACTACAATATACATAAAATGTTTAATGAAACACAATGTTTGAAAGTAAATAGTTTGGTTAGGAATTAGTTTCAATATCAATACATGTAGTTTTGTATCACTGCACAGTTACTAGAAAATATATGTTCAAAAAGTTTGAACTTCTCTCTGTTTGTCTGACGTGAAGGGGCTGGTGTTTCATCAATCTTATTCAAATTTGCTATTTGGCCATATTTGACACCCCCAACATTCCCAGGAATAGGTGTGACAGCTAGCTTGATCCCGATTGAATTGTCACTATATCCAAAATCTTTTAATTTTAGGGCTTGTCTTTGCATAGGCTTAAGCTTCTTTATTGGCCAAAGTAATTCTCAAGTTCATCTTGCGAAAAAAGCTCTGACAAGACATCATCAACCCCATTTCATAGCAGGTACAGAGTGCATTCAACCAGAGAATGGCATGCAATTTTCAAGCCTGCAAAATTTTAAGTGAAAACATACTTGCCCTTTTCTTGTCAGTGAAACTCCGTTTGCGTTCCTGGATGGACTTTTTTCATTCAATGAAATACACCAGAAAGAAGTTGATAAGCCAGTAAAACCTTATATCATCAGTTGTTGTCTAAGGTTTCAGGAATGCCTTCTGTTTCACTGGATGTTCTTTTTTGTTTTGTTCATTCGTGCAATCAAAGAACTGGTCCAACATTGAGCAAAATTGGTAGTTGCAGCAGCTTCCGGGGGCGCATATGCAAATAGCACTTTAGCAACTGATGAACTCAAAACCTGAGTATCAAGTTTAACATTCAAACAGAAAAAGAATTTTGTCTCACATGCTTGAATTTAGTATTCACTTGGCTTTTGAAGGAGCTGAAGACCACATTCTTCGTCCTCATTGTACATCTGGGTAAGGTGAGTCCACATAATAAAATGACCATCATTCCACATGAATCTTGTCCCAGTACCTGCACCAGAATTGGCAAATCAGTTCCTGGCTGTTTTCATGAGGTGCTGGGCATCAGAGAAAAGGTAAATGTTTCTTGGCTCTCTGCTAAACAAATATCTAACTTTGAATGTAATATCTGCCTTTTTCCGTTCTTTTGCCTCTAGCAGCTTCCTCATCTTAAACAGCTTGCGATTAGATGATGCACCATCACAAGTTTCAGCATCTACCTTTAAGCCACAAGTTAGCTCAAGGATACTACTAGCTTTTCACAGAACCGGAAACATTTGGAAGCAAGTGCCTCCTGTTGTTACAAAAGTTGCAAGACTGAATTTGAAAGGATTGGTTAGACCTCTCACCATGAGGACCAAAACATTGTTAGCTAGATCTGTTCCTTCTAGTGTTGCAACATTTAGTCACCAAGGTCAACAAATCCTTTGAGATCCCCTGTGTTCTTATCCCAAACCAAATCTTGCTGTATTCTCATTTCGTGGAAGGAAATGACCACATATTTTTTTTTCTCAGAAAAATTCTTTGTTTCATGGCAAAGCTCTTTTATGATTTCATGGTTGAAACCACGGTGTGTGCAAATATAGTTCTTAAAGTCTCGAAGGCGACGTCAACTAGGAAAGATTAAGAATCCTGTCTCCTTACCTTCATTAAAACGAATGTCATCATATGCTGCTGGTGACCAGATTGAAGCAATATCTGATCAGTATAATATGGTATCTAACCCCATTCTTTTCAGTACCAATATATTTTAACTGCTCCTCCCAAAACAGCTTTGTAAAAGTTGACACAGTTTGGAGGCTAGCTTGAATCATTATAGACTGTATGTCTGTTATGTTGATCACTAACTGGAACAGACTGGGATTCAATTTCTGTTTTGAGGCTTGCTATTTCCTTATTAAGAAGTTTGTTTTCGTGACGATGCTGCTTAAGTGCTAATTTTACTTTCATGGGTGAAGTAAATTGAATCAGAGCATTCAACTTTGCTGGGGTAGCAAGGTTTTTTCTTTCTTTTGAGCATATTTGTTTTCTTCTTGAATAATTGGCAACATTCAGTGCATGCATCCCTATCTGAAAACAATTATCAAGCAGCCAGATGACCTTTAAACTACTTTTTGGCAAAGCAGATTACTGCTACTTGACATGTTACCAAATTGCATTGAAACAACAAGATGAATGAAAGCATGTGGAGTTTGTAGGTCTGCTTATGTTATCCCAGAACAGATAAAATTGTGCTCTTACTCAGATATCAAGCTTGAAATTTTCCATGCTTCCTGAATACTCCCTGTGAAGTATATTTTCCGGTGAAATGAGTGACCCGTAAACTCTGATAGCAAAGATTAAATCAGCATTTACATGTATCTCAAATGAGCTTATGGTATACTGAGCCTGTCTTTGTGACACCAACATGGTCTGGTCAGGTAACAAGTCATTTCATCACTTAGGCCGGAACTTTCACTAATGAGATATGTCTATGACTATGCTGAAGAAAAACTACAACTTTCTCAACAAGCATGTTTGGAATGAATTATCAATATCCAACATGCAGGTTTGAAAACTACTCAGATTTAACAATAAAACATGACTCAGACTTTATTCTATTTTAAGCTGTCTTTTTATTGCATCATTCCATAGCCACTATTGTTGTCGTCAGTCCTTTTTTGTTTCAAGTAATTATTTTGTTATCTTAATTGAGGTGTGTTGTCATGTGATTTTTATGCTGTGCCCTTGTTTGTGAATTCAGTCGTTATGTGAACCAGGAAGTTAAGTTGTGTCGTATCGTTCAGTTGAAGTCGCCTATAGTTGCATTTAAAGTTGCCGTTACAAAAAAGTTGTTTGGTTATTGAAAGTTAAGTTGGAACTGCCGTCGTTTGAAAATCAAAGATTCTTTTGCCTATCCCTACCTGTAAAACATAGTAGTTTTACATTGGTGCCCTCCAAGAGAAGAACTCACAGCCTTCTGTTGGAGAGCGGTGGAGAGCATGATGTCGCTAGAACAATTCAAGGTGCTGGTCTTGGATATGGTAAGCACGATTTGTGCTGAAATGGCTGAAATGGCTGAAAGGGTGCGGCTGGCGGAGGAAAAAGCCAGCAACCCCTTTGTCAACCGCACCAATGTGTACTGAGCAGAAGATGGGAGGCCAATCTGCTACTGTTGCTTCCGGGTTGGCCATGTTGCAAAATATTGCTGGGACAGACGATATTCGTGTCATCACAATGGTGAGGAGCTGCCTCCGATGGAAGTTTTCCCTTCAGTAGTTGCAGCCCTTGACCTCACTGTACGCGACAATACTCTGAAGAAAATCCAGCAGACATCGGTAGTCAAGGAGCAGGTAACTGGCAAGCGCACAAGAAGTGGATGAGAGGGCCAACATTGCTAAGAATACCAGAACTGTGGCCAGCCATGATTCCAACAAAAGTGAGTGGGGACTCAGATTCAGAGAAACAGATTATGATTAAAAAGAGATTATGCAATTATCCGTTGTGAGAGAAGTAGACACAATAGATACCCTACTTAAAAGAAAGACCTGGCAGACCACTGTCAGAGTACTGGCCTATGTGAAGAGATTCATAAACCATTCAAAGAGCAGTCAGAGAGCCAAAGACACATTTACAACTTCAGAGATCCAAAATCAAATCAGCTTCATGATAAAAAGGGCACAACAAGATGCAGAAAGTTAATTCATTTCTGAGAAACCATAGATGAATATGGCGGCGAACGATCAAATCAATTTTTCTTTAACGTCTCTTGGGTCAAGAATACAGATGTCCTTTTGGCATTGATTTCTCTGCATCAGCTAGCTCAATATGGTGGATATCAAATTCCAATCAGTGGAAATATTGACCAACAACAGGAGCAGCAGTCTGTGTTGCAAGAAGAAAGTGTAGAAAAGGTAGGCCATTGTATGAAGTCACAAACCTGTCACTAAATATAGGGGTGTTTTTATCTTTGTTTTTGATTCTTTATATTTGAACATTGGATGTTTTCTCAAAGGGAACACGGGAACAAGCACCAACCCCATGTATGGTGACCTTATGTTTTCTCTGATTAATTTTCGCAAAACACCATTTTCAAACAATGCAAGTCTCAGACTTAGGAAATAATTGACCTCGTGGTCAGAGATATTATTGTTATAAGACTATACAAGTACCTAAAATAATTTTTATGCATTAAGAAATGCCTGTCCATCCACGTTAAACATGTATTCCAAGATCAGAATTTTATACGGTTGGCTGGTGATCCTTATACCTAGTTTTAGGGTTTTTACATTCTTACATTCCAGTACTAGCTGTACTCGGTCAAGAAGAACCAGGTACACATTTAGCTTCAGTAAATTTCATATTCATATGCTTCGTCGACCATTCACTGTCAGGTGTGTTTTCACAGTTATGTAATTCGTTGTAATGAAAACACCAGTAGTTACGTACGCAATGTTATATTATACATGTTAAATGCTTCACTGAACTGTATCATAGAAAAGACGTGAACGTAAAATAAACAAGGGAGAGGAGTCGTAGTAAAGTAGTAGGAAACATTGTATAAGGAAGAATCAAGGAAAGATATTCGAAGATCAACCAGTGTGTATCTTTGTCTCATATTCTGGCCCGACACACCTGTATAGGTGGACAACAATGAACGCCACCATCCTTAGCAAATGAACAGCACCACGAATAAATTTTACAAATAACAAACCGCACCGTAAATACTACCTCACAACATTATGATAAGAGGATAATAAATTTAATTTTTTGCATCTTCTAGGAAACCCACCAATAACTTGTTCACAAAGAATTAGTTCACATACTACTTAGAATATATGATTTCTGAAGCTTTATTTTTCTCAGTGTTGGCCAATAGATACATAATATAATACCTCATTAATTTT
The DNA here is from genome assembly GCF_057945365.1 of Rhopilema esculentum. Classification (NCBI taxonomy): domain Eukaryota; kingdom Metazoa; phylum Cnidaria; class Scyphozoa; order Rhizostomeae; family Rhizostomatidae; genus Rhopilema; species Rhopilema esculentum. The sequence continues at coordinate 1,717,590 of NC_142834.1, read as the reverse complement.
AGGAATATACAACTTTTGAGAAAGAAGCCTATTTGGAAGCTGTACGTGCATTGCCTTGCCTTTGGAATATAAATTAGTCAACTGCTTTGCTTTGATAATAAAGCTAACCGCTTTGATAAAATGATAGAGCTTTTGGTATCAAAAGTAAAAAGTGTGTCATCAGCTAAAAATAAAATACAGATTTTGATACTTGCCCCTACAGACTGATCTCACAAAAAGGTCATGGACATTTTTGGCGTTTCAGAGTATGTTGTACGTCAGGCTAGCCAATTGTGTTTAGAAAGTGGTATTCTTGCTGAGGTAGAACCAAAAAAGGGCAAGTCTTTGGCTGCTGATATCATTCAAATAGTCAAAGCTTTTTATCAGGATGATGAATATACAGGACTGATGCCAGGCATGAAAGACCACCTTGTACATCAGCAGAAAATGCTCATCTTGCGAATACTTAAAGAGCTCTTCAAAGCATTCAAGGAACAGAATCCAACAATTGCAATGGGGTTCTCAAATTTTAGCAGCTTCAAACCAAAATGGTGTATTATTGCTGGTAGTTCAGGTACGCATGCTGTATGTGTCTGCACCGTTCACCAAAACATAAAGTTGTTGTTGGCACCAATGAACATCAAATACAAAGATTTAATGAAATATATTGTTTGTGATAAGAGCAGGAGAGACTGAATCATCCACAGATGCCCAAATTGTCCCAAATCTTTCAAGCTACTAGAAGAATTCTTGTATGAAACACTTGAAGAGTTTGAGGATGCAGAGGTTATTGAGTTTTCTCAATGGACAACCACTGACAGATCAACTCTGACAACGCAAAGGGAATCATATCCTGCATATATTGATTTAGTTGGTTCAAAACTGAATAAGTTAGCACCCCACTCTTACATAGCTAAAGCCCAGTCAAGATACTTGAAGCAAAAAAAGGAGGAATTGGAGAAAAATGATGTGCTGTTTCTTGGGGATTTTGCCGAGAACTATAAATGCATAGTGCAAGACGAGGTTCAAAGCTTCCACTGGAGTAACTTGCAGTGCACTTTACATCCAGTAGTTATTTACTACAAGGATGCAAGTGCTGTGCAACATAAATCTTCCTGCATAATTTCAAGTGACTACACACATGATGTAGCATGTGTTTATATGGTGCAGAAGAAAATTATCCACCAAATCAAAGCCACAATGCCAAATATATTAAAGATTGAGTATTTTTCTGATGGTTGTGCAGGGCAATACAAGAACTGCAAGAACTTTGTCAACCTGTGCAACCATCAGAAAGATTTTGGACTTAATGCAAAGTGGAATTTCTTTGCAACGAGTCATGGCAAACAACCACGTGATGGCATTGGTGGGACTGTGAAAAGGATGGTTGCAAAAGTAAGTCTTCAAAGAACGATTGATCAGCAAATCCTTTCAAACTGAGTCCATGTACGAGTTCTTCAATTCTTTTGCTAAAGGTGTCAACTTTATTCTGATTGAGAAGGAGGAAAAAGATAAAGAAAGAAGTAACCTTATTAAAAGATTGAAGATGCAACAACAGTCCCAGGAACTCAAAGTTTTCATCAGTTCAATCCACTTGGAGGAAGTAGAATTGCCATGAAACTATGAGCTGATCTACAACTTCTCTGCTGGTGCTGAAACAAAAGTAGTGCAATGCGTTGTTTCAGGATATCTTTGTTGCAAGTGCGACAACAAGTTCTGGATTGGCATTGTTCTGGAAATTGAAACTGAGAACGATGACTTGCTAATAAAGTTCATGCACCCAGCTCTCCCATCACACTCTTTTTACTGGGATCAGGATTTTGAAGATACATGTTTAGTGCCATCTCAGATATATTTTTCACTGTTGAAGTTCCTACAACGCCAAATGGACGAGTTTAACACTTGGCCGAGACAGATACAATTTCTGTGCAAAAAGCAATTTATGCAAAAACATTTTAAATCGACATGAATAAGATTCTGTGCTTTCACCTCCTAGCCCAGGTAGTTGTGTTGAGGTTACAAAACAAACACCCAAGCCTGGCAGAAAAAGATAAGGGGAAACACAGGAAACAGCATTGACACAGTCATTCAGCATAAGCGTCAAATCTTGATTGGCTAGGAAAGGAATCACGGCCACGGGAATCGTCTTCGAACTGAACCAATAAGGTTGCGAGAAAGTCTTCGAGAAGCACGTTTTTTGGCCTCATGAACCCCCTCTCTTTAAAAAGAATCTGATCACTCATACAGTAGGGGAATGGGATAAAACTTGGCTATTTTAATCCAATGACCCCGACGCACATTTCCAGAAAGAGCAAACGCACGATCTCAAGTTTTGCGAAAGTTATGGAGGGAATTGTCAAATCTTGCGCCATCGGCCTTTTCCGTGTTATCATGGTTGAATTCTGGGATTTGACAGACGTGTTTTGCTGAGTTTATTCTACAGGGAGCTGTATTTTGACGGGAAAACTATTGCAAAGAGTTTTGAATCTGTGATGGATTGGCAACAGGTATTTTCATGTGCATCGATACTGTAAACTCTAGTCATAGAAACACAAAATGTTGCATGGGGGGTTGTAGCTGGATGAAGCAGAATGTTAATACCCACGGGGCTTTGATTACAACTTTCACGTGTTTTGGTCGAAATTTAAATGGGGTGAAAACAACTAGAGTTTACTGTATCAATAATTTATAGCATAGTTAGGCCACTTTTCTGTCTTTAGTAAAATCGATTTTCGAGTTTTTAATAATTCAAATAGGACCATTTATGAGGCCCCAGCTACAAATTTCTTGTTGAATTTGTAGGCACGATTCTCCAGCGTCCAGGTTGTCTTCTTCCACAATTTCATCATCGGTAATGTCATCATCTTGGTGCGCATTCGACGTTGGAGTTTCTTTGATGTCTGGATTGAAGATAGATTCCTTCGCTGTTGAGGCTAGGGTCTTCATGGCCTTGAGAATCTCCTCACTGCAAACTGTACATGCCCGTTTCTCTTCACCGGACAAGCATTCAGTGTGGAAGGAGTGCCCACATGTCTGGAACAATATGATGCCAGATCCTGTCTCTTGGTGTGTACAGTCGGCTAAGTCGCATTTGCTACAACGAAAAATTTTGTTTAAGTTCCAGACATTTTATAAAAATTTCGTATAAGTGGAGCATATCATTTTATTGTAATTTTGAAGGTAATTATTATGAAACAATGAGACCTAGCAATAATTTGTGTTCTGTTCAAAACATATTTTACTTTGCATTTAGTTGTTTTTCGGTAAGTAGCTATAGATTTTTAACTTCACAATACTAAAAAAATTGATTTTGACACCAGCTCATTTTAAATAATCAGTAAAGAGTTTATTTCTAAACTTGAAATTGGCTAGGTAAATAGGACAAGGAATTGAAACAAATCCAAGGGTATATGATTTTGGATATTGTATACTTATAAACAGTTGTATACTAAGCAAAGTACTTATATTTTATATATGCACTAAAAACAATTTTTAAAGATTTTTTGCTAAAGTGTTTTTATCTATTTGGCAGTTTGCCCAGCTCTCGGTGCTACAAACCTTAAAGGATTTGGTTCCTTCCCTGCAAACTGAAATCCTACTGGTAGCACTTTCGATGAAACAATGGTTTCTCCATATATATGAGGCAGTTTCCAATATGTCATGCCTTTTTGCCGATTTGCTGGGCGATTGACTTGGGATGCTGCATTTGGCTGTTCCTTTATACTTTTTAAAATGTTGAAAATAAATTTGGATGCCTTGATTTTCAGCTGTTTGAGTTTTGAACTTCTGAAGTTAAATTTTTTTGGCCTCACAAATGCTGATGAAAATTTAGCTGATGAAAATTTAGCTGATGTTGTCTTGTTGCTGTCAACTCCTTTGGCCTTTCTTGAGATCAGTTCAGCATCATCAGATTGCACTGTTTGTGATCTTAAGAGAGAGTGGAAGTTCTCCACTGGGTATTCATCAAAAGCATTGAGGCATCTTAAAAGAGCTTGAAAAAGTGGATGATTGTTAGCCTTCCAAAACAGAATATTACTTAGCCAGACCAAAGGAGCTTTGTTATAATGATGTCTTTTGTAGCAAAAGAACATTAACCAACACCTCAACACTGCATCCAGGTACTCAGAGGTTCTACCAGTTTTAAAGATGACTGAGTAGATAGACAGTACAAGTGGAAGGTAAATGTCTAAGATGTTCAAGAGAGTTAAGAACTCTATGCTTTTGCAATTGGAGAAAATGACAATTACTTGTTCTCTGATGAGTGTCCACCCACCATAAAGTATCTCTAACAGCAAATAAATTCTCCATGGTTTAGGCTTGTTTGCAAGTTGCTTTTTATCACCAAAGATAAAGGAATAGAACATTTTAAAGAAGTCAATGTTTAGAAGGCAAACACATTCTCTCGCATTCAGCTGAATATGCAGAGGACCAATCATTGGTATAATGTTTTTCAAGCAAGATGGAAAGTTTTCAGGAATGTTATACTGAACCTGTCACATGTCTCATAATTGAGCAGGCCAGTCCCCAGGCTGGGGGCAAAGAAAGTACTGAAGATAATTTTGAAGACCAAGTTTCAAGGCATGAGCAGAAGTTTTGAGAAAGTCGTCAAAACTTCTCAATTTTTGCTCAACCTCATCTACAAGTTTGCAATTTTCCATCTTTCGCAGAGATTTTGTGCTGGTTTGATCCTGTTGGTAATCATGGATTTCTAAGCGGCTTCTTTCAATCTCAGGGTTGAAAAATGATGATTTGACCCAGTATGGCATGATGGTTGCAAAAGAAGAAAGCAAGTTTGGTAAATTTTCTTTCAAATGATTTTCCAGGATTTCAATGCTTATCCCATCTTGATTCAAGAAGCTGGCATCAGTATAAGAGATAGCAGGTATTGATGGAAACTTTTTAGAAGTATGGTTGCCATTTTTGTTGCTGTTGAAGTTACCTGAAATAAAACCAAAAATTAAACCTATGATAATTTTACAAGCTAATAACAATTGCACAATGCCAATATATTCTTATGCAGATGTTAGGGAGAAGAGCAATTTTTTGCAACAAAACTTTGCAAGCCAAGATTCTGCAAGTCAAGTGTATAAACATATGTCAAATACACAAAGTTTAATCAACTCAAGTCATCTTGAATTACTTTTTAAAGATGAGTTATACCTGGTCTTTTGGTCAACGAATGGTATGCACATTGGTGTAATCATCTATCATCAGTGTCAGGAGACATTTCTTTTCGATGGCTTCATCAATGAATTTAATGACAGTTGACTCATGGGAATCTGCTGTTCTAATCAAGTCCCTTCTTTGGGTCGATTTGGAAACAGATATGCCACTTTGATTTAAGATTGCAAGCCCAGATTCACTGATTCCCTTTCCTGTCATATTTTGGGCAAACATTTTCTGGAACCAATTGGCTTTTTGGGACTGTCCATACACCAACATGTATGTTATGGCGACAGCTTTCTTTTCATTTTGCTCTTTCTTGAAAGGCGTCTGGTGTTCCTGTGACATTGCTGTTGTGATGGCATGAAACAGCTTTGTTGCACCTGCAGTCCTGCAAACCTCCTGGATCTTTTCTGGCTCAAATGGAGGAATGGTTTCGCTACTTCCATAGCTAAACCACAGCTGCTCACGGAGAAGTTTAACCTCCAGTTGCAAGTCAACGCTGCTTGTTATGACCTTTTCCAGCTTGGGAAGAATGCTAGTGGGGATGTAAACAAATTCATTTGATACCTCCACAGCACCTATGCCATCAAGGACTTCATCATGAACACCTTCTGTTGGTATATACTTTATCATTTCTTTTGGAACTAAGCAAAATGTTTTACCATTGATGGTTGCTTCCTCAAACAATGGCTGTTGAATCTCATCTGCAGATTGAGGTTCCTCATGGAGAACATCCACAGAAAATTCTTGCGAGCCAAAATTGCTAGCTTGAGATGATTGGCTTGATTCATAGTCTACAATGTTTTCCTTCAACTGAAATTAAGTTATTAAAAGATAGTTTTATCTGAAGAAGAGACACACGAAAATATCAAGATGACCATACAAAAAGTAGATGTTTTGAAGACCTTAGTGGAACTACAATTATTTCATAATGAAATGAAATTAGCATTTGCGTTATTGCTGCTTCATGTGTCTGAATTACCATAAATCCTCCAATAAGCCCCTACTGCTACTGTAAATCCTAGAATTTGCCCCCCTCAATTTGTTAATTTTTGCTATCTAAGGTTGCCTTTGGTGTTTTATTGAAATTCATACTTATGGTAATAATTAATTAAATGTTCAGATTCATGGTTTGTCAGATTTAGGGGGGCAAAACCACTCAATTATTTCCCTTGCCTAAATTTTGAAACTTGACGAGATTTTGTTTAAATAAGTTTAGCAGTTTTTTCATGTAAATACTGTATTAGTGCTAGGAAGTGCCCCTCATTTTAAAATGCTATGTAACAAAATACCCCTTCCCTTCAATGCTAAAAACTTTTGTTCAAACTTTTAAATGAATGCAATCTTAGTAAGGCATTTGTTATGAAAATGTAGAGACAATTAATCAAGCATAATTGAAATATCTGTGTTTAAAGGCCTCCTTTGAGGACACACCCCTCTTATTATAATAATTATTGTGTCCTTACCTTTCTATAAGAGTGTAAAGCTTCAAAGTTAGTTGGTAGTTTGGATGTATATGTCCGTTTGTTCCAGCACTTTATCAGGCAGTCGGTACAAAACTTGTCCCTGAGTTTCCTGCTTTTTTGTTCAAACGCAGTATAAAAAACACTTTTCTGGCCAACTATGAACTTTAAATTAAGAAAAACATTCGAATTACTTCTCCATTCGTCATGTTTAGAATTGGCACATTGCGTATTATATTTTCTTCCCATTTCTGAAAATTATCAATTTCGTAACATGCGAAAACGAGTGTTTCGATTATTTTTTCCCCACCTACAACCTGTGTATGGGCAGCGGGGGTAACACACCCCGTTGTCAGGAATTCGATTTTTGTAATAAAATCTTACACTTTAAGACAATAGACATATTGTTTAATTGACAATTGACAATAGATATTTTGTTTTACCAGATGTACTTTTTATTCCTTCTTGATCTTTATTTGGGATTAACTGGATTCGATCCACATTTCGCGTCAAAATTGTTTTTCCGATTCACACTATATCATCGTAAATGTCACGTGAGTTTTACGAAGTTTGCATGTTTGTGGATGTTATCTTGCGAAACAGTTATATGAATTTTGTATCACCTAAGATTATGGTTGCCAAACCAACAGCTTTGTAAGTACCATGTTTTAATATTCTAATTAATTTGAAATGCTATTGAAGTTTACCACCCTATGGATCTTATATTTGAACGGATTCTTATTGGCGATACTAATAGGCCATATCAACATTAGCGAAACATGTTGTGGAGAGAACATTTTAAGAAGCGTGAAAAGAAATGTTCAGGGTTTAATTTGATACTATGTTGTCATGTAGGTATTTAGATTATTCAAGTAACCATATTATTTTGTTAGATATTTATCAAAATTTACAAGTGCGATAACTTTTGCAAAACTTGAGATCGCGCGTTTGCTCTTTCTTGAAATGTGCGTCGGGGTCATTGGATTAAAATAGCCAAGTTTTATCCCATTCCCCCACTGTATGTGTGATCAGATTCTTTTTAAAAGGAGGGGGTTCATGAGGCCAAAAAACGTGCTTCTCGAAGACTTTCTCGCAACCTTATTGGTTCAGTTCGAAGATGATTCCTGTGGCGGTGATTCCTTTCCTAGCCAATCAAGATTTGACGCTTATGCTCAGTCATTCAAAGAATGTGACAAACTATTTAAAACCACATTGGTAGAAGTAAATGATGAGGATTAATTATACTGTTGTAGCTTAATCCCAATAATGACAGAATTTCCAAAAAGGCAAAAAAGATTGCCTAAAATTAAGATTAGTCAACTTCTTTTTTATCTCCAATTTGAGGATGAATAAAATTTCATTAAAGTACCAAGGTTGGGGTCCTGGGGTGTTCTCCCCACCTAGGGTGTTCAACAATTGTGTAATTCTGTCCTTTCAGATTTGACATTCAGTGCTTCAAAATGGCATGCAGAACAATCTATCCCATCGACTAAAGAATAAAGTTTGATGAAAGATGGATCAATATACCTTGACATAAACATGATAATCAGAAAGGAATTATCTAATTAATAATGTACTTTCAATGTAAATGGTTTATTACGGTACTCTAGTTACTCTTTCCAATTGCCAATCCAGAGAACCATCTTAAAACAAAATAGTTTTTAAATTATCCCATACTTATTTTGCTTCCCTTGAATAATTATTTTACCCTTGTGGTGATATTGGTTGTAAGCCATCAATACTGTCTTCCTTGCACCAGTCACCAGCAGTTACACTAGATCTTATTTCCCCATTAGCATAAGATGTTGGGCAATAGCTATAGTTATCTTCATCGTTGGAGGTGCATTTCTGCATCAAATAGTTATGTAAAGCAACAACAGCCTTTGTTATTAAAATCACTTTTTGTGTTTTTGCTATTATTGGTCTTCTAAACACCCTGAACCTGGTGGTAGCTATCCCAAATGTGCTTTCAATAACTCTCCTTGCTCTTGACAGCCTATAATTGAAGATTTTTTGATAATTCTGGCAAATTTTGGTTAGGATATGGCTTCATCATATGATTTTTTAAACAAAATGCGTCATCTGCAACAAATACATAAGGAAGTACTTGTAATGAATTCTGGCCAACGTTTTCAGGCTGAGGGATATTCAGTTTATTATTTTCAATGGCATAGCCATAGACTGTTGCTATATACACTGCCATCACTTTGACGAACAGAATCCCCTATGTCTACAAGAATAAACTCTAACTGTGCATTAGCAGAATACTATGGGTCTTCTTGTAATCAAAATAAGCTGACCCACTATCGTGTGGAGCTTGCATCACAACATGCTTCCCATCGATAGCACCAAAGGCATTGGGAAAATTCCATTTTCTTTCAAATTCCTGTGCAGTGACCTTCCATTCCTCTTCTGTGCTTGGGGGTCAAGGAATTTTTCTGCAACCAAGCAAGCCCATAAAGCACTGCACGTCTCTGTAATGATTCTGCCTATGGTTGATGGACTCATCCTATAGCTAGCTGCAATCGTGCACCTGTTACCAGATATCTCAGCGTAACTCCCATTCTTTCCCTAGGGCCAGCCAAATCACGCATAACGGTTTTTCCTTTGAGATTTTTGGACCAACTAAGGATAACAGTTCTTCAAACGTTGAGGTCTCTTACCAACAGATGAAATTCTCCTTTCTTTAAACGATTTTCGTAGACTTTTCTAACCCAAAAACCTTTCCTTTTCTTACGCTTCAACTCTAATAATTTCAAAATTGTTAATTTCTTTTTTATCAATAAAACTTTATTCACATTGACCATGCTTGAAGTTTTGGAAATTGGCACCTAAAATTTACCTTGATAGACAAAATTTCCAATTCACTGCGAAATCGCCGAAAAGCCCAAAAAGCAGGAGAAGCAACATGGGGGAATGCAAAGCCTTTTTTAGGTATGTAAAAAGAATGAATGTTAAGAATAGAAATGATGGAGAAGAAGATCAAGGCGACTTAAGGCAACATCAAATTTTAAAATTACAAAATTAACACCGGTCAGTAAACAGAAAAGGCTTCTGGCAAATTCTTGGAAAATAGGGGATTTGCAAATTATGAAATAAATATAAATTGCTTTATCTTTTCGAAATATATTTTTATGGTCAATCAATCGTAGAATTACTTTTTTAGGTTTTGAATATAAGGAAAGTTTAAATAAATAGACAACAATTACAACTTTTCTTGTGCAGGGCAAACTAATTCATTTGTTTGTCAACTTTTATGCAAGATATTTTTTTGGATTGCTAGTTTGTACCCCTTGGTCCATGACAAAAAGAAATATGAAGTGGAGAGACATCAATACGCAGGACTGGCAGTCCAAAGCGCTGGATCATCAATCATGGAGGACAGTCATTCAACCATAAAAGTAGAACAGACATCATTGTCAACCGACGGACTGCAAATGATGATGATGATAACCCCTTGGTCCAAAATCTCTATGTTCACACCCCCTGGTGGAAGAACATTCATGAAGAGTTATTATATTTTTCTTTTGATTTGAAATGACTGTCTTTCATTTGCAATTTCAGGAAAGCAAAATGCCAATGGCCATCGTTGGAGCATGATAACATACCGTGTTGGTCTGTTTAAAAATAATATACCATTATTTTTATTAACAAGAAATGCTCTCCCTCCTTCATAAGTTATTTCTTACTGAGATATTCCTTCAAGAAATTTCCTGGATACTATCATTTTGTTTTAGAAGAAAATTCGTGAAAATAAATATTTAGCTTTCATGCTTACCTACCTACCTAGCTAGTTGCTATGTGTTTGTACCACATGAAATGCGGGATTTTGAATTGATGAGCCTGTACTTAAACATGACGCGTCTGGACTAATGTAGAAAAAAAGACCACAACTTCTTTGAAAACCTATTATTTACTGACATAAAGGAAGAAAATTGTTCCCTACACAAACAATTTTGTTGACTTATTTATTACTTTTGTAGTATCTCTGTTTAGTATGAAAAATATTTTCTATTATCTATAATTTTTTTAATTTGCAGTCTTTGCAATCTACATTCGGCCTCCAGCTGCCTTCAATGCATTGGAAAGTTTTAAGATTCTGGAGTTACCTTCTACCAAAAGTCTTCAAACATTTACAACAGTTCGGAACCATTCCCCTAGTGACTACATTTTGTGAATGAGGACTACATGGTGTTAATGAGGACTACATTGTAAAATAGAGGGAAGACTATGATTTGTCCTCAGAGGAATCTTTGAAAAATGGTTTAAAGAAGCCACTTGGCTTTGGCTTCTTTAATTTTTGATGAGATAAAAGTGATTGGGAAAGTTGCCCTAAATATGAAAAGTGAGACATTTTTGTGGCTTGCATTTGCGCCTTTATAGCCTACATGATGTATATCAATCATTGTAATCCACAGGGCCAACAGCAGCTGAATAGATGCTTCAGTATTTATGGCGAGACCTCACATCCAGCTTTGATATCATAGGCCCATACTTCAGTCTGATATCAACCATTAACCAAACAACAGTTAGACTCTGTTAGAAACGATGAGAGTTTTCAATAACTACAACTTCAAGACCATTTGTGTTGTCTGTGATGGGGCAACTAGTAATATGGCTGCTATAAAACTACTTTCAAATGATAAAGTTGAAGCATATGGTACATCTGATGATGACACAAACAAACATGAAGTAAAGCCCTGGTTTCAAAATCCATTTTATCCAGACATTGATGTTTTCTTTGTTATCTGTCCATCCCGCCAGGTACAACATCATTTATATGTATATACTTTCAATCCTATGCACGTTCTTAGATTTTTGTTTGAGCAATTCGAAATTGAAGTTTGTGAAGGTTATCAATTAGTAAAATATTTGCAAAAAACCCAAAAATTGATAGGAAATTTAGCATTTGAAGATAATTTTCAGTGGTTAATCATGTGAGTCATGCCTCGAAAAGGTTCACAAACAAAAGTAAATTATCTGATATTTTTTTTCTTCTCCTATCCAGTTAATGTAATTATCACAAAAAAGGAAAAATGTTTAAAAATGTTGATTAAAGTAAAAAAAATCAACTTCAACAATTTTCAAGTTTTATGATATCATCCAATAAACTATAACTTTTTACTTTCTCTTTTTTCAAACAGGGGTATTTTGAACATAAGCACTTTCATTGATAAGATTACTTCCATAAATTCTTAGTCCTTCTTGATTGGCTGTTAGACGTAAACGTCTGTCCAAAAAGTGGAGATAAGGAAAAAATACCCACTTTGGCACAAACAGCCACCCTCTGTCTCTTTCTCTTAGTGTAACTGGAATGTTTGGGTTTTTCTTTTCATTTTTGGTCATCACAAGTTGGTACAGAAACTTTCTGAAATCAATTTGTGAGCTCCATTTACTTTCATTCTACTTTCTTTGATAATTTGTTATGGACCCCTTTACACACTTATAAATTTTTCCAAAGCAACCACCACTTAACACCAATAATGATTCAGTGGAATTTGCTTTTTCTGGTATGTCTGTTTCCAGATGCTCCTTTTCTTCCTTCATGTTGTTAAGCTTTATCACTTCATTTTGTACAAATGTAAATACTCCAGCTGCAATAGCTTGGACAACACAGTGGAAGTTATACTCATTGTCTTGTGAATTATTCTTGGAAGCCAACTAGAGATTTTTGATGACTTGTTGTGCATCATGTCCCTGACAGAAAAAGTAAATTTATTCTGTAATTTGCATGCCTTTCCTTTGGATTGAGTTTTAGGTTTTGCACCATTAGTTTCTTGAGCTTTGAAAAAAAATCTTTCACCAAACTATCAATTGCTTTGCTTGCACATAATAAATCGAGCAGTTCTTGATGTTTCGCATTGTTTTTTATATTCTTCTCATTCTGAAGGAATTTAAAAACATAGCTCATAACATCGACCAGCGAAGCCCTTTTCAAACTATTTGCCATGGAAAGGAAGATTTTCTTGCAGAGCCATACATTCTTACTTCAACAAGACCTACCTCTTTTTTCATGATGCTGTCCACCAAAGGTCGAATAATCGGTATTCAGTTACCTGTTTCACTTTTTGGTTAGCTGAAGCCCAAAGCGAATATTTGGTTACAAGCGAATAGTTCGAATAGTATGATTATTCGGTTACAAACAAATAGTTCGAATTGTAGGATTATTCGGTTGGAGAAGAATAGTGCGAATAACCTCACTGTTGGAGGTCACAATGGTTGTTTGAATAGCCGTGACTCATCAAATAGCTTTGACTATTCGAATAATCGTGACTGATCGAATTGCCATGACTATTCGAATAACCATGACTGATCGAATAGCCGTGACTAATTGAATAGCCGTGACTGATTGAAAAGCAATTGCCAACCGAATAGCAATCGAATAGCATTGACTATTTGAATAGCCATGAAATGAATGATCAAATGGCCATTGCCAGTGAAGAAAGGCAAACATCAAGTCCCTTTTTCAGGCTTCGAGTAACGTTTTTTGATAACGGCCAACTGAAAATTTGCAAACATTGAAACAGTAACACTTTGGGCATTTTGGGGGCAGGGGAAGTGAAGCAAACCTAGCCGATGCGGGTCACAGCCTTTTTCCTTGAGGAATAGCCATGACGTCACCTTTCAAAATGCTTGAAAACGAACATTTTGAAAACCTATTGGAAATAAGCTTAGTTCAACGTGACTTTTGTTTGCTTAGAAAGAAGCGAGGCATGTATTTATGCACCACACCCTCAATGCGAATGCATGTAGACTGGATGACCAAATATCCATAAAACAAACAAGCTGAATAGTCATGAATGAATGACATAGAGCACATATTGTTTTCTTCAAACTTTTAGACACATTCATGATAAAGAAGAACCTTTAACAAAGCTGTAGTGAAAATCTTAGAATAAAGGCTAAAAAATACGGCCAAAATTTTTGTTTCTTTCTGAGTGGTTTTCAAAAATTTTTAGGTCTGTGATCAATGAACACAACAAGACAGCTGATTTTATAAAGGATGGTTCATTTTTGACATTGGAAACAGTATTTCTTCATTTAATGACACTTTGATCACTATAAAGAGGTACATTTGTCAAGGATGAAGTACATGAAGCACTGAAGAAGTGATCATAGCAGACCTGAAATGAGACAAATAATTATCAAAACTTGAGAAGGCATGTATGAACCTCTACCAACCACTTTCTCCATCATAGTTTAAAAAATAATGTCACAGCCCTTGATATTTCCCATGGAACACGCCTAACACCATCTTACACCAATTTCCTCTTGACTTTATTTTGCATGAGACAGAAGATGGATGATGCATTGGCCCTTTCTGTTTACCCTGCATACAATAATTTGTATTCTTTTGATTTAATCTAACTATGTAAATAAATGATAAATAATGTTTAAAACATGCCATTAAATCAAGAGAACATTTCCATTCATTTTAACTTCTTGAATGAACATAATATTAAAAAAGATGATACTACACCAAATGTTTAAAATTTTGTGGTTATGTGTGAATAATGTGTTTATAGGTGACAAAACATATTATTTAGTCCCAGAAAACCTTGTAGAATATGTTCCCAATTCAAAAGTGCTTTCAGGAGTGATAAATGAAATATCATTCCGCTTTACTGTTTTGCTAGATATTCTTAAAGTTACATAAGATTACAATACATTTTGAGATGTTTTTTTTATCGACTCCACCTTCCCACACCCATCTGGTCACGCCCATACGACCTCATCCATATTCGCAGAATAACCGATTAATCAGTAACTCTTGGACCAAATAACCGAATAACCGACAAAGAGAAGAAAATCCTGAGACTGCAAATGAAAGCGGATTGTAAGTTCACATATTGTTTTCTTCAAACTTTTAGATACATTTATGATAAAGAAGAACCTTTAACGAAGCTGTAATGAAATTCTTAGAATAAAGGGTACAAAATACGGCCAAAATTTTTGTTTCGTTGTGAGCGGTTTTCAAAAATTTTTAGGTCTGTGATCAATGAACACAACAAGACAGCTGATTTTGTAAAGGATGGTTCATTTTTTGACATCGGAAACAGTATTTCTTCATTTAATGACACTTTGATCACTATAAAGAGGTGCATTTGTCAGGGCTGAAGTACATGAATCACTGAAGAAGTGATCATAGCAGACCTGAAATGAGACAAATAATTATCACAACTTGAGAAGGCATGTATGAACCTCTACCAACCACTTTCTTCATCACAGTTTAAAAAATAATTTCACAGGCCTTGATATCTCCCATTGGACACGCCTAACACCATCTTACACCAATTTCCTCTTGACTTTATTTTGCATGAGACAGAAGATGGATGATGCATTGGCCCTTTCTGTTTACCCAGCATACAATATTTTTTTATTCTTTTGAGTTAATCTAACGATGTAAATAAATGATGAATAATGTTTAAAACATGCCATTAAATCAAGAGAACATTTCCATTCATTTTAACTTCTTGAATGAACATAATATTAAACAAAGATGATACTACACCAAATGTTTGAAATTTTGTGGTAATGTGTGAATAATTTGTTTATAGGTGACAAAACATATTATTTAGTCCCAGAAAACCTTGTAGAATATGTTCCCAATTCAAAAGTGCTTTCAGGAGTGATAAATGAAATATCATTCTGCTTAACTGTTTTGCTAGAGATTCTTAAAGTTACATAAGATTACAATACATTTTGAGATGTTTTTTTTATAGACTCCACCTTCCCACACCCATCTGGTCACGCCCATACGACCTCGCCCATATTCGCCGAATAACCAATTAATCAGTAAGTCTTGGACCAAATAACCGAATAACCGGCAAAGAGAAGAAAATCCTGACACTGCAAATGAAAGCGGATTGTAAGTTCACATAATGTTTTCTTCAAACTTTTAGATACATTTATGATAAAGAAGAACCTTTAACGAAGCTGTAGTGAAAATCTTAGAATAAAGGGTACAAAATACGGCCAAAATTTTTGTTTCGTTGTGAGTGGTTTTCAAAAATTTTTAGGTCTGTGATCAATGAACACAACAAGACAGCTGATTTTGTAAAGGATGGTTCTTTTTTTGACATCGGAAACAGTATTTCTTCATTTAATGATACTTTGATCACTATAAAGAGGTGCATTTGTCAGGGCTGAAGTACATGAATCACTGAAGAAGTGATCATAGCAGACCTGAAATGAGACAAATAATTATCACAACTTGAGAACGCATGTATGAACCTCTACCAACCACTTTCTCCATCACAGTTTAAAAAATAATGTCACAGCCCTTGATATTTCCCATGGAACACGCCTAACACCATCTTACACCAATTTCCTCTTGACTTTATTTTGCATGAGACAGAAGATGGATGATGCATTGGCCCTTTCTGTTTACCCAGCATACAATATTTTTTTATTCTTTTGAGTTAATCTAACGATGTAAATAAATGATGAATAATGTTTAAAACATGCCATTAAATCAAGAGAACATTTCCATTCATTTTAACTTCTTGAATGAACATAATATTAAACAAAGATGATACTACACCAAATGTTTGAAATTTTGTGGTAATGTGTGAATAATTTGTTTATAGGTGACAAAACATATTATTTAGTCCCAGAAAACCTTGTAGAATATGTTCCCAATTCAAAAGTGCTTTCAGGAGTGATAAATGAAATATCATTCTGCTTAACTGTTTTGCTAGAGATTCTTAAAGTTACATAAGATTACAATACATTTTGAGATGTTTTTTTTATCGACTCCACCTTCCCACACCCATCTGGTCACGCCCATACGACCTCGCCCATATTCGCCGAATAACCGATTAATCAGTAAGTCTTGGACCAAATAACCGAATAACCGGCAAAGAGAAGAAAATCCTGAGACTGCAAATGAAAGCAGATTGTAAGTTCACATATTGTTTTCTTCAAACTTTTAGACACATTTATGATAAAGAAGAACCTTTAACGAAGCTGTAGTGAACATTTTAGAATAAAGGGTACAAAATACGGCCAAAATTTTTGTTTCTTTGTGAGTGGTTTTCAAAAATTTTTAAGTCTGTGATCAATGAACAGAACAAGACAGCTGATTTTGTAAAGGATGGTTCTTTTTTTGACATCGGAAACAGTATTTCTTCATTTAATGATACTTTGATCACTATAAAGAGGTGCATTTGTCAGGGCTGAAGTACATGAATCACTGAAGAAGTGATCATAGCAGACCTGAAATGAGACAAATAATTATCACAACTTGAGAACGCATGTATGAACCTCTACCAACCACTTTCTCCATCACAGTTTAAAAAATAATGTCACAGCCCTTGATATTTCCCATGGAACACGCCTAACACCATCTTACACCAATTTCCTCTTGACTTTATTTTGCATGAGACAGAAGATGGATGATGCATTGGCCCTTTCTGTTTACCCAGCATACAATATTTTTTTATTCTTTTGAGTTAATCTAACTATGTAAATAAATGATGAATAATGTTTAAAACATGCCATTAAATCAAGAGAACATTTCCATTCATTTTAACTTCTTGAATGAACATAATATTAAACAAAGATGATACTACACCAAATGTTTGAAATTTTGTGGTAATGTGTGAATAATTTGTTTTTAGGTGACAAAACATATTATTTAGTCCCAGAAAACCTTGTAGAATATGTTCCCAATTCAAAAGTGCTTTCAGGAGTGATAAATGAAATATCATTCTGCTTAACTGTTTTGCTAGAGATTCTTAAAGTTACATAAGATTACAATACATTTTGAGATGTTTTTTTTATCGACTCCACCTTCCCACACCCATCTGGTCACGCCCATACGACCTCGCCCATATTCGCCGAATAACCGATTAATCAGTAAGTCTTGGACCAAATAACCGAATAACCGGCAAAGAGAAGAAAATCCTGACACTGCAAATGAAAGCGGATTGTAAGTTCACATATTGTTTTCTTCAAACTTTTAGATACATTTATGATAAAGAAGAACCTTTAATGAAGCTGTAGTGAAAATCTTAGAATAAAGGGTACAAAATACGGCCAAAATTTTTGTTTCGTTGTGAGTGGTTTTCAAACATTTTTAGGTCTGTAATCAATGAACACAACAAGACAGCTGATTTTGTAAAGGATGGCTCATTTTTTGACATTGGAAACAGTATTTCTTCATTTAATGACACTGTGATCACTATAAAGAGGTACATTTGTCAGGGATGAAGTACATGAAGCACTGAAGATGTGATCATAGCAGACCTGAAATGAGACAAATAATTATCAAAACTTGAGAAGGCATGTATGAACCTCTACCAACCACTTTCTCCATCACAGTTTAAAAAATAATGTCACAGCCCTTGATATTTCCCATGGAACACGCCTAACACCATCTTACACCAATTTCCTCTTAACTTTATTTTGCATGTGACAGAAGATGGATGATGCATTGGCCCTTTCTGTTTACCCAGCATACAATATTTTTTTATTCTTTTGAGTTAATCTAACTATGTAAATAAATGATAAATAATGTTTAAAACATGCCATTAAATCAAGAGAACATTTCCATTCATTTTAACTTCTTGAATGAACATAATATTAAACAAAGATGATACTAGACCAAATGTTTAAAATTTTGTGGTAATGTGTGAATAATGTGTTTATAGGTGACAAAACATATTATTTAGTCCCAGAAAACCTTGTAGAATATGTTCCCAATTCAAAAGTGCTTTCAGGAGTGATAAATGAAATATCATTCCGCTTTACTCTATTGCTAGAGATTCTTAAAGTTACATAAGATTACAATACATTTTGAGATGTTTTTTTTATCGACTCCACCTTCCCACACCCATCTGGTCACGCCCATACGACCTCGCCCATATTCGCCGAATAACCGATTAATCAGTAAGTCTTGGACCAAATAACCGAATAACCTACAGAGAGAAGAAAATCCTGACACTGCAAATGAAAGCGGATTGTAAGTTCACATATTGTTTTCTTCAAACTTTTAGATACATTTATGATAAAGAAGAACCTTTAATGAAGTTGTAGTGAAAATCTTAGAATAAAGGGTACAAAATACGGCCAAAATTTTTGTTTCGTTGTGAGTGGTTTTCAAACATTTTTAGGTCTGTAATCAATGAACACAACAAGACAGCTGATTTTGTAAAGGATGGCTCATTTTTTGACATTGGAAACAGTATTTCTTCATTTAATGACACTGTGATCACTATAAAGAGGTACATTTGTCAGGGATGAAGTACATGAAGCACTGAAGATGTGATCATAGCAGACCTGAAATGAGACAAATAATTATCAAAACTTGAGAAGGCATGTATGAACCTCTACCAACCACTTTCTCCATCACAGTTTAAAAAATAATGTCACAGCCCTTGATATTTCCCATGGAACACGCCTAACACCATCTTACACCAATTTCCTCTTGACTTTATTTTGCATGTGACAGAAGATGGATGATGCATTGGCCCTTTCTGTTTACCCAGCATACAATATTTTGTATTCTTTTGAGTTAATCTAACTATGTAAATAAATAATGAATAATGTTTAAAACATGCCATTAAATCAAGAGAACATTTCCATTCATTTTAACTTCTTGAATGAACATGATATTAAAAAAAGATGATACTAGACCAAATGTTTAAAATTTTGTGGTAATGTGTGAATAATGTGTTTATAGATGACAAAACATATTATTTAGTCCCAGAAAACCTTGTAGAATATGTTCCCAATTCAAAAGTGCTTTCTGGAGTGATAAATGAAATATCATTCCGCTTTACTGTTTTGCTAGAGATACTTAAAGTTACATAAGATTACATTACATTTTGAGATGTTTTTCTATCGACTCCACCTTGCGACACCCATCTGGTCACGCCCATACGACCTCGCCCATATTCGCCAAATAACCGAATAATCAGTAAGTCTTGGACCAAATAACCGAATAACCAACAAAGAGAAGAAAATCCTGAGACTGCAAATGAAAGCAGATTGTAAGTTCACATATTGTTTTCTTCAAACTTTTAGACACATTTATGATAAAGAAGAACCTTTAACGAAGCTGTAGTGAACATTTTAGAATAAAGGGTACAAAATACGGCCAAAATTTTTGTTTCTTTGTGAGTGGTTTTCAAAAATTTTTAAGTCTGTGATCAATGAACAGAACAAGACAGCTGATTTTGTAAAGGGTGGTTCATTTTTTAACATCGGAAACAGTATTTCTTCATTTAATGACACTTTGATCACTATAAAGAGGTACATTTGTCAGGGCTGAAGTACATAAATCACTGAAGAAGTGATCATAGCAGACCTGAAATGAGACAAATAATTATCACAACTTGAGAAGGCATGTATGAGCCTGTACCAACCACTTTCTCCATCACCGTTTAAAAAATAATGTCACAGGCCTTGATATTTCCCATGGAACACGCCTAACACCATCTTACACCAATTTCCTCGTGACTTTATTTTGCATGTGACAGAAGATGGATGATGCATTGGCCCTTTCTGTTTACCCAGCATACAATATTTTTTTATTCTTTTGAGTTAATCTAACTATGTAAATAAATGATAAATAATGTTTAAAACATGCCATTAAATCAAGAGAACATTTCCATTCATTTTAACTTCTTGAATGAACATAATATTAAACAAAGACGATACTAGACCAAATGTTTAAAATTTTGTGGTAATGTGTGAATAATGTGTTTATAGGTGACAAAACATATTATTTAGTCCCAGAAAACCTTGTAGAATATGTTCCCAATTCAAAAGTGCTTTCAGGAGTGATAAATGAAATATCATTCCGCTTTACTGTTTTGCTAGAGATTCTTAAAGTTACATAAGATTACAATACATTTTGAGATGTTTTTTTTATCAACTCCACCTTCCCACACCCATCTGGTCACGCCCATACGACCTCGCCCATATTCGCAGAATAACCAAATAATCGGTAAGTCTTGGACCAAATAACCGAATAACCGACAGAGAGAAGAAAATCCTGAGACTGCAAATGAAAGCGGATTGTAAGTTCACATATTGTTTTCTTCAAACTTTTAGATACATTTATGATAAAGAAGAACCTTTAATGAAGCTGTAGTGAAAATCTTAGAATAAAGGGTACAAAATACGGCCAAAATTTTTGTTTCGTTGTGAGTGGTTTTCAAACATTTTTAGGTCTGTAATCAATGAACACAACAAGACAGCTGATTTTGTAAAGGGTGGCTCATTTTTTGACATTGGAAACAGTATTTCTTCATTTAATGACACTGTGATCACTATAAAGAGGTACATTTGTCAGGGATGAAGTACATGAAGCACTGAAGATGTGATCATAGCAGACCTGAAATGAGACAAATAATTATCAAAACTTGAGAAGGCATGTATGAACCTCTACCAACCACTTTCTCCATCACAGTTTAAAAAATAATGTCACAGCCCTTGATATTTCCCATGGAACACGCCTAACACCATCTTACACCAATTTCCTCTTAACTTTATTTTGCATGTGACAGAAGATGGATGATGCATTGGCCCTTTCTGTTTACCCAGCATACAATATTTTGTATTCTTTTGAGTTAATCTCACTATGTAAATAAATGATAAATAATGTTTAAAACATGCCATTAAATCAAGAGAACATTTCCATTCATTTTAACTTCTTAAATGAACATAATATTAAACAAAGATGATACTAGACCAAATGTTTAAAATTTTGTGGTAATGTGTGAATAATGTGTTTATAGGTGACAAAACATATTATTTAGTCCCAGAAAACCTTGTAGAATATGTTCCCAATTCAAAAGTGCTTTCAGGAGTGATAAATGAAATATCATTCCGCTTTACTGTTTTGCTAGAGATTCTTAAAGTTACATAAGATTACAATACATTTTGAGATGTTTTTTTTATCGACTCCACCTTCCCACACCCATCTGGTCACGCCCATACGACCTCGCCCATATTCGCAGAATAACCAAATAATCGGTAAGTCTTGGACCAAATAACTGAATAACCGACAGAGAGAAGAAAATCCTGAGACTGCAAATGAAAGCGGATTGTAAGTTCACATATTGTTTTCTTCAAACTTTTAGATACATTTATGATAAAGAAGAACCTTTAATGAAGTTGTAGTGAAAATCTTAGAATAAAGGGTACAAAATACGGCCAAAATTTTTGTTTCGTTGTGAGTGGTTTTCAAACATTTTTAGGTCTGTAATCAATGAACACAACAAGACAGCTGATTTTGTAAAGGATGGCTCATTTTTTGACATTGGAAACAGTATTTCTTCATTTAATGACACTGTGATCACTATAAAGAGGTACATTTGTCAGGGATGAAGTACATGAAGCACTGAAGATGTGATCATAGCAGACCTGAAATGAGACAAATAATTATCAAAACTTGAGAAGGCATGTATGAACCTCTACCAACCACTTTCTCCATCACAGTTTAAAAAATAATGTCACAGCCCTTGATATTTCCCATGGAACACGCCTAACACCATCTTACACCAATTTCCTCTTGACTTTATTTTGCATGAGACAGGACATGGATGATGCATTGGCCCTTTCTGTTTACCCAGCATACAATATTTTTTTATTCTTTTGAGTTAATCTAACTATGTAAATAAATGATAAATAATGTTTAAAATATGCCATTAAATCAAGAGAACATTTCCATTCATTTTAACTTCTTGAATGAACATAATATTAAACAAAGATGATACTAGACCAAATGTTTAAAATTTTGTGGTAATGTGTGAATAATGTGTTTATAGGTGACAAAACATATTATTTAGTCCCAGAAAACCTTGTAGAATATGTTCCCAATTCAAAAGTGCTTTCAGGAGTGATAAATGAAATATCATTCCGCTTTACTGTTTTGCTAGAGATTCTTAAAGTTACATAAGATTACAATACATTTTGAGATGTTTTTTTTATCGACTCCACCTTCCCACACCCATCTGGTCACGCCCATACGACCTCGCCCATATTCGCAGAATAACCAAATAATCGGTAAGTCTTGGACCAAATAACTGAATAACCGACAGAGAGAAGAAAATCCTGAGACTGCAAATGAAAGCGGATTGTAAGTTCACATATTGTTTTCTTCAAACTTTTAGATACATTTATGATAAAGAAGAACCTTTAATGAAGCTGTAGTGAAAATCTTAGAATAAAGGGTACAAAATACGGCCAAAATTTTTGTTTCGTTGTGAGTGGTTTTCAAACATTTTTAGGTCTGTAATCAATGAACACAACAAGACAGCTGATTTTGTAAAGGATGGCTCATTTTTTGACATTGGAAACAGTATTTCTTCATTTAATGACACTGTGATCACTATAAAGAGGTACATTTGTCAGGGATGAAGTACATGAAGCACTGAAGATGTGATCATAGCAGACCTGAAATGAGACAAATAATTATCAAAACTTGAGAAGGCATGTATGAACCTCTACCAACCACTTTCTCCATCACAGTTTAAAAAATAATGTCACAGCCCTTGATATTTCCCATGGAACACGCCTAACACCATCTTACACCAATTTCCTCTTAACTTTATTTTGCATGTGACAGAAGATGGATGATGCATTGGCCCTTTCTGTTTACCCAGCATACAATATTTTGTATTCTTTTGAGTTAATCTCACTATGTAAATAAATGATAAATAATGTTTAAAACATGCCATTAAATCAAGAGAACATTTCCATTCATTTTAACTTCTTAAATGAACATAATATTAAACAAAGATGATACTAGACCAAATGTTTAAAATTTTGTGGTAATGTGTGAATAATGTGTTTATAGGTGACAAAACATATTATTTAGTCCCAGAAAACCTTGTAGAATATGTTCCCAATTCAAAAGTGCTTTCAGGAGTGATAAATGAAATATCATTCCGCTTTACTGTTTTGCTAGAGATTCTTAAAGTTACATAAGATTACAATACATTTTGAGATGTTTTTTTTATCGACTCCACCTTCCCACACCCATCTGGTCACGCCCATACGACCTCGCCCATATTCGCAGAATAACCAAATAATCGGTAAGTCTTGGACCAAATAACCGAATAACCGACAAAGGGAAGAAAATCCTGACAATGCAAATGAAAGCGGATTGTAAGTTCACATAATGTTTTCTTCAAACTTTTAGATACATTTATGATAAAGAAGAACCTTTAACGAAGCTGTAGTGAAAATCTTAGAATAAAGGGTACAAAATACGGCCAAAATTTTTGTTTCGTTGTGAGTGGTTTTCAAAAATTTTTAGGTCTGTGATCAATGAACACAACAAGACAGCTGATTTTGTAAAGGATGGTTCTTTTTTTGACATCGGAAACAGTATTTCTTCATTTAATGACATTTTGATCACTATAAAGAGGTGCATTTGTCAGGGCTGAAGTACATGAATCACTGAAGAAGTGATCATAGCAGACCTGAAATGAGACAAATAATTATCACAACTTGAGAAGGCATGTATGAACCTCTACCAACCACTTTCTCCATCACAGTTTAAAAAATAATGTCACAGCCCTTGATATTTCCCATGGAACACGCCTAACACCATCTTACACCAATTTCCTCGTGACTTTATTTTGCATGTGACAGAAGATGGATGATGCATTGGCCCTTTCTGTTTACCCAGCATACAATATTTTTTTATTCTTTTGAGTTAATCTAACTATGTAAATAAATGATAAATAATGTTTAAAACATGCCATTAAATCAAGAGAACATTTCCATTCATTTTAACTTCTTGAATGAACATAATATTAAACAAAGATGATACTAGACCAAATGTTTAAAATTTTGTGGTAATGTGTGAATAATGTGTTTATAGGTGACAAAACATATTATTTAGTCCCAGAAAACCTTGTAGAATATGTTCCCAATTCAAAAGTGCTTTCAGGAGTGATAAATGAAATATCATTCCGCTTTACTGTTTTGCTAGAGATTCTTAAAGTTACATAAGATTACAATACATTTTGAGATGTTTTTTTTATCGACTCCACCTTCCAACACCCATCTGGTCACGCCCATACGACCTCGCCCATATTCGCAGAATAACCAAATAATCGGTAAGTCTTGGACCAAATAACTGAATAACCGACAGAGAGAAGAAAATCCTGAGACTGCAAATGAAAGCGGATTGTAAGTTCACATATTGTTTTCTTCAAACTTTTAGATACATTTATGATAAAGAAGAACCTTTAATGAAGTTGTAGTGAAAATCTTAGAATAAAGGGTACAAAATACGGCCAAAATTTTTGTTTCGTTGTGAGTGGTTTTCAAACATTTTTAGGTCTGTAATCAATGAACACAACAAGACAGCTGATTTTGTAAAGGATGGCTCATTTTTTGACATTGGAAACAGTATTTCTTCATTTAATGACACTGTGATCACTATAAAGAGGTACATTTGTCAGGGATGAAGTACATGAAGCACTGAAGATGTGATCATAGCAGACCTGAAATGAGACAAATAATTATCAAAACTTGAGAAGGCATGTATGAACCTCTACCAACCACTTTCTCCATCACAGTTTAAAAAATAATGTCACAGCCCTTGATATTTCCCATGGAACACGCCTAACACCATCTTACACCAATTTCCTCTTGACTTTATTTTGCATGTGACAGAAGATGGATGATGCATTGGCCCTTTCTGTTTACCCAGCATACAATATTTTGTATTCTTTTGAGTTAATCTAACTATGTAAATAAATGATGAATAATGTTTAAAACATGCCATTAAATCAAGAGAACATTTCCATTCATTTTAACTTCTTGAATGAACATGATATTAAAAAAAGATGATACTAGACCAAATGTTTAAAATTTTGTGGTAATGTGTGAATAATGTGTTTATAGATGACAAAACATATTATTTAGTCCCAAAAACCTTGTAGGATATGTTCCCAATTCAAAAGTGCTTTCTGGAGTGATAAATGAAATATCATTCCGCTTTACTGTTTTGCTAGAGATACTTAAAGTTACATAAGATTACATTACATTTTGAGATGTTTTTCTATCGACTCCACCTTGCCACACCCATCTGGTCACGCCCATACGACCTCGCCCATATTCGCCAAATAACCGAATAATCAGTAAGTCTTGGACCAAATAACCGAATAACCAACAAAGAGAAGAAAATCCTGAGACTGCAAATGAAAGCAGATTGTAAGTTCACATATTGTTTTCTTCAAACTTTTAGACACATTTATGATAAAGAAGAACCTTTAACGAAGCTGTAGTGAACATTTTAGAATAAAGGGTACAAAATACGGCCAAAATTTTTGTTTCTTTGTGAGTGGTTTTCAAAAATTTTTAAGTCTGTGATCAATGAACACAACAAGACAGCTGATTTTGTAAAGGGTGGTTCATTTTTTAACATCGGAAACAGTATTTCTTCATTTAATGACACTTTGATCACTATAAAGAGGTACATTTGTCAGGGCTTAAGTACATAAATCACTGAAGAAGTGATCATAGCAGACCTGAAATGAGACAAATAATTATCACAACTTGAGAAGGCATGTATGAACCTCTACCAACCACTTTCTCCATCACAGTTTAAAAAATAATGTCACAGCCCTTGATATTTCCCATGGAACACGCCTAACACCATCTTACACCAATTTCCTCGTGACTTTATTTTGCATGTGACAGAAGATGGATGATGCATTGGCCCTTTCTGTTTACCCAGCATACAATATTTTTTTATTCTTTTGAGTTAATCTAACTATGTAAATAAATGATAAATAATGTTTAAAACATGCCATTAAATCAAGAGAACATTTCCATTCATTTTAACTTCTTGAATGAACATAATATTAAACAAAGATGATACTAGACCAAATGTTTAAAATTTTGTGGTAATGTGTGAATAATGTGTTTATAGGTGACAAAACATATTATTTAGTCCCAGAAAACCTTGTAGAATATGTTCCCAATTCAAAAGTGCTTTCAGGAGTGATAAATGAAATATCATTCCGCTTTACTGTTTTGCTAGAGATTCTTAAAGTTACATAAGATTACAATACATTTTGAGATGTTTTTTTTATCGACTCCACCTTCCAACACCCATCTGGTCACGCCCATACGACCTCGCCCATATTCGCAGAATAACCAAATAATCGGTAAGTCTTGGACCAAATACTGAATAACCGACAGAGAGAAGAAAATCCTGAGACTGCAAATGAAAGCGGATTGTAAGTTCACATATTGTTTTCTTCAAACTTTTAGATACATTTATGATAAAGAAGAACCTTTAATGAAGTTGTAGTGAAAATCTTAGAATAAAGGGTACAAAATACGGCCAAAATTTTTGTTTCGTTGTGAGTGGTTTTCAAACATTTTTAGGTCTGTAATCAATGAACACAACAAGACAGCTGATTTTGTAAAGGATGGCTCATTTTTTGACATTGGAAACAGTATTTCTTCATTTAATGACACTGTGATCACTATAAAGAGGTACATTTGTCAGGGATGAAGTACATGAAGCACTGAAGATGTGATCATAGCAGACCTGAAATGAGACAAATAATTATCAAAACTTGAGAAGGCATGTATGAACCTCTACCAACCACTTTCTCCATCACAGTTTAAAAAATAATGTCACAGCCCTTGATATTTCCCATGGAACACGCCTAACACCATCTTACACCAATTTCCTCTTGACTTTATTTTGCATGTGACAGAAGATGGATGATGCATTGGCCCTTTCTGTTTACCCAGCATACAATATTTTGTATTCTTTTGAGTTAATCTAACTATGTAAATAAATGATGAATAATGTTTAAAACATGCCATTAAATCAAGAGAACATTTCCATTCATTTTAACTTCTTGAATGAACATGATATTAAAAAAAGATGATACTAGACCAAATGTTTAAAATTTTGTGGTAATGTGTGAATAATGTGTTTATAGATGACAAAACATATTATTTAGTCCCAAAAACCTTGTAGGATATGTTCCCAATTCAAAAGTGCTTTCTGGAGTGATAAATGAAATATCATTCCGCTTTACTGTTTTGCTAGAGATACTTAAAGTTACATAAGATTACATTACATTTTGAGATGTTTTTCTATCGACTCCACCTTGCCACACCCATCTGGTCACGCCCATACGACCTCGCCCATATTCGCCAAATAACCGAATAATCAGTAAGTCTTGGACCAAATAACCGAATAACCAACAAAGAGAAGAAAATCCTGAGACTGCAAATGAAAGCAGATTGTAAGTTCACATATTGTTTTCTTCAAACTTTTAGACACATTTATGATAAAGAAGAACCTTTAACGAAGCTGTAGTGAACATTTTAGAATAAAGGGTACAAAATACGGCCAAAATTTTTGTTTCTTTGTGAGTGGTTTTCAAAAATTTTTAAGTCTGTGATCAATGAACACAACAAGACAGCTGATTTTGTAAAGGGTGGTTCATTTTTTAACATCGGAAACAGTA
Source organism: Rhopilema esculentum (assembly GCF_057945365.1). Lineage (NCBI taxonomy): Eukaryota > Metazoa > Cnidaria > Scyphozoa > Rhizostomeae > Rhizostomatidae > Rhopilema > Rhopilema esculentum. Next base: position 1,689,515 of record NC_142834.1, on the reverse strand, counting down.
TTTCTTCATTTAATGACACTTTGATCACTATAAAGAGGTACATTTGTCAGGGCTTAAGTACATAAATCACTGAAGAAGTGATCATAGCAGACCTGAAATGAGACAAATAATTATCACAACTTGAGAAGGCATGTATGAACCTCTACCAACCACTTTCTCCATCACAGTTTAAAAAATAATGTCACAGCCCTTGATATTTCCCATGGAACACGCCTAACACCATCTTACACCAATTTCCTCGTGACTTTATTTTGCATGTGACAGAAGATGGATGATGCATTGGCCCTTTCTGTTTACCCAGCATACAATATTTTTTTATTCTTTTGAGTTAATCTAACTATGTAAATAAATGATAAATAATGTTTAAAACATGCCATTAAATCAAGAGAACATTTCCATTCATTTTAACTTCTTGAATGAACATAATATTAAACAAAGATGATACTAGACCAAATGTTTAAAATTTTGTGGTAATGTGTGAATAATGTGTTTATAGGTGACAAAACATATTATTTAGTCCCAGAAAACCTTGTAGAATATGTTCCCAATTCAAAAGTGCTTTCAGGAGTGATAAATGAAATATCATTCCGCTTTACTGTTTTGCTAGAGATTCTTAAAGTTACATAAGATTACAATACATTTTGAGATGTTTTTTTTATCGACTCCACCTTCCAACACCCATCTGGTCACGCCCATACGACCTCGCCCATATTCGCAGAATAACCAAATAATCGGTAAGTCTTGGACCAAATACTGAATAACCGACAGAGAGAAGAAAATCCTGAGACTGCAAATGAAAGCGGATTGTAAGTTCACATATTGTTTTCTTCAAACTTTTAGATACATTTATGATAAAGAAGAACCTTTAATGAAGTTGTAGTGAAAATCTTAGAATAAAGGGTACAAAATACGGCCAAAATTTTTGTTTCGTTGTGAGTGGTTTTCAAACATTTTTAGGTCTGTAATCAATGAACACAACAAGACAGCTGATTTTGTAAAGGATGGCTCATTTTTTGACATTGGAAACAGTATTTCTTCATTTAATGACACTGTGATCACTATAAAGAGGTACATTTGTCAGGGATGAAGTACATGAAGCACTGAAGATGTGATCATAGCAGACCTGAAATGAGACAAATAATTATCAAAACTTGAGAAGGCATGTATGAACCTCTACCAACCACTTTCTCCATCACAGTTTAAAAAATAATGTCACAGCCCTTGATATTTCCCATGGAACACGCCTAACACCATCTTACACCAATTTCCTCTTGACTTTATTTTGCATGTGACAGAAGATGGATGATGCATTGGCCCTTTCTGTTTACCCAGCATACAATATTTTGTATTCTTTTGAGTTAATCTAACTATGTAAATAAATGATGAATAATGTTTAAAACATGCCATTAAATCAAGAGAACATTTCCATTCATTTTAACTTCTTGAATGAACATGATATTAAAAAAAGATGATACTAGACCAAATGTTTAAAATTTTGTGGTAATGTGTGAATAATGTGTTTATAGATGACAAAACATATTATTTAGTCCCAAAAACCTTGTAGGATATGTTCCCAATTCAAAAGTGCTTTCTGGAGTGATAAATGAAATATCATTCCGCTTTACTGTTTTGCTAGAGATACTTAAAGTTACATAAGATTACATTACATTTTGAGATGTTTTTCTATCGACTCCACCTTGCCACACCCATCTGGTCACGCCCATACGACCTCGCCCATATTCGCCAAATAACCGAATAATCAGTAAGTCTTGGACCAAATAACCGAATAACCAACAAAGAGAAGAAAATCCTGAGACTGCAAATGAAAGCAGATTGTAAGTTCACATATTGTTTTCTTCAAACTTTTAGACACATTTATGATAAAGAAGAACCTTTAACGAAGCTGTAGTGAACATTTTAGAATAAAGGGTACAAAATACGGCCAAAATTTTTGTTTCTTTGTGAGTGGTTTTCAAAAATTTTTAAGTCTGTGATCAATGAACACAACAAGACAGCTGATTTTGTAAAGGGTGGTTCATTTTTTAACATCGGAAACAGTATTTCTTCATTTAATGACACTTTGATCACTATAAAGAGGTACATTTGTCAGGGCTTAAGTACATAAATCACTGAAGAAGTGATCATAGCAGACCTGAAATGAGACAAATAATTATCACAACTTGAGAAGGCATGTATGAGCCTGTACCAACCACTTTCTCCATCACCGTTTAAAAAATAATGTCACAGGCCTTGATATTTCCCATGGAACACGCCTAACACCATCTTACACCAATTTCCTCGTGACTTTATTTTGCATGTGACAGAAGATGGATGATGCATTGGCCCTTTCTGTTTACCCAGCATACAATATTTTGTATTCTTTTGAGTTAATCTAACTATGTAAATAAATGATAAATAATGTTTAAAACATGCCATTAAATCAAGAGAACATTTCCATTCATTTTAACTTCTTAAATGAACATAATATTAAACAAAGATGATACTAGACCAAATGTTTAAAATTTTGTGGTAATGTGTGAATAATGTGTTTATAGGTGACAAAACATATTATTTAGTCCCAGAAAACCTTGTAGAATATGTTCCCAATTCAAAAGTGCTTTCAGGAGTGATAAATGAAATATCATTCCGCTTTACTGTTTTGCTAGAGATTCTTAAAGTTACATAAGATTACAATACATTTTGAGATGTTTTTTTTATCGACTCCACCTTCCCACACCCATCTGGTCACGCCCATACGACCTCGCCCATATTCGCAGAATAACCAAATAATCGGTAAGTCTTGGACCAAATAACCGAATAACCGACAAAGGGAAGAAAATCCTGACAATGCAAATGAAAGCGGATTGTAAGTTCACATAATGTTTTCTTCAAACTTTTAGATACATTTATGATAAAGAAGAACCTTTAACGAAGCTGTAGTGAAAATCTTAGAATAAAGGGTACAAAATACGGCCAAAATTTTTGTTTCGTTGTGAGTGGTTTTCAAAAATTTTTAGGTCTGTGATCAATGAACACAACAAGACAGCTGATTTTGTAAAGGATGGTTCTTTTTTTAACATCGGAAACAGTATTTCTTCATTTAATGACACTTTGATCACTATAAAGAGGTACATTTGTCAGGGCTTAAGTACATAAATCACTGAAGAAGTGATCATAGCAGACCTGAAATGAGACAAATAATTATCACAACTTGAGAAGGCATGTATGAGCCTGTACCAACCACTTTCTCCATCACCGTTTAAAAAATAATGTCACAGGCCTTGATATTTCCCATGGAACACGCCTAACACCATCTTACACCAATTTCCTCGTGACTTTAGTTTGCATGTGACAGAAGATGGATGATGCATTGGCCCTTTCTGTTTACCCAGCATACAATATTTTGTATTCTTTTGAGTTAATCTAACTATGTAAATAAATGATAAATAATGTTTAAAAAATGCCATCAAATCAAGAGAACATTTCCATTCATTTTAACTTCTTGAATGAAGATAATATTAAAAAAAGATGATACTAGACCAAATGTTTAAAATTTTGTGGTTATGTGTGAATAATGTGTTTATAGGTGACAAAACATATTATTTAGTCCCAGAAAACCTTGTAGAATATGTTCCCAATTCAAAAGTGCATTTGGAGTACTTTTCTGGTCTAGGTCCAGTAGAGCTAGCAAACAATCTGATCTACATAGGCATGCCAATTGATGATAAATTTCAAGAAACTGTTTCAAGTAGTACAGATTTGCAAGAATTAATAAGGCTTTGCAGAGAACATTTTTCTTCCTTGTACAGCAGTGATGATTAGCAACCATCTTTCAATCCATTAAAAGTGAAAGAATTTGCAAGCAGGCAGGACCAACAAAAATCTTTGATGCCATTTTGAATGCCATGTCTTGTGTGGGCCAATCAGATAAGAATTGAGTGTCTAACGAAAAGAAATTTTTTGCAATTCTTTTTATCTTTATGTTTGGCCAGTCACAAAAGACAAACTGGTTTCAAAGGATTCTTTCTAAATAGGTCGTTGACAAAGGGATCAGTTAAACAGGCCTTTAAATCCTCAATCAATGTGGTGTAGCAGTCAGATAAAAATCCCAGGGGAGGGGGCACTTGGCACACAGATCAGTCCGATATTTTTGGGTTAAATATTTGTCAGAATTGATATTTTTGGGTCCTGCAAAAATAGTAGATACAATTCTGATATTTCTAGGTATCAAATTTAGAAACACTGATATTTTTGGGTATTTGTGAGATTTCCATATCCGAATCAAATGTATTGTTAATGGATCTAATTCGCTGAGGTTTATTTTACCCACTTCAAGTCACGTCGGGAGTCATGTTACCATACTCTTTGGAAGTTTTAATGCTACTTTTTGTACTCACTGTGAACTTTATATGGCACGAAATATGCTAGAGAAGTCAAACGATGTCTTACCAAGGGACTGAAAACATCAAGGACACCTGCAGCACTGGGGCAACAGGGGCAATCGCCCCCTGCCCTCTGCCAACAGATGCAGCGGGTCAAGATGTGCCCTTCTAATTGAAGTTATACATTATCATCATAAATTTTCAAGGATTTTTTTGAAATTATATACATCAAATAACAGCTCACATTTGCTTTTTCAGTCAACTGGGAATCCGCTTTTCAAAAGTGTTCAAACCATAGTTGGCCTGTAAGGAAAACTTCTGGATCATGCAGCTCTTGGTTTCTTATAAATGGGCTTCATATAAAAATGTATGCTGCTAAATCATATCTCTGGTGCCCTGTAAGCAAATTTTGCCCCCATGCCCTTCTAGGTTTTAGCTTCGCAAATAGCACTCAACATTTATACACCGTGAGAAAACGCATGGCAGTAGCAGCCAAATTTTACAATGAAATCCCAATAATGTAAATGAGTGCACGATGTCGAAATGTTCATCTCTACAACACTTTTGATAAAGCTCTTCATGTTATCAAGAAAAAGTTCAGTACTACGAAAGAAATGTAAATGAAGAACCCATTATCGATTCTGAGCATGTGCGAGAAATAGAACACATCAATCTGCTGACTTCGTTGGATTGCATCAGAAATTAAGTGAAAGTTTTACTTGAAGTCTTCATAACAACGTACCGCATATTTCAATAGAAGTTTCACCTAACGTGAAGAGGAGTCTGGATCAAGCAATATTTTTATACAATTTGCAGAAATCTGACAAGCATTCAAATACCCCTAATAATGATAGTAGTTTCAACGCCACTCAATCGAACCTATCTGATAAATTGTATAAAGTATCATTTAACCCAGGCACATCTGCATAATAACTTATCTGTCTCTCTGCCTACGATTAAGCAACTAATGACAGCAAAAAACATAAAAATACAGAAATTTAGAAACTAATCTCCTTAACCTAACAAAATCCAAAAAGCTCAAGCATCTTTAAAGATTGCCAAAGAACAGATGTTGGATTGTGGAAAAAATATCATCAAATGTCATTTTGGGCACAACTAGACTTTTGACAAGAATGCTATATTCTATCTTTTCGATATTTAATGGTAGTGACATTCTTGAAGATAGACATTGACTTGACAGTCTCACCATGCTACTTTGTTCCTAAAAGAAGACTATGTATCAGTATAGGTCAAGCAATAAAATTATCGTTTACCTAATCCTAATGCTCTTTCATTCTTCAAACATTTGCAAATTTTACCTTCAAACATTTACAAGTCTGCACATGCGGTACAAAACAAGACATGATTGTAGATGGGAATTGACCACCATCACCAATCCTGTATCCTGCTAGGACATCAAATCAAAATAAGGATGTTGATTCTTGTTGCACTTCAGTTTCAAACCAATTAAGCGTCCTTCAGTTTAAAACCAATTCTTTTTCTTCTTCACAAACTGTACCATGAGGGCCAGGCCAGGTCAAAGAAGGCAACCAGTATAAAAAAGCCAATAGCATGTGATATTATCCCGCACCTTTCTGTGGAAGAGTTATGTGCTGTCGCAACATATAGTCCAGTGGCAAATGCAAAAGGACCTTATTTCCAAAACATTGGTATAAATTGTGGTTATATTGGCAAGAAAACAGAAATTTCAATAAAGAAGGTGGATAATGTCGAGGGAGTGGTAAGTACAACTTGCACTGTTATTGAATAGCAATTTTTTTTCAACCAAGAAAGATCAAGAAAATGTTTGCGGTAGATTTTTAGATACAAGACTCAAAAGTAGTTTAGTCAAAAAAAAACAAAATATGCTGGCAAATTTTACACTGGGTTTTTTAAACAAGGAGTGGTTAAAATGCTAAAATTTGGCTTTCTGAAGTTGATTCTTGCAGCGTTATTGGTGTTTTGCCTGAAGTATTCCCAAGAAGGGGATCTCGCCAACATCTAATCAAAATTTGTCCGTTATGCTTGTAATCATCAAGATACCCCTTGACTTTTATAACCAATGTTTGAATCTTGATTGACATTATTATTATAGATCAATATATGCTTGTTTATGTTTATCAAAGTGAAGTTGAGAAATCTACACTGGGTGTGCAATACCTAAACAATACGTCAGCTTATGGAAAGAAATCTATTGGTATCTGTTTTACTAGGAAAAATTTCCGAACATGTTAGCCTCCAAATTGGCCGCGAAATGAAAGACGGGCATTGGAACTGGGTCTGCTACTTGATTTATTACAAGCTGAAATTGAGAACAGGGAGTGGTTTTCTGGAAACCAAGCCTCTTTACCATCAGCATTGAGCGCATCCAAACTACTTGTAGTGAAACAGATGCCTTCTACCGCTTCTACATTTCTGACGAGTGGCCGGATGCCCAGCCCAGCGTATTGCAAAGATAATCATGCCTGTGATCTTTGCAAAATCGTCACGGATTTGATAATCTTGCATTGTCACAATGTAGTCACACATAACAGGACCAGCGAGATATTAGCAGAATTACATCAGAATCATTGGGTTCCCAGTTAGAGACAATTGGTGAGAAAGTCGATACATAACTGTCATATTTGTAAATGGTTCAAAGGAGTGGGTAATAGAATACCTAGACCAGCAGATTTACCACAAGGAAGAGTTCAAGGGGCCAAAGCCTTCGTTGATGTTGGAATTGATTTTGCTGGCCCACTGTATGTTATGTTTGGAGGTGAATTGGAAAAGGCCTATATATGTTTATTCATATGCTCTTCTAGTTGTGCAATCCATCTAGAAACAGTGCCAAATATATCTACTGCAGCTTATTCGTTGTTTGAAAAGGTACGTTCCTTGTCGAGGTCTACCCAACAGGATTACATCTGACAATGCTAAAACATTCAAGAATGCTAACAAGGAAATCAGAAAATTGTTGAAAATTGCAGAAATTCAAGAATATGTAGATCAGAAGAACTATGTGTGGAAATTTATATTAGAAAGGGCACCTTGGTTTGGTGGCTTCTATGAGAGTAAGATGCAACCAGTGACGCAACCATTTTGGAAAATTCTAGGGAATGCAAGAATTGACTTCGAAGAATTAACAACTGTTGTAGCTGAGATTGAGGTTGTGGTCAGTTCACGACCGTTAATGTCATCTGTTCAGATGAATTTGAGGAGCCAACTACACCAGCTCATTTAGTGATTGGTAGGCGCATTTTGAATAGCCCAATCTATGATTTTGACAAAGAAGATGATTATGATGACACGGCTATAGAGAAGCATGCACAGTACTTATGTACCCTTTTTGGACATTTTTGGGCAAGAAGGTAAAATGAATATTTGCTAAGTCTGAGGGATTTCCATCAACTCAAGAGCACAAATCAAAAGGGAGCTGAGGTACAAGGAGACGTTGTTGTAGTCAAGGAGTTAGGTGCATCAAGAAATACATGGAAGTTGGCAGTTGTGGAGCAGCTCATTCCTAGTGGGGACAATGAAGTAAAAGGAGCAACGGTCAGAGTTTAAATGGGAGAGGAAGACTCTCGAGAATAAACAGAGCTTTGAAGACCCTGTATCCACTGGAGGTAATGCAACAAAAAGAACAAGGTAAGAGCTTTTATAACCAGTGTGTTAATCCTGATTGAAATTTTTAAAAATATATATAGATAATATTTATTTATATAATATTTATTATATAATTAAAAATATATACATAGAGAACCTACAGTATCACAGATTTGATATCTTACGGAGGAAAAACTTACTTTTCGATCTATTCTTTGGAACTTGGTATGGGGCCTACCCACGTTCCCCACTCCAAAAAGCTATCTCTATTTTGTACAGCCATCTTTGCAACATGACGTTCGTCAATATTTTGATGGTTCTCTGTCATGCTACGCATCATTTTATATATATAAACGTTGTTTATGTCCCTTTTCTGTTTGAAAGGAACAGCAGCAAAATCACCTAATTTCAGGGCTTCTTCCTTGTATAGCCTGTTTTGTGATGCCATGTTCTGAAATTTTTCTTCTATCATCAGGGAATTTGCTCTCATAGAGTTTAACAGAGACTCATCATTGCCAACCTCAAATTCATCAAGCTTTTTGTTTAAGAAATTGTGTGACACAGCCAGTCGTAGTGTTTTGAGTCAAATAATAGTTGTCTGGGGATAAAAGAATTAAATATTAAATTAAATTGCTGGTTTATATTATGATTAACTAAATTTTGACACAAAAATGTTAAACCTCTAAGGATATTGTATGCTTGAAGATACAACATGGCATGTTGATTAGCTGCAAGTTTGGTATGCCACACACTTGTGCACTAAGGTGTGGATTTAACAGCATATTAATTAACATCTCACCACACCAATCACAGAGAAGTTTAACGCAAAAGAAATACAATAAGTCTCTAATAAGCCCCAACTTCAATCAAGCACCCCACAAATAAGCATCCCTTTGATTATTGGAGTTATCACTCAATTCATTGCTCAATTACATAAAGCAATGTTACCTCATACTCGGGGCTTGAATATTGCCTCAAAAAACAATATATCCCGTTCTATGCAGCTGTTTTAAGCATACTGGAAGGTGTGGAAAGGACCACTCATAAATGTTGTACCACAAACCCTCCCAGTGACAGCCTGAAATGCCAGCATTGGCAAAATCTGTTCCTGGCAATGATATGACTCATCAGTTAACTCCACACATATCAATGCTTTTCACTGTTGTGGCATGAGTGATTCTGAGAAAATGAGTCTGTGCACAAAGTAACTAAGAATAAAATATTCATACTACATATAGACAGGACCGTTGGGAGCAGGGGGGCTGTAGCCCCCGATAATCACCAGAACAAAGGTATGACAATCAAAACATGATGCTAAAAAATAATTTCTATTGACCAGCTCCCTGACCAATGATTCCTTCTGACAACCTTGAACACTGTACCTGTATGCAAACTCCATGACTTGGTGGTATAGGGGTAATAGAGGGTTGGCATTAGCGGTAAAAATCATATATATTGGGGCAATGTTATTGTTGATAAATTGCAAAGAGTAGATTTGTCTGCAGCTACACTTACAATCAATCACTACTTGGAAATTTGTCAATCTCTCAGCATTCTTTGTCAATCTCTTCCATAAATAATGCGATTACATGTTCCTTCAATTTTTCGTTTTTTCAAATGGCAGTAGCGATTTTCTTGTTTGTTCCTCGTAAAAGTCTCACAGAAACTTGAACCAATATTTCTCGAACGCATTCCACTTGGCCAAGTAACTGAAACAGTTGTCTTTACCACTTGCTTTTCTTCTAGATTCTCATTGTTAATTTCGTTTCGTCCAACATTTTCACTTTCAACAGATCCCTGCTCCTTTCTTGCAATCTTGGCAACTGGCTCTGAAAATGTTTGACGTTCATGCTACAGTTTCAATCCCTGTTCTGTTTTAGATATTTGCTCCTTCAGGCTTTTAAGTTTCTTCAACTGGTCTAAACATTTACAACAGAAATATTTTGATTGCAAAACCACATTAAAGTTTAGTTCTTCGAACAATTTAACAGCGCCAGTTTTAATTTTAACTAAATTTTGATCCACTGGTTTCACAAGGATTTCATGACAGAGAGTACATGAAAGAGAGGAAGATTGACTCGCTGCCATGTTACATTTTGCTCAGGTTGTACCTGCCCAGTTCTACATGAGGCAAGTACAATTACACACATAAGAATCTGACGGTTGTGCATTTCTTCAACATATAGTTCCTTTCATCTTTCCTCTGCATATCTAACTTAATGCTAGAGAATGTGTTTGTCTCCTTAATATTGAATTTTTTAATGAGGCATATACTAACATCTTTGGTGAAGATAAGGTTCTTGCCAGTAACTCCAGGCATGGAGGATTTCTTTTCTTCTTGAGGTTTTGTATGGTGGTTGGACTTTGATAAGGGATCAGATTATTGTTGCATTTTCAAATTGCAAAGATATCCAGTAACTAATCTTACTCAATCTACTTGACAACTATATTCCTCTTGTCCTTTACATCTACTCTGTGATCTTTAAAAGTGGGAATACTGAAATGTTTGCTAGCTCTCTGTTTCGGTGCTGGGTAATGTTCTTCTGTTATAAAAGACACCATTTTGACAAAGCTCCATTGGTGTGGCTGAGCAATTTCTTGTATTGGTTGTCTATAGATAATTTGCCATGTTTTGGCCTCCCCTTGTTGTAGCCCTAGGCCTGACTTTCTTCCCCTTGTCACGCTCATCTGGTTTGGCAGTGACTCTACAGAACTTTTCACTGTGCCGCATCCATAGATCGCATTTGAAAGAAGTTTTTCAACACTATTGAAATAGTTGTCGAAGAAAACATGGTGATTTTTGCCACGAATGTGGGTTGTCAAACGTTTGACAACCTTTCTTCCAAGTTCTTTCTCTCTGCCATGATTTCATCTGGGCTTGCCAACATAAACTTGAAACTCACAAACATAGCCATTTTTATTGTCTGCCGGCTCCCAAACTATTTTGCCATATTTGGTTGGTTTTGCTGGCATGTATTGCCTGAAAGATAGTGTCCCACGAAACTTTATCATGGCTTCATCAACTGCATTTTTTTGGTTTGGGTTGTAAGCTTCCAGACATTGTTTGTTGACAATCTCCAAAAGTGGCCTAATCAAATGGAGCTGGTCCCTGTTTGCGTCTTGCTTATCATAGCCAGTACGATCGTGTGTATGAATATACTGGGATAGTTTTTCAAACCTATCCCTCATCATGATTTCAGCAATTGCAAAATCGCCGTAAAATTTGTCCTGGCTCCAGTACATTTTAATTTTTGGCACGTCAACCAAGGACATGAAAATCCTTAGGCCAACAAAGCAGCGCATTTCTTAAGGAGTTGTTGGGGTCTATCGCTCATCTACCTTGTGTCACTCAACCTGCAACTGCGAGGCATAAAGATTTGTTTGTTCTGCCAAAATTTCGAATATTTCATCAGGAAATATTTTCCCAAAAAAGTCTTGTTCTTTGGCTTCACTTTCTAAAATGAATGTCGCACCGACATCTTCTGCAAATTCTTGGATGTAAACATCACTGAGCTTCTCTGTTGATCCGTCGGCTGAAACATCCTCGTCTGACGCTTACTGGCTTTCCCTAGAGCTGGAATATTCATCAATAGAAATATCACCTTCCTCTGCCCTTCTCTTTAAATTTTCGAAGTTGATTTTCTCCCGCAAAAACCCAAAAAATTCATATTCTTTGTCGCTACTCAAACTAAAATTATAACATGCGGCCATTTTGCATCGGAAGATAAACAAATTAAACCTCTGAACATTCGACTGTCGTTTTCCCTGGATTTCTGACCGTGACCTACCCAATCATTTCACACCATTTGAATCTACATTGTTCAAGCTACAATATCGTATGGTCTAAATAACCAATTAGAGAGAGAAATGACTGCTTTCAGCCAATCAGAACTCATGTTCCCGCATGACAACAGTCAGAATAAGGAACGCCAAAAAATTTGTTGCCAACAGGGAACATTCGAGATACAAAGCATGAAAAGAAATGTTGTTGCATGACAACAATCAGAGTGTATGAGTTAAAAGAAATATATGTACACTTAGTGAGCAAAAGTGTTGCACAGGTTTGAGAATTCAGTAATGGCAACCGCGTTGTCAACAACAAAGTGATCGAAATTCAAACCACTTTTGTGAAGCCATCAGGCGTCTTTTTGTGGTTAAAATCTAATCAAACAAAACTTTTAATTTAGAAATTGAAAAAAGTTCATTTTTAAAAAATAAAAATTATTAACTTTTCAATGGACAGTCTTCCAGCTTTGAAACCTTTGTGAGACTTTATCAAAAGTTTAGTAACAGGTTCTGTTAATTGTGACATGACAAGTTCAGATAAACATTTGCAAGATCACATTAAGGTGTTGAAGTACCAAGTTGATCATAAATGGCCTTGTGATCCTCGTTAAAACCTGACTTCTCTCTTTTTCAAGAATAGGACAGTTTCTTGAGATCTTTTCAAGAGAACGGTTTGCTTCGTCAGCTGTCTTAACGGGAGTCGAAGTGGATGGGCCTACATCAGATGTCATGCTTTCATTCCTGCTCTCGCCATTATCTTCCCTATCAATTTCTTGCCTTCTTACGCCACCAAATACTCTACGCTATTTTTCTTACCAACCATATTTAACAATATTGGTAATTTGAAGTTTAAACCTTAGTCTTGTTCTCTCGACCGATTCTACAGGATACACGCAGTTTTACATTTCGTGTTCACAATTACTTCATGTCAGAACTAACAATTAGCACCAATTGAATTCAGTTCAATGAACGCAAGGTAATATAAGGGTGGCTTGAAAAAATAATGTGGGGTTCGAGAGTTAAGAAAACCTCATAGCAACCAACTAAACATGGTTGCTAAGCAAACAAATTTCCATATGCCCTCACAAAATTTTATTTTATGGCTAAATAAGAGTTGAAACTGGCAAAATACAAGTGTGACAATAAAGTTCGATAGTTTTTTTACCTTCTGAAGCAAAAAACTCAAAACTTTTGAAAAACAGATTTTCAAGTTCAAAAACCTAGATAACCACCTCATTTAACTCAGTGATCTTAGTAAGCGCCATGTTAGTAATCCTTGGGCTTCTAATTTTAGCATGTGCTGTTCTTCGTAGCATTGCTTCTCCAATTCTTTGAGCTCAACGATTTTTCTTTTTAATGAAAAGGGGACCCTCGCTTTACAGGTCAGGTAAGTAATGTTCTGCAGTTATCATAAACATGAGAACGCAGGTCTTTGGCTTCAGGAAAAGAGACCTGTTGAAGTGTCAAAGACACTTGCTCCTTCAAAACAGATAGTCTTGCGTTATATTTCGTTAGTTCTGATTTCATTCTTTTCGTTTGTTTGTTTACCTTTCTTGCTAGTCGAATAGCCTGTTTCTGCCCTCCTGCAAGTAAAAATATACCAAAAAGTATTATTTATCTTCACTTCAAAACGATCAAAACTGGCATGTGTCAATAAATGGGCTGCAAATGAAACAAAATGTCAGAAGAATGTAATAGCATAATGCAATTGTCTTACGTACGTGAGTATTGTTCCTTCAACGAAAGTTGTAAATGACGTTCTATGGCCAAAGAATTCAGATTTTCGATTTGAAACTTTTGTATTTCAATGTCTCAGAAGTTGTTATCGCTTTCATAAATTCATCATCGCCTATTTTCCAACGTCTTTCGATGTTCTGTTTCTTTTCAATAGCCTTCAGTTTTGACTCTAAACTACAGACAAGATTACATTACACCGTAAACACTCTGAAAGTCAATACTTCCATCCAAGATTTTAATGCATTGGAATACTTCTAAAAGTCGAGGAACAATAAAAATCTGTATGAAACTTCTAACAGTACAGCAAAGTTTTTCAAACAAAGTTATAGTATCCCAACTGCTAGTATACAAATTCAAACTCAGTGATAAGGGAATAAATAACAAGGGAAGTTCTTAAGCTTTGAACAAAGCAGTAAACCAAAAAGCCAACAAAAAACAACAGTTATAGTTCCAACAGCAAAATGAAAAAAGTTAAGAGTCCATTTAGAATATTTTTGTTGCAGATGATTTACCTTCTTGCCTTTGACATGACCACTGTTGTGTTGTGTGAGGGATCATCATCGTCAGTAGCTGCAGAACTGGCAATGGAGCTCCTTGAATGGTACAATAATAACATCAAATAACAATTAAGTTCTCACGTTAAAAGCACAGCACTCCCAACGAGAAAAACAAGATATTTAAAAAAAAACAAGTTAAGAACTGATTTTCAGTTAATCAAAAGGTGGCAGTGATTGTGGCTTTTTGATTGACTCACTGAATGCGATAACAATGAACTTGAGTACCTCTGTCACAAAATAAGCGCAATTCCTGTTGTTTGCAGATATCATTCAAAAACCTTGTAAAAACTAAAGCTAGAAATAAGATGTACCTTAAGATGTAGAGATCCCATATAATGATGGCATATTCTAGCTTCCAAAATGATTCCTGGTTTCCGGCAGCTATTAAAAAGAACCAAATAATTAACTTTATTAAAGATTCTAAAAACAATTTTTGAATCTTTAAAAAAGGCTTTCTGGAGGATGAGTGATTTTCTTCCAAGACATTTATTCTATTTAATTTGATAAGAATTCTCTTCAATCGTGTTAAGCCATTATTATGAATGATTTTCACTGGCACTGAGGCAATATGAACACGCCTACAATTCTTTCTGGTGGGTGAAATTTTAAAAGAAAACAGACAAGCCACATGACACAGGGTGGCGGTTGGGCCACTGCCGTTTGTCAAGTTCCGTGCCAGGGCAACAATATAAAATGCTAGAACGTGTTTAGAAAATGAAAATTTAGAAAATGGGTTTTTATCCATATTCTAAATCAACAGATGGTGTAGATGAACATCTGGCATATGCACATCCCATATTCTAAAATTTAGAGTATGGGTACTGCCCATTTAGAACATGATAACCCGGTGGAACTGCTACTACTTAGGACCTGTGACTGTAAATTTTCCAAAGTTGCATTAGAGCCGTAGGTGTTGACTTTTCTGAAGATTTTCTAACAACTTGTTGCTAAAATCTGGGTTCTAGCCCAATGGCTGGAAAAGAGCAAAATCATTTGGGTTAGAATCGATAGCAATGAAAAGACAAAAAATGGTTCATGAGAAATCTTATATCCAAGACGCACATGGCTTCAAACTCATGAAAGCCAACAAGTTGCAACATGCTCTCTCCCAAGCAGCAATCTGTGGCTTTTGCAAAAGTCCCAAAGGCAAGCTTATTCTCTTACAAGCTGATGGCAAACGAGTAGGTCTGGATGAAGAGCTTATTCTTAAGTGTACAAATTGGCAAGAGACTACACTTTTTCACACAAGCCCAAGAATGAAAACTGCCATTGGAAAGTCCTCAGAAGTAAACTTCAGGTGTGCTCAAGCTGGTATTGAGACTGGTCTTGGGCTGACAAATTTGCAAAAGCTTTGCACTGCTTTTGACCTTCCGTTACCACTTTCGCCTGCAGCATATAATGACTTGATGAAAAAGTGTGAATGTTGCTACTCAAATGAGGCTGATGCATCACTCAAAAAAGCTGCACTGAATCTCAAGAATATGGTAAAAGAGAAAGATCCCAACTGCAAAGATTTGGACCCTCTTTCTGACATATTTGAGGTCAGTGTTTCTGTTGATGGCACTTGGCAAAAGCGATATGGATACTCATCACTTCATGGTGTTGTCTTTGTGGTAGCCGTTGATACTGGGGAGGTACTAGATTATGAAATAAGATCTAAAGTGTGCTTCCAATGCAAGTCAAAAGAGCACAAAAAAGCATCAGCAGAGTATCAAACATGGTGGGAAAGTCATAGGCCAGTTTGTGAGATAAACCATTACGGTTCTGCTGAATCAATGGAAAAGGATGCTGCAGTGAAAATGTTTCTACGGTCAATTGCAAAGCACAATTTGAAGTACACAACATATGTTGGAGATGGAGATTCATCTTCATATGGAGTTGTGGCTGATGCTGTGTTCCAAAAATATGGCCCTGAATATTTGGTCTTGAAGGAGGATTGTATTGGTCATATACAGAAAAGGATGGGGAATGGCTTGAGGTCATATAAGAAAGGTGCCAAAGGTTTGAAGCTGGCTGACGGTGGCAATGTTGGTGGGAGAGGGAGACTGACTGATGTTGTCATTGATTCCTTTCAAAATTATTATGGTTATGCCATAAGAGCAAACACAAATAATTTAGAAAAAATGCAAAATGCAGTGTGGGCTATCTATTTTCACTCAATAGAAGGAAGTGGAGAAACCCTTGAAGAGCAGCACAAATATTGTCCAAAGGGAAGAGACAGCTGGTGCAAATATCAAAAGGACATTGTGCTGAACACAAAGAGCTATGACAGAGCTAAATGCCTACCTTCTGTTTTTAGAAAGGAATTACATCCAATCTTCAAAAGATTATCAAGTGAAAGTCTGCTCCGTCGCTGCTTAAGAGGACTAACACAAAATCAAAATGAGTCTCTTAATAACGTGTTATGGCAGAAATGCCCAAAGAGAGTTTTTTGTGGCAGAAGAAGGTTAGAGACAGCAACAGCAGCTGCTGTTTTACAATGAAACAAAGGTTCTGTTGCAGTTTCAGACATTCTCAACTGATTTGGAATCAATGATGCAGGTGTTAACACACTAAGAGGTTGTCGCTGGCTCAATAACCAACGCTTGATCAATGCAGCGCAGAAGTGTAAAAGCAAATACCAAAATCAGAGAAGACTTTTAAGAAGAAAAAGAAAGGAATGTACAAAAACAGGGCAAGATTACTTGGCTGGTGGATTTAGCATCCACAAAGTTCCTGATTGTCCAGAAAACAAGAAAAAGGCCCCAAAGAACAAACTGGCATCAACTGGAGATACTGGCATAACGTTTGTCAATGAAAAAAATATCCCTTTGGTTGTTGAACATGCCAACAGGCCAAAAAAGGCCAAAAAGTAGGACAGCAGGTTTTAAATTGTCTTTTTTAGAAGTGGGACACAATTTAAAGCATATCAGGTATGATAAAAAGCTAAGTTCTGTTGTATAAATAACAATGATCATAAAAAGTTGTTTATAAAACTTTCAATGCCGTTTTTGAAATTAGCCATTTTTGACTTTAAGAAAAGATATCTCTGTGACCATGTGAGATATTTGACTCAAATTTTCTATGATACATTATTTTTTGGTTACCATTAGAATAAGCAGACAAAATTTTGATATCACGTGTAACTCTTGATCTACCTGGAAAAAAGACTTTTTGGGGGTTTCCATGGCAACCGTTACCTGGAGGAGAAATTCCTCTGCTCATTCAGATAACATTATCTCGGCAAGTTGTTTGGTACCTTGTTTGTTGAAATACAACATTCTGTTTGTTTCAAATCTTTTCTCAAAGTTAAAGCACTGTTCCGGCAAACTGGTCTGTAAAATATAGACTAGTCACGTGATTTTCAAATATATTTGGAAAATTTTTTTGTAGGTTGTTAACAAATGTTTTTGAAAAGTTTCAGACCTGTGCGCCTTGTCATTATTGAAATATTCAACTCTGTGTACAGGAGACATGATTTGTGATCAAAACCTAGATAACCACCTTAAATGATCTGAACTCCTCAATCCTTGTAGGAGGCAACAGTCATATCAATGGCCGTTCGCCGATGCTAAAGGCACAAGCATTACAAATAGAAAGTGACATTGTTAAAGACAAATCGGTGTTTGAAACATTCAACTTTGATATTCCTGATTTTGTAATGGAACCTGAGTCACTTGACCTTCTACAAGTTTCTATTGATGCACAGATAAGCGAAATCTATAACGAAAGTGAAAACAGTGAATCAGAAAATAGTCAATGTAATTCAGACACAGAGCTATGGATTCTGTGATACGGTAACGGATACAGTGATACTGATTCTGTCGAATTTTAACTTCGTTAATTTTGTTTGTAAGTATTTTAAATAAAAAGCTTATTTGTTACAGGGCCTCCAATGAAGGGGGGCCGGGGGGCCTTGGCCCCCCATTTTTTTGCAAAACAATAGAGTTTATTTCAGAAACTTTTGTTATGGGTGTTAAATTTTCCCTTGGCCCCCCACTTTTCAACCTTTGTCGGAGCCCATGTGTTATAGACCTTTTTCTCTCTCTTTTGGGACAAGAACTCAATGTTCAAGGTCAAATTACCATTCCTACATATTATGAATCACACTTTGTACAATTCCGAAAATAGAAAATTTCAAAATGATTTCAATAAGAACTTTGCAATTTTGCTCTAAATGCATTCCATTTTAATAGATGAAACTTGATTGTTTTCAATGTCTTAGGTGTATTTTTTCTTAAAAGCAGGCTGAAAACAAGATATTTCACAAACTGATATTTCACAAAAGCGCATTTTGAAAAATTTCAAGTTGGGCTTTTGACTTTTCTCTAGGTTTGCAGCAAAAACTGTGTAGACTAGCATAAATGCCTCTATTAATTGCTCGAAATAATGCAAAATAGATATAAAATAATTTCTCGAAGCTTGGATCGGAATTGAGTACCATTAATAGCACTCGCCCCAGGCCCCTTTAGCAGAGATTATAGCTTTATTTGTCAATTTAAATTTAAATTTTGAGCGAAGCGATAATATTTTTATAGGCAAGATGAAACCTTATTGTTTTCAATGTCTTAGGTGTACTTTCTCCTTAAAAGCAGGCTGAAAACAAGATATTTCACAAACTGAGATCACAAAAATGCATTTTGAAAAAATTTGAGTTGGTACAATTATGTTATACTTGAGGTTGAACGACAGTGTTAAGTATAACATGAAATTGCGTGAGTTCTTACTACTTTAACAAATGCAAAATAAAATTCAGAGCTTCAACTTACGACCTTGCTTCTGAATCTTTACTTTAGCGGCGGCAGGGGAGCGTCACAGAGAGAAACGGCGAAGCAAACTAACATCTTTATCTTTATCTTCATCAGCGTCAAACTAGCATTTAAATTACAACTTCTCTAAATCTCTAAACTAAAAGCTCAAATTTATATAAGATTTAACAATAGATGGTGCAATAAATCTAAACATCCAATAAAAGTTTCAGCAAAGCAAACGTCCAATAGGAAAAACGGTTTTTGTTACTATTTGTCCAATCATAAGGTTTTTCTTCGAGTTGCACTTCATGGTGCAATCCCTGACGGCCAAAATATACAATGACGTAACTTGTTTTGAGTTGCATGTGGTGGTGCAATCTCTCGTAATCTTGTCGTCCAATGACGTAATGTCAACTATACAACACGACTCCCCCCTTTCGAAGCAAGCCTCCTGGCTTGACCAATGACAAAACTATATACCGCGTATAACTTGAGGGGTAAAAGTATCCTCAGGGCGTGTAATCTGCGGCTATGTTGACAAAGCAGTGTCTGAATCTTGCTGAGCGATACGGCGAGTGTTCTCCTGCAGAGGAGCTGCTGGCAGTGGAATGAAGCTGTTCGGTGGTAAGTCAGCGCCTTGTAAATCAAGAGACGAAGAGTCATTGACAGGTGGTTCAATCGGTCGGTCGGCCGGGTCGTGGCATGGCTTTAGTCGATTTGCATGAACCGGAACAGAAACAGAGCGATTATCCAAGGTCCGAAATTTGAAATGAACCGGAGATAGCTTTGCTACGATGCGATAAGGACCGCGATAGTTATGCTGTAATTTCTTCGACATACCTTTGCGTTTCTTCGGTGTATAGACCCAAACGCGCGAATCGACATCGTATACAACAGGAGTCGCTTTCAGATCGTAGTAGGCTTTCATCTTTTGCTGCACGAGATGTGTGTTAGACTGAATGATAGACTGCGCATTCTCTAAATTTTGAACAATTTCAGCATGCAGTTTGGCAACTGACGACGACAACTTAGAATCCGGTAAAATCAACGCAGCACCAATCGGCAAGCGTGGCTCGTGTCCATACAATAGATAAAACGGCGATTCTCCTGTCGTGGCATTAGGAGAAACACGATAAGCGAACAGGACCATTGGAATATGTTTGTCCCAATCTTTTTGGTTAGAGCTGACGTACATAGAAAGACCCTCAGACAAAGTTGCATTAAAACGCTTGACAAGACGATCTGTCTGTGGATGGTAGGCCGTGGTGAGCTGGCGCCGTGTGTTCATAATTTTGCACAGTTCTTTCACAATTGACGCTAGAAAGTTAGTCCCGCGGTCAGAAAGTAGGGCGTGAGGAGCACCGTGACGAGCAAGAATTTCAGCAACGAGAATATGCGCTATCCGGGATGCTTCAGTAGACGGCAAGGCAAATGCTTCCGGCCAACAAGTATAGTGATCAGAAAAACGTTAATGTAACGATTTCCATCGTGAGTTTCTGGAAATGGACAGAGAATATACATAGCCACTCTGTCAAAAGCTCCTTCCACTGGAATAGGTAACAATGGCGCCCTACGGTGTCCACGTGGTATCTTCTTCATTGCACAATCAACGCAAGAATTACACCAATGTTCGATATCCTTGAACATATTAGGCCAATAATAACGTGCACGTATTTTGTCATAAGTTTTTGTGAAACCAAGGTAGCAGTTGTCATGGCAAGCAACTAAAACTTCATGGCGTGATGAAACTGGAATGACAACTTGTACACACAATTGTTGAACTCGACGTTTACCTGGACTCCAAAGATGACAAAGAATTCCACCCTCATTTAAGAAGAAAGACTCGATGGACAGGAGCAAGCAACGCGCGTGTTTATCGTTGGAAGGCAATTTGTTCGATTCAAGATAAGTAATAATATCTATGAGATTTGAATCTTCGTGCTGAAGTTTGTATAAAGTTTCAGGCGGTGGGCATGGATGATCTATGACAGCCAGTGGAACGGAAATGTCAGCAACAGAAGCGAGATGTTCAGACGATAAAGAGCATCCTAGTTACCATTTGAGGAACCGGAACGATGAATGATTTGAAAATCATACTGTTGTAGCTGCAACGCCCATCGAGCAAGTCTACCTGTAGGATCCTTTACTTTCATTAACCACGACAGACTACCAAGATCAGTGTGAACGAAAAACGATTGTCCGGTAAGGTATGCTTGATAACGCTTTATACCAGCGACTACCGCTAATGCCTCCCATTCCATCGTACTGTACTTCTTCTCTGCGTCCCTTAGTTCGCTGCCACTATAGGCTAACACAACTTCCTTACCATTGACAACTTGGCTAAGTATAAAGCCAATAGCGTACTAACTGGCATCCGTATACAGATGAAATGGCAAATCAAAATTTCGATATGCGAGAATAGGAGGCGAGCATAGGCGAGATTTGAGCTCTGCAAAGGCGATTTCACAATCGGAACTCCACGAGAAACGTACGTTCTTTCTAGTCAAATGATTTAGTGGCGAAGCTATGTTCGCAAAATCCTTCACAAAACGATGATGATAATTACACAATCCCAGAAAACTGCGAACGTCCTTAACGGTTTTCGGCGTTGGAAACGACCGAACAGCGTCCAGTTTGTAAGGATCTGGCACAATACCCTTAGAGGATACAACGAATCCAAGATAATTAACTGAATCTCGAGCAAAGTAGCACTTGGAAGGCTTCAGTTTAAGAATAGCAGCGCGAAAACAATCACATACGAGTTTCAATCTAGAAAGATGCTCAGCGAAAGAAGACGAGAAAATGATGACGTCATCGATATATACAAGGCAGACCTTTCATTGGAGGCCGTGAAGTACTGCGGAGGAGCATTCATCAACCCAAAGCTAAGGACATTAAACTGGTACAACCCAGCATGAGAAATGAAGGCTGTTTTCTCTTTCGATTCTGGGTGCATCGCCACTTGATGGTAACCTGACTGCAGGTCCAAAGTAGAAAAATATTTCGAGCCAGCAAGTGAGTCTAAAGCGTCATCTATTCATGGCAGAGGGTAACTGTCCTTATGGGTTCTAGCATTTAATTTTCGATAATCGATACAAAAGCGTGTACGACCATCTTTCTTCTTTACTAGAACGACTGGTGAGCTCCAAGGGCTCGACGAAACTTCAATTATACCTTGGTCAAGCATATTATTGATGTGGTTCTCGATGGAAACCTTCTGAGTGTGAGAAGCACGATATGGTTGCTGTTTGATGGGCGAATGATTGCCCGTGTCGATTTTATGTTCAATGATAGACGTGTGGCCTAAATCGAGGCTAGAGGTTGCGAAAATATCATTCATGATGATTTCATTGATGATATCACTAACATTTCTTACATCATTTTCTTCATTTTCATTTTTGCTGTCCTCTTTAGTCATTACCGAAATTCCTTCAAACCGAGACTCATCAAACAACTCTGCCCTTGAACTGTCATCCTGTATTTCCTCCCAATCCTCATGTAAAACATCCATGTCTTCAAAATCTTCCTCTGACAGCAACAATGGCCAGTCTTGGTTTCCCATATCGACAAATACCTCACTCAATGCTAGATACACATTTTAAACATGCGAATTTCTCCAAAGCTCAATGCTACCAATAACATCTTCTATAGTGAAGAGATGCTCACACTTGCTCATCACTTGATTTATGTGGTGGTAATCAAATTCATGCAGTATGACAGTTGTTCCAACTGGCAGGAATTCTTTTGTCTATTTGGCAGCAGAGTGCTTCTGTAGGCCAAAAGTTTCTCATATAGAAGAGATCTTTCAGCTTCAGAGACATGGCGTGTAGGTGGCTGTACAGACATATGATTATCCAAACTAACCTGGAATGGCAAAATGTTTACTTCCGTATGTTGTAAGCAATCACAAATTTTGCTACACAGACACAACACATGCAACCCTCTGGCTTTTGAACATTGGAAGCTGATGGGAAAAACTTTGCTACCATGTTTCTGCGACAGGTTTTGGTATCCAAAACCTCTTTTGTTTGTGTATCGCAATGAGCAGATAACATTCCATTGAAGAGAATGTAGCAAAAACACTGTAGTCCATCTCTTCCCAATCGGCCTGTTTCCTGGACAAGACTTTCAACTGTATTTGGTGGTCCAAAATGGATACTGCGGCGAACATCTTTGCAGTCAATACCCATCCCAAATGCTATTGTACAAATTAAAACTCTGAGAACACTTTTTTCATGTGTCATCTCCTTCACAACATGATTCTTGACAGAATCTGGACAGCATGGAACATTTGGACTAAGCATTGATCACTGGTTGCATGTTCTTTTGCATAGATTCTTTTTCCACGCAAAGCAGTAAACAAGCGGTATAATATGGCACACTGTTTTCTTGTCTGGCAAAATATTATGCACCTATCAGTTTTCTCTCCACTTGTCTTTAGCTCTTCAATCAAAGATCCAAACACGGACTCAAGGGGTGTTTCTTTATTTAGATATCCAAACCGGTAACTGATGTTGCCCCTAATAGGTGGTTTTTCAATGGCATAAGTATTAAATGCATTCAAATTGAGCATGTCATAGACTGCACTTTCGGTAGATCTTGTTGCTGTGGCAGTAAAAATTGCAAAACGAGTTGAAGAATGCAATAGTGACTTTAGCTCAGCTAGATTGGCGTAGGCTGCTTTTTGAGAAGCTGATCTCCCCCTGCAATATAAAGTATATGTATTATGCAAAGTACACCAGTTATAAAACATGTCATTAAAATGCAGTAAACAAAACTGTTACGTACATCAACTATTTTTCTGACTGCACAACATTAAATATGATCAACATTTATTTACTCTCAAACAACAGATTAAGTCCAGTGGGTGTATTGAAAAGATTTTAATTGGGGACATGCCATCCAACATGAACATATGATACATGTTGAATGTACCATTTTTTCTTATTTAATTGACCCATTTATTTGTTCTTTATACCCAAATCATGGAATTAACTCCTCCCCTCACATATGTAGTGTAGCTGCCGCTCTAAAGGGATACTGTGGCAAAAAAGATGAGTAAGTAAGCATTTGCTTAAAAGTAATAATACAGTCAACTCAGCTTATAATTCTAGTTCCTCTGCTTATATTCTGAAATTTTTTTTCTTACCAATGGACAAGGCAGTGAGCTTCGTCAATCACCACTGCCACACAATCTTCTCAGAATGTTTGTGACCTTGCCAGGATCCTCCAAAGCTTGTTCCCAAGGAATGCTTCGGGCGTTGTGTAGATAAGGGAATATACTCCTCCTTCCTCAATGTTTCTCAAAGTTTCTGTATCTTGGCCATCGTATATCGCAGCTGCAGAAATCCCAAATAACTTGTTTATGTGCTGAACCTGATCAATCATAAGCGAAAGCAATGGGGATATAACAAGAACAACACTTGTGCCAACCAACTCTTCATTTAGGACATCAGCTACGACAGGAATGGCTTGATAAATAAGGGACTTTTCATACCCAGTGTGAGCACTAAAGAACAAATTTTTACCGTTAAAAAAATTGCGAAGGGCATCCTCTTGGTCTCTGTAAAAGTGATCAACGTTTAAGAAAGTGCAAGCTGTTGCAATCGCTTCTGAAAACTTTAAATCGTCCAACTTCAATCCACATTTGTTGGCCGCCATGACTGTTGTGTTGGGGAAGAAAACAATTAGCATAAATTAATTACCAATGATTGCATAAATTATTTTCCCTAAAACGCGGAATGGCACGGTAGCAAGCTTTTGGTCGTTGTTAAGCAGACCCTACTGTACTCTTTCAAAATGCGTTTTGAAAAAATTTGAGTTGGGTTTTTGACACTTTTTTTAGGTTTGCAGCAAAAACTGTGGAGACTAGCATAAATGTCTCTATTAATCGCTCGAAATAATGAGAAATAGATCAAAGATAATTTCTCGAAGCTTGGATCGCAATGGAGTACCATTAATAACTTTTGCCCCAGGCCCCTTTAGCGGAGATTGTTGCTTTATTTGTCAATTTAAATTAAAATTTTGAGCGAAGCGATAATGTTTTTATAGGCAAGATGAAACCTTATTGTTTTCAATGTCTTAGGTGTACTTTTTTCTTAGAAGCAGGCTGCAAACAAGATATTTCACAAACTGAGATCACAAAAATGCGTTTTGAAAAAATTCGAGTTGGGCTTTTGACAATTTTTCTAGGTTTGCAGCAAAAACTATTTAGACTAGCATGAATGTCTCTATTAATCACTCGAAATAATGAAAAAATAGATAAAAAATAATTTTTCGAAGCTTTGATCTGAATTGAGTACCATTAATAACACTCGCCCCAGGCCACTTTAGAAGAGATTATGGCTTTATTTGTCAATTTAAATTAAAATTTTGAGCGAAGCGATAAATTTCTATAGGCAAGATGAAACCTTATTGTTTTCAATGTCTTAGGTATACTTTTTTTTAAAAGCAGGCTGAAAACAAGATATTTCACAAACTAAGATTTGTAAAACCACGAGTTTACGTGGGTTTTATAGGCTTGTGTTCGCAAGAAAGTACAAAATTCAATAAGCGTCTTCTGATTTCTTGGCTCGATGGTTCTTATAGTTTCATCCAATTCAACAACGACTAAATGGGTCACTTTGGCAAACTGGTATGCTTTAAACTTATCAAATAAACAGGGGCTATCCGAACATCTTAAATCACGTCTAAACCTTAGCGACTAAATTAAACGACTGAATTACTCACCAAAGCCAACAAATAATTTGCTCAACAGCAATTAAGATAATTAGGACAGTTATACAAAACAGAACAAAGGAGCTGATCACAAGACAGGGTGTTACATGGAAATTGGCCAAGGTGCGAGCAAAAGTCAAGCACGCAAATGAAATTCAAATAGCAAACGAGCAAAGGTTTCCTTAACAAAATTCTGTCCTTTTCCAGATCACAAAAGCGCATTTTCAAAAAATTCGAGTTGGGCTTTTGACACTTTTTCTAGGTTTGCAGCAAAAACTGTGTAGAGTAGCATAAATATTTCTATTAATCGCTCGAAATAATGAGAAATAGATAAAAAATAATTTCTCGAATCTTGGATCGGAATTCAGTACCATTAATAACACTCGCCCCAGGCCCCATTAGAGGAGATTATGGCTTTATTTGTCAATTTAAATTTAAATTTTAAACCAAACGATAAATTTCTTATAGGCAAGATAAAACCTTAATGTTTTCAATGTCTTAGGTGAACTTTTTCTTTAATCCAGGCTAGAAACAAGATATTTTACAAACTGAGATCACAAAAATGCGTTTTGAAAAAATTCGAGTTGGGCTTTTGACTCTTTTTCTAGGTTTGCAGCAAAAACTGTGTAGACTAGCATAAATGTCTCTATTGATCGCTTGAAATAATAAGAAATAGATAAAAAATGATTTCTCGAAGCTTGGATCGGAATTGAGTACCATTAACAACCCTCGGCCCAGGCCCCTTTAGAGGAGATTAGGGCTTTATTTGTCAATTTAAATTAAAATTTTGAGCCAAACGATAAAATTTTTATGGGCAAGAGCAAACTTGATAGTTTTCAATGTCTAAGGTGTACTTATTTCTTAAAAGCAGGCTGAAAACAAAATATTACACAAACTCAGATCACAAAAGAAATTTTGAAAAATTCGAGTTGGGCTTTTGACTCTTTTTCTAGCTTTCCAGCAAAAACTGTTTAAAGTAGCATAAATGTCTCTATTAATCGCTCGAAATAATGAGAAATAGATAAAAAAATAATTTCTGGAAGCTTGGATCGGAATTGACTACCATTAATAACACTCGCCCCAGGCCCCTTTAGAGGAGATTATGGCTTTATTTCTCAATTTAAATGAAAATTTTTAGCCACAGTATAAAGATTTTATAGGCAAGATAAAACCTTAATGTTTTCAATGTCTTAGGTGAACTTTTTTTTTAATCCAGGCTTAAAACAAGATATTTCACAAACTGAGATCACAAAAATGCGTTTTGAAAAAATTCGAGTTGGGCCATTGACACATTTTCTAGCTTTGCAGAAAAAACTGTGTAGACTAGCATAAATGTCTCTATTAATCACTCGAAATAATGAGAAATAGATAAAAAATAATTTCTCGAATCTTGGATCGGAATTGAGTACCAATAATAACACTCGCCCCAGGCCCCTTTAGAGGAGATTATGGCTTTATTTGTCAATTTAAATTAAAATTTTGAGGCAAAGTATAAAGTTTATATAGGCACGATGAAACTTGATTGTTCTCAATGTCTTGGGTGTACTTTTTTCTTTCCAGCAGGCTGAAAAGAAGATATTTCACAAACAGAGATCACAAAAAAGCGTTTTTAAAAAATTCGAGTTGGGCTTTTGACTCTTTTTCTAGGTTAGCAGCAAAAACTGTGTAGACTAGCATAAATGTCTCTAACAATCGCTCGAAATAATGAGAAACAGATGAAAAATAATTTCTCGAATCTTGGATCTGAACTGAGTACCATTAATAACACTAGCCCCAGGCCCCTTTAGAGGAGATTATGGCTTTATTTCTCAATTTAAATTTAAATTTTGATCCAAACGATAAAATTTTTATAGGCAAGATGAAACTAGATTGTTTTCAATGTCTTAGGTGTACTTTTTTCTCAAAAGCAGGCTGAAAAAAGGTATTTCACAAACTGAGATTACAAAAGCACATTTTGAAAAAATTCGAGTTGGGCTTTTGACTCTTTTTCTAGGTTTGCAGCAAAAACTGTGTAGAGTAGCATAAATGTCTCTATTAATCGCCCGAAAAAATGCGAAATAGATAAATAATAATTTCTCGAAGCTTGAATCGGAATTGAGTACCATTAATAACACTCGCCCCAGGCCCCTTTAGAGGAGATTATGGCTTTATTTGTCAATTTAAATTTAAATTTTGAGCGAAACGATAAAATGTTTATAGGCAAGATGAAACTAGATTGTTTTTAATGTCTTAGGTGTATTTTTTTCTTAAAAGCAGGCTGAAAACGAGATATTTCACAAATTGAGATCACAAAAGCACATTTTGAAAAAATTCAGGTTTGGCTTTTGACTCTTTTTCTAGGTTTGCAGCAAAAACTGTGTAGACTAGCATAAATGTCTCTATTAATCGCTCGAAATAATGAGAAATAGATAAAAAATAATTTCTCGAAGCTTGGATCTGAACTGAGTACCATTAATAACACTCGCCCCAGGCCCCTTTAGAGGAGATTATGGCTTTATTTGTCAATTTAAATTTAAATTTTGACCCAAACGATAAAATTTTTATAGGCAAGATGAAACTAAATCGTTTTCAATGTCTTAGGTGTACTTTTTTCTTACAAGCAGGCTGAAAAGAAGATATTTCACAAACTGAGATTAAAAAAGCACATTTTGAAAAAATTCGAGTTGGTCTTTTGACTCTTTTTCTAGGTTTGCAGCAAAAACTGTGTAGAGTAGCATAAATTTCTCTATTAATCGCTCGAAATAATGAGAAATAGATAAAAAATAATTTCTCGAAGATTGGATCAGAATTGAGTACCATTAATGACACTCGCCCCAGGCCCCTTTAGGGGAGATTATGGCTTTATTTGTCAATTTAAATTTAAATTTTGACCCAAACGATAAAATTTTTATAGGCAAGAGGAAACTAAATCGTTTTCAATGTCTTAGGTGTACTTTTTTCTTAAAAGCAGAAAGAAAACAAAATATTATACAAACTCAGATCACAAAAGCAAATTTTGAAAAATTGGATTTGGTCTTTTGACTCTTTTTCTAGCTTTGCAGCAAAAACTGTTTAAAGTAGCATAAATGTCTCTTAATCACTCGAAATAATGAGAAATAGATAAAAAATAATTTCTCGAATCTTGGATCGGAATTGAGTACCAATAATAACACTCGCCCCAGGCCCCTTTAGTGGAGATTATGGCTTTATTTGTCAATTTAAATTAAAATTTTGAGCCAAAGTATAAAGTTTTTATAGGCACGATGAAACTTGATTGTTCTCAATGTCTTGGGTGTACTTTTTTCTTTCCAGCAGGCTGAAAAGAAGATATTTCACAAACAGAGATCACAAAAAAGCGTTTTTAAAATATTCGAGTTGGGCTTTTGACTCTTTTTCTAGGTTAGCAGCAAAAACTGTTTAGACTAGCATAAATGTCTCTAACAATCGCTCGAAATAATGAGAAACAGATGAAAAATAATTTCTCGAATCTTGGATCTGAACTGAGTACCATTAATAACACTAGCCCCAGGCCCCTTTAGAGGAGATTATGGCTTTATTTCTCAATTTAAATTTAAATTTTGATCCAAACGATAAAATTTTTATAGGCAAGATGAAACTAGATTGTTTTCAATGTCTTAGGTGTACTTTTTTCTCAAAAGCAGGCTGAAAAAAGGTATTTCACAAACTGAGATTACAAAAGCACATTTTGAAAAAATTCGAGTTTGGCTTTTGACTCTTTTTCTAGGTTTGCAGCAAAAACTGTGTAGAGTAGCATAAATGTCTCTATTAATCGCCCGAAAAAATGCGAAATAGATAAATAATAATTTCTCGAAGCTTGAATCGGAATTGAGTACCATTAATAACACTCGCCCCAGGCCCCTTTAGAGGAGATTATGGCTTTATTTGTCAATTTAAATTTAAATTTTGAGCCAAACGATGAAATTTTTATAGGCAAGAGGAAACTTGATAGTTTTCAATGTCTAAGGTGTACTTATTTCTTAAAAGCAGGCTGAAAACAAAATATTACACAAACTCAGATCACAAAAGCAAATTTTGAAAAATTCGAGTTGGGCTTTTGACTCTTTTTCTAGCTTTGCAGCAAAAACTGTTTAAAGTAGCATAAATGTCTCTATTAATCGCTCGAAATAATGAGAAATAGATAAAAAATAATTTCTCGAAGATTGGATCGGAATTGAGTACCATTAATAACACTCGCCCCAGGCCCCTTTAGAGGAGATTATGGCTTTATTTGTCAACTTAAATTTAAATTTTGAGCCAAACGATGAAATTTTTATAGGCAAGAGGAAACTTGATAGTTTTCAATGTCTAAGGTGTACTTATTTCTTAAAAGCAGGCTGAAAACAAAATATTACACAAACTCAGATCACAAAAGCAAATTTTGAAAAAATTGGAGTTGGGCTTTTGACTCTTTTTCTAGCTTTGCAGCAAAAACTGTGTAGAGTAGCATAAATGTCTCTATTAATCGCTCGAAATAATGAGAAATAGATAAAAAATAATTTCTCGAATCTTGGATCGGAATTGAGTACCAATAATAACACTCGCCCCAGGCCCCTTTAGAGGAGATTATGGCTTTATTTGTCAACTTAAATTTAAATTTTGAGCCAAACGATGAAATTTTTATAGGCAAGAGGAAACTTGATAGTTTTCAATGTCTAAGGTGTACTTATTTCTTAAAAGCAGGCTGAAAACAAAATATTACACAAACTCAGATCACAAAAGCAAATTTTGAAAAAATTGGAGTTGGGCTTTTGACTCTTTTTCTAGCTTTGCAGCAAAAACTGTGTAGAGTAGCATAAATGTCTCTATTAATCGCTCGAAATAATGAGAAATAGATAAAAAATAATTTCTCGAATCTTGGATCGGAATTGAGTACCAATAATAACACTCGCCCCAGGCCCCTTTAGAGGAGATTATGGCTTTATTTGTCAATTTAAATTAAAATTTTGAGCCAAAGTATAAAGTTTTTATAGGCACGATGAAACTTGATTGTTCTCAATGTCTTAGGTGTACTTTTTTCTTTACAGCAGGCTGAAAAGAAGATATTTCACAAACAGAGATCACAAAAATGCGTTTTTAAAAAATTCGAGTTGGGCTTTTGACTCTTTTTCTAGGTTTGCAGCAAAAACTGTGTAGACTAGTATAAATGTCTCTAACAATTGCTCGAAATAATGAGAAACAGATGAAAAATAATTTCTCGAAGCTTGGATCTGAACTGAGTACCATTAAAAACACTCGCCCCAGGCCCCTTTATAGAAGATTATGGCTTCATTTGTCAATTTAAATTTAAATTTTGAGCCAAACGATAAAGTTTTTATAGGCAAGATGAAACTAAATCGTTTTCAATGTCTTAGGTGTACTTTTTTCTTACAAGCAGGCTGAAAAGAAGATATTTCACAAACTGAGATTACAAAAGCACATTTTGAAAAAATTCGAGTTGGTCTTTTGACTCTTTTTTCTAGGTTTGCAGCAAAAACTGTGTAGAGTAGCATAAATGTCTCTATTAATCGCTCGAAATAATGCGAAATAGATAAAAAATAATTTCTCAAAGCTTGGATCGGAATTGAGTACCATTAATAACACTCGCCCCAGGCCCCTTTATAGAAGATTATGGCTTCATTTGTCAATTTAAACTAAAATTTTGAGCCAAACGATGAAATTTTTATAGGCAAGAGGAAACTTGATAGTTTTCAATGTCTAAGGTGGACTTATTTCTTAAAAGCAGGCAGAAAACAAAATATTACACAAACTCAGATCACAAAAGCAAATTTTGAAAAAATTGGATTTGGTCTTTTGACTCTTTTTCTAGCTTTGCAGCAAAAACTGTTTAAAGTAGCATAAATGTCTCTATTAATCGCTCGAAATAATGAGAAATAAATAAAAAATAATTTCTCGAAGATTGGATCGGAATTGAGTACCATTAATGACACTCGCCCCAGGCCCCTTTAGGGGAGATTATGGCTTTATTTGTCAATTTATATTAAAATTTTCAGCCAAAGTATAAAGTTTTTATAGGCAAGATGAAACTTGATTGTTTTCAATGTCTTGGGTGTACTTTTTTCTTTACAGCAGGCTGAAAAGAAGATATTTCACAAACAGAGATCACAAAAATGCGTTTTTAAAAAATTCGAGTTGGGCTTTTGACTCTTTTTCTAGGTTTGCAGCAAAAACTGTGTAGAGTAGCATAAATGTCTCTATTAATCGCTCGAAATAATGCGAAATAGATAAAAAATAATTTCTCAAAGCTTGGATCGGAATTGAGTACCATTAATAACACTCGCCCCAGGCCCCTTTATAGAAGATTATGGCTTCATTTGTCAATTTAAACTAAAATTTTGAGCCAAACGATGAAATTTTTATAGGCAAGAGGAAACTTGATAGTTTTCAATGTCTAAGGTGGACTTATTTCTTAAAAGCAGGCAGAAAACAAAATATTACACAAACTCAGATCACAAAAGCAAATTTTGAAAAAATTGGATTTGGTCTTTTGACTCTTTTTCTAGCTTTGCAGCAAAAACTGTTTAAAGTAGCATAAATGTCTCTATTAATCGCTCGAAATAATGAGAAATAAATAAAAAATAATTTCTCGAAGATTGGATCGGAATTGAGTACCATTAATGACACTCGCCCAAGGCCCCTTTAGGGGAGATTATGGCTTTATTTGTCAATTTATATTAAAATTTTCAGCCAAAGTATAAAGTTTTTATAGGCAAGATGAAACTTGATTGTTTTCAATGTCTTGGGTGTACTTTTTTCTTTACAGCAGGCTGAAAAGAAGATATTTCACAAACAGAGATCACAAAAATGCGTTTTTAAAAAATTCGAGTTGGGCTTTTGACTCTTTTTCTAGGTTTGCAGCAAAAACTGTGTAGAGTAGCATAAATGTCTCTATTAATGGCTCGAAATAATGAGAAATAGATAAAAAATAATTTCTCGAAGCTTGGATCGGAATTGAGTACCATTAATAACAATCGCCCCAGGCCCCTTTATAGAAGATTATGGCTTCATTTGTCAATTTAAATTAAAATTTTGAGCCAAACGATGAAATTTTCATAGGCAAGAGGAAACTTGATAGTTTTCAATGTCTAAGGTGTACTTATTTCTTAAAAGCAGGCTGAAAACAAAATATTACACAAACTCAGATCACAAAAGCAAATTTTGAAAAAATTGGAGTTGGGCTTTTTGTAATATAGGTACTTATTTCATTTTAGGTCAGTCTTGCGTTTATGCTTATATTTGTTCATGCTTCTCTTTGTTTAGGATATATTAGTTTGTCGCGTGTTAGTTTTTCATGTTTTCCGGTATAGTAAAATTTTACATGCCCTTTTGCTCTACAAAGTTCCCCCGCGTATCCTAATATATCTAACACCTCCTACTAGTTCATTTACGTATTGCACGATAGATACCGACAATAACACCGGCAATTATTGATATTAGTTTGCTATATTGTAATGCTGTTATATAAAGTAGAGTACGGAGAAACAGAGTTAGTTAGTTAGAGAGAGAAGCGTGGTGCTTGCGAAAGGCCACTGCTATCAAACATGTAGACACTAACTCACACACACACAGAGCGGTAATGGATGGAAAGGCTAAGAGAGGGCTGATGGCATTCAAATCGAGTGGCTTGTGAAAGCACTCGAGGTTTCGTTTCATATATATATAATTTAATGGCGTAACAGTGCTTGTGAAAGGCTGTTTAGTACCTAAGTTTCGATATTGTGTAAAAGTACGTCTTAGCTTTGGATGGAACAAAAGGAATTGATTTTGTGTGTCAAAACGTGTCGTTTATTCGCTCGGTCAATCGCTCAAACAACGAATGGTGTCAGAAGTTTTACAAATATATAGCAGCAAATTTTACATTTTGACTTTTTTTCTAGCTTTGCAGCAAAAACTGTTTAAAGTAGCATAAATGTCTCTATTAATCGCTCGAAATAATGAGAAATAGATAAAAAATAATTTCTCGAAGATTGGATCGGAATAGAGTACCATTAATGACACTCGCCCCAGGCCCCTTTAGAGGAGATTATGGCTTTATTTGTCAATTTAAATTTAAATTTTGAGCCAAACCATAAAATATTTATAGGCAAGATGAAGCTAGATTGTTTTCAATGTCTTAGGTGTACTTTTTCTTAAAAGCAGGCTGAAAACAAGATATTTCACAAACTGAGATCACAAAAGCGCATTTTCAAAAAATTCGAGTTGGGCTTTTGACTCTTTTTCTAGGTTTGCAGCAAAAACTGTGTAGAGTAGCATAAATTTCTCTATTAATCGCTCGAAATAATGCGAAATAGATAAAAAATAATTTCTCAAAGCTTGGATCGGAAATGAGTACCATTAATAACACTCATCCCAGGCCCCTTTAGAAGAGATTATGGCTTTATTTGTCAATTCAAATCTAAATTTTGAGCAAAACGATAAAAGTTTTATAGGCAAGATGAAACTAGATTGTTTTCAATGTCTAAGGTGGACTTATTTCTTAAAAGCAGGCAGAAAACAAAATATTACACAAACTCAGATCACAAAAGCAAATTTTGAAAAAATTGGATTTGGTCTTTTGACTCTTTTTCTAGCTTTGCAGCAAAAACTGTTTAAAGTAGCATAAATGTCTCTATTAATCGCTCGAAATAATGAGAAATAAATAAAAAATAATTTCTCGAAGATTGGATCGGAATTGAGTACCATTAATGACACTCGCCCAAGGCCCCTTTAGGGGAGATTATGGCTTTATTTGTCAATTTATATTAAAATTTTCAGCCAAAGTATAAAGTTTTTATAGGCAAGATGAAACTTGATTGTTTTCAATGTCTTGGGTGTACTTTTTTCTTTACAGCAGGCTGAAAAGAAGATATTTCACAAACAGAGATCACAAAAATGCGTTTTTAAAAAATTCGAGTTGGGCTTTTGACTCTTTTTCTAGGTTTGCAGCAAAAACTGTGTAGAGTAGCATAAATGTCTCTATTAATGGCTCGAAATAATGAGAAATAGATAAAAAATAATTTCTCGAAGCTTGGATCGGAATTGAGTACCATTAATAACAATCGCCCCAGGCCCCTTTATAGAAGATTATGGCTTCATTTGTCAATTTAAATTAAAATTTTGAGCCAAACGATGAAATTTTCATAGGCAAGAGGAAACTTGATAGTTTTCAATGTCTAAGGTGTACTTATTTCTTAAAAGCAGGCTGAAAACAAAATATTACACAAACTCAGATCACAAAAGCAAATTTTGAAAAAATTGGAGTTGGGCTTTTTGTAATATAGGTACTTATTTCATTTTAGGTCAGTCTTGCGTTTATGCTTATATTTGTTCATGCTTCTCTTTGTTTAGGATATATTAGTTTGTCGCGTGTTAGTTTTTCATGTTTTCCGGTATAGTAAAATTTTACATGCCCTTTTGCTCTACAAAGTTCCCCCGCGTATCCTAATATATCTAACACCTCCTACTAGTTCATTTACGTATTGCACGATAGATACCGACAATAACACCGGCAATTATTGATATTAGTTTGCTATATTGTAATGCTGTTATATAAAGTAGAGTACGGAGAAACAGAGTTAGTTAGTTAGAGAGAGAAGCGTGGTGCTTGCGAAAGGCCACTGCTATCAAACATGTAGACACTAACTCACACACACACAGAGCGGTAATGGATGGAAAGGCTAAGAGAGGGCTGATGGCATTCAAATCGAGTGGCTTGTGAAAGCACTCGAGGTTTCGTTTCATATATATATAATTTAATGGCGTAACAGTGCTTGTGAAAGGCTGTTTAGTACCTAAGTTTCGATATTGTGTAAAAGTACGTCTTAGCTTTGGATGGAACAAAAGGAATTGATTTTGTGTGTCAAAACGTGTCGTTTATTCGCTCGGTCAATCGCTCAAACAACGAATGGTGTCAGAAGTTTTACAAATATATAGCAGCAAATTTTACATTTTGACTTTTTTTCTAGCTTTGCAGCAAAAACTGTTTAAAGTAGCATAAATGTCTCTATTAATCGCTCGAAATAATGAGAAATAGATAAAAAATAATTTCTCGAAGATTGGATCGGAATAGAGTACCATTAATGACACTCGCCCCAGGCCCCTTTAGAGGAGATTATGGCTTTATTTGTCAATTTAAATTTAAATTTTGAGCCAAACCATAAAATATTTATAGGCAAGATGAAGCTAGATTGTTTTCAATGTCTTAGGTGTACTTTTTCTTAAAAGCAGGCTGAAAACAAGATATTTCACAAACTGAGATCACAAAAGCGCATTTTCAAAAAATTCGAGTTGGGCTTTTGACTCTTTTTCTAGGTTTGCAGCAAAAACTGTGTAGAGTAGCATAAATTTCTCTATTAATCGCTCGAAATAATGCGAAATAGATAAAAAATAATTTCTCAAAGCTTGGATCGGAAATGAGTACCATTAATAACACTCATCCCAGGCCCCTTTAGAAGAGATTATGGCTTTATTTGTCAATTCAAATCTAAATTTTGAGCAAAACGATAAAAGTTTTATAGGCAAGATGAAACTAGATTGTTTTCAATGTCTTAGGTGTTCTTTTTTCTTAAAAGCAGGCTGAAAACAAGATACAGCACAAATGAGATCACAAAAGCAAATTTTGAAAAATTGGATTTGGTCTTTTGACTCTTTTTCTAGCTTTGCAGCAAAAACTGTTTAAAGTAGCATAATTGTCTCTATTAATCGCTCGAAATAATGAGAAATAGATAAAAAATAATTTCTCGAAGATTGGATCGGAATTAAGTACCATTAATAACACTCGCCCCAGGCCCCTTTAGAGGAGATTATGGCTTTATTTGTCAATTTAAATTTAAATTTTGAGCCAAACGATGAAATTTTTATAGGCAAGAGGAAACTTGATAGTTTTCAATGTCTAAGGTGTACTTATTTCTTAAAAGCAGGCTGAAAACAAAATATTACACAAACTCAGATCACAAAAGCAAATTTTGAAAAAATTGGAGTTGGGCTTTTGACTCTTTTTCTAGCTTTGCGGCAAAAACTGTGTAGAGTAGCATAAATGTCTCTATTAATCGCTCGAAATAATGAGAGATAGATAAAAAATAATTTCTCGAAGATTGGATCGGAATTGAGTACCATTAATGACACTCGCCCCAGGCCCCTTTAGGGGAGATTATGGCTTTATTTGTCAATTTATATTAAAATTTTCAGCCAAAGTATAAAGTTTTTATAGGCAAGATGAAACTTGATTGTTTTCAATGTCTTGGGTGTACTTTTTTCTTTACAGCAGGCTGAAAAGAAGATATTTCACAAACAGAGATCACAAAAATGCGTTTTTAAAAAATTCGAGTTGGGCTTTTGACTCTTTTTCTAGGTTTGCAGCAAAAACTGTGTAGACTAGTATAAATGTCTCTAACAATTGCTCGAAATAATGAGAAACAGATGAAAAAAAATTTCTCGAAGCTTGGATCTGAACTGAGTACCATTAAAAACACTCGCCCCAGGCCCCTTTAGAGGAGATTATGGCTTTATTTGTCAATTTAAATTTAAATTTTGACCCAAACGATAAAATTTTTATAGGCAAGAGGAAACTAAATCGTTTTCAATGTCTTAGGTGTACTTTTTTCTTAAAAGCAGGCAGAAAACAAAATATTATACAAACTCAGATCACAAAAGCAAATTTTGAGAAATTGGATTTGGTCTTTTGACTCTTTTTCTAGCTTTGCAGCAAAAACTGTTTAAAGTATCATAAATGTCTCTATTAATCGCTCGAAATAATGAGAAATAGATAAAAAATAATTTCTCGAAGCTTGGATTGGAATTGAGTACCATTAATAACACTCGCCCCAGGCCCCTTTAGAGGAGATTATGGCTTTATTTGTCAATTTAAATTTAAATTTTGAGCCAAACGATGAAATTTTTGTAGGCAAGAGGAAACTTGATAGTTTTCAATGTCTAAGGTGTACTTATTTCTTAAAAGCAGGCTGAAAACAAAATATTACACAAACTCAGATCACAAAAGCAAATTTTGAAAAAATTGGAGTTGGGCTTTTGACTCTTTTTCTAGCTTTGCAGCAAAAACTGTGTAGAGTAGCATAAATGTCTCTATTAATCGCTCGAAATAATGAGAAATAGATAAAAAATAATTTCTCGAAGCTTGGATCGGAATTTAGTACCATTAATAACCCTCGCCCCAGGCCCCTTTAGAGGAGATTATGGCTTCATTTGTCAATTTAAATTTAAATTTTGACCCAAACGATAAAATTTTTATAGGCAAGATGAAACTAGATTGTTTTCAATGTCTTGGGTGTTCTTTTTTCTTAAAAGCAGGCTGAAAACAAGATACAGCACAAATGAGATCACAAAAGCACATTTTGAAAAAATTCGAGTTGGGCTTTTGACTATTTTTCTAGGTTTGCAGCAAAAACTGTGTAGAGTAGCATAAATGTCTCTATTAATCGCTCGAAATAATGAGAAATAGATAAAAAATAATTTCTCGAAGCTTGGATCGGAATTGAGTACCATTAATAACAATCGCCCCAGGCCCCTTTATAGAAGATTATGGCTTCATTTGTCAATTTAAATTAAAATTTTGAGCCAAACGATGAAATTGTCATAGGCAAGAGGAAACGTGATAGTTTTCAATGTCTAAGGTGTACTTATTTCTTAAAAAAAGGCTGAAAACAAAATATTACACAAACTCAGATCACAAAAGCAAATTTTGAAAAAATTGGAGTTGGGCTTTTTGTAATATAGGTACTTATTTCATTTTAGGTCAGTCTTGCGTTTATGCTTATATTTGTTCATGCTTCTCTTTGTTTAGGATATATTAGTTTGTCGCGTGTTAGTTTTTCATGTTTTCCGGTATAGTAAAATTTTACATGCCCTTTTGCTCTACAAAGTTCCCCCGCGTATCCTGATATATCTAACACCTCCTACTAGCTCATTTACGTATTGCACGATAGATACCGACAATAACACCGGCAATTATTGATATTAGTTTACTATATTGTAATGCTGTTATATAAAGTAGAGTACGGAGAAACAGAGTTAGTTAGTTAGAGAGAGAAGCGTGGTGCTTGCGAAAGGCCACTGCTATCAAACATGTAGACACTAACTCACACACACACAGAACGGTAATGGATGGAAAGGCTAAGAGAGGGCTGATGGCATTCAACCCGAGTGGCTTGTGAAAGCACTCGAGGTTTCGTTTCATATATATATAATTTAATGGCGTAACAGTGCTTGTGAAAGGCTGTTTAGTACCTAAGTTTCGATATTGTGTAAAAGTACGTCTTAGCTTTGGATGGAACAAAAGGAATTGATTTTGTGTGTCAAAACGTGTCGTTTATTCGCTCGGTCAATCGCTCAAACAACGAATGGTGTCAGAAGTTTTACAAATGTATATACCAGCAGCAAATTTTACAATGGTGACAGGAGAAGTGGGATTATATGGTGCTGGAAACAGACCAGAACCCAGATTCACGAATCAGTTAAGGACATGTACCTCAAGATGGAAGGCGACGAACAACTGTTCACGAGACGACAGTTCGAACACCCTGCATACCATCCAGAGATGCATAGTCAAACCCAGTAGCTGGCAAATATCTCAATCACAGGACTTGTCGATTTCTAGTTTACGGACACAAATATTCATTGGACGTTTAATTATTTTTCATTAGATTCACTTTAAGAATCGAGGACGATTCATTTTCCTTGATAGGGAGGTATGTAATATAGGTACTTATTTCATTTTAGGTCAGTCTTGCGTTTATGCTTATATTTGTTCATGCTTCTCTTTGTTTAGGATATATTAGTTTGTCGCGTGTTAGTTTTTCATGTTTTCCGGTATAGTAAAATTTTACATGCCCTTTTGCTCTACAAAGTTCCCCCGCGTATCCTAATATATCTAACACCTCCTACTAGTTCATTTACTTATTGCACGATAGATACCGACAATAACACCGGCAATTACTGATATTAGTTTGCTATATTGTAATGCTGTTATATAAAGTAGAGTACGGAGAAACAGAGTTAGTTAGTTAGAGAGAGAAGCGTGGTGCTTGCGAAAGGCCACTGCTATCAAACATGTAGACACTAACTCACACACACACAGAACGGTAATGGATGGAAAGGCTAAGAGAGGGCTGATGGCATTCAACCCGAGTGGCTTGTGAAAGCACTCGAGGTTTCGTTTCATATATATATAATTTAATGGCGTAACAGTGCTTGTGAAAGGCTGTTTAGTACCTAAGTTTCGATATTGTGTAAAAGTACGTCTTAGCTTTGGATGGAACAAAAGGAATTGATTTTGTGTGTCAAAACGTGTCGTTTATTCGCTCGGTCAATCGCTCAAACAACGAATGGTGTCAGAAGTTTTACAAATATATAGCAGCAAATTTTACATTTTGACTCTTTTTCTAGCTTTGCAGCAAAAACTGTTTAAAGTAGCATAAATGTCTCTATTAATCGCTCGAAATAATGAGAAATAGATAAAAAATAATTTCTCGAAGATTGGATCGGAATAGAGTACCATTAATGACACTCGCCCCAGGCCCCTTTAGAGGAGATTATGGCTTTATTTGTCAATTTAAATTTAAATTTTGAGCCAAACCATAAAATATTTATAGGCAAGATGAAGCTAGATTGTTTTCAATGTCTTAGGTGTACTTTTTCTTAAAAGCAGGCTGAAAACAAGATATTTCACAAACTGAGATCACAAAAGCGCATTTTCAAAAAATTCGAGTTGGGCTTTTGACTCTTTTTCTAGGTTTGCAGCAAAAACTGTGTAGAGTAGCATAAATTTCTCTATTAATCGCTCGAAATAATGCGAAGTAGATAAAAAATAATTTCTCAAAGCTTGGATCGGAAATGAGTACCATTAATAACACTCGCCCCAGGCCCCTTTAGAAGAGATTATGGCTTTATTTGTCAATTTAAATCTAAATTTTGAGCAAAACGATAAAAGTTTTATAGGCAAGATGAAACTAGATTGTTTTCAATGTCTTAGGTGTTCTTTTTTCTTAAAAGCAGGCTGAAAACAAGATACAGCACAAATGAGATCACAAAAGCACATTTTGAAAAAATTCGAGTTGGGCTTTTGACTCTTTTTCTAGGTTTGCAGCAAAAACTGTGTAGAGTAGCATAAATGTCTGTCTTAATCGCTCGAAATAATGAGAAATAGATAAAGAATAATTTCTCGAAGCTTGGATCGGAATTGAGTACCATTAATAACACTCGCCCATGGCCCCTTTAGAGGAGATTGTAATATGTTCAGCGGTCTAAGGACTTATTTTCAGATTCAAACGAAAGAACATCGACAAATTTCTCAGAACAACAAGATGTATATCGACGAAATACTTTTACAAGTAAATCGTAATTTTAGACTAACCGGAGAACCTTTCACAAGCGCTCTCATAAAACAAACTGAACTAATTGTGCAAAAATCTAAATACATAGTTGTGCAATATAATAGCATAGCTCAAAGGAGCAAATAAATGATACGTGAAGGTCTATTTAAAATCTGCAAGGTTAATAGGATTAAAAAATATAATGCGGAGAAAATACAAATGTGTTACTGAGTTAATTAAAAAACGTGAACGTAGAAAACAAGCAAAATGAGATTCGAAATAAACTTCCAATAAATTAAAATGCTGAGCAACACAAACAAGGCATGGTGGTGCGGTGGCTGCGAAGCATGATATGTGTTGCAAGGCAAAGCACAAAGCATTGTTACAAGATTATGGCTTTATTTGTCAATTTAAATTTAAATTTTGAACCAAACAATAATATTCTTATAGGCAAGATAAAACCTTAATGTTTTTAATGTCTTGGGTGAACTTTTTTTTTAGTCCAGGCTAAAAACAAGATATTTCACAAACTGAGATCACAAAAATGCGTTTTGAAAAAATTCGAGTTGGGCTTTTGACACTTTTTCTAGGTTTGCAGCAAAAACCGTTTATACTAGCATAAATGTCTCTATTAATCGCTCGAAATAATAAGAAATAGATAAAAAATAATATCTTGAAGCTTGGATCGGAATTGAGTACCATTAATAACACTCGCCCCAGGCCCCTTTAGAGGAGATTATGGCTTTATTTGTCAATTCAAATTTAAATTTTCAGCCAAACGATAAAATTTTTATAGGTAAGATGAAACTAGATTGTTTTCAATGTCTTAGGTGTACTTTTTTCTTAAAAGCAGTCTGAAAACACGATATTTCACAAACTGAGATCACAAAAGCGCATTTTCCAAAAAATTCGAGTTGGGCTTTTGACACTTTTTCTAAGTTTGCAGCAAAAACTGTGTAGAGTAGCATAAATGTCTCTATTAATCGCTCGAAATAATAAGAAATAGATAAAAAATAATTTCTCGAAGCTTGGATCGGAATTGAGTGCCATTAATAACAATCGCCCCAGGCCCCTTTAGAGGATATTATGGCTTCATTTGTCAATTTAGATTTAAATTTTAAACCAAACGATAAATTTCTTATAGGCAAGATAAAACCTTAATGTTTTCAATGTCTTAGGTGAACTTTTTTTTCAATCCAGGCTGAAAACAAGATATTTCACAAACTGAGATCACAAAAATGCGTTTTGAAAAATTCGAGTTGGGCTTTTGACACTTTTTCTAGGTTTGCAGCAAAAACTGTGTAGACTAGCATAAATGTCTCTATTGATCGCTCGAAATAATAAGAAATAAATAAAAAATAATTTCTCGAAGCTAGGATCGGAATTGAGTACCATTAATAACATTCGCCCCAGGCCCCTTTAGAGGAGATTATGGCTTTATTTGTCAATTTAAATTTTGAGCCAAACGATCAAATGTTTATAGGTAAGATGAAACTAGATTGTTTTCAATGTCTTAGGTGTACTGTTTTCTCAAAAGCAGGCTGAAAACAAGATATTTCACAAACTGAGATCACAAAAGCACATTTTGAAAAAATTCGAGTTGGGCTTTTGACTCTTTTTCTAGGTTTGCAGCAAAAACTGTTTATACTAGCATAAATGTCTCTATTAATCGCTCGAAATAATGAGAAATAGATAAAAAATAATTTCTCGAAGCTTGGATCGGAATTGAGTACCATTAATGACATTCGCCCCAGGCCCCTTTAGAGGAGATTATGGCTTTATTTGTCAATTTAAATTTAAATTTTAAACCAAACGATAAATTTCTTATAGGCAAGATAAAACCTTAATGTTTTCAATGTCTTAGGTGAACTTTTTTTTCAATCCAGGCTGAAAACAAGATATTTCACAAACTGAGATCAAAAAAGCACATTTTGAAAAAATTGGAGTTGGGCTTTTGACTCTTTTTCTAGCTTTGCAGCAAAAACTGTTTATACTAGCATAAATGTCTCTATTAATCGCTCGAAATAATGCGAGATAGATAAAAAATAATATCTTGAAGCTTGGATCGGAATTGAGTACCATTAATAACACTCGCCCCAGGTCCCTTTAGAGGAGATTATGGCTTTATTTGTCAATTTAAATTTAAATTTTAAACCAAACGATAAATTTCTTATAGGCAAGATAAAACCTTAATGTTTTCAATGTCTTAGGTGAACTTTTTTTTCAATCCAGGCTGAAAACAAGATATTTCACAAACTGAGATCACAAAAATGCGTTTTGAAAAATTCGAGTTGGGCTTTTGACACTTTTTCTAGGTTTGCAGCAAAAACTGTGTAGACTAGCATAAATGTCTCTATTGATCGCTCGAAATAATAAGAAATAGATAAAAAATAATTTCTCGAAGCTAGGATCGGAATTGAGTACCATTAATAACATTCGCCCCAGGCCCCTTTAGAGGAGATTATGGCTTTATTTGTCAATTTAAATTTTGAGCCAAACGATAAAATGTTTATAGGTAAGATGAAACTAGATTGTTTTCAATGTTATAGGTGTACTGTTTTCTCAAAAGCAGGCTGAAAACAAGATATTTCACAAACTGAGATCACAAAAGCACATTTTGAAGAAATTCGAGTTGGGCTTTTGACTCTTTTTCTAGGTTTGCAGCAAAAACTGTTTATACTAGCATAAATGTCTCTATTAATCGCTCGAAATAATGCGAGATAGATAAAAAATAATATCTTGAAGCTTGGATCGGAATTGAGTACCATTAATAACACTCGCCCCAGGCCCCTTTAGAGGAGATTATGGCTTTATTTGTCAATTTAAATTTTAATTTTAAACCAAACGATAAATTTCTTATAGGCAAGATAAAACCTTAATGTTTTCAATGTCT
Organism: Rhopilema esculentum; assembly: GCF_057945365.1. Classification (NCBI taxonomy): domain Eukaryota; kingdom Metazoa; phylum Cnidaria; class Scyphozoa; order Rhizostomeae; family Rhizostomatidae; genus Rhopilema; species Rhopilema esculentum. Next base: position 1,645,826 of record NC_142834.1, on the reverse strand, counting down.
TAGGTGAACTTTTTTTTCAATCCAGGCTGAAAACAAGATATTTCACAAACTGAGATCACAAAAATGCGTGTTGAAAAATTCGAGTTGGGCTTTTGACACTTTTTCTAGGTTTGCAGCAAAAACTGTGTAGACTAGCATAAATGTCTCTATTGGTCGCTCGAAATAATGAGAAATAGATAAAAAATAATTTCTCGAAGCTTGGATCGGAATTGAGTACCATTAATAACACTCGCCCATGGCCCCTTTAGAGGAGATTGTAATATGTTCAGCGGTCTAAGGACTTATTTTCAGATTCAAACGAAAGAACATCGACAAATTTCTCAGAACAACAAGATGTATATCGACGAAATGCTTTTACAAGTAAATCGTAATTTTAGACTAACCGGAGAACCTTTCACAAGCGCTCTCATAAAACAAACTGAACTAATTGTGCAAAAATCTAAATACATAGTTGTGCAATATAATAGCATAGCTCAAAGGAGCAAATAAATGATACGTGAAGGTCTATTTAAAATCTGCAAGGTTAATAGGATTAAAAAATATAATGCGGAGAAAATACAAATGTGTTACTGAGTTAATTAAAAAACGTGAACGTAGAAAACAAGCAAAATGAGATTCGAAATAAACTTCCAATAAATTAAAATGCTGAGCAACACAAACAAGGCATGGTGGTGCGGTCGCTGCGAAGCATGATATGTGTTGCAAGGCAAAGCACAAAGCATTGTTACAAGATTATGGCTTTATTTGTCAATTCAAATTTAAATTTTGAACCAAACAATAATATTCTTATAGGCAAGATAAAACCTTAATGTTTTTGATGTCTTAGGTGAACTTTTTTTTTAGTCCAGGCTAAAAACAAGATATTTCACAAACTGAGATCACAAAAATGCGTTTTGAAAAAATTCGAGTTGGGCTTTTGACACTTTTTCTAGGTTTGCAGCAAAAACTGTGTAGAGTAGCATAAATGTCTCTATGAATCGCTCGAAATAATGAGAAATAGATAAAAAATAATTTCTCGAAGCTTGGATCGGAATTGAGTACCATTAATAACACTCGCCCCAGGCCCCTTTAGAGGAGATTATGGCTTTATTTGTCAATTCAAATTTAAATTTTAAACCAAACGATAAATTTCTTATAGGCAAGATAAAACCTTAATGTTTTCAATGTCTTAGGTGAATTTTTTTTTCAATCCAGGCTGAAAACAAGATATTTCACAAACTGAGATCACAAAAATGCGTTTTGAAAAAATCGAGTTGGGCTTTTGACTCTTTTTCTAGGTTTGCAGTAAAAACTGTGTAGAGTAGCATAAATTTCTCTATTAATCGCTCAGAATAATGAAAAATAGATAAAAAATAATTTCTTGAAGCTTGGATCGGAATTGAGTACCATTAATAACACTCGCCCCAGGCCCCTTTAGAGGAGATTATGGCTTTACTTGTCAATTGAAATTTAAATTTTGAACCAAACGATAAAATTCTTATAGGCAAGATAAAACCTTAATGTTTTCAATGTCTTAGGTGAACTTTTTCTTTATTCCAGGCTAAAAACAAGATATTTTACAAACTGAGATCACAAAAATGCGTTTTGAAAAAATTCGAGTTGGGCTTTTGACTCTTTTTCTAGGTTTGCAGCAAAAACTGTGTAGACTAGCATAAATGTCTCTATTAATCGCTCGAAATAATACGAAATAGATAAAAAATAATTTCTCGAAGCTTGGATCGGAATTGAGTACCATTAATAACATTCGCCCCAGGCCCCTTTAGAGGAGATTATGGCTTCATTTGTCAATTTAAATTTAAATTTTCAGCCAAACGATAAAATTTTTATAGGTAAGATGAAACTAGATTGTTTTCAATGTCTTAGGTGTACTTTTTTCTTAAAAGCAGTCTGAAAACACGATATTTCACAAACTGGGATCACAAAAGCGCATTTTCCAAAAAATTCGAGTTGGGCTTTTGACACTTTTTCTAAGTTTGCAGCAAAAACTGTGTAGAGTAGCATAAATGTCTCTATTAATCGCTCGAAATAATAAGAAATAGATAAAAAAAAAAATTTCTCGAAGCTTGGATCGGAATTGAGTGCCATTAATAACACTCGCCCCAGGCCCCTTTAGAGGATATTATGGCTTCATATGTCAATTTAAATTTTGAGCCAAACGATAAAATTTTGATAGGTAAGATGAAATTAGATTGTTTTCAATGTCTTAGGTGTACTGTTTTCTCAAAAGCAGGCTGAAAACAAGATATTTCACAAACTAAGATCACAAAAGCACATTTTGAAAAAATTCGAGTTGGGCTTTTGACTCTTTTTCTAGGTTTGCAGCAAAAACTGTTTATACTAGCATAAATGTCTCTATTAATCGCTCGAAATAATGCGAGATAGATAAAAAATAATATCTTGAAGCTTGGATCGGAATTGAGTACCATTAATAACACTCGCCCCAGGCCCCTTTAGAGGAGATTATGGCTTTATTTGTCAATTCAAATTTAAATTTTAAACCAAACGATAAATTTCTTATAGGCAAGATAAAACCTTAATGTTTTCAATGTCTTAGGTGAACTTTTTTTTCAATCCAGGCTAAAAAGAAGATATTTCACAAACTGAGATCACAAAAATGCGTTTTGAAAAATTCGAGTTGGGCTTTTGACACTTTTTCTAGGTTTGCAGCAAAAACTGTGTAGACTAGCATAAATGTCTCTATTGGTCGCTCGAAATAATAAGAAATAGATAAAAAATAATTTCTCGAAGCTAGGATCGGAATTGAGTACCATTAATAACATTCGCCCCAGGCCCCTTTAGAGGAGATTATGGCTTTATTTGTCAATTTAAATTTTGAGCCAAACGATAAAATGTTTATAGGTAAGATGAAACTAGATTGTTTTCAATGTTATAGGTGTACTGTTTTCTCAAAAGCAGGCTGAAAACAAGATATTTCACAAACTAAGATCACAAAAGCACATTTTGAAAAAATTCGAGTTGGGCTTTTGACTCTTTTTCTAGGTTTGCAGCAAAAACTGTTTATACTAGCATAAATGTCTCTATTAATCGCTCGAAATAATGCGAGATAGATAAAAAATAATATCTTGAAGCTTGGATCGGAATTGAGTACCATTAATAACACTCGCCCCAGGCCCCTTTAGAGGAGATTATGGCTTTATTTGTCAATTCAAATTTAAATTTTAAACCAAACGATAAATTTCTTATAGGCAAGATAAAACCTTAATGTTTTCAATGTCTTAGGTGAACTTTTTTTTCAATCCAGGCTGAAAACAAGATATTTCACAAACTGAGATCACAAAAGCACATTTTGAAAAAATTCGAGTTGGGCTTTTGACACTTTTTCTAGGTTTGCAGCAAAAACTGTGTAGACTAGCATAAATGTCTCTATTGGTCGCTCGAAATAATAAGAAATAGATAAAAAATAATTTCTCGAAGCTAGGATCGGAATTGAGTACCATTAATAACATTCGCCCCAGGCCCCTTTAGAGGAGATTATGGCTTTATTTGTCAATTTAAATTTTGAGCCAAACGATAAAATGTTTATAGGTAAGATGAAACTAGATTGTTTTCAATGTTATAGGTGTACTGTTTTCTCAAAAGCAGGCTGAAAACAAGATATTTCACAAACTAAGATCACAAAAGCACATTTTGAAAAAATTCGAGTTGGGCTTTTGACTCTTTTTCTAGGTTTGCAGCAAAAACTGTTTATACTAGCATAAATGTCTCTATTAATCGCTCGAAATAATGCGAGATAGATAAAAAATAATATCTTGAAGCTTGGATCGGAATTGAGTACCATTAATAACACTCGCCCCAGGCCCCTTTAGAGGAGATTATGGCTTTATTTGTCAATTCAAATTTAAATTTTAAACCAAACGATAAATTTCTTATAGGCAAGATAAAACCTTAATGTTTTCAATGTCTTAGGTGAACTTTTTTTTCAATCCAGGCTGAAAACAAGATATTTCACAAACTGAGATCACAAAAGCACATTTTGAAAAAATTCGAGTTGGGCTTTTGACTCTTTTTCTAGGTTTGCAGCAAAAACTGTTTATACTAGCATAAATGTCTCTATTAATCGCTCGAAATAATGCGATATAGATAAAAAATAATATCTTGAAGCTTGGATCGGAATTGAGTACCATTAATAACACTCGCCCCAGGCCCCTTTAGAGGAGATTATGGCTTTATTTGTCAATTTAAATTTGAATTTTGAGCCAAACGATAAAATTTTTATAGGTAAGATGAAACTAGATTGTTTTCAATGTCTTAGGTGTACTGTTTTCTCAAAAGCAGGCTGAAAACAAGATATTTCACAAACTGAGATCAAAAAAGCAGATTTTGAAAAAATTCGAGTTGGGCTTTTGACTCTTTTTCTAGGTTTGCAGCAAAAACTGTTTATACTAGCATAAATGTCTCTATTAATCGCTCGAAATAATGCGAGATAGATAAAAAATAATATCTTGAAGCTTGGATCGGAATTGAGTACCATTAATAACACTCGCCCCAGGCCCCTTTAGAGGAGATTATGGCTTTATTTGTCAATTCAAATTTAAATTTTAAACCAAACGATAAATTTCTTATAGGCAAGATAAAACCTTAATGTTTTCAATGTCTTAGGTGAACTTTTTCTTTAATCCAGGCTAAAAACAAGATATTTTACAAACTGAGATCACAAAAATGCGTTTTGAAAAAATTCGAGTTGGGCTTTTGACTTCTTTTCTAGGTTTGCAGCAAAAACTGTGTAGACTAGCATAAATGTCTCTATTGATCGCTTGAAATAATAAGAAATAGATAAAAATAATTTCTCGAAGCTTCGATCGGAATTGAGTACCATTACTAACATTCGCCCCAGGCCCCTTTAGAGAAGATTATGGCTTTATTTGTCAATTTAAATTTGAATTTTGAGCCAAACGATAAAATTTTGATAGGTAAGATGAAACTAGATTGTTTTCAATGTCTTAGGTGTACTGTTTTCTCAAAAGCAGGCTGAAAACAAGATATTTCACAAACTGAGATCACAAAAGCACATTTTGAAAAAATTCGAGTTGGGCTTTTGACTCTTTTTCTAGGTTTGCAGCAAAAACTGTTTATACTAGCATAAATGTCTCTATTAATCGCTCGAAATAATGAGAAATAGATAAAAAATAATATCTTGAAGCTTGGATCGGAATTGAGTACCATTAATAACACTCGCCCCAGGCCCCTTTAGAGGAGATTTTGGCTTTATTTGTCAATTCAAATTTAAATTTTAAACCAAACGATAAATTTCTTATAGGCAAGATAAAACCTTAATGTTTTCAATGTCTTAGGTGAACTTTTTCTTTAATCCAGGCTAAAAACAAAATATTTTACAAACTGAGATCACAAAAATGCGTTTTGAAAAAATTCGAGTTGGGCTTTTGACTCTTTTTCTAGGTTTGCAGCAAAAACTGTGTAGACTAGCATAAATGTCTCTATTAATCGCTCGAAATAATGCGAGATAGATAAAAAATAATATCTTGAAGCTTGGATCGGAATTGAGTACCATTAATAACACTCGCCCCAGGCCCCTTTAGAGGAGATTATGGCTTTATTTGTCAATTTAAATTTAAATTTTGAGCCAAACGATAAAATTTTGATAGGTAAGATGAAACTAGATTGTTTTCAATGTCTTAGGTGTACTGTTTTCTCAAAAGCAGGCTAAAAACAAGATATTTCACAAACTGAGATCACAAAAGCACATTTTGAAAAAATTCGAGTTGGGCTTTTGACTCTTTTTCTAGGTTTGCAGCAAAAACTGTTTATACTAGCATAAATGTCTCTATTAATCGCTCGAAATAATGCGAGATAGATACAAAATAATATCTTGAAGCTTGGATCGAAATTGAGTACCATTAATAACACTCGCCCCAGGCCCCTTTAGAGGAGATTATGGCTTTATTTGTCAATTTAAATTTGAATTTTGAGCCAAACAATAAAATTTTTATAGGTAAGATGAAACTAGATTGTTTTCAATGTCTTAGGTGTACTGTTTTCTCAAAAGCAGGCTGAAAACAAGATATTTCACAAACTGAGATCACAAAAGCACATTTTGAAAAAATTCGAGTTGGGCTTTTGACTCTTTTTCTAGGTTTGCAGCAAAAAGTGTTTATACTAGCATAAATGTCTCTATTAATCGCTCGAAATAATGCGAGATAGATAAAAAATAATATCTTGAAGCTTGGATCGGAATTGAGTACCATTAATAACACTCGCCCCAGGCCCCTTTAGAGAAGATTATGGCTTTATTTGTCAATTCAAATTTAAATTTTAAACCAAACGATAAATTTCTTATAGGCAAGATAAAACCTTAATGTTTTCAATGTCTTAGGTGAACTATTTTTTCAATCCAGGCTGAAAACAAGATATTTCACAAACTGAGATCACAAAAATGCGTTTTGAAAAAATTCGAGTTGGGCTTTTGACTCTTTTTCTAGGTTTGCAGCAAAAACTGTGTAGACTAGCATAAATGTCTCTATTGATCGCTCGAAATAATAAGAAATAGATAAAAAATAATTTCTCGAAGCTGGGATCGGAATTGAGTACCATTAATAACATTCGCCCCAGGCCCTTTTAGAGGAGATTATGGCTTTATTTGTCAATTTAAATTTTGAGCCAAACGATAAAATTTTTATAGGTAAGATGAAACCTTGTTGTTTTCAATGTCTTAGGTGTACTTTTTTCTTAAAAGCAGGCTGAAAACAAGATATTTCACAAACTGAGATCACAAAAGCACATTTTGAAAAAATTCGAGTTGGGCTTTTGACTCTTTTTCTAGGTTTGCAGCAAAAACTGTGTAGACTAGCATAAATGTCTCTATTAATCACTCGAAATAATGAGAAATAGATAACAAATAATTTCTCGAATCTTGGATCAGAATTGAGTACTATTATAACAACACTCGCCCTAGGCCCCTTTAAAGAAGATTATGGCTTTATTTTAGTCAATTCAAATTTAAAGTTTGGGCCAAACGATAAAATTTTTATAGGCAAGATGAAACTTGATTGTTTTCAATGTCTTAGGTGTACTTTTTTCTTAAAAGCAGGCTGAAAACAAAATATTACACAAACTGAGATCACAAAAATGCATTTTGAAAAAATTTGAGTTGGGCTTTTGACATTTTTTCTAGGTTTGCAGCAAAAACTGTGTAGACTAGCATAAATGTCTCTATTAATCACTCGAAATAATGAGAAATAGATAAAAATAATTTCTCGAATCTTGGATCAGAATTGAGTACTATTAATAATACTCGCCCTAGGCCCCTTTATAGGAGATTATGGCTTTATTTGTCAATTCAAATTTAAAGTTTGGGCCAAACGATAAAATTTTTATAGGCAAGATGAAACTAGATTGTTTTCAATGTCTTAGGTGTACTTTTTTCTTAAAAGCAGGCTGAAAACAAAATATTACAAACTGAGATCACAAAAATGCATTTTGAAAAAATTCGAGTTGGGCTTTTGACTCTTTTACTAGCTTTGAAGCAAAAACTGTGTAGACTAGCATAAATGTCTCTATTAATCACTCGAAATATTGAGAAATAGATAAAAAATAATTTCTCGAATCTTGGATCAGAATTGAGTACTATTATAACAACACTCGCCCTAGGCCCCTTTAAAGAAGATTATGGCTTTATTTTAGTCAATTCAAATTTAAAGTTTGGGCCAAACGATAAAATTTTTATAGGCAAGATGAAACTTGATTGTTTTCAATGTCTTAGGTGTACTTTTTTCTTAAAAGCAGGCTGAAAACAAAATATTACACAAACTGAGATCACAAAAATGCATTTTGAAAAAATTTGAGTTGGGCTTTTGACATTTTTTCTAGGTTTGCAGCAAAAACTGTGTAGACTAGCATAAATGTCTCTATTAATCACTCGAAATAATGAGAAATAGATAAAAATAATTTCTCGAATCTTGGATCAGAATTGAGTACTATTAATAATACTCGCCCTAGGCCCCTTTATAGGAGATTATGGCTTTATTTGTCAATTCAAATTTAAAGTTTGGGCCAAACGATAAAATTTTTATAGGCAAGATGAAACTAGATTGTTTTCAATGTCTTAGGTGTACTTTTTTCTTAAAAGCAGGCTGAAAACAAAATATTACAAACTGAGATCACAAAAATGCATTTTGAAAAAATTCGAGTTGGGCTTTTGACTCTTTTACTAGCTTTGAAGCAAAAACTGTGTAGACTAGCATAAATGTATTATTAATCGCTCGAAGTAATGCTAAATAGACAAAAAATAATATCTCGAAGCTTGGATCGAAATTGAGTACCATTAATAACACTCGCCCCAGGCCCCTTTGGAGGAGATTATGGCTTTATTTGTCAATTTAAATTTAAATTTTGAGCCAAACGATAAAATTTTTATAGGCAAGATGAAACTAGATCGTTTTCAATGTCTTAGGTGTACTTTTTTCTTACAAGCAGGCTTAAAACAAGATATTTCACAAACTGAGATCACAAAAGCGCATTTTGTAAAAATTCGAGTTTGGCTTTTGACTCTTTTTCTAGTTTTGCAGCAAAAATTGTTTAGACTAGCATAAATGTCTCTATTAATCCCTCGAAATGATGCGAAATAGATAAAAATAATTTCTCGAATCTTGGATCGGAATCGAGTACCATTAATAACACTCGCCCCAGGCCCCTTTAGCGGAGATTATAGCTTTATTTGTCAATTTAAAGACTGACTATTGACCAGCATGCTTTGCGCGATGTCAGTGATTTCGCACTTCACAGCTCTCAAGTTTCTGACTGTCAGAAACTAACTGATGTTCGTATCGGTGTAATCGTAGCTTTTCCGTGTAGCAAAGACAACATTTTCTTTTCAATCGCCAAGAACAGGCGTGAATTTCCTGGATATTTCGTGCAAATTTTGTGCATGGATCATGTCATCAAAGCGTATTGGACGGCCCCCGAGAGGCGAGGATCGGAAAATCATATACTTGAATACAAGTGTATTCAATAGATGGAAATCGGTCAAATGTTGGTCTGGAATGGAGAGCAAGACAAACTCTGAGTTTGCATCTATACTGTTGGATAGGTTGGAGCAAATGTATTGCTGGCGTAGGTGTTGGGAATGCCTTGCTGGGCCTAGCTTTCATGTTAAGGGGTGTGCGGAAAAGCGCGTTGTAGTAACTGTAAATATTCTTTGATATGGAGTCTTTCAGTTTTGTTGCTCAGTGATTCATATAACTTTTTGCACGTTTAATAATAACAAATGGACATGGGAATTAATCCTTTTACATGAGAGGTTTTAAGTTAATTGCAGTTACTCTAAAAAGAGTAGTTAGGCGCAATGCACTTAGGCATATAGAATGTAATGACCACAAACAACTTTTAATTATACTGTAATTTAAGTTGTTGCAAGTAAACAGTTTTGTTTAGTTAGTTTGATTGAGACAGTATGATGCTAAAACGTACAAGATTTTGAGATACAAAATGGCCATTTTGTATGTTATGTTTCTACACAGTATTAGATTAGTATGAGCAAAAATTTCAACAGGGGGATTATGGAAAGCTTCTTGTCAAAATATGAAGACTTAGAATAGACAAACTGCCTAAGTTGAGCTTAAAATTTAATGCATAAGTCCACTCAATTTGATTTTGCCAAATAAGGGTGGCAACAGTCTTCCTTGAAGCTTGTTTGTTCCTTTTGTTTGTAGATAAATGTAATCCCAAAAATTATTCACTTTTTGTGACCCCATGACATTGGATGTATTGTTCCTCTGGCACAAATTATTTTGTTATTTTTGTGATGTTCAAGGTGAAGTTTGGTTGAAGTTAATTATTCCTGCAGCTGTGGCTTTGACAGGCAACAATTATTCAAAGTTTTCTCTCCTATGCCAAGCCTTAAACATCATCCCTGGGGAACAATCATTCTTGAATTCTCAAAAACATTTTGTTGCACCAACAGTATTTGACTTTTGGGAACAAATGAATGCTACTTGCTCAAAAGTATTTGGGGATACAGAATTATGCATTTTAGGTGATGGTCGCAGTGACTCACCTGGGCATTGTGCAAGGTACTGCAGCTATGTTGTAATGGAGAGTGAAACAGGTGCTGTTTTGGACATGCAAATAGTGGATAAACGGGAGACAAAGGGCATATCAACCAATATGGAGGTGTATGCAGCAGAAAAAATGATCATAAAGTTGAAAGATCTGTACAATCTTACTGAAATTGTAACAGATGCCTCCAGTTCAGTTGCAAAGAGGATTTCAGAACTTAAAGGTAAGAAACTTTAGGTTAATCAATGTTCGTAATCAAAGTCTTTCACACATCTGATTGATTACATTGAAGTGAGAGCTCAATACAACAGATCTCTTTGTAAATCTGTGCTTTTGGAATAGAGAAGTCTGTGTTATCATTTTTTTGGCATAGGAATCAGAAAAATCAGCAGCCATTAAACTATCTTATTCTTTGAATGGTTTTTTGTAACCCAATTTGTTGCATTACAGACTGTCATTAATAAGGTCAAGGCATAAAGTTAAAGGGGGTTGTTGTAATTTTGCCATGTAGACAACAAAATTGTAACTGTGCATAATGCTGCGTTCACAATGCACAAGCATTTACTTGCGTCATTGCGCAGTAGGTGGCCACCCATCTTCGCGAACGATTTTCCGTTCACACTGGCAGGTTTTTAATGCGTGCATGCGATCAAAATTTCATTCGATTTTTCCGAAATGTATCGTCTAGGACTTGCAGAGAACCCCCATATGAATATGCATCGGAGATTAAGATTTCGGGAAAAACGCAGATTTGGTGTTCACCCTATAATCAGAACGTGGGAGATGCTAGGAGAATACCATCATCTTTTCCAGCAATTGAAAGGCGACCATGAAAAATTTTTTCAATACCTTAGGATGGAAGAAAGAACTTTCAATATTGTTTTGAATGCTGTCACGCCCTACCTTGAGAAGCAGGAAACAAACTTTAAAAAACCAATTTCAGCGGAAGAGAGACTGGTTATAACATTGAGGTAACCTATGATTTTGTTTTGCTAAGAATACAATTTTCTGTTTTGATCTATTATTAATCGTGTCATGCGTCGTGTCGTGTCATGTTATATTTCTTGGACAATCTAAAGTATATATGGATTATTTCAATCATCCCACGGCCTGTAAATGTTTGTATTGTGTGGGCTACTAAAAAGCGCTTCTTGCAATAATTTCTGAAATTTAATTTTCACGTCTATCTTTTCCCTCTCTGGAACTTTTCTAATTAGTGGCAACAAACTTAACAAAAATAATCGGTCTGGGTCACTTTCTTCTCTCTCCCGTCTTTCATTGTCTTTTGCTAGAAGCTGCAATTTTTCCTTTTCTATCTCTATCTTCTCCTTCTCAAACATCATTAATTTTTCGGTCTCATTTTCTACGCCTCTGCACCTCTTTCTTTTTTTAATTGGTTTCTGTAGTGGTTGGCAGTCAGCTGCAGAAACGTCTTTGGAAAACCCTTCTCCAGGAAGTATTTCTCCAGCCTCCATTGCACTGGTCTGTGAAAGAGCTGGAGAGGGACTTTTACTAACATTTTGGAGACTGATCTCCCCAATTTTTGCGGCTGTGAGATTGCCTGACATCTTTCTCCCAACCATCGAATCTTTCAAAAAAAACATCATTTTGAAAAAAGGCCATTTTGAGAGGTACTGGTCCAGTGGTAGCCCAGAATCTCCTGACTTTCCGATGGGTACTTTTTTCAGTTCTAGTGGAAATTGTCACGCATTGCTTTCCATCTTTTTTTTAAAAGGTCAACTGAAAAAAAATTATTTTCTATGAAATACGTATGACATCCAATATTTTTATTTTACCCTAGGTATATGGCTACTGGTGAATCATACCATTCACTTGCATTCCATTTTCGAGTTGGTGTTTCGACCGTGTCAGGGGTTATAGAGGAGACAACACGAACTATATGGGGCTGTTTACGGGAAAGATACATGCCAATTCCTTCTGAAGAACTTTTTTTTAAATGTGAGCATGAATTTCGTACGAAGTGGAACTTTCCCAATTGCTTTGGCTGTGTAGACGGAAAGCATGTCAGAATAAGAAATCCGGAGCATGCTGGGTCTATGTACCACAAATATAAACAGTTTTTTTCCATTGTGCTACAAGGTTTGGCAGATGCTAATTGCAAATTCATTGTGTTGGAGCTTACGGTAGACAAAGTGATGGAAGAATTTTTGGGGATTCAAGTTTAGGAAGATGCCTTGATGATGGCTCCCTAAATATCCCTCCCCCAAGGGCTCTACCCAACACAGATGTTGTTTTGCCATTTGTAATCCTTGGTGATGAGGCCTATCCGCTCACTCCCTACCTCATGCGACCTTTTCCTCGTCAAGATCTTAATGATGCAAAAAAGTTCTTCAATTATAGACTTTCTCGGGCTCGTCGGCGTATTGAGTGTGCCTTTGGAATTTTATGAGCAAAGTGGAGGTTTTTGGCAACTGAAGTGGATATCAGTGTGAAAAATTGCGAGGAACTAATAAAAGCTGCTTGTTTGTTGCATAATATAATAATTGAAGAGGAAGGCTTGCGTTTTGATGACATGGCAGAAAACTTGGGGGTGAAAATAATGTTAGAGGAGAACGAGCAATTCAACAACGAGCTAATCGGGGTAAGAATATAAGCCTAGACATTCGAAATAAGTTCATGAACTATTTTAACAGTCCGTCAGGAGAAGTCCCATGGCAAAGAAATATAGTTAATTAAGAAAATTTATTTGCAACATGTAAAATTCTTATTTGTCAAAATATGAAAATTTTAATTTACCTTGTGACTGCATTATATCTGCAATTTCTTCCCAGCATTTAGATGTGAAATCGCGATTACAATGTTTTGGATTCTTTGGATCCCATATTGCGGGCCTTTTTCAATTTCGGTGACGAGGAGTTCGAAATCCATCGCGCATTTAACAAATCTGTCAGCTATCGTTTAGCATTTACTAGCGCTACAGCATTTACTTGCCAATTTTCGTTCGCCAGAAATTGGCCAGTGTGAACACAGCAAGGGGTTAGTATTGCAGAAATCGTGACGCAAAAACTGGCGCCAGTAAATGCTTGTGCAATGTGAACACAGCCTAAGTCCATTCACCAGAATTGTTCTTTCTTCCTCATTCAGGGATTTATCCAGAAATTGAACATCTGTTTCATTCCTTTGATACATGGCATAAGAGCAAAAACATAGCAAAAACGTTGCACAAAATAGCAAAGATCAAAGGAAATGAAAAACTAAGCCAGTGGATTGAAGAAATAATAAACCACTTTTGGTATTCATCAGAACATTGTAATGGAAGCCTTGAAGAGTTAAAGGTAGGTCTTGAAGACATCGTTTGTTTTTAGGCTGGGATTTTATACTTTCAACATGCCTGTGCACGTAATTTTTATACTTTTTTCAATTCTCGTCCTTGTTCATTTACACTACCATTCTACTGTGCCAGAAAAAAGTAAAGGTGTGACTTAAATTTGAAGGAAGGGCAACAATAGGTAGATACCTATCTTCTGTTATGTTTATTTTGTCTTCTCGCTGTTGCAGCTCTACATCAATGGCATTTTAAAATTATATATTTCTTTATTCAAGGAAATGTGGTTGAGTTCACTACATCATGTCTGTGGTGAACACAAATGGGCAAACGGATGTTGTAAGCATGATGAGATACTCGATGATGAAAAGGAAACACTCAAGAAAACTTCAAAGAAAATGACTGCATTGCGGGAAATAATTCTTGATAAGAAACTCTTACAATCACTGCAGCATTATACCCACTTTCGGTAAGCTGCAGTGTTTTCACCTTTACAATTATGCTAATAATAAAAATGTAAAGGAAATACCTTAGCCATTTTATTGCCAAACCTGACAACTTCAAAAATGAATATCATCAGATGTTGATCTTATTTTTGGGTTGTCATGTACACTGTTGCTATTTTCATTTTGTTCTCAGTGTTGTAATCTAGAGCTTTTTGATGTAGGGTTTGATGCTATTAGGTAATTTATTGTGTTATCTAATTTCCTTGCACATTTTAGATGTACAATCACATTGCTGGATAAAAAAATTTTGTGAAATGTTCATTGAGTATATTCAAATTTCTCAACATGTTTCTAGGCACACAAGTCTGGTTGAAAACTTTAACAGTTTGTTGCTCAAGTATGTACCAAAGAGGAATGCATTCGAGTAAGCAAAATTTTACTAGTATAAATATTTTCTCAATTGGAGGGCTAGGAGTAAAAAACTGTGTTGTTTAAAGATGCTGGATCAGATGCCAACACAATATATTTCTATTTGTCGTAATTTTAAGGAATGATCCACAGAAAGAAAGCTTAAAAACCTATTTGAAAGGAGAGTTAGTGCAATAGTGTAGCAGATACAGTAGCATATCTGCCAAATATTAAGACTAAGACAGTTTACAGACATAAAGAGTTATAAGAAGAGTATTCTTCAGAAAGAGCATACTGAAAAAAATATCAATGAGGCCTGTACTGCATATGATTTAAAATATTTTCATTGAAATTTCAGGTACCCATATTACATCACTCGGTGTTATGTAGCTGGTATTGACCACAATTTCCATATTAGCAGACAACAAGCCAGAACTAAAACCGGGAAGCCAATCTACACTAGGAAGTACTGCAAACGTACCAGACACTGGCATGCTCAACCAGTGAAAGAGGAGAAGAAATATATAAATTTGCCTCACCTTGTGGCCAAAGTTTTATATCAGCGTTATGCTGATGAGGAATCATCATCGAGAAGTGCAGAAAGGCTCCCTACAGACCCCAAAAGAATAGCTCCCACAATTGGAGGTCTTGGAGACCCACCAGCAACAGTTGATCTTGTTCAAAGCAGAAAAAGCAGATTTTCAAAAAAATAGCCACTAATTAAATAAATTTATTGACCGAGTTACATTTTGAAGCAAGGATGGAGTGGTATCAAAATTATTAGTCTAATACCATTTTTAGTAAGAAACTTCAATGCTCTAAAACACAAAAAAAATATTGTCAATTCCATTTTTTCACAACAATTTTTTTGCTTTTCCCTTCATTAAATGAAGAGTATATTATAAGTTTTCATGACTCCTTGTAGCCCATATTTTCATTCGTTGGGGAAGGATAGGCTTCTCTTATCATTCTCACAACACATGCTGGGTTAGGTTTTCTGTTACCCCTGCCCAACCTTCCATACTTCCACATGGTAAACTGACGGTAGGCAGCCTTTCTCATTGCATTTGTTGAGAAATCAAAGTCCTCTGCCCTTGTATTACAGTGGTATTAAATTGCCAGTTCCAAAACATCTCGGTTTATAATACACTGTGCAAACATCTGGTAGGAAGTAACACATGTGCGTTTTCCACAATAGTGGTTTTCTTCTGCCTTGGGCGATGGCATGCACATCTTGCAAACGCACCAGTCAGGAGCATCACTATCATCTTCAGGCTGCTGATTTTCTTTTTTAATGAAATCTACCATATTCTTTATGTAATTGAGGCTTCCATTTCCAGTACATGCAATCTCTATCACAAGTTTTTCTAGGACTTCTTTTCCTTGGTTCTCTAGGTATTGCTTGTGTAAAAAAGTAAATGTAATTGCTGACTATTTCCAAGCACGATGTCAATTGATATATATCGCTAACAATTCTTTAGCCAGATACAAAATGAAGTTTTAATAGAATATCTCAAAAGTATTTGGTGCAGAGCTTATTATTGATTCTAGCTTGCAAAGAAGGGCACAGTTAATTTTGGCCAGATTACTATTTTTTCTCTTATGGTACATAATAAAAATAATTACAACAGAAACTTTTCATTTTGAATTCCAGTTAAAACTAAAATTACAAATCTCACTATTACATAGGTAATAATAATAATAGTAATTTGAACCAGTTGTCATTTCATTTTGAAAAATATAACATACAAAGTATTACAAGGTAGTTTGTATAAGGCAATCTTGCAGTTAAAAAAAAATTACAAAGTGCAAAAACTTGTACACAACATAAATATAAGTACTAATGATAATAATAATATTGTAGTTTTATTGTAGTTTTTATGGAATCGTTATAATGAATATGATCTACCTTGACTTCCTCTTTTGACTTTTCTTGCTCTTTTCGCAACTGTTCAAAGCCATCACCCTCTGGCTTTGTTTGCAGATGTTTTTTGCATCTTCCTTGTTGTTGTACCTATGTGTTTCAAACAAAAAAATATTTATGAACAGCAAAAGGTCATTCAAAATCTTGTTCTCATTTGTTTTGTAATTGATAGAAAAATGCTTAAACTTGATGAAATTTAAATTTTCGATGACACTTCTGCATAATTAACTGTTTAGGCTAAATAGCCTTTCATAACAGACACAAAACTTTGTATGTTGGACTCTGGTAATAGTCACATGTGACTATAAACTGAGCTTAGTTTATAGTTTTGCGTTTTTGGGGACTAACTTTTATGTGACTGTAACCAGTAGTAACTTGAACTGGCAAGTAGTGTAACTTGAAGATGCAATCAAAGGTCAGAAAATTACAAGAAAAAAATTAATCCTGCATACTTTTCCATTTGTGCAAGGTCTAATGATGGACCCATGTGCCTTTTTCCCACATTGGCAATCTTCACAACAACTTAGGTTAGCATCCCTGCAGGGGCAACCAGGTTTCTTGCCACTTTTACGGCTACAAATTGTATTGCAGATGCAGGTCTGAAAGAATGAGCAATTAACAATATATATTAGGCAACACCATAATTATTTTACCAAGAACACTTTCCTTGACTCACACTACCAGGACAAAAGTATTGCAACACCGCTTAGGCAATTACTGGTGGATCACACAATAACTTTTGTTGCTGTCTAATTAAGCTATTGCAATACATCCCGCAATGCAGTTTAATCAGCCATTTTCATTTTTGAAAATTTTGAATCAATAATTCAAGTAACTTTCAATTAAACAAACGTTTTTTGGAGGTGCTTCTGGCTCTGATAAGTGTGGAAAATTGCTTTGGAATTGATGCACAAAATTTGTTGATGAAATGCACTGGGATTCTGTGTCATTCTCAATAAACTCTCTTAGTCAGTTCTTGTTTGGACCTCAGAGAACCTTGTGGATTTCAAATCAGATCATTTTCATTGGCAACAAGAAATATTCACTTATTTTAAGGATAGATCTTTGTGATGACAGAGAAAGGACATAGAGCTACAAGATTTTCAGGTAAATTTGAGTAAAAATGGCCTTGTAAGGGGGATGTATTGCATTTTATGACAAAAACTGCCTCCCTCATTTCCCTATCATTGATTTGATTCCACCAAATAGACTGTTTCGCATTATTTGAACATATTTCATGGAATTAACTGGCACTTCGCTAGTTGACGATTTACCAATTTATATGGGCCTAATTGTACCCAAAAAATAACCCAAGTTGAGTAGGAGAATTTCGGGGCTAAAAATTCGGGACTAATGACTTCATTTGCTGTTTCCTAAACTCACTATTATGCTATCATTTTCTATAAAAAGTTGTGAAATCTTTAGAGTTGACAGACCAATTGCACGAAGTTTTATCACAACTACTCGCTCCTTACCTTATCAATATTTTGATTTTACCACTGCAGATATTTTTTCTTATAGCTGTTAAATTTCTTATGTTAATTTGTAACTAAGTTTTTCGAAATCCTCAATAAATTACAAAGAATTTGATTTCTGGTTTAGCATGATTATGCTCATTTTTGAGGAGAATGTTTCAGCGTAAAGTTAGATTTCAAATTTTTTGGATGCCATTTTGATTAGGGTGTAGCAATACTTTCGTCCTGGTAGTGTAGATTTGATGGCCTGTTTATCGGCCATTATTCGATGAAATTTGATTGGCAATTACTCGGTAAAATTTGACCTGCTGGCTGGACATTATCAGCCATATAGCAATACAAAATGTTGATCACCTACCTTCCGATGGGCGGCAGGCTCTATTGCGCTTGAATCCATAATTCCCAAAACATTGCTTGAACTCCCTTCATCAATTGTAGATCCATAAATGTTTGTACGCTTCATGACAGACATATTCACAATAAAGCACGGAGCTGCGGTCATAGAGATAGGCTGTGGCAGGCTGCTTAAAACACTAGGTCACAACGTATGGAAAAACATCAACAAACGATCGCAAAGGATGCTGGTCAATGGTCGGTCTTTGAATTAAAATTTTGAGCGAAGCAATAATATTTTTATAGGCAAGATGAAACCTTATTGTTTTCAATGTCTTAGGTGTACTTTTTTCTTAAAAGCAGCCTGAAAACAAGATATTTCACAAACTGAGATCACAAAAGCGCATTTTGTTATGCAATTAGTTTCATGTCTTATTTAGTTTTTTGATATTCAGTTGCCTGTTCTTTTGATGTTCTTGATAGTTCCGTTGTTTGTCACCTTGCCATCAACATTCCGTGTTATTGCATCAACCCATCGCCACTAATGTCCTCTTGTCCTTTTCTTTGTTTGAAGTAATTATTCTGTTATCGTAATTATGGTGTGTTGTCATGTGATTTTTGTGCTGTGCCCTTGTTTGTGAATTCAGTCGTTACGTAAAGCCGTCAAGTTAAGTTGTTTTGAATCCGTGACAATTTGCAAAGTTGCCGTTACGTGGGATCTTTATTAAGAAAAGTTGAGCTTATTGTCGCCGCTGTTGCTTTTTCGATGTTTAATTACCGAACTGTTGATTTTTCTATATAAAAACTGCTACTACTAATTGAATTGCTATACTTTATGTGAAGACGAAATTCTGTAGAACCTCGTAGTTTTACATTTTTCAAAAAATTCGAGTTGGGCTTTTGACACTTTAGGTGTACTTTTTTCTTAAAAGCAGGCTGAAAACAAAATATTACAAAAATTCAAATCACAAAAATGCGTTTTGAAAAAATCGAGTTGGGCTTTTGACTGTTTTCCTAGGTTTGCAGCAAAAACTGTGTAGATTAGCATAAATGTCTCTATTAATCGCTCGAAATAATGAGAAATACATAAAAAATAATTTCTCGAAGCTTGGATCAGAATTGAGTACCACTAATAACACTCGCCCCAGGCCCTTTTAGAGGAGATTATGGCTTTATTTGTCAATTTAAATTAAAATTTTGAGCCAAACGATAAAATTTTTATAGGCAAGATGAAACCTTATTGTTTTCAATGTCTTAGGTGTACTTTTTTTTAAAAGCAGGCTGAAAACAAGATATTTCACAAACTTAGATCACAAAAGCGCATTTTTAAAAAATTCGAGTTGGGCTTTTGACACTTTTTCTAGGTTTGCAGCAAAAACTGTTTAGACTAGCATAAATGTCTCTATTAATAGCTCGAAATAATGACAAATAGATAAAAAATAATTTCTCGTATCTTGGATCGGAATTGAGTACCATTAATAACACTCGCCCCAGGCCCCTTTAGAGGAGATTATAGCTATATTTGTCAATTTATATTAAAATTTTGAGCCAAAAAATAAAATTTTTATAGGCAAGATTAAACTTGATTGTTTTCAATGTCTGAGGTGTACTTTTTTCTTAAAAGCAAGCTGAAAACAAAATCTTACACAAACTCAGATCACAAAAATACGTTTTGAAAAAATTCGAGTTGGGCTTTTGTTTTGACATAGATGCTCGTCGAATCATGCTTTTAAACTTGTTATTCTGGTTTGCCCAGTTTCAAGTAACTCGTTAAAATAACTTGTGTATATCCTGTTTGTTGACTTGTTTATGCCTGTTTTGTTGATATTGCTATTACCTAGTGCTATCCATATTTGGTTATGGTAAAACTTGTGTACGCTGGTACCACCCCTTTCGCGCTGTTAACTTTACTTTTTTGATAGTAATTTTTATGTTAGTATTCTTGTCACGCCGTTTTATAGTTAGGATGTATTCCAAGTTGTCAGTCAATTCTTGTAGCCGAGAGTAGAAGACATGCCGGGCATGTAGACGTTTATAGAAGCAAAGAAAGGCGAAAGACGAAAAAGCCAAATTGCTGTTGTTTTCTGAGGTCGTAAGTCCTTTGACGTTTCTCTTTTATGTCCATAATTATTTGTGAGGCTCGCAGTAGCTTTACATTGGTGCCGTGACCCGGGATTGCAAAGAAGAAAGAATTTTTCACTTTGTTATATTTTAACTTTTGCTGAACTTTCATCGTTTATGAATTTCCTGAATTTTGATGTGCATAGTATTGACATTTACCGTCAAGTACTTGCCTCGGTGATTCAATGGTTTGAAGACCAGCATTTCTTTGGAAGTAATTAAAGCGATATCAAGACTCTGTTTTACGTAGCGATTAACTCAAACTCTGGTTTTCTTTGCTTTGATTATTTTTACAAACTTTTGCTTGCCGTATTTATTGAACGTGTACAATTCAATGACAAGAACATTTATTCTGCGCATTTATGGATATAAACAGAACACTGGCTTTCACACAGTTTTACTGAACGCCAATATCGCCATATCACTTTTTGCTGTTGTTTGTTTTATCCGTATGGTTAGTCAGTTCAATTGCCTATTTGATTTCAATTGCTGATAGAATTAATTTGCTGCTCGGTATATTAACTTTGTTGTTAGCATAAACGAACTTGAACAAAAATGGAAGAGGTAGTTAGTGAGATACAGACTCAATTAACTGCCGTTCAGGCTGCTTTAGAGGGCAATACTCAGTCAGGTCTTTTCCAGCTTTGTTCATTTAATGGTTTACCAAACGAAGATATTAACAAATGGCTCTCTCGTTTCAAAACACTCGCAAAGTTTCATAATTGATCACAAGCTATAAGATTAAATGCCTTGCCACTCTCTTTAGGGGGACCCGCAAAAGCTTGGTAGGATACCATGCCCCCTGAAACTGTTGGTGATTTCAGAACTCTTACCCAGGGACTAAAAGAACGCTTTGGTTCACAGTCGTAAGAGTTTCTTTTTTGTCAAGAACTGTTTGCAAGAAAACAAGGTCATAGCGAGCCATTGTCTTTATACACGTAAGACGTTATAAGGAAATGTTAACGGCTCGGTCTGTCAGACAAAGATTTGATGAATGCCTTTATTAATGGTCTGTGTGAAGACATTAAAAATCATGTGATCTTGAGCCAGCCAAAATCATTTGCTGAGGCAGAAAACCTTGCCCGATTGAGAGAAGCAGTCTCTAAAATGTTAAGTTCCCCGTTTTCAGGAACACAATCGGTTCTGCAGGAACAAAGGCTAAAAGAGTTAGAAAACAATGTAAATCTTTTGGTTTCTCTTGCCGCCGAGAAAAAAGGTCAAATTCAGGCTCCTTGGATTTTTGGTAGTATTTCCTCGGGTTTTCATCAAAACGTCTAAAACTAGTTCAAGTGCATTAAATATGAAGGAAGAAATCATTGCTGCCATCAACACGGGTTTTCAAAATATCCAGCAACCTCAAAAAGGGAAAAACCAATTTTTCCAAAAGGAGGGCAGCACGTGGCAGAAATTTGCAGAGGACCGATGGTAAACCAATTTGCAATGTTTGTCACCGGGTCGGCCACGTTGCCAAATACTGTAATGAACACCCACAACCAAGTTGGGTTCCTGCTAACTAGTCAAATGCCATTTACGCTCCTCTTCAACGCAGACAGCAATTTGGGTATCACAACAGGGCGTCCTATCAAGGAGATCAAAATTTAAATGGACAAAGGCCTTCACAGTGGTGGAACTGAAGGCCGGAGTCGTGTATGCATACCCTTAAGACCCCGGACCACAAACTAATTCTGGAATACAAAGTTTCTCTTCAAAAACTATTGATTCTAATGATTCTGTGCAGCCAAAAATGACACATTATTTGCCAAAACATGAAAGTCGTAAGGACAGTTTCGCAGAAAATTACACTCTAGAGTCCAAAACGGTAGAGAACATCGTTCCAGCTATTGCTGCAGATGAAAAACTGTTTATTTCAAGCCCAGAAAATGTTCTGATATCGGGAATTGTTTTGAGCAGCCATTTAAATTGCTGTTGGACAGGGGTGCTGACCAACCATAATACCAGACCAAGGTTTTTGGAAAGGAAGGCAAGAAACGCATAGCCTTATTCAATTTTTCAAAGAAACAATGTCAGGCTATGAGCCTTAACAGAACAAGTAGCATAGGCTGGTCATTTTATCTTCATAGCTCCGCTTGAATTGATATTCAATTAATACAAATATGACGTTTTCCTGACAAAAATGCAAATAGATTTGCAGCTGGTGAAGTTGTTATTTCAGTTTTCAAATTTGGAGTTTTCAGGGTTTTATAAAGCCACTAGCAAGGGGCCCACCTGGAAATATACTGGTGTCCCACCTAGAAAAATACACCTTTTGGCTAAATAAATTCATTCATTTATTCATTCATTTTGCAAACGTCGTATCATGACAAGCAATGCCCCAGTTTCATCTAGTTTTTACTTGATGAAATTTCCACGTCTATAACGTCTATAAGTTTCCCAATCAGATATTTACACTACAAATTTCAAAGAAATTTCCTCTTACGGAAATTTGCACCCTGAATCTCATTTATTTGTCGGAAATTTTAGCTACGAATTTCTTAGAAACTTCTTTTTACTGAGATCTACATGCCAGATTTTCAGCTAATTTCTTTGGGTTTTGGTCGAAATCAATCAAACAGTCTTTGCGCCAAAGTTTATGCTTCATTTTACAGTCTTTTTGCGGTGTGGTAATTTTCGATAATAGAAATCAAATATTATTCAAGAAATTCTCTGTGAGTTTATCAGATGCTTCCAGTAAAATATTAAATTACTTCTAAGTGCCATATCAATTTGGTCTGTAATGCAGGCTACACCACAAATTGCTGGTATTGAGGGAAAACAATAGAGGACAAGCAACAAATAGGTGAGATACCGTTTTGAATAAGATTTAGATTGGCCTAATTATATTAGGGGTCAAAGAAAAGTGAATTTTATGTCACAGTTAACCAAAATGGAACGTTTATGGATTAATGTCGCCACTACTTCTTAAAAGACAAATAAATTTGTGAAATGTTTTGCAATGAAATCAGCAAATTTCTACTAACTGGTTTCAATTAGTTAGTAGTTAGTTTCATATTTCGTAATAGAAAATATGAAAGTGAACTGATTTTAGTTAGTTATTTGGGACATTGTTTTGTTTGTTCCGTTGCGCTAGTCCGCAAAGTACATTGATGACGTGTAGTTAGATTAGGACTGGGACCTAGTTTTAGGCCGTTTTTTTAGAATTCCGTGAGCATTTTGAGTTTTGTTACAAAATGGGAGCGTGAGAAGACAATTTTCGTGATTATTATAATTAGTGACGGTATGCCTAAACAATTTGGTACATCTGGCGATCCTGCTACAATTTGTGAGGGTGTACCTTGACAAAGTTTACAAATTCGGTACAAAAGCTTCTTTTTTAAATTTTTGTTTCAAATGGACCATATTCAAAAGACGAGTTCCAATTCCGTTAACTGAGACAGTTTTCATTTATTTACCTTTCAGTCAGTCCTAAATACAATTCTACACTAGTACATCAAAACAAAATGCTTAAAAATACCATACAACAAAAACAAATTAAAGTTACAAAATTCTGGAATAGAATTTAACATTATGATTAAATGGTTAAGGAGGAGCTCTCTAAATATATTAGCTTCTCCATGAAGCACCCTCTCATAAAGCATGAATAAAAATTTAACAAGATTTATTTCATAAATTTTTGTTGCTTTCTAAACTGTACACAACTTTCCTCCCTCACGAAAATTATTGAGAAAGCCCAAGATGAATAAAGTTTTAATGACTGATTTCCAAGTGTGGGGGTATATAATTCATTTATTGGATATTCATCAGAACTTATGCCATTTTTTCAACAGACTGAATATTAGCATCACAACTTCTGCTGATAACTCTTTGTTTGATGACACAATTGGAAATTATGGCCAATGGACAAGGAATAGGGATTGATACCATGGATGAAGAAATCATGTGTGCTTACACTGGAAAATGCATTAGGAAATGCCCTTGCCTCATGAACAGGAGGAAATGCAGCCCAGAATTCAGCCAAGTAAATAGCATCCTATTTCAGCTGAATTAAATCCTGGATGCAATTTGATTTGAATTTATTACCTTGTTTCTTATAAATTGTTTATATTGCTAAGAAACAGTCACATGCCTGGTGAATGGCGTCAATTGCTATTGCGAATGTATATATTTATAAAGCATAGAGACTTTATTTGTATATTCTGCTTTTTAAGCTGTTTCTCAAAAAAATTTCAACATCTTTTTCACCTTTAAAGCGATGTTCAAATATGATTTAACTCTAGTCATCAGATTTTTTAAGCTGTCCTTAGGTTTTATGCTAATGGAAGAATGTCTCAGATAATATAGCCGAAAAAAGTTATTGACAAAAGCCAAATGAGTAAATAATGAGTAAAATGCTGCATAACTAAATGTTTTGGAGAAATTTGCTTTTCATTTATCCATTTATCCAGGTTATGTTGGGGCTTAAATTTGGAACAAAGTAATAGATTCGAAAAGGACACTTAGCTTAAAGCTTCTTTTACAGGAACAATGCTTGGTTGGAGAAGGATGATGTGATAAATCGCCTTTGTCTCATGGCCAAAATGTCCCATCTCCTTTGGAAGTGTGTCAGTGAAATGTCTGCCCAAATCGATGTGTCCACTGTTTCTGAAAAGAGTCCTTTGTGGTGTGTCTGTGGTGAATGCACGAAGATGCCTCTAGAAAAAGAGAGAGTTTGCTGCAAGAACAAAGAATATGGGCACCAATACCCACTCTTTGAGCACCATGTCTTGTTCGAGCCTACCCTAGAGTTACCCTAGAGTTGGCAATACGCAATAATGCAGACCATCTTCATTACCCTTTGACGGAAGCAACAATGCCTGTTGGCGGTTTACAGTTTACCGCCAGTACTGTCTCTGGGCCTGGGGTAGGCTAGGAAAGCATAATAGGAAAGTGATTCCCTCTTGCTGTGTTTGGATGGTAAGGGATAAATTTCCTGATCAAAATGCAAATTTAGGGCTTGATTATATGAGAGAAAACGTCCCGCTCTTAGCCGGGACGGGACGTTTGTTGCGATCCTTCACTTGCAGTCAAACCATTGTAAAAACCAATTTGCAATTACATGACAAAAACATCCTGTCCCGGCTAGACGAGATAATTTTCACAAGCGGGATCCCGTTGTTGATCAAGCGGGATCCCGCCTGACCAAGACGTTTTTTTTCCATATCATCAGATCATCCCGGTAAGACCGGACACTTGCCAGGACATTCAACATTAACACATGCGCAGTACACACAAGTTTATCCAAAATGGCTTCCTCTGAAATAGAACCAGAAAATGTAATCCGGGGTATAACTGAAAAAAGCAAAAGAAAAAAGACGTTCAGGTGGACACCATCAATGATCGACTACCTAATAAGCTCTCTAGTAAATTACCGTGCAACTATGGAGTTCAAAGGCAAAGATTTCGATATTCAACACCTAAAACTGGTAAAAGAAAGGCAACCACACCAGTTACACCAATGCTAGTAGACAAAAAAGAAGACATCTGGAAAAGAAGTTGTCAGCCTCCCAAAGAGATGCTATATTATTTAATGAAGCCAAAGAAGATGCTGCTCTCAGGCATGAATTGATAAGTACAATGAAAAAGTCCAATGAGACATTCACAGATGCTACGTAAAGTATAGGGGAGTCTATGAAGGTTCCTACAACCCTATGAAGGTTCCTAATCCTACAACGTTTAGATTTAAGCTGCCTACAATGCCTTAAGTAAAATCAAAGCCATCTTATGGAACATACGAGACACGCATGAAACACACGAGAAATGGCGCAGAGGCAAATATTTGCACCCTAAAATTTACAAAAATGAGTACATCGATATTTAGTAGACTAGAAAATACAAAATTAACTGTATCTAGTGAATACAATGAGCTACATCCATTAGAACGGGTTGTACCCATGTTTGGTAATACAATTTTTATGACCTTGAGAGTGCTCTCAGCAGGTCGTTTAGACAAGGTAAATACAATAAAACTGCAACATCACCTTCTGTCTCAAACTAGTCTGATTCGCAGGGTCTACCTACGTTTGTGTTGTACCCTCTCTGTTTTCTTGTAGCGTAGGCCTCTCTCTCTTTATGGTTCCGCCGCGTCTGATATCTGAATGTTGACTGATGTCTGAAGTCACAAACAACATGGTATTTTTTCTTTTTCTTAAAATGCTTCTTTGAGCAACTTTTAAGCTTCTGAAAAACTTTCTTGGCTCGACTCTTACTGCCAAAGCTTCGGTCCTCTCCCTCCGCCATTCCAATACTACAGACAACCACAACCACTGGTAGCGAGGACATGTTAAAAACGCATAGATTGTTCCTTTTAAGGGAAAACAGAAACAAAGATTGTGTTCGTTTTAGGGGCGAGGACAACCTGCATAAATACCTTGTCTTTCCTGAGCCAGATTGATAAAGACAGTTTTGTGTTGTTTTAATCAGATGAGGGGCATCTGAGAAAAATTAAGTAAATCGTTCAGGTGAATATAAATTCCTTATTAGAATCCCCATCCAAGTTCTTGTGCAAACTGAAGATTCGCTGTGCTGTCCCATCTGCTGTAACCGCAATTACCCATAAGTTGCAAGTGCATTCCAGGATGCAGACAGCCTCCCAGAACAACAAGAAAATGTCAACTCCTGACATCTAACCCTTTGAGGCCCAAATGAGGCAAAGGAATACCAAAGGTCAGTACAGACACCACACAGCAGAAATACCATTGCATGAGAAGCAAGTTCATCAACTTTTTTAATTGTTCCATAATTTAGTTCTGGGTCTCCTAAATCTGTGAACCCAATCAAGTTTCCAGTGTCAAATACAAGGTTTGCCTTTATCTTCATTTCATCTATTAGTACCACAACATACCTTTCAAGATCAAAATAACTCTTGGTCTTGTCAACAAGATCCAAGATCACTTCTTCATTAAATCCAGTCTTTGGTTTAATGAAGTTCCTGTAATCTCGTAAGGTCCTTTGACTTGGAAGAATAAGGACTTTGCTGTTTCTCAATTCCTCATAGCAAGCAGGGGAAAATGAAAGGCAAACCTGATAATCATAGGATGGTATCTGATGCCCTTTGGTTTTGCTGAGAAAAGCTTTTTCTGCTGTTCCCAAAACAGTTTCATAAAAGTTGGTGTCATTCAGTGTTTGATTGATCAAGAATTGTTAAAAAGTCTCTACTTAAATCATCATCAACTCGAAAACTTGACTGCAAAAGCTCTTCTTTATTGAACAATTTCCTTTTGCAGCTGTGCACATTTTATTCTTTGTGCTTGAATAGTGATCTTAATTCGCCAAGGACTTGTCTTTGACACTGGGGCTTTGGTTTTTGCAGGTATCATAGATCTTTGTTTTCTTGCTCCCATTGCCTTGATGATAGAGCTCTCATTGTCTACTGACTGACAACTTTTGCATTGTTGACCTTCGTCTGTGAGCATTTCACAGTGAACAGATCTCCTATATCTTTACAAGGATATGGTTGATGTTCCTCGAGGTCTTTTGGAATGACATGCATGATGATATTTGTTGTATTATTTGTTCTTTGGGCTCCTGAGCAAATAGGAAAGCTTTTAACTTGAGGTCTGAAATAATTTATGGATAAGATTATGATTGACACTCTAGTGTCTCTGATGTGTTAAAAGAACTCAAATGGCCTATGTTGCAAGGTCATGCCTCTTCAGGCAGTAAATGATAATATTGCTGTTAACATTCTATCCTACATAATGGCACCAATACAGCTTCAAGGGAAAAGTCAGTGGCAGTTTATCAATATTGGCCCTAATATCAACTTCATTTCTCCCAAGAACTTTCAGATGTTGGAACATGTTACCAATCGAATACAGGCAACTTAAAGAAGAGACATTTTTAAGAGGAAGCTTCAGAAAGAAATTGAACTGAAGAACATGAACGTTGTTAATCAAAGGACGCACTGTGTTCACAAAAAGGTCAAAGAATTGCCTTTAACTGTATTTTAGATTTTTTTCTTTTTCTTATTCAATGCCTTTCATTATAAAAGATGGATTGTGAGAAGTATATAAAATAATACAAAAGTCTTTTGATGGAATCTTGAACAAGACATACATGAATCAATGACTGTATAATTAATTTACAAAGAAAACACAACATAACAATTATAGTTTAAAAACATTCAATTTTCCTTACATTGTTTCTTACCTGTTTTTTTGCCTTTTATCAAAGACTCTTTGCTTTCTAGCACTTGGAATTAAATCTCTCTTGCCAGATCCATATCTCTTTTGCTGTGCTTGCAGCCCAAGAGTCTTAAAAGTAAACATAAGCTACTTGATATATAACGTATGATAGAAATGATGTAGGAAACTTCCTATATAACAGGACACAAAGTAGTGACAGGTTTTGAAACATAGGGACAATCTAAACTGCCCCAGACCCAAGTAATTAGAGAGCTTACGATTTTACAAGACGATGACTCACAGGGGGCCTGTAAACTAGCGCGGTCACATCGTCCCAGTAGTGTCCCATTTTGTTTTTGTTATGAAATCTCACTACGATGACTCAAAGTCAACATGGCTAACGTAGATCGAGTGGATGAAATTCTCTATGCCTACAATGATGCTGGTCTCATCGATGATGAGGAGTTACTTCTCCTGGCAGATAGAAATGTCCGAAGGAATCCATACTTTCCGTATTGGCATTACGCAAGGTTTGATTTGGAGCAAATGGATGATGATGAATGCAAGGCAAAGTTTCCATTTAGGAAAGAAGATGTTTACACCCTGCTAGATGCACTTCATCTGCCACCAGAGATTAGAGTCTACAATGGTGTTGTTTTTGACTCCGTTGAAGCTCTCTGTATTCTCCTTTGTCGCCTTTCATATCCTTGCAGATATGGCGATTTAATTCCAAGGTTTGGACGACCAGTCCCCCAGTTGAGCATGATTTCCAACAAGCTTGTTGGCATGCTGCACACACGATTTGGTTATCTTCTCCGAAACTTAGACCAACCTTGGCTTTCTAGAGCCAATTTGAAGGCTTATGCAGATGCAATTCACCAGACAGATGCTGCTTTAGATAACTGCTGGGGATTTATTGACGGGACAGTTAGACCCATATGCAGGCCGAAAAAAAATCAAAGGGCTGTTTACAACGGTCACAAAAGGGTCCATGCAATCAAATTCCAATCGGTAGTTGCACCAAATGGTTTGATTGCCAACCTGTTTGGTCCTGTAGAGGGAAGGCGTCATGACAGTGCTTTGCTTGCAATTTCTGGGCTTTTACCTCAACTGGCAGAGTATTCTTTCTCCCCAGAAGGTCAAGCACTATGTCTGTATGGTGATCCAGCATACCCCCACAGGGTTCATTTACAACGCCCATTTCCTAGAAGACCTTACCTGACACCAGAAGAGCATGCATTCAATCAGTCCATGAGCACAG
Source organism: Rhopilema esculentum (assembly GCF_057945365.1). Classification (NCBI taxonomy): domain Eukaryota; kingdom Metazoa; phylum Cnidaria; class Scyphozoa; order Rhizostomeae; family Rhizostomatidae; genus Rhopilema; species Rhopilema esculentum. The sequence goes on along the minus strand of NC_142834.1, from coordinate 1,616,420 downwards.
TTAGGGTGTCAGTTGAATGGATTTTTGGTGATATCATCAATAGTTTTAAATTCATGGACTTCAAGAAAAATCAGAAAATTGGGTTGAGTCCTGTGGGTCAGTTCTACATTGTCAGTGCTCTCCTTCGTAATGCCAATACCTGCTTGTATGGATCAAGTACCTCAGAATATTTTAATCTCCAGCCTCCTGCAATTGGAGATTATTTCATATAAATATGCCAAAGGAGACCAGCAAATTTAAAACCAAAAAAGTTTTTTTAAAAACTACCACTTGGCCAATTATTTCAACCTCAGTTATGCACACGGTTTTGACAACTTTCATGACTACATTTCATGGAAATAATAACATACTTTAGTGCTTAGAAGAGAACAGCTCCAAGTTGCAACTCCTAGTTTCAGGCAAAAACAAAAGAAGCTCTGTCGATAAAGTACCAAGCACTCTTATTACAGCCTTGTGCACAGTAATTTTCACAAGTAACAACACAGCAAAGGTCAATAGATTGTAAACTATCTTAAATTTTAAAAAATACTGCAATCAATGTTATTAAGGTTTGAGCATTGCTATTTGCAAATGATTTTCAAAAAATTTTGATGTTTCTTGTTGAAAAAAAGTACAGGCTGAAAGGCTGAAAGTTGTAATGTGGAAAAAGTTCAGAATATAAGTAAATTAACATGTTTTCTCAAGTAGCTACTGCTCTCAATAAAAAGCAAAATTTTATTATAAAAATCATGCTTATTAATAGAAGAGAAATTTTGGCAGATAAATGGAATTTTCAAATGGAAGCCACAGTGATTCAACCCTTAGTATTTAAGTTGATTGTAGGCATTTGCATTTTAGAGAAATCCATGAGAGCAACAAACTTTAAGCCATCCACTTCTGAAAATATGGTAAGAAGATGGAGACACCAATGGTACTTCATAGACACCCAATTTTTAACCAATTCTAAGCTTTCATTGGAGTGGGTAATATTTTAATTTTCAAATTTTGGTCAATAAAATGTTTTTAAAAAAATACCTCAAAATTACTAGTCTGAAGAGCTTTGTTTAATTAAATTCATTATCTTAGCATTTTGCTCTTTGATCTCCTGCAAAATAAAATGCTGCTGTTGCTGCTGTTGATTCAAAAAATTGACTTTCTCCTCAAGCTGCAGCAGCATATTATTTTGCCATTCCTCCCTTTGGCAACATTGTAGTTTCCCCTCTACTTCCTTTTCTTTTATTTTCAAGGCCTTCTCTTTGACATCCAGTTCTCTTTCTTTCAACTGCAATTTCTTTTCCATAAAATGCTTCCCCCTTTCATTTTTTTCTTTCAAATACTCAATTGTGTCTGAGCCATAATAGTGTCTCTTCTTCTTCTTTCCTGTTCCTTCCTTCTCTCTCTATGTCTCTGCTAATGATTCCATTGAGCGCTTTCTAACATTCTCTGCGACTTGCTTCTCATTCTCCTCCCTCTTCTTCTCAATTCCTCTCCCATTTTTCACTGCCTCCTCCATCATTTCAATAATATTTTCTAGGGCTTCATCAAGCTCTGTCATTTCTGGGGATATCCCACTTGCTCGTACCTCGCTAGCCATTCTTTTTCTAAAGTATCTCTCCAACTTTGAGAATCTATCTCTTACTGCCCTCTGGTCCACAGAAAACTTTGGGTAACTTAAAGTACTCAAATTTTCTGCAATTGAATCCCAGCATTGGCCCCTTTCTCTACTACCCACTTTAAATCTATATAGCTCCAGAACAAGAATCTCACGGCATAATGCAACATCATGAGCAGTTGTCCAACTCATCTTGGGCCTAAGCGAAATTAAGCGAAAAATATATAAGAAAAGCGCAAGAAACATAGACATTTTTTTGCCAGTAATATTTATAATTTTATACAACCTTTAATGCCAAAGAATTCAAAACGTCCAAAAATAAAGTTAAATGTACATTGTTCAATTAAAATGTCGTAATCTTACATCGAAGGCTCAAAGGAAATTTTGAGATTGAATTACTAGCATAATAATTTACACAAAACAAGAACTACATCAGTTTCGATAGTCTACCTGTCACAAATAGATATTTTTTAGAAATAAACGTTAAGATATCTTCTCCTCGTTCGGATAGACACATGATAGGCCTACTACTTCGATAAGAAATTTATGGAAAATTCCCTTCAACGAAAGAGGGCTATAAAATCTGCAAAGTGCTTAGAAATACATCAACTAACACACATTTACATTAAAAGCAAGAAATGAAGGTTCTATATCGATTCTTCAATTCGTACTGATAAGAAATAATATTTGAATTCGGCTTGCTTTCTTCTCATTTGATGCGCTCATCTTGAGTTTGATAAAGCAAAGAAACAACGTGTTCTAAAAAATGAAAAGTTTCTGATGATACGATTTCAACAGCTCATTTGCCTTCTTTAACAAATCTCCTCGATGCTTTGTGAGATAGAGTTTATTTTATATTTACCACTGTTTTTCCGGGCATTATACACCATGGTACTGTGCCGCCATGTGGTAAAACGCACTATCATCTGCCGAACGTGTACGGTGTTGACCTTTACGACCTTGCCAATCCTGTGCGCGTGATCGACAACTGTATCGGGAATCTCGATATTAAATTTGTTGAAAACATTCTTGACTTTTTTCACTCTTCCCCAGTCTCTATTTGACCTTCTTGTTGCAAATCAATACCATTGATTCGAAGGCATAACTTTGCATTGCTCAACATTGTCACTTGATTTTTTTAAATGAGTGATGTGGCTTTCGAGTATGGCAAATTTATCTTCCATTTCACGCATTTTCTGCTTTTGTTCTTCAATTATATAATTAGCAACTTGTCAATACATGATATCGTCGCCACTTTTTGATCCAGATCATCCAATTTTTCTTTCATAAGTTTGTATAGACTCTCCACAGTAAATTCCAAGGCAGGGTCTGTGGGTGTAGCACCAGATGATATCTCTTTTCTTGGCTTCGTCATTGTTTTGAATTGCTAGATATTATTAGCCTTACACAGCTTTTAAAAAGTATTCATTTAAAGCAAATTAGAACCATTAAAAATTTTATTTTAAGCCGCTGGCAGGAGCAAGCTAAAGCACGTCTGTCTAAGCGACAACAACCTGTGTTGAAATGTGTTGTCTACTATGTTTTAACTAAAAATTAAGGAAAACCATTTAACTTAAGCTAAACTACCTCTACTGGTTTTTAAAAATAACATTCTTCGTCATCTTGTGACTTATTGAGACTTGTCCTTTATTCAGCGATCCCTAGCGAATATTCAAACCTAGGGATCAACTTCTCAGCGATCCCTAGCGAATTTTCACTTGCCAGCACTTGATCGATCAAAATTCAAAATGGCGCACTTCTCAAAATGGCTCAGGGGATTGCTTTCCCCGGACTTGATTTAAGCATTTCGAGTGAAGTTGATGAGCATTTACAACATGAAAGCTCGGAAATTCTGCAAGTTCTTCGCTGCCAGCCATAGACATCTTAGGCCGTCTCACACAAGTGACTCTTTGTGAAAGCGAAGCTAAAAATGAAAGAAGTTTTGAGTTTGGACGAAGCCTAGAAGCTGTTGACAAAAATTCAATAACAGATTATACAAAGCCAACGTTTTTCCAAGCAAAATATGTAGTACAACAAAATCAAGGTGTTTGATGGGTAAAAGCATTTGATCTATTACACTGTCATGAAACTTACCATTATCATGAAGGCTACCATTAGATCGATTATCTTAAAGATTCTCATTGTAATTAAAGACATAATCATCAATAGTTCTTAAACCAATATCTTAACAGTTTAGTGGAGTGTGAGGCTCTCCACTATGATTCCTTAAATGCTTCAGTGTTACTAAGTCTAAACAACTAGGAAAGGTTGATGCTGAACTCTGATGGTCAAGCATATCATCAACTAAATGAAAGTCACCTCCTAAAAAAACTTTCATCTTCTACCATTATCTGGAAAATCCTCCTCTTGAATCTCTATTACCTCTTTACGAAAGACACCAAAAACTTTCCACAGATTTTCTAGATTATCTGCTCCCTCAAACATGCAAAAAAGATGAACATTGTGTACAGACCCTGATGTTATACTATTTAAAATTTCAACATGAAATTTCATATTACCACCACCCTTATCACCTGAAAACAAAAACCACACCTCATTAGCAAAAATAGAAGGGTCACACTCACCAGGTTAGTTATCCACTGTTTCCTGCAAACAACTTTTTAAGTCAGTTACTCTCATATAGGGAAGCAACTCAGTGTCCTCTGACAAAGCTGTCCTTTTCAAAGGGAGTAAGCCAGATTCTACCTTAGAGCTATCAGTTACATGTTTACTTTCTAAACTTTCAGCTGCTCTCATTCTACTCTTCGATGGCAATAAAGTTGCAACCCAACTTATGTAAACAACTTCTTAGGTCTCTCATTTTGTTAATACTTAGTCTAGCAAGGGCTTTAATACTAATAGCATCCTTAACTGATACCTTTGTTGCCTGGGAATTACCTGCTGCAGCAGCTGCCTGCTTATAAAAATTTTGGATTTTTTTCATTAGCTCAACTACAAGTAAATGCCTTTCATCACTGTTATCGAACTCACCTCCAGAAATCGTCCCCCTCACATCAAACGTAAGTTTAGCTCTTTGACCTAATGTCTTTTTCGACACAGAAAAAATTGGTAGATTAGAAGAAATTTTAACATATGACTCAACCAGGCCACTACTTATTCTTTCTTATCACCATTTCCGAAATACCTCACACCTTCAAAGACATCCTGATTATCAGTTGAACTATTAACAAAAATTATATCCCTATCACATTGGGACGGTTTTTTGAACAGGATGATGAACCTGGCAGCGATGATAATTTGCTCCTGAGTCCTCCCACCTTCTTTTTCTATGAGACAAGTTCTTGTCTGTGTAGACCAGGGGTCGGCAACCTTTATAAAACAGGGGGCCAAAAATGATTTCTGCCATGCATACCAGGGCCGCAACTCAAAATACAGTATAATTCTAAATTCTAATATATACCAATTTTACCTAACTGCTAATCTTATCAATAAAATTGTATTTATCGGTAAATGTACTGTAACGTTGAAGCAGTTCGTAAATACAAAGATAGGTGTAAAGTAAATGTTCACTGTTCAGTATGTTATGTTACAAGAAGCTAATGCACAACTTGGTGCTGCATGTCCTTGGCCAACTTTTCAATATTTGGCAGAATTGTTTATGTTGACAGCCGAATGTTTATGTTGATAGTCATTCGAGATCGCAGTCGACTCTTCGCTTACTTCATCTTTGAGAAGAGTTTTTCGCAAAGGTAAGAAGTACTCCCAAACATGCAACACATCTTCTTGGCATGCTGCACCAGACCTTGATATGAACCATCATCCACCATGGAGATACTCCATATAAAACAGGATTATCTGAGTTTCTTTGTATTTCTGTTTCAATTCACTGGTACCCTGCAGCTCAATCAACTCCATTTGAAGATGGAAAGTGAACCAAGTTCCCTTGATTCAGCTAAGTTTTCTAAAGATGTTGCATAAGCAGGAACGTGACAACATGTTCATACATGACATTCACAAATTGACCATGATCTTGAAGCTTCTTGTTCAGCTTGTTCGAGTGACTAGTAATGTTAACGAGGAATGCTAATCTAGACAAGAATCTAGGATCACTGAATCCGAGCCGACACTCGTGCATTGGGACAAATTATTTATAGATTAACAGGGGCCTTCCGGGCCACACAAAAGTACCTTGCCAGCCGCATGTGGCCCCCGGGCCGCGGGTTGCCGACCCCTGGTTTAGACCAAGCTCTTCTTTTATAATTGCCTTATCCTCTTGTGTCTCCTCAAGTTCCTTCTACAGTTCTTCTACCTCCATTCAATGTTCCTCCTCCTTCTTTTTGCTCTCAACCACATGCCGAATATCTTGCTCTGTCGACCAAAATTACAGCTCTTCCTTGTCAATCTTCAGCTTCTTCAAAGTTGTCAGTGACCTCGAGTATTCCTGTTGGGCACCTTTTTTCTCCTCGCAAAGTTTCTTTTTGTGCGGCGTGTCCACATTTGTCAATTTTATATCAGAACAAAGCACTAAATTAAAAGACTCGCTAAAGAATTCGTTTTCCTTGCTGTTTTTTCTTTTTTTTTAATTTCTTAGCTGATATGTCTAAACTTTTCACTCGTTGGCGGAAATTATTCTTGTTAACTATGTCAGAGGCTGACGGAACAAGACACTGTACAATTTCAAAAACTCGTGATACAGAAAACGTACCGTTTAGTTGTAAAATAAGGCTGTTTGTTATTTTCTCTAAAGTGTCTACTCTATTTATTTTGGAAAGATCGTCAAAAAAATCATTAGATGCCCTGCAATTTCAAAGAAAAGTTTGGGACCCTCCTCCATCCCCTTTTGGAACCTTCGAAAACACCCTCTATGCAGGAGGACCACATAGCAATCAGCTGAGAGCAAGAAAATTAGACATCAGTGATAGAGACAAAAATGAACGGCGCTCCTCTCGGGTGTGTTTTATGTCAGAAAGAACATCACAAATGAATACTTAGATAAATTTTACTTGCCCTGATCGTTGGCCAAAGAAGAAGAACTAGCGATTGCACTGCGCGACCATGTGACAAACTTTTGCAAGCATTGTTCAGTCACTTAGCAACGATGCGTCATCTTTGGCCAGCAGTTTTCGTATAGCCTCACTATCACTCTAGTTCATGAAAAAGGAATGGTATAATTATCTATTTTCGTTCAGGAGCGCCAAAAAAAATTTGACCTGCAGTCATGGGCTAAATTCCTGATTTTCTTGAAAATTTGAAAAAGTGACGCAACAGTTAATTACTTTTCGAAGTTGCAAAAGCACCTAATTTGGATGAATTTTACACAGATAAGTAGATCAAAGATTGTTCTTTTTTATTCTACTATAATATGTGGAGTTTGCTGTATAAATCAAGATACACTTACGTTCTAAAGGACTTGCACCACTGGCTGTCCAATGCCGCCAGAGTTTACTGCCACTTGGTTGCCTCCATACAATTAAAAGAGTATTCATGAAAAAGAGTCAAAAACATGCACATAGTGAATTGCAGTTTACTCTTCTACCAAAAAAATTTAGAGGAAATAAACACAAGGCACAACTTTACCTAAAGCGGGCCTGGATTATTTGACTTAGTGCCAACGAGAAAATTCAAATCTTCAAATCATTTCTTTGTTTACCTTCATTTGTTTAAACAAATATCATATTTGACCAACGGAGCAACTACCTTTGCTTGATCCTTCATTGATTTTATGATCCTTCATTAATAAAAATTTCCCCTCATGGTCACAAATTGATAAAAGTTATAGTGTGTTTATATCAGCTTGCATACTTAGAAGTAATAACTGCATCTAAATCTACTGCAAATGTTTCTTAAGATCAAATATGAAATGCGTACCACGATTCCAACTTTGTGAGTCTGAGTGTGTACATGCTGTGTTGGGACTTTGTTTTGATCACTTGTGTAGGCCAATAAAGCTATGGCTTCCAGTTCCAGCTCTTCCCTCGTGTATAACGAATCGAAATTGATACTAAAGTTGTTCTCCAGAAACGATGAGCAACTAACGGCTTCAGACTCTGTCTCTGAAAAGCTCAAACTTACAGCAAAGATAGTCGAATAGTGACTGGATAGGAAACTGCGAAGCGAACAATAGAACATGTTATGCATCACTGCTTATTCAAACTTGTAGGGAATGATCATTTCCGGTTTGTTTGGTTTTGATGGATAATGACGAGCTTTGCAGCTATTCGGCACGGTAGTTAACTGTTGTCAACTTACCAAGATAAGCTAATGAGAAAAAGGAGTGGAGAATGCAGCTTTTGTGTAAAGTAAAAAGATGCGATAGGAGTTTCAACGCAGAGAGGGCCTACATTTGCGCAAGGCATTTTGATCAACATTGCTTTAGGATCGGTAAGTCACTGTAACTTTCATTACTTCTTTCATTAATTATTATTTTTGCGTATTATTTTATAAGAGTTTTATTATTAAGATTGGATGCAGATCTCATTAAAAAATCCTTTCGGGGATAGGGGGGCTACGAAAAAGGTTATATAAATATTACTTAGGAATTCAATCGATTTTTGACTTATTATTGAGGGGAGCTGTCACGACCCCCACAACTCCTATCAATCAGTTTCTGGTGATAAGTCGACTGAGAATATCAACAGTGTCACTGTTGAATAAACAAAGCAGGCAATAGTCTGATGGGACCAAAGTCCTCCTGAGAAAAGTGTCAAAATCATCAACTGTCATTGAGACAAAAATATCTAGCAAAATTAGAAGCAAATTTGGGGGGCAACTCAAATTTTCTTTATCTTGTATTCATATTGACAATAAATTATTTCATAATGTTGTTTGTAGGAAAGACTGGAAGAAAAGACCTCCTTGTTGGAAGTTTGCCTACACAGTTCTTACATAAAAGAAGTCATGAAAATAACCAAGGGAAACAAAGGCATGAGCTTGAAGGACTTTTTGAAGAGGTGCCCTTACCAGTGCTTTACAAATGAAGAGGTTTCACAGATTTCAAAAAGAGCATTGGCAAAATAAAACAGCCCTGGGTCATTTTACATAGCTCTGATGAGACTGTAGCCTTAGGTCTTGCTGACAAAACTGGTAATATTCGGAACAAAGTTTCTGTGGACCCCTTTTCGAATGATACAAATTCTGTTCTCTCTGAGAAATCCTATGAAGAAAAGAAAGAGATGTAGTTTTCCTCTTATTTGGAAAGCGAGGAAAGTGTTTCAATGGTTCAGTAATAGAGGGGGCTAGTAATAAAAAATAGAATACCAGCAATTTTGGCATATCAAGTTTTGTATATTGTTAAAAAGACAAGAAAATAAATATTTCTATATTAGAATTATTTTTGTAATATTAGCTATATTTCAAGCTGTTTAGTTCATATTTCATCCATATTCAATTGTTGTATTTTAAGAAATATTAACTTTTGCCTGATAGCTGAGCATTCCAAGAAATAAGTTTGTTATTATCTTTAGGAAGATAATTTGAGTTTCTTTCGTAATGACTTCTCCTTCTTTTGTCGTCCAGTTGCACATTAATGTGTCTCTTTCACATGTCTAGCATGAGCACAAGCTCTAATTTTAATGTAGATCCGAATGGCATCTTTAAAAACTGTGTCTTTCAAATCAGTAGCTGCATCAACAAAATCAAACAAACACTTTGAGGTAGCTAGCAATGTGGATAACTCCTTGAAAATGGTGACAGCAATAGAGGCAACATTAATAGTTTTTGGATTTGAAGATATAGCTTTCCTCAAATTTCTTCAGCTTTATAAAAGATTTCAACAAATTGTGCTTTTGGGTTTGTTAGACAACCAGGGTCGATTTATCAATCAATTTCTTATCCCTCACCTCACCCACTCTTCTTCATTACTCTTGCAACAGTTAAGTAATTCTATTTTCTGCCTCAAAATATTTTCAGCTTCTTTTGCTGCATGTTTCTTTTTTACTTTATCATAGGTATTTTTAGCTTTGTTGAGGTTCTTCTATTCCTTCCTTCTGCTTGGCAATTTTTTCTCAGCAGCGCAACATAAGCCATGAACTGAACTCCTTGGAGACACCTAAGCGGGCTTGCACATTTGTTCTAACATTTTCATCCCCCATACTTTCTGGAAATTTGTCCACATGGAATCCAAATAATTGGTTTTGCTTTCCAATTTGTTCTTAAAAAGACCACTTGGGAAGCCTATTATATCAGCAGGTCCTGTAAGTTCCAGTATCCTTTGAAGAACTTTTCCATACATTTCCATCAAAACCGTCTTGTTGGCCATCGATTCTAAAGCACCCTTAATGATTGAATTCATACAAATCTGAGGGGCGTCATGTTCTTTCTCCTTTAAAGTCACCCCCTTTTTCTTACGATTTGGCTCTTTAACTTCCCTTTTCTTTGCATTGCTCCTCGTTTGTTGGTGAATAACAAAGTTTGACTGTCATCACAAAATTTAATAGTGGTTTCCTAAAAGGAAAACATCAATAATAATTTAACCAGACGCAAACACCGTAGACGAGAAACTTTCACTTTTATTGTTTCGTGATTTGTTGACTGGTGCTGCTGCCGTGTCGATGAAAAATCAAGCCAAAGCCAACATCATTAATTTAAAACAAGTAGTTTCCTAGGCCTAATCATAATGTAAATCAACATTTTCACTAGCATTATCCCTGGTTCATCGAGCATACATTATGTTCAATCGGCATTCTTGCAATTACTCGTTAGAAAATGAAATATTGAAGTTTAATAGAAGGGCCTACACCCCCGTGACTTAAATTCTTATTCGCGGAGACAGAGATAATGGCTGCAGCACCTTTAAAGTACACAAAGAAACGGACTACATTACCTCGACACAACAAGTTCAAGTAATTCTTCGTCGATTTGGCCATGAAAATAGGTGAAATCCATTCTTGAATGTTGCTTTATTCGGTGAATGTCATTTTCGGTATGGTCGTGAGACTAAAACCGGAAATGACTATACCCTACAATTTTTCCAAAACACGCGATTGGAAGATAAACGTAATCGCCTATTGTAGTATCTTTCCTATCCAGTCTCTATTGCAGTATCTTTGCTTACAGTCAACAGAAAAGAACTTGCAGTGTTCAATTTGTGAATCAACGTCCTTCCATTCGATTTGAATTGAAACTATGCGAAATACACTGTGAGGTCAAATTTACGTCACAGTGTCATCAAACCAGCTGGAGATGCTCTTTAATGAAATACAATTTACAGACAACAGCCAATCTATAAAACTTTAGTCCTTTTCTCCACAGTGAAGTCTTTTTTGTTGTACCAAGACATCAGCGTATTCCATCGTTCATCTACAAAAATAGGCGGTGAGAGAAAATGGCAATAGAGCCAATGCTGTTTCCTTTTAGCACAAAACATCGCAAGAGGTAAAAATTTCCCAGAAACACATTCACGGTTTCATGAGACAAAGAGCATGGAGAGCACAAATGATTGAGATGATTTTCGTACGAACCTGGGAGATATAAAAAAAGAAAGCAAAAACGAGAAAAAGAAACCCCATCAACACAAGTTTGAGTATCCAGGACGAAATGGAAAAAGAATTTTGAAAATTGATCAAGTGGTTTTGGCTGGTAAGTGTCTTCACCGCCGGGCAGTGGGGACCCTTTGTCTTGGAGCATAGGGCTCAAATCTTGATTGGCTGAGAGCTTGCGCTAAATCATGTGACCTCTCTCGCCGCTGAGCCAATCACAGCCCCGGAAAGTGTAAACAAACTTAGGCCAAAGCCGAAAATTGGGCATTTTTACCAACGTCCATTAAAAAAATAACTTGTAAAATCTGCTACAATAAATTTCAAATTTTTTTAACTACATCCCTACACAGATAAATTTCCCACAAATCTACCGTGGAACATGACCTCGATTTTGTGTTGTTAAGAAAATACAGCGTTGTAAACCTAGCCATAGGATACCTTCACATCCAAGGGGTTTAAAATTAACACAATTTCAAGTCAATTATTGCTGTTACCCCATAAAACCAAAATTTTGCATATTTCAGTTGCTTTAAATCTGAATATCACATTAGACTCAGCTTAGTTTTAAAAAACTCTGACGAACAACGCATGCAGTCTTTACTAGAGCTTTGATCAACGCAAAAATGAGAGAATTTCCCTTTTCAAGACAAAAACTCTCAATAGCTTTCAACTGATCATGTAAAAATGCTCCACCTAGCCGGAGAAGCTTTTAAACTGATACATAATGACTTATTTTGCGACTGTACCATGTCCTGAGCATCTCTGCTGAAGCACAGGTATCTAAGTATTGTGGGGCGTGAAACGATTAGTTCTAAACATGTGCTGGGCACCCAAACAGAATCGTAATATATGTACATAAAGGGAAAAAAGCTACTCAAAACCTAATTAGAAATACTTACTGTGTTTCTGTGAGTGTTGGAATCCTGCTTTGACAATTTTTGAATCATGATTTACATAACGCGTTTGAAGGTAAATTTGTGGGTTATTCTTGTCCTTGTGACATAAGAATTCATATTTCGAACAATTCTTCACGCCCATCTCTTTCAGTCCGTTGCAATTTTAAATTTAGGAGATAGAAATGATGAAGACTTTTGAAAACAGGAACTACCCGCATGTTTCTCAAATTTCAAAAGTTAGCAAATGATGACGTGTTGTAACAAAGTGAATTTTCAAAAAATTAAATTCAACTTTTAAAAGTATTGCAAGGGTTTCGAGATTTCGTGACTTTTCAGTGAAAGGTCTACATATTGATTCTTCGAAAAGTAACTTATGATAGTTTTAGAATAAAGAGAGATGCAAATTGTTTGCCATTTTAATTGTTTTGCTTGAAGCGTTAAACTATAAAACTGTTAGAATAAAAAGTCAATTTTTGAACAAGGCCGATTTCTAAAATAACGATAACTCTTTATGCTTCATATTATAAAGCAAACTGCCATGACATTAGCCTTAAACTCATAATTTACTGTCACGAATAGCTGAATTACATACAATGAGGTGAAACTATTCATAGTCAGTGGTGATTTCTAGGGGGGTGTAGGGGGCGATAAATCAGCCCCTTTGCTCTTTCTTGGTTTTGGAGGCTCTGCCTCTTAAAGGGGAATTTTCAGGTCTTCTCATCTAGATCTTAGATCTTTTCAGGATAAGGGGGATTTCCGAAAGCATGATCAATGAAGTTTTATTTGCAAATACCACGAGAAAGGATGCACAAATTGTTAATTTTCTCATCACTGGTACCTCTTTGATTAGTGTCTCACCTTCGAAGTATACTGTTAAGTATACTGAAGTATAGCTGCATTGTTTTGGGAAGAACAGTCATATCAAACATTGATTTGCTTCAGTATTGGTGAATTCATTTGATGGGTGTGATAAAAGATGATCGTGGTCATAAGAAACCACAACCGGTCTTATAAAATCGCATCTAGAGCCCCCTTCCAAGAACTTTTAGAAATCAGCCCTGTTCAAAAAATGACTTTTTATTCTGACAGTTTTACAGTTAAACGCTTCAAGCAAAACAATTAAAATGGCAAACAATTTGCATCTCTTTATTCTAAAACTAAATGTCAAACAATTTGCATCTCTCTTTATTCTAAAACTATCATAAGTTACTTTTCGAAGAATCAATATGTAGACCTTTCACTGAAAAGTCAAGAAATCTCGAAACCCCTGCAATACTTTTAAAAGTTGAATTTAATTTTTTGAAAATTCACTTTGTTACAACACGTCATCATTTGCTAACTTTTGAAATTTGAGAAACATGCGGGTAGTTCCTGTTTTCAAAAGTCTTCATCATTTCTATCTCCTAAATTTAAAATTGCAACGGACTGGAAGAGATGGGCGTGAAGAATTGTTCGAAATATGAATTCTTATGTCACAAGGACAAGAATAACCCACAAATTTACCTTCAAACGCGTTATGTAAATCATGATTCAAAAATTGTCAAAGCAGGATTCCAACACTCACAGAAACACAGTAAGTATTTCTAATTAGGTTTTGAGTAGCTTTTTTCCCTTTATGTACATATATTACGATTCTGTTTGAGTGCCCAGCACATGTTTAGAACTAATCGTTTCACGCCCCACAGTACTTAGATACCTGTGCTTCAGCAGAGATGCTCAGGACATGGTACAGTCGCAAAATAAGTCATTATGTATCAGTTTAAAAGCTTCTCCGGCTAGGTGGAGCATTTTTACATGATCAGTTGAAAGCTATTGAGAGTTTTTGTCTTGAAAAGGGAAATTCTCTCATTTTTGCGTTGATCAAAGCTCTAGTAAAGACTGCATGCGTTGTTCGTCAGAGTTTTTTAAAACTAAGCTGAGTCTAATGTGATATTCAGATTTAAAGCAACTGAAATATGCAAAATTTTGGTTTTATGGGGTAACAGCAATAATTGACTTGAAATTGTGTTAATTTTAAACCCCTTGGATGTGAAGGTATCCTATGGCTAGGTTTACAACGCTGTATTTTCTTAACAACACAAAATCGAGGTCATGTTCCACGGTAGATTTGTGGGAAATTTATCTGTGTAGGGATGTAGTTAAAAAAATTTGAAATTTATTGTAGCAGATTTTACACGTTATTTTTTTAATGGACGTTGGTAAAAATGCCCAATTTTCGGCTTTGGCCTAAGTTTGTTTACACTTTCCGGGGCTGTGATTGGCTCAGCGGCGAGAGAGGTCACATGATTTAGCGCAAGCTCTCAGCCAATCAAGATTTGAGCCCTATGCTTTGTCTTGGGCTCATTTGCATAACAGGAAGATTAGTATTTACACAAATTTGTGATCTCAATTTACTAGTACCAACTTCCATTACATATACGTTAGAATTGGCACACAAAGAAAGACAAGATCCCTAATAAAGTTTCAAAAGCAATCCACTACCCTTTTTTATCCCCTTTTTAATTTTTGCCCCCTTTCCCTCAAACAATAGATAAGACTTACGTGTAAACTATCATATTCCAAACTAACTTCTTCTATTATTCAAAATTTTTATTCCTAGTTTAAATAAGTTATTGTTGTTTATTAATTTTGTGTATTGATTTATTATCACTTCACACAAAATTCTCAACAGGTGGCACATGGCTCGAAAGCCCCTATGGGTTTCTTCCATGTGTCATTCATCTATACCATTTCATCTGCTCTTTATGTGGATGTCATCCATCTTTACTGATAGCTGATTTGAACCGTAAAATTGTTTTCAGGTTGTTGTAAACTTCCATTTTTTTAGAATTTCACGATAAAGAGGGCAAGAATTGAATTTTGACCATTTTAATAACACAACAAAACAACTTCTTATATATAATACTTAGAATGCGATTACACAGCTCAATGGCTAATTCTATGTTTTTTCCTTCAACTTTTCCTAAATTATGATTTTCTCGTCTACCCTCATGAAACCTCCATGACGAGTCCTAAGTACAATGCACACTGTGCTAAGTTTTTTACCTGTGGTTACGCACAAATCTAATTTAAGCAATGATATAATTACTGCGCACAGGGGGTAAGCTTCATAATTCTAATACACTTCCCCGGTTCAATTACAAGTATTCAAGAAGATATACTAAATTTCAACAAAACAGAACAATAGCATAATAATAAATGTCCAATAATTAGTAACAATTGTATCTTCTTCTAATTTCTCCGATAATGCCAGCCTTTCTTCTTGCGTTTATACTAGATACACTAATATCTGTGTTGTCTTGGTCTACAGTTTCTAACACAGTACTATCAGCTTCATTTACTGAACTACATTCACTAAACTGAACTTCTAGAGGAATTAGATCTTCCTCCCAACGCCTTGAAAAATCGTTAAGTATTTTTCAGTGATATTTCGCTCTCTGAGTTAAGGATTCTTGTGTACTGACAATTTCGAACAAACTGTCATTAGGATCATGTAAAATACGTAGACGCATATTTATATAAGGTGTGACAGAGTTATATACCAAAAGTATCATCATACAAATATGTGATAGGACTCAAGTTAATTACCGATTCAACCTCTACCAAAATAGTATCAATTTCATCGAATGTAAGAGAAGCTCTGCCTATTATCTTCCTAAGACAAGGCTTGATTGACCTCACCATCCTTTCCCATACAGCTCCCCAGAACGTGGCTGTTTGGGCAATAAACCGCCAAATAACGCCCTTTCCTGCAAGCTGAGCTCCGACAACCTTAACAAGAAGAATAAACTTCCTTCGGGACTGTATAAAATGTCTTAGCATTATCAGATAGGATCATTCTAGGCAATCCTCTAAAGCGTCTGAATGCTTTGAAAAACATATCAACATCTAGGCTCGCAACTAATTCAAGATGTACTGCTCTTGGCTGTACATTAACCAGAACCTCTGATCACACAAAAGAAATTAGAAGGAGGCTAATGCTGGGTAGGAAGGCTATGACCAATTTGACAACGATAATGAAAGACAAAAACATCACACTAAATACCAAGATAAGAATAATCGAAGCATTAGTATTTTCTGTTGTTACATATGGAAGTGAGACATGGGTAATAAGAAAAGCAGAAATGAAAAAGATTGAAGTCTTTGAACTTTGGGTATGGAGAAGACTCCTAAGGGTGCCGTGGACATCTAGAAGAACGAATGAATGGGTACTAGGCCAAATAAAAACAGAAAGATCATTATTCAACACCATCAGAAAGAGGCAAGTAACCTATTATGGCCACATAAATAGAGCAGACAACAGTTTAGAAAAACTGATAATGCAAGGAAAAATTGAAGGGAAAAGAGGAAGAGGAAGACCTGCAACAAAGTGGTTTGACAACATTAAGGCGATGACAACAAGAAATGTTTATCAGCTGAACAAAGACACTAAAAATAGAGCTGAATGGAGACGTCAGGTTCATAACATCACCAGGGGTCGAACGACCTGAAGGACAACTACAACAACAACTGCTCTGGTGGACAAGCAAATGTACAGTTTGGTTAGACTTGTTTTGCGACACATATAATGGCCCCGCAAAATCTAAGGCTATGATTGAGAACGCTGGACCATCATCCACTCTATACACTGATCTAAAAAAAGACTGGATCGAGCTACTATACTCTTTCTATGAAGCATTCTAAAAATTGCGGCAGCCATATTAGTCCTACCCAAGACGAGAAAGTAGGTTATGAGCCTTGTATGAGAAGTTGCACCAGAAGCCTTGACATTTTGAATCTGTTGGGTACTATAGTTGTATTTGATATTTTCGTATTTTTTATGTATACTTTAGCAGTTATTGCTAATAATTCCGTACCTGTGTTTGTAAAGTTTTACATTTTCTCGGTCTAGGTCTGTTTCAATTTGGAAATGGTAAGGAGAGAAGGAACAGCACAGTAGACAAATTACAATCTAGTAGCGCATGAAATGATCCTGAAAAAGAATAATATAAAAAACTGAAATCTTTAAATGACTAATGTTTCACTCCGGCCTAAACAGGCTTTGGTAATGGTATTTGCCTTGGAAATCTGACCAAAGCTAACAAAGAACTAGCTTCACATTTATATTGGTTTGATAAACTTGCACAGTAAGGGTTTTATAACACTTAGATTATAGCAGGCATGCTAACCACCACGCACCTGACATGATCCAGTGTGGTTGTGTGTGGTTACGTGTGACACTAATTCTTTGGAAAAATCTAGGTAATTATGGTAGGTCTATGCAGAAGTTGCAAAAAGGACAATGATTCCAGCAATATGATTGATAACTGCTCAACTTTTCAGAGAATTAAGAACCGAAATTAATCAATATATCAACAAAAGACAATCAATATCAGCGAAAGTTTTATAACATTTTAAATTATGCTGTCGTAGCTATCACTTGAATCCTCGGGTGAAGAAGTTTGCATATAAAGAGTGTCAACGTTTTGGTTACTACTTTGCCAATCTGTCTCTTTCTCTGTATTGATTTTTTGGAAATACTGGGATTCTTCTTTTTCCCATGCAGATTTCTACTGCTTTACTTAAGATCTTTTCACAGTCAGATTTGTCCCAATTCGTGTTGTTCCCTGCAATAATGATGCACTCCTTCATTGTTTTGTGCGACATCCTCAGGCACTTGTCAGATAATATAGTAGTTAGAATGCTAAATGCTCTTTCATCCGAAGAGTTTGAGCACAAAACACAAAAGCACAAGTTGAAAAGTAAGCACAAATCTGGAAACTCTGCATGTCTGAAATCTAGAATTTTCTCCCAAAATTGGCCAGCCTCTATTGTTGGGTAAAGAGACCTCTGCAAGTACTTCAGGGATTTCCACTCTTTGATGACATTTTCACAACCAAATGAGGCTTCTTGTAGTGAAACTGTGATTAAATCAGCAACAAATTTTATCTGTTCCATCCCATACTCCTTGCTTGCATTGTCCCAATACTTCGGATCAAGCCAGATCATGCTTCCAAACAGGTCTTGATGAACTGAATTAAAGCGCTCTTCAATCACTGGAATCAGTAGTCTTCCAGCTTCCTTTAACATCTGTAGAGTTGCTTGAATAGTCTCAGACTGAGCATTCGCTAGACCTTCAATTTCAAAATCTGCATGGTCACGATTATCCGGTTTCTGTCTCTCGTGACCAGGCTAACTTCGACAGTCACTTTATCTCCATTTCTTTCCAAGCTTCATTTTCTCAAATGGCTGGCTACCAAACTAACCTCTTCAGCAATTTCTTTTAAAGAATCCTTGATCCTTTCTATGGCTGGTGGGATTTCAAATGCCAGTAAGTTTTGTTTTTTGAACACAAGAGATAAGGATCCCAAAGAATCTGGAACTCATAAAATGTGATATCTAGTGCAGCAGCTGCCTCCATAATTTCGGCCTTCAGCTTTCCTAAGTTTCTTAAAAGATACCACAAATCTTTATAAAGGCTGTCCAATCATTGAAAAGGAACAAAGCTTTTGATTACATCCTTTAATGCCAACTTCAAGTGTATGTTGACTAACACAATGTATGTTGACTAACCACTCTCTTTCATGCTTCATCTGTGTCAAAACACCAGAATAAACCCCCAGATTAACATTGGCACTATCTGCTGTTGCACTCACCATTGTAATCGGTAATACAAATTTGAAGTGTTTTACCATCTTCACTTGAAAAAATGCTTTCGATTGCAGTTTTGATTGACATAGCATCAACTCCACCAAATATTTTTATATCAAGCAATGCCACCACTACAGGTTTGCCATTTCGCACTGTTCAAACTATTTCATGTTCTTTTTCGTCGTTTGTTTTACGGGCTTGTGATCCGTCAGACAGTATAGAAAGAAAAGAAAACTTGGAAATGATGGTCTTATCGTGGCTGGACTTGCTTGTATTTTGTGTGTTTTTTCTCCAGCGAATATGAAAACAAACTAACTATAAATCTATTGGTAAAGTCTGATATATACACATGTGGTTTCACAACAGATGGCTAATTATGTAAAAGAAATATAACGTGGTGTGGGAAAGGAAGGGCTACTATTAGTGTAAATAGTTTTCTAATAGACATGCTTGTAGGTTAAAATAGGCCCAAACAAAAGACAGGAAATTTTGACATTGGAATCTACACCTAGAGTGTTAAGGTGAGAGGAATTAGCAAGTTGGATAATGAATGCTGATAATGAGGAAGAAAGGAAGGTTGCTACAAACTGACAATTTTTCAAACTAAAGGTCCATTCACACTTGTCGCATTTTTCATGCCGCGGACCATAAAAGGTGTGCGTTTTTTGACGTGTTTTTGCCGCATCATGCCGCAGTGTGCCGCATCATACCACGATAAATGTGAATGTAGCTTAAGGCCTGTTTATAGCCATTTTGATTTGAATTTCGAATTGAACAGGGGTCAAGAGGTTTGGTAGAATAAAAAATAGGTTAGCGCTATGATTATTCTTGAAATTGAAATTTAATCCAAAATCCTGACAGGGTGTCTAGTCCTTTTGAAGTGGCCTGAAAATAAATTTCAGCACGAAAACCCACAAAACTAATCTTCAAAAATTTTTTGCTTTGAAAATAAAAGAAAGCGAGCGATATTTTGCACACCTGGGAAGCAGCAGGCGTGCACCAGGGCGTGCGCATGGGATCGCATGCCTTTCCCACGAAAACCTGCTTTAACTCATACACTCCGATTGTTGCCGTGCGACAACATTTCTTTTCATACTTTGTATCCCGAATGTTGCCGAACTGCAACAAATTTATTTGCGTTCCGTGTCCCGACTGTTGCCATGCGGCAACATGAGCTCTGATTGGCTAAACGCAGTCATTTTTCTCTCTAATTGGTTATTCAGACAATACCATGTTGTAGTTTGAACAACGTAGATTCAAATGGTGGTAAATGATTGGGTAGGTCACGGTCAGAAATCTGGAGAAAACAACGGTTGAAAGTTCAGAGGTCTAGTTTGTTTATCTTTCAATGCAAAATGGCGGCATGCAATCATTTTGATTTGAGTAGCGACGAGTAGAAAATGCTGTAGACGAAGCAATGATAAAGTTTTGTGGCACATTGTCATTTAGGCAGTACATGCCAGCCAAGCCAACTAAATATGGTATCAGGGTTTGGGAGCGGGCAGACAGCAAGAACGGGTATGTTTGTGAGTTCGAAGTTTACGTTGGGAAGCCGGAAGCAAATCATGGCCAAGAGAAAGAACTCGGAAGAACGGTTGTCGAACGTTTGACAACAAACATTCGTGGCAGAAACCACCATGTTTACTTCGATAACTATTTCAATTGTGTCGCCCTTCATGAAAACCTCCTAAAAAATGGGATTTATGGATGCGGCACTGTCAAAAGTAATGCCAAGTCATTTCCGAACGAGATGCGTGTAACAAGAGGGAAGAAGTCAGGCCTAAAGTTGCAACCAGGCGATTCGAAAACATGGCAAAAGAATGGCATGACTGCAACAGTATGGCAGGAAAAAAAGGGGAGAAAGCCTGACTTCTAACCTTAATCCGAATTTGGCAGAAACATCCGTTAAAAGAAAGCAAAAGGATGGGAGTTACAAGGAAATCTCATGCCCACCACCTGTTCGGAGCTACAACAAAAACATGGCTGCAGTGGATAGAGCAGACCAAATGCGGACGGCTTATTGCTGTGCCAGAAAATCTCGGCATTGGTGGACCTATATCCTTTGGTTTTTGGTGGACCTATCTATTTCCAATGCCTTCGTATTGATGAAGGAGTCGCCGAACCATAAGCGGTTTGCAAGGACAGGGAAAGAGAAGACCATGACACTCCTTGAATTCAGGAAAAAATTAGCCATGCAGCTCATTGGCAGCAACAGAAGTGGTCGAAAACGCGGTAGACAAGTCAATCCAGACTTGGGTGCTGAAAAGCATCTGCCTAAAAAGGTTGAAAAGCGAGGCAGATGCAAAAACTGAACAAAAAACAAGAAGGATGGGTACTCCCGCTTCGTATGCACAGGCTGCAGCAACATGGAGGCAGGGAAATACATGTTCCCTTGCCTTATTAACAATGACTGCTTTCATGACTTTCATGTAGTTTAATGTGTGTGTAAGTTGTTTTTTATGTCCTCGTTATTTCTTATTAATCTGCTAATTATTAAAATATGCTTTTTCTTTGTATCATTCCATATCTTTATGTTAAGAAAACTGAGTTTGATTTTTTTTCCGCTCGTCTTTCTTGGTCTCAGACTTTGACTGGAAATCACAGCAAATTGTTAGGGCTTATGTTAATCAAGACTGAATAACCTAAAAGAGCATCCTCTAACCTAAAACTTTTCTATAATTCTTTTTGTTGAATTTTGAGCAGAATCCGAGCTATAAGTCATTTTGAAACAACAGGTAAAATATTTCGAGGCGGAAGCCAATTTCCCGGGATGCGTGACTGAATTTTGAACAATAAACACTGGGAATCAAAGCAAAATAATTTGATAATGTGTTAAAAGAACCGAATTCTGCTTTAATTTTAAAAAGGTACACAGGATTCACTTTACAAAAATTTGCCACTTTGTTCATACATGTGTTTACAGTGTTACTCTATTGCCAAGAGATTGATTTCAGTCAGCAGTTTTCTTTCTGTACCTTTACTGGTGTTTAAAGAGAAATTAGCTTTGTGAATTTCTTTCTGATGTTAGGGCCTGAAAGCTGGGTTGAATTCTTTTTGTTGAATTTTGAGCAGAATCCGAGCTATAAGTCATTTTGAAACAACAGGTAAAATATTTCGAGGCGGAAGCCAATTTCCCGGGATGCGTGACTGAATTTTGAACAATAAACACTGGGAATCAAAGCAAAATAATTTGATAATGTGTTAAAAGAACCGAATTCTGCTTTAATTTTAAAAAGGTACACAGGATTCACTTTACAAAAATTTGCCACTTTGTTCATACATGTGTTTACAGTGTTACTCTATTGCCAAGAGATTGATTTCAGTCAGCAGTTTTCTTTCTGTACCTTTACTGGTGTTTAAAGAGAAATTAGCTTTGTGAATTTCTTTCTGATGTTAGGGCCTGAAAGCTGGGTTGTTTCTTTTCCTAGGTGGTACAACCTTACCTATCAGTAACACTTGGCCAAGGTCTTGATCAGATTGAAAACTTGATTTTCACCAAGTGCAGAGTCTAGAACATTCTCATCAAGGTCCCTGAGCACAGTAGGCAAGTTAACAATTCCTAAACCAGCAGTTGCTATTGCATCAGGGATACCTGAAAAAACCAGAAAGGTCTCTAGTATTTGGAACCAAATATTTTCAAATTAGTAAAATTTGTGATAACATTATGGAAATTTGATGCGCATTGTTTTGACAACAAGTATTTGAACTACTGTGAATGTCTTTTTTTCTCTTGATTAAACAAAGGATTTCATCTGTTTTTGGAATTTTTGATTTACATAGTTTTGCCAGTAAAATTTAATCATGTAATGAGCCACACTGTTGTAATATATAGATAAAGTATAGAGAGATTAATTAATTATAGTATGTTATATAGCATGCCTGTATATTCAAAAGATGGTGGATATATAAAAGATTAAAATACAATATGTACATTGGCATGAAAAAGGGTTGAAAACTAGTTGTTTGGTGACATCCTCAATAACTCTTTGGGTTTGTAATCATTGTTTACATTTATTCATGTTTGTGGCTCAAGGGGACAAACCTGCACATCGTGGAAGATTTCCACCAGTGGATACCAGCATCCTGTTGAAGCACTTCTCTGTTTCTTTGCATATTTTTGTCACACTCTGGGTGGGTTTAAAACGTCCTCCTCTGTCCTTGAGGAATCTTGAATTTGCTGTATTATGCTTCAAGCCAAGTGCTGTGCAGCCATCCATATACAGAATCTTTTTCTCTGCCATTCTTGCAACATAGCCAGCTATGTATGATACAGCAGCTTCTTTATAGTTAGAAAGACTTGCAAAATTGGGTGAATCATGATAGTCATGCTCAGATTGTATGAGTATTCTTTCTTGCAGATCAATGCTGGATTGCTCAAAGATACATTGTTACCATTGTAGGAATCATCAACAACGTGGAGAACTTCTGTTGCATCCTGCTTTATACAATTCCCTTGGCTGCTTTTAATACTGCTTACATGAATACAGAGATTCACATGGAATTCTTCAGAAGGGCACTTGGCGAAATGAAGTGACAGAATCTGGAGCTCTACAGAATATTGGCAAAATGGGGACAAATAACTATACAAAAGCTGCAGAATATTATAGATCTTGCTTCCAGATTATTTTCTTTCTCATCAAGGTGAGCTCCCATGGCAAAATGATTATATTCGAAGAATGTCTTACGATCCAGTTTCTTAACAGCATATTTTTACTAATGTTTTAAAAATTTCTGATAACATGGTCAAGTTTCTGGAAATTAATCGATTTATCTGAAAGAAATTTTGCAACGTTTTATATTATGAGGGGCCTTCTTAATTTAAAATTCAACTTTCTTGGATGAACTTATATAGAGAGGGGTTTGGGGGGTTCATGGCATCTTTCAGATTAGGGACCCTTTTTCCAAAAAGCTATTTGTTAGATAGGACAATTGGCTAACCGTGATGGGCATCATTTTATTTTTTCTTTCACTTTAAAGGGGACTTACTTAGCATTAAACAGCATAGTATGTTCGGCATCATTTATTTGGTCATAAAGTGTGCGAACCAAAGTATGCTTCTTTAATCTTATTGGAAGGCACATTAACGCAACACTGTATTCAAAATAGATGTGAACAACGTGAAGTCATGAGTCAATATTTAATTATTTGTCAATAATGATTGATACAAAGGAAATCAGGATTATCAAATTGCTACACCAAGTAGCCAGATTACCATGAGTCAGGAGTCTATTCTTGAGTGCTCCACCATACTTCATGTCAAACTTGTTGAATTTTCAATTTCGCCAAACTTTTTTGATAGGCAGACAATTTTTTTAGTTCTTTTCCTATACTTTGACCGTAAAGATCGTCTTCATGTGGCTCCTCTCTTTTGCTAGCCGATGACATGAACTGATTGGTGTTTTCAATCACCTGCATCAAAATCTGGCTGTTGTCATGGGTCTTTTCTTGTCTGGGGCGTTTCGGGTTTTTTGATCGGGTACATTCTCGTAGAGAGTCCAACTGAGCCACAGGAGATCCAGCTGCAGCTCTATCATTTTTAGGCACAGCACTTTCGTAGGAAAGTGGAGTGGCTGGTAATTCTACAGAAGAATCTTCTGTGTAATCTTGGATAACAGAATGCTGGCTCGTTACCTTTTCTTGCTTCACCAATCAAATCATGCAAACATTTGGTATCAATGGTGCTTTTGATTTTTGACGATTCTTGGTGGCCTTCCCGCTCTTGAAGAACAAAATTTCCCCTTGTTTCTCTATGTTTCATAAAGGGGGCAAGGAACAGCAACTGCTTGAAGAAT
The DNA here is from genome assembly GCF_057945365.1 of Rhopilema esculentum. NCBI lineage: Eukaryota > Metazoa > Cnidaria > Scyphozoa > Rhizostomeae > Rhizostomatidae > Rhopilema > Rhopilema esculentum. The sequence continues at coordinate 1,592,074 of NC_142834.1, read as the reverse complement.
GGCCATGTTGGTTCTATTGGTTCCCCACCAGCGCTCCCAGATGGCTTGTACTCCCGTCTCACTTTCATGAATCTGTCCCGTAAGTTTTTGAATGTTTTCCGGGCAAGGTTCATATCTAGGAAAAAACAGTGGTCAATGTTGGATACTTTCAACTAGATATATTTTATAAGAACTACCCTATTACGTGATTGAAGCAAAACATTATTTAAAATTGCCGCTTGTATCTCAAACAAATTGAAAATATTTTCATTTGTTTGAGATACAATATTGCTTAAAGATGAGCATTGACTTTCGAAATCTATAAACTTGTTTAAAAAAACAGGTTTTCAAGTAATCAAAATTCTCTTGAGTAAAAAAACATCAACAAAATACAAACTTTCGCGAAGTTCTTTTGCACTTTCATAGAGTTCTTCAAAAATTTCTTGGCACACAGTCTTCCAGGCATTCTCTCGGACAATCTCATCCTTGTACTCTTTTTTGCTAGTATCGTACAAGCGAGGTAACTTCCGAAAAGCTTCGATCAGAAGTTCTTTGTTTATGTTTTTTTAGCTGCCATCTTTCTTGACTTTACCATTGTTCTGAAGCGTCACTGTGTTAAATAAATTTAACTTTGACGCGCCGTGATGCATGGCTAAAAAAACGGAATGCGTGCGCATAACAGCAATTACTGCAAACCATATTTGGTTAGCGTCATGATGCGCTGCGCCGTGACACGTCCAGTGTGAATGAAGGTTTAGGGTTATTGTTGAATCCTCTTGCAGATCGAATAGCACCAAAGAAGAGAAGATGATCTTGGCTGAACTTGTACATAAGCAGACATTCATTGGAGCATTTTCAGACTCAACTAAATAATGGAAAAGTCCTTTGGTGCTTTTGATTGCCACTAAGAATACAACAAACCAGTTTTCCTGCTTGTTGTGTACATTTTTTGCCCAGATGCATCTTTCAAGCCAAGTATGTATTCAAAGGCCATATCAAGAAATTCGTTCCATGTACTTTTGTTTGCAACACCAAGAGCTGACTTGTAGCCTTTTGCAAAAGGATTTCTTGAATTAAGCACATCAAACAATCCTGAATGTCATTACCAAAGTTAACAAAGCCATGATACCTAAAGCCGTCCCAAGAAACATGCTTCTTAATGGCCATTTCATCAAGCATTAAGGAACAAATCACTTTTTTACCGCTGCTCTCTGCTTCGGCTACCTTAGTCTGAAGTGCCTTGAATGATGGCTTGGTGAACCCTGGGTCTGTGGAAATCTTAGAATACCATCTACGTATTTGAGACTGATGTGGTAAAGCCAAGTTAAATGTTCTTTGAACGAACTCATAAGCCTTTGCTGAGTGAAATTGCAATGTTAATGCAAACTCTGGTGAATACTTGCAACCTTTTCCATTGATCTTGCTGGAAGCCATTCTCTTCATAAGATCCAAGGATGCTCCAAAGAAGGATTGTTTAAGCATCTCTTCACAGCTGGATGAAATAATCTGCTTCTGGCGTAGATGCTTAACAACAGTCTCAAGGAAGTCACAGACATGAAAAAAATGAAACGAATTTTTTTTCGGCACTTACTGGGGCTAAAAAATGCACTGATTTCGAAAATAATCTCAGTTTTTCAAAATTCTGTGCAAAAGTCACGATTTTGGGGGTATATGAGTCTTTAAAAAACGGCGCAGGGATCTGGGACAAGCGTAGTGTTGTTAGGTAGAGTGTTGGACACGAAAATCAAACAAACAATAGGCGGCTCAGTTTAGTTCAGTTTACTAAACTCAGTTCAGTTTATTGTTAGGAGAATCGTGTACGGTTGTTGTGTTCTGCAAGAAAATGGCTGATTCCAGCGAAAGCGAACGTGAGAACTACAATATTTCTTCAAGTACTGACGAGGAAGATCTTTTTGGAACGATTGGAAGGAGGTTTCAACCATACCAAGATGAACCATTGGCATCGTCAGACAGTGGCCTACTTCGGATGGGAATGACGATCCCTGAGATGAGGATGGGATACAGCTGTCACAGTTTAGAGACAGAGAAGCTGGATCGGTTTTTGTCGATCATTGGTAAGTTCACAAAGTCTTCATGTTCGCCATTTTCGTTTTCTCCTTTTTTCTCAACTAAAGCTCCTTCTGAATTTTGACTCTTACGACCCCGGCTTACCGCAAACCTGTTTATTTTCTAAAGCCCCGTTAAAACGCTCTCAACATTTCACTGAACATCGCTCTACATTTGTAGAGTGATGTTCAGTGAAGTTTAGTGATGTTGAGTGGGGGTGTTAAAACGCTGTCAACAATCAGACTCAACATTTGCTCAGCGATGAACTTTGGTCTCCCAGAGATCCAAGACGAGGCAAGCCGCTATTCAGGTAGGCTCGTTTTTGCGCTTCGTGCCAATTGTGTTCAAAATGGCGGCAGTTTCAGCATGTCACAAGCGAAAAGTCGTCGCAGCCCTGTTAACGCTAGAACTTATAGATGATGATAACGAGGGAAAGGGTCACAAAAAGAGAAAAATGAAAGCATGGATGAAAAGAAGAGATGGGCAAGGATACGCTAACAATATTGTAAGGGAGTTAAGCATGGAGGACACAAATGGCTTCAAGGAAATGATGCGTATGAGTTATGAAGACTTTTCGTACATCCTCAATTTGATTGAGAAAGATATAACGCCAAAGCAAATACTCGGAGGGCAGAAGGTGATCGATGCGAAGTCAAGATTGATTCTTGCAATCAGATTCCTGGCCACTGGGGAGAGCTACAGATCCTTAAGATTCCAATTTCGGATATCAACTCCTGTCATCTCTTACAATATTAATGATGTGTGTTCTGCAATAAGCACAAATTTGGCCCCTTTGTTTCTCAAATTCCCTTCAACACCTGAAGAATGGATGGAGATATCAAGGAAATTTGAAGAAAGATGGCAATTCCCAAACTGTATAGGAGCCATTGATGGTAAACACATTGTAATGCAGCAACCACCAGATGCTGGCTCCCATTATTATAATTACAAGCATACCCATTCCATAGTCCTACTAGCTGTTGCTGGACCAGACTATGAATGTGTGTATGCAGACATTGGTACAAATGGAAGAGTTTCAGATGGTGGTGTATGGAATAAATGTTCTCTTTCAAGAGGAATAGAATCAGGGAAAATTTGCCTTCCTGGACCAAAGAATCTTCCTCTTGGGGTTGAAAAGGTTCCCTACGTTTTTGTTGGTGATGATGCTTTTGCCTTGAAACCATATCTCATGAAGCCATACCCACAGTGTGGCCTAACAAATGACAAAAGAATTTATAACTATCGTCATAGTAGAGCAAGGAGAATTTCAGAAAATCTTTTTGGCATCATAGCTAACCGATGGCGTGTTTTCCGCTCCGTAATTCTACTTCCACCAGAGTCTATAAGTACTATAGCAATGGCAACTCTCACCATTCATAACTTTTTGAGGAAAAGTCAATCAAGGAAGATATACTGCCCGGTTGGAATGACAGATGTTGTTGATCTAGATGGAGGGCTGTCTCCTGGCATGTGGTGCAATGATCAAGCAACAAACAACCTCATTTCCTTGCCACCACCACCAAGAGGACATAATGCCTGCACAAATGCGAAGAAAGTTAGAGACACGTTTAAGGATTACTTTTGTAATGAAGGGGCTGTGGAATGGAAATGGAATAAGTGCTACGGGGCATATTACTATAGTTCATAGGGGGCCAGGATAAAGATAAATAAAACGGCACAGCAATTATTTTCTTGTTTGCTTTATCATCCCTTCTTTGTAAAGCTGCTCCTTGTGGTTTACATGTTACATATATATACAATATATTTGATTTAACACTTTTGCTACTTGATGTGTTTACTTGAAATTCAGATAAATGCCTCATTTTCAAAAATTTTACAGAAGACTTTATCAATCTCTAATTCTGACAGAGCAGGTGCAAAAGACACTCAGGGGGTATCAAAAACTTTTTCTAGAGTATGAAGAATTCTGTTTCATTTTATCTGCATTGAGCACTGTATACAGATTTCGAATAAACTAAAAATGCTGAAACCGAAAAGAAATATATATATTCATAAAATGTAGACCTAACTGATGTTAAGTTTTTTAAAATGGTCCTTATTAGGGCTGTCCAAACCTTCGGATATTCCTATTCGGTTATTCAGCTTAAAATTTAACGAATATTCGGTTATTCGGCGAATATGGGTGTCGCAAAATGGGTGTGGCAGGGTGATGGTAAAAAACTACAATCTGAAAATTTCTTGTAATTTAACCAAACTGTGAATATAGCTAATCAGTCATTACTATTCGATAAGTCAGAACCATTAATTTTTTTGTTTTCCTATTGATATTCCTGTGTTTTGAGTAACTTCAAAGGGTGTGCTGCAAAGCAATTTTTATAAAAATTTTTTTGTCAAAAATAAATGTTTTCTCGAACCTTCCCTAGCATTAGTTGCCTCTAATGGCCAGAAAGTCAGTATCAAATTAATGAGAAACCATAGTCATACGTTTTCAAAAAGGGTCGTTTTCCAACATTTTCAAAAGTGAAAAGCTTTCTAGCACGGGCTTCGACACAGGTTGGGAAGTGGAGGGGGGGGGGGGCAAAAGAAAATTTAACACTCACAACAAAAGATTCTGTGAAAAGTTATATTGTTCTGCAAAATAGTGGTAGGGCCATAGCCCCCCGGCCTCTCCTTCGTCAGAGGCCCTGTAGCACAAAAATTTCCCGAGGAAAAGCCCCATGACCCCCACACGCAACCCACGCTCCACTCCCCCTGCCCCCTTCCAATCTTGCTTTATTGGCTTTATAACTTTTTCTTGGGTTTGCGATTTTTGCAGAATCCATGTATCCATGAAACTCTCTCTAAGATTGAAGATAGGAAGTTGCCTTTCTCCTTTAGAACAATCCTTGCTATTCGATCAGTCACGGTTATTCGAATAGTTACAACTTTTCGATCAGTCACGGTTTTTCGAATAGTTACAGCTATTCGATCAGTCACGTTTATTCGAATAGTCACAGCTATTCGATCAGTCACGGTTATTCAAATAGTCAACGCTATTCGATGAGTCACGGCTATTCATACAACCATTGTGGACCTCCAACAGTGAGGTTATTCGCACTATTCGTCTCCAACCGAATAATCGTACTATTCGAACTATTCGTTTGTAACCGAATAATCATACTATTCGAACTATTCGCTTGTAACCAAATAATCGCTTTGCACTTCAGCTAACCGAATAGTGAAACAGGTAACGGAATACCGATTATTCGACCTTCGGTGGACAGGCCTAGTCCTTATGCAAAAATACTAAAAATCATTATTGTGATGTTTAAACATAGAATTACCCTCTTGGCATTAATTTGAAAATTAAAGCATTGTATCTAGCATAAATTGAAAGCTGGTGTTGATTCTAGATCTGGCATTAAAAAAATCAACTGTACAAAATCAAAATTTTTAGAGGTCACGAGAGAAAAAAACTTATTTCTTTACTTCATATTTTTTCAAAGACAGGTAATCATAATATATAATCTCAAGAAATATCAGAGTCTTCATTTAATCAGATGCACCAACAACAAGCTCATTTTCATATCCTTTTTCATTTCAAGGATCTAAGGTTAAAAAAGTGTTTGCATGTTTTGAACTACTGGGCAAATTGTAGACAAATTTTTCTATGCATCAGATTGTTTACATGGGTTTTAATACTAAAACAAATCAAATTACAAATAGAAAATTGAATAAGACCAGTTGCAGTCATATGTGAATCATCATTGTCTAAGTTATCATTGTTTAGCTATAGAGGAAATAGGCATAGATAAAAAAGAAAGTCATGCAGTTTGAAGGGTTTTGCTAAGAACAACTATTGAAGAAATGACATAAAAGATGTCCCATCCCTTTGAGATGCCATATTTGTCTGCATGTACCCAGGAATATTCTGAGAGAAGGATTCATTTGGCTGGAAATCATTTCTCAAATCTTGCTGTTGATTTTTCATCTCAATGTCAAAGATGACATCATTTATCCTCTTCTCAGCGATCAGTCTGTCTCTTGCATTGAATTTTGACAGCTTTTCAGAGATGTATAGAGAAAAAAAGGAACATGCCTCCTTTGGTTTGGGCTCTGGTTGCTTCAAAACATTAATGCAGGTAGTTAGAAGTTCCTGCTTCTTAGAATCCAAAGATTTCTTTGTTGCTCTGGGTGTGCTGCTATTGTATTCCCCTACTACAGAAATTGAGGACCCAGGTTCTGAATCAAGACTTGCTTCAGTTGATAGACTCTGCTCCTTGTCTTCTTGATTTTGTATGTTATCTCTGCTTTTTCCAGGCTGCATAACTGCTTGCAGGAATTGGAGCCTCTGCCAATAAATCCATGTGGGATAATAAAGGTCATCTAGGCTCTGACCAGATCTGGTTTTGCTTAATTTTGCTCTTTCTCTGCCAAGCTGGGAGCGCAGTGACAAAAGTTTGCTTTTGATGTCTGCAACTGGGGTGTCCAATTCCCTTGAAATTTCGCTTAAAGTTCTTTCGCGTTTGTCTTTATCGTGGTACTCCTTTTAAAAAATGTCCCACAGACAAGTGTTTTCCTCATATAAATCGATAAGCTTTAAAATCTCATCATGAGTCCACTTCTTTACCTCACTCCCAGGGTTTCCAGTGTTCCTCCGAGATGTCAATCTTTTTTGCGAGGTCGATAGAGATGAAGTTGGTCCGTCATCATTTTTCTTGTCGTTCTTTACATTTCTTCTGGCTTTTTTGCGACTACATGAAAAGTCTTGAAATGTGGATTCCCTTGGAAGCCTTTTCAACAGTAGCTGTTTGATGACTCTCTGAGATTCAGGATTTAGGCCCAACGATTCAATCGCAAGTTCGTCCTGTTCTTCTTCGGAAGCCTGCTCTACGTCTCGCAGGTTGTCATGAGTTATAATCTCTTCCGATTCGCTTTCACTACCCACTGTTTCAAAGCGTTCGTCGTGGTTTGCCATTGTGATTTGTAAATTCGAACTCAGCTCTTTGCATTCAAACCTATTTCGTTCTTTGGCGCGCAACGACCAAGTCTAGTGCGCTTGCGCCGACTGAACATTGTTAGATGGGGTGTTAAAATGCTCTCGACATCTCTCAACAACACCTTGGACAATAGAAATGTTGAGTCGACCCGCTGAACATTTTTGAATCTGTTCAAACTCCGCTCAACATCGCTGAACACCGCTCAACATCACTGAACAGGGTGTTAAAACCCTCTCAACATTTGCACTCTACAAATGTAGAGCGATGTTCAGTGAAATGTTAAGAGCGTTTTAACGGGGCTTAATACCTAAGGTGTGAATGTGGAAAATGCAGTTCAAAACACTTGGTCTCCACCCGAGAGTATCATTGCTGTAAAGAAGACTATGGGGCTTATGAAAAAGTAGTTGCAGAAGGGAGTCAAGATGCAACCCAGATTACCAGGTGATGACATCATCCTAATTACCAGGCGATGACAAATAAACAGGGGCTTCTTCAAGTAGGCCCGATGTTTAAGGGAAGAGATGGCGCGTCAGAAGAAGAGTAAATCTCATTCAAGATTTTGATAGCATCAAAATCATGCTTTAACAATGGAATAAAGTCTATATATTTTTCACTCTTTCAATTAAGTGGTTGAACTCCAAACAAGGGAGAAGGGGTTGAGATGAGCGCCAAGGTCAAAATTTACTAAAATCGGCTCCCCTGTTACTTTTACAGAAATAATGGTAACAGAAATGAAAAACGCTCTTAGCTTGGCTATCTCAAAAGTAAAATAATTCCATATTTTGCTTCATACGAATAATAAATCTAATTTAATCAAACAATTGTTAAATAGCCTAGGCTACATTTGAAAGTTATTTTCTGGCACAGCAAGTTTTACAGAAAAGGTGCCTAGCTTAGTATTTCTTGTGTAATTCAAGTGTAATTCCTTAAACCCTAAATACATCTTATCAAAATATAAATATATGTGATTGTGTTTAAAGACCTGTGGTTACATAAGCTATATGTTGTATGACTTTTTGCTCACAGATACATCAGAGCTGTTGCCTATCACTGGATTATAAAATGGCTGTATGGGTATTTAGGCTGGGACAATTTAAGACCTTTATGTGCTTGTGTTTACAATCATATTCGAGGACTGTACCAAGTTGGCCAAAACAAAGGCTAGAAAGACTCAGCAGAAAGACAGTAAATTACTTAAAAGAAATTAATATAGAATTCAAGGTTCATTTTTGGCACTTTTTCTTTGGGTGTCCTTTCTTTGGCTGACTGCAGATTTTGGGGCTTGTCTTTTACTCTTTGCTGTTGACGGTGCCTGGTGTAAAAGTAGTTCTTGTTTGGCCAATTTGCTCCCTCTCTATGGAAAAGAAGAACATCATGTAACCAAATTGTTTTGTCAATTTGATGGATAATTACACTTGCTACTCACCGACTATTTTATTAAAAAAATGTTTTAAAAAATTTCTTGATCTATTAAAATAAAATCATTCAAAATAGTTGTTTACCTGTTGGATATATTGAAGTTGTACTTTGATTCCTCTCTAAATATTTCTGAACAGCCTCTAATTTCGGCAATTGGTCTTTAGACTGAGATGTCAATGGTAGAGGGGCAATCCTTTCATATTGTTTCACTATTTCATTGCATTCAGCTTTTGGGATTGTAAACATCAGCTTTCTGATTGTATCGAAATACTATGTTAAAAGATTAGTATCATTGAATATCATTTGTATCAACAAGTTGTATCATTTTCTAAGTTATAATGATGCAAAATATATATATTATTTGTTTTTCTTTATTGATCACTGCCAGGTCAAAGTTGTTCTTTCTGAAACCGTATCAGATGTTTTGAAGCAAAAACTGTTATTGTCAAAAACACAATGCAAATTACAATATTATGCCCATTCAAAGAAAGCCATGTGAATATATTCAGTAAGGGTCTATCAGTCTATTCTTATTATTTAACAAAAAGAGATAAAAAGCCCTGTGAGCCCTTTCAGGATGATTCATTGCTTTGTTAGAAAAATACAAATTGAAGTGGGAATAAACAAATATGGAATACAGTGGGCCGTTTGGATCAGTTTAATTGTTTATTTTAAAAGAGATGTCCATTGTATAGAGTTTATTCTAGACCTTTTTGGCTTTTTGGAACGAAACGATGTGAATGAAGATTCCACTGTACTATGGGTGAAAACGTATACAATAACTACCATAAGTTGGAGCTACTGGGACTTTAGCGACTGATTCTTCTCCTAGTTTAAATTTGGGCCAAAATATCCGCATGACTTCAGTACCATCAGCTTTCTTCTGAATGTCCCTTTTCAAATTTTCATTAAAATGACAAATTGCCAGAATATGCCTGCAAATAAATTTAAATTGCAGTTACAGAAAGAGTTAATGCAACTTTTCAAATGCCAGTTGCACTGATGTTCTTACCAGTTACTATGATTTGATAACGGAATTTTATCTACTACAGAATCAACAATCAAGACCTATTAGAATGTATTGTCATTCTCAAAATTAATATTGTAGTTATAATATACAGCTGCAGAAAGTCCCAGTCCTTTGAAAGTGTAGTATTTTTGGATGCCACTGATTCAGTGTTTAATGGTATAACTCAAGCCATTTGTTTGCACAATCAGAGATAATTGCCAAATACCATTTAAAAGTTTCTTGTCCAACAATATTGCCTTGAGTTTGTCATAGGCGACAGTACCTTGTGATGAAGATGCATCATTTGTTAAAATCTAAAATGACTGCACTGGTCAATAATATTGTATGATATATTTTATTTTATTTTAAGTTTTCCATCATTCATAAAAAATATGACAATCAGAATTTAGGGAAGACCAATTTTGAAAAATCAGGATAAATAATTGTTAGTTTATATGACTTACCATTTTTGATCCAAAGCCTCTTCCTTAATTTTTCATGCTTACAGTTTTTGAACAAGGGATCTGGATGATTCTCATGCTCATTTGCAATATGGGGAATAACTGACTTTCATTTTGCTTCAATTAGCTCATGGAAACCCTCCTTTGCTGATGTTACACACCAGTATAAATGATTTCGAATAGAAGATGCCCATTCGCTGATTGGCTCACAATCCTTCCTTTACCTGCCTTCAATAATTTTTTTTTTTAATTGTTCTCGCAACATGCCAGATTGCTTCTCTAATGCTTTAATTGCTTTAATGCTTCAAATTAATGCTTTAATTGCTTCTCTGAATCCCGTATTCATTTTCCAATACCAGTGTGGCGATCAGAAACAAAAACTGAAATCCGTACCTCCTTATTTCTAAGAAACTCCATTCCTCTATGGCACCTTACGAACTCCATACCAGTACTACTTTTGCATTCATTTGCCTACAAAGAAAAAAAAGAACTACAAATCAGATGATGATTTAACAGCATACAGAAATGGTTATCCTTACATTCATGAAACAAAGAAACAATTAGACCAAAAAATGAAGACTTTATTAAAGGTATGGTTAATTCGAAAAAAATTCATTTAAAATCATCTTTTGGGTACAATTGCATAAAATGTGCACATATGTCCTTATAAGCTTCCATGTCTTACCTGCACAAGCTCAAAGTGAACTATCTTCATGATATTTTCGGAAAAGAAAGTATAGCTGCCATATTTGGCATAATGGCCCATTGAATCAACCCGCCCAAAACCACAAACAATAATGCGATCTGACAGTTGCAAAACTTGATTCAGTGTAGTTGCCAATGACGTATGATGCTAGGGAAAATAAAGATTCTCTGGTGCAAAAATAAAGTTCGTTCCTGGTAGGTCATGAGTCCAAGGTGCCTGCAAACAAGCAATACTTTGCTGACTGAAGCACCAGCTGCTAATAACCCAAAGCTGAGAAGCACATTTCCAGCCGGGTACCTTACAAAAATAAAAGGCTGATATCTCCAGACAAAGGAATCTTTTCCACATCTGTTACAACTCTGAATTGCAGGTATCATTGTTCTATTTTTCAACAAATATACAGTTGGGGAATTCTCTTTGCATCTAAAACAGAACATCAACAAGAGATTCATGAGCATACTGTCAAAAACAATAAACTTTGGCTCTTCTTCTTTGGGAGTTGTTGGATGAACCCTAAAATTGAAAAAGTGATCCATGAGGCTCTGATATATTAATGAGAAAACTTTTGATTAAACATATTTTTACAAAATCAAAAACAACATTCTAATAGATTAAATAATCGCTTATCGAACTTTGAACTAGTATATGTAACAATAATTATAGTTATTGCAGCATGAGCAAGCAGAAATTTAAAAAAAATTGAAAAAGTGTACTGGAATTATAAATGTTGTAGTGATTTGATTCAAATGTAGGGAATTTCTGCAAAATATACCTAATGTAGCTTCTTGGAGTTGCATCAAACAAGTGCTCATTGTCAATGTCATCCTCATCATCATCCTTTTCCAAATCACTTCCACTTGTCATCTGAAAAAACATCACTCTCGTCACCACTATCTATCCCAGCTGCAAATTGACCTTCTTTTGCCTCTGGTGCTTCAGCTTCATTGTTTGGTGAAGTTTGTTTTGCCTATCAACATAAATAAATTGTCACATTTACTTTGTTCAGTTAACTGCACCATACAGGATTTTCAAAAGTAAGAATGAAGAATGACATCTGGTTATCAGGACTTCATGAAAAGAGTTTTTATACAAAGTACCTATACTGGAAGGATTCTGGCTTTTTGAGTAAGGAAAGGAAATGAGACATTGCCACAGCAGTGTTTTAGATACCAACAGAAATCTAAATACCAAGCAGGTTTTCAGAAAGACTATTTCATCTTTCATCTTCTCGATTTTGCACTTCAGCCTCTTTTCCTTTTTTCATGCTGTCCTTTCCTGCATGTAAAATTTGCACCTACTGCAGGGCAGTTTGGCTTCAACAGACTTGTTTTTTGCCTTTGGCAAGGCTAATGTTTCTCCAACAGCATCACAACAAGTAGGACAACCAGTCATTGGAGCACATGAGAGATGGAGGGGACATGCTTCTACATCAAATATACTTTCCTCATGGTCAGGTTCTGTTGTCAGAATGGGAGAGGCTTCATTTGTGGAACTGGCCTTGTCGTCATTATATGTAATTGTAGCATGCATTGCTTCTTTTACCAGCTAAAAAGAAAAAATTGAGATGATTTGTTGTTTCACCATTCACCAAGCCATTTCATGTTATTCATGCAAAAATTTCAATTCCAGTTTGGGCATAAATCTGGACATAAATCAATAATGATAATATATGAATAGCACGTTGAAAATTAAATGAACATTCAAACCAGATAGACCATAACAAGCACTTTAGCATTTGGGCCTATTTGGTACAACATATTTTAGATGAACCCATCAGTCTATAAAAGCATCAAAAACCATTCTCAATATTTAAATAACCATAATATAATTAGAAGGACAATGAGTATGGAAATGCTTAGCTAACTGGGAAAGAAAATTCTACATAGACGAACAGGCAGAAACTTGACAGTGCAAACTTCTTACCTGGCGTTTTTCTCTGCTTGAATAAGATGTCTCTTCTTGTGGAGGATTGTGCAGCGTTGGCATAGCTTCTCGGAGAAGAAAACGCTTCAAATGTTCTGCATCAAAGTCCCCGAAATTGGATACTAACGCTTTCGAAAAGCAGGAAGAATTGAAATGTAAAGAGCACAGAAAAGGTTCTTTGCTGTACGTTTCTGAATCAAAATTTACACGACAACGTCGAACAAACACAGTCCATTTGCTCCTTACTTCCGGGTTTTTTGGGAAACGATGCATGGAAATACCGACAGTACCACTGCTACTGGTGCATGGTTTCCCGTTTGGTAGTCCTCCAACACAATACTGATCTCTGTTTTGATAAGTCTTCACAGATCTTGCTTCATTCTCCATTGAAGAATGGATACTCGTAAAATCAAACCTCGAGCCCGAACGATTTGCTGACCAGCTTACGTAAATGGGCCTAAGCTGAAGGTTGCTTATTCCGATAGGAATGCTCACCTAGTCTAACCGCATGGATTTGATGTTGGCTGAAATGTTCTAGCCAGTTAACTCTTTTATTGATATTGTCCCAGAGTCTTGCACAATTACCACTAATAAAACTTTCACATGTTGATTTGCAGGTTTCTCAATCCTTTTGTGAAGTCATTAACTTGCAAAATCATCTAAAATTGCGCTTCCCAAGGCTTATTTATTGTGCATTCAATTCTCTTAACACCCTTTTCGTAAAGGTTGACAATACTCCCTTGCTTGAGATTTCACAATAGCAAAAAAACTTTCCAGCAAAATGATAAACCGCATAGAAAGTATAGGAAGATGTTTACTTCATGAAGAGCCGCCGATAAACTTACGATTGCACCCTTTGTAGTTATTAAACTTAAGCCTAAACGGCATGCAAGTGCTACCCACATACTGTACATGCTTGTTATTTGTATGGTTTTAAAGAAACATTGCTGCGTTGGTGGAACCCAAGATCTCCGTGGGTGAATGCTTCAGGCTTGTCTACTGCGGCGCCCTCGCCAGTCATGTTTGCTGTTCGTACATTGTCACTGTGGATGCCTGCCATGACGATAACCACAAGATCCATCAATCATATGCTCCACAATGTACGAACATACCCTGAGCTCCACTTTTGCTCGAATCTACATCTGTGCTTGCTAAAATAATACAAGAGTATCTACAAAATCACTACTTCATAATGGCCAGCAACTAAATTCAAAAAGAAAGAGACACATGCGATTTATCCAACACCAAGAAAGGCACTACATTTCTAATTAACAAATTATCTTGAGAAGGCCCACGTAGACACGTATATTGTTCATTTTCCTCATATTGTACAGCACTCTATACCTGTGTTTCATATGATACTCGTTACATATGATACTTGTTGTCATACACACATGTTACAAAGCCATCATGATCATGCCATGCTAAAATATCTCCTTCTTCTTCAATGCTAACTTTAACTATTGTCTGTGATTCACACAAGGATGGGATGGAACTGATATGCACCAGGCACTGTTTTGCGCTTCTCTGATCTTGCTGAAAGTAACCTTTCTTCTTTGTCATACTCATCCTGTGATACAAATGCAAAATTGATATCCTTCAGAGATGAATTAGCTCATTCAAACAGCTGCAGCGGTGTTTGTATCTGGTCCTCATATGGCCTTAGCTTCAAGACACTTGACTGTTCCACCAACACCATCACAAGGACCTTTACCATGAGATGTCCCAAAGAATTTCCATTCTGCTACAAACCCAAGATCATTTTCATGGAAGGCAGGATTCAAAAAATTTTTCCGGTTTCTGTATTGAAAAGCTGCATGCACCATGAGTAAAGTAATAAGCTTTGGCAATCTGAAATCTATTCATAAGAAATTCAACAAGCTTCCGATAAAAACAGGGGAAGGCTGTGGTGTTATGACTTAAGCAATCTGACATAATCACCAGACTGGTGCACTTTAGGTTGGTAGTTGTGTCCTCCTTTACTGGCAAGGGATGGTAGATCACAAACAGATGTAAAGTTGCCTGCATGTTATTCCAATGAAAACTTTGAGCTGCATCCTGAAGAACAAAGAAGTAATTTTCTGCAAAATCACAAACCAAAAGGACGTCTCCCAGTTTCAAATCTTCCTTTGCATCCCTATAGTAGGTTGCCTGCATTCTTGCAATGAATCCATGTCTTTTAAGTTGCTGTAAATTCTCTGTTAAGGTGACAATGAAATCATCTGTGCTCATATTTATTTGTTTCGAGTGATGTTCTATCAACTGTCAGCCAGGCCTTGTAAGTAATTTCATCCACATCTAGACTCTCAAATGTTTCTTCTAGAAAGGTTTTAAGAAATGAAGTGTCTCCACAATAGTTACAATCCCCAAAAAGCAAATCGGTTGGGCAGGGTTACAAAGAAATCTCTCTATGAGATTACCATGTCTTATCGGTCCATTGTAATCTTCACCATCAGTGTGACATTTTGATGAATTGTGCAAACACATACACTGTGATTTCCACTTGCACCAGGGAGAACAACATTTTTTGGTTGCAGTGATGCAAACTTCAAAAATCCCAGCTGAATACTGCTTTGACTCTTGAACAGCTGATATACTTCCTTTAAAATACACAGTATAAGTCTTTTTTTGAACTTTACTCCTTTTCCCATCTACAAGCATTGATACACAGTCCTTCTTCCTAGGCATATTACGGCTGATTTCAGCAGATTGGTAAAATAATTTGACAGATTCTTCTGTTGCCTTTGGAATTTTGTTACCAGACTTTGTTTCACAAACTTCTTAGCTGTTCTTGCTGTGTAATTGCTTACATTGAATTCATCCTGTATTTGTAGAGGAGTGAAGCTACTGGGGAGAAAAGAAAAGATTTACTGTTTGTCACTTCTCTTATCAGATGATTGAAACTTATCTTTTAGTTGACCAATCACTTCATTGTAGTACTTTTTGTAGCATTCAAGCTCTTTCTTTCTGATCTCCTCATTGTTTTGTGATGGCGCGCTCAACTTTCTACGATATGCATTTGCAATACTTTTAGCTTTATCTTCTTGATACCTATTCCTAGAGGCAAGCATTTTCATCTGCACAGATTCACCCATTGCGCACAATGATTCATTGACTGTGGATATTTATGCTGATGCAGATTCAAAAGATTCATCACCAGCATCATTGTCATCATCACCTGATTTTGGTGCATCTGTGATATCTCGAATAAGCAAAGTAGAGGGCTTAGATGAATGTATGCTTTTTCTACAGGAATAACACCACTTTTTTCCGGGGATTAAGTTGAATGCTTGGTATCTTTTTGCTGTTTCCAGAGTAATTTCTCTTAAATCTTTTGTTAACTTCTTACCAGAATGCTTTGACATTGGATCACAGCAATGCCATTGGTGCGAGGCATAAAATGATAGTTGCTTGTTCTTTTCATGACAACATATTGTATTAGCATCAATACCTGTTCTCAGCTTCAATAGTTTAACTTCAGTTTCTTTCAACACTTGTAATTGATGATTGTCAGCCAAGTAACAAACAGTTCTAGTAGTTAAGCAAACTCACAGCTCCCCTCCATACTAATTATTATTTCTAGTAACAATCTAAACTTTCTCTGGCTGGTGATCATCTTTTATTGCTTATGCAAGGCAAAAAAGAAAGGCAAGATTTGAAAGTGGAGAAGCTAAACAACTCGAAAAGATTCCCTGTGAAGATAAAATGAAAAGTATAGTTGGCAACCAGCAATCTGAAGGTTCAAACGAAGAAATCACAAGCCATAAGGAAGCTTTAACACAATGCAATTTAAATAAAAATGGTGATATTCAAAAGTTGAAAGGTGAAATTGCACAATTAACAGCAGAGTTAAATGAAAGAAAATTGTGTAGTCTACAAGCTGTGTCAAGAAAATAAAGTCTAAAAGCTAATTCTTTTGGGTACAGAAAAGTTAGATCATTAAATGATTTGAATTTTTTTACTCGTCTAGCTAACCTACACCTGTTCCTATGGATAGTTAGTCTAGTGAAAGGGGTGAGAACTTGTCTGAAATCATTGTCAACGGAGGATCACGTTTTAATGGTGTTAATGAGCAATCCATTCTTTGGATTCTTTGGATTTGCAGCCTGCTGCAAGGTTTGTTCAGCCTAGCAGCGTAGAAAACCAAAAATTGAAATAAGAAGACACATATATAACATTAAATTAAGTGAAGTCTAGTTTTTATTTGAAAACAACTTTCTATTTAGAACTTCTTGTTTTTAAAGAAAAATGTTTGGTTTAATATATAATATATTTTATGAGAAATAATACTTACCTTAAACCATGATCCTAAATATTTAGGGTTTGTTAAAGAGATAAAAAGGCCCCTTTCATAATTTCTCAACTGTTGATGTTCAAAATAGCAGCTTATTGGCATGCAATGATAATTTTGCTCAAAAGTAGTTGTATTCTTTGAAATTTTGAAGCAAATTGAACAACCTGTAAACTTTGAGTTTATTGTTTGGGCACATGAATCGGTTGTGGTAGTTGTGTCTGTTTAGTTTAGCCTTTCATTGTCATCAAAATATATGCAAATTTGGGCTCCCTTCTTCAAAAAATCGTTAAAGGTGAAAAATACAGTTGAGACAGTGCAATTTCAGGAAAAGATGCTGCAAAATTCTTTCAGAGTATCTTATTCAAACTGCCCATTCATTGAAAAAATAAAGAGTTGGCTGATCCTAAGCCTAAGAATAGAAATGCATCAAAGGCTATGTAGAGAAAGCAGTAAGTCTACCAGGAAAAAGATTTTGTCAGTGTAGAAAGAAACAAGCACATGCAAAAAAGATTATTGCTTTGTAATCGCAAGGAACTTTGTTGCCTTTGAACAAAGAAATCCACATATGAAAATAGGTTTTCCAAGTTTTGTAGTCTGCACCCAAAAATCGATACAAGGATTTGAAGAAGATGATTGTGTGTGATATTGAAAGCAGAGAATGCATGATACATTGCTGCTCAGAGTGTCCTCGAACCAAGCCACTCCAAGAATTAATAACTGTGGAATTGAGCAAACAAGAAACTGATTAAATAGAGTACAGTCAGTGGCAAAGCATTGATCGACCAACTCTGATTACAGTAAAAGCTAGCACTGACAGTCCTAGACACTCTTGTTGCTAAAATAAACTATTTGACAACAAATTCATTTTTTGCCAAATGCCAAAGTAGGTTTTACAAGAGTTGAAAAGGAAATCTTTCATCCACAAGCTGTATTTTTGTTCTTTCAAGATGAGGTGCAGAGGTTTCATTTGGACCATCAATAATGTACCTGGCTCCCAGTTATCATCATCATCATTTAAGGGGACGAGAGTCCCTGTTTTGAGGATATTTTTTCATCATTCAAACATCAACTCATTTGAGACATGGGCAGCATGGTTATTGCAAATGGAACCAAGCATTTGAAGATACCACTAGTGTTTTGTAAAGTCATGATTATCGAGCCAACAGAGGAAGACATCAGACTAGTTAAAACAGGGAAACTAAAGTGTCGTCTATTTCATGGTGAATAATGTTCTTCACATGCAAGACATCACCCTGAAACAAACAGCATTGTTAGTTCATGTCTTTTAGACAAGTTCCACAAAGAAAATTTTAAAGGCGAGAGAGAGATTTTTGATTGGCGAGAGACATGAGTAACATGAGTTTGACAGATTGTTTAGTCCAAGGACTTCACAATTCCACTAACACACAGTTGAAGGAGCAGATTTACATTATATTGAAACTTTTTTTTATTTATTCAGATCTAATTTTGAATGATAAAAAATGTTTCTACATTGAAGTTTCTCTACAGCACTGATACTGGTAATTTTTTGAATAATTTGATCCTGAAGAAAAAAACCTGAAGTATGCAAGATTTTGTCTAGTACACAAGACTCTTACAACTCAGTGTAAAGTTTTACAGGTAAGTGAACGAAATGAGACTGAAGGATACCAGACGGCTTCACTTGATGGCTGTACTCAACGGCTCTATATAATGACTGACTTAACAAACAGCATGGCAATTTGAGGAAAACACATGACACACAAATTACCAAGAAACAATAGGGTTCCGAGTACTTTATGCTATGTGGTTGAAGCTCAATAATTCTAAAAATGGGTTGTGTCTTTTGGGATAAACCACACGATTTTCATAGGAAAAAATGGTGCGAGACAAAGAATCCCATTCCAAGAAAGGGTCAGATGTCATCTATGTTAAATATTGTGATAGATATTGTTTGTTCAGTTGTTCATTGCATTTTTTCTTGGCTGTTTCTTTCTTTTGCACTTTACTAAGGCTCACTTTCAGTACTTTTTTGAAAAATTTACAAAAAAATTTACGAAATCTTTGTGTCACTTTGTATCAATTCTTGTAGTTCGCTTTGATTGGCTATCATTTTTAATGTTTACTGTTTGCAGTCCTATGGTGCCAACCTTAAAAATCATTACCATTGCTTTTTTCATTTATATTCTTTTTTATCATTTCATACTTTACCTGAAGCCTGATGCGAGTGATAACATGGTGGTTTATTCTATCCATCATTTTCAAAATTTGTATTTTCATTATCATTATTAATATACATGTTTTGTTTACAAGTGAAAAGTAACATGAGTTCAAACTCTCATTCAGAAAAACCTGCGTACACCTCAGCATTGGCAGTCCAAACTCCGATGTATGCAGATATCATTAGAGAGGACATTTCCAACGCGATAAAGCCAAATGTTTGGGAGCGAATGGGACAGCTAACTAGCATCAATGGAAATCTAGATGGTAAGCTGTGTAACAGGGACGCCGAAATGACCAGCAGCCAAGGGGGCTAGCTTCAGTTTAAGAGCATTTGAAAAACAATTCCTGAACAACCGCTTTTACTAATTCTTTTGTTAGTGTCACTTCATTTTTAATTTCCTGTAAGCATCTTGAAAATGGGCTATCTGCAGTCATAAGAAATATTATAACATGTTTTGATAAATTTCGTAAGTAATAAGGCACTACTGACAGGATTTCAGATGAATTTCTTTGACAACTACAAAAGGCCGATGTCAAGGACACTTTGATGAAAAAAAGGCACTTTGGCCCCCCCTTTACCCCTCCTATCAAAGGCATCCCTGTGTGTAGCTTCTGAAAGTAAGCAATTTGCCTTTCATTTGAATTATGAAAGTTTTAATCTTTTGATAGATGTATCTTGTAGATAAACTTCTCCTCCTTGCTGTGACAGTACTCTCTAGTTTTTTGCTAGTATTTTCCCAATAGATTTTCTTGCTTCTTTTTGGTATTTTAGGGAAAGCCAGAGAAAACAAAAATAAGCTGGAGGCAAAGACAAGGTGCAAAACTAGTTTCATCAAGACAAGACATAATGCAGTGGGTGGTCGCAAGTCCAATGCAATCCCCGCCAACCTCTCAGGGGCACATCAAAATGAGCCAGCAGGAATAAGCAGGCTTCCTTCCAAATGCGTGCGTTTCCTTTCCATAGCCTCTAAAGTTATATCCTTTCGTCATAGTGTAGCAACTATAATGCATGGTCTTTGCCTGGCAGACAGTTAGCATCCAGGGTAGCTCCCGAACACTGTCTTGAGACAATCAAGCCATGCTTTATGGAATGTCATTGGGAGTCACCACACCGACTTGTGAAATAACATCTTCACAGGAGAGTCATTGCAACAATTTGTCGTTTTACGTCCAGCACCCCAAACGAAGCATAAACATTTCTCTGCATCTGCGCTTCACTTGTGCTAGCTTTAAACAGTTGATTCACAGCAGAAGTACTAGAAGTTACAAAAATGCTAAAGAATATAATTTCGATCTTCGTGATAAGATTGGGCTAAATCATAGCAACTCATTTGCTGGTGGTATTGCATTGCCTATCCATAAGTCGATAAACAAGCACCAGTGTTTTCAAAGTCTAAACTAACAAACTTGACCAAAAGCGATATCATTCAATGTCACTGCCAAGCTGTTCTGTCCCTTGCCTTGGTGGAGTTAGACCAAGAGTATGTTCCTTGCTATCTGACAAAACAAGTTTAAACAAGCTACAGAGCATCTTGACTTCATTGCAATTTGAGCCAGGTTCTTGCAGAAACTTTGATTGGTCAACAATTTGTGAGAATTTTTTGGTAAAAAATATCCCAAATCTATAATGGGGAAATAAGGAGGCCATAGATGGACATTTAAAAACAGCGTTAGAAAGTTGTGACAGTGACAGACAGGTAGATATTAGCGACAGACATTTATCCCAGCAAGAAAATTCCTTACATATTCCTGTTTCTGAGAGTGCTAATAGTAATACTAATAATAGTTTCTGAGAGTGCTAATAGTGGTAAAGAAAGTACCAAAAAGAAGAAGCTTATATTGTCTTCCGAACAACAGACAAGCCTTGAGAAAGCACTCATGCTAACCAAAGGCAATCATTGGAAGACATAATTTTGGACACTTGAGGCTAGATACATCAGAAAAATGTTTGCCGAAGTTGAAAAATCTATGTCACAACTTCGATTTCCCAAAAAAAATTAAAACAACATTGGTCTAACTGCTATCAATCTTCAGAAATTTATAGAGGAAACGGTAAGTCAGGATACAAGCTATCATTCTTCAACTCAAACAGGCAATAAAAGTGCTTTATCATGAACACGTCCGTAATAACGTACTTTATATTGATGCTACTGTGTCCGTACCAATCAAGTCAAGTGGCTCTCAAAAGTTTTGTATTAAATTGGGGTTATTCGCCATCTGTGGAGGAGCAGCAGCGCAGGTGGGAAATCCTGGGGAAATTACAATAATTAACGCATAGCTAAATCTTGTGACTCGCTCTTTTGGTAAAACGATGCCATGCTTTGATCATGCGTTTTTTAAGTGATATAGGGATAGGTACCGATTGGTTATGAAGTGAATTCAAGAACGATTGTGATCTGATTGAGGAAAGATACAGTCCTCTATAAGAAGGGTCCGATATTTATTGAAAAGAAACACGGCTTCATGTATGCGCAGCGCATAAGATGAAACTTAATAAACAGAATGTCCTCTATAAGAAGGGTCGATATTGATTTAAATAAAACGTGGCTTCATGTATGCGCAGTGCATAAGATGAAACTTAATAAACAGCATGCCACTGCTGAACATTGTAGGAACTTTGATGAGAAGAGTCAGGTAACTAACTTTGATTTTGCAATGTGCCTATTTGGGTGTCTTATGAATTGTCAGAACTTGGATGATGCTATTGCTTTAGTAGAAGACACAAAAGTCGTAATGACCTGGGAAATGGCTATTTCTGCTGTAAGCAAGGCACTGCAGCGTATTTCTGCAAGTATTAACACATTCAACAAGAATTTACAGCCTCAATTTGAGAATGAAACAGACGTCGACAAGATTTTCTTCACTCCCCTGATTTCTGCACTGACTTCAGACAAGAACCCTTGTATTCTGCATCTCAATTCCATCAGCTCTGGCAAAGAAATCTCATATCAGCTAGATAATCAACAACCACGGTAGAAACAGAAGAAGGGAAGGCAAAACAAAGCGGCTGTGAATTCAATGATTTTAACAGAGAACAAGAAAGAGAAAATAAACGTATACCGCAAGATAATTCTGAAGCGGAATATAGAGAATATATAATTTAGAAAATAATAGATATTATATACCAAGTTACTTGGAATAGTTACAAGGCAAACTTCCCTACATACCTTTCTGGAATAATATTTCTGGAGTATCTGTTTGTGGGACCAAAGTCGCCATAGTAAAAAATATTCTGAAATTGAAACTTGCTATGCCAAAACATATTTAGATGGAAATGCCACAAATGGGTATGCAGAGCACTTTTTTAACATGAAGAAGCTTGATAAAAACAAATTGATGTTATTGATCATTAAATTTATCTAGAAATGTTGGGAAGATCAAAGAGGCTTGAGAAGACATTTTTTTGAATGGGTTACTTGTTGGTATGGCTGAAGCAGACGGGGAAGACGGTAGCAGGCAACCCTAAAAATGCTAGAAAAAATAAATGGAAAAAAACCATTGACAAATTGTGTCAACACAACGATCAATTGCTTGTCGACGAAGACGGTGATGTTCCAATCCATACCCTAGAGGGATTGTAGTCAAAAAAGCCATTACAAGGGGACAATGGAAAAAGGACACAAAAATCAGGAACCCATCAAAAGGCACCTAAAAGCTCTCTATATTTCGCACCTACTGTTTCATACAAGCTCAACCCTGAAAGAAAATTGTATGATATCAATATTGAGATTCCTAAAATAGCAAAAAGGGCACTGGATATTAATGACTGCAAAACTGAAACACAGACAAAAAGTACAAATAACAAACATGTTTCAAAAGCTGACATAAGCAGTATAGGTAGTTACAGCAAACCAGGAACTGAAAGGCAACTGAGCCCAATTGAGAAGCCAGGATTTTCTGTCTAACAGGTTTTATGACAGGGCTGTGCGAAAAAGTTTTGATTCCATAGCTCAACTAAAAATAATTCTGAAAGATGATTGGCACAATTTACCCCAGAATGACAAAGAATCATATATGAGGGAGGTATTAAAGAATGAAGAGCCTAGTTTACTTTGTGGAGATACTGACGCTCCAAGCCCCAATGTAGAGACCCACATTGAACATTGGACAATATGTTATCTATGCTTAAAATGGTTCCACCAAAAGTGTGTGCTAGTTGACAAAAATTTCTGTTATGTTTTTGATAGCTTTGTATGTCAATAATGCGCAAAATCTCATTTTGTTGGGTTTACAAACTTCATCGATAGTTATGGTTATAAAATCCCAGAAGAAATCGAAGAAATCTTGGAACTTTGTTCTTCAGAATGGGGTAGCATGTCAGATGAACAGAAAGAAATTGTCGGGCATTTATGAATCCTAAGTAAGCATGGGCTAAAAAATAAGAATAACATCTGCTATTTGAATTCTTTACTCCAAGTAATCTGTGGCTCAGTCATATATTAGTTTTTTAGTGAATTACCAAAAATGTCTACGATAATGAAACTGTTGCAATCTATTCATGAAAGTCTGTGCCAGCCAGGTAGTAGGCCTCTTGAGTACACAGCTGCAATGAATGTAATTAAAACCATTGTAACAGGTGATTCCGCAGACTCGCGTATGCAATGTGACAGTGTCAAATGCTTGGCTAAAATTATATCCACTTTAATGTTATGAGAGAACTATTGAAGCCTTAGAGGAATTTTTTAGGCATATACATTAAAGGCAATATTCAAAATTCAAGCTGTATTTATCTCCTGACAGCTTATACAAACTATCACCACTGTTCTATACAATCACCTCTTTGGGATTGGTGTACCATTTCCCAAAGAAATCGTGTTGGAGGTCAATGTAGGTGTCAGAAAAACGAAAATAATTTTGTACAAAGATCCTTTTCAATGTTTCTACCGGCTGTGTTGGTAAAAGTAAAAGTATTAGATAGAAATGTTTTTAACAAAACCACTTGTGCAGAAGTCATTTAAAACATTCCAATAGATATTTCCTCAAAACTAGACCTCAAGAACATTGTCTTGGTTACAACTGCAAAAGCCAAGGAAAATTACATCTACTTGAAGTTATTTATTTCATCGGCATGACAAATATTCTAGATAGGCATTACACATGGACACTTTTTGGCGAAAACGATGCTGCAATATCCTTTAATGACAGCACTATAAAAAGTTGTTTGAAAGCATCTTTTTTTAAAACAAAATTTTTCCGAACAACTGCTAGGGTTCTTTTCTATATTAGAGATGATGTTTTTGAGAATACAACAGGTTGTCCATGAGAAACTTCACTACATTCAAATGATATTGAAAGTTTTGAAGAATATTGGTTTAGTTTACACGGCCTACGTTTTTGAGTTTAAATGATTTTAGAAGCCTTTCTAGTGAACATGAACTGCCATCAGATAATGTTTATTATTTCCTGTGAAGGGTTTTCACAGATTTTGGTTCCAAACTTAATGATGAGGAAGTTGTTTCTGAGGTGCTCCCAACACAGTTTATGACAGCTCTCTTGAACCATGAAAAGCAAAATAGAACTCTTTGTAGGCTCTAATGCTAGCTTGCCTTTACATGTCTGTTGATCTTTTGTTCATACCATTTCATCAAGGTAGCCATTGGAGCATGATTTGTGTCTATATAAAAAAAGTCATCATTCATTGTGATTCATGTTCCTCAAAAGAGGCAGATCTAACTGCCTTTCAGGCAGTTATTGAGTACCAATCAAAATGCTATGCATATTTGAAAACAGCTACTAACTTGGCACGTTATAGACTAATTAGCCTGAGTGATGCAGGGCTACAACGACAGTTCGACAATGTGAGCTGCAAAGTCTTTACATGTGTCTTTGCGTATTCACTATTAAGCTTAAAAGATAAATTTAACATAAGCAAAGAAAATTGCCTACAATTAGGTACTGTGTAGCAAATGAGGCCATTAAAGGGATAAGACCTACGGACAAACAGCCTGTTAAATGCAGAAACCAAGATCTCCAGGACAGTTTACCATTTACTGCAGACAGGATACAGAGAATCTTTCACTACACTTTGAAAATTCCTTGCTAGCGAGAGGCATTGGTACCCCCAAACCGTAGATGCAAATGAGTTTGAGGTAGATATGTAGAATATGCTATGAATAGAAGAATATTTCTACACAATAGAAAATGAAGGCTTTTGTCAATGCTGATTATTATGCCAGCCACCCCCATATTGAAAACCTAGTGCACATGAAAGGTTTGCTTAAAGTTAATTTTTTTTAAAAGCCCTGTCTTTTGATGCTGGCGATACTTTTGAGAATGCTTCACAAAATTTTGTTGAGTGTATCAAAAAAAGAAGCATTCTACAACTGCACCAATCAAAGGTGGAGCTCTTTATTTTGTATGATGGGCCTGTCAAGTGTGTTAGGTTTACCCATTATGTCTGTTTATCCTCAAACACCGTCACAATTCTTTGATCTGCTTAATGCCATGTTTGAGGCAAGAAATTTTTGTAAAGCTGATCAGCAGACCATTACTTTGCTTTGGTCAAGATTAGACATTGGTAACAGGCCTAATTCTGCAAATTACACTTCAAACCATATTGTTTTTCTTTTTGTTAAACAAGCTGAAACTAGAGAAGAATCTAGCCAGTTACAGACATCCCAACCATCCAAGGTGAGGCAATCCAAAATTTCTTTTCCTGTGGCTACAAAAGTAACAGCTACGGCTACAGCTGAATATTCCTTGTTCTTTTGCAAATGAATCAGCATCAAGCAGAGTCCTCTAAAACAACCTAAAGCAGAGTCCTCTAAAACAACTTAAAGCAGAATTCTCTAAAAATAACATCTCCAATATCCAGTCTTTGCTTAATGTAAATTATATTGGATCTATCTGTGCCCAAGTCTCAAAGTTAGATGACAGCCAGAGATATGATATTATACTAAATGTCTGGTAGCCTGATGAAGAGTTTGAGTTTCCTTGCCGAGTTTTTTATGGAAAGCAAAGAAAGTTTCTACCTAACTGGCTGAAAAGGTTCCTTGGTTGACCTATTCAAAAATCTTGGATAGAGCATATTGCCTGCCATGCATTTTATTTCATAGAAAAGTTGGTTTCAATGTCCAGAAAGCAACACAACTAATTAATAGCCCTCTTACTGATTGGTCTTGTGTTTCACGTTGATTCCAACAACATGAAAAAAATTCTGAAATCTGACAAACCTTTCTCATTACTATGTAGCATTTTGCTGATGTGTTGGAAAATAAAATCAAGCCAATTGACCAGATATATGATGAATCTCTTAATAAAGTGGTTTCTCAGAAAAGTGAGAAGTTGGTTTCAATTTCCAAAATTGTTTTGATTTGTGGCCGTCAGTTACTGCCTTTCCGAGGTCATAGAGATGATGCCCCATACTATGAAACAGAGGATTGTAGTAATTTTCAAGCTCTTTTAGACCTAAGGGTGGATAGTGGTGACAAAGCTCTACAAAATTATTTTGCCAGTGCTCCACAGAATGCAACATACAGGTTTAGAACCATATTAAATGAAACAATATCTTGTTCTGCTGCCATTTAAAATGAAAAAATAATCAGAGGGTATTAAAGAATCTAACCTTTTTTCTATTTTGGCTGATGAGGTAACTGATTGTTGAAATAAGGAACAGATGCCCCTCGTTTTACGTTATGTGGATCCTGAAGGTAACATTCAAGAAAGATTTATGAAGTTCATATACTGTGACACAGGAATAACTGGGGAAGCACTGAAAGATAAAAATTTTTTCACTTTGGAGAACGAATTTGACCTAGACATAAAATATTGCAGAGGTCAGTGTTATGATGGTGCTGGAAACATGGCTGAAAAATATTCCGGTTTGTCTACTAGAATAAAGGAAGTTAATGATCTAGCCCTCTACACCTACTGTGCCTCTCACCGCTTAAATCTATGTGATGCCACATCATGCCAGTTACAAAGTGGGCGAAACTTGATGGACAATATTCAAGATGTTTCTAAATTCTTCAACAACTCTCCAAAACGCCAAATTGTTTTAGAGAAGATGGTCAAAGAGCATTTACCTGGTTACAAACATTTCAAACTTATTGATGCGTGTCGTCATAGAAAGGTTCTGCGAATAGATGGCTTGGAGAGATTTCTTGCTATGTATGTTGCCATTGTAGAGGAGTTTTGAAAAATATCCATAGTTTTGTTTCACTTTTCTGGAAAAACTCTTTCCCAGTATTCACTTGTTCTTGAAGAAGTACCAGAAAAAACTACTTGATTTTGATTTGGTTGGAAAAAAATTAGTTATTGCAGGCGAAGCAAGACAAGACATAACGCAAAATTCGGCATCTACACTGTTTTCTGCTGTAATCATTCTCTTCAAAATATGGCATCGACACAGAATGTTTTCCTCAGAGGAATGAAGTGTCAAGCAGTTCTGCAATTGAATTTGAAGGGTTCAAAAGGTCAATGATGTTTATGGTGACTGATGTAAAATGTGGCATATCAACATTTGTATCTGATAGACATTCTTCTATTGTGAAACAAATGAGAGAGGTTTTCACAGATATACACCATTACTTTGATGTGTGGCATTTAACAGAATGTAAGTTGTATCAATTCATGACAAGTCGCAGTTTATGAATGGAATTTGTTTGCTTTTTTTACTCCTCCTATGTGTTTCAAATTCCTAATTGTATTAATTTTGTTTTACACAGTAGTAAGAAAGATATTGAAAAATATTTCGAAAGTTAAAGGTTGTGAGGCATTGTCAGAATGGATTCAACATTGTGTGAACCACTTATACTGGTGTGCAGTTACAACTCCAAGTGGTGATG
This sequence comes from Rhopilema esculentum, assembly GCF_057945365.1. NCBI lineage: Eukaryota > Metazoa > Cnidaria > Scyphozoa > Rhizostomeae > Rhizostomatidae > Rhopilema > Rhopilema esculentum. Next base: position 1,564,288 of record NC_142834.1, on the reverse strand, counting down.
GAAATATTTTTTTGGCAAAATTCAAAACGTTCCTTAGCCATATAAGAGACAAACACACAGATTTGGAAGATCCCATTTTTGATAAATGTGCCCATACAGATATAATTAAAGGAAGGAAATGGCTTAAAAAAGGTAGATAATATTAATAAGAAAAGTTACTTTTTTCTAAGTTAATAGAGACAAAACAAAGAGACATTTCTTGCCAATTGAGTTGTTTGCCAAATACATGCTGCCTAAAACTGTTTTCAAAACTGTATTTTGTAATAATACAGGATCTCTTTACAACAAAACATTTTCTCGCAACCCACCATCAGATTTCATAATGACTGCACCTTAAACTATAGATTCAAGTATAGATGATACAGTGGTGAAGGCATTGACAGAGAAAAGCATCGTAAATGGAATTAAGAAAGCATCACCCATTGAACAAATAAGATGTTTGGAAAGTTTCCATTCTGTTGTAAACCAATTTTTGCCCTGAAAGGATTGGGTACTCTTATAATGGTATGCATATCAGGTGGGTATCAGTGAAAACAATTTTTTTCTGCATAACTTTTAAAAATGAAATCAGTGTAATTGGCCTGTAGAAGCAATAATGCCCTAAGACATTCTCCAATGTACTGAATGCTAAATATTGACTGAGTGGTGATGAATTGGATTTTATATTTTGCACTGGACCTTAATGCAATCATTCTTTGCAGGTTTGCCTCAAAATCTAGTGCAAAATATCATTGGACCTGTAATATAGGTACTTATTTCATTTTAGGTCAGTCTTGCGTTTATGCTTATATTTGTTCATGCTTCTCTTTGTTTAGGATATATTAGTTTGTCGCGTGTTAGTTTTTCATGTTTTCCGGTATAGCAATATTTTACATGCCCTTTTGCTCTACAAAGTTCCCCCGCGTATCCTAATATATCTAACACCTCCTACTAGTTCATTTACGTATTGCACGATAGATACCGACAATAACACCGGCAATTATTGATATTAGTTTGCTATATTGTAATGCTGTTATATAAAGTAGAATACAGAGAAACAGTTAGTTAGTGAGAGAGAAGCGTGGTGCTTGCGAAAGGCCACTGCTATCAAACATGTAGACACTAACTCACACACACACAGAACGGTCATGGATGGAAAGGCTAAGAGAGGGCTGATGGCATTCAACCCAAGTGGCTTGTGAAAGCACTCGAGGTTTCGTTTCATATATATATATAATTTAATGGCGTAACAGTGCTTGTGAAAGGCTGTTTAGTACCTAAGTTTCGATATTGTGTAAAAGTACGTCTTAGCTTTGGATGGAACAAAAGGAATTGATTTTGTGTGTCAAAACGTGTCATTTATTCGCTCGGTCAATCGCTCAAACAACGAATGGTGTCAGAAGTTTTTACAAATGTATATACCAGCAGCAAATTTTACAGACCTACATATTTTTTCCTGGCCATAAGCACTTGCTAAAAAATAAATTCACCTGTCTATAAATTTTACAGGCATGCTATTCCATCTATACATTTTAACTTCAATTTACAACGCGAAAAAAAGAAGAAAGCCGATGGATCAGTCCAAATAGAAGTTCACTACCCTAAATTTAAAAAAGGTGAAGCTTCCATCAAAGAGGTAAGTGATCAGCAAGATTTCAGTAGGTTTAAATCTAACAACAAAACCCTTTGCTCTATTATGTTAATGCAGAAAATCTATTTGGAATATAGTTTTGCAAAGGAATTGAATAAGGGAACGCCCCAAAATATAATTGAGAAAGTCCTTTTAAAGGCCCTTTGAACATATCAAGTCATTGTATATATTCACCTTCTTGAGAATAAAAAATATGAGTGACACATGAAACCTGGCTCTAAAAAAGTTATGAACAAAGGTAAATTAATTTTGCAGTGGTGTAGACTAAAAAGATTTTTAGAACAATTTGCCCTATATGAATTTCTCTAAAAAACTTTTCACCTATTGTATCTCAAGCATATGTGGGTGAAATGTTTGCTACATTGATGAAAGGGATTGAGCATGCGTTGTTGGGACCAGTGATAACTGAGCTAAAGCAAATGACACCACCTCCAATGTGAAAGTTTTGAAAAGGAGAGTAGAATAAAAGCACTGAAAAGATTGAAAGAAAGAAGATCGTTGATGAATGATGTGGTTCCACCAACATGACAGCCGCAAGGCTAGTGCACAGGGATCTTTGGTCCCATCCAAAACTTTATACAGTTTAAATTCTTATTTTCATTAATAAAGTATGTTTGTACTCATTTTAGAGACCAATGTTGAAGGTCTGGTACCACATCTTCCAAAATAACTTTCAGAGCAGGGGGGGGGGGGGGGGGGGAGAGCCATTTATCCTGTCACTCGCAAGTTACAATTGGTGACTTTAGGAGAGATGAATTTAACTTTTTGTAAACAATTTCTCACTGAAAACCCGACAAAACAGATAGTTAAGCGTACTTTGCAAAAAAACAGAGTGAGAAGCTGCAAAAGAAATAGGAAGCCATTAGTTTACTTAAAAACAGGTCTTGCTGTGTGAAATGGGCGAAGGCAAAGCTTGAATTGCCTGTATCCTACTAGAAGGATGTTGTTTGCACCGATGAAAATCTTTTTTGTTTATAAAATAATTCTGGTGTACTGAGAGCTTGGAAAACAAAAAGGGAAGCCAGTAAAGCCTGGTTTCCATACAGCTCTTTCTTGTCTTTTCTAGTCTCTTTTTGAGTGCAAAAGATTGAATGGAAACGACCCCTAAAGAATAGAAAAGACAAGAAAAGCCAAGAAAAGAGAAAAAAGACACAAGAGCGGTGTCTTCTTTGTCTTTGAGATAGATTCCATTCCATCTCAAAGACCAGTCTATGTGAAAAAACTAGTTGTGTCTAAATGAAAAAAATGCCGTGAAATTACATCAAACAAGGAAAATCTTGGTCGAAAAAAAAGCTAGTAGAGTGTATTAATAAAATGTGTAAAATAGGATTCAGCAACCTCATGATGAAATTCTGGGCATTGTTACAACATATCTTAAAGCAAATGACATTGAAGCCCCTATTTTAAGGAGGGAAAGCCAGGTAGAGAATGGCTTACGTCTTTCATTCGCAGAAATAAACTGTCCCTGAAAAAAGCGTAAATGATAAGTTCAGCAAGAAAATCAGCAACCTCAAACCCCTTTATCATTCATGACTTTTACGAGAAACTGGAAGACATAATAAAATCAAAGGGCCTTACCATGGAGCAAATTTGGAATTGTGATGAGTCTGAATTTCCAACACAAGGGTAAACCTGCATATAAGGTTACTTGCGGTGCATGATGGGAAAACGTTACGACACTGGCAGTTTACGATGCTGCTGGTAAAGCACTTTACCCCTTAATAACTTTCAATGAGTCTTCTTGGTGCGGAAACAGGGCCCTTCCGAAAACCCGGTATGGGATATTTGAAAATGACCGGATAACCACTGAACTTTTTGAATAATGATTTTCTAAGTTTGCGATGGAGATTACCACACGACCATTGCTTTTGATATTTGACGGACATTTGACACACGTTTCTATCAATGTTTTTGAAATGGCAAAGAAAGAAAACATCACAATCTTGAAGCTCCCCCCTCATGTAACAGACTTCCTGCAACCACTAGATGTTTCTGTTTTTGGTCCTCTAAAACGACTGTAGGAATCCAAACTCAACTCATACATTAATGAGTTTCGTTGATGGGAGCCTGTGAGGAAAGCCACTTTTGTCATTTTTTTTCAGAAATTTGGCAAAAAGGTATGACAATGGAAAATATTAAATCTGGTATTTTTGGAACAGGCAATTTTTTCTGTTGGTAAAACTAAATTCCCAACAGGTCGCTTAGATTCCCAGCTGAAAAAACGATACCAAAGGTGGGTAAATGCAGGAAGACCACAGGAATTGGAAGACAATTTGGAATTTCCACACCAGTAAAAGCAGCCCTCCCTTCTCCTTCAAAAGGAAGCTCAACTCCAAAAAAAGGTGCACCTGCAGATGAAAAGTTGACAAAAAGTTCACCAAGGGTTGGGAAAGTTGAAGAACAACCAAAAGTTTGCAGCTGTGAACTTTCCAAAACTATTGGACCTTTGCCGTGTCTTCCACCAACAGGGAAAAAATGGGTACCAGTTTGGGTGCTTAAAGATATCGATGAAAGGGAGGTGGCTAAAAGTTCAGAAAATAAGAGTCTTGAGAATTCATTTTAGATAAAATGAAATGGCCTTCTGAGCAGTCAACAAATAAACAACGTAAAATTGACTTAAAAGCGAAAATCATAACTGATGAAGAGTACTTAAAAGCGATTAAAGATAAGGAGGAGCCACTTACAAAAAAGCGTAAATTTAAAAAGAATACAAAAGAAGGACCATCCGTGTTGTTGGAGGATGAAGAATTGGGTGTATTTCCTAAAGATGAGGCAGATTTTGAATCCTTTTGCGTATCTGATAATAATAGTCTTGCCATCAACGAGAGTGAAAATCCCACCTTACTATTTCCCCCCGTACCAGAAAGACAACCTGTAGCTATTTGAAAGAAATTTGGAAGAAACTCTCACCACGGGTGTCTGAGGAATCTTTGGTATGAAGTTGGTTTGCTGCAATTTTTTTGGTTGGTTTGTTTGGTCGCAAAGAAGAGGCCACAGCTATATGTCGGGAAGGTTTTGAGAAGGTTTGTTGAAGATGAAGAGGGACCCCTATCTGGCTAGAGCTAGATTGCCTGAAGCCCCAGATTGGCAGTGAAAATATTCTTGAGTCCATCCCCAAACACCTCCTGCATGATGTTGACCTGTTTGATGCAATGGACATAATAGCTGGGCCCTTAGACGTCAAATTACTTCGTGGAGATAAATGGGAAGTGAAAGAATTCACAAAAGCGAAACAAACATTTGAAATTGTTTCCAAAATTGACAGAAAGAAAGTTTTTAAGAGCGGACATCCTCTTGCGTGTATATCCCAGTCTGCAGAGTAGGCCAGTTCTCACACATATGCTCAAAGTCATTTCAGACAGATTTTTTGTTGTAAACCTTGTGGCAGTAAATTTTTTGAGTAGATTTCTTATTTTGAACATACAGCACTACATCAACCTGATGCATGAATCTGCCATGCTCTTCAGACTTGTGTTTACCTTATGAGATACATTCAAAATTTTCACAAGAGCACAACTTTTTATTCAAGAAAAAGGTAGAAAGGTGCATTTTGATATGGATACTAAGAATTTTAACGACTAGAATAAAAAAAATCACCAAACTGACTAGAATACCATTCCTTTGTGAAGCAGCAAAGAAATTAAAAAACATTTTGCAAATTAACAACCTAAAAGACCTTAACAATGAAAATGTTGCTACTTTTTTATTTTGTGTTTCAGTAGATGGTACTCGGGAGAAGCATTTTGGCTACAGTTTTTTGCTTGTTATTTATTTTATCAATTATAATTGCTGAAATAATAGATGATGAAGTAGAATCTGGAATTTGCTTTGAGTGTAAGTCTAGGTAAAGTTCAACAAAGAGTCAAATAGGTATAAGAGTGTGTATTTGAAGTGTGAAGGGCATTGTCCACGAAGGTTCCTCAGAGGCGAGGAAAAAAGTTGCAGGAAAAATGTTTTTTAAATCTATTACAAAGCACCACCTTCTATATACAACTAATGTTGCTGATGGTGATTCATCGTCATTTGCTAAAGTTGCAGATGCATGTTTCAAAAAATTTGGAGCTGTCAAGGTTACATGATTTGCAATGCTTTTTAAGGAGTTTGTTAATTGCCCTTCTTAGTGCCTCCTTTCTTTACATCACCCCCAACTCTAACAATCTCCTCCTCAAAATATAAATTTCTGTTATCAACCACTCTCTTGTAAGCCCCTAAAAATGATGAATCTATCTTGTAAGCCCCTGAAAGTGACGAATCTATTTATCAATGGGTTCAAGGTTGACACCATGTGCATAAAATATCTTGGTTACAGAGACTAGAGAATAACAAAAATAAAATTGTTCAACAATATCTTCAATGAGTTGTTTTGTTAGTTTATTATTGTGATTTTAATGTTTGCGTAACAGAATTATAATTAAAACGCTTTTCCAATTTCACAATAAACTTTTACAAAAGACTTTTTTGTAATAAACCTATCAATTTCATAATAAACTTTTCAAGCCCTCTTTTCTCAAAGCTTTCTCTAGAACAAAAATTGCATACGTCCTTGTGGGCTTAGAAGAGCTTTTACAGTAACTACAAACATCTATACTCAAAATGTTAGCAAATATAAATTTATGTAGAATTTAGATATCTGTAGGATATTGCTTTTTGCTTTAGCAGCTGCTTTGGCATTTGAGATTTAGTGAGGTAATTGTGAAATTTTTAGTGCGAAACTATTGTTGTCTCTGTTTATTTAAAATGGATCTAGAAAGATTTTTTCCTGGCACAATTTACTTACATTCATTGTTATTATAGCATTGTATTGTACCGCGCGCAATCTAGTATATCAGGATTACTTGGTGGCAGATGGTGTATTGAATAAGGGGAATTGATCTGCAGACATTCCTTTCCATGGCATTTTCCCTCTGTTTTGACTTCTGGACTCCCACCACGTAATAATATCTCTTCACGCAGGAAAAGCAGCCTGCAATGAATAAATCTCAAATTTCTGTTTTTTAAAAAAATACCCTCAAAAATATATCAGCATTGCCTTCCATGGACTGGCCTTTATCATTCACCAAAATAAAATCAAACTTTTGTTGAGTCATTTGTTTTCAAATTCAGCATAAAGAAAAAATAAAGTTATAGCCCTGTTTAGTTTTCTCACTTGAATGAGCCTTTATCATGTGTCACACATTCAGCCACTCATAAACTATTGAGAATCACAAGAGGAAGCCCTCTGTTCCATCATAGAAGCTATTTGGCCAATTAATGTGCTCCTGATAAACACCCTTCGGAAATAAAACTAGCACCCTCCGGAGTGCTAGAAGTCAAGTGTCCTTGGCTCCACAGGAGTTCCTTCATTGATGAAATGACAAAAGCTGAACCAAATGGGAAAGTCAAATAAGCTAGTTTTTACTTGCCAGCAGCGGGTGACCTATATAAAGATCATAGGTATTTGCATCACCTCCAAGGAGAAGTGATTGCTGAAAATGTACTTTGGAAACATTTTGTGATCTTGATGACAATGGACGTGAAAATCACAAAAGTTAAGAGAGCTAACTTAAGAAAGAAAACCTATGAACCTTTCTTGAAAATTTTCATTTGACTAAACTACTTCCTTCTTGCCTCACCAAAGAAAACTAACTGTTTATTACTATAAGTTTCCTTAACATTTATTCATGTAATATAACAAGAAAGTTGATTAATGTACACATGCCTTGTAGGTGTTTATTACAAGACTCTTCTAAACAAGATTGTCTGAAGCCTAGTAAATAGAGCACTCAGATCTTTCCAAACGATCGTATTAATTCAAGCAGACATAAATAACTGGTTAATTAACTCAAAATTCTGGACTATTTCAATTCCTATTCTTAATTCATTATTCATCAAACAACTGAAGTTCTTCCTTTGATTACAGTCAGGCTTTTCATTTTAACTTCATCTACTGCAATCAGTATTGCTTATAATTCCTAAAAAAATTGTTGTGTTTCAACCATTGTAAGACCTGTACAATGATAAAGTTAATAATAAAGTAGTTTTATTTCATATATTGTTGTATCTTAAGTTGATCCAGTTACATAAAAATTGCAAGTCACCCAAAAAAGTAACAGTAGTGGAAACAACATTCCTGTCTATCGATCCAGTAGCCTAATGGATTAAAGCAATTTAGAGGACAGCAATGATGATGATAGCATATATGATTCCAAAGATGATAACAAGTCAGATTCAAAATATGCCAGTTCAGTTGAAGATGAAGAGAAGTAATTTCTACAAGAGTTTTGTAAAAAGAAATATTTGCATATTTTACTCCTCTATAATGTTCTCTTCAATGTGTCATTATTTGTATTAAGTTTTTTCCAGCAATAACCCCTAATTCATCCTCATTTTACATTTCAAACAAAGTATAGAAAATACAACAGCACAGTGATCAATACCGAAGAATTGACAGTGTGTGGCATTTCAATTTTCCTTTTTTTGCTACCAATTTTCTTAACGCACTAGTGATAGTTATAATTCGTTTATTTAAGATTGTCCTTATCATTGATAGATTTGTCTCTTTCAACAGTTATATGTTGGTGATAACTTGCCAAAAAGCCAAAGCCAGAAAAAATTTTATAATCAAAGCTTCTGCTGCTCTTCAACATTTATTTTGTTTGTAAAGCTGACAACCCACATGTTAGAACATGGCAAACTGGAAGCATGGTTATTGTGAAGCCAATTTGCTACAATCCAGAATGTGGGTACAAGTTTAACTGGTGTAGCCAACCATATCTTGAAGAAACAAAGATCTCTGTTGGTAATCGGCTGTTGTCAATGGCAACTCTGTTTGCTGGTGGTTCCTTCAGTAAGTTTGTACAATTGTCAAGCATATGCCAGTTAGCTGTACTAGTTGTGAAAGTTTTTAAGTACCAAAATGTTATTTTTTGTCCCATGCCAATTTTGTGGTTAATAAACTGTTTTGAAATGAAAATGAACACCATATTCTGCCATAATGAACCATCATCAATCCTACATTCTTAATTGGCACAAGTAAGTATGCAATATATCATGCAATGATGAGATATGATGGAATATTATATACATTTGTGTTATTTCTATTCAATACTATTGATTGAAACAAAGGAAGTTTCTTGCGTTTTGTAGACCATAAAACAGAATTGTGCAGTGGAGCCATACATTCTCTATAACTTTTGACAATCTTGTAACCAGAAGAAATATTGTCCCTTTCTGCGGTACAGAATTTGAAAATGGCTTTGAAAATAGCAAACATTTTACGACATACTAAAAGCTTTTTTGTCTGACACTCCTCAGAGCATGAAACGTCAGAATAGGTTCCGTCAGAATAGAATTTTATCGGAACCTATTCTGACGTTTTATGCTATGAGGAGTGTCAGACAAAAAAGGCTTTTAGTATGTCGTAGAATGTTTGCTTTTTTCAAAGCCATTGATCCTTGCCTCACTGCAGATCGATTATCTGGAGGTTTTCCTTTGACAACTAGTCGATCAATAACAAAGTATGCAATTTTCCCATTGGCTCTTGCTTGGAGGATATCAGGCACTAGAGCAGCTTGCTAAACCAGCGTTTTTGTGAGAATGAATTTCAAATTAGTTCTTTAGAATGTTTTTTTAACTTTCAAGCTGGAAAATTTAGCCTCTATATTTCATGGCTGTTCCACACCTGCACACCTGAATGATTACGATTTTTCATTTTTTTCTGGCTAATTCTGTGGCATCTCTCAATACCCCCCCCCCCCTTGATGTGAAGCTTGTATTTTTACAAGTTGCCCAGCACCTTCTCTGTCTTCCCAACTCTTTTCGTTTTTTTATTCTCTAGAACACCAATGGTCTTCACAGTATTCCTTCTCATCTGGTTCTCCATATATTCAACCTCTGAGTCAATCCTGTCTAAACTCGCATTAACATGGTTTGAATTGTGTAAATGACCTTGTACTTTGTTGTCAATACTATCAAGGCGGCTGAGGTAGCATAAAGTTGGCCTTGAGAAAAACTCAGGCTGGTTTGAAGTTCAACTATGTCCTTTCTAACAACACCAAAGTTCAACTCATCAAATAGTAGCTTGAACTTCAAGCAAACTTTTAATAATATAAATGGTCAAAAAATTTGTTGCCACCCATCCTGAACCAATGACTGAATTAGGCCAAATTAGACAAATAGGTCTTGTCATTTCCCAATTGAAAAAGAGATAAAGAGTTTAATGTTCTATCATAGGATTTCATAGCATTAAGGATGGATTCACTTTTCAAATACTTAATTAAATACCAAACAAAGATGATGCTTCAATAAGCCATTCAATATAATTTGCAGATTATTTACCTCTTAGCAGTTACAAGAATGAATGAGACTTGCTTTATTTTTTTACATGTGTTGCAAATATGTTGTCTTCTAGGCTTTCCTGTGTTATTAACACAAGAGCAATTGAACCTGAAAATTCAACCATGGGCTATAACAGCAATCATGTTACCAAAGTCTTTTCTTTTGCAAGTACAGTATCATTATTTATCCTATGATACAACACATTCCTTTTTGCGACTTAAAACATCTGGCAGTATGCTGACATAAAACTTCATTGATAACTCCTGTCTCAAACAGGAACAAAAATGTAAAATTTTCCATAGTACAAAATCTTGCTCTCTGCTTGCGAAAATAAAGAACAGTAACCAAAATGTACATTAGACCACACCATTTGCAGCTGTATTTGGTAATAGTAAGAATTATCCTTTTTAATGTAAAATTGCTGCCAATAGGGCAATCTTTGTCAAGCTGCCAATTCAAAAGGCCATCCTAATATTTGTAAAAGCATTCAAGGACCAAGATACAACTTTTGTTTGGGGGGCCAGTAGGGCCTGTGCCATTCAGTGACGGTCACAACATATCATGCACTAATTTCGAAGAAATGATGGGTTTCTATGCTCAGGATAACATGATTCCCAGCGAAACTGTAATACAGAATATTGAATCTGCTACACCTGGTCAATCATCCAATGATTGTTGGAAACAACATAGGCTATACTGGATTACTGTGTCTAATTTTTACTCTGCAGCTGTTAACAAAGTGGAACCATCATCCACGTTAAGATCTATGTTTTATTCTTCTTTCTCTTCAACAAGCACCCGGCATGGAAAATTAAATGAGTCACATATACACTCTTTGTATTTGGAAACCTTGACCATTAGAAGCATTTGTGATGCACATATTGATGAACCAGGTCTGATCATTTCTGGCAGGCTTTCTTCCTTGGTGCATCTTTTGATGGTATTGTTTGGGATGGTGAGGATTCATGGAGGTTTGAAATAAAATGACCATCTTCAAAATTCGAAATGTCTCTTGAAACTGCTTTTGATGACAAGAATTTTTTTCTGGCTAAGAAAGGCAAAATTCAATTGAAGAAAACTCACAAGTTCTTCTACCATATCCAAGGCCAAATGTTTTGTATAGGTTTAAAAAGAGTAGATCTGGTAGTGTGGATTGGAGATCAGCAGCCATTGTTTATCCAGAAACTTGATGAAGATTTTGTAAAAAATTCTATCCTCCCACAGCTCACCCATTTTTATACACGAGCAGTGCTTTTGGAATCCTTCACAAAACGGGCCAAGAGAGGCTATAAACTGTACATTCATGGTGGATGGAAAAATATTTACATTTAGGAGCAATATTTGTGCAAAGAACTCACAACTTTTACGTATGAACATTTTTTAAGAAATATATGTATAGATTAATAAAATTTATAATAACCATTGGCTTTTCTTCACTCAAAAATAATCATTTACTTTTCTTTGAGATGAATTTCTTTCCAAGATACAACATAATTATTTAGAAAATGCTAATATGTAAGTAAATTGACATCAAGTAAGTAAGTAAGAACAGCCAGTAAGTAAATTAACATTCTTAATCAGTAAGTAAGTAATCTCAGGTGAAATTTCCCCTTCAATATACTTATGTCTATACTTCAATATATTTTAAAAAGACTTATGTCTACAATAGGTTTATCATGTTGTTTAAAACTTAAACTATTTTTAAGAACAATATTCTTCTTTCTTACACTTCTAAAAAAGTTACTTACTTCAGCTGTTCCACATTTCCACTTCTTTAAAATGTGGTAATCTTTTCATTCAAAAGTGTCAATTCCCTTTGGATTATTATATCTTGTTAAGCATCTCATAAAACTTTTCTATCCAAAACAATTACTTTCAATAATCAAAGCACCAAGGCTACAACGACGTCTATCTGTTTCTTCTCTGCATTCAACTAATGTTTCTTTATAATCATCTTATTTACTGTCAGCCACTCGTAGGGACTTCTACCTACAGAAGGGATTTTTTGCCTTTTGTAGGTTGTAGGGATAAACCTACGGGATAAAATGCAAAATGTACGTATAAATCGCTCAAGTTGTAGGTATAATCAAGATTAAAGAATTTTTTTTGGGTAAATTTTTATTTGCACAAGAAACATTGAACTCAATGAAATTCCCTTTCCCTGGTATGCATCTCGCGTTCAAATTTGATCTAGCACATTCTTTCTACATGACCATTCCTTATCGCGGCTCTTGTTTTTTCCGACAAAAGATAATACGGAAATGTCATCTTTGGTAGTAGTAACAACACCTTGTTAATGGCTACTCTAATCGATAAGCTTTTTCCTTTCGGATAAACATCTGAGAAATTTGCAACAACATAAAAAAATCCAGCTGTTATGCGATTTCTTGTTGAATAAAAGCAGTGTAGTTTTCAGGTTTGGTGAACAGTTAGTTTTGCATCTGATTGAAAGAGTTGATCACGTACGTATACGATGCACAATGTCAAAAGAACTACAGCGAAAGCACCGTCAGAAGTACCGTAGGGAATGGGAGAAAGAAAGCTGGGCACGTGGATGGTTATCGTTTTCAAAGAAGAGTGTTTCGAAGGCAGACTGTTGCTTTTGCAATCAAGACTTTGTTGCTGGCAAGTCGGAACTGATTTCTCATTCAAAAACCACTGTACACGTGAGCCGTGCACAGCAAATACGTTCAAATCGTGCAATAAGTGATGTTTTTGAAGTTAAAAACAAAGATAAGATGGCAGCAGAGCTAAACACTGTTGCCTTGATAGCCAGGAGAAACATTTCATTCAATTTTCTTGATCATTTACTGCCAACTCTGCATTTCATTGCTGATGACTCAAGAGCAATCAAAGATATGACATGCAACCGCACAAAAGGGACATATTTATTGACAGAATGTCTTTCTGTAGATGCCCATGAGAGGTTAATAAATGCTATGAAGGCTGCAAAAGGCTTCTCGATTTTATGTGACAAGGCCACTGATATTACAAAACTTTTTGTGTAAATGTGCGTTTTATCGATGCTGAATCAAGCATGCCAACAACCAGGCAGTATCAATTGCTGTCCGTTGATTCTGATGGAGGCTCTGAGGCTTTATTTCAACTGCTTGAACAAGCCTTAAAAGATGATGGAATTGGCTGGGACTGTATTGTTGGCTACGCATCCGATCGGGAAAACCTGATGTAGGGTGCAAACAATCCATTTCTAACGAGAATGCAGGATAAAGCACCAAATCTTTCACCTGGTTGCAAGTCATGCATGCCAGACAATTTCCAAGTCATCAGAGCAGCTTCTTCATGATGTCTACAACTATTTTAAGAACTCTCCCAACAGGAGAAAATCCTTTCAAGAGTTTCAGCATTTCTTGAATTTTGAGCCCCTGAATATTCTGAAGCCCTGCCAGACGAGATGGCTTTCAGTATCTGAATGTGTGACACGAGTTCTGGCTCAGTGGAAGCCTCTTGAGATGTATTTTACCACAGAGGTCTTTGAGACAAAGCACCCACAGGCATATCGAATCTTAAAATCAATTAAGGTTACGGTAAACGTTTTCTGGATGAAAACATCATTTTTTCGATTTTTTCACATTCAAGGAGCTGAACTTTCAAGGCACACAATGATACCAAATTAGAAACAAACAGAAATTTTGAAAGTGGAAAAAATCCCATGTAAACGAAGGTTTCCATAATTTCTTTATAAAAACTTTTAGTTAAGGCCTGAAAATTTCTTGACCTGTTAAGCCGATTATCTTTGCTTTGCGGTTGTGGTCGCATGTCTCATTTACAATATCGCATGGCACATCCATATATCCAATGTACGGTCGTGTTTATTTAAACAGGCTTATTGATCTTAAATCTTCAAGTGACTTGACCCGGATTACACTGTGGTTTACGAGTGTATCTTGCAAGTGCGATCAGTAAAATCCCGTTTTCTCCGGACTCGAAATTCCTCTACATGCAGGTACGAAAAAGCTATTATGTACCCAAGGAACCAATCGAATGGCTCGAAAATTTGCACACGGCAAGGGCAGACGTTGGGCAAACAAAGAGTGTCTCAAAATTTTTTTATTTTCTCTGGTCCGTCTTTTATACCCAAATACAGCTGCGGGAGGGTGGAAAAATTATTTGCCAATTATTTGACAGGGTATAGTTTCAAGAAGAGGAGGAATTTAAAAAATCTGAGACACACTTTGGTAGCTTAGGACCTGTACTTCCTGCTGGTCTAAGTCAGATTTTGTTACCTCAAACGCAAGAGTACATAATAGCTTTTGAAGGTGGTACACTTTTTGACCAGTAAATTCGCATGTAAAAGGACATTTAACATTATTTGCCAATAATTTTTATCTGGCTAGATACGCCATAATCTTGTGCATTGAATGATATATAGTTTATCCAGATTCCTTGAGCCGTTTGGCCTTTAGGAAGGAAAAACCAATTTTTGTGTTCAAAACGTTTACCGTAACCTTAAATCACCATACATGCAAGCTACTCTGGAATTCATGCAATATGTCCTAGGTGATCTATCTGGGTTGAATATGTTGTTTCAGTCTAACGATTTCAAGCTCCACAGGTTCCTTCCTGAATTGACAAGAGTTCTCAATGTTCTGCAATAATTTTATGCATCAAGCTGCGTTTAAAGATCTGAAGAATTTAGATGTTGAAGACAAGGTGAACTGGGTTCCCTTGGAAAAGGTATTCCCTGGAATTTCAGCTGTTGAGACCATAAAGAGCCTGAAGGCACATGAGAAAGAAAGCTTTCTGCGCAGATGCCGTGATTGGTTTATAGAAGCCATAAAACAAATCCTGTCCCGCATCGACATTGAAGATCCTGTTCTCAAAGCTTTATCAAGCATTCATCAATCTGCCATAGTATGCGGGAAATCTTCTCCTGATGCTGCTTCGGTGCTGCAACAATGCCTTCCAAGAATTGCAGGCGCATGCAAACAAACTGTTGACAGGCAATGGCGCTCACTCTTGATAGACGAAGAAGTACTGGATGGTAATTTAAAAGAAATAAAGATTGAAGAGTTTTGGAAAGCTATAAGTAAGATGGAAAGCTATGAAGCCCTCGGAAATTTTATGCTTGAGATAACTGCTCTACCTCAGAGCACCGCAGTTGTAGAGAGAACATTCTCTAAAATAAATTGCAACAAAACAAAACTGAGAAACAGATTGGCAGTCCGCACGATTGAGGCCGTAATCCGAGTTGGTGAAGGGTTACCTGGATGTTTTGAAGTTAGTGCCAGGCTATCGTCTCTCTATTCCAGTGCCAGAGGATCATATATGGAAAGAAACAATAATAATGACCGGGAAGACGTTGAGAACATTGAACAGTTTGACTGACTATTTATCTGAAGCAACTTTCCCTTTTTGTTGTGTTAATTGGGTAGATTGGTTGCCTTTTCTTTGGTTTATATTTGTTAAACTGCTACTTGCATCATATTATTATATTTTATCATTCTAAAGTTATAACAGCTTCATTAAAATAGACAGGTTGCAAAGCGGATTGAATTTTTTTGTCATTATGTGGGTTCTTTTCGTGGTTATAATTCCGAAATTGTAGGGATTTGTAGGGATAATTGCGGAAAAATGCGTAGGGTGAAAGTAGGGAGAAAACGCATGCGCTGTAGGTATATCTGGCTTTCATACAGTGGCAACCCTGACTGTCACTCCACACATTGTAGATTGGTGTGGGGAAAGGTGTCATTTAATTCAACAAATGACATCCAAGAAGACGGCAAAGTCTACCATTTCCATCTGAAATGGGATGCTGATCAAGCATTTCAAAATATTGAAATAATCTTGTATGTTGCTAACACACTTTTTTTGTTAATTGGATATTTGAAATCAACACAGTCAATCAGGGAATTGTATCAGTCAAGTATACACTGAACTGCTTTCTCGGTCAGTCTGCTCCAAGGTACCTAGGTCATGACCCTCTTCAAAGTTTATGTGAAAAAAGAATTTTAACTCCATATTTTCTACTATTTTGTTCAACTTTAAAATGTCAACACCTGGTTTAATCTCGGGCCACCATTTCATGGCAAGGAAAATATCGAAATAGCTTATTTGCCCTACAAAAAACGAAACTTCCCCTACACCCGCCCATTTTCCCCGTAGGTTTTCCCTACTCCCTACACCGTTCAATTTTTCCCTACTGTAGGGGAATTTCCCTATGTGTGGGAGCTCTGAAGTCAAACTAATGGCCAATGTTGATGTTCCTGTAACAACTTATAGACAAAATCATTGATTTTTTTGTACCTTTTTTCCAAGTTAGTTTAAATTGTTGAAACATTTAGAAATTTTGTAAAATAAAAAAATGATTTGCTTCCTGAAAGAATAATGGTCAGAGCAACTGAAAAATTATGATCTATTTATAGCTGTTTATCTGTGGATGCTGCACATGAGAGGTGAAATGATAAAAACGTTAAGATAAAAAACGCTGTCCATTTATATACAATTAAATTACTTCTTATGAATTGAGAGTATCACTAGAAATGGCAAAAAAATAGTTAATAAAGAGCAAAAAGTAAAAATCTGATTAACTAATGAGTATAAGGATAATGGTAGAACTCCATTGAGAATATGGTATTTTTCAATCCTACCAATCTGGGTTGTTTCTTCTGCTTCCTTTGAATAGTGGAATATTGAATGTAACTCAAACTGGTAGAATGTCAGCTTTATCAAATCCTCGGTCTGACATTGTCACCAGGCTCAAGAACATCAATAAGGCCACTTTTCCGGGTAATCTTTATCAGACACTCTGCCAGACCAAAGCTTTGAGACAAAAGTAATAGCACCAGTAGGAGATATTCCAATGAGAGCTTTCCAAGTATTATGGTGCTTATACTCAGACCATGTCTGTGATTGAGATTTCATGGATGAGGGAATTTCAGTAAAACTTTCTGTGCAATCAATGACTGTTCTTGTGGAAGGATACTTTTTAAATTCATCAGGCATTAATGCTTCAACGTGTTCTTTAGGAGGAAAAGAAAAGGAAGAGGCAGTTCATGGTATGGAAAGTTGATCCAGGTAGAGGATATTTTGGATGCATGACCAACAGAGTTTCCAAATCTATCTCCAAGATCGTTCACAAGCAAGCCAACTTTGAGATGCATTACAACAAAAATGAATTCTTCAAAATACGATAGCTTTCTTTTAGGACCTGGTTTTGTCGATAATTCTTGTCACTCTGGTCTTTGTTTGGCTATACCATAAGACTTAGAGCCATGCCAGTAAGAAATGTTCTGTAACTTTGGTTCCAGATACTCAAAAATAGAAGAATAATTAGGAAAACATTTATAAAATTTGACAGCAGAATCATCATTCTGTAACTTTTTAAATGAAAAAATGCCTTTTTTGCAACAGACAGTTCAGCATTTGATGTTTGGAGAGAAAGTTCATCAATATTTTCTTGACAAACTCCCTCTGTTCATTACTTGACTGGTTTTCATCATCACTGGAATCATCATAAAAATAAACGGGGGCCATGTCAAAAGAAAAACTTGTCTGCGTAGAACTGTTTCTGTAATTAAAAACAGCATCTTGAATGGAATCAGAACAATCATTAAGTTCCGATGTAGCGGAAAAAGAAGTCTGCGGTTGTGGAAATTCAAAACAGCGGCTGCAATCTTTTGGTGCCTTATGGGAGATTTTGCTAGTCATCGCATCACTATTATGTAGCTTCAACAAAGGAACTGCGTCATGATGTTACTTCCATCGCTGAGGGTTTCGCTTTAAATCTTCATCTTTGAAATGTTCTTGGTAAAACACTGTACTTGCAGTAACTTTAAAACCATCCAACCCATCAACTCTTTTGATCAATTTAGACCACACTCTCTTCTCTGGATTCTTCTGCGGAAACTTTAAAATATGTAGGCCACTGGGCGTACCATCTGTGTTAAAGGAAGAATTATAACAACCAAAAGCAGCTGATTGTCTCCCCAGCGATTTCTTCTTCTTTATTTGAATATTAGCTACCAGTTTCTCAATATTCTCAGCCATATTGCTACTGAACATTTTTCAACAGATTTGAAAATAATATCAGGAAACATTGACAAACACAGTGTTTGGCCGTAACTAAGGTTTGCGATTGTTGTGGGGAACAACGTTAGCCTCGTTTTCGAAGTCACTCCTGGCAATGACATTGGAATGTGAAAGGAGTCTATTTGGGAATCTTTCTTCCATTCCTTATCAATTTTTGAATTGCTACATGCTGAGCTTTTCCATCTACATGATATTCTGATTCAATCGGCTGCAAATTGATCCTCTTTCTTCTTTTTGAAAAACAGTGTATTTTCTCTAAGATTTCATCTAGATTACTTCTTTTATCCATAATGCTGGTTGATGCATATTTTGCATATTAATCATTAGCTTTGCAATGAGTGATAAACCTTTAATGACTACTGAATTTCTATCTGAGAATCGAAAGGAATATTCTTGTAATAAATGATCTAAAAAGGAATGGAGACATTAACTTTAAAATAATCTGACATATCATTTGTTGGAATATTATCCCTGTAGATCTGCCTTCCACAAAGCCGTAGGTGTTATACTGTTGCATCAAATAGTCCTGCAATGTTACATTCTTCTTTGAACCAGCAGCTATGATATCTGCCAATGATAACATCAAAGCTCTTACTTGATTCAAACCCCCTAGAATGTCAATTTGGGAACCTTGAAGTTGGTAAGTAGCTGTTGTAGTATAATCAAGGCAGTGTCTGACCACAACTAATGTCATAAGGAAAAACAAAATGTGGCATTATTGATGGAAGAGCAAAGGCATCAGTGGATGAGAAATTCCAGTTTCTATCAACATTTTCTGACATTATTTTTAGAGCTGCTGAGATGGGCTCATACAATTCAAGAAACCTCTCTAGGCAATCAATTCACTGAATCCACCTTGTTCTACAAAAGTCAAGAAGGGTAGAGCGGCAGCTTGCAGGAAGATACTCTGGCACAATTTCTTTCAGAAGAGCTTCCCTTTTGGGTGTGTTAAAAAATTTGCCAATTTTGGTAAAATTTTCTATCTTGTTTTTAACAGTTTGCAGCTGGCAAGCTGAAGCCACACAGAGGTTTAGCCTATGGGAGGCACAATGGGTATACAAAGCCAAATAATTCTGTTTAAGAACATTTGCTGCTACACCAGAATGAACTCCAGCCATAAAGGCAGCTCCACCATAGCATTGCTCTCGACAGCACAACTCGTTTTCTACACAATTCACTGTCTTATTTGCCAGAGCCTTGCCTTTGATGCCTTCATCACAATGAATAAATTTGATGAATCTTTCACAAATTTCTCCTTTATTATCAACATATCCTAAAACACGAGGCATTTGTTCTTTGTTTGAACCATCATTAACCTTGTCTGCCATAGTTGAGAAAAATTTATTCTTTTTTATTGCATTAATGATTTTGGAATCAATATCATCAGCACAACAAACAATGATTTCATTTTGCATTGTCTTAGAGCAGTAAGTGGCACTGTGTGGGGCAGATTTGAAGTGTTTTTCTTCGACTTTATCCCCACTAGAGACCCTGAAATCTAGAACTGCTTGGAAATTCCCACAGTCTTTTGAGTCGTAATGTAAATAATCATCTCTGTGACCTCTCAACAAAAAATTTCGTCTCCCAAATAAAACCGATGTCTCAACTATTGTAACTAGCTTGGCTCTGTTTGCAGACACTGATTTACCTAAGACCTGATGAATAAAGCTTATGGGCTTTTGTTTATTTTCTATGTCTCCTTAAAAAATGTTCCTGTGTCAACAGGGTTGTCTTGTGAACTTCTAACTTGCTTGCATGCTCTTGGAAAACTCTAGAGGCACAAGACCAATCAGTAAAGGGACTTTTCCAGATTTTGTTCAATTTTGTCCAATTTGCCTACCAAACAAAACGCAAGGAAGACAAAAAACACTATCAAGACCCTTAGAATAGCACAGCCAAGCAAAGCTTTCTAGCCATTTGTGGACATTTTTCTTCCTGACACTATTTGGGTAGATAGCTGGAACTTGAGATCAGGTGCTCAGATGTTATGGACAACATCATATTTTTGATCAATGCTTAACTGGTCAGCATTTGAAAAAAGAGCCAAAATCATAGTCAAAATTATTGGCAGAGTCTTTATACATCTAAAACTTTCTTGCATTTATTAGAGTCACCGTCTAAGTGGATTTCAAAAATTTTGAACTTGGTGCTTAACAGTGCAAATAGTCATTTAAATCTGCAATGACTTGTTTTAGCGTTTGCCATCGAATCGCAGAGGTGCCAATATTCAAGGACGTATTCTGAAGGACATCTTTGCAATTTTTTTCAATTAGGTCCTACTACTAGAATCAGCTGATTACCATCCATCAATACAACATCCAACAATAACCTAGTAATAACAAAATGTCAACAACAAGACCCCGAATACATGTCAAGTATAAAGAATTTAGGAAGCATATCAAGATCCCAACATATTTGACCCAGATCCCAACATATTTACAAAAGCTATTTAGGGACATTTTTGGTGATGTTTCCCTGGAGCTTGTGTGCATTTTGAAAGTTCGAATTTTGCAGTTTTATGCTCTCAATTTGTGAACAACCAAAGAAAGGTAGGTTTTCAGTAGTTTTGATTTGAATTAGCAGACTTGTTTCTACCCTAGTGTTGGAGATATGTTAAAACCGACATATGCTGTTTCACCTTGAATGTCTAATTTATGTTAAAATTAAGGCCTTTCAAACATTCTTTCATGTTTTTGCTCATGTTTGGAAGCATAGCACGTTTATTATACACAAGATACTTGAATAGACAGAGAATCCAGCCAAGTTGACCAGTATCAAGTATCTTTTTATTATCTTTTTAAGTTTTTTGTAAGAAGCAATCAAAGTCTGAATGTATACATGAACGTCTAACTGATGTCTAATCAAACGTCGCTCACTAGATGGCAGACCTGCAGAAGATCACTTGTCAGTAGTTGGGTACAACCATTCCAATGCAAGAACTAGTAAGTGGTTGGGAAGAACCATGCAAATGCCAGAACTAATAAGTGGTTGGGTACAACCATACTGATGAAAAATTTATATGTGGTTGGGTACAACCATACTGTCAAAATTTATTAGTGGTTGGGTACTACCATACCGAATTCAAAACTGAGAAATAGTTGGGTACAACCATGCTTTTGCAAAATTTAATAACAAAACATATTAGACATTGAATCAAGGAACTATGCTTCAAGAATGTCAGATCAAGAAATTACCCAAAAGTATAGTGTTTTGCAACTTTTAAAAAATGGAGACAATATCATGGCTGATCAGGCATTAATTTAACGGGCCAAGGATGTACCTCGACAACCAAAATACATGCTTGTTGGTTTGAATGGCATGCCTCGACTTTTCATGCAACTGGACACCAATCTTTCGTCGTTTTGTTGCTGATATATTCCATATTGTTGCAGAAAATAAACACATTGCCAAAAAACAACGAAACATCAGAAGACAAATCTCAATTACACTCATTTCTTTTTATAAGAACAATTTCATAAGAACACAGCCTCAAATTGGTCAGAATTTAAGAAGAAGTTAAGCTGAGACTGAGCCTCTACAAGATGCAATTTTACAGGCAACAGGTTTTTTAAAGATGATTAGTAGAGAGTGGGGAAAATAACCCAATGCAATTTGGAACAACGTTTTATCTCAAAAGCAAGAATTTGTGGCCATGCGAGGGTGCTTTTTCTGTGAATATTCAAACTTTTCGGCAAATGATAGTTGTCTCACTCACTTTGTTGGCAAACGAGGCCCAAACACCTCCCTAGAGCTGTAACTAGCAATCACACTGTTTCTGTTTACAGTGTTTACACACTGTTAATATAAGGACAATTTAAGAACAATCAAGCCTACGGTTTTCGAAAAAGAAATAAGAACAGCCAGCCCGAACTGAAATATACTAGTTCTTATTAAAAAGAATTTATACAAACTGTCCTTCAAAAACAAAGTTTCAGTTAAACAAAGTGCATAGTTGTAACGTTATACTGTGATAGCCAACAGCAGCTGGGGCACAAGTACCCAAGTCTAAAAATAGTTTTTTGTGATGTTTTAAAGTTAGAGTTGCATATTATTCGATTCAGCACGTCAAATTACCTGCAGGACCTGCTCGTCCTTACCATTGATCCTTTCAATGTCATATGAATCCTTGGACTTGTCAGTGGTGTTACCTTCCTTGTCAAAGAACAGTAGATCACCGCCAAAGATGTTTCCACCCAAAGTCAGCAGCAGATTTGAGACCTCTCCCTCAATGTCAATGAATTATCGCAATCTCTTCGCAACAAAGAATCTACAAGCTCACCACTTTGTTTACCACAGCTTACTCTCCCTGAATTTACAGGCGTGGAAACCTTGATTGTTTTGCCAAACAACTCACTAAGATGCTTTCCTCTTCTGGTTTCTCTGCCAAATATGGTTTACATATCTAAAACAACAATACAACTAGGACACCCAAGCGTTTGACATCATTTGTGGCTTCCAAGCTGTCAATGCTGCCAGAATAGACGAAAAACAAGCAACAATGAGTTCACTCTTTTTTATGAAACTTGCCTTGCTCAACTCAAAGCCATGAGAGGAATTCCCAAGAGCAACAAATCTGCCAACTTCTCACCACATATTACACAGTGTGCCAACATTCTTGGAATAGTTACAACATGATCGAAAAGAACCTTCAGGTACAAACTTTTGATTTTATTTCAAAGTGCCAATGGAATGTGTTTTTCAAATTCGTTTTTTTGTTTCAAAATGCTAATTCTATCTTTCTGAGATATCATGAACTAAGTAATAAGCTGTAAATTTTGATAGAATGGGGTCTGAGAGCCGTTTGCAAACAAAGAAGAAAATTTCATTATGTCCTCTGGTTTGCACAGTGCGAGTAGAGGCCTGCACTTCCACTCATTTCATTCTCAAAGACAATCCAAGCAACCCTGTTAGAAGGGGTTTATTTTAGCAAAATTCATTCATTCTCATGACACAAAATGTATTCAAGTGAGAGTAACGAGAGGCAGATAGTTCCAAGCAATGAAAGTTACACCAGGAACAATTGAGTCGTGCATGTTAACACGATAACAGTGCCATATCAGTACGAGCCACTGGCAGAGGGCGAAAAGGAAAGAAGGACTTGGAAAGCAATAAGCCTGATATTTTTTATTCACCTGTCATTTATGGCGAAACTTAGATGCCATTTTAGATACATTAGATGAAGAAGAAAATATCCAATGGCTTTTTGGAGAAGAAAGTGAAGAGGTGAGTGAAAAAAGGGTACACTAGGATACCTTAGTTTTCAGAGTTGTATGAGGCCCTAACAAAACGGGCTTAGTTTTGTGCTGCTTGAATTCGATTTTCAGGGCAAACCTTTCCTGAAAATCCATTTTTTCCATGACTCTAGTTCAGGAGCCATAATTTTCTTAATTTTTTACATCAAAACCGAAACACAAGACAGGTACATTATGTATGCCCTTTCACAATTAGTTGCTGCATTTTTATAGCATTTTCTCGTGGCTCTCTAAATTATTTTTCTCTTTAAAAAGTTGATGTAAAAAACATTTTATAGACAGTCTATATGAAGACTCAAGGAAATTGATCAAAAAGGCATTTCATGCAAAGCTCATTGGAGTTAAAATTTCCTTGCAATTAAAAAGGCCATTCAATGTCAGGGGGAATTTTGTAAAAAGAGAACTTTGGGACCACGCACCCTGCTAATAAAGGTCAAGAGAGGGAAGACATTTTTATTGTTTAAAATATTTCTTAACTTAGGTTCAATTCGGTCAGTTCACCTTGTTCTGTGTGCAAGAAAGAATGCAAAAGCAAAGGTGGTTTAAACAGGCACAAAACTGCAAAGCACAACATAACCAAAGAAACAATGACAAGAAGATGATACTGGACAAGAAGAAAAAATTCTGCAGGTACACTGTATGATGTTGTCATGAATGCAGTTACCACAGCTTCAAAAAATAAGTGCTTTCCTTTAAGTTTGATTGATGAAGTCAAAAGGTTTCCTTTCTTGCTAACAGAGCAGTCTAATCTTCACAAAGATATACAGGGGATTTATGGGAAGTTGCAAAAGCAAGGTGACATTGAAGATTTTTATGCAGCATTGTGCCCAAGCAGATTTTTATGCCAGAGTTGTTTTGCACTCAGTGGATTACTTTCCACCTTTAACAACACATGCTGCAACATTTTTGGCCAAAAAAGTTGCTGATGGCTTGTTGATTTATTACAAAAAGTCATTAGATGCAGAGGCTACATTAAACCCAAACCAGATGAAGCTTAGTCAGGAAGAGAAAGATGGCCTTGGCTATCTAGGTGGATATGTTTTTTATAACTTGTATAAAAAGTTTGAAAAATCAAAAAATTTATATGACAAAAGGAAACCAGGACTGTATGCAAATTCTTAAAGTGGAAAAATAACATCTTTCATCACTCAGGCTGAAGAGAGCATGATTGCAAAACCAACAACCTCAAGTTTAGTGACCACTCTAAACTGCGGTGGCCTATGGGAACTTAAGGCTTCCCCATAAAGAATATTTCAAGTAGCTGAAAGCATTTTCAGACAACATGCTACTGTATCTGGCCAAAGGAAGATTGACACAGCCTTAATTGTGGAGAAATGTATAAAAAAAACAAGAAACAATTTCGCATTATAAACCAGTTTTAGAGGATTCCAAAGTAGATTGATACAACAAAACATTGCTGTCTGATCTGTTGACAAGTATTATTAAATTGCATGTTAGGGTCCGTTCTTTTTCATATGCAAAGGATGTTATACAAAGATTCAAGGTAAGGGATAGACTTAGCAAGTCTAGGGCCTTACGAAAAGAAATTAAAAGGTCCAGCAGTAACCCTTAGATTCAGGAATGACAATCTGTTTTAAACAAAACATTTTAAAGAAGCTATACTGTCATGTTACATTTATTATCTCAGCAATGGTTAATTTTGTATTATAAATCTAAAGTTATGTTCAATGTTATTTGCGATTCAGAATTGGTTCATTGTCCACTTCTATTCATGCTGATCGCTTTGAATTTCTCTGTTTTCTTTGAACATGAAGAGCATTATTACTATACCCAAACTGGTACATGTCTGGATTATCTGACCTGCGATTCATTTTCCTCTGACCCCCAAAATACTCCTCAGCAGGGTCTTGACAAAATTTCTCAGTTAAAACATAATCCATTCCCTGCGACAGCAAATATTTCACAGCTTCAATTACTGCAAAAGCTGTTATTTGGAACCCCTCCATTGTCTGGTTGGAAATAAACATTCTAATTCTAGCATTTTGGGTGAAATTTCCATTCCTTTTCTCTATGCTCTCACTAAATGTGAAGAGAAAAGAGAGGAATTCATTTTCCAGCCAATTAAAACGTTCATCATTTGCATTGGTGTATGGGGCTAGAAATGGCTTGCGCCTCTGCTGATATCCTTTTGGGTTTTTTTTAAACAGTCAAAGAACTGGTCCATCATTTCACAGTATTTTGCAGTTCCAGCAGCTTCTGGTGGACCATAATTCTTCAATACTGCAGCTATGGTGGAATTCAAAACTTGCGCTGCAAGATTTACTGGCATTACTGAGTATGATGTTAAGTTGACATGATCAGCAGTCAATCGAGGCATCAGTTTCAGACTTCAGTCTAAATCTGCCATATATATGGTTCTGATATATTTCCAAATAATGTATGATCCATTGTTCTACATATACCTAGTGCATTTTCCATCTCCTGAATGATAAAGACAGTTCTTTGCTGTCTTTATGAGATGTGGAGCATTCGATAAAAAACCAATTAATCAGTACCTGGCATACAGATTTATTTCTTTATTTTCAATTCCAAAAAAACTTCTTCATTGAAACCTGCTTTTCGTTGAACCCATTTCTTGTAATTTCTTAGAACACTACGACTTGGCAAATGCAATACTTCTCCAAATGTGTCACGAAATTCGTCATAGCTTGAAGCAGATTTTTGTGCTTGCGAAAGGCAAAATCTTATCATTATTGGGTGAAATCTAACAGCTGATTTTGACTTGCCAATCATTTTCTTTTGTTCCTTTCAAAATAATTTCATGAATGGTGTCATTTCTGCACGATCAAGGATGTGAAAAAAGTCACTGCTCAACTCTGCATCAATTTCAACTGAAGATTTCTCCGATTCAATTTCCATGTCAGTTATCCTTTCTTGAAGTTCAGCAGATTTCAGATGTTGTTGATCCAAAGTCAATTTTATCCACTCTGTTGATGAACTAGAGATTGGTGCCTTTAGTTTGGCTGGAATTGACATACGCTTGTCTTTTACAACCCTGGATGCTTTGCCAAAAGTGTCCTGTTTACAACAAGAGCTGCATTTATTGATTGCTATAAGGATTTCAAAGTATATTGCTCTATGGTATTCAAGTGATGGAAATGGGTTTCCTTCTTCTGCAAAAAGTGGATCATGTTGTTTAGGAACAACATGGTTGACAACGTTGCTTAATCTGTCAGAGACAGAAATACCAAGACTAAGCTGGAATGACGCTAGTTGGCCTACAAGATTAGAAAGAGTTACATTCTAGACTGAGCTTTTATTACCTAGATAAAGTGTATCGTCGTCTCGTAACAGCCAACCAAAAACAGATATACTGTAGCCAATACTATCATCAATTGTTATCTCAATGCTGAATTGCATTTCAGAACTGTGCGAAGCACGTACTTGATCACATACAGTCAGGCGAATCTGGAAAAATTTCCAAGCCGAGAATCATTTGCTGACTGCGTTGTTCAGGCTTTCCAAAGCAAAGAGAACAAAAATTTTATTCAACATTGGGTGTGCAGCAAAGAGGAACACCGTGATGGCGGTAATCACTATCATATGGCTATAAAGCTTAATGTGCAGAAGCGATAGAAAGCAGCAAAGAATTCCATTCAAGAAAAGCATGGTATTGTCTTTAATTTTTCGTTTTATCATGATAGCTATTACACTGCCTACAAGTATGTTACGAATGAGGACACACACGCCTTACATAGCAAGGATCACCCTGACTTAGGGGCCACTGGATCTGCAAGGACAAAAGCTTCGATGAGAGCTGTTCGCCATCATAGCAGGTCAAGGCAGACTATGGAGTCTGGAGGTGCATGCGGAACATCGGGCAATTCTAGAAAAAGACAGCGCCTATGAAACTTAGAAGTTTCAGAGATCATTTTGAAATATGGTATGAAATGAGACATGGAACTCCTGGCTCTAGCTAATGAGCAAAAAAACGAGAGCAAGAACGATCTGGCGGAATTTGTGTTGGGCAGATCAGAGAAATCGGTTAAAGAGCTGATCTGCTGGACGTGGAAAATGCACAATGCCTCTAGCGATTTCCAGCGAGAGAAAATGCCACAAATGACATTAGTCAAAAACTTTTGAATGTGTGTAGAGGGATGCGGTGGTAACTAGCTAAAATGTGCACTGGAAGTTTTGAGACAAAATAATGTTATGCTTGTCTAGCAGTGGAAGATGCCGTGGTAATTTTCCTGAAAGATTTCCTTTCACTTCTGGGAGGTCATCCAATACACTTACCCGCTCCGAAAATGACCTATGCAAAGGACATTTATTTGGAGCAAGATACGCCAATTTTTGAAACCAGCAAAGCTCCCATCACCTACGTTGGAAAGTACAACTCTGTAGACGATAGCGAGACAGAAATGATGGCTGCCCGTTGGAAGGTATTTTCATTAAACTATTAAATACCCCCAGGCAGAGCAAAAGGAGATGTCACCATGTGAACGCTGTTTCAGTGAACTTGTTTACTTGGAGAGAACTTTTAAAAATTTAAAATCACATTTAACCCCTTGTATTTACGGTTAACCCTCTTGAGAATAACTGGCCATGCCTAAATAATGTCGGTTAACCCCTCTCAGAATAAAAATATATTAACTCATTTTAAAGTCAAAGGGTTAACTGTGGTTCGTTGATCTGTGTTTTAAAAGCTATTGTTTATATTGTTAACCATGGGGTTAACCATAGGGTTAACCATGATACCTCCCAAAAAGTACTACTTTTTCAGATTTGTTTGGTATATGTTGAAACATCATCTTAACAAAACATTAAAATACGCTGTGATTTATGTGCAATAATGTTGTTGTAAATTGTTATTAGTAATTCTTAGTTGGTTTTCAAATTATTATATGATGCAGTTTTTTTTCTATTGGTCGACTAATTATTCATAGACTTGCCTTTTGTTTATAGTAGAGTGTCTAGATTTTTCATGTATTTTGTTCGCAGATATTTTATAAATGTTTAGATAGGACTGAACTATCGAATACATGTCTTCTCATTGGCGCCGTCATTTTTCTTAGCCTATTTAGTTAGATTTGAGAACGGAAAGACAACGATTTCAAAGTATTCAGTTTTCTCTTAATAAGTTACAGAGATGATATACATAAATACATACACTTTATAAATATAAAAACAATTTATGCTCAGAAATTCAGGCATTCACCCTTGCAATCTACTATTAGCTGCATTCTTTAGTTCATACTTTCTATTATACTGTTTATTGTGGAGACTGGTATTTCATTCAGGATTCGCCTAATTCTGTTCTCAAAAGCTTCAATGCTTTCAACAGTAATGTTATTGTCAATGGCATCTTGACCAAGCATTCTTTTTGCAATGCCGAAGAGATTTTCTATCAGATTTGTGTCCGGACCCCTAGGAGGAATTGATGACAATTCTGAGTTTAGTTCTCTCATAGCATTTAAAGCCAAAGCACTGTTCTGCGAAGGGTCTCCATCCTTAATCCAACATCTAGAGTCTTTTCCTGCTGCAGCTACCATTTTGTCAAAATTATCAAGCAAAAAGTTTTTGAAAAATTTCCCATTCATCTTGTCGTATCTTTGGCAGCAGACCACGCCTTTATCATAAGAAATTGCCACTATCAGCTTGACATACTTGCCACCAATTCCACATGATCGCCCTTTGGAAGTACATCCCCAGATTAACCCTTTCTGTTTAGCCCTCCACACTCTCCCAACGGGTGCTAGCTCTTGATCTTCAGGATTTCTCTTGTACACAAAACCAACTAAGTAGAATGCCACTGATTTAGTCCAAATATCTTCATTATATTTTTTGAGCCTGAATTCCGCAAATTTTGTCCGCTTTTTTTGTCATCATTACTGAGCAGTCCTTTTTTCCTTGCTTGCAAATAGTTGTACCCGGACAGGTTTAGGAATCTTGAGACACTACGTTGCAAAACATCTTGCACATCTGCTCTTGCCATCAGTCTTTTAACGGTCTAGTTTGCGTCTTCTTTTCTCAAAATCTTTATTGTTCTTATTAGTTTTCTCTTATCTCTTTTTGACATCTTCTGTGGCCTTCCCCCAACACCTTTGCTTGTTTTCTTTGCATTGCATTTCAATATCAGCTTCTTCCATATACGATAGATGGTAGATCTTGATACTCCAGTTTCACATATTAATTTCTTTATGTCGGTATGCTGTTTGAGTTTTAGCTGCAATCTTTCATATCAAAATAATTGAAAAATGTTCTTAACAACAAATAAACCCTCATACATTAAACGTCAAAATTTATCGTTTTAAATCTTAATCATCCAAATTGAAATCGAGACTCAAGCCTCCTTTTCAATCCGATAGCCAAACCATAACTGAAGTCAATACGTCATTAGAAGATAACGATAGTATCATAGCCATTCATTTCAACCACAGACAATCGTGGCCAAAACTCCTGGACACTGAATAAAAATTCGGCATGCTATCAATTGTTCCCAAGAAAAATTAGGACATATCAATTTCTCCCCTCCCCCCTATATCGTTTAAGAGCTAAATCTCCCAGCATTCGATTTTAGCCCATACAAACAAACACCCCAACATTGATGTAGGGGGTAGGGGGTCACGTTGAATAAGAACCCAATTGCATTTGGGAAGCAGTCTCACGAGTTTTGGCCAGGATTGTAGACTTTTGTACTGTTATTAAAGTTGTTGTGCTAGGTGTAATTAAAATGTCCCTGTCCATTGTCCATTGTTTTAGAATGCCAATGCACAGATTTTTTACCGTTACAAAAAAGGAAGCAATTTACTGACGGCCTTCCTCATTGCTTTCCCTCTTAACATATGAAAATGTCCCAGCTGCATGGTATAGCTACCTGCATCTACTAGATATATCATTTTCTGAAGGATTTGGCTGTTCTGAATGCAGAAGTAAACCAACAACGATTCTTTTTGATGCCATTATCTTGTCATTCCGCAAACAAGCAACTCAGTTATTAACAGACGATGTAATTGATTCGAGGATCAAACCTATAAAGAGAACAAGGTATAGATAGGTTTCTACTTATGTTATAATAACCACATCTAGTAGTGTTGTGAGAGTTTACTGTCTGGTTTTCAAGTACTTAATAAAATAATTGAAACACTTGAGGAATTAAATGCTATTTATGAAGAAGTTGTTTTCTGGAAATAAAATCTTTTCATGTTACCATCTGGTAAAGTTGGCAAGAACTTTGTTGAAGAATGCTGTAGACTAGTAAATGAGTGTGTTGATGACGGTCCATTACATCTGATTGCATTAAAAGCAATGATGATTATGACATCACTTTTGCTTCAGAAACCTAGGAAAAAATCAAAAAGCAAAGGTCATGTGGAGAAATTGAGAAAAAGGCTTGGTTAATGGAAAAGTGGAAGCTTTGATGAACTTGTCGTAGAAGCTCGCTTCATTCAATCTCGTTTTAGCCAACACAGGGGAGCTGACAACATTGCCAAGAAATTAATGGTTTTATAATCAACGAGAAGATAAATACTGCTCTGAAGCTTTTGTCTAATGCACAAAATAATAATATTTTGCTTCTGGATGACCCAACTCTACAGTTACTTAGAAAAAGCATCCAGTTATGAAAAGAAATTTGAAGATCTTTTGTTACAAGGTCTGGAATTATCGATTGGTGAATATGCATATGGATGTATTGATGCTTTTCAGATAAACAAGCAGGGTTGCCACTTGTAGGGATTTCTACCTACAGTAGGGATTTTTTGCCTTTTGTAGGTTGTTGGGATAAACCTACGTGATAAAATGCAAAATGGACGTATAAATCGCTCAAGTTGTAGGTATTATCAAGATTAAATAATTTTCTTCGGGTAAATTTTTATTTGCACGATAGACATTGAACTCAATGAAATTCCCTGTCCCTGGTATGCATCTCGCATTCAAGGTTGATCCAACACATTCTCTAAAATAAATTGTAACAAAACAAAATTGAGAAACAGATTGGCAGTCCGCACGATTGAGGCCGTAATCCGAGTTGGTGAAGGGTTACCTGGATGTTTTGAAGTTAGTGCCAGGCTATCGTCTCTCTATTCCAGTGCCAGAGGGTCATATATGGAAAGAAACAATAATAATGACCGGGAAGACGTTGAGAACATTGAACAGTTTGATTGACTACTGAAGCAACTTTCCATTTTTGTTGTGTTAATTGGGTAAATTGATTGCCTTTTCTTTGGTTTATATTTTTTTAAACTGCTACTTGCATCATTTTATTATATGATTTCATTCTAAAGTTATAACAGCTTCATTAAAGTAGACAGGTTGCAAAGCGGATTGAGTTTTTTGTGATTATGTGGGTTTTTTTCGTGGGTATAATTCCGAAATTGTAAGGATTTGTAGGGATAATTGTGGGAAAATGCGTAAGGGGAAAGAAGGGATAAAACGCATGCGATGTAGGTATATCTGGCTTTCATACAGGGGCAACCCTGTTAAAAAGTCTGCAAAAGATGTAAAAGGTGCAGCAAGAAATTTAAACCTTTGCATAAATATGAAGAAAAAATGCACAAGATTGTCAGTGATTGCAACGTGCATTGACTCAGAGAGCAAAAATAGTGGGGCTCAAGAACAGTTAATGCAAAAAAGAAATTCAGGAGAACTTGGTGACTTCTTGCAATTTGTGAACTTCTTTCCAGACCCTGTACATGTAGCCAAAAGAATATCCAGGCATTTCAGTAACTGGTATTAGAGAGTTTCCGCTCGCCGACGCAGCTACGACCGGGACGTTTGCGAGGCCTGGAAATAGGGCAGTCAGAAAAAATTGCATACTCCCATGATTACTTCTCGTCCGGCCTACGACGCAAAATTCGAAAATTTCCGTCGGAGGAAGAACGCAGAATTTTTAAGGTAAGAGTTAAATGTTTTTGATGTAATAGTTTAAAATCGATATAATTTTGATTCATCGAGACATTAATCTATCTCTCCGAGGTAAAAACAGCTCATTTCAGCAAGCTTTCATTTGCATTTCAGCCTTTCAAGCTAGTTTTTGCCCTTCACAAAAACACTATACACTTATCTATTATTCAACAAATTTGATATAGAAAACTTGCTTGGGACATTTCAGAAAAGTTAAGAAACAAATAGAGCTTGAAGAAAGCTGAGAGTAGGACAAGTAACAAAAGCTATTACAAACATCTACCTGTTCTTCAAAGCCAACTTATCTTCAGTTATAAGTAACTCAAGTCCCCTTCAGGTTTCAGACTTTTTGCCAAATTCTTATTATGCATGTCAAAACGCAGCTTTCTACATTTTCTGTTCTTAAATAAACAGTTGTGTTCTTGTAAAATGTTGAATGTATCCGGTAACATTTACACCAGTCTGAAGAGCATGGCAGATTTATGCACCAGGTCAATGTAGTGCTATATGCTGATATTAGGAACTACACATAACATTTACTGCCATGAGGTTTACACACAGAAAACCAACCTGAAATGACTTTGAGCATGTGAGATTTTATTTAGAACTGCCACACTCTGCAGACTGGGATTAACATAATTATACCTAGAACATCTGTAATCATTTATGTTTCAGACATAATTTTTGAGTGAAAAGGTTTTTTTTTGCCTTCAACCCTTCTTAAACCTTTTCAAACAGGCACAAAATGACATGGAACAAGCAGCATGATGTGCTACTTTGTAGAGAAGTGCTGGTTGTCCAGCCATTTCAATTTAGGCATGGCACCCATGATCGAAGGCAGTGCTGGGAGCGAATTGCCAATAATTTGAAGCATCCTCACTTCATAGTTGACCAGAGGTCAGTGAGAGATCGCTTCACCAAACTCGAAAAAAAATTTAAAAGGAAAAAGGCCAGCGAGGAAAGAGCCAGTGGTATCAGTCCAGAAGAGCCTGATGAGCTGGATCAGGCTCTTGAGGATACTGCAAGGGAGCAGCAAGAACAGTTGTTGAGGGGAGAGGTAAAGAAGAAAAATGACATTGAGAAAGAAAAAGAAACAGCAGAGGCAGTGAGGAAGAGGGCAATGGAGATAATGGGGGAGACAAGGGAGAGGGAGAATGTAGAAAGAGAGAGGAAAAAGAAAAGGTATGGGGGGATACAGTGGAGTATTTAAAGGAAAAGAGAGCCCAGGAAGTCAAAAAGAGTGAGAAAGAATTTGAGTTGAAGAAGCGAGATCTTGAGTTAAAAGGAAAAGATGCAGGAAGAAGAGATAAAGATGAGAAGGAAAGAGCAAGAAATAAAAGAGAGGGAACAACTTATGAGGGAGAGGGAATTGAAGGCAAGGCTGAAGAAAGATGATAAAATTATAAATATTTTAAGACCACAGCTGCAGCAGCAACAGGCTATTTTGGAAGAGGTACAGCAGCAAAACAAATTGCTACTGTCCCTTTACCAAAGTAGCCTGGAAAAGTAGGAATGACCAGGTTAGGACTCATTGTAAAAATAATGCAACCTCCAAGTGAAAATGCTGGTATTATTAGTACCAACAGATCCTCTGTTTATAAAACTCATAAATGCCAGATAAAATTCATATCCAAACATTCCTTCTTTTCAAGTAAGAATTTAATGACTATATTATAAAGTAAGAACAAATTTTAGAAGATAAACATGTTGACAATTTTTGTTATAAAACCTGACCTAATACAGAGCTTGAAGGACCATGCCTACAGATAAATCTAAACTTGGTAGCTTTGGTAGCTTTTAAAAAAGCTGTTTGGGAGCTTTTAAAAAAGCTGTTTGGGAGCTTTTAAAAGAGCTGTTTGGGAGCTTTTAAAAAAGCTGTTTGGAAGCTTTTAAAAAAGCTGTTTGGGAGCTTTTAGAAAAGCTGTTTGGTGGCTTTTAAAGAAGCTGTTTGGTAGCTTTAAAAAAGCTGTTTGGTAGCTTTAAAAAAGCTGTTTTTATCTGTAGTATTCTTCAAGAAGTGGTGGCTGCAGATTGAAAAAAGCAGCTGTGTTGTTCCCATACAGGCAAGTAAGTGCATTGCGTAGTAGGGCACAAACAACATCTTTCCAACGTCTTTCCAACTGCACTGAGGCCAATCTTCAGATCTTTCTTGAAGTCTGTGAATTTAAAATAAATCACAATATCACCAAACACCCACTCAACAGAAATATGAACCCTGCTCATGGATTGACTGAAGGCTTGCTCTTGAACAGTGAGGTTTGGTCTTCTTGCGAAGATGCATTGGAGAAAAACTCTATGAGGATATGCAGGATCTCCATAGATACACAAAGGCTGGCCATCAGGTGTAAAGGAATGTTGCTCCAACTGATTTAAAAGACCTGACATTGCCAGGATGCCACTGCCATGCCTTTTTCCTTCAACTGGACCAAAGAGGTTGGCAATAAGTCCATTAGGTACCACTACTGATTGGAACTTGATCGCGTGCACTCTTTTATGGCCGTTATAAACAGCCCTTTGATCCTGGTTTGGTCTGTAAATGGGCCTGACTGTCCCATCCATGAAACCCCAACAGTTGTCTAATGCAGTACCTTTCTGATGAATGGCATCTGCATATACCTTCAGATTATGGCGTGACAATAATGGCTGATCAAGGTTGGCAAGGAGGTATCCAAATCTGTCAAAGAAATGGTCAATCAAGAGATTTACGACCATACAGAGTTGTGATACAGGCATACCAAAACGAGGGATGAGATCAGCAAGTCTGCATGGGTAAGCAAATCTTTTTAGGGCGATGCACAAGGCTTCGATTTCGTCTACTACCACACCATTCTGACACTTGAATATTTCCAGGAGGCGCAAAGCAGCTGCAAGTCTAAAAATTTAATCCTTTTTGAAGCGAAATTCCACTTCACATTTGTCTTCTCGCATCTCAAAAACATTAAAACGTTCGTACTTAAAATGCGGAAGGCCAATGTGTAAAATTTTCGGGTGGTCGATTTCATTGAGAAAACAAACTGTATCATATTCTAAGTGATAATGGTGCAAAATATATATTAGAAGTAACTACCATTAGTTGCAGCAAATGGGACTTTGCAGACTAATTCTTCCCCAGTTTGCATTTGAGCCAATATATCTGCATGACTTTAGTACCGTCAGCTTCCTTCTGGATGTCCCTTTTTAAGTTTTCATTAAAATGAAAAATTGCAAGAATATGCCTGCAAATAAATTGAAATTGCAGTTACAGAAAGAGTGAATGCAAGTTTTCAAATGCCAGTTGCAATGAATTTGTTACCAGTTACTATGATTTGATAACAAAATTTTACTTATTAGAATGTATTGTCATTCTCAGAATTAATATTGTAGTTATAATATACACCTGCAGAACGTCCCAATCCCTTGAAAGTGTACCATTTTTGGATGCCATTGATTCAGTGTTGAATGGTATCTCCCTCACAACAACTTGTTTGCACAATCAGAGATAATTGTCAAATACCATTTAAAAGTTTCTTGTCCAACAGTATTGTCTTGAGTTTGTCGTAGGCGACAGATGCATCATTTGTTAAAATCTACAATGACTCCACTGCTCAATAAGGTTGTATGATATATTTTATTGTATTTTAAGTTTTCCATCATTCTTATAAAATATGACAATCAGAATTTAGGGAAAACCAATTTAAAAAATCAGGATAAATAATTGTTGGTTTATATGACTTATCATTTTTGATCCAATGCCTCTTCCTTAATTTTTCATGTTTACAGTTTTGAATGAGGGGTCTGGATGATTCTCATGCTCATTTGCAATATGGGGAATAACTGCCTTCCATTTTGCTTCAATTAGCTCATGAAATGCTAGACACCAGTACTCCTAGACATCCTTTGTTTATGCTAGACACCAGTATAAATGATTTCGAATGGAAGATGCCCATTCACTTCTTCACTTCAATCCATTCACTTGAATCCTTCTCTTTACCTGCCTTCAGTAATATTTTTCATTGTTCTTGCAACATGCCAGATGTCAAATTAATGCTTTATTTGCTTCTCTGAATCCGGTATTCATTTTCCAATACCAGTGTGGCGATCAGAAACAAAAACTGAAATCGATACCTCCTTATTTCTAAGAAACTCCATTCCTCTATGGCACCCTACCAACTTCATACTGGTACTACTTTTGCATTCATTTGCCTTCAAAGAAAGAAAAAGTAATTCAAATCAGATGACGAATTAACAGCATACAGAAATAATCATCCTTACATCCATCAAACAAAGAAACAATTTGACCAAAAAATGAAGACCTTATTAAATGTATGGTTAATTCCAAAATTTTCATTGAAAATCATCTTTTGGAGAGAATTGCATAAATTGTGCACATATGTAGATACATATCTATCTTTATAAGCTTATTTGACTTAACTGCACAAGCTCAAAGTGAACTATCTGTATGATTTTCTCACCAAAAAAGTATAGCTGCCATATTTTGCAGAATGGCCCATTGAATCCAACTGCCCATCACCACAAACAATAATGCGATCTGACAGTTGCAAAAGTTGATTTAGTGTTGTAGAGCAGTAGAGTTGCCAATGACGTATGATGCTAGGGAAAATAAAGTTTTTCTGATGACAAGTGAAAGTGATTTGGAAGAGGACGATGGCGAGGGTGATGATGAGGTTGACAATGGGCACTTGATGACAGTTCTTCGCATATTAAGCTAAAAGTTGTATTCCAACTAAATTCAGGAAAAACAAAAAAATATTCCTATAAGATGGAAAAAAATTCTTCACAATGACTTCTTGCTATACTCCAAAGAGTGTAGTTTTTACTTTTATTCAAGAAACTTTCAAATTATTAATCAAAACCAAACAAAACATTTTACTTATTGTTCCTTACAATGTCGGTCTAGTACTCTTAATAAACTTTCTTTGGAGAAATATGTTTATGTCTGGGTAATTTGGTATCATCAACATTACGCCAACGCTTTGAATTTGTACTGCTTACCTGTGTTTTTCCTTGAGCCTTTGAATTTCATCTCTGTGTTTTGATCTTATTATCAAAAACCAAAGTTTCGAACTGTGGGATTGTCAGATCTTCTTCCAATGGCCCTCTGCTTACCAGAGTATTGTTCGACTGGATCTTGACAAAATCTGTTGGAAAATACATATTCCATCCCGGAATCAAGCAAAAATTTCACAAGGGCAATCAATCAATGAATGCTTATGCAAATCCACTCATGTGTTTGATGTGATATGAACATGTGTGCTCGTGCATTATCATCAGAATCACCTGGCCTGTTGTTTGAACTCTCTTTCCATGCCAACAAATACCCAAAGAAAACGTCAGTGAGCCATGAAAATCTGTGGTCAGATTTGTCTTCATAGGGCAGCAAGAAAGTTTTCCTTCTTCTTTCACCTTTTGACATGCTGTGGACATTAAAGCAGTAAAAAAAATGGTCCTTTTCTCACAGAATTCTGCGGTTGCAGCTGAATCAGTTGGACCAAATCTCTTTCAAACATTACCCATTGAGGAACTCAAAACCTGTGCGGCCAAACTAACTCTCAGAATACAACCTCTCAGAATCAAACTAACAGAATACAACCTTAATTCAATGTTGTCTGTATCCGGCAGGTGCACTTTTACAAGAATCTATATACCATGTGAGTTCCATGTTGATTTTGTTGATTTTGGTGCTGCAAAAAACCTATCTTCAGTTTTGATGCTAATGTGCACCCAATGTGAAACTCATGCTAAAGACATGTCAAAGTCAAGTCAGAACTGTGTCATGGCATGCTAGCATAATGAAAAAAAGAAAAAATCTGAGCCAAAGATCTTAATCAATGATGACTAGTGCTTAGAATACCAAAAAGTACAAACAATAGTCAAGCTGTAAACCTGGCACAATTCAAGATTGTGTAAGTTGTTCTGCAGAGTTTCCCACACTCGTACACAAGATAGTACACTGTTTCTGCACAGTTGCACACATGCACATATTTATATTTGTTCTTGCATACACAAGAACTTGTGGAGACCTTCCGTACTCTGCAGATTGAACTTTGCAGGTGTTACTTAACCTGACTCGATCTTGAACTTTCAAGTAAGCAACTTTCAAGTACCTATTGTTTTCATTACATTACTATAAAAGACAATCAACAACTTCATCTCAGTTTAGCTTGAAGTTTTCATGTCCACATTCTTTCAAAAGTCATTTCCACCCTCACAACTTAGAATGTCATATTTTCATTCATTTTATGGTGACAAGAACAGCTTACTGTGAGCTTTTTTCATCATTGAGATTTTGCTGTTAAAGCTTTGGCGATCAAATTTAAACAACTTG
This sequence comes from Rhopilema esculentum, assembly GCF_057945365.1. Classification (NCBI taxonomy): domain Eukaryota; kingdom Metazoa; phylum Cnidaria; class Scyphozoa; order Rhizostomeae; family Rhizostomatidae; genus Rhopilema; species Rhopilema esculentum. The sequence goes on along the minus strand of NC_142834.1, from coordinate 1,525,851 downwards.
CAATCAAATTAAAATTTATCTAACACAAAATACGATTCAAAACCGAATAGAATTAATATAAATATTCTTTCCTCTCGCTACAGGGCTTTTTAAACTAATTAGTTAAAAATATGTTTACCATGGCAAATTTGCTCATTTTGTGGGTTTTGCCTCCCACCTCCCCCACCTGAAAAATGAATTTCTGCCTTTGAATATACATAAAGTGATTCTGGCTTTTGCTATGCATTACTAGAAGTACCTTCCGTTTCAATATTTCTGCATGGCTTCTCCCATAAACTCTATCTGATAGGCCCCTTTAAATGAAAACTGAAGTGAATCGAATTGCATGATCTAATTAGTGGGAAAGGCGGGCATTTGCAACAAAGATGTTGTTCAAAATGTCACAACAGATAAAAGACACCAATAAATGGTCCAGAGAGAGAGTGTTTGCTTGTATTAATATGACAGGGGCACTGTCCAAAAGTTGTAAACTAATTAGTTAAAAATATGTTTACCATGGCAAATTTGCTCATTTTGTGGGTTTTGCCTCCCACCTCCCCCACCTGAAAAATGAATTTCTGCCTTTGAACATACATAAAGTGATTCTGGCTTTTGCTATGCATTACTAGAAGTACCTTCCGTTTCAATATTTCTGCATGGCTTCTCCCATAAACTCTATCTGATAGGCCCCTTTAAATGAAAACTGAAGTGAATCGAATTGCATGATCTAATTAGTGGGAAAGGCGGGCATTTGCAACAAAGATGTTGTTCAAAATGTCACAACAGATAAAAGACACCAATAAATGGTCCAGAGAGAGAGTGTTTGCTTGTATTAATATGACAGGGGCACTGTCCAAAAGTTGTCACGGACACTAGTTGCAGTGAAGCTTGAGTTCAGTGAGGCTAAGTATCGCCTATAATTGAAATTCTTCAAGGCCTGAGCATGAGTTCAGGTATGTTTTTATTTTTCCTCTATGTACAGAGGAACACAATTAAAGTGGACATACACCAACTTTTTTATTGTGTATTTTGGTTAATTTGGAAGCCAAATAATGGGAAATAACTTTCTTTCGGCAATGTAACTCCCCTATCGCATGTTATTGCCCCCCAAAGTTCCTGGCAGTGTGGCTCAGCTTTGGGTATTACGAATTCTGGGACCTAGCCTCTTGACCATGTTGTAACGTAAAGTCACTCAATTGTAACAAAACTAGATCAACTCACTCAATTTCAACGGTATCACATTACTCACAGTTCTAAAATTTGAATTCTTTAAGAAATGGAGAAAACGAGAATTATTCTTTTTCTTCAATTCTTGCCAAAGAAGGAGTTATCTGTCAAAATTCTTATTATAGACAAAGAGTCACACCATTCTTAATATCAATCATCTATGCCTACTACAATTATCAACTTTTTACTTGCAAAATATTTCACTATGCCAATTTGCATAGTCGATAGTGGAATATGCAAATATTCCACTATCGACTTTCAGCATAGCAGTCTGAAGAAATGTTGCATGTTGCAAGAAAGGAACTTGAAACAAAGAAACAGGGTATAGAAATTCTGGCAGATACTGCCAAGTCAATGGAGAGAATTGTTAGTCTCAGTCAATTGTTAGTCTTGGGCAGAAACTTGGCAATGGGCTTGCTTTTCTAGCACAAACAACAAATGGCCAAAATTATCTAATGCAAAGCAATACACAACACATGTTGAACCATGGTTTCTGTGCATCTACTGCATCTCCAGTTGCAGTTCCTAATCAATATCCAACACCTGCAACTTCAGTTTCTAACCTGCATCATCCTGATTTCTAATCAATGCTCTCCACATACCCAAGCACCCACATATATGACTCTTTTAAATGAAGACAATTGTTGATAAGAGAGCTTGTCTTTATGCAATATAACTAAAAGAACTGTCTTAATGTAATAGTTAAGTAACAAGATATTTTTGTATTGGTGTCCTAGCAACATGTTTACAGATTTCATTATATATTCTGAAATGAAAGCTACTTGTTGTTAGGTAACTCTACAGGTATTTGAATGGACATGGATGCTGAAGGGTGGGCATGGCAGCCCAATGCTTGTTTTGCCTTTTAAAAGGTTGGCCAGGAGTGCAAGAGTGTTCTTGTCTTGTAAAAAAATAGCTTTTGAAGCAATTGATGTTAAGAATGGGGAGACTTGGAGCAACAGCCTAAAATTTTCTTCAAACAAGGTTTCTACTTTGAAGAGTATTGAAAGCCATATTAAAGAATGTGGGTGCAAAGATTTTTGGGACTATGAATAACACAACATAAAAAATGATTTTCTTTCTAAATATAGTTCATATTTAGTCAATATTGCCTATTGTTGGAGAAAATTACCAAAGTATTTTGTCAAGCTCTCTCTTACTCTGCTTCCTTCTTCACTATTGTGTGTGTTTGATCTGTCAGCAGATGTATGGTGTTAACAGGCCTGATTTTCATTTTCTTCCATGAATTGGTCATGGAAACCGTCAAGACTTTACTGTGCTTCTTTAACTTCACAGAAATTGTGGAAGATGAAACATGTATAAATCAGTGTTAGTGCATGCTCCAATGCAATACCAATAAGTCTGTTGAATATTCTCCATCTTGCTTGCTTTCAAAGCACACTCGATTTGGTTTCTAACTGGCCTTAGCATTTCATTAAATAAAACTTGGTTTTTGTCGCTGCATCTTTCAAACTCTTTCATTGTAATGGATAAACAGGGTCACTAATCAGTAATGGAGGAAACACAACATCACCTTCAATTAATGTGCGCTCTATATTAGGCAATATTTCTCGACAAATAGCTTATTTATGGCACTGTTTGCAAAAACTCTGGCATCATGTACACTTCAAGGCCGTGAACAATCAAATTCCATAGACAGCCCATTTTCATCACATACAGCTTGTATATTTAACGAGTTCTTCATTTTGTAGCAAAAATAGTCATGTGGATTTTCAGTTGGTTGTTTTATTGGAATATGGGTTAAATAGCAAAATGAAACCCACATGACTATTTTTCCTACAAAATACAATACATCCCACAACTTGGGAAAAGTCAAATTTGTCTTCAAACCTATTCACGAGTTGCTTTAATTCAGTCTCTGATTTTTGAAATTTTATCAATCTAAACCCAAGCAATTTAACAGTAGTTTGACAAACCTGTTTAATAATTACGGACAGTGTACAGGGTGAAACAATAAATATGTTACTCATCATTCTGAGTGATCATTAGTCATTGATAGAACGTCACAGCTAATTTACTTCAGCAGTAACTGTAGCATGCCTGAATGATTTCGGATATGGTGAAATGTGTGGCCTAACTTCTGACAACAGGTCTGAAAGGAATTTCCTTGACATTATTAAGGTAATATGCCATTCTCTGTCGCTTAAATTCCATTACAAACATTTAACCACCACACACTTGTGTAACCATGCTTTTTCTATTGTTGCTTTTTGTCCTTAAAAATCTATTTCTCATGGCTCTGTATCGGCAAAGGGCATGATTTCTATCTTCAACGGCAGCTGTTAACTTTTCCTTAATTTCTTGCTGTTGCAAGAATATCTGTATAGCTAGAGACATTTGGCTTTGTAGCACTATGCAGCCAGTTGTTGTTGGGGCCAAGACCCTCCTTGATATCTTTGTAAAACCCCACAAAGTTATTATTATTACCTTCATTAGTGTAATAGGTGCCGATGTACATGGTATCATATAGCGTTATAATTTGAATTTTGATTCAATCTTTGATTTAAAACAGTACTAGCTTACATGTTTTGATTCAACATACCCAATAAGGACATACACATGGTTAATGTCAATCGACAAGTAACAGTGATCATGATTATGTATATTGTAGCACCAAATTAGTTAGAGAGTTGGTTGGAGTTGGAGTTGAAGTAACAATTGTGAGCGAATATATAAAATGAAACGCTTATAGATTTGATACTAAACAGTTTGTACAGAATGGTGATTTTTCTCTGAATTTGCAACTTACACTTCGTTCATCAATAAATTTTAACATATGGGCGCCACTAGAAAAAGTGGTCCCAACATAATTGGAGACACCGCCAGGTTACAGGGATCGAATGATGACGAGGGAAACTGATGGAGGTGTAGTGCATTAAATGCCATGGAAACAAAGCAAGAATCGAAGAAACTACGGAAAGCAAGAGAAGCACACAGAGCGTATGTTACAAGAACAATCGCCATAGCTATGGAAAGAGTAAGGAATTTTCGGGCAGGTGATAGGTGATAAAAAAGAGCTTCTGAAATACAAGGGGGTCCTGACAGACAAGAAAGTCGTGTTGCAGAAAATGGATGAACGAGTATTGGAAACTTTGAGTGACCAGAATGATGGGGCTAACACATTCAAGACGTGGAGGAATCTGAGGCAATTTCAATGGAAATATCGGAGGTGCTGTTAGAAATCGAAGAAATCGTGGAAAAGGACACTGCCCTACAGCATGCATCCATGGAAAACACCTCATTCTCTGGGAGTAGTTCCACTAGGAAGGCGAAAGCAAAGCTACCCAAACTGGAGCTGCAAACTTTTGATGGAAAGCCACAAGATTGGCCTGAATTTTGAGATGCACTTTAGCAGTACCGTTGACTAAGTTGAGGACCTTCTGGATGAAGTCGGTAATTACAGCATTGCCAACGGCATTGCAGAACTGAGTTGGAGATCTGACACCCAGAAACGATGTGCTTTTTGTCAAGAAAACCACGACCAACAACATTGTTCCAAATTTACAAACTTAGACACAAATAAGAATGTTATTAGAAAATATGGTTGTTGTTTTATTTTCATTAGGAAAGGGCATTAAGCTGTAGAATGTACACCTAAAATTATGTGTAAGAAGTGCAATGGTAAACATCACACATCGTTGTGTAATTATCCCAAGGATTTAACCATAAGTAAGAATCCTAGCCCTTTAAGACCCCCATCTCCTCTTTTTGAAGGAACCTCTACCGGTAGCACTATCGTAGCATCCTGCACTAATAGTTTAGGCACTAATAAATTGCAAACTGCCCTAGCTGTTGTTTATGGGAACGATAAGGTTAAAGGTCATAGAAGGCAAATGTGAAATTTATAATTTTCTAACTTTGAACTACTATTTAGAATAACTTATCAGAAATGTGTTGGTTGCAGTTTTTCTTGGATCCGGGTAAAATAGACTTGATTACAGGGGTTTTTAGAACAGTGCCCCCAACTGGAAAGTGCCCTAAGACAGAGATCTGGAACTAGACAAGTCATGACGTGAGATGAGTCATAATAAAACTTGCCATTGCACCACAACAATAGGATCTATGGTTGGAGTGAGAAAGCACGTAACTCGGAATTCACTCACATACATTCAAAACTTTATTTTACCTTTATGCAAGATGTCAGACATTGACAGTCTGTCTGATATATGCGAAGAGCAACAGCTCAGCAAAACATTGTCACAGTTTTCTCTCAACGTTGAGGACCCTGGCCAACGAAAACGCACTCGCTGCTGCTGTTGGTGGAGTTGATTCCATTGGCCCATACATGGACGAACTCCTAGCAGACGATGAGTGGATTGAAAATTATAATCAGGAGCGAAGAGAGGAAAAGCAACAAATTGAAAAGCTGAACAGACACTTAAATGGAACAGATCCACTGATGACATTAACAAGATTTTCTTTTGCTTATTATACAACCCCCAGCAAGTAAAAACGCTTATAGGCCCTCGGTATGATAGATGGCAGTCGGAGATCAAAACGCAGTTAGTATCTTATAAATTTCAAAATTTTGATTAAGTAGAGAAAAAGATTTATAAAAGCCTTAAGTGTTCAAATCTTGGCCTAGTTAGGAATATATCATAGCTTTTAGCAAAAAATCTCCGAAACAGAAAAAATATTTTGAATCAATTATATAACTTTCAGAACACCTTGGCTCTTCTCCTATCTCTTTGAGATCTTTTTTAGGAAAACCCAAAAGCATGCCATTGCTGTAGAGAGGTTGAAAACTGCCCAATTGCCCTTTATGAACCTAGGGTTGTTCAGCAACTTGGAGTAACACCGCAATGTTTCATAGAATACCCTGGTTTTAGTCCAGTTTGCTTAAATGAGTGAACACTTCAAATAATGTCTGACCAATTTAAAACTTCAAAGCACACACGTTACAAAAACCTTGGTTCTGAGAAGAGGTATGCAGTGAATTTCAAGATTTATCACTCAACGTTTAAAAAATTTCTAACCATTTTCTAGTAAAATCTATGTAGAATAGAGAGGGCATTAAAAGGTTTAGTTAGACTAATGCACGCTTAAACAGTTTGTAACAACTTTTGCAACAATTTGCAACAACTTTTGCAACAACAGTTAGGCTTTTATTAATATCTTAATACTTAAAAGAGGCACTGACAAAAAAATGATCAGTTCACGGAAGAAGACTGGATTTATTGGTATGGTAGTGTCAATAAAGTCAATAATATCCATATCAAAAGATCTGCTAACACAACCAGTCAATCCACTATCATATTTACTAACATACAGGTTTTCACAAGATCACCTTGAAGTTTTTTCCCCTGTATTCGAGCAAAACATGGTTGGAACAACAATCCAAACTCAAGCCAGTTTCAGTCTGCCTTAAGGAGTATGCTCTTTAGTCATTCAATCAAAGCTTCATTAAATGCAAATTGTGTACAGTATGAGCATGCAGCACAGACAACAATATTCACACTTGAATGGTCTAAACGAATTTCTTCCTTGAAGGACATTGGTATAACTACATCCCTAGGCGACGAAAGTTCCATCTCTAATGAGCCTGATCTTCCTAACTGTCTGAACCCATTTAAGGATGATATTCTTTACTACATCTCAGTATTCATTTGCAGAATTGCAGAAAGAATCAAGGCTTCTATTACTTGCAAAGACTTGCTTTTTTCAATAATCAATTCTGCTCCAGTCTCAGTTGATGATCAAGGTCATTCCTCCATTTCTCTTACAAAAAGGAAAAATAGACGTGGACTTATTAACGCGAGCAAGGGGGTGTTTGAAATACTGAAGCTATGTGAAAGGCTTTTTTCACTCAATTTTTTAGATAAGAAAATTAAGATCACAACAGAGGGGGGCATTTGCAAAAAAAATGATCACTGCTTGTTGCCACACAATGTCACCAAAGGCTGCCTCACTGTTTCCTGATCCGGGTTATGGAGACAGTCATGAAGCACAAATTATAAAAGAAGTTTCGAAAAGATATCTCACAATGCGCCTTCAAACCTATGCTCGACACTACAATAGGTATATTGTGAATAAAGGGCAAGCATAAATAAGACACAAGCAGACCAAGACTGTTATTTTTAAAAACCAGTAGAGGTAGTTTAGCTTAAGTTTGATGGTTTTCCTTTATTTTTAGGGAAAACATAGTATACAACAAATTCCTGGGAAAAAATTTAGACCCTAAATTTTTCGATTTTGACAAATTTTCGATTAGAAATGTTGATTGATGCATGTTTACTTTCTTTAAGAATACCTTGTACCATCAGTGCATGAATTGTTTTAAGCACAACCTCGCATGAATGAGGTGTAGTGCTTTGGTGGCTCAAGGGCTCAGCCTCCATTTAGATGATAAATTTTTGGCTTTTTTTCATTGTTTCCTGAGGCATGTTTTCACCCTTGCTATGTCTTCAAGAGTCCCTTGCTATTGTATGGCACAACACCACTGGTCCTGTTTATATTTCTAATTGCTATTGCTATTGCTATTGTATGGCATATTGCTATTGTATGGCACAACATCACTGGTTCTGTCTATAATAATTAAAATATTTCTGATATGTTTTCTTTAGATCAGTGAAACACGTGTAAGGCAGCTCTCAACTTCGAGTTTAAAGTAATCAAAGAAAATATGAATGGCTCTCATTAAAAAGATATCTTAAACAATGTTTGTCAATAGTGTAGGAAATACCAACTGCAATGTAACGGAAAGAACCAGAAAAAAGCTATGATTCGAAGACAAAAATGATCGCCATTCTTTATATCTAAGTAAGTGAAATACATATCAATCGATTACTTCTCGAGAAAATTTAAAGAAAAAAATCTACCACTTCCAGTTTCAAAATTCGTAAAAACCCCAAGAATTTTCATCTGTGGCTACACTCTAGGTTTTTGGGTTGCGTGCTGTCGTTCCTTCGTACATACCGACTGCCGCAGCATTTTACTTCGTACGGACGAAAAGTTGCCAAAATTTATAGATAAGGACACTCAGATAGTAGAAGTATCTATACATCTTGCCATCATTTTGATATTCACCCGAATTGACTTGAAAGTTTGCAAATACAAACTTTATTTCCAGAGCAACTTCGTAGTCTTTCATACTTAACCACCGTCCTTGAGCCGTTTTTATTACCTCTTGCAAAATGGTACTGCACATATCACACAAAACATCAGTTTGCAGAAGCCTCGTTCGCACTCTACTGTGTTAATTATCCCTGCGTTATCCTCTTTAAACAAAGTCCCTGCGTTAGTTTCTCTGGGTGCCCTGTGGTTACGTTGTGCATGCCAAGTACACTTTCCCATCTATTTTAATCATGCAGCTGCACTGCTGTAAAAGGAGCTATCTGAGCTCCTGATAGGGCATTACCATTTTTTTTATTCTTTGTTATCGCAAATATCAGTTTCCTTTTGTAATATTCACTAGTTACAACAATGTCTATCATATCAGACAAAAGGCTATCAGCCCACTGAGCTTTCCTTCAACTCTTGTTCTTCTTTCCATTTTTCTTTGTGAATTTGTTCAGTAATTCATCAGTATCTTGAACCTTGTCAGAGTCTTCCTCATCTTGAAAGTTGTCATGTTGGCTTTTGCCAGTGTAATAGTTTGCAGCAGATGATGGAGATGGTGAACAATGTCTGCTGAAAAAGGTAAGACAAAACTTTGAGAATAGTGGAGTCTTTGTAATATGAAAATAGGCCGCGTGCGGCATTTCGCACGCCTTGGTTACTTTGCACATGCGATGCGAACTCCTTTTTATCGGTTGTTTCTCATCCCTGTTGTCAAGAACTGGGTGCTGCTTTTAAGGAGACCTTTTGTGTTACCAAGTTACTGAACGGAAACCAAGGTAATTGACAGGGAAACTGTTCTTGTTCTTTCTCAAAGATGTTAAATTTAATTAGTCACTCAAAAAAATCTGGATTGAAAAAAAAATTCTATTACCCGTAGACCCTACTCAAAAATTCTATTACCCGTGAATATCTTAGCGGATATTCATAAAAAATATCTTACCGTTAGCTTTATTTTTTTGTTTTGGAATTGAGCTAACAATCAAATGAGAAGGAATGGGTAGAGAAATGACACAAACGTCGAAATTAACACACTTTCTTTGGGCACAAAAACAAGTTTAAAATAATTTAAAAATAAGTAGAGTCACCCTCACTTTCTTCTTCATCAGAGCTTTCTTCAGCTTCCTCCTCCTTATCTAGCTTTGGTTTCTTCGATAAACTGTTGTAATTATCCAGCTTTTGCTTTCTGCATTTCGAAAGATAGATCTTTGTTGCCCTTTTCAAAATATTCTCCCTTTCTTCGTCAGTCCATATAATGTCATTGACTGCGATGCGAAGTCTCATCTCCATAACCCTGTGTGACATTATCTGACAATAATATGCTGAGAATACTGAATGCTCTCTCTTCCGATGAATTGGAGCCAGATATTGCAACCATTATCTTTGCCAGAATGCACAGGTTGGGGTACTCGTCTGCCCTGCGAGAAAGTGTATTTTCCACAGCTTTCTTGCTTCAATCCCACAAGCATTATATTGTACGTATTTTTTGAATGACTTCCATTCCTTGAGAGCTTTCGAAACATCAAACTTCGTCTTGCTGAGGGGGGTTTTGAAAATAGCTGCAAAAGCAGTGATCTCTGGAACCCCGTAATCATTGTTGTCGTTCCATTGCTTTTGATCAAACCACTTCATTGTACTAAATACTCCATCAGCATCATCAAAGTAGCATCATTCTTTTCCGACTTGAAACCAAAAATTTCGTTCTTTCCCCAACCAATGAATGTTGCCAGCTCCACTTTGTTTCTTTTCGCCATGATTACAGAAGAACAGAATAATCAATCGAACAGTAAAAACATCTCTAGGATCGAAAATTTAAATTACCGGGTTTTGACAGTAAGCACCAGGTATTGATTGCAGATTAATCCCCCTTGGGTCAACTGTTAAGCGATCTTTTTGACGCTGTTGTTAAATCCCTTACGGGAATACTTTAACAACATCTTGGACAACAATAGAACCGACTTTGAGTTGAGCAATTTTAAAAAAATTTTGTGGCAAATTCTTTGTTTTGCGCGTGCAATGATTAGCACGCCTTGGACAATTTGCGCGTGTGTGGAGGCCGATCGCATGGCTCATATTACAAAGACTGATAGTGCCTAGGTGTCTGGAGACTAAACCCATCTATTTGAAAGAAACTACTTGCAATTATTCTACCAGACCACAATTTATACAACCAAACCCAACAATCATAATTTGCAGTTTGAACATTCCAGGTCACTGAAAAGATTTTGACTCTGCGCAGCATTCACAAATGTTTATGTTTCAGTTCAATCTCTTGTCGGTACTTATTCGTTTCAAAACCTTATGAGCAAATAATTTATCATCAAGTCATTGTGCTGTAATATATTCTTTTATTCTGTACAATATGAGGTTAGTATGGCTGGTAGTTGAAATTCATAAATTGTTCAAAATGAACTGGGAAATTTCTGTCAACATTGAAGAGGGGGTGGGGGGATGGCAGGGAGAGAGATAAACTTGACTCCCCAGTTGCTCTGTATTATTGGGCAATGTTACAGTCCAGCATTTTCATAACATCAACAATTCAAAAGGTAAAATGTTGAAATATCAAATTCAAAATAATATGTAGCCACACCTTGCACTTGGTGACCCACATGAATAGAGCATCTATGCACAAGAAACTTTTCAAGAAAAAAAGCAATATTTCTTGCTGGAGGAACAAATACCGCAAAACTTCTCGTATGCTGACTCCATGATTGAGTTTTTGATCGTTATGTTTTTGAAAGTGAAAAGACGATTGTTTAAGAACTGGTTCATTCTCCAAGCACAGCCAAACCAGGGGGGAAATACAGTGGATGATATCTAGTAATTTAATTTGCAGAACAAACAGCTCATGGAAGAACTGTTAGAGAAAGAAGAAGAAATAGTAGCACTACCATAAAAATTGAGGAAACTCCAAGGGCAAAGGCTTCCATTAATGATAAGCTTGAAAAAAATTATAAAGAAAAGAGAGGCAAATGGAAGCTCTCAAACAACCAAAATGCCATGTTAAAGTAGCAAAATTCTGTCATGCAGCTTGCGTAATGGTCAAAATTATTAAGGAGAATGTTGCTATGGGATCGACCATGACAGTTGATGCCCCCTTGTTTGCCGAGTTCACTCACAGAAGTGTCCCTTTACGACAAGAAAAAAACCCGTTTCTGTTTTAGACAGCAACAACTTTCTTAACCTTATATAGCTACAAAAGACAATTAAAATGAGTCTTTTCAAAAACTATTTTTGCTGGTCTTTCAAATTGGACACCAGTGACATTAAAGAGATACCATATTTGGGGAGGGAAAGATGCTGGTGTGAAGAGGATTAGCTACCACGTTTTTTGATGGAAAGCTACCACAAGGGAAAGGAATTTTGCAATCCAATACTTTTATCTGTGCTGCAGGACTTGAACATTTCTAGAGTTATCACAACCCTCAATGATCACATGTTTGATTCTGCAGCAACTGACAACCACATCTTCCATTTGATAAAGACAATTTCTAGTTGTTACTGTAAAGTTCGCTTTCGTCACCTTGCCAAAGAGACAACCAATCAAATTTCAGGGGACAAAGTCCGAAAAAAATTAAATAAACTTGTATTATTTAAACATCAGTAATTACATGATTAAAAAGGACATACAGGATGTGCACTATGGAACACAGCTCTCTGCATTGATTGTTTTAGGCATTGGATTTGTAATATCATTTATCTTCTATTTTTGAGAGAGAATCTTGGGGTCAAATGAAATTCATCATTTTATTTCATGTGGCTGTTGAACTGTATTACGTATATACCCACTACTTTGCTTCCTTTGAGAATTTGTTGAAGCTAGAACTTATTTTCTTTTGCGTTGACCAAATTCTGATTCATATCCATTTGGTATTTTTGTCACGTAAAGGTGTTTTAGTTGAGATGAAATTTAGGACAATGATCTTTACGAAATTTAGGCCCTTTCATATAAATAAAAATAGCAAGAAATTCATTGTACAACACTCAAGTAAATCACCAAACTAAGCATTATCTTATTTAGCAATTAAACATGCCATTACAGGCCTATGTAAGTAAAAGTAAATTTGACTGTGTAGTGATTTCAGCATGAATTTATGATTTTGATGGAAAATAGAGAGAATATTCACCCGCCGTGCTGAGAACAGGCCAAAGTTTCTTTCTTCAAAAACCCTTGTAAAACGATGATTGCTTTGAATACTCCTGTTATGTAATGAAAACAGACGTATAAATGGATATCACAGCTATCTCTTCGTAATGTACTTGCTGTCAAGTCTCCGGTCCAGCCAAGATGGTGACGGTTGTCTGGAAATTGATTCACTCCTGTAACTAAAGATACTCGATCCAGTCTTTTTTGAGATCAGTGGCTGAGATGCAATGAGCTTATATTGAATCTGAAGAAAGGCATGACAAAGTTGATTCATTTTGGAACAGCACAACAAATTGCACAACAGCGAAACAAGCCACTTACAGTCACAGCCAACCTCAACAGTTATTAAGAATACAACACTTGATAAATATTTCGGCATCCAACTGGATACCATACTAAACTTGAACTCCCATTTAGACAAATTTTTCAAGCATGCATCTGGTAGACTGCGACTACTGGCAAAAATAAGATCATGCATGAACAATGCTACAGCAAGTACAATCTATCCTACTATGATTCTTCCAACATTTAATTATTGTTAATTACAACTAAAGCTCACAAACACGTAAATAAGCAGACTTTCCTCATTCCACTCTCGACCACTGAAAATTGTTTATTGTGATGAATCAGCAGACGAAGGACTTGTGTCAGTTATAAATGCGAATAAAATGAGAGCTTGTAAACTTGTGCGAAAATGCCTTGACAAAGATATCTGTGAACATTTTCAGAATTATTTTACTCTGAGAGAGCATGAAAAGGAAACAAGAATAACAGCTCTACACTGCAATTACCGAGTATTAAAAAATATTGTGCACGAAAGTCATATCTGTACATGGGTGCTTAAGTGTACAATGAGCTACCTCTAGCCATATGTCAGACAGAGACATACAAGGAATTTGTTGGAAAACTTAGAATGCACTTTTTGTGACATGATATTAATGGTGTAACAAGCATTACTTCATCTCAATGTGACATAAGGTTTTATAGATTTTATTCTTTTAAGATTTTTTCAACGCCTTTTATACATTTTCTTTCAATTTCATTTAAGTTTTTAGGGCACAGGGCACACAGTGATAACAGCAATGTTGTAAATGTTGAAGTGTTTATCTTATACAAATATTCGTTTATTATTATCATTTTTTGCAACATAATTGGATTCTCTGTATCATTGTAAACTTTGACTTTGAAAGACCTACTCCTCAGCAACACAATCAAAGCGTTGTTGATTTCGATACCTGGTGGCCAAAACCCATTTTCATCAGGTACAAATAACACTGGGGTCTTACTGTTAGTTATTTCAGCGTTGCACTGTCATGAAACTTTTATATGTTGTTTTGGCTGGATTGTGATATTTGATCTTTGAGAACTTATCAATGCTAAATGTGTGTCTTTTACTTCCAAAATCGCATTTATCAAAGCTTCAGTGGTTTCTTTATCTTTTTGTTGAAATGCAGTTTGAAAAGACTGAAGGAATCGTCTTTTATCTGAGCTCTCAATTTTACGGATTCTTTGATTACTTTAAACCCTATAATCGGCTAAGCAATATTGCCATCTGACACCAAGAATGGCACTTTCAAAATGGATGGACCATTTATATCGTCAAATAATTCAAAGTCTAATTAGGCGAAACCATGGTACAGCACAGAGGTGTCGTTTGCAGTTAATAATTCCAAACTAAAGACGATTTTGAGTAACTTTTAACTTTCAAATCAGGAAAATTGACTTGCAGGAATTCAGATGACAAAAGACAAATTTGAGATCCAGTGTCCCACAGTACACTTGTTTTGTTTCCGTTTAATTTAAAGTCAATAGTCCATTTTTTTCCAACAAGTTGAGAAATTCTATTATGTTCTTTAGGTGTTAAATGAGAATTGATTCTTGTTTCGTGTTCATATCCTTCCCATCTTGTACTAGCGAAAGTATGCATCACGTTGCGTAGTACCTTAGGTTCCTGCCAATGATTGTTTTGATAACTCTTACTGCAATAACAAGAAAGTTAGTGGAGACTAACTTGCTTCTTGAACTGAAGCAAGAACGTCTTAATGAGTTCCTGATTAGCTTCACTTTCTCATTTTCAACAGTAGTCACTATGTAATATTTGACACAACTCAGTCAAGCTCAAATTTTTGATACTTTCTAAATAAGATCGAATAAGAAGGCTTGGCGAAACAGAATCACAACATCTGAAATTTTCTTTTCTGACCAACCCTTGTTCACAGTACTTTTGATTTGTTTATTTAGGCTTGTATGAGAAATACAATTCTTCTCATTAGAAATTACGCCTTGAATTTTGAGATCTTTAAATCTGACTAAATCTGTCATTTGCATATTACTATCTTCAACAAAGAGAGATTTATTTATTTCTTCAGATTTTGTTGGAGTTTGAGGTGACCTTGACAAAAAAGGGGCACTTACTTGCGTCCATACTACTCAGCCTTTGGATTCGTTGTTTTGCTTCCTTGATTTTATTTTCCTGGTCTCTTAGCACTTTCATTAAATCTTTCTGCATCATCGCTGTCATCCTTTGCTTTTTACACCAACTCTTCTCTTTCCTCGTCACTGTCTTTGCCTACTGTTTTCTCTCCATGTATTAATGCAATAATATCCCACAGTTGTCTTAAAATCTTTCCTCCATCGTCTTCTTTTTCTCCAAATGTAGAAGTTGTACCTCCAATATCTTGTAGAGTGTTGTTTAAATTGTAGCTCCTCTGCCCTATTGTAGCTGGCCATCTTGAGCTCAACCCTTTGCCAATAGTCTAGACAAATCTCTCAGGTTGTCCAAGACAAATCCGAAGACAAGCAAATCTTGAAAATTTCAAATCAAACATTGAAGACATCAAATAACATCCAGTCCGAAACTATAGTCTAACTGCCGCTAAGCGATGCGAGGCTGCTTAAAGGCATTGAGTCATGATAAATAGACTGGGTATACCCTAAGTGCCAAAATCTGCTCAGTCATGATTTCCATGACTGCGATGCTATTGGTTGACCTTGAACTGGTCACATGAACCCACCTCGTACTGATAAACATAACAGTTTCCATGAATAGCAAGTTGTCAACAACGAATGCCAATATCACATGAAACAGCAGCGATCACGCTGAAACCAAATGACCCCCTATAGAGAAACCTATTTACCATGACTCAATGCCTTTAAATAGCAACTACCCTCTGCTTCCAAATTGGTAGGGCCCAATGAGGTCAGTAAGACGCAAGAATGATTCGATCTGGTAGTGGAAGCGACTTGATTACAACTTTTACATGTTTTCGTGCCTAAATCAACTGAATCTCATACAAAAAGTGATCAAGTACTCTCTCTTGTTTATTATATTACAGGACGAGTATGTTTTTTAAAAAGTTCCACCCACTTGTATCATGAGTTTGCTCTCGTATACTCCTTGCAATAAATATTTGATACAACTTTCAACTTTTGTCCTTCACAAATGCAGTGAAAAAATATAGCCCAAATTGCATTGTACATGGCTGTTAAATTGTTTGAACTGTTACGTATGGCATAACCAAAGTAATTTTGAAATGAGTCAATTACTCAGTCTGTTAATCTCCCCCTTCCTCCAATGGTTCCACCATCAGCAAGTGTCTTTCCTTTTGCGCTAAGTTTAAGGCGACAAAGATTTGTCCCCATCCACTTCTGGATATGGCCAACACAGTCCTATTTATAAATAAAATAGGATGAACTATATTCCTTTGACAATGCTTCTGACACAACTCCATAGGATGATGGGTCACTATCACTTACATAGGTTGTGTACTTCAGGCTATGTTTCTCAACTTTTACCATTCAACTTTACAAATGTAGTGTTTTGGTATTTTTAGCTCCACTTTGCGTGATCTTTCAAATTATGTAGATAAAAATGTATTTTGACATAATTAATTTTTGTTAATGCGTGTGGCATTCTGGACCGTAAAATACACTAGCACGTGACTTTTGGATGGGTCCAAGGCTAAATCTTTTCGTTGTTACAAAAACTTTCTTTGAGCAAAGTTTCATGATTTTACCCCTATTAGCACAAGGTTTGCACCAAGTGACTCCACTCTATCAACTTTGTTTTTTATTTTATGTACGCATATCAAGGCATGAATGAATTAAAATGAATACAATAGCCACTTTCTAAGTAGTTGTAACTTTTTTTGGCTTACATCTTTTCTACAAGTAAAATTGTCCAATTCTTTAAAAGGTATGCCTTTTATGATCTCACAGTGCACTTTCTGTCACTGCTAAGTCACAGAGTACTATCAATTGTTGTAAATATACCATTAGAACAAACATTACCTTCATTTTTTGTTTCTTCGCTGAATTCACAATGCCAGAACTTTTTTCCCTAACATTCGCTTATCCCATTTGTTATATGCGGCCAAAATATGCAGGTATTGCGTCCCCCCTTCTATTATAAAACGTAATAATGGACAGGGCAAGGCAAATATCAAAGATCAGCAACAGTTCTTTAAAATAGCTAAATTTGAAAGAGAGTTTCTAAGATCTTAATTAATCTCTTTGATATCATCACTGTCAAAAATATCATCACATTCTAAGTTGCATTCGTCTAGGATTTTTTGCAGCAAACACGCTGATTATTCTGTCAAAGTTGAGTGGTACTGATCGATGAATGCACATAAGTGCCAGTCCATTAAGTCGCTCTTTGCCTATTGTACTTCTTTTGTAATCTTTCATCTGTTTCAGGGTTGAATTCGATCTTTTACACTCGCAAGTAGTTACTGGTACAGTTCCCAATATATTGAGTGCTGCACAAATGGGGGAGGTGTCTTTCATAAGATTGACATCTCTCAATGTTGTTGAAAGATCTTCAGGGAGGTCATTTTCTGATTTTCTTCTGCAGTACGTCTCCCACATATCCATCTCTGTTTCAAGGTTATTAAAAACTGGCATATCATCTTCATAGGAATTTTAAAACTGTTTAAAATTATCTTTCCATGGCACAAGAGCTTTGTTGTTCAACCTTTCTACCACTGTTTTGGGAATAATAGGTAAACCTCTCATCAAGTTTACATTGTAATTAGAAAATCTTGTTTCAATTTGGGTAACCATATGGTCAAGAAAAAAACCAGCAAAGATCTTTTGTAATAATCGTCTGGGTCATCAGCAGGAACATTAGATTTTAAGTTAGCAATGAGGAAAATTTTCTGTACGTCTCTGAATGCCACAGGTTCTTGGGATACATGGTGTTATGAAGACTTTTGAGGCTAACTGAACTGCCTTTTCAAACAACTCTGTTGAATATTTATTTACATCTTTTCTGACTTAACTGAAACTTCCTTTTAAGAGACAAACACTGTTGTTGCATTGTGCAAAATCCATTTGCCTTGTTTGAAGAAGAACTGTGGTGGGTCTTGTAAAAGAAAGCAAGCGACAACTGATATCGAATGCTATAATGCTGTCAAAAAAGTAAAGAGACTTATAAAGACCTTCTGCATCAGCCATGGAATTTCAACTTCCATTCCAGGTTCCATCAATGTTATTAGCAATATGGTCATCAATGAAATCATCAGTGACTCAAAAAGATCTTCAAATACCTCCAAAGCGTCAATCGTTTCAACCCACCTGGTTGCACAAACATTGACCAACTTTGATCTTTTTTAATTTGGAAAGGTATCTTCGATAAAACTCTGCAACAAATTTAGCCTTTATGGGTAGGAAAAGAAAGCCTTTTAGAAATAAACCCAAACAGTCTCTTTATGGTTGGAATATCGCAGGATCTGGCAACTCAAAGATTTAAACGATGTGATGCACAGTGAACAAACAATGCCTTGCTATTATCATCAAGGATTAAATTTGCAGCTCCAATGCATTTGCCTAACATATTTCCTGCACCATCATAGCTTTGGCCGCTGCAGTATGAAATATCTAGACCCATCTCGTTTATTTCTTCCGTGATATTATCAGCAATTGCCTTACCTATCGTGCTAGTAAAAAAACAAACTTTAGAAAAACTTTACGAATTTCTCCACTTGCATCAACAAATCTGAGGACCAATGGCATCTGCTCTTGTCCACCAACATCTGAAACCTCATCAGCTAATATTTAAAAAACTTTGCAGCTTCAATCTCCAAAATTAACTGGGCCAATAAATATGCACCAATGCAAGAAATTAGATCATTTTGGATCCCTTTGCTTCTATAAGTAGCATTTTTAGGGCAGTTCTTAAAATGCTCTTCAAGTACTTTATCACCACTAGGAATTCGGAAATTCAAAAGAGCCTGAAAATTTCCTGGATTATCCCCTGGAATTGCCAAATACTTTGCATCATCTCTATGAGCACTTAATCCAAAACATTCCTGCCTGCAAAAAACAATACAATCAATAACTGAGGCTAAAATTGATATATTATTTTCTATTCTTTTTTTAAAGCACTGTCAGCTAAAACATGCACCTCATTTTCACCAGAGTCTTCCATCCTTCTTTTGAAGCCTTCCATCATTAAAACAGAGTCCTTGTGGGTCAAAGACTTTGAGGAATGTTGCTTTAATTTCTCTCCTGCACTTGTCCAATAACATAACGGCTCTTTGAGCAGCACCTTTATTCTTGCTTCAGAATGACCAATTTTCTTTGCAAAGAATAGACATGGAACACAAAAACACCAATTTGAAAATTTTGAACAAGCAAGCCAATGAAAAATCATTCAGGAGGAAATTCAAAATCTTGTGGAGGGATTCAGATATTCTTCAAAAAATCTGCTAGCTCAGAATCATCTTACTGTTTTCCAGAAAAGACAAAGTGGCCAATATCAAAAGAACTGACACTTCCAGAAAAAAGAGGAAACCAAGGTTTCTTTTCAGGGGTTGCTGAGTCACCACTGATACAATCAAACTCTTGTTTTCGCTTTGCTCCCTCAGAAATATTTTTTTTCCAATGAGGCAATGCTTTCTTTAGAGAGTTTTCTGGGAGGCAGATTCAACTTTGTTTTAACAAGTTCAGGTGCTGATACAGAAACATGGGATTTACATGTTTTGCCATGAGAATCTTCACCAATAAGAAAGATTGAGACAAAATGGTTTGGATTAAAATTAATATGTGAAGCTGTGCTGGAATAGCCACACCTTGTCCAAAGAATTTGAACAAATTCCTGACCCTTAACATCTGTAACAAAGCGTTGCAATATTTCTCTGTTTAAAAAATGATTAGTTGCATTGTTGCCTTTAGGGTAATGGGAATAGATTTTGGTAGAAAAAGCAGATGATAATGCCGATAAACAAACAAATGAAGCCAGTGTGCTGGTTTTCAAATAAGTAATGCTTCACTGAAAGGTTGCAAAACTACAAGATCCTTCAGTATATTGGTGCCTAATTTGCAGACAAATTTGGGCAAGTCTGTGCAGCTTTGGTGGATTTGCAAACAAAGTTGAAAAGTAAATTTTTTTTAAATCTTTACGTAGAGCCTGTATCATCCATATATTATCTTACATTTTTATAAATCAACTCATAATATCTGCAGATGTTTTAATGATATCTTCAATATTGCAAGCTATTTCAATTTTTAACAAACCCCTCCCCCCATCAAAATTCAGGAAAAGCAATGCAACCCCCTTTTTTCAAAGATTGATTTTGTGTAATATCATCTACATCCAGTCCTAAATATTAATGGAAATTTCCTTCCGTCTAAAGAAATTCAGACAAAGAGGTCCTTTCTTTACTAAGGTAAAAAAATCCAAACATTAAAGCTGATAATTGGGATCAATTCCTTCTTTAATATTCTAAGTTATCATTTGCTTTCATTTTAAGTTGTGAATTTTAGAATTTAAATGAATCTTTTCATCTTTTTTGAGAATTTTGTTTTGTTTTTATAGATTATTGTAACAGATTGTATGCTGATTGACAACTGCCTGACAAATAAAATGCTGTTATTTCAAGCTTATTATTATACATTTGAATCAACTGAAGATGCAACAATGCATTAAAGAAAACTTCTTTATTATTAACTGCAAGAAAGGTTACATATTCTTATAGGTTTTACAATGGTTGAAACTCAACAATTAACTTGGAAAACCGAAGCAAACAAATACTGATTGCAGTTGTAATTAAAGGAAGAACTTCAGTTGTTTGATGAATAATGAATTAAGAATAGGAATTGAAATAGTCCAGAATTTTGAGTTAATAAACCAGTTAATTATGTCTGCGTGAATTAATATGATCGTTTATCAAGATTTGAGTGGTCTATTTACTAAGCTCTAAACAATCTTGTTAAGAAGAGCATAGCGGTCAAATCTTTGATTGGCTGAGAGCTCTGTTCGCTACCATGTTCAAAGCCAATCAGCACACAGGATTTTCACAACAAAATCGCTTCGCAGATAGAATTAGGCCCATTTTCGCCATTTCAGCGTGTTTTTACCACATTGTCTACAAAAAACATTGCACGCCTCTACAAAGCGAATTTCCACTTTATTTTTTGTCCAGTTCATCATCATGCGTTGCTATTTAACCTATATTGGCGCCACTGTTCGATCGCAAAGAATAATATAAAAAACACCTCGCAAATGAACGATAAATTTCGTGTCAAGATTCAGGTAAATTACGTTTTTACCTCTCCCCACCCAAAACGCTTTAGAAATTTCACATTTAGACAAAATCAATTATATACTTACCTTAAATCTAGGAATGGTTCATAATCCTGTCAAAGATGCACTCACTGTTCAGCCTTAGATTTGCGGTGATCGCCAATGTAATTATTACAACGGCACGAAGGCTTTCATATTCACCCTCAAAATCAATAAATGTATCTTTTTCCTCTGGAATCAAAATTGATTTCATAAAAGTGAAAAATTTTCAGAAATAGCCCAAAGTAATTTCAATCATGATTGTCCAAAGACAATTGACCATTATTACTAATTTTATGTGATGAAAATGGCGAATACACTCACGCGGTAGGACTGGGATCTAAGAAAATTTAGAGGGTGGGTATACAAACAATGAACATTTGCTGACATCAGCATTTTCTGATGATGATGTCATCGACTTTTGAAGTACCAATTTTTGCTTCTAGAATTAGCAGAAACATAAAAATAGTAGTTTTAATAGAAAGAGGTTAATCTATAGAAAGATTGTAAGTTATAGTGCAAAAAGTAAAACAGTTTGCTGATGTCAGCAAAACGTTTCTCCTCTCAAAAAACTATTGATACTTTTACAACAAATTTGATCATCTTTTTTTTAACAAGCCTTGGTGAGGCGGTTTTAGTATGTTGCGTTTAGTATGTTCAAAGAGATCCATGCTCTCTAAATATAACCGCATGTGGAACGCCCATGTTCGGTATTTTGACCTGTTCAGCTTTGGAAACTTCAGTGTGCTGTTCATTGTGTCTTCAGATGAGGAAGCTTTCAGAGAAAGAAACACTTAAAAAACTTTTCGTATGGCTATTTCATGTTTCATAATGTCCGAGGCCCATAACCTGTTAGAAATGTTGAGTATAATAAGCATGAATTAAAAAGGGCTAAACCGCTTCAGTTGAACAGAACATAACAAGAATGAGTTAACAACAACAACAGTTAGCTACCACGCTACAATCAAGCCATATAATATGATTACGCAAGGCTACTACGCAGTGGTTAATGTCTAGAGAGTGATCACCATAACAAATACTAATAATGAGTTCTTAACATTCTTTTCCTTTTACCCTCTTGCCTGCTGGAACAAACAATACAGTCTTTTCTTTTTCCTCCTGGCAATTGTTCCATCGGACAAATTTTGCCCTTAATGTCTGGTCTCAAATACTGAGGCCTGATTCGTCTGTTTCTAGCTGGATTCATCAGGCTGTCAAATATCTTCACATACAAGCATAAGCGCTTCATTGACTTTTCTGCTAATACCTTAAATAAAACATGAATTTAGCAGTGCCTTCTGCATCAGTCTTAGCATCATTTGACAGGCCAGCGTCTGGTTCTCTTCTCCATCTCATAAGAATAAACTGTGAATAAGCAAATTTAGAATGATTGTAAGCCCAAATTAGCTGACATTTGTACTTTTTGTCAGCTATATGGTTTTCCTCTCTGACTTTCTGACCATCCCCATCAGCATTAAAAGCAGAATATTTTGTTGAGGTCATCAAGAGTGGCTTTGTCTGACTCTTCTTGTCTCTTATTGTAATATTTTCTTGTATCATTATCATCCATGCGATATGCAAGCTTCCCTCAAACTTTCGACTTTGCATTCACCACTTATTTTGGAAAGCCAGCTTACTGGTTTCTTCTGATGGCCCAAATCCCAATTTCTTTCAATTGTTTGGATAGTTCCAATGAAGTGTACCAGTTATCTGTTGTCAGCTGGTATCCTTGGTGTTGCAAGCCATTCACTAAAGTCATCACAATTCTCTTTGGACCACTTGGATACTTTTTGAAAACAAGCAGGAACAGGATCACTTGGATATTTGATGAAAACAAGCAGGAACATTTGCTTGGAACCGCAGTACAAAAGCACTTTACAAAGATAGTCAGTTGCAGGGCATTACTTTCTCTGTTACCGTGTGACATTGGTCACAGGAAATCACAGGTAGAAAATTTTTTTCACAGGAAATTTTCAACCAAGAATTTACAATTTAACTGTTTTATCTTCACATGAAGTAAGGCAATTTGCAAAAAAACACCAAGTGCCCACAGGAAAAATACATCAAAGCATTGAAAATTATCAAGAATCAGTTTAGCATAGTATTATTGTGCTAGGGTGCTCAAGGGGATGAGCTTCTTTTACACAAAGTAAGCAATTACTAATTGTTAGTATATTTGAGAGAGTTTTTTAGTTTGTCCTGCCACCAGTTCTTTGCAAAACACTACACCTCTGGTTTAAATAGATCATCTACAGTAGATGATGCATAATTTGTCTCAACTTTCTTCTCTTTTAGCGTGGATTTTTTTACCCTTAACTGGAAAATTAATTAAGTACGGTCACTTTGTAATACACTCTATACTACTACTCTGACAATCAATTCAGTATTGCTATCAGTCTTGCTCTTTCCTCTCAACAGCATGCAGGGAAATTTCGGTTCACTAATCAATTCCTTTGCGATTAAAAGTGTAGATTGTTCCTTGGTACTTTTCTCCATGTTTGTTTGTTTCACAGTCCTATGGTCTATGCCCATTTAGCTAAATGGCCAGCCTTTATCCTTTTCGAGAAGTTTCTCAACCAAGAAAAAACAAATTTTGTCGTTGTACTTGCTGTTTGTATATATCACGTTGATTTGTATATAGTTGATTTGAAAAGGTTTTCCTGCTTTCTAGACACACTAATTTTAAAACAAAAATCGCCATAATTGAGAAGGATACACAGCAAGAACCGATTTCCAATAGCATATTTATTTTTGTGAGAATTTCCTGCCTGCACCTCAACCACAATTCGACAGATTCATCTCTCTCATGCATAATGGTTGTTTTTGGAATCAACAATTCATTGTTTGCTTCATTTATCAAGACGAAGTTGCCATTTTATTATTCACGATTGCTACATGAAGCGAGGTGCTTATTGGATGTAAGCGAGTCACTGCACAGGTGTCAATTACATCACCACATTGTGATCCCATCGACAATTGTAAGGGGTGTTTATTTGTGAATCACATCATTACTATTGTTCGTCTTTGTAAAAGGTATAAAAGGGATGGTTTCATAAAAGGGATAGCAACACAAACTATCTAAAAAATTCCCTTTTTTCGAGGAAAGTATTGTGAATTTGGTATGGCTTTTGATCCAAAAGCACAAACTTAGCAAGAAGGATGCCCATGCAGCAAGAGGCAAATATCAACTTCGAAAAGTCTGTGTGCCAAAAGATGGAAAACAGAAGCAAAAATTCTTAACAAAGATATGTCTATCAGAACATGCAACCCTTATGTCAACAGGCTGAACAACCATCTTCGACAAGTTCACAAGATGACAAATAGGCACATTATCGAAGCTATGTTAATGATGCAAAACGACCCATGGACAATGCTGTTCCAGATGGACTGACTGCTCCAAACAAAATGCCTCGTATGAAGAAAAAATACATAGAGTCAACTCAAGCTCAATTCACTATCGAAATGAGAACTTTTGAAGCAAGTGAAAACACAGACAAAGTCCAAGGCACAGATAGTTATTCAGAATCTGAGGACATGGAGGGCGATGAAGAATCACCTATCCTTACAACATCTGTTTCAGAGAAGCAACTTTTTACTGGTTTGAAAGAATGGTTGATGTCTATTGACAGACCTTTGAAAAATGAAAAGGTAGCGCAGATGCACGTTTCTCATGTCATCCATATTAACAGGGCAGTTGAAACAGGAATGGATCACCCAAATTATATAAGGAACTTGTTTGATGCTGCAAAAGTAAAGGAGCACTGGCTCAATTCATTTCTAAACGAGAAACAACCAGGGACAGTTAAATCCTACTTGAATTCGCCCCGGATCATCTGCAAATTTTTAAAAGAATATGAGTTGGTTGTAGATGTAGCGAGAGAGATTGAGAACTTTGAGGTGACAATCGGCAACTGGATGAAATCCTTACAGAAAAGATTGACTATACGAAGGTGGGAGACCACTTTCAGGTTTGTTTTGAGCAACATTGTTTGTTTTGAGCCAAGTTGTTCATTTTGAGTTAAAATGAGCCTTATTATTTTATAGCGACTATTTTATATTTGATGCTTTCTTAAATTTAACATATAAATGAAAATCAATTTTTTTCGCTTTGGCTTGAATATATCTACGTTCGACTCATGTTATTCCTTTTAGATTTGTGATCAAACAGATCTAGTGAGAACTGACAAATGTTATGCTCATAAAAAAGATATCTTGAAACTTGGTTGGCTACCAATTGCAGAAAGACGGGAATTCAACTTTCTTGTCTTTCAAGGCAATTCACAACACCAAGTGGCCTATAATTAATAAACTCGAGCTGCAAACTTGTAACAGAGTACTGCGAAGTAGTAACGTATCTCGTATAAGGCCATCACTAATAGCAGATACTTTTGAAGATGCTGCTGCAAAGTGCTTTAATGCCTTACCTGGATCAATAAAATCTCAGTCTAGCTTTCGACATTTTGTTCCAACTTAAAGAAGCATTTATTTGAAAAAGCGAGCAAGAAATTGGACTAAAAAATATTTTTTCCTCTTTTTTATAAGTATGTAGCTGTTGTTAACTTTTGAACCTGTAATTTGACCTTTGCTTTTAATTAAATTAGTGGATATGCTCGATTGTTCCATTATTATTATTATTATTATTATTCTTATTAGGCATAGAGAATCATGTTTACACATTGGTGCACTTCTGTTTAATGTTAAATCAGCTGTGCACCTGGGGTATACCTCTTTAGCTTCAAAGCCATGTGAATGGAACAGTGAATTTAAAAAAAAAAACAAAAGGAGTACCCATAGAGGAGATTACTTTTTTTATAAAAAAGGACAACCCTGCCTCAATTGAAAAAACTCCCCAGAATGCTCCTTTCACAAAGGATGAACAGAAGGATTTTTTACAGAGACTGCATAACCAGGAACCAAAGGAGCAACCTGTCGAAGAAAATATTTTTGAAAACTTTTCTCAAACATTCTATCATGAAACTAATGTGAGAGAAAGATCGATTTTGCCAAAATCGCTAAGGAGCTTATTTACAGAAGATCTGCATAAATATGAGGAGAAACGGGCAGAGCTACAAGAGGTCTGCTCTAGAAGTCTGCTACAAGAGGTCAAAGCAAGTCACTGGTTTGGGATGAAATCATGGTGGAAAGGATAACTGCCTCTTTAGCACATTATATCCTGCATACTAAAATAGATAAGCAAGCAAAGTCTTTGATATTAAAGATGTGGCAAATCTCAGCCCCTTAATGTCCCTGCAGTACTTTGGGGACAAGAAAATTAATCAAAAGCCCCCCAAGAGTATGAGGAACACCTAAAAGCACTTGACACAAATGTAAAAGCATCAAGGTGTGGATTGATGCTGAATTGAGAGCATCCCTTCTGGGGGCCTCAGCTGATGCCATCTGTCATTGCGATTGCCATGGTGACTCTTTGATTAAAATCAAATGTCCATAGGCACAGCGAAATAAAACCAATATTATGCAGTGTCTTGATGACAAAAAGTTTTTGTCTGGAAAATGATTTGGAATTGAAAAGTACCCATAGGTACTAGACGCAAGTCCAAATGCAAATGCAAATTTACATGATCAAGATTTCTCACTTTGTTGTTTGGGGTCATAATTTTTGCAAAGGACTTGTAATTGCATACAAAGAAGAATTCAAGAATTCAATGAGATTTTTTTGATTGATTACCACAAGAAAATAATTTCGCATGAACTAGTTTCACTAGAGAAAAGTGAAACATTCATGAAAGGGCAAGAAGAAGTTGAAAAAGAAGTTTTTTGCTATTGCCAGCAACAAGAGAGCGAAGAAGACATGATTGAATGTGATAATCCACAATGCAAATTTAAATGGATACATTATAAATGCATCAAACCAGCTCTGAAGCGACCACCAAAAGATTCATGGTATTGTAAGGTTTGCAAGAAAAAGAAATAACTGTTTAACCATTTCAGAGCTTCCTAATTTTTTCATTATGTTTTCTTGTTCACAATACCAGGTGATAAATTAATTAAACTTGAGCAGACTGTCACTAATTTTTTGAAATGTAGTATTCCTCTTGAAGCTTCTTCTTTCTTTCATTTAAATAGGTTTAAGGGCATTGGTCCTTGGGACAAAATCCCATATCGGTTCTGTAGGAGACCTGCTCTACAGAGATCCTGACATTGGCAATCTTTATTGTTGTGTCAACTGATTTTGCATCAAGTTGCCTCTTCCCCTTTATGAACTGTGGAATGATAAGTTCGGCACTGCATGCTACAGCAAAGTCATCAACAAGGGTAAGGCCGCGGTCACACTGTACTTTTCCAAGCATCCTTTTTGCTAATCCGTATTTGTTCTTACATCATGCCACCGGTCACACATGATTTTTTTTAAGGATGCTTTAGTACCCTCAAGAAATTATTAGGTCATCAAAATAACATGCACATTTATAACACGCAGAGTATATTTCCCACCAAAATTTCACTTTTTATGCTTCTTGCTTCGCGCCAATTTAAAATTTCTTTATTCGTTATCATGATGGAGCTACAATCCTCTATCTTGTTTCTTGTCATGGTTTATCGATTTATTGCAAATTCAAGAGCATCAGCTCTTAGCAAGAAACGTATGATGGCAAAGAGAGCTTTTCTTTTGGCCACAGCACGACAAAACTATTTTGTCTCATCAATGAATAACTGCCATGCTTTTTGGATGTTAAAAGAAGCAAGTTTACTTTGAGGAGCAAAGCGTTTCTGGGCTATTGAAAGGCCTCAGCATTGGTTTGATAGACTATGGGCTAAGGTAGAGTTTGATACCCTCGATGATTATTGGAAACAGGAGTTTCGATTTTCTAAACAATCATTCAATGATATCGTAAATATTGTTGCTGGCGATATGGAAAAAAGGGACACCACATTTAGAAAGGCTATACCCATCCACTACCGAACATAAAGAACAATTGAGATTTTGAAAAAATATGATCCACAGCAAAGGACCGCAAAGAATGGAGAAGATTATCAGAAGTAGTGTGCAGAGCTGCAGAAGCAGAAACAACATGGAACCTTCATGTCGGGACTGCATAACTGCAATTATATATATATATATATATTTATACCGATCCAGAAACGTGTAGCCATTGCTCTATGGAGACTTTCGACCGGAAATAGTTTTAGATCAACTGCTGCTGTTTTTGGTGTTGGGAAATCTAGCCCAGTCGATTTAATTAAGCAATTTTGCAAATGTGTGGCAAGGCGTGCAGGCAATTTTATAGGGGTGAAAATTGGTCACGTGACGACTCTTATTGTAGCAATATGTCGGAATTTAAAGAAGAGGCTCTAAAAGATTCCCTCTAGATTACTTTTTTATGATAACAAGCACTTGTCATGCTCTGAAGTCGTAAACAAAACAGTGGCTCCTCTGCAGAGATAATATGCTAATATGACGAACTTTAACCCCCGTATTTACCCCTTAAACCCCAACAATTCCCCGTTCACCATCACTTTTCCAAGTAACCAGACCAATAGCTACCTGAAAATATCCATTTGAATTTCTGCGCACTGAGGTGGCACCTACCGCCACTGTAGCCTGGTCTATAAGGGCGCTCCTTCGCATTCTATGAACCATAACTATGGATGAACCTCGTGCAAAAAGCCTTACGTTGTTTCTCTTTGGTACATGGTTTATTAAAATGACAGAATCTTGTAGGATTTGACAAAATCATTTAATTTTTATATAATTTGTCCTTATATCTAGGAATTCAACTGCCTTCTGTAAGAACTGTAAGAATGCCTGGATCTGCCCCTGCACAATTGGTCTAAGAAAATCTCTTGAAAGCTCTTGTAGAAAATGGTCCAAAAATGGGATTGACAAATTGCATTTATTATATGAGCAGGTATCACTAGCTGTGGCATTCTCTCTGTAAGTTTGCCTTCCACATATCCTGGGTAAGTGAGCAGCTACATCAATATTCTTCACAATGTCTTCTGCCATCTAAAACCAGACACAATTATAATTATCTATCAAATTTCTTGCTGTCTGCAAAGAGGTTTTCATCATAGAAATTTCATTAAGCCCATTAATGATAACAATATGAGCCCCTTGTAATTGTACTGTAGCAGATCTTGTATATCTAAGGCACATTCTGACAACAACCAGGTTAACAATAAATAAAAAATGGGAAGAAGTGAATGCATAAGAATGCATAAGCTTCTGTAGCACTTGTAGACCACTTCCCATCTACGTTTTCCCTTATTGCAAAAATTGCTTCAGCAGTTGCTTCATACATTTTGATGAACTTTTCTAGTCCATCTATATGAAGAACCCATCTTGTTTGGCAAACACCTGAAAGCTTGATGTGCTTACAATTTGGAATATGTTTTTTGACCATTTCTTCTAAAGATAGCTGGGACTTTGGAGATTTGTTGAAAAAATTAGAAACACTTGTGACACTTTTCATCATGTAACGAATGCTTTGAATTTGGCCAGATGAAGCAATGCTTATGTTCAGATGATGAGAAGAACAATGTGTATATAAAGCGAAAGGATTAAGACCAAGGATTTGAGCTGAAACTCCAGAAAATCTACCTGCCATGTCTCCAGCAGCACCATAACACTGGCCTCTGCAGTTTTTGATACCTAATTTGAATTCTTCTGTGATCATGAAACTATTTTGTCTTTTAAAGCTGCAACAGATAACACTGCATCACAATGAATGAATTTTGCGATCCTTTCCAACGTAGCTTAAAACCAAGGGCATATGTTCTTTGTTGGAACAGTCGTTTAATTCATCTGTCAAGATGGCAAAATAATAGGCTTTTTTTACTTCATGCAAAATTTGCTCATTGATGACATCAGCACAAGAAATTAGCTCGTTTTGAGTTGTTTAAGATGTATAGGTTCCATTTCTTGGTGCATCTTCAAAATGTCTCTTTAGAACAACATCTCCACTATCAATCTTAAAATCTAGAAGAGCCTGAAGATTGCCACAGTCTTTGGTGTCATAATATTTTGAATCATCTCTGTGTCCTCTAAAAGCCATATTATGTTGTCCTAATAGAACAAAAGTTTTTACAATATACACCAATTTTTCTCTGTAGGCTTAAATAGTATTCTGAAGTATTTTGTCCAGGATAATATTTATGGGCTTGATTTTATTTCCCATTACTGGAAAATTGTTTGCATTGTCAGCAAAGGTTTTTTATGTACCTCTGATTTGATGTCATGATCATTTAAAGGACTTATCATGAGTTTATTCAGCTTTGTTGAATTGGATCCTATTCTTCTACCAAACAATACACAAGGAAGGCAAAATTCACCATCTAAGATACCAAGGTATGCCAGCCATGAGAATTTTTGAAGCTGAGTTAATTATTCTGTTCTTACCATAAGAATAATGAATTGGGTAAACATACTGAGGGCTTGGTTTCCAAATATTTTTTCAAAAGATCATATATCTGAGGGTCTGTGAAACTACTAACTTTGTCATAAAAAGAGCCAATATCACATAAATGACCTTGCAACACAATCCTCTGCTGTACTTTCTCATTTGGCAACTCCTTTTGACTATTCAAAGCTGTTGTTCTTGATGCAACATCAACTACTAATCCACTGGTACTCTTGGATACAGCAGAGCAGAGGATTTTCATTTGTCTTTTAGAAGAACCAGAAGATGATCATCAAGTCATCAGCTTGTTTTCTACCATAGGACAAGAATTTTGCATCTATATTAGCATAAAACAAAGGCACAATGTGATTAGCACAAATGATTTTCTGCAACGTTGCATAAGAGTATCTAACCTTTTCTATAGGAGACGAACTGGAGTCAAAGTACATTCTGGTTCTATTTGTGGCTTGATAACAGCATTGAATACATTATGAGCATGACTCGTAGGTACACCACGCCACATATCTGGGTAAAAGGAGTGGATGTCTAAACCCAAAACACTTGACAAAGCCATCAGACAGAAAGAAAAGGGCGACCATATCTTATTATGACATTCGTTGAAGGCCTCAAATTCAATACAGTCAACAAAGATCCTTGACTTATTTTCCAAGATATCAGTTACCTCAAAAGTGTTGGCAATATGAAAAAACTCCCACAAAGACTAGAAGTTTTATGACCTATAAGGAGACTCACGAAATGTGGATGTGACACATAATGTTCAGCATATGGAGATAACTCTATTGATGTCAAAGGTCAAAGTGTCAAGGAAAGGTTTTCACTTCCATTTACAACAACTGATGCTGAATTATAAAGTCAGCTTCCATCAGCACTGACCCTAGTAAGAAAGTTGATACCCTGTTGTAAGTGATACTAAAATGTTTAAGTATCACTTACAACATTCATCTTGGCGATTTCTTCAAGCCAAACCAAGGCAGAGTTGCTCCGGCAATACCTGAAAACATTGCTTTTGCAATGCAAGATAACTGTTAAACCCTGACATAGCATCACAACAAGTCTTATGTAGAGATTTTCACCACACCAGTTTCAAATTATACTCAAATATATATATTGTGAAAAGCTTATACAAAATGTTTGATTTTTTATAAAATTTGAACATCTAACAGGGCATAAACAAATGTTATTTAATGTTTGAAAAAAATCTTCTGTTTGAAAAAAATTATGTTCCATATGCAAAAGACATGGCAACAAAAAGATCTATTTCAAACCCTTCTTTGGAATGGTACAGTAATGCTATAGACAATTTTGATATTAAACTATGATTGCATTAAGTAAGTCCATTTGTTGCAATTACCACTATGTTATGTAATTTATATATACTTCTGTATGAAGTGATATTAAATAGACAGGGGAAATCATATCAAAATATTATATTCCATATAATTTGTAATTTGTAAACTCACCAACTGTTTATTGTAAATGAACCAAAGAATAAACTGGAACAAGTTCAATATAAAATAACAACTAGAAAGAAAGAAAATATACATTATAATATGGGCAAATGGGTATCAATAGTTAAAAAAAACAGACATCATCAATGTCTCATCCAGTTAACATTAGAATTGCAAAAAAATAATATAAAAAAAATTTTGGTCATGTGAAATCAACAATCATAGCAACAATGTTTTATATTTATAAAACATTTTAAACTTAAAAGAATTTGAAATTCGGGTTCAGCATGTTGAAATCAGCATATGTATTACTGCACTAAGAGTGTTGTATAAAGGAATTATAAGGTGTTCAGCCTAAAAAAAGATCAATAATACTCACCAAATATAAGAACAGTTTAAGCAAAACAAACAAGACAAGAAATATTAAGCCAAGTGGAACAGATCTGCAAATACAATATGGGAATACTAGAATAATATAAATAAATTGCCTTGAAATGATAAAACAACAACAATGTATATTTAGCATTGTATAAAAATTGCAAATTGTGTACACATTATGTGGAGGGGCAATATAGTATACCTTGTATTAATAAATTATGAATAAATTCTGAATGGTCAAATAATTATTATACTCATTCCAATACCACATAAAAAGATAAAATTTTCTTCTGCCTATATACCTTATGGGGAAAAGGGTTACATAATAAGGTGGAAGGGGGCTACATATGGGGAAAGGGGTTGCATCTGTGTTGAGTCAAATTGCACATTACATTCAGTACAAGAAATTTCAAATGTTCATTCAAATGATCAGAAAATTTAGCATATTGAAAATACTAAGCAGAGAAAGGTCTGCAATTTATAATTTTCTACGAAAAACTTACTAGATATAAAATTTTAGTTAATGAACTGTAATTAATTTGGGAATTGCTTGATAATCGTTAGAAATGACTTCATAAACCCAACGAGTTTCAATCAAGTGAAAGATAATATTAACTATCGTATTAGAATAAAGAGGAAATATCACCTAAACTTAAAATTTAGTTTATTGCAATTCTGTTTGGTGAAACTGTTAAAAGCTATGAAGTATTTGAAGCTTTCAATCAACTTACCAAAATTTGAAATGATTTTATAAATGTATTTCTGCACTAATTTATCTGCAGAAATAATGTGATACTTTATTGTAATTGATAAATTGAACTTTGATTCAATTGGTGAAACAAATATAATATTAACATAATTAATGTGCTTAGAATGCTACATGAAACAGTGAGCACAGTGAACACAGACAAATTAATGTTGTTTACAAACTCATTCAATAAATGTACTTGAAAAAATAATCTAAAGCTATAGTTTTAGGCAGAAAAATAACAAATGTTATGATTTCAGAATAGATAAATTTCTATTAATAAGAATTCCTCTCGATAATAAGAATATGGTTTGGGGGCATTAGCGATAGAATAAAATCCATGAAAATTATTTTTTGAGTTAGAAAAATCATGAGTAAAGCAGAAATGAAAAATTTCTGGCCGTAAACCATATTCAAGCAATAACATTGATGATTCATTATAGTAAGAACAATTAAAAATTATATAAAATACAAACACACCTTCCTGCTCAATCTTTCTCTTCACTCCTCAAAACAATTTCAGGGCGAAATCGCGTCAGCAAAGACAAATTTCGCGGGCCACAGACAGGGAAACCAGAATGGGAAAAATACAAACCATTTCGAACGAGTGGATGGGATATTTGATCTTTATGTAAACAATCAGCCAGAACAAAAGAGATTATCTGACTTTGTTTGACAATTAAGAAGATAACAGATAAACAAATTCCCTCAATCGTTTAAAATGTAGCTAAAAATGTAGCTGCCAAACGATCATGGCTCGCATTAGGGTTAACAGCAACCTAATAATGAAGGTTTGAATTTAAATTCATCATAAAAAATAATCTCTTCACGCTTTGGAAAACTAATACCACCATTAGAATCGCTTCGATGACATATTTCTATTGATGCAATCATTTCTGATATATAACATGTATTTAATTAATTATTTTTCAAAAATCACTGCAATTCAATACTATGACGTCACCATGAAATTACAACCACGCCTAAAAACGACAAAAAACAACCCTAAGAATTTATCCATACAAAAACCTTCAAAATGAGCCTTTGGCCCCTAACATACTCTATACTGTTTGAGAGTTATGACAATAAAGTTTGGAAAGTCAAACAGAAAATGAGGGGTCGAGCCTCTTAGACACTGATTTACAAAAAAAGTGAAAACATCATTAAAACATCAATTCTTAGAATAAAACAAAAACCAATACCACCACTCGAATCGCTTTGATGAGATCTTTCATTTGGTGTTATTCATTTTGAGGTTCAACATGTATTCAATTAGTTAATTTTCCAAAATTCATTTAAATTGAAGACTGTGACGTCACTATGACATGACAGCCACGCCCAATCTGAAAATTAACCACCCCAAAAGATGCCCCTTGCGAAAAGCTTCAAAATGAACCTTTGGCCCCTAACATACTCTATATCGTCTGAGAGTTATGACAATAATGCCTAGAAATTGCAACACAAAATGGAGGGTCGGACTTCCTAAAGCTACTCTATATCATTTGTTAGTTATGACAATAAAGCTTTGAAACTAAATCACAAGATGGACGGCAATGCCTTTTTAGACAGCTACCTCTGTATTGGAAACCGCGACCAATCTTCTATTTCATTATATGCATAACTTAAAATTGGAAATTTTTGCAAATTTATTTACTTTATAAATAACTGCAAATTCTAATCAGGACCCAAACTTGTCTAGTTAATTCAGTTAGAGAATTATATTGTGTGTAAGAAGTTAGATACAGAAAGAGCAAAAAAGGATTGTTTTAAAATTCTCTATAATTATTTAAACACAACAATTCAAAATTTCAACGTACAAAAAGTCTAAACAGAAATATAACATATAAATAGAAACATTAAATTCAAACTGATACGGACATCTATGAAGAGTGAATGAAATTAATATTCAAATAATCAAGAACTTTTTGTCAGATAAGTTATATTTTGAGCATAAACAGGCAGGTAATGTTTTTGTTTTTTCCATTCTATCAACATCTCAAACAGCCAAAAATAAACCCTAAATTTATACTGATATGCAAGTATGAAGATTGAATAAAACTAACATGCAGAATATGAAGGAATGTTGGTCATATAATTTTAAAGAAAACGACAATTTAAAGTTTTTTCCATTCTATCAATATAAATGTCTAAATAGAAAATTTGTGTTTTTTTCTTTCATTTTGAAATTTCATAATTTAAAATATGAAAAGAAACAAACAAACAGCGGAACATTTAAAACAACAAAACTATTACATATTTAACATTGGAACATATTTAAAAAGAACAAAACTATTTATTATTGTTAACAGTCATATTCGGAAAAGTTCCTGAATAAAAATTATTACAAAAGGAGGGAAATTCCTTTCTATAAAAAGGAAATTCCCTCCTCTGCTGCTCTTTTCTTTTCTTCTTGATGATTTTGATAAAAATAGTCATCCCTGGTCTGAAAGAGAATTAGAGAAATAAAAATTGAATATATTGGCCTGTACATTATATTAAAATATTAAAAGATTTATTAACAATCAGAAATGAAATATACCATCTTCAAATAATTTCAATAATTTAAAGAATGATATATTCGCAGCATATAAATTGAAAAATGAACAAATTTTTACTGTGCAACAGTAGGATTTACAATTGTGATAAGATAAATACCTAAGTTCCTTGAGTTTCTTTTTTTCTTTATTCAATAAAATAATCCCCTTGATATTTGTAATATCAAAAATTTTTGCCACAGTTCTTCTCACGTTAACAATTTTTTTTCGAATGGTATTTCCTAAGAGAATAAGAATGTGACTATTAAGTTTTACAATACAACAGTAAAAATTTTTTTATCTAATAAATACTGTAAAATTTGAAACGAAATTCCCAATGCAAAGATTGACCATCAACTACATGAAATTTATTGTAAGCAAAGTCTGTATATAAGTCATTAATTTTTAATGTAAGTTACAAATATTTGAAAGGAAAATACTTGTATATATTTAGTATTATGAAGTAAGCAAATAATAACCTTTTTTTCATTTTTAAAAGATACTGTCACGGTTTCTGGCCGTTCTTCTTGACTTGCAACTTCCATGACTTGCAAATATCTTCTTTTTGAAATTTCGCTACAATGTATTACAAGGAGTCAAATTTTTCAACTATTTATACAACTTTGCACACAAAGAACTCAAATTTTCTAAAACATTTGGTGAAATTGCAAATTCGCCTGGAAAAATTTTTTATAAAGTAACACAAAAATGGTGGCCAAAGCCATTTAAAAGTATGAGAAAATGCAAAATTCCGTCAAAAAAAGACAATATAAATATTTTAGATCTAGTTACAACATACCTTTCCAAAGTAGGAATATAATGAATGCTCTATAATAGCTCAGAGAACAAATTTATTAGAAAAAAATAAACATACCTTGAATTTTGTGCAAAAAAAAATTTTTCAGGACTCAAATGTTGTTACATAGAAATGGCGTGAGCAAAGAGTTAAAACGCGCGAAAAATAATTCCAATTTCGAACGCGATGTATCTTAATGGAATCAACAAAATACTTCCAATGAAACAAAATAACAATAGTAAATCAATCAATCCATAAATGTCCAGTATGTTAAAAGTCCTCATTTAAGTCCAATTATTATGAAAATATAGTTCAATCCATTCAAGGGCCATGTCGCACACGAACAGCACATGAATTCTTCTATCCTTTCAAGTAGGTACATTTTCTTGGTAAATAACGGAGGAAGTCCTATCCTTGAATCATAATTATATCATGAATCTATCAAACGCATCAAAACGTGTAATGAGCGAAAAAATATATATGACACCAAGTAATCAAAAATACATCAAGTATATAGGCTTCTGTACACGCAAACAGTGAGGGTATCCATCATGAAAATAATAGTATGTAAATAGAGACATAAAAGATACTATAAACTAAAATAAATAAGAAACTTACCGAACATCAGTAACTCGATGCCGAAGCAATCCAACCACGCCACGAGGCTTGAACAACCCCTGATAGTTCTACCGATCCATCTGCGAATGATATAAAATTCTATCAACAAACAGATCAACGGCTCACATTCATTTGATCAACAATTCAATTAAGTATTTCCAGTATTACATGATAACCCATTCATGTAAATTTCTAAAGATCGCACAAGCATCTTCCTGATCGCGGCATGCCTCAGAACTAAATGCACCACAATGAACCATAGCATTGAAATTGTTATGCAAATTAGTTCTATAAACTGACTCGCCATAAACGTTCGATCATTTGCATACAATCGATATGAACAAAAGAAATTTCCATTACATTGTTTAAAAATGAAGTTTTAAAAAAATGAACAAAGAGCGGCTCGATTTGATTGTTCCTTTCTCTACCAATAAGATAAATGAGAAACAGTGACAGGCCGACGACTGGGCAGACAGCAACATGATAATTCGTGAATGTTTGAACATTTCAAAATGTTAAAAAATTAAACCTTTATCGCTACACGCGAACCAATACCACCATTCGAATCGCATCAATGAGATCTTTCATCTGATTCAATAAATTTTGATGTAAAACATTTAATTTTTAATTTCTTTTAATAAAATTAAAACCATGACGTCACAATGACATCACAGCCACACCCAATCTAGTAAATATTCAAACCAGCAGATTACATTTGTAAAACCCTTTAAAATGAGCCCTTGCTCATTTTAAAGGGTTTAAAGGGTGAGCCCCTAATTTACTCTTTATACTTCCCGAGTTACGGGAGTAAAGCTTGGAAAGTATAGGAAAAAATGGGCCTA
Organism: Rhopilema esculentum; assembly: GCF_057945365.1. Taxonomy (NCBI): domain Eukaryota; kingdom Metazoa; phylum Cnidaria; class Scyphozoa; order Rhizostomeae; family Rhizostomatidae; genus Rhopilema; species Rhopilema esculentum. Next base: position 1,488,114 of record NC_142834.1, on the reverse strand, counting down.
AATGTATAGGAAAAGCCTATAGGAAATGCACTATATACTGTATAACCTATATACTATATAGGAACTGTATAGTAACTATATAGAATACAGTATTGAAAAGTGCCAAAACTTCAGCCGGTCGTAGTGACGTCATTACTAAGTGTAAACCCAAAACCAATACCACCAATCGATTTGTCTCGACGAGATTTTCGTTTGCTGCAATAATATCCGAGGTACCTCATGTATGACGGAAGTTATGGGCCTAAACGTTTTTCAAATACCGGCCGTTACAAATGTGCCAATTCTGGAACAACTGTGACAGGTACCATACATAACTCTCCCTACCGTGAAAGAACACTAATTTACCGATCTTTTCCACATATTACCCACACTAACACTTGTTTCACAAATAAGAAATGAATTTTTGAAAATGGGCCTAAATTCGCCATTGTGACGTAGGTCTGACGTCACAGCCACGCCCAAATCCTGAACCCAATACATAAAACTGACTGTCTAGACACGCCCTTTTCTATCAGCTATTGCAAGCCAAGGTACCATCTATACAAGCAGAGATATGGGCAAAAACGTCCAAAAATGGCCCATTTTCAACTTTGTGCCAAAATGGCACGTTTTTTTCAACTTTTTTTAGAACAAGCATACCATCAATCGATGCGCCTTGACGTAATTTCTAGTTGTTATTTTATATTGAACTTGTTCCAGTTTATTCTTTGGTTCATTTACAATAAACAGTTGGTGAGTTTACAAATTACAAATTATATGGAATATAATATTTTGATATGATTTCCCCTGTCTATTTAATATCACTTCATACAGAAGTATATATAAATTACATAACATAGTGGTAATTGCAACAAATGGACTTACTTAATGCAATCATAGTTTAATATCAAAATTGTCTATAGCATTACTGTACCATTCCAAAGAAGGGTTTGAAATAGATCTTTTTGTTGCCATGTCTTTTGCATATGGAACATAATTTTTTTCAAACAGAAGATTTTTTTCAAACATTAAATAACATTTGTTTATGCCCTGTTAGATGTTCAAATTTTATAAAAAATCAAACATTTTGTATAAGCTTTTCACAATATATATATTTAAGTATAATTTGAAACTGGTGTGGTAAAAATCTCTACATAACACTTGTTGTGATGCTATGTCAGGGTTTAACAGTTATCTTGCATTGCAAAAGCAATGTTTTCAGGTATTGCCGGAGCAACTCTGCCTTGGTTTGGCTTGAAGAAATCGCCAAGATGAATATTGGAGTGCCGTGCTACAATGTGAGCCATGTCATTTATGAAAATGTTTGGTTTGTGTTTCGACATGCAAAATGTCTATATAAACTCTTGGGCTTTTGCCTCTAAGAAGGAATTTAACAGCATAGATTGCCACATAGATTAACAGCACTGATAACAATTTAACAGCATACCACCATTTTGACAAGCCACCATCAGCCAACCACACGAGCATCCAAACATTTTTTTAAACATCTTGTTGAACTTTTTGTCGAACAAGTTTTGAATAGGCTAGGATCACAAGTCAGATTATGGAAGAACCCTTTTCCCATAGTGTTTAATAATACTGCTATCACAGTTCAGTTCAAATTGTCACTTAGAGGTTTCATTTCCATTTCTTGAAAACAGCTCAAAGATTGACGTATGCCTAGTGTTATTTGATAGAGTACATGGGTCAAATATTAGCTCCTAAGCCGTCAAAACGAATAACTTGTGAAGGAATTGTCAGGTAGGATAAATAGTGAGACAATAGAGCAACTGGCTCTTTAAATGAAAATAAACATCTTTTGAACCAAGTGAAACCAGACAACCATAGTGAAACTAGTCAACCTTAAGATCAATAAGAGATCTCAAAAACAAGGTAAAAATAAAAATTTGTTGATAAGTGGGAAGCAGCCACTGGATTATTCATTGACTTTGATGAATACGGTAGGGCTGTTTTTACTCAGCATGCCAAGACGGAAAACTATGAGAACACAAATAGCTTCGTTAATGACCGATTTGATGCGTTAGACAATTACTAGAGTACTTTTCTTCATAGATTACAATCCCTTGTCACCATTTCTTCACAGATCTAATGATCCCTACATTGCTACAAATGCTCCATCTTCTATTAATTTTTCCTTTTCGAAATATCATTGCTATGGTGTCTCTAAAAATCCTAGTCCCCCTGACGATCTTCATAACTGGTCTTTAGACTCAATAATGTTGTCAGATATTGAGAAGTTCCTTGCTGGTAATTTGACAAGCAAAGAATGTCACAATACAGTCCAGTAAGCGAGTCAAATAGTTCAAGCTATATCTTGCTTCTAGCCTGATGCCATGATTGGCTCAGCACAACATAAACTAGCCAAGTGGCTTTCTGAAGTTTTTTGACCCCGTTCTTCAAAAATGTAGCTGTAGCTTAAATGGAATCCAGGTTAGCCATTTTACATGTATATTTGGTTGTTTTTTACTCATCATCTCTTCTCAGTTTGAAATTAATAATTGTAAAGCTGTACCTTCTGAACATAGCACAGCTCATTCAAACCATGAAGATTAAAATAATCAAGATTTTCAAACAGAGCATAACTGATTTTTCATACTTTGCAAATGAATGTAAAGAATCAATTTATTTGTGCTTCAAGAGGAAATATAGAGATAAGAATTATTCTAAATAACAATCTAATTCTCTTTGATCCCATTGAGAGCATGTTGCATGTAAATAAAAAGACTATCAAAAATATTATTTCTTTAATTTTTAGTAAATTTTTGAATGCACAGTGGAACAATGCAAGAGACAATTTAAAACTATGCTTAGCGAAAAAAGCCAATGTGACAAAATCAGGAGCAGAATCTCATACATTGCCAAAATGCAAGTACTTCAGTCAATAGCAGTTTCTGTAACAGAAAATTACAAACAAAGAGACAAGAAGCAATTTTGCTTTTTCTGGTACAGTTGCTGCCAGGTCTGCATTGTCACACGCCCAGAAAGTAAAACACCAGAAATACACTGTGTTTATAACTCAGACACTTTAATACAACTAAAACATAAGAAGCATACTAGGCCCTAACCTATTCTAAAGCCTTACGACAAATGACAGAGTTTCGCATCAATAGCTTCCCCTGTCTCCATCCAACTGACTCTACTTAAACAACAACTTCTATATATGTACGAATGGAATCTAAAGTTAGCAATACACAAAGATTATGGTAACTAACCGATAACAAGTAAAGGAAGGGCTAGGTTAAATGATGCCATGCAACGCAAATATATCTAAATCAAAAGTTTGCAAAAATGATAGAAAACTACGCAAATGTTAAAATAAAAATATAAGGTCGATAATGAGTTATCTATGACTAGGCCTAAACAATGCTGGGAATGTCCTGCTCTAATAACTGAAAAAATGGAAGGGGCCGTTGCTAACATAGACAGTGCTGTGACGGGAGGTGTGACGTACAAATGAGAGGTATGCCACAGGTGATGATATGCAAAAAGAAGATAGAGAAAATCCTAACAATGATAGGGCTAAGAGGTATCTAACAAAATGGCCTGACTCTACTAAAGAAATTTGTGACACACCTCCCTCCTAAGATTAATTATTATCAAAGATAAATTATCTTATACAGAAATGTTAAAAGTACTTATCAATTGAAAAGTCTAGTTCAATATCTTGCATTGAATTCTTCCAGAAGATTGTCAGGAACAAACTCTGGATCGACGCATTGAGTATGTCCATCATAAAATTCAGCCAAATAGCCCGTAACCAGTCTTTGGCCTAGACGCCTCAAGCGTAATTTGTCATAAACCTTCACAATATTTTCAGGTTTGCCATCAATTTCTTGAGCCATCTTGATCTGTTCCATGATCCCTCTTTTGAGTTTTCTTGTCTTCTTCTTGGGCATTATTATTTTGACGTTGTTCTCTACAATCACTTTTGCAACTTCATACAGTCCAATCCACGGATTATGGAATTTATTGGAAGTGCGTTTCTTCACCATGAAATCTCTTAACCAAACTTTGTCTCCAACTTTGACTTTCAGCTCTTTGATGTTTTGATCATGGTGAATATTCTGTCGCAGCTGTTCTTTTGATACCAATTCCTTCACAAGGGTGAATGCTTACTGTCATTCAATTTGCATTGTCTTGATGTCTTTGCAGAACTTTGCAGAACAATAGAAATGAAACTTTTGGAGGTTTCGAAGCATAGATCTTCACCGCGTTGAAAAGCGCCCTGTTAAGATGCTCATTCAAGCCATTTGAGGATGGTCGGAAAGAACAAGTGAAAATTTCCTTTAGCCCAAGCTGTTTGCACAATGCCTTCACTAATTTGAAGTGAATTGACTACCTCGGACCGAGAGAAGTCCTTCTGGGCACCCATAACAATGAATGAAGTCACACATTCATTCCACTGTCTCTGGTTCTGTGTCTTTTACGGGGTACACCAAAGTCCACCTTGTAAAATGATCTATTAACACCAATGCGTACTGGTTTCCTTGATCTGATTTCCGCAAGGTCCGACGAAATCCATAGCAACAATCTGAAGAGGCCTTTCTGTTTCGATTGATTTTATAAGGGTTTTGGCTGGTTTTGTAGACTTGGAGCATGCACAATCTTTGCAGTGCCCAATGTGGGGTTAGATATCAGACTTCATCGTAGGCCAGAAATAGGACATATGTATCTTTCTGTAGGTTCTGAAGAAGCCTGGATGCCCTGAAAGAGGGCCGTGGTGGAAATTTACAAGCAACTGTTCAACCATGGTCTTTGGCACGATGATCTGCTCTCTGTTCTGTGATAAAATGTTGGTTGTTCTCCCTTTCAAATTTTGCCGCCAGATTTTTATCTTTAGGTTTTAAATTGTTTGTCAGAGATCTGATCCACTGTCCAGCATAGTTGCTTTCTTTCTGCTTCCGACTAAAGTCCTGTAATGAGATTTCAAAGAAATTCTCTTCTCCCTTTTTGAGGGTACCTCAAGAGGGTGTCAGTGTTTGAATGGAGTCTGCCAGGGCAATAAACAACAAAGTCATAGGACTGAATCTCGCTGATCTAATGTGCGAATAAATTGTTTGAAGCATTCATGGTCTTCAGCCACTTCAAAGGTCTATTATCAGTAACAACAGTGAAATGTCGACCATACAGTTATGGATAAAAATGTTTTAAACTCCAGACGATACCTAAGGCTTCTTTCTGAAGGACAGCATACTTGAGCTCTCATCCTTTCAGTAAGCAACTGGCGTAGGCAACTAAAACGTCTCCATCAGACATGTTTTCAGCAAGCACTGCATCTATAATCACAGGCGTCTGTATACAATTTAAATGCCAGGTTGAAATCTGGACACCTCAGGATAGGGGCTGTTGTTAAACCCGACTTCAGGTCTTCAAACGATCTCTGTTCCTCTTCTGTCCAATTGAAAATCCTCATCTTTTTCGTTAATTCTGCAAGTATCTTTGAGCCTTCTCCAGAGATTATGTGACAAAGAAATTTCACAGACTCTTTCATCCAGTGACATTTCAATGACTTCAATGTCAGGCCAGCCTTACAGATTCTTTCCAATACCAAGTCCAGTCTTCGAAGGTGCACTTCTCTGGTGGGTGCAAAAACTACAACATTGTCCAAACCATGAACAAGGCAGTGTGACCAGTATAGTCCGGATAGAACCAAGTCCATCAGCCTCTGAAAAGTAACTGGGGCGTTAGCAAGGCCAAATGGCATAACTCGAAATTCCCAGTGTACATTGTGAGTAGCAAAGGCAGTCTTTTCCATGTCAGCTGTTTTCATAGGAATCTGCCAAAAACCAGATTGAAGATCAAGGGTTGAAAACCAAGCTGCGTTTCCAAGGGCATCAAGCATTTTGTCTATTCGAGGGAGAGTATATGCCTCTTTCTTTGTCTCTTCATTCAGTTCCTGGTAGTCCACATTTGGTTTCTCTAACAGTAGAACTGGACTGCTCCAAGGGCTGGCTAAAGCATTTTCTGCATCTCCTTTGCAATTTGCTGTCTCTTTGTCTCTGTTTTTGTTAATAACGAGACAATAACCTTTCTCATCTTTCCCTGCGCACAAAAATACCATTTTTGGACCGTTTCCTTACATGCTATACAAAGGTGTACAGTTTGGCTTATAAGTGATTTTGGTGCCCTTGCATGCAGTTCTTGACACTTCAAAACAAAAGACAACATTTTTGTGGGATCGCGTAAAGAAAGAAAGGTTTTCCAGCTCCCTGTTCACCGATGCATGCAGACTTTCTCCCTCCACCTCAGAGATCATCCCAATAGTTTCAAATCTGAAAGCAAAGTTTGGTACATTAAATATCAATTCATGCATTTAACATGTAATATTAAGGTTTGGGAAAAATACTGGGAAGACTTCTCCAAATCTATTACAAAGTTCGTCTAAAGTTGCTATCTCCTCCTGTCAATCTCCATTATTAAGGTTTCCTTTTTGGCAAGGCTCTCTGTGATCTTTTCTTTCAAAGTTTCCAACAAATCACTCGGCTGTATCCCTCTGCAGGAAAGATAAGAATAGCTATCAATAATGTCTAATGCTAGCTCCCAAAAGCCCCTTACCTTCCACATATATTCTAGAGAATCAGTTGTAAAGTACTATTCTAGAGTACCTTCAAACTTGGTGTAGAGATTAACATTGTCCACAGAACCAGAATTGATGCTATCAACAACCTCCACAGGAAACGTAACATAGCCACCACCTTTGTCCCCTGCAAAACAACCCATATTTCATTGTTAAACATTGCAGGGTCCTTTTCTCCAGGCAAAGCATTGAAAATGTCAACAAGAAAGTGTTGCAAATCATAAATTCTAATGAAGGGAAGCATCTCAGTGTGTTCAGAGGTGGCTATCCTTTGACATTAATCCACTCTCAACACGCTCCTCTGCTACATGCACAGATTTGTCATTTTCAGAGGAAGCCATTTTGCTCTCTGAAGGCCAGAAATTACAGTCTAACTTAGACAAACAAGATCTTAAATCCCTTATCTTATTTGTGCTGGGCCGTGCCAATGCTTTTATGATGATGGCATCTGACACTTAAATTTTCCTCTCTGCATACAGCCCAGCTTCCTCAGTTGCTCTGTGAAAAAGCAATTTATGCACTCCAATTAGTTTTACAATACTTCTGATTGCAAATGCTTTGCATTTTAATCATTAGAATTACCAGAAAGAACCTATAATGTTAAAAAGAGTCCAGGCTCTTGCCCTTAGAGACTTCTGACAGACAGAGGAATCGGGATCAAGTCAGCTCCTTCTCCTTCTTTTCCAATTCCTGCCTCTTGGTTGATATTTATTTTGCTGCCTCACCAACTCTTTTGTTCAATGCCAAAACTCTGTCCTCTCCAACTTCTTCTGGCAAGGTCTCCATTTCGATATCCATCCAAATTTCCTGCACGCGATTCCATAATTCCAGCTCATCAAGGTCTGTGTTGAGTTTCTTTACTACCCCAAGCGACTTATAGTGGCGAAGCTGACCGAATTATGATGGTCATGCTCCTCAAAAAAGGAGAGAGACTTTGGGGTCTGGGGGCGTAGCCAAAAGGAACATTTTTTAAGGGCCACGCCCCATAGACTCTTGGAAAAGGAGGGAAACGCCCTTTTTAGTATGTATGAATCAAAATATTTTTGCAATCAACTATCTGTCAATGACGTTAACTTGTAAAGGACTTCTATACTCCCATCTCCAACTGCTAAGCATTTTTTGACAAATCTTAAAGATGATGCTTGGAGAAAAACTATATCTACAAATATTCATGATACTTAAATTTTTATCAATAACTAGTACTATCAATAATTGACACTTTTGATGATGCTTCTGAATTTAGATATAAGTTGCCAGGCAAGATTAGTCCTCAATGATTGGTAGGCACTTCTCTGTTTACAGTACAGGGATTTCAGGGACTTAAGTTTCATAAAATTTCATACTGACTTTAGTTTATAAACTGACTTTATACAAATCTAGTCAAAGATATTAAGGGCAATATAATTTAGGCTTTACAAAAGATTTTGCTCCCTGTATTGAAACTTAAGGCGTGCCTAGAATACCATTGAATTAAGCTCAAGCCCCACGTCAAGGGTTTGCCTACTGCTTGATTTTCCATTTTTTAGCAGAAGGAACCCCACAGGCTTTCTAAAGAAGACATATCAAAGAGAGGTCCACAAAGAGAGGTCAAACACAACAGTTTGCTATTTGGGACACTCTCCTTCCAATTCTTAAAAAACACTGGGTTTACCAAATCAAGAAATTCAAAACTTTGACAGTCTGCAAATCTATCATTCAGCATAGCTAGTGTACTGTCAATGATTTCAAAGAAAAGCTGCTTGTAATTTGGCCTTCTGTCAGACCTTGAAGTAGGCAATCCAACCAAATTAACTGTTAATTCATATACATCATCAAATGCAACATCTGTGCGACAATCAGACAAAAAATCTGCAAAAATCTTAATCTTGCTCACACCAAAAAAGAACTTAGTTGACCTGTTTTGCAGAAGGCTAAACAATATAGATGATTGCTTAAGAATCTTGTCAAAAAAACATAACAAAAAGCAAAATTTAAAACTACTAAGGTACTGTAATAGACCACTTGCTTGCATCAAAGTACTGTCATCCCAGCTTGGCGGCTCCTCGACTATCTCCCCTAAAGCAGTAACAAGCAATTCATATTTCTCAAAAATGACACCTATGGTCTGTGGCCGGTAATACTATCTTGTTTCTCCTGGGCTTGGAATATCAATGCCTTTTGTGGTTAGAGCAGTTTTCCTTTTTGAGCTAAGGCTTGTTAAGTTACAGAAAGCACTTTTGCTGGCAAAAAATACCTTGACAAATGGACAATGAAAAAAATATGCAAAAGGATAGTCTTGACGAAGAAGAGTTTGAACACCACCAATGTGCCAGGACATGACAGTTGCACCATGATATGTTTGCATAACAATTTTTCCTTCAAAGACTCTCCATATTTACTTAAAATATTCTTTACAATAGCAGTTATTGCTGGTGCTGACCTATCCTGACTTACATTAACAAATTTCAATAGCTTTTCAACTATTTCTCCCTTACGATCAAGACATACAATAATATTCAGCTGCTCCTTTGTTGAAACATCTGTTGTTTCATCAACTTGCATGGACAAGAAAGTGCAGTGTTGGATCTCCTTGTCAATCTGGTCCTGGATCACAGAGTCTGTACACTCAATAAGATCATTCTGGACATCAGAAGAAACACCCTTGAAAACCCCACCTGAAGATGCCCTTTTGGGATCGGCTAACCTCCCATGCAAACGATGTTCAAGAATGGAGTCAAAATTCGCAAGGCACTCAAGAAGCTCTAGATAATTACCTTTATTAAGGCTACCTTCTGATTCATTGTGGCCTCGGAAAGAAAGCTCTTGCTTACCCAAAAAGAGAGTAGCTTCACTTAGGATTTTTAGCATTTCCCTGTTTTGCCTTACCTCTTCGTTGTGTCGGTCAATTTCCTGCCTTCTGGCCCTCCAAAGTAGCACGTCAACTCTCTTCGCAACATCGAATGTCTTCCATGTCTTATAGGCCTCCAAATGAGACTTGGCTTTCTCGTGCTTCTTGCAGTCCGAGAAGAATCCTTGCATGTTATTATAACCTGTTTCAGTCCATATTTTGGACAATTTGGACTGAAAAAGCAAACAAGGCCAACAGAAAAGGCGTTTTTTACATTTACTTCCACACAGCCAATCTTTCTTCTCATACAAAACTTCTTGAAACATACGGTCTCTTGTCTTGATACCAAATTTCGGGGTCTGCCTTTGGTTAACGATTAACTTTTGCTCAGCCACATGTCTTGATGCAAATGATTTCTGCAAGAGTTGATCAAAAATATCTCTCTCAGAATTAGATTCAACTGAATTTTCCCACTCCATTGTAGCGACGTTTCACAAGATATCTTGGTTCACAAGGCAGACTTAAGGCAGATTTAGGTTGGTCATGCTAAAAAAATGAGCATGACCTGGCGTCCCGAACGGGCTAAATAAGGCATTAGAAAGATCAATTCAGCCAATCAAATCATTGCTATGTTTATGATTATAATGACGAGGTCATGCTATTCCAAATAAGCATGACTTACCACAGGGATACCGATTGAAAAGTTATTGGAAGAACTCATGAGAGTTGCACATTTTCGTTGAGAAACCCTGTGGCAGGTGATGCTCTCCAGAATGAGAATGACTTACCACAAAGGACCAAGGTGGGGGACGGCAGTAGTATAATGAGAATGAAAATTGAAAAGGTTTGTAATTTTTTTGCCAATAAAGGAAAGTTTTATTCGTTATGTTAAATAACCTTATCTCTGAAAATTCTTAGTCATGCTAAGCATGACCAGCATGACCGCTAGCTTCGCCACTGGTGACTTATCATATTCCTCTTTTATGCCTTTTTTTTTGCAAAGCTTTTTTTGTGTGGCATTTCAACCAATCTAATCTCAACCTAAAAATATACCTCTTTTTTGGAAGTAAAAATATGCCTCTAAGAAATAATTAATTTACGCAGTTTCTCCGTTAAACTCTTTTTTGAAACGTACTATGAGTAGGGGGCTTTACAGATAAAGATGCAAGGTGAACCTTCTATGCACCTCTCAATGTTAGTTTATTCGTAAGTTGTAAGATTAGTCCATTTTATATGAGATCAACATCCTCTAATCTCTTAACCTTAGTTAAATCAACGAAACAATCTTCAGTAAGACCTACCTTTATTATGTAGTCTACTGCCGCATTCATTCTATGAAATCGTGTGATGCGTAACAATTGCCCAGCATCAACGAGAAGATGAGAGAAAAGACTTTTCAGGCCAGACCAAGTAGTTGAAAACCTGCTTGCACTTCTCTCACATTGATTTTTTAACGAAAAACTCTCTTAACTTGTTCCTTATGCTCATTCTTAATCTTATTCATGCAAAAAAGTATTTATTGTCTATAGTTTGGAAGTGCCTGAGAAAAGATTGAAGAACACTTTGGCCTAAGATCACCATCGTGTCAGAAAAGATAAAAAATGATGATCTTTTAAAAAATTTCCCTGAAACTAGATAAAATTCAGCAAACAACAAATAAAGGATAAAAATAAACAGAGGTTTATCTTTCTTTTAAAAGCATCTGTGATCTTTTGCAATAATTCTATGATTTTATACTGAGTTTTGAAAATTACTCAATTTTCGAAAGTTGCGTGTTGCGGTCTGTTTAATGGCCAAATATTGGCTGTTCTTATTTCCCCAAAACAATAGGGGTAACGGTCATGATTCTAAATAGTTTTGGATACAAATACACCTAAGATATTTTGTTCATTCTGAACCCCCAAGAAAAGTTGTGCAAATACATTTCTGTTAGCCCCTGATAATAAAGTGCCCTCATCAAAAACCTCTCAACAGTTATACCCAAGGTTTTTTGCTTCTTCTAAACCCCAGACAAAGTTTTGGAAAAAAACTTCTGTTAGGCCTTGTTTATTTAATTCAATGTTTTAAAATATAGAAAAATACATTGGAAAACCAAATCTGTGAACAGCACAAAGTTCTCACAAGTGAGCCACACACCATTGTCATGATCTTAATAATGGGTTGAACAAAAAATGAATCTAGCAACATTGTTAGAGAACTTTACGTTCAGTACCTTCAAAAGAGCGCTAAATGGGTTCAGAAGATAAGGAACCTTTGGAAAACCTCAAAAATAAAATATGAGAAGATTTGATAGAAGCCCAGAAAAGCACCTAAATCTGGTAGCGAAGCCAATCTTAGGGAGTTTTAGGCCCAAATTTTCATCAGAGGGGCAGTAGGGTGGAAAGCAATTCAAAAGAATTATCTTTCAGTTTTACATCCAGTTCTTTATCAGAGGGCTGGTAGGGTTGAAATCATTTCAAACAATCTATTGATCTGCTTATTTAAGACTTTGAAAGAGTTCAGCTAGACAAATGCCATTAAGGGAGAAAATAAGAGTACTCATTGCTGTTATTTTGAAGTGAAGGGGCTAGGTAACTGAGATTTCAAACCTTATCTAAGAAGTAAGGGTGGATGGGAGGTCTGGGAAAAGTTCCAACTCATTCGGGCAAGAAACCTAGGATCATAAATCCGTGGGATATTGGACCAATTTTGATAGTGGAGCTCATTTGAATATAAGCGTATAATAATTATATGTAGAAGGGAAATAATTACAATTATTTAATTAATAAATCCTGTTGTCTGTAAATTATTTAATTCTTGTAAAAACAGAATTTAGGTACGAAAAATCTGACTTTAGCAAGTAGCCCATTCACTCTTGCTAATAGCGTTGCATGGATCGCTGTATTTGCCTGTATTGCTCGTTTCCCTTGTTCTGCAGTTGGACGAGTTGTAGCTTGCTCCTGGATTCTTGCTCGTGATGTCACATCAAAAACTTCTTCTTTTCTGCTGGCCACATCCAAAATATTGCAGCAGTCAAAGCTTCTGTGATTTTGCAATCCACAACTGTTGGCTTTTCTTGATGGTTTTTGAGCAGTTGCCAAATTGTCCCACCTTGCTCTCCAGTCATTATCAGCTTCACTTCTTCTCTTGAGCTGGGTTTGATCTGATGAGACCCCCATTTCATCTTCTGGTAATTGGTTTCTATTGGTGTACTGCCTGAGATTTTCCACCAGCTCCTCCAATTCCCACTCCTCCCAGTTATTGTCGTTTTGCATCAGGGCGTTCTCTATTGGACCCAGTTTATCCATCAGGGTGTAGACGAAGCTTTGTGCAGTCTCAAGTTTCTTCACTGTAACCAATGCCCTTACGATCCTGGAAAGCTTGTTAAAAAAACTGTGAACTTCTCTAATCTTGTGGCTATTGGTGATTGCAGGCAGGTTCTCCATTTCTTTGATCAGAGCTTTGTGAATCTTAATGTCTCTGCCTTAATTCTGTTCAAGAATCTGCTTGGCTTCTCGGTATCCACCCTCACTATGGGGCAAACCAAGTATGTCCTGCTTTGGTTTCCCAGATACCAACTCGAAAAGGGTGCAAACACAAATTAAAACCAAACGCAGTTTGCACCTACATCACATCCTGACCCTCTTGTACTTCCATATGACCAAGAATTTGATGGGGGCAGTCCTGAATGGTATCAAGATGTTTCTGATGAAGAAAATTCCAGTGGCTAGAATGATTCAGATACCGAAGATGAACCACCATTACATGAAGACAGGAAATTCATTGTCTTTGAAAGTTGTCTCATGAAACTTTTTGCAGTATGTATGTTCTGCCTTGCACCATGTTACAGTCTCAAAAAAGTTGTTTCTGGTACATTGCTGATGATACATGCAACTTGCATCAATGGGCATAAAAGGATCTGGAACAGTCAACATTTTCTCAGTGACATACCAATGGGTAATTTTTCTTGTTGCTGCTTGCACTTTTTTTCTGGATTTTTTTTCTTTTTTCCACAATTTGCAGATTCCATGTATTTCAGAAAGGACATACAACAGAATACAACATTTCTATCTTGTCCCATCAATTTTCGAACAATGGGTTATAGAAAGGCTCAATTTCATTGAAAAATTTCTTCAAAAAATAAAGTTTTGGGAGGTGATGCTAGGATGGACTCTACTGGTTTCTCTGCAAAATATGGGAGCTACTCATTAATGGACTAATCTTCAAACAATTCAGTGTTCAAACAATTCAGATTTGTGAAAATAATCTAAATTCATATATTGTTAAAGATATTTTCTTGATCTTTTTTCATTATCTTGTATTATGCTAGCTTCTTGGGCATTTTTGTGATTACTGATTACTTTTTAGATGAAAACTCAACATGATGATGGCATGATATTTTCTTTAAAGGCTGTGTGATTCTGATGATCCTGATTAAGTGCTGACATTCAAACCTCCAATTTTTGTTTTTGTATTTACAGCTTTTTTCCACTTTAGACTTGTTGCCCTTTTTGATAAGATGTCCATTACAAAAAGGACAAAATTTAAATACTACAATAATCAATCTTCATTTTTGATAAAAATCTCTATTTTTAGAGCAATGAAGTTGGTTGTTCCTGCAAGATGGAGTTAAGTGGTCTGAAACGAGCACTGGCTGATATTGAGAAACTGTGAGTCAGCTTTGAGACACTTGTGACAGACAGACATGCCGGTGTTATAAAGTATATGAGAGAGGTGCACTCTACAAAAAAATCGCTTTGATGCATTCCATGTTGCCAAATGTGAGTCAGAAGCATTTATCCCTCTTGTATTGACACCACATTCTGACATATTGATTGATGTCATAGCAAATGGGGGAAATTAAAGAATGAAAGTCAACTGAAAAGGCACTACTTGAATGGTCTGCAGTGCTACCAATAACTGGCTACAAAACGGGCTAACAGGCCATCAGGACTAGCACCAAGGAAGGGAACTTAAGTATTGATCCACATCTCTGTTTCCACAACATTACTTCTTGTGGCCATCATATATGCTCTTCTTGCTTGTGGTTTTTCCTCTACCCTATATTCCATATACATGGTTTCGATATGCTTTGAAAACTATAGATTATTGGAAATCCATTTATGCATAGACCATGCATATTTATTCCCATTTCCAGCAAGAATTTGTTCTCCAAATATGAATGGCAGCTTGCATTTGGAGGCTGTAATTCAAAGCAGCCTATCATTAAACCATAATCCTCATAAATTATTTTCAGTGTCATCTTCCACATGGACTGGTCATTTTCTTTACAGCTTATTACCTGTAGATCCTTAACAAATTCATTTATGTCCTGATCGTTTGGCCTTTCTCTGAAATTTACAGGTCTAGGCACCCAGTTAATAATCCTGTCCTTGAAGAATTTCTTAGATGAATAGTTCTCCTCGTGAATGGTCTTTGGGTTTTTCTTTCTCTTTTCCCCTGTTTTCCACACACATGACTTAGAAGTGGAAGGAGAAATCACAGTGTAGCCATTATTCTTTGCAAAGTCAGTGATTTTTAAAAGAAGTGCAGCAGTATGGGCACATCTTGCAAGTGCTGAGGCTTTACAATTGCATTTAGCGAGCTGAACTGATCCACTGATGCTTGACAGACCAATAACAACATTTAATGGCACATCATTCTTCATTGAGTGGTGCACAAGGGCATGTACAAAGTAGGAATCCTAAATTTTGTTGTCTTAAATGTCACTTATGAAATCAATTTCCATCAAATTCATAGCCATCTTCACTGTTGAAATGTGTTTTGAATGTGTTCCTAATTTCTTTAGCTTCAAATTTGTACCTGTTCCCTTGACTGTGCTTTAAACGATGAAGGGCATTCCCATCATTTTCTACAATAGCTCTCCAATCTCCTGGGTGAATATTTCCTGTGCTGTCTTCATTATCAATGAAGCCAGCAGGGGTGTGATTAGCTGTGTCTGTCAGCCGAAGATAGTTATGAAGGCATACAACTGCTTTAATAATTGTCTCTATAGTATTCTGTCCTGCTCTTATTGGGCGACGGAAAATTCTCCATTTGGCAGACATTATACAAAAGGTATTTTGTTCTAGGTGCTCAAGAGTGCTGATAGTTGTATATTCTTTGGTCTTCAATTAATTCTCCACCAGGATATGATTTCATTAGCCATGGTTTCACAACAAATATGTCACCTACGATAAGTACAAATGGCATTGAGGAGCCTCCTACTTCCTCTGCATTCGGCACTGACAACAAATTGTCCTCGTTAATTTTTAAAGGAATTGTTAATTTTTTTTTATGAATTAACTTACTTTTAGGAATTAACTTCCTCTGAAATTTAAAGGTCTATGATCACAGTTCTGTTCTTGGAGAATTTCTTAGAAGAATAGTTCTTCTCGTTAATGGTCTTTGGGTCTTTCTTTCTCCTGAAATCACTTTCCATCAAATTCATTCTTTTTCTAAGCGGTTTTGCAGTTGCTGTATAACCAGTATTGCTTTTGTCGTTGCTGTCTTTGTCATTGTTTCCTGTGGCAAACTGTGAGATGGACTCGACTAGGTAGTGGTAAACATGGCCATAGTTAGACATATTCGGTATGTCACAAGAAGGAAAGCTTTTCCAATCTTCATCAGGAATTTTCCAAACTGCTGGGGCATCTTCGACTTGTAAACTTGATCTTTTAATATCGTACCTTTTTCCATCATCAACCTAAGGGTCTATTCCTGCCTTTGTCTCAATAGCACCCGTCACTCTGTCTATCAAATCTTGTTTCTTTCCCGTCCGCTTTACACCATGACATTCGAGCCATTGTTTCAACTCTACCACATAATACTCTGCTGGATCTTTAGAAAAGCATGCACCAGGAATATTTTGTTCAACCAAAATAACATCTTCCATAGCCAATGTAACCCGAAAGGATCAATGCTTACAAATTTCGCAAGCGAGTATTCACTGAAACATATATGATTGGCGTGTTGTTTGTCAGATCTTCGATCCCATCACACATTGGGTCAAAATACCTGAAGTCAATTGAATAAAGCGCTATTACAATTCACAGCAAATGGTCAAACTTTCTGTTAGGAACCAATAAAAGATCTCTTGAAATTTGGAGAATATATTGATGCTAGATGCTGCATATTTGAAAGCCATTATAAGGAACTTGTGGATATGATAGTTTGCGATGCAAATTCAAAAGAATGTATGGTACATCAATGTAGGAAATGCCCTGGTATTGAAGGTCTCAATTTTTATTTAACTGGCAGATTCACTTTGTGATGCAAATTCAAAGGAATGTATGGTACATCGATGTAGGAAATGCCCTGGTATTGAAAGTTTTCATTTTTATTTAACTGGCATGTTCACTAGAAACAAAGAGCACAATGAACATGAAAATGGTGATAACTCAGACGATGATGAAGAGCTTTGAGAAATGATTACCTAGAAGCATCAAAAATGACAACAACATGGACTCATTCTCAGATCTATTTATAAGATGAACAAAACTTTAAGGAGGCAAATATGGGATTACACCCATGCATTCGCAAAAACAAAACTAACATGAAAAGTTTCAAGTAGTCTACAATCTTTTCGTGTTACCCTTCCGTTGAGACATACAATTTGTGAGCGTTTTTGGTAAAAAAATGCTTTCTTTTGGGACAGAATCGAAAATAATGAGCCCACGCAAAAAAATTTGAGATGTGAAATTTTAAATTTTTCTGTGTGGCCTATCTTATTGGCCCCCTCTGTCTAACTCTAAAAGTTTTCGCTGTTCTTGATGCTTCAAATCGTTAAGAACTATCACATTCTCAAGGTTTTTGGGTAAAAAATTGCTTTATTTGAAATAGAAATAGGAAGAGAAAACCAAAGCTTTGGTCATGTATAGTCCTCTTTTCTAGCAGATTAATTGCTAACGGCATATTTGTGATTTACATATTTTCGTAGTTAAATTAAAAAATTATTCAAAGTATTGCATTTCTAAAGGTTTTTGCTTTTATTCAGGTCCTTATCCATCAACATACTTTTTTCAAAAGAAGTAGTTTTAAGGATTTTGAAGATTTCTAACTTTAATACATACACGCTTTTTTTTATAAGGAACCGTTTATAAGGAACCTACATGTAGAAGGTCAAAAAACTTAAGGAACTTTTACTACTAAAGGCCAAATCCCTAAGGAACTTTTTAATTTTGAATATATTTATATTTCCGCACAATTTACAATTAGGAAGCCGGTTCCATTGATTTTCAGTAAAACCGGCCATGCTCATGGGGCCAAGAATCAACATGAGAAATTTCCGTTTTAACTCACCTCATATGCAGCTGTGCTTTGTTGTGAATTCACACTTTAGGTGTTTTAGTTTTAGTCAAATAGGTTAGTCACAACAAAATAGAATTCTTATTCTGTGTGTGTGGCTGAGTATTACAGTAGTTGCAATACATGGGAGATAAGAAAAAGCAGTCAACGTTGTTCAAGTTCGGTTTTTCTAAAAAGATACCTCATCGAAATGAGTTACAAGAAGTCCCTGGTCGTTCGTTTGTTGAGGATGATGATGTAAGTTTGTATCGTTGTGACACATGCAACAAGCATTTCAAAAGTAAGTCTGGCCTTACGATGCACGTGTCTTGGTGCACTTCGAAAAAAGACAGTGAGAGAGAAAAAGAACAACCAACTAAAAAAATCGATGAAATTCCATTGATCTTGGAAAGTAGCGCCGAGGCTGTTGAGCCACAAAAAGAACCAACTGCTATTGATGTGGATGAGAACATCGAAGAAACTGTAGAGGAGTGTCAAGAGATAGAGAAAAGTGCTAGAGCGTCAGAAGCAGGAGAAAGCAGTCAGCACCATCGAGAGAAGAAGAACAGACTATCTTATGACACCGAATTTAAGCTAAAAGTTATCGAGGAAGCAAAGAAAAACCAGAAGAATGACGTTGCATTCAAATACAACATCTCTAAATCGATGGTATCGACCTGGGTTAAAAATGAGAAGAAAATTACTGATGCAGCCGCCGATAGCCACAGGAAAATGATGAAAAAGATCAGACCCAGCACAAGGCATAAGCAAGTCTTCGTGATGCTTCACGAAAAGTTCCTACAAGCAAGATCAAAGGGGATGCGAATATCTTTTGCATGGCTGTACGCAAATGCTAGGAAGATTAACCCCGAATTTGACCAAAGTGCCCAATCAGATATTAAAGCTATCCCGAAATCTGCAGTCTTCAACTTTATCAGGAAGTACAAAATCAAGTTGAGGAGAATTCAGCGTAAGAAAAGGGCTGAGAAAACGAGCTTCTTGCCAGGCATGATTGGTTGGCACACAACTTTGCGCGAAGGCTTGATCAAGACAGGAAACGCAAAGCCTTCCTATGACAGCAAATGGGGGAGATTCGGACCATCTAAACGCTTCAACGTTGACCAAGTTCCTATGCCGTTTGCGGTCGATTGTAAAACAACATACGAAAAACACTTTCCGCGCGGAGAACAAAGAAACCATCGAACCTGGGTCAGGTAAACCGCTTTCTGCTTTTTGTTTAAACTCTTTCCAGACTGGGCCTTTTAAAAAATTAATTTGGAAATATTATAAAAATTGGGGGGCTGCTCATTTGTCCACTCCTTCTAAAATTGCTATCTTTAATTCTTTTTCAGCACACCGGGACCGGGACTTGATAAGCGGCAGTGCACGTTACAAATCTGCTTTGCAGCCGAAGGACCGCCAGTCAAAATTGCAATTATTTTCCGTGGAACAGGGAAAAGAATCAGCCAGGATGAAATACAGGCATACCACAAAGACGTGGATGTTTACTGGCAGACAAACGCCTGGGCAGACATCAATTTCAGCATCGACTGGGTGAAGAGAACTCTGAAACCAGCTGTCCAAAATTCTTCCGAAACAGGTGAAAATGAAGAATTCGTTCTTTTCTGCGACAACTTAAGTGCGCAAACTAATGATCTGTTTCTGAGTGAGGTCAGAAAATTAAATGGTGTTGTTTGGTTCGGTTTGGCCGGTGCGACAGACATCTGGCAACCTGTAGATTGTGGCTTTGGAAACATGCTGAAGTCTTTGGTTCGAACCCTCCAAGATGAGTGGCTGCAAAGTGACGAAAATATAGATCTTTGGCTTGGGAACAGTGTTGAAAAACTGGATGTCAAGAAGCGAAGAATTCTAATTACACACTGGGTTGGTGAGGCATACAATAGGCTTTCCAGTGAGAGCTATGCCTCATCACGGTACAGATGCTTTGAAAAGACAGGCTGCTTAATAACGGCTGATGGGTCGGAGGACAAGAAAATTCAGCCTGAAGGTCTGATTGGGTACTCAATACCACCACCATTGCCTGTGACTGGCCCCGAAAATCCACTGTCTGTACAAATACCAGAGGCCTCAGCAGCCTGTGAGGAAGATGTAAGTGATGAAGAAGATGAAGGGGATGAAGAACTTGAGCCTGACGAGCTTGAGCATGAAAGAGTAGACCATGTAAAAGATCGTGTCTACGAACATGAGTTGATTAATAAAAAAATACGCGCATTCTACGACGAATGGCACACTGGACAAGTGAAGTGGTTCAACACCAAGCTGGGAGAGTTTAGAGTTCTTTTCGAAGACGGTACTGAAGACTACATTGTGTCAGACGACATCAATGGAGTGGATATGCAACTTCTTTAATGACTATTATTATTAATTTTATATTATATGAAGCTTCTTTGTGTTTTAACTTGTTATCTTTTCTTAAGTTTATAGCAAAACGCTGAATTTGATTGTTTTTCTTGCGTCTGTACTAATTATTGTCCACTAAATGCCAACTTAAAATTAAGGAACTATTAAGGAACTTTTAGAACTACAAAGTGGTCAAAACAGGTCTCAAAATAAGGAATTTAAAGAACTAGGCCCGATCTAGGTTCCTTATAAAAAAAAAGCGTGTATTTGTTATCGATATGTGATGAAATACATCTCGAAATACACTTTATTTTAAAAATATTGTTGATTGTATATTCAGGCTCAGTGTTATAAAAGTTCTAAAAATATTGTAAGGTTATTTCCCAGACTCAGCTTGCATATTTCTTTTTCATTTTCCAGTAGTTGCCTGTTGTTCAGTGTACGCAACAGAGATCTGAGTTACTGAATACATTCTTTTGAAAATGTTTTCTATTTCACGGCGAGCATAATAACAATACTGTAACAATGTGTTCTGAATAAATCCAAACTTTTCTTTAAAATATCGATGCTGCACAAAATGTATAGGATTTTTTTAAGAAAAGATTGTACTTTTTGCGATTGTACTTAAAGATTCAATTCTGTGGATGGAAAGAGTATACTGCTAATGGACGTTTAAAGTACATTCTTTCCTGTACAAGTGCAAAAGGTGATTGGATCGAAGCTACTAGAGTTTTCTTCCTCTGTTGCTAGTACTGCTTTGAAAAGTTTCCATAGTATTTTAGAGGGGGTGGGGGAGATACATTTTCTAATAACTAGACGAGTCAATACCTAATGTTTCAAACCATTTGACTTTGTTCGCCATTAATTTTTCTTTAATTTCGACTTGTTATGAAAACATTTAATCTAGTGCTGGTTCTCCAGAATATTGAACAGAAAAATTACATCAATCTTCAATTTCTCATCATATTAATCAATCTCTGTTTTACGTTCTACGTCTACACTCTACACTTCCAATCTGTATACCGCAACAATAATTACTCTAAGACACTCCCAATTACAAAACATAACAATAAAAGGTATTAATATGCTAAATATTAGTAATATGTGATTTGCACAATTGCTCTGCCGCCATTATATAGAATCTCAAGATGAAGTGACAAGCTTAACAGATTAGTCATTAGTGCTAAAAAATAACAACAAAAATATCACCTATTGTAATGCGTTCGTGGGAATATGAGGCTGCGCAGCGCAAAGTTCCCCAACACGTCTTCAATTATTAATTTGTCCAACAAAAAGTCATCAAACTCTTCCTTTATGCAATCCAAATTGGCACAGAAGTAGTAATTTCTGGTAGACTTCCGTATTCTTTTCTTGGTTGGAACCTTGAATGTGCTGTATTTGCCGACCATTAAGTTTCCTGGCTGGTTCTTCTTGTACTTTCTTTTTGCTTTGTTATTGGACAAAAGGAGATGAAATTTATACACTCTTTTTGGCAGCTCACTCTGTCCTTTTCCTTTTTTAATTTGATGCTCATTTGATTTTTGAACAAAACTGATTTTTGAACAAAGTGAAACCATCGAGAGCAGTTGCGCGCCATCTGTTTAAATATTGAAAAGTAAATATTAAACAAAATTTAATTTTTAAAAGATAAAAACTGCCCACAATAAAATTTCGATTACTTTTTATCTAAAATTCTACAAAATAGCTTTTACATAGCTGTTGAGTGTCACCAGCAAATGTTCCACAAATGCACCACCCATTATCGAGTTCATCTATTAAAAGAGCATTTTTCTTTGTCAGGTAAACTTAAAAAAATTTTGTTGAACATATTATTATTTTTCACATCATCTTTCACACTCTAGTTGCACGAATGTAAAACTTTTTTTGAATTGGCAAGGGCAAAGTTTTGCTCTCTTTCATATGAACACTATGAAGAAATTATTTCTTTATATTGATACCATACTATAAAAAATTTCAGTGAAATTCTAATAACTTGCTGAGTCAGAGAGCAGCAGTTGACCAATAATCTTGTGATGTGCAATTAAATCTTCCGGCTTCATTTTGAATTGCCAACTCTGGTCTCTCAGCAAAACCTCAGCAAACTGAAATGATACGTTAAGAGCTAGCTCTAAAAATTTGAAATGACAAGTATGAACGAGCATAATTAACATTAAATTCGAGTTTTATAATATCAACTGCAACACTACTGTTCTTGAAAGCTGCAAGGAAAGTTTTAAATATGCTGAAAGCTCTGATAAGGAGTGTAAAAATGATTGGATGGTTTGCATCCTTACACAATAAAATTTTCACCCCACAATATTTCACATTTTCCAACAAATATGACCCTTTCAAACGTAATTCCTTAATAAATCTCCATAAACTTTTGTTAACCATATTCGTAACGATGTTATTGTCTGTTATCATCATTGTCATAATTATCATTGTCATTATTAGATTACAATACATTGTCAAGTCGTTATTTTAAGTGATCAACACGAAATGCATTTATGAAACACAAACCTTCATACAGAAGACCCCACAATTGTACGAGTCATGCTAATTTGGGTGGTTTTGGGTAACAATGAGCCATTCTCTTTGCATGCTTGTCTTCCAGTTCATCGCTCTTTGATAGCAGAAGTTTCTATGAAGAGAATTTTTATCAGAAAATGCAATCAAGAGGCTGGTAGAAATAGATGGGCCACCACTGTTTTTTTATTTTTTAGATTTATTTAAGCGCAAACCAACCTCCAGTTTCTCTTGATTTTCTCAAGATGCGGCACAGACTCTCCCAGAGGGTTAAGATATAAGATCATTCCAGATTTTGGTCAAGCAGCCCTTCGAGAAAGCAAAAAGATTTCTCATTACTTCTTCAAACAGCAAGGTGATTATTGCCATGCCAAAAATAAAGCTAGGTGATTATTACCATGCCCAAAGTATCTAGACGAGATTTATATATCAAACTGGAAAAATTGAAGATGCAACATCAACCTGTTTAAAAAGGTGGTACATTAAATGAATCAAGCACACATAACAAAAAAGCAGTTGCTGTGAATTACCATATTTTCTCAAAAATTAGTCAAAATATATCTTGTATACTTACCTCCTTCAAACGACTTCTGTAATCTTGCCAGCACAAATGTAGGTCGTTGTGACTGAATTGATTGTCAGTACATTCAGCTGCAAATAATCAGAAGATCTGTTGTTATAACAGAAACGTCTATACAACTGGCGTTCAAACCTGCAAAATATCACAAATTTAAAAATAAAAAAACTTAGCAAATTGTAGCAAATGCACAGAGCTGAAGGGTACAAAGAAAACATCAGTAGTGACTAAGAAGCATTACCCTTTTGTCATTGTATGCTTTTCTCACAAGCAGCTGTAAGTAAGCATCTATGACCTGAAAACAAGTTTATAGAATAATGTAATCAGAGTTTGATGCTCAAATGCAATTAAGATTATTTTGATTTCCAAGACAAACTCTATACGAACATATGCATAAGTTGAATTATCGCTTAGTTTACACCATTTTTAAACCAGTTAATCTTTGTATTAGTAAATTTGAAACGAAATAGGAAACAAACAAAAAAGATAAGTGAAATTTTTAAAACTAAAGAAAAATAATCACTACCTCATCATCAATATCTGAGCCATCTTTAAGTTTTGAAAAACTGTAGTCCTTCAAATGGAACTCTGCGTATTTGGCTTCTGTTAAACCAACAGGTCCATTTGACCAGATACCGAAAAGGACTGAAAATAAAAAAAGAAAAGAGTTTCTAGTTCAATAAAGAAAAACTCTCATTGCATGCAAAACTTGAGATTAGATTAGATACGTGAGATTAGAAAGGATATTGTATCTTTGATACAAACAGAACACGTTTTAAAATTATAATTGTCAGTAAATAACTTACATTCTGATGGACTGATATGTAAAGTGTTTGAAAAATTATCTGCAGAGCCAAATATATCTTTAGAAGCAACAAAAGACAAGGCGGATCCTGCACTTGGCTGTCGAAAAATTGGGGACAGATAAGGAGACGTAAGTTGAATATCTCCTGACCCACTATTCATACCCACTCCAGGTGTCAACAAATCCTGGCAAAAAAACCAAAGACAATGTGAATCACAATTATGATTTCTTTAAATCTGTCTAATGAAATAGCCCAGTGTCAACAGGAAACAAATGTTTCTAAGCACCTAGTCAACTGTTTTTGGTGTCCCTTGTTCCATTTGGGGCTTGTTTCACCTTCGAAACATCCTACAAATTAAAAAGCATTTGATTTTGAGTTGGGTCTCGTCTGACACTAACACAAAGGCAATTGAAAAATGCATTTAGAATGAAAATCGCAACAATATGATGTTTCTAACTACCTGACCACCTGTTTTTGGTGTCTCTTGTTCCATTTGGGCTTGTTTCACCTTTGAAACATCCTACAAATTGGACGCAGGTGACTTGGAAAATTCCGGTTTTATTTTTGTTATTCAGATAATTTTTTTGCAATTTGTATCACATAGTTACAAGCTTTTCCATAATCCATAGTTTTAATTTAAGGTGCAAAGAATATCTTTCTTGGAGAAAAAAAATTTGTACAGTTAGTTCTTCAATGACAGGGATTTTTCCAACATAGATAGCAAAAGAAGGAAGGTAATGTTGACACTTCATATCTCGGATCATGCCCCCCTTCCAAACACATCCATTTAAGATAACTAGCCTTTCATTTAAGAGCTTGAAGATCAATTTTACATACCGGAAAAGTCGGCCGGTAGCTGCAAGTAGCTTCTCCAACCAAAAGTATAAGGTTTCTGGTGCTGCACACTGACGAGCCTTTTGCGTCCTTTTAGTTGTACATTTTTGTTATTTTTTATAGAAATGATTTCGAAGGGTCCTTGCCATGACTCTTTTAAGGAGTCATCCTTTTTTGACGCCTTCTGTAAATTAAAAAGAAGCACCAGCTGCCCTTCTTCGAATAAAACTGGCTTTCCGCTTATCTTGTTTCTAGCTCTATAATATTTTGTTTGTCTCGCTGGTGCCTCGTCAATGTTTTGAGATACTTTTTCGTGCAGATCAATTACTTCCATCTTTAGATTCTGTACGTAGGTCTTATACTCTTTAGCAGAAGGCAAGTTAATCGTAACCTGTAAGACAGATTTTTCAATACAGATTAATTCCATTAATAAGCTAAGATTAAAAGAGCAACATGAAGAGATATTAAGTGCCTTAATAGTCTCCCAAACCATTGGAATGGTGATAAATCAAAATTTTTCATTGGATACATTTTATTTCTGAGAACACTTACATTGGACCAATCTTCACTATCAGTTTCCAACTGGACTGGTTTTCTAGCCTTTCGATTACATAGTAATCGGAAAGGCAAAAATTTTTTTGAACAAGACACACTTGTCCTAATTGCAAAAAGAACAAGGTCAAGGTGCAGGTCTCAGTCATTTTGCTTCTAGTTTACCATTTTTTCGAGTGACCTGAAAATAACTTCACTGATGATTAAAATACCGTGATTAAGAATACAGTAGAAAAGTCATAATCAAACATCGATTTTCGCTACATTTAAACATTTCTGGTATTCATGTTACTCTATTTGATTCGATTCTATTCAGCTATTTAGCTGTTTATAATGATAATATGAAGTTATGACCTACCTCTTTACAGTTTGGTTCGTTTTTTCATCCAAGCCGTTGGTTTGAGGATGGTAGGCAGCGGTTTGCTTTAGCTCTACTGTGAGATATTTGCAGAATTTGAGATAATTTGAGATAACATCATTTCCCTGTCAGTGATAAAATAGTTTTTGGCTCTTCAATTTTAGTCATCCTTGTTTATTCTTTTACTTGAAATTGCACAATTTTATTCACAGCTGCAATTTGATAGGACTTTTAATTGAAGGTCCCGTCTACACAAATGCAATTTTAAATATTACTCTAATTTTTTTTGTTTTTGTAGTCAACCTTGAAAAAATTTGTGTAGACGTTGCTAAACGTATAGCACTATTAACAAAAATGTTTTTAGATACATCTGTGAGCATTTCAAGTGCTTATTCTTATGTTAATTAGCTTGGGTTGTGATATTTGTTAGTTACTCGTGTAAATAGGAGTTTTTATGTTTTGGTAAAGAGAAGTCATAAAAATTAGGTCTTCTCATCTTTCTATACCTTGCATTCTCCACATTCTAACAACTTTGTTGTGTAAATTATTGTTCCCTGTGGCTGGCAACAAACCTGTGGCTCATCAATAAAAAAATTGACACTTTAATCTTTTGAAAGTATTTTTGATATATTTCAAATATTCGATTAAAATTGTTGCCAATTTTTTAAAGTTTTGTTTAAAATTGGTTCTTGACCATTAACTAGCGCCTGGCGGGTTCAGAAAGGCAAATTTCAAATTTCGCTGGTCAGGTTGTTTAAACACTGTCATTATTTTCTTTGTTTTGTCAAACCGGCGTGATACTTTTGTGAGTTAAGTGTACTAAGACATATCCTCAGGACAAAAAGTTAATTCAAAAATGGATACAAAGTGTCTCCGTTTTCAGTAGAGGGTGAACACAAAAATGTGTTTTTCATTATACGCTTTGCAATAGAATTCACTTTCAAAATCTTCAAAAGCAGCCAACTTTCAAAAACAGTTATCTGCCATTTCTCGACTGTGATATTTTGTAATGCTAACAACAAGAAGGTTAGGGTGTTTCAAAAATGATACCTCATAATGGAAGAGATCGAGGTTCCAGCCAATCATAAAGCCGTATTTAAAAAGCTGCTCTGTGATTGGTAGGACAAGAAGTTGTCGTGAGCACCAGTTTTTGAGTACTTTGGATTATCAGTCTCTGTTGTAGCATCTGTCAAGCCAAGCAGTAGTGAAACAGGGGCTCAAGAAGTAAGTCTATGTTTAGTAAAGAATCAAAATGTCAAAGTGCACCGACAACAGGCAGTATTCTTTGAATCCTAATGACATTGCAAAAATCAAAGAAAGAATAAAATGTAACATTTCTTAATTTGTAATACATAACTTAGAAGTTGCAGATTGAAATCATAAAAAAAATTTGATATGTATTTGTATTTCTCAATATAAAATCAGTTTATTTGTTAAACTATCCCTGAATCAGTTTGTGAAATTCCCAAAATTCAAAACTTTCACAAGTGTACAGATAATATTACCAACTAAAATAAATGCAACAGAGTATTTGAGTTCCTATATTTTAGTAACCTATTGGTCATAGTTTTCTGGCAATTGATTCTCTAAACATTATGACGATTTTCAAACTCTGTTGTAAGTTCAAAGATATCATCCTTAATTATTAGAACATTTTTTTCAGAGACCACCCAAATTAGCCCTAACGTACACCCTTAATAACAAGCAATTCGTGAATGATTATAGGTTTTGAATTGGGCTTGAAATTATTTTAAAATTAATTTCTAGAAGTCCATCAATCCAATTATTGAATAAGTAAGTAAAGATTGCTCAACCTCAATTTGCTTGTGTATATAACAAACTTACAAAAAACCAACTTTGGAATATTTTGCCAACATGATTAATTTTGAGCCAAAAGGTGGAACACTTGCTGCTTCAGCAACTTTCTTCACTTCTTTCTCTAAAAATGGAATAAGCAACATTAATGTTATTTTAGTTTTAAAGCCATTTTTGGATTTAATGTTTTTTACAGGGTATGGCATGTTTATGGCAAAATTACAAACGTTAAGGAATGTCATAGATTATTAAAATCAAATTGTGGACTGAAGAAATCAAGGCACAAAAAACACAGCATTTCAAATCGCTTTATTTTACAAACCAAATGAGATATTTGACTGAAATTTTCAAATTTTGTCTTTCTCAAGAAAAAAATTTTGTCTTTTGTTCCTACAAAAGAAAAAATAAAATCGGTGACCATGGGTGTCAATTTTGAAAATATTGACTCAATGAATCACCATTGCTCTGAGGATGAAAATAACAATGGCTCTAGACGAAAACTAGAATATTGTGCCGAATAACTTAAAATGTAGATTATCCATGTTATATTTATCTTTTTTAGCTTTTAAAAGCAAATCTAGGTGTGCAACAGATTTTTCTCTAGCAATCATAAAAACGATAAATGCACAATTTCAGCATGACCAATACATTCAGAATTACGCCATGTGAGTTCAAGCTTCAAATCAGCATATCGAAATTGATGAGAATCTAATAATTTATAAATCTTTATTAATTATTTATTTCTGTAGACGAAGAGTCTCTAGAAAACACTGGTAGTTAGGGCTTGTTCATAAGTGCTTAAAAAAATTCTCAAAGAAACTGGCCCTTTTAACATGACTGCCAACACTTTTGGTATTGGTATCAATACTGCTTCATCTGTCATTTTTAATGTATGCAATGCAATTTCAAGAATCCTTGGCCCTAGATATATTTTTGTACCAAAAAAACTGAGAAGGAGATGAGAAATAAAGTAGCAGAGTTTGATACCAGATTTGGAACAATTCAAGCATTTGGTTGCATTGATTGAAAATGCACAGGTTTTCATTGCTATAAAAAGATATTTTTCAATTAACATGCAAGCAGTGTGTGACTATCGAGTATCTAGACTATGACTATCGACTTACCCATTGATTATTGGAATGCCTGCTGTATTCTTAAGAGACTTCAGATACTCAATCCCATTATTCAGGTAACCTTGAAGCTCAAGGATATTATCAGGTGTGATTGGCTGCTTTGTGTGCTTACCAAATTTGCTTTTCGAGTTTAAAATGTCAAAGATGTTTTTCAACTCACTTGTGGCCTTGCTGTCTCTAAACTCTGCAAGTTTGAGGCTTCTTATAAAGTAATGGCAGCTGCAACAGAATGACTCAGTGTCTGTGCAGCAGTACCCACTTTCATTTTGTGGTTCTGCCATTGAACATGCTGGGTCTTAAGTTTGTTGGCTAAATTTAACACAGCTTTTTTCTTTGCTCTATATAATGCCAACACATACTCCCATGATATACTTTCCCCAGTAGGAGTACAAAATATTTTAATGTCTGCTAAAGCATTCCATATGACAGACATCTAGAATGATAAAAAAAATTTTACCAGGTGCGGAAAGAAACATTCAGCTTTTTTATGTTAGCCCTTAGTTTTTCTGCCATGGTGATATTTTTAGGGGACACCATAGTTATGGCTTCAGTTATTATTCTAGCTAGTATATCACCATCTAGTGCATAGGTCAGAAAGTGCATATTGGGACATACCATGGCTTTTAGAGTCCAGCTACACGTGCATTTTTAGCATTTGAGCCTTTTTAGCCTTTGATAGTTTTTTTCCTTTCTCACGTTACTTATTCTCAACCTTTTGATGATCTTATTTTTTTCTTTAAGTTTCCTCTTATATTTTTCTGCAACTGTTCTAGGGGAAATCTTCAAAACATAACTATGGTCATCAGCAAGCTTAGGTTTCTTCTCAGTTGAGGTTGTGGGTCTATTACGAGAAGCACTAGGCCTTTTCCTTGGTTTTCGCTCTTTTGTTTCCTTTTTTGGATATGGGCCGGAAAATGAAAAACATGGATCTGCATCATTTTTCAAATGTTTTTTCCCTAATGGCTGATAGTTTGGTAAACAAGAATGCTAGCTGTAATCACTGGGAAGTAAATGTTTTTCACAAATTCTTTGCGATCATGTTGGGTGCCAATTTTTTCTTCTCATGACAAGCCATTTACCCATCAATTCTTTATTTGATAACGGAAAGCTGTGGAAAATATACTACAAACAAGATTACATTTCATTTTGCTCTACACTGCGATAGGTAACACTCAATTCGCCATCATTTTGATCTACTCTGTGCAAATTTCAAAATATTCGATTATAAAGCCTGGAGGTCAACAGGTTATAGGTCTCAACCCATGCTGACACATTCAGCGTAAACATATAAGATAGTACGGTAAGAGCAAACTCAAACTATTTTACAGCCTCAGTTGCAATTTGAAAATACCCTAGTCTTTCTTTTAGTGTGTACGAAAGAAGAAATGCAGTACGGTAAGAGCAAACTCAAACTATTTTACAGCCTCAGTTGCAATTTGAAAATACCCTAGTCTTTCTTTTAGTGTGTACGAAAGAAGAAATGCAGTACGGTAAGAGCAAACTCAAACTATTTTACAGCCTCAGTTGCAATTTGAAAATACCCTAGTCTTTCTTTTAGTGTGTACGAAATATTATGTATATTGAATATAATGTATATTGAAATAGAATTTCAAAATACATTATATAACATAAATACTAATATTTCGCCCCAGAATTAAGGGCTTTGTTAAAGGCTTTCTTGGTAGTACGACTATTAAATTATAAAGCTAAAGAAAAAGTGTACGTCCAACACTTTCACGTTGTATTTCTTGGTTGGAAACGTTTTATTACAGCTCTCTCAAATAATAAAGAATCATTTATCCGACAAGTAAATATTTATATTGAATTATCCAGAAATGCACAAAACTTATCGTAGAATAGAATTGTGATTGGAATCCCCGGCAAATAGAATGTTCCTTATGTGTCAGAGAAAAAATAAATTGTTGAAAGATTGATTATTCAAAACCCTTCCACTTGAATTTAATTTAAAATATGATTGGAATTAATCCTACATAAGTCTGAAAGTTCGTCTTTCAATTCAAAGCGCTAGTGAAAAATAGGCCTAGCCCTTTCCTTCATGAATTTTGTTTTTTTGGTTAATAAAATATTTTTTTGTGAAATGGCTTTATTTCACTCTTATTTAGGCCAAAAAACAAAGAAAAATTTTTTTCTGGTTTTCTTTGGTATTTCCAAATTGTTGTTGGACAACAACTTTATTAAGATGCGGGTAAAATTCACTGCCATAGGAAAACTAATAATTTATGCTCAAACAGTACTTGTGTGTTAGAAAATAATTTGCAATGAAATATTGAGAAAATTGAAAAACATTTATTATTATTTGTATCCTTTTTCATTATTTGTATCCTAGTTATTACCAAATGTTTAGAGTAAAAATAAACCCAAAATCTTGAATTTTTTCATGCCTGACAAAAAACTGGAGTAATAATTGGAGTCACTGGAGTCATTCCTCAAAAAAGTCATCAGACACAATGCAACAATATATTTCTTTTTACAACATCAGAGGGCAGTCTTTGAGTTTTAGTGGTGGAAGTCATAAAAACAGTTCTTATTTTTCACAAGCTTTACATTGCATTTGCAACATTTGATTCTTGAGAATCCACCTTTGCAGTTCTTACATCTTCCTTGTGTTTCCTCAAAAACTGGAGAATGGCCAACATCATATCCTCTTACCTTTGAATGGGGGACAGGGTTTGACCTTTTTGTGGCAACTTCCACATTACCATCAGATCAGCAACTTTTAGGTTGATCTTGAGTGGGGGTTTCGTTTGCTTTCGGGCTTTCGTCACCAAAATATATGACTGATTTGTTTACTCATCAAAATCAGATTAAACAGCGATTGACGAAATGTTCATCACACAAAAACTTGTATGTGCCCAGATCAAAACTGAAAAAGGTTGATCACTCAATATCAATAAAAGGAAGTAAAATATGGAATGAACTTCCACTCAACATTAGACATCACTCAACATCACTGAGAATTTTCAAGAGAAAAGCGTATCAGCATTACCTCCACGTTTCAGATTTAAATACTTAAACTTTACTTTAAACAAAATTGTTACTAGGCTTTTTAGAAACTTAAAGGACACTTTCTTTTAAAATTAAAGTATTATATTTTATTGCGTAGTTAGTAGAGAGGACCCTGGGGAAGATTAGTTATTAGGCTAACCAGGTTTATCCTCTGTAAATAAAGTTTATCTATCTATCTATTTGTTTACAAACAGCAGGCCATTGGCAACTCTTGTCTCAAAGTGCAACAGCATTTTTTTCCTCGGGACCCTCTTTTGATCACAGTGACAGTGGTAACACAGCCACGAATTCACAATGCTGAGGCCAATGCAGTGATATACTTCATTCATATACCACTTTTTGGTTCCAAGTGTTCTTCTATAAAGTGCCAACAACATGTCACAACGATCTACACCTCCAAAAATTGGCCTTGAACTTGGTGGATGTATGCATGCTTGCGCTTCAGCTTGAAACTACCACCATCTTCAACAACAAATAACTTCTCACCATTAGAGCTTCTTGAAGAGACATGTTGAACTCGGAAAATGGACATTTGATTTCGCATCTCCATGTTTAATTTTTGTAAGTGACTTCACCATCTAATGAAGCACCAAGATAAAAAAATGAGGAAGACAATTGCCGACCAACTTCAGAAACTTGAGGAGCATCAATACCTTTATTTTTCAGTAGCATTATATAAGGCTCTTCAACATGTGCTTTGTGTTTCTGGCCATGGCAAGTTGCAGCCGTTGTGAAAGATTTATAAAACATAGAGTTAAGCTTTGAAAAAGGTTCAACAGTGTTTACAGCAGCAGAGTAAAAGTTTTGTTGATTGAACATGTTTTGATTTCTCAATATTGGAAATTTCTTCTTGGGAGAATGTTGTATTTAAGCAATAAATGTCCATCATTTCTTTGAAAGAGGAAGTTGAAATATTAGAATATTCATTTAAGGAGATGGATTCATAGAAGAAAAGACTGGATATTCAAATCTGCAGGTTCAGAAATTTCATGAAAGCCAAATAAACCACTGTTTGTTAATGCTTCTGCCAATTACGTTTTAAGGGCTTCAAGTCTTTTATCATCGATAGCTTTATCAAATGGAGCATGTGGATCAAAGAATTTATAGCGAGACAAATTACTTTTATCATTGTCCTTTCTAAACTTGATTGTTTGTATTTCCAAACTTGAATTTGATTATCACTTCATCTATTGGAAAGGGATTGATGGATTTAAGAGCAGATGAATTTGGAACATTCCGAAAAGACAGCTTTGAAGTCCATGTTACAGCAGATGGATACTCTCGTAAACCACGTCTGTTGAAGTTTTCAAGAGCAAAGAGAACACCCCCAACATGGTTACAGTTGCCAAAACCACCAAGACCAATACCAGCAGGACAAGTACATGCAGCAGAGCAAACATCACCAGAATTGATTGACAATTTTAAAATTACTTTGTATAAACACTTCTTCATTGAAGCTTTGACTCTGACATCAAAATAAGAAAAGTTGTTATCTGTTGCAACGTCAATCTTCTTTATAAACCCTTCTTGAAAGAACTGGAAAGCTTTCAACTTCTTGTATGATGTACTTTTCAAAATAATGTGCTTGAACTTTGCGATATCATGATGACCATCTGTCTGTGTTCACAGGCATCTCCCATAATATAGTAGCAGTTTCTTTTTCAGTCACTTTCTCGGGTTTGTGCTCATACCACTTGTCTTATTATAATTGTTATTATTGCAAATGTACACAGCATTGGATACTGGATTTAAACACTATCAAGTTCTGTTTCAGATCCTGAGATAGTGAGTGCTCCATCTGAGTTTCAACCTTATTTCTTTTCAGTCTTTTCCTGGAGTGTCCAGCACTTTCCTGATTATTCTTGCAGATCCCAGTAAACATGCTTCCTGGATGATTTTAAGACCTTTTCTGTAATCAAGTTTTTCCAATTCCTTCTGGAGTCTTCCTGTTACAGAGTCTAATGTACCAATTATAACTGGAACTATAACGACTTTCTTCACTTCCTCTCTCCAAACTTTAAGAATTTTCGAATTTCAAACTTTAAGATCTGTGTAGGCATCAACTTTTTCCTTTTCCTTCTTCTATTATTATTATTATTATTATTATTATAATTAGTATTATTATTATCATTATCAATCATTATCATTTTTATTTTTATTATTACCTACTACATCTTTTGCCGGCATAACCAAACATGGGACAACCCAGAGCTTCTATCTTTTTAACGAATGTATGACTGGAAAGGTTTTCAAATTTTTTGATAATTCAGCCCCACCCTACATACATGTCGGAGAGGTTCTTACCAGTTGGCCAGAACAAAATCACTCGAAGATCTAAAAACAAACTGAATCAACCTTTCCGAAAGAAAAACTCAGGGAAAAATTGCCTCTCATATCTAGGTCCCAAAATTTCGAACAATCTACCGTCAAAACTAAAATCTTCAAAAAATGTCAATAGTTTCAAACACAAGATCAAAGATAAATTCTTTGGTGATCTACAAGGTGAGGAGGATAGCCTCTACATAATTTATTGATAACCCAAATTCAGCCAACGTTCTAGTTAACATTTTTCCAGCATTACTTTTTTCTAGTTTTGGATGCAAACCAATTTTTCATGAACACATTTCTTTTTTAAAATACCTCTGCAGGGACCATTATGGAAACAAGATCGTACTGACCTTTTTGATGCTATCCCTGCCATTTTTAACCTGGGGTGTTTTTAGTCCACGTTCTTTACTTCTATCTGTAAATTTTATATATCTGTAATTAGATCTTTTTTTCGTTTTCATTAATTTTAAATTGTAATAAATGTAATAAAATTATACATACATACATAATGTCTTGTTATTCTCTATTGTCAGTTTATCTTTCTGTTGTTAGGACTTAGTGTAACAGCTGAAGGCAAGCCATATACAAAGTACCTTATCTTGTGAGCTTTGTAACTGTAGTGTTTGAGAATTCAAAATGAAAATGTTTCCATGATTTTGATGACGCAAACGAAGATAAAGACGATGACAAAAGATGGATAGCGTTCTAGTGCAGCATTATTATAATTTTTGATGATGTTTGTGGTTGATTATAATAATCATAATTCTAAAATGAGGATAGCAGTCGAGCTCGTCTGTGAAAGAACAGCAGGGAAGACAAAAAGGGAGTTTATTAAACACAAAATAGCTTTTTCTCAAAATTGATATATAAACTGTTTTAGTCTTTAATGTAAATCAACTCAAATCCAAAGAATACCTTCCAATTAGAAAGAAATAACGCATTCATTAATTGATAATGAGTACTACAAATAAATCGAATCTACAAAAAAAGCACAAATTTAAAAAAAAATCAAAAAAAGACGGCATTACGGAAATTACTAAAATGACAATTAATTTAACAAATTGAGCTGTTTGGAAATGTATTAGATGGAGAGAATAAGTTACAATAAAATTACAGGAAGTGTAATTATTTCATTTAGAAAGGAAATTTTTTTGATAGTTCTCCAGCAAAGTAAAAGTTTACTTGAAATGTTAATTTCGTAAAAATCTGTTATGTTTTTGTATAGGTCGAGGTTGATCTAGTTATTCAAAAAAAAGATCGAATACGGTTCATTATTGTAGGTCGTAGTTGTTTTGTTCTTATTGTGAAATGATCATATGTATTTTATGTCATAACCAAATTCGATTTGCGAGTATTACATGGTTCGAAAAACAATTGTCTTTACATAGACATTAATGCGAGTAGCAAAGTTTTTGTTCGCAACCAATCACATCGACGTTGTTTGGTTGTTTACTGCATATAGAGAAAAATATTTCATTGTTTATCCTTATCGCTTTATGGTCTGGCTCTTCCCTGCTATTGTTAACGTTTATCAAATTCTTGTTGTTATCTTTGGGTGTTTTTGGTTAGTGGGCAAGTATTTGTTTAGGAGAAGTCATGATTGGATAACATGGTTTTAAGAAAAAAATGCAACATTTATCGTTACAGGAGTTGTAATTATATAACTAAAGGCATTATCTGGCAAAAAAATATGGTGTCAAGTAAATGGAGCAATTCAGCATTGATGATGAGAAATTCGGTTAATTTGGTTGTTTTTACTTTTATAGTTTATATCGATTTGTTCAAGCTGTAGAATTTTATCTTTGAGCTCCGAAGAAATTCTTTGTATGATTGGGCAACATCTGTTTTCAAAAATCTTGCCAAGACATCAGCTGTAGCATTTAAAGAGAGTTGATGATTGTTTGTTAAAATGGTTATCTCACACGTTAAGGTGAGGGGGCTTTTTGCAATTGGCATGCAGCGAGTGGAAAATGGGCATGTTATGAACTTTTCGGTACTTGTAGTACCTGTTTTCGGTATTTTCTTGTGCAATTTTTGTTTACACATGTATTGGCAAGGGAAACTTTAGTAGCTGGGCAAAACATCTTCTTTTCAACTACGGCATCTGACAAGTATGTTTCCATATCGACAAATTCCCAATTGAATGTTTCTTCGCTGTCAATTTTTGTTATGATTGTCACGTTTGTTGTTGATAATTTTATGCCACGGTACTGCTTAACAGCAACGTGGCTGATGTTTAAAGTATGAAGCTCCTCTATTTGCTCTATTTGTTCATTCCAAAACGAAATCTGAACGTGGCCAGAGCGGTCTGAAAGAACCGCATCCCTTACGTATTTTGGTTGGGATAGTTCATTAACTTGTTTTCCCCGATCCACTGTAACTGTCCCTGGACAGAATGGAGGCTTGAAGTTTGTTTTTTCATTTCTTGGACAGTTGGTGGTAACTGATCAGAATGATTAAAGTTTAGTTTTGAGGAATATTTGAGTAGGTCACTTCTCTGAGAGGAATTGAAGAAGGAGATACCCTGTCTGCCAGTAGCTATATTTGATGAAGTGACAGAGTCACCTTCATTTTGTTTTTGGATGAAGATATCCCAGCTTACATCTTTGTTCCATTTCTTCATTTCTCTCACTGCTATCTGTTCCGTTGCGGAAACTTTTAATTGAATTGTAAAATAGGGATTTCCTGGAGTTGTGACCGTTTCTTCGGAGACATTAGTTATATATCCTGAATAATCTGTAATTGAGAGAAACAATCTAAAACTGATTTTACGTTGTAGACGGGTGATGCCTCCCAATATTTGGCAAAGTATGTGATATATAATCTTTGTTTTTATAAGAACCAGTAAATTGAAGTACAGGCTTGTTAGTCTTGATATTCTAAAAAACTGTGACCACATTGCTTGTAATTTGTGCACTCTTCAAAAATTGGATTATTTTAGATTAAAGATTGTTTAAGTAGATTAAACCCATTTCCTTTTGCAGTTATGGAGTTATGGTGCTCGAGATTCCCTCTTTTAGATTAACAAAGAGTTATAGGAAAAGCAAGACTTTCTTTTCATAAACATTTTCTTCTTTGACCAGTTCTTGAAATCATCAAATAGGTTTTAAAATAGCGCTACCTGCCTTGTCTTTTAGACTGGTTAGTTGTTCTAAGGCAAGCAGCGGTAGAGTTAGTGAAAGTTTGTTTTGTTTAGAGCAATAATTCTTGGTTGAAGTAAATAGAATGAAATGATAACGAGACTGGCTGTGATTAATTTGTTAAAAAATTTCATAGGCAACAATGTTACTATGACAGGGCTCACGTCACCAGGGAGGGAAATAGGGGCCATAGCCTGAAATTTTTCACAGAGCAAGTAATTTCGAAGGTGCAATAAAAGTTGAAAGAGGCCTTAGCCTCCCCACTTTTGCTAGCATTGCCCCCCACTGACAAATTTGTGGCGTGGACCCTGGTTGAAGGTAGATATTTTGATTGTAACTGTTGAGTGTTTAGAATGTACAGCAATGTTCGAGGTAGACAATTTCAAAGAAACCTATTATTGACTGTGATAAGTAAAAGTGTCAAAAATAGCGTAGAGCACTTACTTTGGCTGGGAGGAAACTGGAGTGGGCTTGTAGTACTGCTTGGAAGAAACTTTTTCTTTTGCGGTGGTGAACTCATGTTGACTAGAAATATAAAATTTTGATAATCAATGAGAGTATTTGTTAAAAGTGATTTCTGAAAGGTGTTGTAATCAAGTGTGTAGTGCAGGGGTCCTGACACAACTTGTTACAGCCTAAGATTTGCCAAAATTGTACTTTGGTTATTGTTTTTGAGAACATTATGTGCATGAGCTCTCCTTGTTACTTTGATAGCACTACACCATTGCTAGTAACTATGTTATCATAACTTAGGATAGAAAACTTTAATAAAATTGTGAGTGCTGTTTGTATTAAAATTCTGCAAATCAATTTGTATTAAAATTTAGAAACAGCACAGAAATATCTAAATTGTAATAAAAAGGGATATAGTTCTCAATCCATGGATTTGAAAGAGAGCTCAGAGCAGTGCAAGACGGGAATAAGCGACAGTTACTTCGCAGGAGCAAAGTCATTGATGGAGAAAGGTCAAAGTTTGATATAAAATGATAGTAAAATATGGTCTTGCACACTTACCCC
Organism: Rhopilema esculentum; assembly: GCF_057945365.1. NCBI lineage: Eukaryota > Metazoa > Cnidaria > Scyphozoa > Rhizostomeae > Rhizostomatidae > Rhopilema > Rhopilema esculentum. The sequence goes on along the minus strand of NC_142834.1, from coordinate 1,449,971 downwards.
GGGAAAATTGAGCTTGAACTGTCTTTCGTTAATGGCGACTTCTTCCTGAGACTTGCAAGGATGCCTATGATTGTTTGGGTTGGAAAGATCGCAGTTTATATAGAGATAGGTGGTATGAGTAATTATAATTGGGTTTTTGATGATGTTATAAATCGTATTGAACATTGCAACATCAGGAAAGAGTTTAAGGTACTTTTCACTCTAGATGGAGATATTTTCAGATTATTTTTAGACAGTCTAATGAGATTGGATATTCTATAATTGATAAAGATGCTTATGGTGTTTATAATCTATATTTAGGCTAATGTATTAGGGAATTTTAAAGAAATGTATTTTTAGTTAAGATCAATCATATTAAAAAATTAAGCTGGTAAAAAATATCTAATTTTGATAATGGACTGTCAAGATACACTTGTAAACCATGATTATGTTTTGATTGTCCAGTAATTAATGTACTGTGCATAGATATTAATTATCATGTGTGGAAGATCTAAATTTTAGTGGCAGCTTTAATGTTAATTTTAATTGAAACCCAAGTATCTTGTTTTATAAAACGAAGGAACAAGGATTGCAAATATGAGAACTCACGATCCCCATGCTGAAGGAATATCTAATTTCTAGGTTCTTATTTCATTACCTTGCCATATCTGATAAGATGATAAAAAAGTGTTTGTAAATTTACAGTTTATACCCTACTTACTTAAATTTTCAGACCAATTAGAATGAAGATGAACGAGACTATATAAACTTGTCACATATGTATATTTATGAGTAATCGAAGTGATAAAATATAGGCAACTAAAGGTATCTTGGTATATACTGTTTAATCAGTGATGTAAGAATTTCTGAACATAACTAAAAGTGAAGTATCAAGACCAAGTTGAATGCTTATTAAATAGTCAGTGTTTTGAGAACACTGTTTATAAATATTCTAAGGCCTTTGTGATTTTGTACTTGAAAGAGTGGTGGACATACATGAAAGAGTTTCTTTAACATAAACTGCTAACCCATATGGTCTTCTTTGGTTTGTTGTTGAGTAGTGGTCATTTCTATATATTATGAACTTGGCAAATTTGTATTGATTTTTTGGTCATGTGGAATTGAAGCTGTTTCTGCAATGTTGGTTATAACAGCAGATTGAATGTTATAATCACAAGCAATATCTTTGATATGTAGTTGAAGTGATCTTGCATTCTGGAAAACAACTTCAAACACATGTTGGTCTCAAAAAGCTGGAAAGGAATCTTTACAGAAGCCTCTTCTCTCAACGGTCTCATTTCTGATTTTACTTTTTCCATTGCTGCAATTTTACTTTTATTTGAGTTAAAGATATCAAGATTTTGAAGACTTGTTACTCTGCTCAGTCCAACAAAGTGCATATGTTCTCTTGTATTACTTGGAAAATCAATGGTTACCTTGGAGAAAGTATCACCTTGTGAATGATGAACTGTCTTTGCAGCTGCTGGCTGTAATGGAAATAATTAAAATCGCTTAATTGTAAATAAGAAGTGCTAACATTTTTCTCTCTCCTCCTTGCATATCTATACTTCTCGGCAGTGCCAAGTGTCTCCTCTCTTACACAGTTCAGGAGCCTCTCAATTTCATCCTCTATGCGCGTGTATTTGTTGCCATGTCATTGGTTGTGATTAGGTAGCTCAACAGGCTGACATCAATTTGCAAATCCAAAAGCTGCAGAGGGCAAGAACCGATGTAAATCAGTCATGATACAGAAGAGTAGAACTTCTGTCTGTATTTGATACATGGTTCGTGTGGTGTTAACTCTGGCATTAATGTAGTTAGAATTTCCTAACAATAACTGGCAGGAAAACTGATGGATGATTGTAATGCATGACGGCAACTACACTTACTTTTTGCATAACCTCTTGCTCATGCAGCAAACCACATCGCAAAGCGGAGAGCTTTATCCAACACCAATTATTTTCATCGCCAAATAATGATGCTGACAGGATAGATACAAGCAGGTACCATCAGCTTTAACCTGAAGTGGTTCCCTTCCAGTTTTAAGGAGTTGGGGTGGGACATTTTAGCGATACCTTCAGAACATAATTAGAAAAGGGTAACAAGCATGACACTATTAACAAAGCATGAAAGTACCCAAAACCAGCAATTTGCCTATTGCAATTGTCTAGGGCAATCCAAAAACAGCAAATCTGTACATATCCACTATATCTTAAAAAACCTTGAGGACTAGCTCCTTAACAATTTTTTCCAGTCAAGTGAAACAAAGCATCAAAAAAACTATCCTGAAGACCATTCTTTAAAGTCAGTGAAATAGTTGGAAAATGAACTAACACAGTCTGTCAACAAGTTGCTTTTGTGACAGTTGGAAGATTGATATACAAATATATCTTAGATATGTACTACGAATGAGGTCTTACAAGACGATTTCTCCCTCCTTGGTATGCATATGTGAAGTTTTTAACTATAGTTACCATTGTTCTATTTGGTTGCGACTGACATGTGATTCCATTGGTTTAGCATGCTCTGTAGGAAGAAGTCGTACAAACTTGCGCAGCAGCAACTTCGAAGACTCCTTGAATTGCTTGAGAAAATCTTCACAATTTTCTGGAATCCAGCTGTAATTCTGAAAGAGAGTAAATAAAGGATCGAGATTACCATGTTTTCTACGCAGAGGCAAGCACAACAGCTCTAGAAATCTTGTAAAATACACAACATTTTTCCACCTCGAGTTACCAAACAAAAATAAAATAGAATGTTTCATTTTACCTTGGCTTTTAAATGAGCAAAAACAGATCTACAAGAATGGGACGCATTGAAATTTAAAAAGAAAGTTTCACACCTTAACTGCTTCCTTGTAATATTGCAAGGGTGCTTTTTCCCTTATTGATAAACTTGTCTTGTCTTCCCTTTTCCTAAGTGGCCCACATTCTTTCTGGGCAGCATTGATTTCTTCATCATGGTCTTGGCATGCTTCACCGTCACGTAAAGTCTCTGGTGAATAAATGGCAGAACAGGACTTGCTGGGTGGAGAAATTTGACCTTTACTTCATTGGTAGAATACACTTTATCTAACAAATACGTCAACCACCACTTTTCACCAGAAACACAAGCCACACAAGCTGTGGATAACTGCCAAGACATAACTTATCTTTCAACCAAATCTGACAAGGTTGCTTTTTCCATGTTCTTTGAATAAATACTTTTCTTTTATTTCCTCTTCAGTAACATATTCAAAAACAATGTTTGTAATGCTATGATGCACCCATTCATAAAGTTGTTGAGGAGTCTGGATCTGGCTTGAATAAGGTCGGCGTAAACTCTCCTGTGCTGCAAGTCGTTTGACAATACCACCTATTCCATCACATGGACTTTTGCCATGAGATGTTGGCAAAAAAGAGCCATTCAACAGGCATACCAAAATCTTTTTCATAGAAAATCAGAGTACTAAAATGTTTTCTGTGTTTACAACTTTTCTATTTTTTCTGTTTTACAACACTGTCCAACTCCATTTTTTCATTTAAGTGTTTTATTCATTTCTGCTGAAATGCATGCACTGCAGCTGTGTCATGACTCAGACAGTCAGAAATAACTACAAAAATTTCCATCTGACTATCAGGATTCTGTCGATAGTAGATAACAAAAGGATGAATGGAGGCTTGTCTATTTTTCCAATGGAAGCCTTGTACAGCATCCTGCATAAAAAAAGAATACTTCTCTGCAAAGTCTCCAAGAATTATAGCTTCATGTGGCTTGAATTTCTCTTTTGAAGTCTAGTAATAAAGTCTAGCTTAAGTTTTAAAAGACTTTCAAGAAGAAAATTTGTGAAATCATAAGTACATTTTGTTGAAGTTTCAAAGTTTCAAGGCTTGTTCGATCAACACTTATCCATGAGTTGAAAGTTATTTCCTCAGCATCTAACCGCTCAAAAATTTCTGCCAGTTCTGTTTTTTAACAGTTTTTGCAGTTCCCAAGAAAGCAACTGCCAGCTGACCTTTTATTAAATCAGTCACCAACCAAAGTTCTAAATTCAGGCAATTGAAAAATGTCTGAGTCATTCTTCATTGATAGCATCAGCATCAGCTATGGTTTTGGTGAATGGTACAGACACAAACACTATGTGCTTCACTATCCCCTGTTGAAACAACATTCTTTGGTCGCAATTCACAGAAATCTGAAAATCCAATCGATACTTGATTTTCTTCTTTGAATTTCAAATATGCTTCTTCTAAAATCGATATACAATTTTTTTTACCAGGCATTGATTTACTACTACTACTACTGATCACTTCAGCACTGGCATAAAAACCTCTAACAAATTGAACAACATCATTGTATATTGTGATCTGGCTTTGTTACTTCTGAATTATCTAGGAAGAAATACAAGTGAATACTATAAGGATTACAAATATTGTCATTTTAATTGACAATAAAAATTAATGTGCTTTATGTGAATGAGAAATCTGTGAAGTAGTTTCTCACCTTTCTTTGAATAATCTCAAGCCTGGCGCACACTAAGAGCTTTCTGCTGAGCAAAAAGTCATTCAGCGTGCTAAGCAGGAAAGACTAGTGTGCGATGGACTTTAATGAGCTTTTTCGTCACTTGTGACTCATCTCATGAAAATTCAACATGTTGAATAATTTTCGCCACGAGTGACTTTCTCCTGTGTGCGCTGAACCAGAAGTAGCAAGCTTGCAATAAGTCAACAAAACGCATTCGTTTCCTGGGAAAAACTAAAACAAAATGGCAGGATATACTGATGAAAATTGTGAAAGGGAAGAGGTTCTGTTTTTATGTTGCTTATGAGACGATATCATAGGCGTTTGCGAGTGGCAAATCGGCAGGAATGGTCTAGGCCCTGGGTTATGAGGAGAGAAATAAGAGAAGCCCATGCAAATATAATTGGAGAATTGAACGGTGAAGATTCCGAACTGTTTCGTCAATATCATTGTGTAAATAGAGAAGAATTTGAAGAAATATTGGTTAAAGTTTGTCCATTAATTTCAAAGAAAAAAAACCCATTCAGGAAGTACAAGAAAGCCGTCTTAGCGCTTATCAGTAACTCTGCAGTTCCTTGCTACAGGTATCTCTTCAGATGTTTTAGTCAGGTTGTTGATATTTGAGTTGCAATTTGCCAACCTTTACTAAAGCATTTGAGCCTAGCAACATTTTGCATCCAAGAAGAAATTAGAGCCTGGCTTTTATTTTTTAAATTTAAGCAACTTTTGTAAACAATAATCTTGTAAAGCTGTGTATTTGTCCTAAGCATTAAATTCAGCTAACTGAAGCTCAGTAGCCAGGGGAATTTCCCCTTCTGTCTGAAGCATATGACTACATATGTTTACCCTTGTTGATGACCCCAGGTACCCTTTTCATTACCATCATAAAGTGATTCCACCCCCCTAGACAGGAGGTTGGGTACACGATTAAGCAAATATCAAGTTTATTTGGAAGTACAGTGTTCATTATGAGGGAAGTTCTCCTTCCAATAACTCTTAAAATCTATCCCACTGCTGAATGGCTTAATCCACTTTAAAAGTCATGACATTGGAGCACTTAATTCAAAAAGAAGCGATCACAAAAAGTTCACATTTGGTTTTCAAAGGTAGTTAGCCATGGAAACCTGAAAAAATTTGGCCATTTTTTAGCACCCACTCCTGTCAGTGTACCCAATATTTTGTCTAAAGTTGCCTTCCGGTGCAAACTTGGTCCTATTGCACAAAATTAACAAATTAATATAAAAAATTACTGATGGCCTGTCAATTCAATTTAGGTGAGACATTCAGGAGTCTGTTCTTTCAGTATCGGGAGGGAGAACGGACAATTTCATCAATTGTGGAGGAAACTTGTAAAGCATTGTACATGAAACTGAAAGATGAATATCTAAAGGTGTGTAATCTATATAACACAACATTAACGATTATTGGAAGGGAATCAAATTCTAAATAAAACAAGCAAATCGTATTATTTCTATTTTTATTGAAATGATCATTCAATGGACAGTATTTTTAATCAAAGTTGTTTATCGGCTTGCATGTCACCACTTTTTATATTTTGAAACCTCCAGATGTCTTCGGGGGCACTAAAGGTCTGGCATGAAGAGTGGGATGATGGACATGGCTCCTTACTGTTAAACTGGGAATGAGTGCTTACAGCCTGATTGGTTATGCCTGTCATACGATAACTGGAATTATCTCGTTGGAAAAAATGTGGTTGTGGTGGTAGAGGCACAATAGATCCATATGGGTTTTCTTGAGCTAATAAACCAGTTTGTGCCTGGAAAGGATTTGATTGATTTTATGTTGAGCCAAATGTTGAACTCTAGTGTCAAGTTCAGATAATGTTTGTGTCACATATTGTCCAAATGCATCAAGCTGCCTGTTTGCTGGTTTTCTGTGCCTTTGCTTTTCTTTCAGCAATGGATTGTGCCAAACCTTGTATCAATTTATATTGTTCTTCAGCTTTGCCTCTTCCTGTTTGGTTTTAATTTAACAGGCTCTTTTGTTGATCTTGCTTCCTCCTGCTCTTCGTCAATGGATGGACTTGCTCCAACTTCAACAAGAAAGAACTTCTTATTCTTCAGAGCTTCTTGAAGAGACATGTTGAACTCAGAAAATGGACATTTGATTTCAAATCTCCAGGTTTCATTTTTGTAAGTGACTTCACCATCTAATGAAGCACCAAGATGAGGAAGACAATTGCCGACCAACTTCAGAAACTTGAGGAGCATCAATACCTTTATTTTTCAGTAGCATTATATAAGGCTCTTCAACATGTGCTTCGTGTTTCTGGTCATTGCAAGTTGCAGCCATTGTGAAAGATTTATAAAATATAGATTTAAGCTTGGAAGAAGGTTCAGCAGAGTTTACAGCAGCAAAGTAAAAGTTGGGTGCAGTGATTTGATACATACGATGCTTTTTCCAATCATCATTTGAAGCCTGACCATGTGTTGATTTCTCAATATTGGAAATTTCTTCTTGGGACAATGTTGTATTATAGCAATAATTGCCCATCATTTCTCTGAAGGAGGAAGTTGAAATATCGTAATATTCATTGAAGGAGATGGATTCATAGAAGAAAAGATGTTCAAGATTGGATGCAGAAGCCTCAGTTGAAGCAAATGTGTGAGAATCTGCAGGTTCAGAAATTTCATGAAAGCCAAAAAACCACTGTTTGTTAAAGCTTCTGCCAATTTCGTTTGAAGGGCTTCAAGTCTTTTATCATTGATAGCTTTATCAGATCGAGCATGTGGATCAAAGAATTTATAGCGAGACAAATTACTTTTATCATTGTCCTTTCAAAACTTGATTTTTTGTATTATCACTTCATCTTTTGGAGAGGAATTGTTTGATTTAAGAGCAGATGCATTTGGAACATTCTAAGAAGACAGCTTTGAAGTGCATGATACAGCAGATGAATACTCTCGTAAACCACGTGTGTTGAAGTCTTCAAGAGCAAAGAGAACACCTCCAACATGGTTACAGTTGCCAAAACCACGAAGACCAATGCCAGCAGGACAAGTACATGCAGCAGAGCAAACATCACCAGACTTGACTGACAATTGTGAAATAACTTTGTATAAACACTTGTTCATTGAAGCTTTGATGATGAGAAATTCGGGTAATTTGGTTGTTTTTACTGTTAAAGTCGATATCAATTTGTTCAAGCTCCAGAATTTCATCTTCAAGCTCCCAAGGAAATTCTTTGTATATTTAGGCAACATCTGTCTCCAAAAAGCTTGCCAAGACATCAGCTGTAGCATTTAAAGAGATTTGGTGATTGTTTGTTGAAATGGTTATCTCACAGGTAAGAAGGGTGAAGAGGCTTTTTGCGATTGGCATGCGGCGAGTGGAAAATGGGCACGTTATGAACTTTTTGGTACTTGTAGTTGCTAATTTTCTTGTGCAATTTTTGTTTCGCATGTATTGATAAGGGAAATTTTAGTAGATATTATCCCTAGGCAAAACACCTTCTTTTGAACTACGGCATCTGACAAGTATGTTTCCATATCAACAAATTCCCAATTGAAGGTTTCTTCGCTGTCAATTTTTGTTATGATTGTCATGCTTCTTGTTGATAATTTAATGCCATGGTACTGCTTAACAGCAACGTGGCTGATGTTTAAAGTATGAAGCTCCTCTATTTGCTCTATTTGTTCATTCCAAAACGAATTCTGAACATGGCCAGAGTTGTCTAAAAGAACCGCATCCCTCACATATTTTGGTGGAGATGGTTCATTCAGGGGAATTAACTTTTTTTTCTCAATCTACTGTATCTCTCCCTGGACAGAATGGAGGCCGGAAGTTTGTTTTTTCATTTTTTGGACAGTTAGTGGTAACTGTTTGGAACGATTAAAGTTTTGTTTGGAAGAACATTTAAGGAGGTCACTTCGCTGAAAGGAATTGAAGAAGGAGATGCCCTGTCTGCCAGTAGTTATATTTCATAAAGTGACAGGTTCACCTTCGTTTTGTTTTTGGATGAAGGTATCCTGGCATACATCTTTGTTCCATTTCTTCTTTACTCTCACTGCTATCTGTTCTGTTGCGGAAACTTTTAATTGAATTGTAAAATAGGGATCTCCTGGAGTTGTGTCCTTTTCTTCGGAGACATTAGTTATATATCCTGAATAACCTGTAAATTGAGAGAAACAATCTATAACTAATTGTTTAGACCAATTATCCTCGGTTGAAGTAAATAGAATGAATTTTGAATTGATGTAATTTTGTAGTGAAATTTTCAGACTTCCTTTTAAAAAATGCTACCGTTATCTATAATTTATCTATATCTATAATAAGATTAGGATTGAAAATATGGGAACTCACGATCTCCATGCTGAAGGAATATCTAATTTCTAGGCTCTTATTTCATTACCTTGCCGTATCTGATAAGATGATAAAAAGTTCTTGTAAATTTACAGTTTATACCCTACTTACTTTTGGTTAGAACTTTTCGAATTTTGGTTTGGATATGAATCTTCAGATCAATAAGAATGAAGATGAATGAGACTGTATTTGTGTCACATAGGAATATTTATGAGTAATCAATGTGATGAAAAATAGGCAACTATAGGTATCTAGGTATATACTGTATAATCAGTGATGTAAGAATTTCTGAACTTGGCTAAAAGTGAAGCATCAAGACCAAGTTGAATGCTTATTAAATATTCAGTGTTTTCGAGAACACTGTTTATAAATATTCTAAGGCCTTTGTGATTTTGTCCTTGAAAGAGTAGACATTTTTCAATGACAGAGGCAAATTGTTACCATTGTTGGTGAATTGCTCACTGGTAATTCAACAGCATTTGCTCATTTCGAGTTGACTGGTGGTTGATTTCTTTATAATTGTATCTTTTAGAACTAATTACTTAATACTTTGGAACATAAACTGCCTTGTGGTCAGTGTAGTATAATTCGATGACACCACAGTTTTTTATCATTTCAGGATTATTTGTATATATATTGTCAATTAATGAGCAGGTACCAGTTGTGTATTTGTTGATCAACTGAGTATATCCTTTTGTATTGACCATGTAGGAAGTGGGGTGATGTGCTTCTGAAGAGAAGGTCAAAAGATTACCATTAAAATCGCCTATAATTATTACTGAATATTCTTTGTCTTGACAATGGTGTAATGCAAAAATTCCATGGCTTCTGTCATTTGTATTTTGGTCATGTGGAATTGAAGCTGTTTATGCAATGTTGGTTATAACAGCAGATTAAATGCTATAATCACAAGCCATACCTTTGATATGTAGGTGAAGTGATCTTGCATTCTGGAAAACAACTTTAAACACATGTTGGTCTTCAGTATCAAAAAGCTGAAAAGGAATCTTTACAGAAGTCTCTTCTCTTAACCGCCTCATTTCTGATTTGACTCTTTCCATTGCTGCAATTTTACTATAATTTAAGTTAAAGATATCAAGATTTTAAAGACTTGTTACTCTACTTAGTCCGACATAGTGCATAGGTTCTCTTGTATTACTTGGAAAATCAATGGCTACCTTGGAAAAAGTATCACCTTGTGAATGATGAATTCTCTTTGCAGCTGGTGGTGGTAATGGAAATAATTATAATCGCTTAATTGCAAATAAGAAGCGCTAACATTATTCTCTCTCCTCCTTGCATATCTATACTTCTCATCAGTGCAAAGTGTCTCCCCTCTTACACAGTTCAGGAGCCTCTCATTTTCATCCTCTTTACGCGTGTATTTGTTGCCAATGTCATTGGTTGTGATTAGGTGGCTCAACAGGCTGACATCAATTTGCAAATCCAAAAGCTGCAGAAGACAAGAATCGGTCTAAATCAGACATGATAAAGAATAGTAGAACTTCTGTCTGTATTTGATACATGGTTCGTGTGGTGTTAACTCTGGCATCAATGTAGTTAGAATCTCCTAACAATAACTGGCAGGAAAACTGATGGATGATTGTAATGCATGACGGCAACTACACTTACTTTTTGCATAACCTCTTGCTCATGCAGCAAACCACATCGCAAAGCGGAGAGCTTTATCCAACACCAATTATTTTCATCGCCAAATAATGACGCTGACAGGATAGATACAAGCAGGTACCATCAGCTTTAACCTGAAGTGGTTCCCTTCCAGTTTTAAGGAGTTGGGGTGGGACATTTTAGCGATACCTTCAGAACATAATTAGAAAAGGGTAACAAGCATGACACTATTAACAAAGCATGAAAGTACCCAAAACCAGCAATTTGCCTATTGCAATTGTCTAGGGCAATCCAAAAACAGCAAATCTGTACATATCCACTATATCTTAAAAAACCTTGAGGACTAGCTCCTTAACAATTTTTTCCAGTCAAGTGAAACAAAGCATCAAAAAAACTATCCTGAAGACCATTCTTTAAAGTCAGTGAAATAGTTGGAAAATGAACTAACACAGTCTGTCAACAAGTTGCTTTTGTGACAGTTGGAAGATTGATATACAAATATATCTTAGATATGTACTACGAATGAGGTCTTACAAGACGATTTCTCCCTCCTTGGTATGCATATGTGAAGTTTTTAACTATAGTTACCATTGTTCTATTTGGTTGCGACTGACATGTGATTCCATTGGTTTAGCATGCTCTGTAGGAAGAAGTCGTACAAACTTGCGCAGCAGCAACTTCGAAGACTCCTTGAATTGCTTGAGAAAATCTTCACAATTTTCTGGAATCCAGCTGTAATTCTGAAAGAGAGTAAATAAAGGATCGAGATTACCATGTTTTCTACGCAGAGGCAAGCACAACAGCTCTAGAAATCTTGTAAAATACACAACATTTTTCCACCTCGAGTTACCAAACAAAAATAAAATAGAATGTTTCATTTTACCTTGGCTTTTAAATGAGCAAAAACAGATCTACAAGAATGGGACGCATTGAAATTTAAAAAGAAAGTTTCACACCTTAACTGCTTCCTTGTAATATTGCAAGGGTGCTTTTTCCCTTATTGATAAACTTGTCTTGTCTTCCCTTTTCCTAAGTGGCCCACATTCTTTCTGGGCAGCATTGATTTCTTCATCATGGTCTTGGCATGCTTCACCGTCACGTAAAGTCTCTGGTGAATAAATGGCAGAACAGGACTTGCTGGGTGGAGAAATTTGACCTTTACTTCATTGGTAGAATACACTTTATCTAACAAATACGTCAACCACCACTTTTCACCAGAAACACAAGCCACACAAGCTGTGGATAACTGCCAAGACATAACTTATCTTTCAACCAAATCTGACAAGGTTGCTTTTTCCATGTTCTTTGAATAAATACTTTTCTTTTATTTCCTCTTCAGTAACATATTCAAAAACAATGTTTGTAATGCTATGATGCACCCATTCATAAAGTTGTTGAGGAGTCTGGATCTGGCTTGAATAAGGTCGGCGTAAACTCTCCTGTGCTGCAAGTCGTTTGACAATACCACCTATTCCATCACATGGACTTTTGCCATGAGATGTTGGCAAAAAAGGGCCATTCAACAGGCATACCAAAATCTTTTTCATAGAAAATCAGAGTACTAAAATGTTTTCTGTGTTTACAACTTTTCTATTTTTTCTGTTTTACAACACTGTCCAACTCCATTTTTTCATTTAAGTGTTTTATTCATTTCTGCTGAAATGCATGCACTGCAGCTGTGTCATGACTCAGACAGTCAGAAATAACTACAAAAATTTCCATCTGACTATCAGGATTCTGTCGATAGTAGATAACAAAAGGATGAATGGAGGCTTGTCTATTTTTCCAATGAAAGCCTTGTACAGCATCCTGCATAAAAAAAGAATACTTCTCTGCAAAGTCTCCAAGAATTATAGCTTCATGTGGCTTGAATTTCTCTTTTGAAGTCTAGTAATAAAGTCTAGCTTAAGTTTTAAAAGACTTTCAAGAAGAAAATTTGTGAAATCATAAGTACATTTTGTTGAAGTTTCAAAGTTTCAAGGCTTGTTCGATCAACACTTATCCATGAGTTGAAAGTTATTTCCTCAGCATCTAACCGCTCAAAAATTTCTGCCAGTTCTGTTTTTTAACAGTTTTTGCAGTTCCCAAGAAAGCAACTGCCAGCTGACCTTTTATTAAATCAGTCACCAACCAAAGTTCTAAATTCAGGCAATTGAAAAATGTCTGAGTCATTCTTCATTGATAGCATCAGCATCAGCTATGGTTTTGGTGAATGGTACAGACACAAACACTATGTGCTTCACTATCCCCTGTTGAAACAACATTCTTTGGTCGCAATTCACAGAAATCTGAAAATCCAATCGATACTTGATTTTCTTCTTTGAATTTCAAATATGCTTCTTCTAAAATCGATATACAATTTTTTTTACCAGGCATTGATTTACTACTACTACTACTGATCACTTCAGCACTGGCATAAAAACCTCTAACAAATTGAACAACATCATTGTATATTGTGATCTGGCTTTGTTACTTCTGAATTATCTAGGAAGAAATACAAGTGAATACTATAAGGATTACAAATATTGTCATTTTAATTGACAATAAAAATTAATGTGCTTTATGTGAATGAGAAATCTGTGAAGTAGTTTCTCACCTTTCTTTGAATAATCTTAAGCCTGGCGCACACTAAGAGCTTTCTGCTGAGCAAAAAGTCATTCAGCGTGCTAAGCAGGAAAGACTAGTGTGCGATGGACTTTAATGAGCTTTTTCGTCACTTGTGACTCATCTCATGAAAATTCAACATGTTGAATAATTTTCGCCACGAGTGACTTTCTCCTGTGTGCGCTGAACCAGAAGTAGCAAGCTTGCAATAAGTCAACAAAACGCATTCGTTTCCTGGGAAAAACTAAAACAAAATGGCAGGATATACTGATGAAAATTGTGAAAGGGAAGAGGTTCTGTTTTTATGTTGCTTATGAGACGATATCATAGGCGTTTGCGAGTGGCAAATCGGCAGGAATGGTCTAGGCCCTGGGTTATGAGGAGAGAAATAAGAGAAGCCCATGCAAATATAATTGGAGAATTGAACGGTGAAGATTCCGAACTGTTTCGTCAATATCATTGTGTAAATAGAGAAGAATTTGAAGAAATATTGGTTAAAGTTTGTCCATTAATTTCAAAGAAAAAAAACCCATTCAGGAAGTACAAGAAAGCCGTCTTAGCGCTTATCAGTAACTCTGCAGTTCCTTGCTACAGGTATCTCTTCAGATGTTTTAGTCAGGTTGTTGATATTTGAGTTGCAATTTGCCAACCTTTACTAAAGCATTTGAGCCTAGCAACATTTTGCATCCAAGAAGAAATTAGAGCCTGGCTTTTATTTTTTAAATTTAAGCAACTTTTGTAAACAATAATCTTGTAAAGCTGTGTATTTGTCCTAAGCATTAAATTCAGCTAACTGAAGCTCAGTAGCCAGGGGAATTTCCCCTTCTGTCTGAAGCATATGACTACATATGTTTACCCTTGTTGATGACCCCAGGTACCCTTTTCATTACCATCATAAAGTGATTCCACCCCCCTAGACAGGAGGTTGGGTACACGATTAAGCAAATATCAAGTTTATTTGGAAGTACAGTGTTCATTATGAGGGAAGTTCTCCTTCCAATAACTCTTAAAATCTATCCCACTGCTGAATGGCTTAATCCACTTTAAAAGTCATGACATTGGAGCACTTAATTCAAAAAGAAGCGATCACAAAAAGTTCACATTTGGTTTTCAAAGGTAGTTAGCCATGGAAACCTGAAAAAATTTGGCCATTTTTTAGCACCCACTCCTGTCAGTGTACCCAATATTTTGTCTAAAGTTGCCTTCCGGTGCAAACTTGGTCCTATTGCACAAAATTAACAAATTAATATAAAAAATTACTGATGGCCTGTCAATTCAATTTAGGTGAGACATTCAGGAGTCTGTTCTTTCAGTATCGGGAGGGAGAACGGACAATTTCATCAATTGTGGAGGAAACTTGTAAAGCATTGTACATGAAACTGAAAGATGAATATCTAAAGGTGTGTAATCTATATAACACAACATTAACGATTATTGGAAGGGAATCAAATTCTAAATAAAACAAGCAAATCGTATTATTTCTATTTTTATTGAAATGATCATTCAATGGACAGTATTTTTAATCAAAGTTGTTTATCGGCTTGCATGTCACCACTTTTTATATTTTGAAACCTCCAGATGTCTTCGGGGGCACTAAAGGTCTGGCATGAAGAGTGGGATGATGGACATGGCTCCTTACTGTTAAACTGGGAATGAGTGCTTACAGCCTGATTGGTTATGCCTGTCATACGATAACTGGAATTATCTCGTTGGAAAAAATGTGGTTGTGGTGGTAGAGGCACAATAGATCCATATGGGTTTTCTTGAGCTAATAAACCAGTTTGTGCCTGGAAAGGATTTGATTGATTTTATGTTGAGCCAAATGTTGAACTCTAGTGTCAAGTTCAGATAATGTTTGTGTCACATATTGTCCAAATGCATCAAGCTGCCTGTTTGCTGGTTTTCTGTGCCTTTGCTTTTCTTTCAGCAATGGATTGTGCCAAACCTTGTATCAATTTATATTGTTCTTCAGCTTTGCCTCTTCCTGTTTGGTTTTAATTTAACAGGCTCTTTTGTTGATCTTGCTTCCTCCTGCTCTTCGTCAATGGATGGACTTGCTCCAACTTCAACAAGAAAGAACTTCTTATTCTTCAGAGCTTCTTGAAGAGACATGTTGAACTCAGAAAATGGACATTTGATTTCAAATCTCCAGGTTTCATTTTTGTAAGTGACTTCACCATCTAATGAAGCACCAAGATGAGGAAGACAATTGCCGACCAACTTCAGAAACTTGAGGAGCATCAATACCTTTATTTTTCAGTAGCATTATATAAGGCTCTTCAACATGTGCTTCGTGTTTCTGGTCATTGCAAGTTGCAGCCATTGTGAAAGATTTATAAAATATAGATTTAAGCTTGGAAGAAGGTTCAGCAGAGTTTACAGCAGCAAAGTAAAAGTTGGGTGCAGTGATTTGATACATACGATGCTTTTTCCAATCATCATTTGAAGCCTGACCATGTGTTGATTTCTCAATATTGGAAATTTCTTCTTGGGACAATGTTGTATTATAGCAATAATTGCCCATCATTTCTCTGAAGGAGGAAGTTGAAATATCGTAATATTCATTGAAGGAGATGGATTCATAGAAGAAAAGATGTTCAAGATTGGATGCAGAAGCCTCAGTTGAAGCAAATGTGTGAGAATCTGCAGGTTCAGAAATTTCATGAAAGCCAAAAAACCACTGTTTGTTAAAGCTTCTGCCAATTTCGTTTGAAGGGCTTCAAGTCTTTTATCATTGATAGCTTTATCAGATCGAGCATGTGGATCAAAGAATTTATAGCGAGACAAATTACTTTTATCATTGTCCTTTCAAAACTTGATTTTTTGTATTATCACTTCATCTTTTGGAGAGGAATTGTTTGATTTAAGAGCAGATGCATTTGGAACATTCTAAGAAGACAGCTTTGAAGTGCATGATACAGCAGATGAATACTCTCGTAAACCACGTGTGTTGAAGTCTTCAAGAGCAAAGAGAACACCTCCAACATGGTTACAGTTGCCAAAACCACGAAGACCAATGCCAGCAGGACAAGTACATGCAGCAGAGCAAACATCACCAGACTTGACTGACAATTGTGAAATAACTTTGTATAAACACTTGTTCATTGAAGCTTTGATGATGAGAAATTCGGGTAATTTGGTTGTTTTTACTGTTAAAGTCGATATCAATTTGTTCAAGCTCCAGAATTTCATCTTCAAGCTCCCAAGGAAATTCTTTGTATATTTAGGCAACATCTGTCTCCAAAAAGCTTGCCAAGACATCAGCTGTAGCATTTAAAGAGATTTGGTGATTGTTTGTTGAAATGGTTATCTCACAGGTAAGAAGGGTGAAGAGGCTTTTTGCGATTGGCATGCGGCGAGTGGAAAATGGGCACGTTATGAACTTTTTGGTACTTGTAGTTGCTAATTTTCTTGTGCAATTTTTGTTTCGCATGTATTGATAAGGGAAATTTTAGTAGATATTATCCCTAGGCAAAACACCTTCTTTTGAACTACGGCATCTGACAAGTATGTTTCCATATCAACAAATTCCCAATTGAAGGTTTCTTCGCTGTCAATTTTTGTTATGATTGTCATGCTTCTTGTTGATAATTTAATGCCATGGTACTGCTTAACAGCAACGTGGCTGATGTTTAAAGTATGAAGCTCCTCTATTTGCTCTATTTGTTCATTCCAAAACGAATTCTGAACATGGCCAGAGTTGTCTAAAAGAACCGCATCCCTCACATATTTTGGTGGAGATGGTTCATTCAGGGGAATTAACTTTTTTTTCTCAATCTACTGTATCTCTCCCTGGACAGAATGGACGCCGGAAGTTTGTTTTTTCATTTTTTGGACAGTTAGTGGTAACTGTTTGGAACGATTAAAGTTTTGTTTGGAAGAACATTTAAGGAGGTCACTTCGCTGAAAGGAATTGAAGAAGGAGATGCCCTGTCTGCCAGTAGTTATATTTCATAAAGTGACAGGTTCACCTTCGTTTTGTTTTTGGATGAAGGTATCCTGGCATACATCTTTGTTCCATTTCTTCTTTACTCTCACTGCTATCTGTTCTGTTGCGGAAACTTTTAATTGAATTGTAAAATAGGGATCTCCTGGAGTTGTGTCCTTTTCTTCGGAGACATTAGTTATATATCCTGAATAACCTGTAAATTGAGAGAAACAATCTATAACTAATTGTTTAGACCAATTATCCTCGGTTGAAGTAAATAGAATGAATTTTGAATTGATGTAATTTTGTAGTGAAATTTTCAGACTTCCTTTTAAAAAATGCTACCGTTATCTATAATTTATCTATATCTATAATAAGATTAGGATTGAAAATATGGGAACTCACGATCTCCATGCTGAAGGAATATCTAATTTCTAGGCTCTTATTTCATTACCTTGCCGTATCTGATAAGATGATAAAAAGTTCTTGTAAATTTACAGTTTATACCCTACTTACTTTTGGTTAGAACTTTTCGAATTTTGGTTTGGATATGAATCTTCAGATCAATAAGAATGAAGATGAATGAGACTGTATATGTGTCACATAGGAATATTTATGAGTAATCAATGTGATGAAAAATAGGCAACTATAGGTATCTAGGTATATACTGTATAATCAGTGATGTAAGAATTTCTGAACTTGGCTAAAAGTGAAGCATCAAGACCAAGTTGAATGCTTATTAAATATTCAGTGTTTTCGAGAACACTGTTTATAAATATTCTAAGGCCTTTGTGATTTTGTCCTTGAAAGAGTAGACATTTTTCAATGACAGAGGCAAATTGTTACCATTGTTGGTGAATTGCTCACTGGTAATTCAACAGCATTTGCTCATTTCGAGTTGACTGGTGGTTGATTTCTTTATAATTGTATCTTTTAGAACTAATTACTTAATACTTTGGAACATAAACTGCCTTGTGGTCAGTGTAGTATAATTCGATGACACCACAGTTTTTTATCATTTCAGGATTATTTGTATATATATTGTCAATTAATGAGCAGGTACCAGTTGTGTATTTGTTGATCAACTGAGTATATCCTTTTGTATTGACCATGTAGGAAGTGGGGTGATGTGCTTCTGAAGAGAAGGTCAAAAGATTACCATTAAAATCGCCTATAATTATTACTGAATATTCTTTGTCTTGACAATGGTGTAATGCAAAAATTCCATGGCTTCTGTCATTTGTATTTTGGTCATGTGGAATTGAAGCTGTTTATGCAATGTTGGTTATAACAGCAGATTAAATGCTATAATCACAAGCCATACCTTTGATATGTAGGTGAAGTGATCTTGCATTCTGGAAAACAACTTTAAACACATGTTGGTCTTCAGTATCAAAAAGCTGAAAAGGAATCTTTACAGAAGTCTCTTCTCTTAACCGCCTCATTTCTGATTTGACTCTTTCCATTGCTGCAATTTTACTATAATTTAAGTTAAAGATATCAAGATTTTAAAGACTTGTTACTCTACTTAGTCCGACATAGTGCATAGGTTCTCTTGTATTACTTGGAAAATCAATGGCTACCTTGGAAAAAGTATCACCTTGTGAATGATGAATTCTCTTTGCAGCTGGTGGTGGTAATGGAAATAATTATAATCGCTTAATTGCAAATAAGAAGCGCTAACATTATTCTCTCTCCTCCTTGCATATCTATACTTCTCATCAGTGCAAAGTGTCTCCCCTCTTACACAGTTCAGGAGCCTCTCATTTTCATCCTCTTTACGCGTGTATTTGTTGCCAATGTCATTGGTTGTGATTAGGTGGCTCAACAGGCTGACATCAATTTGCAAATCCAAAAGCTGCAGAAGACAAGAATCGGTCTAAATCAGACATGATAAAGAATAGTAGAACTTCTGTCTGTATTTGATACATGGTTCGTGTGGTGTTAACTCTGGCATCAATGTAGTTAGAATCTCCTAACAATAACTGGCAGGAAAACTGATGGATGATTGTAATGCATGACGGCAACTACACTTACTTTTTGCATAACCTCTTGCTCATGCAGCAAACCACATCGCAAAGCGGAGAGCTTTATCCAACACCAATTATTTTCATCGCCAAATAATGACGCTGACAGGATAGATACAAGCAGGTACCATCAGCTTTAACCTGAAGTGGTTCCCTTCCAGTTTTAAGGAGTTGGGGTGGGACATTTTAGCGATACCTTCAGAACATAATTAGAAAAGGGTAACAAGCATGACACTATTAACAAAGCATGAAAGTACCCAAAACCAGCAATTTGCCTATTGCAATTGTCTAGGGCAATCCAAAAACAGCAAATCTGTACATATCCACTATATCTTAAAAAACCTTGAGGACTAGCTCCTTAACAATTTTTTCCAGTCAAGTGAAACAAAGCATCAAAAAAACTATCCTGAAGACCATTCTTTAAAGTCAGTGAAATAGTTGGAAAATGAACTAACACAGTCTGTCAACAAGTTGCTTTTGTGACAGTTGGAAGATTGATATACAAATATATCTTAGATATGTACTACGAATGAGGTCTTACAAGACGATTTCTCCCTCCTTGGTATGCATATGTGAAGTTTTTAACTATAGTTACCATTGTTCTATTTGGTTGCGACTGACATGTGATTCCATTGGTTTAGCATGCTCTGTAGGAAGAAGTCGTACAAACTTGCGCAGCAGCAACTTCGAAGACTCCTTGAATTGCTTGAGAAAATCTTCACAATTTTCTGGAATCCAGCTGTAATTCTGAAAGAGAGTAAATAAAGGATCGAGATTACCATGTTTTCTACGCAGAGGCAAGCACAACAGCTCTAGAAATCTTGTAAAATACACAACATTTTTCCACCTCGAGTTACCAAACAAAAATAAAATAGAATGTTTCATTTTACCTTGGCTTTTAAATGAGCAAAAACAGATCTACAAGAATGGGACGCATTGAAATTTAAAAAGAAAGTTTCACACCTTAACTGCTTCCTTGTAATATTGCAAGGGTGCTTTTTCCCTTATTGATAAACTTGTCTTGTCTTCCCTTTTCCTAAGTGGCCCACATTCTTTCTGGGCAGCATTGATTTCTTCATCATGGTCTTGGCATGCTTCACCGTCACGTAAAGTCTCTGGTGAATAAATGGCAGAACAGGACTTGCTGGGTGGAGAAATTTGACCTTTACTTCATTGGTAGAATACACTTTATCTAACAAATACGTCAACCACCACTTTTCACCAGAAACACAAGCCACACAAGCTGTGGATAACTGCCAAGACATAACTTATCTTTCAACCAAATCTGACAAGGTTGCTTTTTCCATGTTCTTTGAATAAATACTTTTCTTTTATTTCCTCTTCAGTAACATATTCAAAAACAATGTTTGTAATGCTATGATGCACCCATTCATAAAGTTGTTGAGGAGTCTGGATCTGGCTTGAATAAGGTCGGCGTAAACTCTCCTGTGCTGCAAGTCGTTTGACAATACCACCTATTCCATCACATGGACTTTTGCCATGAGATGTTGGCAAAAAAGGGCCATTCAACAGGCATACCAAAATCTTTTTCATAGAAAATCAGAGTACTAAAATGTTTTCTGTGTTTACATCTTTTCTATTTTTTCTGTTTTACAACACTGTCCAACTCCATTTTTTCATTTAAGTGTTTTATTCATTTCTGCTGAAATGCATGCACTGCAGCTGTGTCATGACTCAGACAGTCAGAAATAACTACAAAAATTTCCATCTGACTATCAGGATTCTGTCGATAGTAGATAACAAAAGGATGAATGGAGGCTTGTCTATTTTTCCAATGAAAGCCTTGTACAGCATCCTGCATAAAAAAAGAATACTTCTCTGCAAAGTCTCCAAGAATTATAGCTTCATGTGGCTTGAATTTCTCTTTTGAAGTCTAGTAATAAAGTCTAGCTTAAGTTTTAAAAGACTTTCAAGAAGAAAATTTGTGAAATCATAAGTACATTTTGTTGAAGTTTCAAAGTTTCAAGGCTTGTTCGATCAACACTTATCCATGAGTTGAAAGTTATTTCCTCAGCATCTAACCGCTCAAAAATTTCTGCCAGTTCTGTTTTTTAACAGTTTTTGCAGTTCCCAAGAAAGCAACTGCCAGCTGACCTTTTATTAAATCAGTCACCAACCAAAGTTCTAAATTCAGGCAATTGAAAAATGTCTGAGTCATTCTTCATTGATAGCATCAGCATCAGCTATGGTTTTGGTGAATGGTACAGACACAAACACTATGTGCTTCACTATCCCCTGTTGAAACAACATTCTTTGGTCGCAATTCACAGAAATCTGAAAATCCAATCGATACTTGATTTTCTTCTTTGAATTTCAAATATGCTTCTTCTAAAATCGATATACAATTTTTTTTACCAGGCATTGATTTACTACTACTACTACTGATCACTTCAGCACTGGCATAAAAACCTCTAACAAATTGAACAACATCATTGTATATTGTGATCTGGCTTTGTTACTTCTGAATTATCTAGGAAGAAATACAAGTGAATACTATAAGGATTACAAATATTGTCATTTTAATTGACAATAAAAATTAATGTGCTTTATGTGAATGAGAAATCTGTGAAGTAGTTTCTCACCTTTCTTTGAATAATCTCAAGCCTGGCGCACACTAAGAGCTTTCTGCTGAGCAAAAAGTCATTCAGCGTGCTAAGCAGGAAAGACTAGTGTGCGATGGACTTTAATGAGCTTTTTCGTCACTTGTGACTCATCTCATGAAAATTCAACATGTTGAATAATTTTCGCCACGAGTGACTTTCTCCTGTGTGCGCTGAACCAGAAGTAGCAAGCTTGCAATAAGTCAACAAAACGCATTCGTTTCCTGGGAAAAACTAAAACAAAATGGCAGGATATACTGATGAAAATTGTGAAAGGGAAGAGGTTCTGTTTTTATGTTGCTTATGAGACGATATCATAGGCGTTTGCGAGTGGCAAATCGGCAGGAATGGTCTAGGCCCTGGGTTATGAGGAGAGAAATAAGAGAAGCCCATGCAAATATAATTGGAGAATTGAACGGTGAAGATTCCGAACTGTTTCGTCAATATCATTGTGTAAATAGAGAAGAATTTGAAGAAATATTGGTTAAAGTTTGTCCATTAATTTCAAAGAAAAAAAACCCATTCAGGAAGTACAAGAAAGCCGTCTTAGCGCTTATCAGTAACTCTGCAGTTCCTTGCTACAGGTATCTCTTCAGATGTTTTAGTCAGGTTGTTGATATTTGAGTTGCAATTTGCCAACCTTTACTAAAGCATTTGAGCCTAGCAACATTTTGCATCCAAGAAGAAATTAGAGCCTGGCTTTTATTTTTTAAATTTAAGCAACTTTTGTAAACAATAATCTTGTAAAGCTGTGTATTTGTCCTAAGCATTAAATTCAGCTAACTGAAGCTCAGTAGCCAGGGGAATTTCCCCTTCTGTCTGAAGCATATGACTACATATGTTTACCCTTGTTGATGACCCCAGGTACCCTTTTCATTACCATCATAAAGTGATTCCACCCCCCTAGACAGGAGGTTGGGTACACGATTAAGCAAATATCAAGTTTATTTGGAAGTACAGTGTTCATTATGAGGGAAGTTCTCCTTCCAATAACTCTTAAAATCTATCCCACTGCTGAATGGCTTAATCCACTTTAAAAGTCATGACATTGGAGCACTTAATTCAAAAAGAAGCGATCACAAAAAGTTCACATTTGGTTTTCAAAGGTAGTTAGCCATGGAAACCTGAAAAAATTTGGCCATTTTTTAGCACCCACTCCTGTCAGTGTACCCAATATTTTGTCTAAAGTTGCCTTCCGGTGCAAACTTGGTCCTATTGCACAAAATTAACAAATTAATATAAAAAATTACTGATGGCCTGTCAATTCAATTTAGGTGAGACATTCAGGAGTCTGTTCTTTCAGTATCGGGAGGGAGAACGGACAATTTCATCAATTGTGGAGGAAACTTGTAAAGCATTGTACATGAAACTGAAAGATGAATATCTAAAGGTGTGTAATCTATATAACACAACATTAACGATTATTGGAAGGGAATCAAATTCTAAATAAAACAAGCAAATCGTATTATTTCTATTTTTATTGAAATGATCATTCAATGGACAGTATTTTTAATCAAAGTTGTTTATCGGCTTGCATGTCACCACTTTTTATATTTTGAAACCTCCAGATGTCTTCGGGGGCACTAAAGGTCTGGCATGAAGAGTGGGATGATGGACATGGCTCCTTACTGTTAAACTGGGAATGAGTGCTTACAGCCTGATTGGTTATGCCTGTCATACGATAACTGGAATTATCTCGTTGGAAAAAATGTGGTTGTGGTGGTAGAGGCACAATAGATCCATATGGGTTTTCTTGAGCTAATAAACCAGTTTGTGCCTGGAAAGGATTTGATTGATTTTATGTTGAGCCAAATGTTGAACTCTAGTGTCAAGTTCAGATAATGTTTGTGTCACATATTGTCCAAATGCATCAAGCTGCCTGTTTGCTGGTTTTCTGTGCCTTTGCTTTTCTTTCAGCAATGGATTGTGCCAAACCTTGTATCAATTTATATTGTTCTTCAGCTTTGCCTCTTCCTGTTTGGTTTTAATTTAACAGGCTCTTTTGTTGATCTTGCTTCCTCCTGCTCTTCGTCAATGGATGGACTTGCTCCAACTTCAACAAGAAAGAACTTCTTATTCTTCAGAGCTTCTTGAAGAGACATGTTGAACTCAGAAAATGGACATTTGATTTCAAATCTCCAGGTTTCATTTTTGTAAGTGACTTCACCATCTAATGAAGCACCAAGATGAGGAAGACAATTGCCGACCAACTTCAGAAACTTGAGGAGCATCAATACCTTTATTTTTCAGTAGCATTATATAAGGCTCTTCAACATGTGCTTCGTGTTTCTGGTCATTGCAAGTTGCAGCCATTGTGAAAGATTTATAAAATATAGATTTAAGCTTGGAAGAAGGTTCAGCAGAGTTTACAGCAGCAAAGTAAAAGTTGGGTGCAGTGATTTGATACATACGATGCTTTTTCCAATCATCATTTGAAGCTTGACCATGTGTTGATTTCTCAATATTGGAAATTTCTTCTTGGGACAATGTTGTATTATAGCAATAATTGCCCATCATTTCTCTGAAGGAGGAAGTTGAAATATCGTAATATTCATTGAAGGAGATGGATTCATAGAAGAAAAGATGTTCAAGATTGGATGCAGAAGCCTCAGTTGAAGCAAATGTGTGAGAATCTGCAGGTTCAGAAATTTCATGAAAGCCAAAAAACCACTGTTTGTTAAAGCTTCTGCCAATTTCGTTTGAAGGGCTTCAAGTCTTTTATCATTGATAGCTTTATCAGATCGAGCATGTGGATCAAAGAATTTATAGCGAGACAAATTACTTTTATCATTGTCCTTTCAAAACTTGATTTTTTGTATTATCACTTCATCTTTTGGAGAGGAATTGTTTGATTTAAGAGCAGATGCATTTGGAACATTCTAAGAAGACAGCTTTGAAGTGCATGATACAGCAGATGAATACTCTCGTAAACCACGTGTGTTGAAGTCTTCAAGAGCAAAGAGAACACCTCCAACATGGTTACAGTTGCCAAAACCACGAAGACCAATGCCAGCAGGACAAGTACATGCAGCAGAGCAAACATCACCAGACTTGACTGACAATTGTGAAATAACTTTGTATAAACACTTGTTCATTGAAGCTTTGATGATGAGAAATTCGGGTAATTTGGTTGTTTTTACTGTTAAAGTCGATATCAATTTGTTCAAGCTCCAGAATTTCATCTTCAAGCTCCCAAGGAAATTCTTTGTATATTTAGGCAACATCTGTCTCCAAAAAGCTTGCCAAGACATCAGCTGTAGCATTTAAAGAGATTTGGTGATTGTTTGTTGAAATGGTTATCTCACAGGTAAGAAGGGTGAAGAGGCTTTTTGCGATTGGCATGCGGCGAGTGGAAAATGGGCACGTTATGAACTTTTTGGTACTTGTAGTTGCTAATTTTCTTGTGCAATTTTTGTTTCGCATGTATTGATAAGGGAAATTTTAGTAGATATTATCCCTAGGCAAAACACCTTCTTTTGAACTACGGCATCTGACAAGTATGTTTCCATATCAACAAATTCCCAATTGAAGGTTTCTTCGCTGTCAATTTTTGTTATGATTGTCATGCTTCTTGTTGATAATTTAATGCCATGGTACTGCTTAACAGCAACGTGGCTGATGTTTAAAGTATGAAGCTCCTCTATTTGCTCTATTTGTTCATTCCAAAACGAATTCTGAACATGGCCAGAGTTGTCTAAAAGAACCGCATCCCTCACATATTTTGGTGGAGATGGTTCATTCAGGGGAATTAACTTTTTTTTCTCAATCTACTGTATCTCTCCCTGGACAGAATGGACGCCGGAAGTTTGTTTTTTCATTTTTTGGACAGTTAGTGGTAACTGTTTGGAACGATTAAAGTTTTGTTTGGAAGAACATTTAAGGAGGTCACTTCGCTGAAAGGAATTGAAGAAGGAGATGCCCTGTCTGCCAGTAGTTATATTTCATAAAGTGACAGGTTCACCTTCGTTTTGTTTTTGGATGAAGGTATCCTGGCATACATCTTTGTTCCATTTCTTCTTTACTCTCACTGCTATCTGTTCTGTTGCGGAAACTTTTAATTGAATTGTAAAATAGGGATCTCCTGGAGTTGTGTCCTTTTCTTCGGAGACATTAGTTATATATCCTGAATAACCTGTAAATTGAGAGAAACAATCTATAACTAATTGTTTAGACCAATTATCCTCGGTTGAAGTAAATAGAATGAATTTTGAATTGATGTAATTTTGTAGTGAAATTTTCAGACTTCCTTTTAAAAAATGCTACCGTTATCTATAATTTATCTATATCTATAATAAGATTAGGATTGAAAATATGGGAACTCACGATCTCCATGCTGAAGGAATATCTAATTTCTAGGCTCTTATTTCATTACCTTGCCGTATCTGATAAGATGATAAAAAGTTCTTGTAAATTTACAGTTTATACCCTACTTACTTTTGGTTAGAACTTTTCGAATTTTGGTTTGGATATGAATCTTCAGATCAATAAGAATGAAGATGAATGAGACTGTATATGTGTCACATAGGAATATTTATGAGTAATCAATGTGATGAAAAATAGGCAACTATAGGTATCTAGGTATATACTGTATAATCAGTGATGTAAGAATTTCTGAACTTGGCTAAAAGTGAAGCATCAAGACCAAGTTGAATGCTTATTAAATATTCAGTGTTTTCGAGAACACTGTTTATAAATATTCTAAGGCCTTTGTGATTTTGTCCTTGAAAGAGTAGACATTTTTCAATGACAGAGGCAAATTGTTACCATTGTTGGTGAATTGCTCACTGGTAATTCAACAGCATTTGCTCATTTCGAGTTGACTGGTGGTTGATTTCTTTATAATTGTATCTTTTAGAACTAATTACTTAATACTTTGGAACATAAACTGCCTTGTGGTCAGTGTAGTATAATTCGATGACACCACAGTTTTTTATCATTTCAGGATTATTTGTATATATATTGTCAATTAATGAGCAGGTACCAGTTGTGTATTTGTTGATCAACTGAGTATATCCTTTTGTATTGACCATGTAGGAAGTGGGGTGATGTGCTTCTGAAGAGAAGGTCAAAAGATTACCATTAAAATCGCCTATAATTATTACTGAATATTCTTTGTCTTGACAATGGTGTAATGCAAAAATTCCATGGCTTCTGTCATTTGTATTTTGGTCATGTGGAATTGAAGCTGTTTATGCAATGTTGGTTATAACAGCAGATTAAATGCTATAATCACAAGCCATACCTTTGATATGTAGGTGAAGTGATCTTGCATTCTGGAAAACAACTTTAAACACATGTTGGTCTTCAGTATCAAAAAGCTGAAAAGGAATCTTTACAGAAGTCTCTTCTCTTAACCGCCTCATTTCTGATTTGACTCTTTCCATTGCTGCAATTTTACTATAATTTAAGTTAAAGATATCAAGATTTTAAAGACTTGTTACTCTACTTAGTCCGACATAGTGCATAGGTTCTCTTGTATTACTTGGAAAATCAATGGCTACCTTGGAAAAAGTATCACCTTGTGAATGATGAATTCTCTTTGCAGCTGGTGGTGGTAATGGAAATAATTATAATCGCTTAATTGCAAATAAGAAGCGCTAACATTATTCTCTCTCCTCCTTGCATATCTATACTTCTCATCAGTGCAAAGTGTCTCCCCTCTTACACAGTTCAGGAGCCTCTCATTTTCATCCTCTTTACGCGTGTATTTGTTGCCAATGTCATTGGTTGTGATTAGGTGGCTCAACAGGCTGACATCAATTTGCAAATCCAAAAGCTGCAGAAGACAAGAATCGGTCTAAATCAGACATGATAAAGAATAGTAGAACTTCTGTCTGTATTTGATACATGGTTCGTGTGGTGTTAACTCTGGCATCAATGTAGTTAGAATCTCCTAACAATAACTGGCAGGAAAACTGATGGATGATTGTAATGCATGAC
The DNA here is from genome assembly GCF_057945365.1 of Rhopilema esculentum. Taxonomy (NCBI): domain Eukaryota; kingdom Metazoa; phylum Cnidaria; class Scyphozoa; order Rhizostomeae; family Rhizostomatidae; genus Rhopilema; species Rhopilema esculentum. The sequence continues at coordinate 1,422,420 of NC_142834.1, read as the reverse complement.
GGCAACTACACTTACTTTTTGCATAACCTCTTGCTCATGCAGCAAACCACATCGCAAAGCGGAGAGCTTTATCCAACACCAATTATTTTCATCGCCAAATAATGACGCTGACAGGATAGATACAAGCAGGTACCATCAGCTTTAACCTGAAGTGGTTCCCTTCCAGTTTTAAGGAGTTGGGGTGGGACATTTTAGCGATACCTTCAGAACATAATTAGAAAAGGGTAACAAGCATGACACTATTAACAAAGCATGAAAGTACCCAAAACCAGCAATTTGCCTATTGCAATTGTCTAGGGCAATCCAAAAACAGCAAATCTGTACATATCCACTATATCTTAAAAAACCTTGAGGACTAGCTCCTTAACAATTTTTTCCAGTCAAGTGAAACAAAGCATCAAAAAAACTATCCTGAAGACCATTCTTTAAAGTCAGTGAAATAGTTGGAAAATGAACTAACACAGTCTGTCAACAAGTTGCTTTTGTGACAGTTGGAAGATTGATATACAAATATATCTTAGATATGTACTACGAATGAGGTCTTACAAGACGATTTCTCCCTCCTTGGTATGCATATGTGAAGTTTTTAACTATAGTTACCATTGTTCTATTTGGTTGCGACTGACATGTGATTCCATTGGTTTAGCATGCTCTGTAGGAAGAAGTCGTACAAACTTGCGCAGCAGCAACTTCGAAGACTCCTTGAATTGCTTGAGAAAATCTTCACAATTTTCTGGAATCCAGCTGTAATTCTGAAAGAGAGTAAATAAAGGATCGAGATTACCATGTTTTCTACGCAGAGGCAAGCACAACAGCTCTAGAAATCTTGTAAAATACACAACATTTTTCCACCTCGAGTTACCAAACAAAAATAAAATAGAATGTTTCATTTTACCTTGGCTTTTAAATGAGCAAAAACAGATCTACAAGAATGGGACGCATTGAAATTTAAAAAGAAAGTTTCACACCTTAACTGCTTCCTTGTAATATTGCAAGGGTGCTTTTTCCCTTATTGATAAACTTGTCTTGTCTTCCCTTTTCCTAAGTGGCCCACATTCTTTCTGGGCAGCATTGATTTCTTCATCATGGTCTTGGCATGCTTCACCGTCACGTAAAGTCTCTGGTAAATAAATGGCAGAACAGGACTTGCCGGGTGGAGAAATCTGACCTTTACTTCATTGGTAGAATACACGTTATCTAACAAATACGTCAACCACCACTTTTCACCAGAAACACAAGGCACACAAGCTGTGGATAACTGCCAAGACATAACTTATCTTTCAACCAAATCTGACAAGGTTGCTTTTTCCATGTTCTTTGAATAAATACTTTTCTTTTATTTCCTCTTCAGTAACATATTCAAAAACAATGTTTGTAATGCTATGATGCACCCATTCATTAAGTTGTTGAGGAGTCTGGATCTGGCTTGAATAAGGTCGGCGTAAACTTTCCTGTGCTGCAAGTCGTTTGACAGTACCACTTATTCCATCACATGGACTTTTGCCATGAGATGTTGGCAAAAAAGGGCCATTCAACAGGCATACCAAAATCTTTTTCATAAAAAATCAGAGTACAAAAATGTTTTCTGTGTTTACAACTTTTCTATTTTTTCTGTTTTACAACTTTGTCCAACTCCATTTTTTCATTTAAGTGTTTTATTCATTTCTGTTGAAATGCATGCACTGCAGCTGTGTCATGACTGAGACAGTCAGAAATAACTACAAAAATTTCCATCTGACTATCAGGATTCTGTCGATTGTAGATAACAAAAGGATGAATGGAGGCTTGTCTAGTTTTCCAATCGAAGCCTTGTACAGCATCCTGCATAATAAAAGAATACTTCTCTGCAAAGTCCCCAAGAATTATAGCTTCATGTGGCTTGAATTTCTCTTTTGCTTCATTGAAGCCTAGTGATAAAATCATGACGCTTCAGTTTTAAAAGACTTTCAAGAAGATAATTTGTGAAATCACAAGTAGATTTTGTTGAAGTTTCAAAGTTTCAAGGCTTGTTCGATCAACACTTATCTATGAGTTGAAAGTTATTTCCTCAGCATCTAATCGCTCAAAAATTTCTGCCAGTTCTGTTTTTAACAGTTTTTGCAGTTCCCAAGAAAGCAAGTGCTGGTAGCTGACCTTCTATTAAATCAGTCACCAACCAAACTTCTAAATTCAGGCAATTGAAAAATGTCTGAGTCATTCTTCATTGATCAGCATCAGCTATGGTTTTGGTGAATGGTACAGACACAAACACTATGTGCTCCACTACCCCCTGTTGAAACAACATTCTTTGGTCGCAATTCACAGAAATTTGAAAATCCAATCGATACTTGATTTTCTTTTTGAATTTCAAATAGGCTTCTTCTAAAGTGCACAACCTCTTTTGAACCGTTTCCTTCACACCATGTACCCTAATCGATATACAATTTTTTTACCAGGCATTGATTTACTACTACTACTACTGATTACTTCAGCACTGGCATAAAAACCTCTAACAAATTGAACAACATCATTGTGTATTGTGATCTGGCTTTGTTACTTCTGAATTATCTAGGAAGAAATACAAGTGAATACTATAAGGATTACAAATATTGTCATTTTAATTGACAATAAAAATTAATGTGCTTGATGTCAATGAAAAATCTGAGAAGAAGTTCCTCACCTTTCTTTGAATGCGCTTAAGCCTGTCGCACACTAGAGCTTTCTAAACTAAAACAAAAACTAAAACTAAACGAAAACTAAAACAAAATGGCAGGATATACTGATGAAGATTGTGAAAGGGAAGAAGTTCTGTTTTTATGTTGCTTATGAGAGGATATCGTAGGCATTTGCGAGTGGAAAATCGGCAGGAATGGTCTAGGCCCTGGGTTATGAGGAGAGAAATAAGAGAAGCCCATGCAAATATAATTGGAGAATTGAACGGTGAAGATTCCGAACTGTTTCGTCAATATAATTGTGTAAATAGAGAAGAATTCAACGAAATATTGGTTAAAGTTTGTCCATTAATTTCAAAGATAGAAACCCATTTAAGAAGTACAATAAAGCCATATGAGCGCTTATCAGTAACTCTGCAGTTCCACTTCAGTAACGCTACAGGTATCTCTTCAGATGTTTCAGTCAGGTTGTTGATATTTGAGTTGCAATTTGCCAACCTTTACTAAAGCATTTGAGCCTAGCAACATTTTGCATCCAAGAAGAAATTAGAGCCTGGCTATTATTTTTTAAAAAAAGCAACTTGAGAAGCAACTTTTTTAAACTATAATCTTGTAAAGTTGTGTATATGTCCTAAGCATTGAATTCAGCTAACTGAAGCTCAGTAGCCAGGGGAATTTCCCCTTCTGTCTGAAGCATATGGTTACATACGTTTACCCCTGTTTATGACCCCAGGTTCTTTTTTCATTACCATCATAAAGTGATTCCACACCCCTAGACAGGACGTTGGGTACACAATTAAGCAAATATCAAGTTTATTTGGAAGTACAGTGTTCATTATGAGGGAAGTTCTTCTTCCAATAACATTTAAAATCTATCCCACTGATGAATGGCTTAATCCACTTTAAAAGTCATGACATTGGAGCACTTAATTCAAAAAGACGCTATCACAAAAATTTCACATTTGGTTTTCAAAGGTTTTCAAGTTAGCCATGGACACCTGGAAAATTTGGCAATTTTTTAGCACCCACTCCTGTCAGTGTACCCAAGATTTTGTCTAAAGTTGCTATCAGGTGCAAACTTGGTCCCATTGCACAAAATTAACAAATTAATATAAAAAATTACTGATGGCCTGTCAATTCAATTTAGGTGAGACATTCAGGAGTCTGCCCTTTCAGTATCGGGTGGGGGAACGGACAATTTCATCAATTGTGAAGGAAACTTGTAAAGCATTGTACATGAAACTGGAAGATGAATATCTAAAGGGGTGTAATCTACATAACACAACATTAACGATTATTGGAAGGGAATCAAATTGTAAATAAAACAAGCAAATCATATGTTTTCTATGGTAATTGCAATGATCTTTCATTGGACAGTATTCTTAATCAAAGTTGCTCAAAGTTTTCAAGTCAGTCAGCTTGCATGTCACCACTTTGAATATTTTGAAACCTCCAGATGTCTTAGGGGGCACTAAAGTTCTGGCATGAAGAGTGGGATGATGGACATGGCTCCTTACTGTTAAACTGGGGATGAGTGCTTACAGCCTGATTGGTTATGTCTTGCATGCTATAACTGGAATTATCTCGTTGAAAATGTGGTTGTGGTGGTAGAGGCACAATAGATCCATATGGGCTTTTTTGAGCTAATAAACCAGTTTGTGCCTGGAAAAGGATTCGATTGATTTTATGTTGAGCCAAATATTGAACTCTAGTGTCAAGTTCAGATAATGTTTGTGTCACATATTGTCCAAATGCATCAAGAGGATTAGCTGCTTGTTTGCTGGTTTTCTGTGCCTTTGCCTTTCTTTCAACCTTGGATTGTGCCAAACCTTGTATCAATTTATATTGTTCTTCAGCTTTGCCTCTTCCTGTTTGGTTTTAATTTAACAGGCTCTTTTGTTGATCTTGCTTCCTCCTGCTCCTCGTCAATGGATGGACTTGCTCCATCTTCAACAAGAAAGAACTTCTTATTCTTCAGAGCTTCTTGAAGAGACATTTTGAACTCAGAAAATGGACATTTGATTTCAAATCTCCAGGTTTCATTTTTGTAAGTGACTTCACCATCTAATGAAGCACCAAGATGAGGAAGACAATTGCGGACCAACTTCAGAAACTAGAGGAGCATCAATACCTTTATCTTTCAGTATCATTATATAAAGCTCTTCAACATGTGCTTCGTGTTTCTGGTCATGGCAAGTTGCAGCCATTGTGAAAGATTTATAAAATATAGATTTAAGCTTGGAAGAAGGTTCAGCAGAGTTTACAGCAGCAAAGTAAAAGTTGGGTGCAGTGATTTGATACATACGATGCTTTTTCCAATCATCATTTGAAGCTTGACCATGTGTTGATTTCTCAATATTGGAAATTTCTTCTTGGGACAATATTGTATTATAGCAATAATTGTCCATCATTTCTCTGAAGGAGGAAGTTGAAATATCGTAATATTCATTTAAGGAGATGGATTCATAGAAGAAAAGATGTTCAAGATTGGATGCAGAAGCCTCAGTTGAAGCAAATGTGTCAGAATCTGCAGGTTCAGAAATTTCATGAAAGCCAAAAAACCACTGTTTGTTAAAGCTTCTGCCAATTTCGTTTTAAGGGCTTCAAGTCTTTTATCATTGATAGCTTTATCAGATCGAGCATGTGGATCAAAGAATTTATAGCGAGACAAATTACTTTTATCATTGTCCTTTCAAAACTTGACTTTTTGTATTATCACTTCATCTTTTGGAGAGGAATTGTTTGATTTAAGAGCAGATGCATTTGGAACATTTTAAGAAGACAGCTTTGAAGTGCATGATACAGCAGATGAATACTCTCGTAAACCACGTCTGTTGAAGTCTTCAAGAGCAAAGAGAACACCTCCAACATGGTTACAGTTGCCAAAACCACGAAGACCAATAACAGCAGGACAAGTACATGCAGCAGAGCAAACATCACCAGACTTGACTGACAATTGTGAAATAACTTTGTATAAACACTTGTTCATTGAAGCTTTGATGATGAGAAATTCGGGTAATTTGGTTGTTTTTACTGTTAAAGTCGATGTCGATTTGTTCAAGCTCCAGAATTTTATCTTCAAGCTCCCAAGGAAATTCTTTGTATGTTTAGGCAACATCTGTCTCCAAAAAGTTTGCCAAGACATCAGCTGTAGCATTTAAAGAGATTTGGTGATTGTTTGTTAAAATGGTTATCTCACAGGTAAGAAGGGTGAAGAGGCTTTTTGCGATTGGCATGCGGCGAGTGGAAAATGGGCACGTTATGAACTTTTCGGTACTTGTAGTTGCTAATTTTCTTGTGCAATTTTTGTTTCGCATGTATTGATAAGGGAAATTTTAGTAGATATTATCCCTAGGCAAAACACCTTCTTTTGAACTACGGCATCTGACAAGTATGTTTCCATATCAACAAATTCCCAATTGAAGGTTTCTTCGCTGTCAATATTTGTTATGATTGTCGTGCTTCTTGTTGATAATTTAATGCCATGGTACTACTTAACAGCAATGTGGCTGATGTTTAAAGTATGAAGCTCCTCTATTTGCTCTATTTGTTCATTCCAAAACGAATTCTGAACATGGCCAGAGTTGTCTAAAAGAACCGCATCCCTCTCATATTTTGGTGGAGATGGTTCATTCAGGGGAATTAACCTTTTTTCCCCAATCCACTGTAGCTATCCCTGGACAGAATGGAGGCCGGAAGTTTGTTTTTTCATTTTTGGACAGTTAGTGGTAACTGTTTGGAACGATTAAAATTTTGTTTGGAAGAACATTTAAGGAGGTCACTTCGCTGAAAGGAATTGAAGAAGGAGATGCCCTGTCTGCCAGTAGTTATATTTGATAAAGTCACAGGTTCACCTTCGTTTTGTTTTTGGATCAAGATATCCTGGCTTACATCTTTGTTCCCTTTCTTCATTACTCTCACTGCTATCTGTTCTGTTGCAGAAACTTTTAATTGGATTGTAAAATAGGGATTTCCTGGAGTTGTGTCCTTTTCTTCGGAGACATTAGTTAGATATCCTGAATAACCTGTAAATTGAGAGAAACTATCTATAACTAATTGTTTAGACCAATTATCCTCGGTTGAAGTAAATAGAATGAATTTTGAATTGATGTAATTTTGTAGTGAAATTTTCAGACTTCCTTTTAAAAAATGCTACCGTTATCTATAATTTATCTATATCTATAATAAGATAAGGATTGAAAATATGGGAACTCACGATCTCCACGCTGAAGGAATATCTAATTTCTAGGCTCTTATTTCATTACTTTGCCATATCTGATAAGATGATAAAACGTTCTTGTAAATTTCCAGTTTATACCCTACTTACTTTTGGTTAGAATTTTTCGAATTTTGGTTTGGATATGAATCTTCAGATCAATAAGAATGAAGATAAATGAGACTGTATAAACGTGTCACATAGGAATATTTATGAGTAATCAAAATGATAAAAAACAGGCAACTATAGGTATCTTGGTACGTACTGTATAATAAGTGATGTAAGAATTTCTGAACTTGGCTAAAAGTGAAGTATCAAGACCAAGCTGAATGCTTATTAAATATTCAGTGTTTTCGAGAACACTGTTTATAAATATTCTAAGGCCTTTGTGATTTTGTCCTTGAAAGAGTAGACATTTTTCAATGACAGAGGCAAATAGTTTAAAAATTGTTACCATTATTGGTGAATTGCTCACTGGTAATTCAACAGCATTTGCTCATTTCGAGTTGACTGGTGGTTGATTTCTTTATAATTGTAGCTTTTAGAACTAATTCCTTAATACTTTGGAACATAAACTGCCTTGTGGTCAGTGTAGTATAATTCGATGACACCACAATTTTTTATCATTTCAGGATTATTTGTATACATATTGTCAATTAATGAGCAGGTATCAGTTGTGTATTTGTTGATCAACTGAGTATATCCTTTTGTATCGACCGTGTAGGAAGTGAGGTGATGTGCTTTTGAAGAGAGTGTCAAAAGATTACCATTAAAATCGCCTAGAATTATTACTGAATATTCTTTGTCTTGAGAATGGTGTTATGCAAAAATTCCATGGCTTCTGTCATTTGTATTCTGGTCATGTGGAATTGAAGCTGTTTATGCAATGTTGGTTATAACAGCAGATTGAATGTTATAATCACAAGCAATACCTTTGATATGTAGGTGAAGTGATCTTGCATTCTGGAAAACAACTTCAAACACATTTTGGCCTTCAATATAAAAAAGCTGGAAAGGAATCTTTACAGTAGCCTCTTCTCTCAACGGTCTCCTTTCTGATTTGACCTTTTCCATTGCTGCAATTTCACTTTCATTTAGGTTAAAGATATCAAGATTTTAAAGACATGTTACTCTACTTAGTCCGACATAGTGCATATGTTCTCTTGTATTACTTGGAAAATCAATGGCTACCTTGGACAAAGTATCACCTTGTGAATGATGAATTGTCTTTGCAGCTGCTGGCCGTAATGGAAATAATATAATCGCTTAATTGCAAATAAGAAGTGCTAACATTTTTCTCTCTCCTCCTTGCATATCTATACTTCTCATCAGTGCGAAGTGTCTCCCATCTTACACAGTTCAGGAGCCTCTCATTTTCATCCTCTTTGCGCGTGTATTTGTTGCCATGTCATTGGTTGTGATTAGGTAGCTCAACAGGCTGACATCAATTTGCAAACCCAAAAGCTGCAGAAGGCAAGAACCGATGTAAATCAGTCATGATAAAGAAGAGTATAACTTCTGTCTGTGTTTGCTACATGGTTCGTGTAGTGTTAACTGTGGCATCAATGTAGTTAGAATTTCCTAACAATAACTGGCAGGAAAACTGATGGATGATTGTAATGCATGACGGCAACTACACTTACTTTTTGCATAACCTCTTGCTCATGCAGCAAACCATATCGCAGAGGGGAGAGCTTTATCGAACACCAATTATTTTCATCGTCAAATAATGATGATGACACATATAGATACGAGCAGGTACCATCAGCTTTAACCTGAAGTGGTTCCCTTTCAGTTTCAAGGCGTTGACGGGGGACATTATTGCGATACCTTCAAAACATAATTAGAAAAAGGTAACAAGCATGACATTGGCAAAGCATGAAAGTACCCAAAACCAGAAAATTGCTTGTTGTAATTGTCCAGATCTGTACTTATCAACTATATCTTAAAAAACCTTGAGGACAAGCTGCTTAATAATTTCTCCAGTGAAGTGAAACAAAGCATCAAAAAAACTATCCTGAAGAAAACCCTTGTCAGTGAAATAGTTAGAAAATGAACTAACATCTGTCAACAAGTTGTTTTGTGAGGTTGAGAAGATTGATATACAAATATATCTGAGAGATGAACGACGAATTAGGTTTTTAAAGATGAACGCAGTGCAAGAGTTTTAAAAATCAGGAAAGAAACTCTTGAATATCTGAACATAACATGAACCTTCACTTCGGCTAGTCCGGTATATAATAATGAATAATAGAACAATAGTGTCCATAGGGAGTCCATAACAGTTACCATTGTTCTATTTGATTGCAACTGACATGCGACTCCATTGGCTTAGCATGCTCTAATGGAAGAAGTCGCACAAACTTGCGCAGCAGCAACTTCAAAGACCCCTTGAATTGCTCCAGAAAATCTTCACAATTTTCCAGACTCTAACTGTAATTCTGAAAGAGAGTAAATAAAGGATCAAGATTACCATGTTTCCTATCCAGAGGCAAGCACAACAGCTCCAGAAAATGTGTTAAATACACTACATTTTTTCACCTCGAGTTATCAAACAAAAATTAAATAAAGCATTTTATTTTACCTTGGCTTTTAAATAAGGGATGACAGATCTACTAGAAAGGGACGCATTGAAATTTAACAATTTCCTTGTAATTTTCCCTTATGGATAAAATTGTTTTGTCCTCCCTTTTCCTATTTTCCTCACATTCTTCCCGCGCAGCGCCAATTTCTTTATCGTCTTCTTGGCATGCTTCACCATCACATAAAGGTCTCTCCTGTTGTTCCGCTCTGCTAGCTGCTTCATCGGACTTCGTCTGTTCCTCTGCTTCCTCTGATTTAATTCTCTGCTTTTTCATCAATTTACTTGTCACTCTCATGAAATGTTGTCGTTTATTTCCTCTCTCACATTCACCTCGTCATTACAGTCTTCCCTGGCTGAAACTTCACTTTTCCTGACATATGTTAATAATGATTCCAGGATAATATCTAAAACTGCAACAATCGGTCTGTTAGTTTCTCTGGAACCAGAATTCGGGACACAAATGAAACATGTTCTGGCCACCAAACTGGTTTGTGTTTCTCCTGCCGCATGTGTTTTTCCATTTCACCTGCAAAAATACAAAAAAAGGCCACATACCCAAAATTTTGGTACATTTGGTATCTTTCTATTTGAAATAGAAATTGATTGATGTATTTTTCTTTTTTGTTAAGAATAATCACATTCACAAGCATACAAATGATGTATTTATGATTAAAGTTTTCAAATTTTAGTACAATGAGCACTTCTACTTCTACCAAATCTATTCTTTTTTATAAACAGTCTTTATAAACAGTCTGTGTTACAGAGACCTATCATCTTCCCAAAAAATGCATAAACAGTATAAAGTGATACTGACCATTCTTTAGCAAAATGAAAAAAATTAAAAATAAACATCATACTTACAAGTTCCAAGAACTGCCCGTTTAATCAATTTTCTCTTATCGTTAATTGCAAATTCATTTTGGAGTGAATGGGGGCTTTTTTTCCAATCATCTCAACGATGAATTGATTGATTACTAATGTCATATTGATTACTATTGATTGATAAAATAAAGATTGCTATTGTCATAAAAATACAATAAATACAAAGCTAGGTCGTTTTAAAGTGTCCCTTCCAGAAAACTTCAGAAAAATTACAATAATGACATAGAAACAGTTACAACATGAGGCAGGCCTGGCCATTCAATGAGAGCCATAGCTCTCGCTCCCCTCCAGACTCTTTTCAAATGCTGGATGGGAGCTACAGATTGCTCTCCTAAATTGCTCTAAAAAGTAAATTGCTCTCCTCGAAATTCATTTTTCGTTCGTTTCAATTATTTTCTTATCTATTGTTAATAAAAGAATTAACGAGAGAGCTGCTTACTGCTTTCATATCAAAACTCTTATGGCCAGACCTGCTGAGGCAAATTCTTTTATTAACATCACAAACCCAAGTAAAAAAGATCTCTTAAAAATTCAGTCAATGTAGTCCAAAAAGTATACTCTTTCAAAGCAGAATGCTAATTTATGCAGCACTGTTTGCTAGAATCATGAATGGAAATGAACTTACAAATTCAGGTAAGTTGCAACGCAAATACCTTACCTGGTTTCTTTTTACTTTTTCCATTAATCTGTTGAAAAGAGTTTCTTTTCATGACATCAAGAGCCACTCTTTGAAATTCAGTTTTCCCAGACTGTTTCCGTGCAAATTTTGCAAAACCAGGATAACCTAAAAAGGTAGTGTGGTGCACATGATGTTATACATTAGAAGAATCACAGTTTATTAAAGCATGAATGACATCAAACAACATTTACCTAAATGCATAACATGAAGCTTCTTTAACTTTATGGTAGGTCAGCAAAACAGCAGGAAGACCAGTTGTTTTCAACAATTTTTCAAGCTACAAAAAAGAATATGGATTTATAAATCCTAAGCACATATTATTTTTAAAACTGGTTTGTTCCAGCTAGATTAACAGAAACTTATAAAAAGTCTTATAAAAAGCATATATTTATACAAATTTTATAAAATTAAATGATAAAAAGCTTACCAGGGGAAGGATGGAGGACTATTCAGAGAGTTCCTTGAAAAAAGGGACATAAAAATGGGGGTTAATATAGCTTTTACTTTTTTGGTGAAAGTTTATTGGAGGGGACTTCTAAAAATTCAAATCAAACTCTTAAAATAATTATCTAGGAAGAAATATAAATGAATACTATGAGGATTGCAAATATTGTCATTTTAATTGACAATAAAAATTTATGTGCTTGATGTGAATGAAAAATCTGAGAAGTAGTTTCTCACCTTTCTTTGAATGCTGTTACAATAGCATTTGTCTGCTTGCTGCCGTTCAGCTGCACTTTTGATAAAAGGATTTCTACCAAGACCAAAAATTTTTAGATTTTTCAAAAAAATATCTCAAGTGATTGAAAAATGTATTGAAATTTAAAACAAAAGTTTATGTTATACTGTATGTAATGATCAGTTAGAGTTTAATGTCCACCAGCTTCATATTTGTTTCTTCCTCCACTATTTTCTTGTCTGAAAACCCTTTTCCTTTTGCTCTTCTTAATACTTTTACTCCTTGATTTCAACTTGGCACTTGCTTTTTCCCCACCTTTCACAAATCTTCTTGAAGTAAGTCTCCTGTATATCTGTGCATTAAAGTTCCAGGAGTTATACATTTTCAAAACAGATTTTTCCCATTATTAAAACGAGTAACAGCTCTGTATGAAGCATCTTGAATAACATCTTTCTCAACAAAATACTATTTTGTGCACCTATCCCAAACCAACTTGTTGAGGCACTCATTGTTATTTTAAGTTTTGCTATGAAGACACCTCTGCAACAAGTATGGAGATGCTAGGTCATCAAAAATTGGCTGGATTTGGTTATAAATCGCCATAGGGAGACCTGTTTTATGTTTATAAGAACCAGGATCTCCTTTGTACCCACACCAAGAATCTGGATCATCAGGACAGTAGTAATGCATTTTATTACGAGCAGTTGATGCAACATGTGGAAAAATAACAGAAACAAGACTTTTGCAATGCCTTCAAATTACAAACACTCTGTCTGATGGTAAACCCATGATAATTTTGCAAGGTGTCAATGGTTTTGTCTGTTAACCTAGCAACACAAGAAATTCCTTTCCCATCAGATAATGTTACTCCATTATACTCTTTCTTGATAAACCTCAATCGTTCTCTGTATCCCTTTTGAACATGTCCCACACACTCAATCTTCTCAATATCACATTCTTTGCCATATAACTTCAACTGGCTGATTTGCTCCAGAATCTCGATCACTAGGGTATTTGTGCCAATCATTTGCTTCTGATCTTAGAAAAATATGTGCACTGCCATCGTGATCTTTTTTGCATTTGTGCCTCTCCTGCCACTCAATGTTTTCCCTTGTGTCTTTGGGTTCACCTTCCCAATAAACACATCCTTCACATAAATTAAACATGACTTTACTGTCTATACATTTTCCAGTGTCTACCTTTATGCAGCTTACAATTCCATGATGAATTGAGTGACCACAGCTTTGCCAGCTGCCATCTAGGGAAACAGCGCACCCCATTTGCAAACCCCATTTGCTTTTATTTCCATTGATGCTGCTTCCATACTTTCTTTAGCTACTTCTTTGTTTGCAGCTAATACTTTGGAGAAGGTTTTCTTATAATTTTTTGTCATTGCCTGGGGAGAGTTGGAGCAGGCAGAAAAGTTTTCCAGAACACTACACTAAGGGTACAAAATTAGAGAATTTCCAGAAAGTGAATGAGTGGCCATAAAATACTTCTGTAAAACAGGACATTCTTGCAAGACAAGTTGGCTGCAGTAAATCCCGGGCATGTCAAAATTTGGCTCCATTGCATAACTACAAAGAAGTGGCTGTCGGATATAACTTATACACCCATTAAGAGCGTGGTCAAAAAATTGTTGCCCCATAATTTATACTCAAAACCCAATGCCACTCTCAGGTGTGTAGCCAGGCCAACCCACTAAAACATTACATCAGATGGTAGGATGAGCGCAGAATGAGGGACTAAAACCAAATAAACGTACATTCACCAGTTTAATCATATAATATAGTTATGTTAAAATATAAGTTCACATATTGTGTTTACAAACATCCAGCTGAGTTTCTGAAAATTTTTGAGTTCTCTGTCTCTAAAATTTCTGGATCAGGAGTAAAGTTTCTTCCATTTTTTCACTTAAGAAATTCAGCCACTGCCTCTCTGGGGTTGATAAACGAGGTACCATTGCCATTGGAAGATATGTGTAAAATGTTGTTGATTGTTGTCTGCTTTAAAGAAGACCTGTCATAGGTTTTCACCCTATTGTAGTGAGACACAACACATTCCATGGCCATGCTATGTGGTGTTACAGCTAGAAATGAGACAAGGTGTATTTTTAAATATCCATGGCTCACATTGATCATTTTACGCAGTCTCAATGCCAAAACTGTGCCTTCATCAGTAGATTCGATATCCTTGATCTGCTCAATGTTTCCCCACAACATGCTGATGTCCGCTGAAAATTCTCTCAGTTTGGATTCCTCGAAAACTTCTCAGACAAACTCTCTGCTTGCATTGATTATTTGCTTTGGATACAGTGCTGCAAATTTAAATTCAAGACCCGTAGGGTTGTTGTTCTTACCAAAACGTCTTCAAATTTTTGAGAAGAACATCTCTAGTCTGTTTTGAGACAACCCAAGTATTAAGATGTACTCAAGAGGTGACTCTGGACTATCCATCAAGACAGCTGACACTTCAAATCCAACTTTAAAATATTTACGCTATCCATGGATAAGTAGTTGGCCTGCTGTATCTTTTAACTATTTCAATATCTCAATGCCTTTTTGTAGGTAGCCTTCAGTTTCTAACAGGCTACTTAGTGTTATTAGCTTCTTTGTCAGTTTGCCAAATTTGCTTTTTGAATTCAATATGTCGAACATATTGTTCTTGAGCAGGATAAAATCATTGGTAGCTTTTGAATCTTTGAATTCTTTAACTTTTAGATTTCTCAGAAATGTAATGGCTGCTGAAACAGAATGGCTCAATGTTTGGACAGCAACCCTAACTTTCATTTTATGATATTGCCATTTTACATGTTTCGCTTTTAAATTGTTTCCTAGATGGAGAATATCTTTTTGTTGAACTCTATACAGAGCCAAAACATATTTCCCATGAAATTTTTTGGCCATTGGGCAGATAAAACATCTTTATATCACCAAAAGCATTCCTGGCTAGCTAATCATATGGGCATGTATCTTTTTCTGAGGCAGAGATGGATGGGGGGATTTTTCCATCATGAATTTTGCAACAAAGTTGATCAGCCATACGGATATTTATTCCATCAAAGACAACAAAGTGTACCTCTGCTCCAACCTCAGTAACTATGTTTATGGCTTCATTAATTATTGTTTTTATAATATCTGCCTTCAAGTTATTTGTGAAAAAATATGCCCTTGGTACAAACCAGGACATCTCAAGACCAGAAACCATCATAACAAGATCATTTTTAGCAATTGTATCTGGTAAATTTCGTAAAAAGAGACATTTTTGTTGTTCTGTAACTTTCATCCTCAAATAATACCTGGTATATTAACAAAGCAGTGTGAAATTTCTGGCAAAACTTACATTCAAATTCAAAAATTCCCTCTTTAAACCTACAAAAATAAATTTTACAAAAAAAGAGAGATTTCCTAAAATAGAATTCCTCTTCTCTAGAAGCAAACATTTTTGCCAACAATAGCCCTTTTGATATCTCAAAGCTAGCCTGTGTGTTATCAAAATATAGGGGTAAGCTGCCATGCCTCAAACAAGTGTGAGGCACAAGATTCGAGAAGGAGCATGCATGTTTTTTGATATTCCAATACATCGGCCTGTCCAAAGCAGTCATTAAAACGTTCTTTTCCACCCAACCAATTCAATAAGAATAATTTTTTAGGACCTCTTTCTTCTTGGACTTCCGTTGTTGAGAACATTGTTCTAAGTATCCATCTCATAATGAAACAATCTTAAAAACACAAAAACATCACATTTCTTTTCTGCCTTCGCTTTTCTGCCTGGAGTGCTCAAAGTGTTGTGGCTCTGGCACCCAGATCGGTTTAATAAGCTGGCCAATGCAAATTCCTATCAGATTTGTGTGGCTTTTGGAATGTTGAAATGAATGGGTACAAATTAGGTTAGAAATTTTATGTTCAAACAGGAAAACTTAGCAACAACTTCCAAAAATTTTGATTACGTGAAAATATTCACATACCTTTTGCTCAATCTCTGATAGGTGTGCTACCTTTCTTTTTACTTTTGTTACTTATTGGCCACTCTGCTAGTAAATCTATGATCAAAATTCATAGAGGACTAAAATTGTTTTCCACATATCTATTCAAATAGATTAATTTGTCAACATATCTATTCATTCAACCCTATCGCTTCAAGATATCGCCCAAATGTATGCACTTCTTATATTAATCAAGCCAAGCTTTTCAATCGATTTTCCAAAAAGAGCTTTGCTATCATCTTGAGGGGCCAGTGGTCATTTGCAAGTTTCTGTAATGGACAAAATCATTTCATATTTAAGCGACGCTACTTTTGACCCTAATACAGCATGTTTAGTGAGTTAAAATATATGAGAAATTGTAGAAATTTCATAAAAAGTATAGTGAGTTGAAATATATAAGAAGTTGTAGCAAATACATTGTATAGGGTATGCTAAGCCAAGGTTCATAGCATCCAAATATGGAATAATAAAGCACGAAGATTAAGCAAGGCATTTTTTTCAGTTATCAAAAAGGGGAATAAACTGCTAATAAAAAGAATACGAATTTCTCCATAAAAAGCATATCGAACTTATTCCAAACATAAAAAAATCAGGTGACTCTAAGTTACTTAGATTCTAAATTTAAACCAAAATTTTTATTATTATCGTTATTTTTTAAATATGCTTTAATGGCTGATTTATTATGGCTGATTTTCTTGCCTTTGTTCAAATTATCAAAAATTAATGGGAAAGTAAGACAGCAATAACACTGCGAAGCCTAGGGAAGCAGTGAGATCTTTGAAGCTAACGTGGAAGATTGAGCTACTTCATGTTGAAATGAGATCGGTCACGATTACACAGTGAATACCTTAGAGAGTACTTCAACCAATCAAAATGCTCCTTTCAATGAATAATATTTACCAATAATCAGCTAAAACAATGGTCCTGTACGCTGAGAAATATGCAGCCTACAGCCTCAAAGATGGTTCAAAACAGTCTTGCTTTGAAGTCAAAATAGAAAGCAAATGGATGTCGGAGCGCTTGGAGTGATTGAACTTCATTGAGAACAGTAAAGATGACTATATCTCGAAAAATAATTGCAAAGGACATTTGCATGCTCGTTTAACTGTTTTATAATCATTATTTCATTTGAACACTAATCTACCAACCGCACAGAGCAGAGGAAAGGTAGGCTGCTACACATTACTACACTTAGGTAGGCTGCTACACACTGTTCTATATCTATGTAATTGAAAATGCCAATTTTGTTATCACTCGTAACGTAAGTCTTAAGGGATGCTTCTGTTTGTATGTGATAAAATAAATGCAGATAGGCTTAGGATGAAAATTTATGACGTCACAATAGATATGAAAAAAGAAATAATTGTAGTACAAAGCTCGTTTTACTTTTTTCCGAAAGAAAACAAGATATTAGTATGGAAACATGATATTTTCAGAAAGATCTAACAAATTGCAACAAATCTAAAGGCGATCTAAAGAGATTGATTGAAGGAATAATGACGTCACAAAAGAAATGAAAGAAAAAAATTGCAGTACAAAGCTCTCTCTACTTTTTCCAGAAAAATACAAGATATTGGTGTAGGAAAAATGATATTTTCTAAAAGATTTATCAAATTTCAAGGCAATTTATGAAATGCAATTTATTAATGACTGACAAAAAGCCATTATCCCAGATTAAAGCCATAGCACCATTATAGAAAAAACAGTTAACTTACAGCAGTGAATATTCTTGGCTTTTGGCACCCTTGGTGCGTAAAAAACGTCAATTTATTGCTTTTAGATTTTGTTTGTTGTTACGTTCTAATTCTGAATAATGAAAAACTCAAATTTCCAAAGTTCAATTTTCAAAAGGAAACAAGCTCCAAATCTAGTTTTTTGCGGTTTATAGTTTTGCTTTGGCGTTTATTCGCTTTTTCAAAGCTTGTTTTTCTATCAATATTAGGAAAATATGTAAGAAAAAAGTGTATACATCGTTACTCGAATAAATATGAATCGCTAATATTGCTTTCACTGTCAGTTTGTTGATCTTCGTCCAGAACGTCCAGCTGTGAGCAAAGGTTTGAGCAATCAATGCATTAACAAAGCTCACTGCATTTGTTTGTTGCTTTTTTGCACGCACACCTCATATTTTCACAGCGCCCACTTTTGCATTTGAACAAGCAATTCTTTAATATCTTATCAGGATTGCATCTGTTTTCCATCCAATGTACCCCAAGCAAACCAGCATCCAGCCAACCGTGATTCAAAGGAGATTGTAGGTTAAGGCTCTTGGCATAGAGAGGATCTTGTGCATCAGCCTTCTCAAATCGTGTGAGTGCTCTGCAATAATCAAGGTGACAATGTCAATGGTACCTGACTTCAATGGCCAGACAGTGCGTGTCTCTTATAAGGAGAAAAAATTCTCATCTTTCGTTGCCTCAGCTGTTTTGCGCAGGAACCCTCCATCAACTGTCTCAGCAAGCACTAATTTTGCTAGAGTTCTTTTTTACAGATCGCTGTGAAATACATAAAGGAAGATTTTGATAAATGAAAAAATTAACCCAAAATGTACACCAGCAAAATACTTTATTCAAAATCTGTTGCTCTGTTTAAAAATATGTTGCCATATATTTTGTTCCGTTGCACCAAAAGGCTCTAAAACTGTACAAGATGCATGGAACTTGGTAGGTCCGATAATAGGTATGCAGATTCTATTTTGAGGTATGATTTTTTTAAATAGATATGATCCTTGGTGAAGCAGAGGATGGCTGCTCTATATCCAATGCTTACCTCATTCATTTGGTAGACATCTTTTTTCTTGCATATGATGCAAATTTCTGGCAATATATGAACTTTACGAGCTGCCTCTGACCTTGAAGAAGACGGCATTGATTATCGCAAAAGATGGTGTCATGGAGTTTGAGGCTTTACTCCCTTCTCCTCTGCTAACACCAGCTGTGTATCTCTGGCTTTTAACTTAAATTTCTCTGCTAACATGCTCTTTGTTACAGAAAATACAGTAGCAGTTTCGATGGTACCATAGACCAAGTACTTTGAGCTGATCTTTCTTGAGGTTATTGAGAGATAGATGTTTATCCAACACTTCCAATGCTATCTTTTGCTTTTTTCCATCTAAGTTTTTCCAGACATGACAGTAGTCAAAAACTTTGGCTGCCGATTACACAATCAGGCTTGTTTCCATTGCCCTTTTTACCCTCAAGATGAATAAACCAGTCGCGGAAATTGCGTGGGTGTGGGGGCAACTGCCTCCTCAGGCTTTGCTAAATTGACGGTTTTGTCGGTAAAATTATGTCATTTATCGGCAAATTTGCTTGCTTTTGAGGGCATTGCCCCCCACTTGAAAAATGTATCTCCGTCACTGCATAAAACAGTGACCATCGAGACCAGTTGACCAGGGAGGCTCTTTCTCCTGAAGGGCAGCCATATTTGTTTTGCAACGCAACTTTAGAAATTTCTTTAGTCGCGACCCATATTATATAACTTGCGGACTACTGCTTGCTATACCTTTTTTAATGTTTTCTGGTCCGTAAAATGAAACAACAGAACCATGATTTTGATTTTAGAACCCGAAGTGCAAAAAACTGCGGGGTTTCCAGATTGGAAACAAATAAATCTAGAATCAGCACATAAAAAAGCATATTTCCCTCCAAACAAATTTTAGCACCATGATTTTTTGCAACAGGATGACAAGATACAGACCCAGAGGCAACGGCCTTTATTGGCCTATTTTGTTTGCATCATTCGAGGTAATTCTGTGCAGACACATCTCATTACCTTTGATGCTTTCGAAAATCAACCTGTGGGGAAAAAACGGTCTAGACTACATGCCCCACAACATATTTATAACCCATGTTATACACTACGTGAATAATTTTGACATTTTCTATCGGCCTTTTGCATAAAGGTAGCAACAAGAGTAGGTTTTTACAGTTACTTCCTCTTTATGTCAGTACATAGTTTAGGGAATTCAACAACAGCTACGTATTGCGAAATTTTTATTTGAGGACTTTGCTCAGTGTTAGCAACCACTGAAATGATATCAAGTACTCTATGACTCATTTGTATTAGCTATGAGGTAATCAGTTTGTTTGGTAATCTCCTCTCAGCTGTTTCCCTCTCTGTTTAATCATAAGCATGGCAGAATCTGCAACGGATAATATAGTTTCAACTTTGCTTAACAAACCATTTTCTACTTCATCATTCACTAAAAGAAAGAGCAATATTGATGAAGGGTAACCCAACCCGTGTATTGACATCACACAATCTTGTAATGGTGGATTGGTTCGCCGTTTTTTGACCGCTTCATATGAAAGAATCGACTTGCTCACTGGATCAATTTCAAACAATAAACTTTACTGCTGGCCATGTTTGTTATTTATCTCAGATAAGTGAGTATGGAGTGATACAGGTTTTTCTGCTTTGAGTAACTTGACTAAATCTTCCACAAAACATGGGCTTTCACAAGCACACATTCATGCTTTGATTCAGTTTAGGAGAGCACAACCAAAAGCAAAGGTCACTGCAGCTGCACAATGAGAAAGTCAGGGAGAATAGGGAGGTGACAGGTCAATTGATTGATGCAGTTTATTTGCTCGGTAAGCAAGAACTGTCTTTTCCATGACACGATGAAAGTGAGAGTTCTCTCAAAAAAGGAAACTGGGTTGAATTTTTGAAACTGTTAGAGCAACATGACGATGTTCTAAGGAGGCATTTTTCTGATGCTACAGTTTTTGTTGGTACTTCTTCTCAGGTTCAAAACGATTTGATCCACTGTATGTCAAAAGTGATGAAGGAGGAAATTTGCGATGAGCTTTCTGGTGGACTTGATGAGATGGCAGAACCATGTTCAACAATGGTTGTACCATGTTTTTCAACCATCGTTAACCATGGTTTGGCAATGAAATGTCCATGGTACAACCATAGTAAACCATTGCCCAACCATGGTCTGACCATGGTCTGATAACTGAAAAATTGAAGATATCGATTTAAAACCTTACATTACGAGACCCATTTAAAACTGTGGACTTTGACAGCAAAATAGCTATAAACAAAATTTTCTTTAAACAAATATTTGAACCATGTTCCAACCATGACCAAACATGGTTCAGAGAACCATGACTAACCATTATTCAAGCATGTTCTTCCAGTTTATTGATTCATTTTTCAGTTCCATGTAGGTTTTATGGTGCCTGCAGTTTTTGTAAAAATTTATTTCATCAATAATATCCGTGTAGGGGCATCATAAGCAAAACAAATCTAACCATGGCTCGACAATGGTTAAATATCACCCAGTGACCATGGTAAACCATGGTTCAACTGTTTTCGTCTATTTATTCAAAAGTATTTTTTGATGGCGCTTCAGGCTTTAAAAAAGCTTTTAGCAAATAGAAACTTTAAATGATGGTGAGCATGCCCTGATTATGGAACAGTCATGATTAACAATGGCTAACCATGGTTAACAATGGCCAATCATGGTTAACAATGGCCAACCATGGTTAACAATGGCCAACCATGGTTAACAATGGCCAACCATGGTTAACAATGGCCAACCATGGTTAACAATGGCCAGCCATGGTTAACAATGGCCAGCCATGGTTAACAATGGCCAGCCATGGTTAACAATGGCCAGCCATGGTTAACAATTGCCAACCATGGTTAACAATTGCCAACTGTGGTTAACAATGGCCAACCGTGGTTAACAATGGCCAACCGTGGTTAACAATGGCCAACGATGATCAGGTGTTTTTTTTCACTGAATATATGCTCTTTCACTACATAAGAGAACAATTCAAATTGACAAAATTATGATTACCATGGTTCTACAATGGTTGAAACTTCTTTGTCCAAAATCGTTTTTAATACACCTACAGTTTAATTTTTATTAATAATGTTACTTCAGAAACAAGGGACTTGTTTATGCATTTCGTCAAGACATGCTATTTATGTTCAAATATTTATGAATTCAACACTTTACCAAGAACCATGGTCAACCATTTTTGGACCATGGTTTTCAAGTATGAGACAGAAAAGTTGAATCAAATTAACTTCCTATCCTCTTAGCAGCACAACAATGACAGAATGCTCTAAGCTTGTAGAATTTTGAAATTAAACCTTTATTGGCAATAAAAAGTTTCAATTATTGGTGATCATGCTATCATTGCTCAACCATGGTTGCAGTCCATGGTTAAAGGGCGTCAAGTCACGATTGCTGACCATGGTACAACCATTGTTAGCCATTGTTGAGCAATGAAACATGGTTGAGTTTCTGCAGGGGAAAGCCTTTTCCACTGATTGCCAGTTATGGTCATCACTTCAATCATTCAAAGTTAGAGACAGAACTTCGAGCATTTTATCACTCAAATGAGCTTTCAGATATCTTCCCAAACGAATTACTTCAAACGCTGCTTTCCACTGGATTATTTAAAACGATGCCACAGATCACTAAACTTTGTGAGCTTATTCTTACAGTTCCTGCAATCACTGCCTCCGTAGGACGTTCCTTTTCTGGGTTGAAGCTCATCAAAACAGCTTTGGCAACACTATATGTCAAGGTCGCTTATCTGCTTTGTCACTGTTTTTGATCGAGAGAGGACTCCTTACATGCTTGTATACACGTAAATCGTTTCAGGACAACATAATTGACAAATTCACTGCGATGAAGGAACGCAGAATCGATTTAGTGTATAAATAAAAACATTGCAGCATAACTCAATTATACCGATATTTTCTATGTGCTGTTTACTTTTACTGTTTATTCAAGGCATCTTCATGTACTTATCGAGAACATATTAATTTTTGAAGCATACTGCCAGTCTAATCTTTTATTTCATCTTTACCAAGCTAACAAGCTCGCTACATCCTTTTACTATCCAGAACAAAATGCATTGAAAAGTATTTCTACCATATATGTTTACTGATTTTCAATGAGAAGCTTTTATTTGCTTTTGATGAAACAGTAGTTTGGTGTATTGGAATGGTTTCAAAAAGTACATTTTGTGTTGGGTTCTTTACCAAAGTATTGTTTCATCATATTTACACCCAGACAATCCAGTCTTTGCCAACCGATTCTAGACATTAAATAATATATTATCTTTTAGTCCTCGAAAACTTCCTATGCCGCCTATTCCAACCAATCCCCACCTTGCCACACCTTACTCGACCCTTTTTCAAAAAAGAGAATACCGAGTTGAGAACGTCATGCTATGCCACTGAGTTTCACACTACTTAGTGTACCATGCTATAAGAATCGGGCGGTTTTTTTCAATTTGTATAGCCTGCTTCTGGCAGTCTTCTTAATATGTGCATAATTATGCCATCAGAAAATGAATCACTTTGAAATGAAGGTCAGCTTTTTCTTGCAATGACCTCTGTAGGGAATGAGCTATTTTTGGAATTCCTGCAATGACATTTTCAATAACAACTTTCCCACAGAGTGTCTGCATGCAAATGCAAACCCTAAAATAGCAGGTCTATACCAATGACCAAACTGTGAGAGCAGGATGTTCCCACATCTTATGTGGTTATGAAGAAGGTTTTTCTGTGTTGAAAAACAATGGCCATACAGATTCCTTCAGTGTCCGACTGCACTGCAACGGGTTTTCTCTTGTAATAAAGGGTCACTTCTGTGAATGAAATCAGCAAATAAGGGAGCGTTAACTATTATGTTGATCCATTCGTCATATTCTCTTGAATTATTTATGTGAGCAGTTTTTTGGCGGTACAGAAATTGAAAAAAAACAAATGGCTGTGAAAAAAGCAAACATTTTGCACAGGAGGAGATGAAATGCTGATTTGACCTGGCTGGCTGGCTGTCCTTAATTTTACCAAAAATTGTGCTTAAGGGGAGAGTTGGAAGAAAATGTAATAGTTGATGAGACCCATGATGAGTCAGAAGTTAGTGAAGAGGAGTATCAGGATAGTTATTGTAGATTAGCAGAGTCACTAGGCGATAGGGATAGGAAACAGAAGTGGCTTCCATCACATGAATGCCCAGAAGTTTTGGCCCTGAAGTAGGTTTGGCTAGAGAAGACTTTTTTGGCTTTTTTTCTTTTGATCTGATGGGAACCATAATTTAAAACTCAAACATTTTTGCTGTTTAATGTCAAGAAAAAGGTCAAAGCTATATGGTGGAAGACAATGGCTGCCCTGCGTGGAGACCCCCATTGATTTGATGGAATTTAGGCAATTTTTTGTCTGTATGGGTATTTATACGGACACTGCGATGTGTAACTACTGGCAGAATGATCTTTTTCTGGTCTTCTAGGGTCAATGTTCATTTCAACATTTTCTAGGTACTATGTGGCATACTTGCTGCCCTGAATTGTGTAAACCCAAAGACAGAGGACAAAAGTGACCGATGGGAAAAATCAGGAATTTCTATGACCATACTTGAAGTCGCTACAAGTAACTATTTACTCCTGGTAAATGTGTGTCTATGCATGAACGTATGGTTAAGGTCAAAGGGAGGTTCCTCTATAAACAATATATAGCGAATAAGCCCACTAAATCGGGTTTCAAACTTTGGGTTCTATAATTACCTTGCCCCGGATTTGTATCTCTATCATTTTTGATTTTATTCTTTTCTTGATTTTAAAAAGAATTTAGACCTTCAGCTTGTTTTTGTTGAGCAAAGAGCCATTCGAGCAGAGCCAGAACCCAGATCATTTGCAGATTTAGATACTAAAGTCTGCAATGTAGAGGAATTTATCTGTAAGGCAACAGCTCATGCAGTTAATAGTGCAAAGCAAAAATAAGCAACTTTGAAAAAGACAGTTAGTAAGAAGGAGTTTGTTGGAAGAATAGACTAGAAAAAAGACATTTGCCAGTGAAACTTGAGAGACATCAAGTTTGCAAAATTTGCTCAGTTATGAAGTCAGTGCATAGCATAGATCAAAGTAAAATAGCAAAAACATCATCATCTTGCTGTGTTGTTCACTCCCCTCATTAAAGTATCAGGACAGTTTTGAAGTCAGTTGCCAATCTGTTGTTAGAGATTTTTTTTAAAAGACAGTTTTCATGAAAACGTTTTAATAAATTTCCTCAAACTTTTTCTTGAATTTTTTTTACCATTCAATCTACTTATATGTTGAAAAAGAATAATCTTATCGAAATGCAAGCAAACTCTGTGAGGGTTTTTTTCTGAAAATGGTAGTGACTGAAACCAAAGAATTGACTTCTGAGCAGTGTCTGAAAAAATTATTTATCAGAAAGATGGGAAAAAGCTATCATTAAATAGCTAGTCTCATTAGATGCACAAAGACTGCCACCTTTGAGATATGGAAAACAATTTGAAACAAAAAGTCTAAAGAGTTGTTCGCACTCAAAACGAGCAAGAGCTCTCCCAACACATTGGTTGTTCCAATCTAACCAAATTTGCATCCAAACTGGTTTGCATCATGCATCCAAACATGCATCATGCAACAAATTTGCATCCAAACTGGTTTGCGATATTACACAAAATTGAATTAAATGTTAATAGACAATTGGCCTTTCAAAATCTGTCAATGAATATTGGAAGAAAAATGATAAAGAATTGTGAATGTACCCTCATACCGTCAGATTTCAGCAAGACTTGCAGCGGTAAAGAAACAACATGGCTTTATGGCCCTGCACTGAATGATATGTCTGCTTTGCAAGAAAGTTTTTGATCTGATAAAAAGTTACCAAATCCCATCCATGTTTTATAATAGAATACCAAATGTCATCCATGTTCCATGCAAACATTTTTCCCAACTGAAAGTAAACAATATTTCTCTTTATTCAAAAATATTGATGTCTGAAGAACTAGTTTATAAAAAATCACCAGGTTTTATTGGCCCATTCTAACTGAGTCCAAGTCACCTGACTTTACTTACCTCTGCTTATTTAACATCGGCTGATTTGCATAATGGTTGTAGTGTAAGGTTTCTCGTTTTAACAAAAAATAATATAGGATAAAAGGTACAAAAGTTTTGCAGCATTTTAATGTTCCAGCTTATTTTGGAGGGGGTTTCTAAAAAATTATCACCACTAAGTTAAATAGTCGTTTTCGCCAGCCTAAATTTGTTTTTGTCTGATAGGGAAATGGATCTTTGAACTGTCTGGATACTTTCATGACAGGAGTTTTTGTGATATCCCTTTATGTATTGGAGAAAGAAACTGCCTTGCTTTTCCATTCCCCAGAATTTGAGCAGTACAAGGAAGCTTTCCTAAGTTACAGTCATGATTGCTAGATTAGTTGGTATTTTTGGTAAATGCATGTAAATAAGATAGAAAGAATGATTTTACAAATTAAAAAAAAATTTGGTCCAGTTTACAATCTTTTCGCAACAACTTTCGGTGTTTTTCACTCACTTGATTTTTTAAAGTCTAAATCGAAATTTTACTTCCTAATTGAATTGAATTGTTCTCAACCCAATGTTGCATAATAATAGATTTAAAAAAATCCCTTAAAAAAATTGATATTTCATGAAAGCGGGCCAAGACTTTGGTTAAATACATTATTAAAAAAAACGTATTGATGATGTGCACTCTCTAAGCCATTTGTGTAGACCCTGCCAGTGATATTCAATGACTTTCTTGCATTGAGAACTAGATTTGACTGAAATTTTTCAGCTCTCATTTTTGCGAACCAATCATTGAATCGTGGGACGAGAGTATCCCACATCACCTCCAAGCTAGCAAGTTTTGTATCAAAATCCAACACATCATCTGCATCCGCTAGATCAAATTGCTTTACTGGGCCAGGCCGTGCTCCATAGATATCAGCCATGATTGCTTTAATGCTGGATTGATTGGTATCTAGTGTTTTAAGTGTTCTTTCATCAGCTTTCTGCAGATGTTCTGTACAAAATAGCCTCTTTGCTTTCTGAAAATATCTCCAAGCCCAAAACTAACAGCAGAATCTAGATGGTGACCAACTTTCTTATGTTGATTGTGCCAGACTACACGAATACAGTTTCAAATGCAAAACGCCTGAAAAAAGGTTTGGATGTGTTGATAAAGTTAAAATCACATTCTAGGCATCCACACCAACCTACACACAAAGCGTTAGTAATGTCAATTTTTGTTTCTTAGTACAAGACAAACATATTTTCAAAGGCCTATATCAACAATAGTTAGGACAAGCATTACCTTGTTAGATCAGAAAATGACAATGTTTTATCATGAACTTGCTTCATTGATTTTTCTTAAATGATTTTTTGTATAAATTTTCGTTCCCTAAAGAGCCCAAGATCAGGGTTCTACAGTACATCACATAAATGTATAACTATTGAAGGTGGTAAAAATGGCTGTTAATTTGGCGTTTTAATTGTTAAATTTTTGTATTGCATTAGGAAAAGGAACGATCCAGGCACCTCACAATGAGCTGCAATCTTTATAAGGGGTTGGGGGTTCAACATGTTTCAGTGGCCAAAGATTCCAACAAAATTTTACATTCCCAAAGGGCCTGAAAATGTTTCCAAAATATAAACATGTCGTGAAGAATTGTGTATAAGCCAAAAATTTCGCTTTGTCTTTGCCAGCATACTACAGACATGGCATTGATATATTTATGCAGCTATTGTCAATTAAGTGTGAGAAGGAAGAACCGCAGGATAGGCTGTCCGCCGGATTCTGTGAATCTTGCAATGAGATTTTAAAATGACAGATATACTGGAACAAAGCACTTCGACGATGAGAATCCAATGTCACGAAATAAATTTTCAAAATAAATTAAATTTAAGAGTATACTAATATTTCGCCCTGGCATACAGGGCTTCATCAGAGTAAATTACAATGGTAATTTATGCACCTATTGCAATGGTCATTTTAAAGATAAATGCCCGAAACTACTTATGAAGAACCACAAAGACCACATATGCCGCGACTACAATCGCTACGAAAGAGCACCATGCCAATTCTCTAATGTACCTTCCGCCTGCCTTCACAGTCATTTCCATTCATGCATTTTAGGCAGAGAGCATGGCTGTAAAGCATACAATCATGTCTTCAGTACACTGAGTGGGCAGAGCAAGTTGGAGAAACAATTTTCGGAGATGATGCACTTGATGGCAACATTAGTCAAAGTCATTACAAAAACTCACCAAAAAGCTGAAACCCAAATTGCAACAGATTGCCATCTTGTGACTTAGCCTTCACCTCCTGCCGATGCTTCTTCCGTAACTAGAAAACAATTGCCTCACAGCATCGCCAATATTGATGACAGTTATGTTGATAAAGCACATCATGCAGTTACAATGGACATCCATTCTGATGTGCCAGCAAGTTTCAACCGAAACCTTACATCCAATTATGACCCTCATGGCCATGTAGTAGGACTAACCTCGACTTACTCATTCCATGAGTCATTGTGTTCATTTTGTTACTTTAAAGTAACAGACTTTTGTCTCCGTTACATAGTTAACCAAAATCTGAATAGTGGTGGCACATATTTACAGAATTTTTGCAGTTCTTGTACTGAGCTGCACAACCGTCAGTATTCAATCCTCTAAAAGCTTGTTTTTGTGCTTTTATGTATTGGACTGTTTCTTATTAAATACACCAGGCCAACATCATGATCTAAATCATCAGAGATAAGACACAAGGATTCTGGTCTTGATTTTTTTGCTGTAGAGAACAACAGGGTGCAATGTGCATTGTGATTTATTCCAATGGAATCCTTGTACTTCGTCTTGAACAATAAATTGGTAGTTTTCAGTAAAATAAAGAATAGCAATTATTCATCTTCTTTCAAATTTGATTTTCCTTCCTTTAGATATTCAGCCTGTTTTTCTGCAATGAAGGAATGCTTTGTGATGTTATCAAGCTTTTCCACAAGTGAATCAATAAAAACATCAACAGAAGTTGACTGTTATATCATTTCAGTTCTGTCAGTACTGCACCATTGATTTAAAATTATTTGCTCCTCTTCACAAACCTTATCTCTTTGCAATTTAGCTACTTGATCACTATCTTTATCTGCCTCTGCTTCACACATCATGGTTTAACTGTTACAACTTTCTTCTTCAAATTCTCCACTGATGTTCTTATCAAGTAATCTTTTAAACATCTTGTTCCTGGGCAATTAACACACTGATGTAGCATGCATTCTCTGTTGTTTCTGTCACACACGATCATTTCAATAAGATCATGATAAGATTGTTCCAAGTCTACTGCCTTCAGTAGCAGTTTTGCATTCTGATGCATTGAACAAACACAGACTGAGTGAGCACCTGAAAACCCGACTGTGACATACCACTTGGGTCTCAACATGCAGAACTTGGAGAACCCTATCTTTAGTCTGGAAACTTAGACTTAAAGACAGCATAAAGTTCATTCAGATTCATCATGATCAGTCTTTTTTGTCGATGTACTCCTCGCCAAATGCTAACATAATCAGTCTTCCCTGTCATCTGCCAACTAAATTCATTATCACATTAAAAGTCTTCAACAAGGTGGATAAGTTCATTTGGTAAACATTTTCCCACCAGGCTTGAATAAACCACTATGATCTTTCAGCTGCAAAAAACAGGATTCGTGTCTGTTTCTTTGACCTGAGAGATTGTGAACACTGAAAGCAGCATCTATGCTTCATGACCATTTTGACAATATAGCCAGCTATATACAAGATTGATGCCTGTTTGTATTCAGAAAGTGGGAAAATATTTGGTGCATCAACATAGTCATGCTCATTTTCCATGGGAACTTGTCTGACCAGAAGATCATGTTTTTGTGCCAGTGACACATTTGATGTTGACTCATGGTTATATTTTGCGGGACATATTTTCAATGTTAAGAAGTGCATCCATTGGATCCTGATTTATGCCGTTGCCATTTCTCCCCTTAATGCTGCTTCTAAGCAAAAGCCTTTTGTATGCAGCTGTGAACTGCCCTGTAGTAAGATCATTATTAAAGCCACCGGCTGACCTTATTGCTCCAAAAAATACCTCAAGGTGGTCCTGGCTAAACTTATACAACAGGAGATACTTGAGTGGGGCTTGTGCTAAATTTATGTTAAATGTACACAATGATAATGATCCATCTAGTCTAAGCCAACAAAAGGCATAGCTACAAAACCCCTTCTTCTACAAGCTAATTTTTCCCTGTAAACTGTTCGAACTGACCTGCGAAAAAAATTCTGGTTTTCGATGGAAACAAACTCCCATATACCATCTGCAGTTATGAATGCAGTCTTTTCACTGTTTGTTGGTTCCATACTTATTTGCCAGTAACCTGATCTAAGATCCAAAGTGCTGAAGAGGAAAGCCTCTTGCAGGAAGTTTAAAAGGTCATCTACACGGGGCTAGAAATGGGCATCTTTTTAAATAAATGCATTAAGCCTACAAAAAGTTAACATAAAATCGGAAAGAGCCACCTTTGTTCTTGACCAAGACAATAGGGGAGTCCCATGGTGAATTACTAGGTTGAATTACCTGTGCTGCAGCATATCACAATTTTGTTTGCTAGTTTCTTGTCTATATGCATATGGTAGACAACTAGGATATGGTCTCATAGGGGCAGCACTACCTGTTTCAATCTTATGGATGATGGCATCTCTATGACCTAAGGTGTTATCAAAAACATCAGAATTCTGTAACACAGCTCGCAATAAAGTTCATAAGGGGGTAGAAAGGGACAAAGAGACCTTTCCAACTCTTGCTGATTTGTACTACAAGTGGAAAAAGTGGTATTAGTAGTTACAGTGCATGATGTAACATCCTCTGTGGCAACTGAAGAAACAAAAAGTGGACAGAATTCACCCACTTTCTGGCTCACCTGTAACTCTTTATCAAAGCTGGCAGTATTTATCAAAGGTACTGGAATATGTTTGCCATTGGTTTGACTGACTGAATAAGCTGGAAAAATATTACAGGGAAAGGCTTCATTATCTGAGACTGGTGTGATCATGCCTAACTGATCTAAGCCCCACCTGGTAACTGCGTGTCTACTATGACTTAAGAACGTCCTGGAATAAAAATACTTGTCCTTAAGGAAATACGGACAGGCCCTCTGCAACAAAAGATATTCAGGAACAAAGCAATACGATGACAAGAATCCAATGTAAATGCATTTGCATGTAAATGTATCAAACAAGATAAAATTTTTAAAATATATTAAATTTGAGGAATCCTAATTTTTTCCCGGCATACAGGGCTTCATCAGAGTAAGAAAAATGTTTGCTTACGTGCAATTGGGAGAGCCACTTTCCAGCTATTGATGAACACTGCTTTAAAGTTGAGCCAGGGTTCCAGGATGACCATCTCACTCAGCTGGTAAAAAGGGTCTCTATATAAGATTCAACAATGCATCTGCAGATGTATGGAAAGCGATACATGAGAGAAATAGTCAACAAGAACAAACTAAGTATTAAGCATCAACTAAACAAACTTGTACTTTTTGTGAAATTTGACTAATGCTTGACCGTCAAACATTTAGTCCACTGTGCCACAATAAATTCTTTATAAACAGCACATTCCTATAATCTGAAGGTTACCAATATTTTTTCACACTTGCTTGATTGTATCGTTTTATTTCCATTCAGTTTGTGCGATATTATCTTTGCGTTACAAGAAGAATATTTAAAGTTGAGGGTTGTCTGTCTGTTTCCCTCCTGGCTTGTAAACTTCTTGCCGTATAAACTAGCAATTAGACCCTGCCTCGGTGGCTTCACCTGTTAGTATGTCAGAAGCCTCATGTTGACTCTCTAGCTTTTCTTTTACCTCATTGCCCCCAGGACCTTCATAGAAAAGGTTTAGGCTATTATGAGTCAAGAAAATCCAACCTAAAATACATTGCCAGGTTGTAAAATATGGTCAGACACTAAAACGTTACCTTGGGTGCAAAAAAGAACCACTTTCAAGAAAGGAGCAGGAGCTTGCGCTGTCCCTTGGACATAAAGGGGCTGACGAGTGACATCATAACAATGCTGCTGAGTTCCTTGTCCTAAGCCAGTAAAAAACTTTGAGAGTAATGAAAGACTTCATAGAACCTGTATCAGCTAAGGCTTGGACTTTGATCCCACCTAGAGAACAACAAATGAGAGGCTGGCTGGGTAAATATGGCAATGAGGCTGGATACACAGAAAAAACACAAAGGTGACGTTCGAACCAGCTACCTACTAAGGTGCCCTTTTGAAGTTAAAAGTACACGTACCTGACATATTTTCACATTGGTTTACATTATTTGCACATTTTTGTGCACTATGGCCCCATCCTGAACATAGATGGCATTGAGAGTCCCAAGGACAGTCTCTTGCAAAGTGGCAAACCATGTTCCAGTTAAAACAATGCTGCTGATTCTGATTATTTCTTGATCTTCCCTATACTTTTCAGCAAAAATAGAAAGACTTCTGTTAATTGCATGGGTCGCAGATGGCGGCACAAAAGTCCTTCGGGTCATATGCAAGGGCGACTACAGCTACTGTCAGTTGGGCAATTGATGTGGCCAAGGGGTTCTCTGTGGAATTGCTGGCTGGTGATGAGGTCTGCATGGCCTGCACTAAAGGAGAATCAATGTCATAGCGATGAACAGCACAGAGGCATTGAGCAAAAGCTGTCATGTCTTTCAAAGTTGGCTGGGATTGTTTTCAAAAAGTTTAAGAACGATAAGAGTTGAACAGGGTCCAAAAAGGGTTTCTGCATCAC
The DNA here is from genome assembly GCF_057945365.1 of Rhopilema esculentum. Classification (NCBI taxonomy): domain Eukaryota; kingdom Metazoa; phylum Cnidaria; class Scyphozoa; order Rhizostomeae; family Rhizostomatidae; genus Rhopilema; species Rhopilema esculentum. The sequence continues at coordinate 1,390,140 of NC_142834.1, read as the reverse complement.
AGTGACTATCGGGGTGCTCATCTCAAAAATCTTTCTGTAAAGTTTCAGAAAGTAAACAAATTCCACATCCTGCATTTGAGTACCAAGACCCCTTGCATTCGCTTGTGTTTCAGTCTTCTCTTTTACATCATGCAAATATTGAGTATCAATAGTGCTTATAGCCGAATCACGGGAGAGCCAGCCTGTATCGCCTGGTTTTGGCAGATTGTAGCCAAGACTTGTTGTTCGCTTTCGACTGTTTCTCAAAAATGATATCAACTTGTCAACCATCCCGAAGAATTTTGCAATTTTCGGAATTTTCATTGCTGACTGTGCAGCACAAAGTGACATTGTATGAGCCACGCAATGATTGTAAAAAGCGAATGGATAATGTTCCTGCACTTTTTTTGTACCCCATTAAGCAAGCCGCTCATAACAGCTTCACCATCATATGATTGCCCAATAATTTTGTCTTTGCATGTTGCTGGCATTACTTTATATTTTTCCAGTGTACTAAGCAAGATGGAAGAAAGATTTTCAGCAGACTGATCATCTGAGCAATGACCACCAGCATATGCTCTTTCACCTCCCCATCACAGCTACTGTCATCCATCATTACAGCTACAAATGTAGATGCATTAATTCTTCTTTGAATTTTCCCCCTCACTTCTTTCGATAAGCACTCTATTAGTTCATTTCGTGGGCCATGAGAAGTATACGTTATTCGATCGCTGTCCAGAAATGATCGCAAATCGTCACTGTAGCAGGCATGTAGCTCTAAAAGTTCAAGAAAATTGCCTCTGTTACAAGATGATCTTGACTCATCGATGCCACGGAATGTAAGGCTCTGGGCTGCTAAAAAACGAGGATATATCCACATGATGCCTCATTATTTTAGAATACCTTGAAGCATCGCGATTGTGTGACGAGAGCCCCTCCCTTTCATGACCATTGTCTATCCTGAGCTCTGTGAAAAGGACTAACAGAAATATTTGGATTTATTTTAATTTATATTATATATAAAAGTAATTTGTTTCTAACTTACTGTTGATAAGTCACCAATGACTAAACAAGTATATTTTTCTTCATCTCTCCACAGATCCATGGATATCCTAGCCTGCTATATAAATAGAAGAATTTAGATTATGAATGGCAACGTTTGCATTCTGTGTTTTGAGTTTTTGTCGAAACCAACAGATCGAAACTTTATCAACGGAAAGAACCAAGTGTTCAAAGAACTGGATGATCTTCTGTTTGTTGTGAATCTGTGAAGCGCTGTTTGACAGTGGTAAAGAAACGAAGAGGGTTGATAAATAAAGTTAAAGAAATAAACGAAAGCTTAAAAGCATTGTATCACACAAAGTGTAGCGATACTGGTCTTACCGTTAAAACAAAACAATTACCAGTTCATACATCTGCCAAGAAATTGAAATTTTCCGAGGACGATTTGGTAACCAGGCAAGATAATAAAGAATATTCCCATGCAGAGTATCTTTCACAATGGCCAGATAATCCAGCCCTTCATCAAAGTGAGGTGGAACGTATATTAAGCAGGTATGTGTAATAATACTGTCAGTTTTATTGATTAAACAAGCCAGATGATATGTCCAGGCAGATGATATGATATGTTGTAAGCAATCACAAATTTTGCTACACAGATCACAACACATGCAACCCTCTGGCTTTTGAACAGTGGAAGCTGATGGGAAAAACTTTGCTACCATGTTTCTGCGACAGGTTTTGGTATCCAAAACCTCTTTTATTTGTGTATCGCAATGAGCAGATAACATCCCATTGAAGAGAATGTAGCAAAAACACTGTAGTCCATCTCTTCACAATCGGCCTGTTTCCTGGACAAGACTTTCAACTGTATTTGGTGGTTCAAATGGATACTGCGGCGAACATCTTCTTTTTCCAAGCAAAGCAGTAAACAAGCGGTATAATATGGCACACTGTTTTCTTGTCTGGCAAAATATCATGCACCTATCAGTTTTCTCTCCACTTAGCTTTAGCTCTTCAATCAAAGATCCAAACACAGACTCAAGGGGTGTTTCTTTATTTAGATATCTAAACCGGTAACTGATGTTGCCCCTAACAGGTGGTTTTTCAATGGCATAAGTGTTAAATGCATTCAAATTGAGCATGTCATAGACTGCACTTTTGGTAGATCTTGTTGCTGTGCCAGTAAAAATTGCAAAACGAGTTGAAGAATGCAATAGTGACTTTAGCTCAGCTAGATTTGCGTACCATTTTCTAAATGGGGCTGCTTTTTGAGAAGCTGATCTCCCCTTGCAATAAAAAGTATATGTATTATGCAAAGTACACCAGTTATAAAACATGTCATTAAAATGCAGTAAACGAAACTGTTACGTACATCAACTATTTTTCTGACTGCACAACATTAAATATGATCAACATTTATTTACTCTCAAACAACAGATTTAGTCCAGTGGGTGTATTGAAAAGAATTTAATTGGGGACATGCCATCCAACATGAACATATGATACATGTTGAATGTACCATCTTTTTTTATTTAATTGACCCATTTATTTGTTCTTTATACCAAAATTATGGAATTAACTCCTCCCCTCACATATGTAGTGTAGCTGCCGCTCTAAAGGGATACTGTGGCAAAAAATATGAGTAAGTAAACATTTGCTTAAAAGTAATAATACAGTCAACTCAGCTTATACTTCTAGTTCCTCTGCTTATATTCTGAAATTTTTTTCTTACCAATGGACAAGGCAGTGAGCTTCGTCAATCACCACTGCCACACAATCTTCTCAGAATGTTTGTGAGCTTGCCAGGATCCTCCAACGCTTGTTCCCAAGGAATGCTTCGGGCGTTGTGTAGATTAGGGAATATACTCCTCCTTCCTAGATGTTTCTCAAAGTTTCTGTATCGTGGCCATCGTATATCGCAGCTGCAGAAATCCCAAATGACTTGTTTATGTGCTGAACCTGATCAATCATAAGCGAAAGCAATGGGGATCTAACAAGAACAACACTTGTGCCAACCAACTCTTCATTTAGGACATCAGCTACGACAGGAATGGCTTGATAAATAAGGGACTTTCCATACCCAGTGTGAGCACTAAAGAAAAAATCTTTACAGTTAAAAAAATCGCGAAGGGCATCCTCTTGGTCTCTGTAAAGTTATCAACGTTTAAGAAAGTGCAAGCTGTTGCAATCGCTTCTGAAAACTTGGAATCTTCCAACTTCAATCCACATTTGTTGGCCGCCATGACTGTTGTGTCGGGGAAGAAAACAATTAGCATAAATTAATTACCAATGATTGCATAAATTATTTTCCCTGAAACGCGGCATGGCACGGTAGCAAGCTTTTGGTCGTTGTTGCGCGGACCCTTTCTTCTTCAGAATAGAATACTGGGTCTGCGCGCAAGCTATGGATATCCTTGATAAGCAGACTCACAGGATCTGTTCTTTATTACGACTTTAGGGCAAGGTCTACCATTCTTTTTCATATTCAGACTTGTCTTGTGAGTTAACTTTCCTCGCGACGAAATGATTGAAAAACTTTCTAGACATCCCAGTGATGTTTGGTTCTGTCATTTGCTAATAAGAGCTTCATATTTATAAGACATCGGTCTGATTACATAGCAGTCTCTGGCCACGTTAAGAGAATTTGAGAACTATTACCTACAAAGCCAAAGCATGCAAAAAGGAATGAAACTTTGCAAGAATCACTTTCCTGTTGCAATCAGCTGTCCAATCAGTGTGGATGTGGCTGTCCAGTGAAACTGCTTCAAACATGGGTTGATCCATTCTACCAGTTGCCATTCATATTCTTTTCTGTTTGCAGCATTCTGGAGAAGCTTCCTGATTTCTATGATATAGAATAGATTTCAAATTATATTATAATACTATATACACCAAAGAAGGAGATATAACTTTTTGTCTGGTTGTTGACCGAGTTACGGATGGGGGGACCAGCCCTGATACATCAATACAATACATCAATATTTTACTTAAAATAGTATTTTATATGCACTACCCATTTTTTATACACAACCACTTGCTCAAAATCAAGTACAAAAAAGTTAGTTTCCAAGCAAAAGAAAAATGACATACACATGCTAATGTGATGACCAATGTTGTTAGAATGACCTCTGTCTTTAACAGTTCCCCTATGGCCAAGATGACAACTAAATCTGCCAATTACAATTTTTAAGATGCCACAAATCAAAATAGTGTGTAATGTCCTTTTTTCCTATAATAATAATATATAATAATCTACCATATTTATACAGGATATCCTTTTCAGTAAAGATAATACTGCTATCACTAAGGGTCCTTTAAAAATAAAAATTTGTAAAGTGAAAGGTTCCAAATTATAAGAGATCCAAGTTAAAGCTTAAAAAAATTTAAAACATGTCTGCATTTCCCCATTCTATATAAAACCAAGACAGCATTTGAATCCTTCAAATTCCATGGCTGTGCTGATCCCAACCTCATTGCGCTAAAATGAAGGCAGAATACCCTGTAGAGGAATCAGGGAGTGCAAAATAATATGAAAAGAAGGACTTATTGATAAGTACTGGGCTGAGCAGAGACTTACAAGCTCATCCCAATAGACCAAAACCCATCAACAAGATTATTACCATAGCTACAAGAATAACACAAATCATTAATATTTTCAACACAGCTTTATTATTAAACATTATTTTGACTTGAAAGACATGCTTATTCTCTTTACCTGGTATTGTATAAATATATGCGTACCTGGACAAGGGCAAAGTGAATTATTTGGGAGATATTGAAGCATAAGACTGTGTAGGCTCCATACATAGTGCAAACACTATGCCTTATACTGTTCTTATAGTAATACTTTTCCATTGTATCTTCCCAGATATGTTGGTAATCAAATCTCTTTAATGCTCTATCAAAATCTTCGAGCATTGACGTTACTTGAACGGCATCCAGTGTGGGTTTTTGCATCATCAAACTTATCGGCATACAAAGATAAAAAAGCTTCCTGTAAAACGTTAGCAAAAACACAAATTCCACATTTTGCAGTTGCACACAGAAACCTCTTGCAGTTGCTTTAGTTTCAGCCTTTTCTTTTGGATCTTTGGACATCGCATAGAATAAGGACCCGAGCTCTTCGTAACTGCTATCGATTGTCGTCAAAGCAGAATCACGTGACAGCCATCACGTATCCCCAGGTTTTGGCATATTTCGTCCTAGAAGATGCTAGGCTTAGGGCTGCTCCTAATAAATGTCACAATTTTGTCCACATGGTGAAAAAATTTGCAGATCCTTGGAATTTTCTTTGAAGTTTGGGAAGCGTAAAGTGACAGTCTATGTGCGACGCAGTGGTTGTAGTATGCAAAAGGGAATATATCCTGTATTTGCTTTTGCACCCCACTCAATTCACCACTCATGGATGGGGCTCCATCATAGGATTGACCGACAAGTTTTTCCTCACAGTTTTCTGGTGTAATGTTGTAGCTTTTCAATGTTTCCATGACAATTGCCCTCAGTCCGTCTGCTGATTGATCGCCTGAAGAGTTTGCCATTGCCAGTAAGTGCTCCTCTACTTTTCCATCATAAATAAGTCGAATTGAGACTGCTGATTGCTCGATGTTGCTGGTGTCACTGGTATCATTCATCATAACAGCCAGAAATTTTGAGTTATCAACTCGTTGTTGAATTTCTGCTCGGACCTCTTGGTAAATACACTTAATCAAATCGTTCTGAGGCTCATGTGATGTGTAAGTAACATGCTGCTTTGTTAAGAATTCTCTCAGATCCTGGCTGTATTTTCCAATAAGTTCCAATAATTCAATAAAATTTCAACTATTATATGACAGGGATGATTCCTCGTGCCCCCAAAGGCAAGTCCTTGCCCTGCTAAGAAAATTATCACGTTGATGTGATTTTCAAGCATACGGGCATAGAGTGTGGCATTATTATTATGTTGCGTAATTTGCCTTTGTCTTTCTTCGTCCAATGCACTCGCAACGTCAGTGTTACCCAAAACATTATAGCTCACGTGATTTGCTATATGAACTTTTGAGGCCTGGTGTCGGATAGCGATATTCCAAAGGTTAGAGCCAGAGAATTGAAAACCATGCTCTTGAACAAATGAAAGTTTCTTCATCTACAAGAAAATGCACAACTTTTATGGATAAATTGAATTGATATTGATTTTTTGGCGGCTGCGGGTTTCAGCAATGACGGCAGGGCAGGCAGACTAGTGCCTTTGACAAATCTGATTGTGTAATTTGACAAATAAACAGGAACGGCTCTGCCTACCTGACCGTAGCCTCAATATTTGCTGCTATTAGTGGCCCCATATCTAATAGCAGAAATCATGAAGGTAAATTCACGGTTAAAAAAGGATGATAGCATTTCCGACGTTGATAGCATTTCCGACGATACAGAAAGAACTTATAAAGACAAAACGATAAATAAAACGGAATAAATATATCCTACAAAATTCCAAAGAGATATTCTGAATTGTTACTTTTTTCTTAATAATTACGTATAGTGAAAGTTAAGCGCAGTTAAAAAGGGCGAATGTTAAATTATTTCAAGTACTTACTCTTGAAAGATCTCCCATCACTAAGCATGGCCAACAGAAGTAAGTATTTTTTTCTTGATCACCGCATATCCAAGAAAAAGTTTCATACACAACATCAGAGGATCGGTTTTTTAAAGTCACCTTTGGACATGGTCGATCATCAGCTTTCGAACGAAGTCCTTGTTGGTGTGTTAATTGTCGTTGTGAGGAAAGCAGAGAAAATATCTGAGAACAGAGAAAGAGATGGGTTGGCGAAGAGCAGGGCCACTTTTATAGCGTGGTTCAGTATCGCGTGAGGCGGCTGTTTGACATAAGCATAGCAACATTCCTGGGTAGTGGTTGCGGCAATTGGCATCAGCCGCCTTTATGCGGTACGTCACGAATGGCATGTGAGGTGTCTGTCTACTTGAAAGGAATTAGCGGTTTTTGATTTTGGCCGTGCTTTGTAAATGATAAAGAAATATTCTGTCAAGAAAACTTTCTGCTGGAAAAGAATTGCTATTAGACTAATAACAGTAATACCGCCCCAAGCCGCCACTGTCAGCAACCTAGATAAAAATAAATCTGTTTGAGATGTAGAATCGTTATAAAATACAAAACAATATTAATTGTTCATTGTCACAAGATTGTATTACACTCTTGGATAAGAGCCTTGTAATCATGTTATGGAGAAATTGTTATAGTGTGTTTTATTTGTTTATTAAAAACCCCCTTGTTGTACATGATCAAGGTAAAAACATGCTTAATTCAGTATTCATTGTGTTAACAGAGTCGACTGAAGATAAATACTTGTAATACATTTTTCCACATTGTAACATAATTTGTGCATTTTTTATTTTTTTTTTAATAAACACTTATTATTTTTATGGAATTCTGTATCCCTAAACTGTACAGACCTTTCTTCCTTTCCTGATTTGTCATACTTTTGTCCTGCTCTTGTCTTATATTTGTCAGCAGCTTGCTTCAAGCACCATTTTTTGAGGCAGAATATCAAAATTCTCTAGATCGATAGCATTTTCAAATCCTTTTTTTAATTTTTCTTCTTTCTGCACTCTTTCTGCTGTTTCTTGATTGAACCGACGCATGTATTCCTCACCAGCCAGTGGCTCGTCAAGGTAGGCCGACGCAAAATCTTGGCCAATGTCTTCCAAAAAGCTTGCTTTATACTCTACATTCTTTATACTCTACTTTCTTCATAGCAGTTGAAAGAAGCCAATAGGCTTTTTCTTGGGTTACAGTCTTTGAATCTCATTTTGACCATTGCTTCAATTGAAAATAATAGGGCAGCAACATGTGTACAAGTTTCTCCTAGTCCAGCAACACATTGGCAACTCAAAATTCTACCACCCATCTCTGCAACAACCCATGGCTGCAATGGCTTCTCACTTAACTTCTGAGAATGCAGGACCTGCAAAAATTTAAGAGAGTTAAAATAAAAGACCCCTGTAATTAATAACTAAACAAGAATGCTATTTCAACTTTCAGCAGAACAAATAGATCACTCACTCATGGAAAACGCAAAAAAGTATCTCAGAAAGAAGAAACAAATATGAAATAAATGAATGACCTACTGGGCCTAAAACTACTTACCTTTGCTTTCACCAGGCACTTCCTCTCAAATTTCTTCGAAACAACATGACGAACCCACCCACATACCATCTGGTTATAGGCCACCAAGCCCTTGTTTAAAACCTCTTAAAAGGTGGGTTTTACAAACGTCATTTCTTTGTAGGCAGAAATGCTCAAAGATACGGCAACGGCAGATAAAATCAAAATTTTTCTCTTACGGCAATGATACGACCAACAGCTAACAACAAGTTCGACAAATAACGACACGGCTTTAACAGGCACGACAAAACTAGCGACAGTACGGCAAAACTTTCGACAAGATTACTCCTAACTTATGAAACAACCCTTTATATAACCTGAGCAAACCTTAAAATAATAATTACATAATACAAAAAACATCTTTACAGACGCTGATGCGATCACAGCGCAATGGTGCAATTGTCACGTGATACTGTCCGTAAGCGAACCCTGTGTCGTTACATAGCTCCCCTCTTTGAAATCAAGCCTCCTGGCTTGAACCAATCATTGCATCTTGTCTTTTCTATCATTTGACAACTTCCATGGCTTGGCATCACACTGGCCTGGTTTTGTGAGAAATTCATGTGCCACTGATGTCAGATGTTTGAAAACTGCTGAGAGCCGGGTTGGGAATATTTCTGCTTCGTCAATTTGTATTGTCTGTCCCAACTGACCTTTGACCAAAATTGCCCATTTGACATCTACTAAGTAACTCTTCAGCTGTGAGCTTCTCAAAAATTAGTCTCAAGCATTCAGAAAAGACAGGTGGCAATCTCTTGGAATTATCATATCTTTTTGTGCCAAGCAACTTGTCCATTACATACTGGCACCAAGAGTTTTTCCCTTGCGGACAAAAGGTATGCTCCTCATCTGAGGATAATTGGTCATTCTTAATAGAATGAAAGAAGATTGCCCAAATGGCATCTCGCATTACCACTACAGAGGCATCATCATTCTCTCTGATGGCTTTGCCATATTACCTTTGAAGTGCATCAATTTTGTTTTTTGAAGGCGTCCTGCACCACCAACAGTCTTTCCATCATCAAGCTTCCAGTGGCGTAGCTAGCGGTCATGCTTGTCATGCCGGGCATGACCATCTATTTCCAGAGATAATATTTTTCAAAAAATTATATTTTCGTAAGAATATAGTCGTATTCTCCTGATGAAATAGCTCAGGCCATTCGCCTTTGGAGCCCTATGGTTGCACGCAAGAATATGGAGCCCTCCGAAGGCGCTCTTCTATTGTCGGGCATGACTAAAACAGAGGGTTTCCAATTTAGTCATGCCCATAACTATGAGCATGACCAAACCCTGTGTTTTAGTCATGCCCATAACGCTGGTTCCCTATGTTTGGTCATGCCTAACAATAGGAGTGACGCAGGAGAGAACAAAGGCTAGTCATGCCATTTCGAGAGGGCATGACCATCATTATAATCATCAGAACCGTCCTGTGTTATTTTGTGAACGCGAATGCGAGGCATCAATGGCGGCGCTGCTATGTCTAGATCCACGAGCTGGGAGGTAATTCTCTGTAAGTAAAATGCAAGGAATAGCTTATTGCCAAGCAGCCACGACTCATGTTAATCTCCAGAACATTTATGGCAATGACAGGGTTTTTCAGCCTTCATGGTGTTGCACTGTGTGGAGAAAGTGACAGGCACGAAAGGCCATTTTTGGACATAAAATCAGCGAACAGGATCATTTTATGCAACCAAACCGAACTCTCAGCCTTTTCAGTATTCAATTGTTACTAGTTGAACATTTGCAGAGAATCTTCTTAATTTAATGAATGTCAAATCTTGGTGCTGTTCACTGGAGATGGATGGAGGAGATAGCAGTGTTATTTTCCAAACCAACAGATTTGAGAGCTTAAACTTTCCAGACATTTAGCAGCATATTCAGAAACTGTTAAGCCCTTTAAAAGCATTGTTACCATATTATGATTAGGACAATAAGATTGTAGTTAATGGATAGGGAATGCCAAAACTTGCTTAAAGTTATTCTTCAATTTTATTACATGCAATAACACTGTTTTTACACACAATTTAAGTCAAACCCAAAGCTCTACTGACTTCACTTGTAATTGAAAGTACCTTTTTACTACTTATAGCTGTTGAAATAAAATGACCAGAGACAAGTCAAGCATGTTACTGATCTTGTTAGTTAAACAGTTTTATTTCATTATCACAACTTTTGATGTATTTGAAAATTTACAAGATCAAATTATTTCATTTACAACCCTTGTTTGCTAGATTTAGTAGGACAATCCAATCATGTGGATATTTACCACAAGTATATGTGGAAACATCAATGTTTTTGTTAAGCTAAACTTAAACTTATTAGCTAAACTTATAGAAACATCAAGGTATTTTTCTATTAAGTCTAACTTTGCAGAAAACATTTTGCAACTAGGCCTATCCATTATTTCAGCTTCCTATATTTCATATCACTATTTACATTGCATATTCATTTGCCAATTTGTTTTATTCATCTATCAGTTCTATTGGGGTTGTTAGTTAATCGTGATGGCTTTAAAATACCTTCAATAGATTGATAATAAGTCTATTTGTGAAAAAGATGACCAAAAAGCTCCCATTCAGTTTCATGTGATTTATTGTTTCATTTACAAATTTTAGCTTATCTCTAAAATTTACAAATGTATTTCAGCCTGCAAAATTGAAAAAAAAGGAGAATAACTTAATTTTTGATTTAAGCTAAATTTATCTACTATACTAAACTAATGTTTTTTAATGTCTTTTGTACAGTTCTGTTTGGAAATTGTCAGAACTCTGTCTGTATAAATTACCAACAAACCAAAACAGTGTCACAGCTATAAGATAAAGGTCATTTCATGGTGTAACAAGGTGATTGCTATGAAATAAGAAAAGCTCATTCCAAAAGTTAATCAAATTTTTTTTTATAAGTCACAAGCCTTAAAATTAAAATTTCCAAAAGGAACTCATTGATCAACTAAAAAATTGGGCGTGGTAAAATTTGGCCACACCCATATTTTTTATAAATTTGAGGGGAGGGCATGACCATTGCTATTTGGCTAGCTACGCCACTGCAAGCTTCTTGCCTTTCATGTCCCGAGTAAAGTTTCTCAGGGAATTACCCATTCACTTTTGAATGTGTCCAAGGCATTCCTCTTTCTTTACATCATATTTTGACCCATACTTTTCTTTCATCGGTTGACTTACTACTTGAAAAGTACTGCTGTCTCCAAACATTGTGTATTTTAGCCCCCTTCTAGCAATTGATTTGTCAAATTCCTAACAGCACCTTCACCACCAACTCCTCCTGATGAGCCACTATAATTTATCAAGCAGTTTTCTCTATGATTTTCCTTCCAATCTATTAATTGCCTATTTTTTTCTTTTTTTCTTTCATTAACATTGCATTCTTGGCAGAATAAGGACAGTACCTCATAATCCAAGATTTAGCCTGTCTCGACTCCAATGACAAAAACCACACCAAGTTTGGAAGAGTAGCCTCATTTCTGCCGGTTTCCATCCACAGACACTGAAACAGGGATTGCACCACCAACATCATCAACCCCAAGGTCAGGATTTTTGGATTTCATGACTGCTTTTAATCGAATGGAAGCATCAATCATGATCTTCTCAGCTGCAGTACAAGCTGCTTTAGAGCATTTGCTAAGGTGATAATTGAAAGCATTTGAAGACATTGGTGGTGGCAGGTTCATGGTACCACAAAATTTCGCAAGGGTTTGTCTGCCCCCTTTCAAGTTGTTTATTGCCATAACTGACCTTCGATTAACATCAAAGGACATACCAGCCAACTTTTTGCTACTCTCAAATTGTATCTTGTTTGAACAATTGCTGCACTCAACAATCAAAATTTATTGTCAAACCATATCTTTTCTTCTTGCTGATGAGAATTACCAAAGATGGCCTTCTACTGAGGCATCGCTTACATGTCAAATTGTTCTTGATAAAACTGGCAAGAAGGTCAAGATCGATTAAAGCATACCCTTTAGCATGAACAGTACTTGAACTTGTAGAACTTGTGTTTAGACCCAAGTCTGCTGTTCTGGTCCTCGTGAAAGGATATCATCATGCTCTTCTAAAGTAAAAGAGCTGTTTAGAAGTTCTTTTAAGTGGCATTAATGCCAACACTACTTGAATCATCATACTGACCAATGGATGCTACGTGATCATCATCAGCAGACCTTGTAGTTGTAGCAGTCTGATTGCCGACATTTCTACAGTTTACAAAGTGTTTCTGAACATCCCTAAATCCTTTTCACCTTTTTTGCCGCTGCAGACAAAACAGCTTGAGATTTCACTGGTGCCATGGTGTATCATTTCGGAAATCATTTAATACAATATGGCATCACAAAATGTTGGCCTAAGAAAAATTTTCTTCCTATAAGCACCATTGAGTTGCAATGAAAACTGGCCTCGTAATGAGTGAAGGCACTACCACAGGGATATCAAGAATTAGAATAAAAAATCGGACTCTGGGGGAAAATAAAGCAGTTTTTCACCCATAGCAACCACAAAAGCAGTGGTTGCTATGGAGTTCAGAAACAAGTAGCATCCAGAAACCAATGAAAAACTTGAAAATGAATCAATATTGCAAGAAATTGATTTCAGAATCGAATTCTATATTAAATTTTACCCAAGATAAACCACTTTTCACAAAATAACAAAATGTTTAGTTGCTAATGAATTTGAACGCATAGAACACCCTTAATGGATGAAATTTCTTTGAAGTCAAATTTGTTTTAAAAAAATGAATGCATTATTGCTTTTGTAGATCTTGGTTAAGGTAAGAAGTCAAATCTTGTTGCCAACTCTGCTTTGGTTTTTATGGCTTGTGGTTTTGTTGAAAGCTGGAAACAACCAGTATTTTATTATTTAGTGAATGAAAAAATTTTGCAGTTACGAGTCAATGGGCTTGAATGTTCTTGCAACAGTTAGTGTTCAGGGATCCAATTTTTTGCGATTTTATGAATCACTGGCAGTTTTTGTTGATAGGCCATTCTTAGAAATGCAGGATATAAAATATTTTACCATCTTTGACCCACCTCATCTATTGAAGTCCATTAGAAACAATAATTTGCAGTACAACTTCCAGTTTGAGAAGACAACAGCTTCATGGAGAAATATCAGTTCTTTCTTTGATAAAGAGCAAAAAATAGCATTCAGAACTGCTCCAAAGTTAACAGTCAAGTATATCAATCCAATCCAGTTTGCAAAAATTAAAGTCAAATTAGCCACCCAAGTTTTCAGCCACTCAGTTGCAGCAGGAATCAACACTTATGTTTCATTGAATGGATTACCATCTTCAGCCATTCGCAGTGCAGAGCTCTTATTCCGTTTTGACCAATTTTTGATTGATATAACTCTTTATCATTTAAGAATACTGAAGTGAGCCGCAGGCCATTGACATCTTCATCCCCACATCTAGATGAAATGAAGCAAGGGGCTTACTTTATTGCATCGATCAAAGCAATCAATGCTGCTACTGGTGAAAACCGCACAGATGGTTTAAGATAAACCATTGCTGGGTAATGTCTGCCATTAAGTCTTGGTAGCAAACTGACATTTGAACCCTATGGCCCGACACCGTAACTATGGCTAATTCCAATATGTCAAAGCCATAATTTCACAATCACACTATTCTAACATCAAGCCTTTTGCCAATCATCACTTAATTACACTGTCTATTATCCTTACATAATTATTCTTTTAATCTTGGGTTATTTTCCATACCACGTATTTATTAATGATATCTGTAAATAGTTTTAACTACTTGGTCTGAAGTCTTCACAGTGAACAGCAGAAAACACCAAAATCATTCAATTCTTGTCCATTCGTGTACGCAGTTATTTAGTTTACTATAAAGTAAGTAGTTAAAATGGCAAGCAATTCAAGATCTTATCAGGATTTTCTAGATATGGGAGTTAATAGTTTGAAGGATTTTTCAACTGTGAGAGGGGTGTCAGTAAGCAACTATACAAAGGTGGAACTTGTTGCCAGAGCGTTTTCAGCTGCTGAGATGGGTTTGCCTATTGAGATGTCCAGCCAAGATCAAGCCAAACTTCCCCAACAAGAGTATGTAAAGAGGCTAAAAGAAATAGATTGATAAGGCCCAAAGGAAATCAAAGGTGAGGATAAAAAAACGAAATCTCTATGGCCTACAATTACACTGGGATACATTTTCGAGTATATTCTGAATGTTAGAGATTTCAATGTGGAATATGTTGGTAAATATAAGGATCAGAAGGCCTACAGCTACTTTGACAGTAGCTTTGTTGCCTAGATTCTCGTCAGTAGACCAAAAGATGAGGTCATTCTTCTTCTCTTATTAGTGAGAGCACCAATACATGATGAGAAGGAGCTGTGGGTTGCTGCTTAGCCTGGTGGAAAAACAGCTAGGTGTTCTTGCATGGCAGGTGCAAGTAGATGCTGCAATCATGTAATAGCAGTCCTGTACAAGGTTGAGTATGCCAATAGTAATGGGTTTCTCTTTCCATCCTGTACCTCCATGCCTTGTGCATAGAATCAAGCAATAACGACCACCATTGAGCCAAAAAGATCTCCCTAAATCGTCTTTCACAAGAAAATACGTTCTAAAATGCTAGCAGATCCTAGCGACGATGTCAGACATCCCCAAAATGGACCTTAATTGCTTGGATGATATTATTATCTAATTGCAAATTCCTATACCTTAGATGATATTTTGGTATAGGAATCTGCAATTAGGAATCCCTACACAACACTTATTCACTCCTACAGGTATTTAATTATAACAGATACACTTTGCATGTTTGCTCATTCTGCGAACACCTCCCAAATCAGAACCATCTATGTAATAGAAATAACAGCAGCAGCAATTTGAAAAAAAGGAAAATCATAACAGGATTCTGAGTAAGGAAGAAGGAATAAATTAACTGATAAGGAAATAAAACCATTGACATCGTAGTTTTGCCTATTGGCACAAGAGAATGGGGATCGTTTCACAAGGATGATGTACTGAAGTAATTTCTGTCAAATTTCACACTCTGGGTACTTTTGGGAAATTATTTGACAACATAAACAACAAGCAGTAGAAATGATGCAGGGTTATTTGGAAAAAATGGTCTCCTATGGAATGAGGTAACTGGAATTTGCTAAACAGTTTCAATCCGTATATTTCTAACCGTAACGTCACAAAAAGCTATTCATCTTTATATTTCTAACACATTTGTTTTTTCCCTCATGAATTTCCCTCAAAAAATTTCTCATATAACCATGTAGACCAAGGCTGTATCTTGTCTGCCTAAATGGAAAAGAAGATGAACAAGAAGAGTGAGATTAGCTTCTGTAAACCAACTAGACCTGCATTTGCAGTGATTCCCAGGAATTAACAACCCAATCACTCAAACACAAATATGATTGAGAAGATGGTTTTTTTCTCTAGTCAAACCAGTCAAAAAACCCAAATTCTGTTGGGGGACGACCGTCAAAATTGTCAATGAGAGATAAACGGTGGATAATGTGGACAGTGAAAATATTACGGAGTCAAGACCCGAACTGGACTGTCAAGAGAATCATAATAAAAGCAGATTTGCATTCTGTATCACGTTATCTTAACAAACAAGGACTACGCTACCTGCAGGCAAGAAAGAAAGGACTGATGACAGAGCGTGACAAATCAAAGAGACTAAAGTTCGCAAAAAAGATGCAAAAAACGACTCTCATGAATTTTGGTCAAAAAATATTGCCTTCTATCTTGATGGGGTTGGCTTTGTTCACAAACGAAACCCTCTTGACCAGGCCTTGGCCCCTAGAGGCTGTTTGGCGTAAAAAAAGCGAGGGCCTTATTCAAGGCTGCACTGGCAAAGGGCAGGCCTGTGGCACGGGGGCAAATACGTGAAAATGATTGTTGCTACTACCTATGGCAAGGGGGATATTTGTTGCCAGAGGTATGAACAGATGAACGGAACTTTTTTTGCATCGTTTTTGAAAGAAAACTTTGAAATGATGGTCAAAAAAGCGGAAAAAAATGGTATGATCTGGATTCAAGATCGTGACCCTTCTCAAAATAGTAAGCAAGCCAAAGAGGTCATGAAGGAATTAAATTCGGAACTACTGTCAATTACACCTCGAAGTCCTGATCTGAATCCAATCGAAAATTTGTTTAGCATTGTCAAGCAGCAGTTAAATAGAGATGCAATAGAGAAGAACATTACTTCTGAGACAATGGAAGAAAGCAGAATAAGAGAAGTTATGACAAACATAGGGACAGCAACTATTGATAAAATAATTGAATCAATGAATAAACGAATACAGATGGTAATGGTCTGTAAAGGTGAACCCACAAAATATTAAAAAGTCGAGTGATAGCTATTTAAGGGCTGATGTAGTCTTGGGTACCGTAGAAATTGTTGGTGGGTTCACTAAAAGCTATATTTGTTAATATTCGGGGGTCTTGAATGCAAATGTTGGGGTTTGAAAGATTTTCACAATCGAAGGAGAGAGGGGTTATAGGTGATATAAATAAACCAGAACTACAACTATTTTGTGTTTATATATGTCTTCTAACTCTGTGTATAAAAAATCAAGATTTGCAATTTAGAATTATTTAATAACAAATCCAACAATATGCATGCGCTAATATATAATATCGATAAAAGAAGCCATTTATGTCGTAATGGGAAAATGATTATGAGTTACCAACGAGTTACCGTACGGGTTACCTTAAACAATTGCAGAGCTCAATATGGATTTGAACGAGATACCAACGAGTTACCACTTTCTTTACAAAATATAATATATTTATATTTATTAAAAAAATCATGGTAACACGTTGTATTGCTATATAAAACGACTATTAGAAATGGTAATTCGTTGGTAACTCGTGATAATTTGAAAAATGGTTACCCGTTATGGAAACTCGTTGTTACCATTTGAAAATTTGATAATTTGAAAATTTTCAAATAAAATAATTTGAAATTATTCATTTTTGCCACTCATTATCAGTTCTGCAAAGCAGAGAGGACAGCTTGGAATGTCTTTCTGTTCACTTACTGGTATCTGATGGGAAAACTCAAATTTTTTCCATCTTACGGCCATCATCTCATTTTCTCTCTCGTCGGAGGTATTGTACTTTCCCAAAAACTTGATTGGCTCCTTCCCAGTAGCAAAAACCGGTGTGTCTTTGTCAAACAGTATGTCCTGGGCATACGTGGTTTTGGGTGCGGCCAAATGCAGAGTCTGTCCCTATAAGAGGAGAAGCATGTCTTTCCAGGCCATTATTTCGTTGCTATGTCGAAAATCTTTCAGGAATTTGACTTCCTTTGTTTCAGCTCCTAACCATGCGTAACTTGAATTTGCGGGGTTTGTGAATGTATCATAAATGACATTCAATGGGTCCAACAGGAATGTTTTGTCACAATTTGCAGGCCCTACTATCATCGCATTGCTGTATTTTCCCCTTCCTTTTATCAACAATTCCCTAACCGCCGCTGCAAACACATATACGTTCATGTCATTGTTTCTCAAAACCTGTTTGGCCACTGGTCTTGGCAGTCGGGGGGTACATTGACCAGCAAGGGCAGTTTGAATTCTGCTAATTCTGGAAGCTTGGCTTCTGGCTATCATTGCTGCCGCGTCTTTCATTTTCCATGCAGAAGAAATGAGCTCATTAACAGATTTTTGTGACCTTTCTAGAATAAATGCTGCCAGGTCGTCTTTCCCTTCTTCCTTTTGCTCCTGTGCCAAGGCATAAAGCTCTCTATCGTCTTTAATATTTTTTCAATAATGGCATAAGCTACATCTAGGTTCGACAATCTCCGTTTGCCTTTTTTGTCTTGAAGGTCCTGCAAGCCCATTTGTTGCATCTGAATCAGCAGCTCCTTTTCATTAGCTGCTTTGAACCTGTGGACGTTCTTGGAGACGTTGCTGATTTTAGATCTAGGTGGTGGTAACTGTGTAATGGGCTTGAATCCTCTTTCATTACATACTTGTATGCACTGTAATAGCTGTGATACTTTTCCCCCTCAGAGAGGTTCAAAGTCACGCCATGCTTGCTAGAAAGGTAATTCTTAGCTCTGAGCCAACGTATACCTCCAGAGAACTTGATAGCCATGTGATAGTGAAAGCCAGTGTTAGAATGAGCTTCTTTTCCGCACACCCAATGCACAACTTTTGCCTTAGATTTTCCTTCAGAAAATGATTCATTTACCGCCTCAGCAAATGACTCTCTTGTTGGGAATTTTTTATCATTTACCCTACTGTAAGTAATCAGGTAGCACCTGCGAACGTGTCTCTCTCCAAGTCTTTCAGACATTATCAACAAATTTTTCGTAAAGAAAGATCAACGTCAAATTGGATGTACAATAGCAAAGTCTGAAGCAGAACGCGATTTGCACGCTATTAAACGATACCAACCCATGAGTTATAGCTAATTGACTAGGAAGGACCCCCATTGCCATGATAATTTTGTACCCACCACGTAGATAACTTTAAATCAAATCAATTTAGGCAAACACGTCTCATCTCCTCAGATTGACTACATCAAGTGCATCTTCTCGAAATTCTTTAATTTTCATGATGTTTGAATGCATAATACTCTAAAAGACCGACTTCCTAGTTTTTTAGCATGAGGGGACCATTTCTAGAGCCTGGTAGCTCATTCCGATACACAACAAACTGCCATGATAGATTTTAATTCTGCTTAGAAATCAGACAATCCTGGCCAAAAGTTATTAGACTGACTGGCAAGTTGTAGTCCTTTTGAAAAAATACGCTCCCCACCCCCCACAGTCAATGTTGATATGCTTGTTTCTACCCATTTCGAAAGCTGGTACTTTGGTATTTTCCAGAAAACCAACATTGCTTCAGGGGTGGGGGGTTTTGATAATATTATTGGAGTAAAGTTGCAATTTTAATGGTTTTTTTCTCCAGTCCACTAACCTTTTTGCCAGGATTGTAGCTTGTCGATTCTTGATTCAATTTTGGAAGCTCTTTCCTCTACTTTTTCTTCGATTTTCGTCTCAAGTTTATTTAACAGGTTGTTCATTAGTCTGTCTTTTGTTTCTGCCGACGGCAATTTGGCCAAGTCATTGCAAATGGGAGCAAGAGCTTCCTCAAATATATCCTTAAGATCTTGCCCTTGTGGTTGGCTGCATTGGCCATCTACTCTAGTCTGATACCGCATGCTAGGCTCTTCTCGTGCAATTGCCTTCTCTGCCATTTCTCAAGTTTTAGCTTTCCCAAACATCTAATGACATAGTGTTGTTCAGTTTAGTGACATAAAGTCTTACTAAAACATTCCCACATCTCGTGCTATTCGCAGTTACATTTCGGACTGAAACCAAAACATGCCCTACCCCAACCACAACAAAGAGCGTTAAGGGTGATGTACGTCTGAAAACAACTTATAATACATCAAGACTAAAATTTAGACCACATCCAAGCAATCAAGTGGGGTAGAGATCCTGAAGCAGAGGCTTTAAAAGGATTCTATGCAGAAGAAGCAATAAGGCACATCAACTTTAAGCTTGAGCAGGCAGGCTTATTTCTGATGCCATAATGCAGTGTTCTTGTCTTGGAAAGAGGGTCTTTGAAATAAAGTGCCCCTTCAGACAGCAGCAGCAATTGCGTTTTTTTAAAAGTTAACGATGACAAAAACATCTGTTTGAACAAGAACCATAAATACTACACACAGAACGTATCTCAAATGGCGCTAACTCAATCTTTGCAAGGTTATTTTGTTGTTTGGACAACGAAAGAAACTTGGATCCAGAAACTTGAGAAGGATGATGCCCATTGGATTTAGGTGTCCTTAAATTAGGATATTTCTTTCAAAAGCTTTGTTATTAAAGCTCGTCTTGCCATAAGCCCACTAGATGTCCTGTGGAACTTGTGATAAAGTTTTGCTGGAGACTAAAGAAATAAAAAGGAATGAGTTCCATCTAAAAAGTATTTGTTGTGGTAACTGCAATGTACCGTATCATTTTGATTACCAAAACATTAATCCAAATGTGAATGAAGATGGTACATGTATTTGTAACAAATGTTTGTCAGATATTGCTTGTAATGATGCTGCACATTAACTTCTTAATACAACTAAAATCCTGTATTGTAAAAATTGGCATGTCGGGGTAGAGGCTTATTTGGGGTGGGGCATATTAAGAATTTTATTATCAGGGTGGGGGCTAATTCAAGGGGCTTTTGCAAAGGGGGCTATACGAGTAGGGCAATTCGAGGATTACCGGTATCTGTCCTTTTTTCCTCAGCTAGTGGGGGTAATAGATTTACCAGAGCACAACACGTAACAACAATATCATCTTCTAATGGCATTTCTAGAAGTGACATTTCGCCTTTAAGGATATGGAACCACATGACCCTGGCGATGGCTTTCTCAACAAGTATCCGAACATTTGCAACTCTATTAGTTGTTCTTACGTCGGATTGTGTCATCTGTGTGCCCCTAGCAGCACTAGCTGGTATTGCAAGGAAACATCTTTTCATTGATAAGTCTGACTTTATCTTAAATTCTCTGTCAGCATCACAGTGTCATGCGGTTCATAAAGATCACAGTGCCTGAATTTCGCACAAGATATAGGTCAGTGGTACGACCTCCAAAGCATGGGAATGCCCATGAAATTGCTCCATTAGGTGTAATTGCAACTAGGAATTTGACCGTGCAGTGGTGCTTATAGTCACTGCACAAACTGGCTTGGACTTCAAGAGAGCTTGGGGTCTCGACAAATACCTCTGTGCAATCAATTATGGTGCGAACCTTGTTGCAATTATTTGACCTTTCGATGGCCAGATTATTAAATTTCTTAATTCTTTGGACAGCAGTTTTATCCAGGTGATCCAGATCTGGGTTACTTGAGTGCTAGAGGTTTGAAATCTAAACGCTAGATCTTTGACAAACAGGCCTTAACCACAAACTTGTCTCTACAAAACAACTGGAGCAAGCTATTCAAACATTTCACAACACCTGAGGAAGATCATTGAGAAATAGCAAGCATGGCTGAACAATGGAAAATAACCTGACATTCAGTGGAAAATGATGTAAGGATAATAGACAGTGTAATTAAGTGATGGTTGGCGAAAGGCTTGATGTTAGAATAGTGTGATTGTGAAATAACAACTTTGAGATATTGGAATTCGCCATAGCTACAGTGTGCGATCATAAGGTCCAAATGTCAATTTGCTACCCAGACCTAATGGCGGACATTACACAGCAATGGTTTATGTCTAAAGGGTTGGTGACGTAGGGATTTGTGTCTAAAGGGTTGATGAGGTAGGGATAAGGTGAACTTTATACTCAAAATTACACTTACAAGCAATTACACTCCAAATTAGACCACTAACACCAAGCTGCTTCTCGAAGCATCATGCGTCTTTAACTTTGACAGTATATAAATATTACACTAGAGGCATAGTTACATCTAAGGTACGGCATCCACTGATTATTAAATTTTCACTCTTATTGCTTATACATTTATTTTCCAACCATAATCCCTGATGCAGGATTGCGAGGGTCACCCACAAGAAACGGACATACCAAATTAAAGCCCTGAAATGCCCCTCATCAGTTTCTGGCTGATGGTTTATCATTTTCTGCCCATTTTCACGCTAATTGCCTAAACATACAAGGGGCACACACAACCACCCCACGTCTGGGTTTGAGGCTGTAACCAGGTGCAAGTGATTACTCCATATCTCGTTTTTTCTCATTTTTCCATTTTGGATTTTAAAATTTTATTCACGCATTGGTTTTTTAGTTTTGATCTTCTATACCTATAAAAACATTGTTCATTCAGGGAAAAAACCCAGGGCCTCTTGACGGGCCGCCCCTGTGTGCACCTCTCCCGTTTAGGGTGTGGCTAACAACACATGGTACACAGCGTGCCACATATTCTCATACTGTATACCTGACAACTACTGTCAGCAATAATCTATTTTACCTTAAAACAGTTCTATGATTTACTTGGTTTGTTTCACCACACCGCCATGATTGTAAGGTTACCTATGTTCTATTACATATTACATACCACGTTCTATTACATACTACGTTCTATGTACCGCCAAAAACTGTTCATATTACATATTCTTTAAACAACGCGCGTCATACTAATATATGAAGTGGCCAACTTCATGGAGGAAGACATCCTACCCTCACCAGAATCCATCAGACAGTGGTAAGTCACGCTGGACAACCTGCCAGCATTCAATTATCCATGTTTACATTGCGTCCCATTACAATTTGTATTTCCCACTACAGTTTTTCCCACTACGGTATTCTCCTTTTGGGCCTTACAACCATAGCTTATATAACAGGTTCTGGCTACCTGGCGTTCCTCCACTTTTCATTTTCTATATATATTTATTTACTCTTGTACCTCTTTATTATCATGTATATTTTTTGTTGTTGCATTTTCTCCTTTTAGCACCCTTACACGGCCCACCCACACCTTATGCCCATCAAAGTTGCCAAAAGCTTGACCCCCCGATGCCATCCTCCGTCCCATTTCCTCACATGGTTTTGGCCCACCCACGTAGCTTGCATCACTTTCCTCACAAGCCCCCGCCTTTCATCAACGCTCCTCCTCCCTTTTTTTTCCACCGTCTGCCCCTTTTTTTTATAAAATAATTTTTTCATTTATTCTTCCTGTTGATTAGTTGCTATCTTCTAAACCCCTGCCAACCGTAGCCATCACCGGCCACAACCACTGTCAATGTTGCGTAATTTTCGTAAAAGTAACTATCGTAATTTTCTAGCTGATACCTTGTTCTGCCATTTGATGTCTTATCTATGATCTATATACACACATAGGCCTCCCTTCATATCAACAACACAGGCCTCCTCCCCATTGCCATTACCCTACCCATTGTGTTTACTTCATTCTTCGCCCTCTTCTCTTTTTATCCAAACCCCTTAAACGTCCACCACCTCCTACTTTTAGTGCCCTGCAGATCTGGAGTTCCCAA
Organism: Rhopilema esculentum; assembly: GCF_057945365.1. Taxonomy (NCBI): domain Eukaryota; kingdom Metazoa; phylum Cnidaria; class Scyphozoa; order Rhizostomeae; family Rhizostomatidae; genus Rhopilema; species Rhopilema esculentum. Next base: position 1,367,064 of record NC_142834.1, on the reverse strand, counting down.
CATGGCATTTAGTAGAATTGCCTTCGCCACCATGGTGATGTCACTGGTGTTGTCACCTACGACCAAACTAACGGATCTGATGGACATCAACCTGATCCTTGTAAGATCACACCCCCCCCCCTCCCTCCCGAAAAAACCTGCCCAGGATTACGCCAGATCAAAATCCAGCAAAGGCCTCTCACTGGGACTAGAAGGGAAAAATATCAAGTCTGCGAGCCCGTCCTACCTTAACCCACCAAGCCCCGCCGCTGGCCCCTCCCCATTCCCTACCCACTATTCCAAAACGACCCACAAAGCCTTCCATTTTCCAGGCCCCTAGCCACACCCTCTCTTTACCACACCCACCGCCACTTTGTCCACCCGGTTTGCACCAGTCACCTCCACACCAACCTTTCCTACTTCTGTTCAAACCCACTCCAAATCTGCCCCTACCCCTACTGCCACACTCCCCATCCCAACATTCACCTGAACTCATCCCACCACAGGCCCTCTTAGAAACCCTTCCTCTGCCCCCACCCCAAACCTTCGGCAACAACCTTGCCAGACATCTGTGCTCGAAAAAATTCCATGAGAACAAACATGAATATTTCTCCCTTTCACCCAGTCTGGCCATTTCCCTACTTTCACCCAACCCTCATTCACATCAGACTTTAACAGGCCCCTGTCACACCCAAATACAACATGGCTGAACGAGGCCATTGCGAACCTCCGCAGAGATATCTGTCACATAATGGCATCCCACCACCTGGACCTGGCCAGAGAGGAGGAGGCCAAAGCCACACAAGTCAGGTCGGAAATAGAAGAACAGTACAATCTGGACATAATCAGATAAGCTAGCTGTAATGCCAAGAGACAGGCAGCCTCCGCCGCTGGAAACAGGGAGAGACATACCCAACACCCGCGAAGACAGTAAAAGAGGTAGTACCATCATTCCACCTTTTCACATGGTTTCTCTCTCTTCCCCCCTTTTTTGCTGTATTTTTGCTGCTTAATTATAGTATAACAAAACATTGTCAGCTGTATACTTTTATTGATTTCAATTCCTTTTCGTCAGCCATATAAACCTCGGTTTACCTATAAACGATGTTGCTTTATTTGTACTCATTATTCTGCTATCTAGATTCCAATATGTACACGGTAAATCATCCCAAATGCACCATACTCATCAAATGCACATCAAGCGAAGAAAAAAAACCAATAAACTAACTAAAACTGCACACAAAAAGCTGCTCAATAAGGCCATCCTGGCCACTAAACGAATCAATAACATTGACAATGTATCCTCAGCTTACATTTCAACAAGTGAGATATCTATGCTGAACAGGGGGCTATCGATTGTCTCTGCCCCGGGTCCGGTTGACAATGATCGCATTTTACAAGGACTTGATGACTTCATACGTCGAATGCGACTGCATTTTTTTCCATTCCCATCCCTCCAGGACGGAACCCTTTAGAAAGAAATCATTTTGGGTCCCCCCTGATGATGTCTGCCCTCAATAACTACAATATTTTGATAAAATCTCAGTCGACATCAACAAGATCATAACGTCAGCTGCTAACGCCATACCCCAAAACCTCACCCGAATATAAAATGAGAGCATGAAAACCTCATGCACCCGCAAGGACATAACCATCAAACCCATTGACAAAGGGGGAGCCATTGTCTTATGGTCTATAGAAGCTTACCTTGAAGAAGCTAAGAATCAGCTGTCCAACCCCCTCCACTACCGTAAACTAGAATATGATGGAACACAGCTGCTATCCACCCAGATTACAACGTTTTAGACACACCTACTAGGTTGGAATCTTCTCACACAGCAATGCTATGATTTCCTTGAACCAAGCCCCACCCCTGCACCCCAGAACTCCACCTTTTACCAAAAATACACAAACCAAAGATTAACAACCTCACACCGGGCAGACCAATAATCCCAGGGTGCGGCTCACCCACTGAGAAACTCTCCAAGTCTCTGGACCATTTCTTAAAACCAATTGTTAAAACTATAACCTCATACACCAAAGACACCAATCATTTTCTCCAAATTCTATTTAGAGAGAGACAGAATCTCCCACCAGGCATCATGCTGTGTACCCTAGATGATAAATCCCTCTATACCAATATACCACAGGATGAGGGTATTGATTTTTATGCCACTGGACTACCTCTACCAGCCACACACCTACAACAAATGTTTGAGTTTATATTAAAAGGGAATTATTTCTCCTTCAATGGACAGCCATATTTACAGAGACATGGCACTGCCATGGGTACCCCTTTTGCCTCAAACTTTGCAAACATAGGCAGGGAATTTTCCACTACAATCTAAGGACCTGGGTAACCAAAAATTTTAATGCTTAGAATGAAAGTATATATATAATGAATCATTATTCCAAGTTGGGACATTTTGGAAAATTGGTTCCTGTCAGATGGCAGTGACGTTATCAACAGAGCGACAAGTCACGGGCAGAAAAAAGTAAACTTTTCGAATTTTTAATCTAAACACATTTTTGGATTGCTATTTCAAAGTTATTCTGACTTTATAAAAGAACAATAGCTCTACAACGTACAGTTCCAAAGTTATAGGCGTTCAGCTCCTCCGAAGGTCAAGAGGCTACTGACGTAGCTTTGGACGGGTTATGACGTAGCTACTGACATAACAGCTATTGTCTACGCGACGGGGGTGTAAAAGTAATGCTTTGCAGGGGAAGTTCCGCTTTGTTTACAATAACTTCATTCGAAAGAACTTCATTTAGGACCAGGCATCCAGAGCATTTCTAAATAGAAAACATCCTTTTTAAAATCAAGATCCAAATAGTCAAGGGAATAGTAGTTAAAAAGAAGCAAAAGCCACTTAATGAAATATCCGTTCAAGTGTCATTATTCGTCAAAATCTGACCAGATTAAATTACATTCAGACCGGTCTTGCAAGGAATTTGAAATTTTAAACAAACAAGAAAGGCAAAGAGTACAATTTCGACCAAAATAGGACCGTTTGCAAATAATTCCCAACAAACTTGTCACATTTTACAAATTTTGAAAAGAGAAGACGGGCATTTGCATATAATTTCTACAAAGATTGCTTGCAATGTTTTCCAATCATTCTACTAGGCAGGACATTCCTCTCAACCATCGACCGCATTGCCTAACCTTTGTTTTCTCGGCTGATTATGCAACTATATGGTATAACGAATAATTTAAGCCCTTACAACATTTTCAAAAATTAATCGAAGTCACGTTACCGATGACGTCAAAAAAGTTATGTTTCCTACATTGAAAATCATTGTAACTTCTTAAGTATACGTCTGACTTCAATATAATTGCTAGATTCGGGCTCGCCTGAAGGGAAGCTTTCCAATGATATATACACATCAGTATTTTAACGATGTCAGCAATTTTCAATGATGACGTCATCACTTTCAAAATGGCCGTCGACCAGCGAGCTGGCTCTGATTTTGCTTAGGCACAATTTGGCATTATCGCAATTTGACATCATGCATGGTTTTGCTTGACACTTTCGTATAACGGAGAAGAAGCTGCTCCTTCGCCATTCACAGTTTTCATTATTATTCTTTTAATTTTATTAACTAAACCTAAAATAATTGTTTCAGAAGACCAGACCTGAAGCCGTCGGTACGAAACCGAGCTTTGCACAAAGGCCAAGGGCTTATATTATTGGCATTGCCAGGAGGCAGGAGGAAACAGTTATTATATGGTTTATTACCTTAAAGCCTTTGTTCAATACCCCTGACAGAGCTAGATAGCTTGCCAATCACTCATAAGGTGCCTGTCTATCCAGTATGCAAGGAATATACCTTGATTCTTTCTTAGACATGATCTTGACATATTTCATGTTTTTGTTCATGTGGATGAAATGGGGAAGGCAAAGATAAACCAAATTATGTGAACAAATGCTGACTTGTATAGTCAGATCAAGGTGCAGATGGGTTGCTTTCATCAACTCATGGGTTCGCCAACGTCTTTTCCAAAAAACACACACAGTCAATGCCCATAAGCAATGGCAGATTGATGCAAAAAACTGTTGATTCTTGAAAATCGTCAAAAACTGAAAAATGTCTTGAAATCGCTTAGCTGGAGGATTTGTCTGCTTTGTTGAGCATGGTAGCAGCTGTGCAGAAAAGCAACGCTAAGTTACTTTTGCAAGCAGTGCGAAATATGATTCTGCTTACATTTGCACTGAATCACATCAACTATGCCCGCTACTGTACATACCAACATCTGCTTCTCCATTGCACTTCAATCATTACAGGGTGAGAGTGAACAAACTACAGCATTCCAAGATTGAAACAAATAAGGATTTGGCGGAAATTTCAAAACAAATTCTCTGAGATTCATTGCTATTTACACACAGAGCTATTTAATCAAGAAGCTAAAGGGACTGAAGGTCCATACAGGCCTGGCTTCAGCAAACGTTAATGCGGTTAACACTTGAATTGCTACGTCCCACATTCATAGCAAGTTTAGAGAGGCTCTGAAGCAATACTTTTTCGTAAAGTCATCATGAATTCACTCCAGGTGGGAGTACTCAAGTACAGCATTCCAGGTGGGACAAAGCTCCTTCAGAAGCATAATGATAGCCTTATGGAACTCTTCGAAGCTATGGCACCAATCGTTTTTCTGTTGCACCTGCAAAATCGACTTTAACTGGTGAATAATTAGATCAATAAAGTTCTACTGACCTCCTTGCAGCGTCGATCATAGAATAAGAGAATATGCATCGCTTCACAAATGATCGCCTGATTAATTGCAGCGTTGAATTCTTCACGCCGATCAAGAAAACAATGCTGAAGACAGATCTGGAAAAAGTTAAGGGGACACCTGCAGCAATTACCGTGGTCAAGGAATACAAAAACAGGCCTTCAACTACTCATTTTGAAGGCAGAAAGTCTGCAAGAGGCATTTACTCATCCCATGACAACCGTTCCTTTTTCAATTGCTATCGCTACAGCTGGTTTAACTTTGTGTCAGTCAGACAAAATAACTTTGCAACGACTCTTGCTCGAAGAGTGGCAATGGATCAAAGACATGCCTCCGAAGTCTGCCGTTTGGATAGTAGACGGAGTGGCAGCAGTTCGCTCCATCAAGCCGATGCCAACTTACCGAGCGCGGATGCACAGCCTTATCAAATTTGTTGCTTCTAAAGCTGGGCATAAGTTGGTGAACCTGGGCCAAGAGGTCAGGATATAAATGCCACGAGCTCCTGTATCGAAATTAGAAGTAAATTGATTTTATAAGACTGATTTCTGAAGGAAGACACATTGGGCTTTTGCTTTTCTCCATGTAAAACGCAAATGGTTCCCATTTCGGAAGAGATGTTTGCCTTAATCTACAGGCTTTACATGCTTTTTCTGGGTGTAATTCTAAATCCTATTTCCCCAACGTAGGAAAGGTAAGGTTGCTGAAGACAGTCATCAGGAGCCCGCGATACCTTGAACTGCTTGACAGCCTTGGAGAAGAAAAAGTGGTTAATGATAGCGATATAGAAGATTTTCAGAAGTTTGTTCAAATGGTAATGTATTCTGGCAAGGCCAAGAGAAGCTATGTGGAAACAAGACTAAAAATGTATAACAATATGAAAATAACATTAAACTCCTTCCTGATTCAAATTCCTAGAAGATAGCTTAATGCTGGTTGCGTTGCGTAGAACCATCCGTCAAGACTTTCTTTCGAGAGTTATGGCTGGAAGGGTCTTTTGAAAAGTCTTCCTTGAAATCTTTGCTTCACGTACCCCTGCTGCCTCCTTCTTTGAAGTCAAGACGGAAAAATAAGAGCCGACATTTTAAGAAAGCGTTGGGGCAGATGTCGAAAATGGCAGTGAAAATCTCCCTGCTCCAAAGAAATGCTAGAGATGCATAGAGGTACCGAAATAGGCCCGTAGTGTCGACGAAATCGGTGCTTGTAACGAATACAAGGAAGCAACAGGCCAAGTAGACTCTGACCTAAGTAGCACTGAACTTTCTGATGAACTAGAGAGTGAACGGGAAGTTTATGACTTCAGTTCGTCGGAGGATTCTGGCGGTAAATGGATTTGAGGCGAATATATAGCGTAAATCCTCGAATTAGCCCCCTGGGGGCTTATTTATTTCTTATATTTTGGGATGGGGGCTTATTCGAAGGGGGGGGGGCTTATACGAGGGGGTTATAAAATTATTGTAGACATTAAGAAGACATTAGTAAAAGACGTTGTTTATTTTAATAGGAATTTCTTTATAAGCATTTAATTAATTACTACCAAACGTATGAATTTGTTGTGGAAATTCAATAAAATGCCGTAGGCAACCTCAGATGGCAAAAATCATCAAATTGAGAGGTCCTATTCAAGAATTTTTGGTAGCAGTGGGGGCTTATTCGAGGGGGGGGGGGCTTATTGAGAATTGGTAGTTCTAGGATGTAGGCTTATTCGAGGAGGGAGGCTTTTTCGAGGGGGGCGGGTGGGGCAATTCGAGGATTTACGGTATGTAGCTTGAAACGTTAAATTGAGTGATGCAGAATAATTACCTGACAAAACATTGCCACAAAACGATCCAGAAATGCGTTTGATTAGATCAGAGCTTTTGTCTTAAAATGTACTGTTCGACGGCCATTTTGAAAGTGATGACGTCATCGTTGAAAATGCTGACATCGTTAAAATACTGATGTGTATATATCATTGGAAAGCTTTCCTTCAGGCGAGCCTGAATCTAGCGGTTATATTGAAGTCAGACGTATACTTAAGAAGTTACAATGATTTTTAGTGTAGGAAACGTAACCTTTTTGACGTCATCGGTAACGTGACTTCGATGAATTTTTGAAAATGTTGTAAGGGCTTAAATTATTCGTTATACCATATAGTTGCATGATCAGCCGAGAAAACAAAGGTTAGGCAATGCGGTCGATGGTTGAGAGGAATGCCCTGCCTATACAGAGAAGACGGTCATTTTACTGAAAATCTTCCCGAATGTCAAAATTCGTTCAAAAGGGGGCCGTTTGCATAAAATTCTTACAAAGTTTGCAATGTTTTTCAATTTTTCGACAGACAAGACGGGTAATTTGCTAGAGATTCTTCCTGAATGTCAAAATTCGTCGAAAAAGGGGCCGTTTGCATATAGTTTTTACAAAGCTTCCAATGTTTTTCAATTTTTCAACAGAAAAGACGGGTAATTTGCTAAAGAATGTTCCTGAATGTCAAAATTCGTCGAAAAAGGGGCCGTTTGCATATAGTTTTTACAAATCTTCCAATGTTTTTCAATTTTTCAACAGAAAAGACGGGTAATTTGCTAAAGAATGTTCCTGAATGTCAAAATTCGTCGAAAAGGGGGCCGTTGGCATATAATTTTTACAAAGCTTCCAATGTTTTCCAATCTTTCAACAGAAAAGACGGGTAATTTGCTAAAGAATGTTCCTGAATGTCAAAATTCGTCGAAAAGGGGGCCGTTTGCATATAGTTTTTACAAAGCTTCCAATGTTTTTCAATTTTTCAACAGAAAAGACGGGTAATTTGCTAAAGAATGTTCCTGAATGTCAAAATTCGTCGAAAAGGGGGCCGTTTGCATATAATTTGTACAAAGCTTCCAATGTTTTCCAATCTTTCAACAGAAAAAAAGGGTAATTTGCTAAAGAATGTTCCTGAATGTCAAAATTCGTCGAAAAGGGGGCCGTTTGCATATAGTTTTTACAAAGCTTCCAATGTTTTTCAATTTTTCAACAGAAAAGACGGGTAATTTGCTAAAGAATGTTCCTGAATGTCAAAATTCGTCGAAAAAGGGGCCGTTTGCATATAGTTTTTACAAAGCTTCCAATGTTTTTCAATTTTTCGACAGACAAGACGGGTAATTTGCTAAAGAATGTTCCTGAATGTCAAAATTCGTCGAAAAAGGGGCCGTTTGCATAAAGCTTTTACAAAGCTTCCAATGTTTTTCAATTTTTCAACAGAAAAGACGGGTAATTTGCTAAAGAATGTTTCTGAATGTCAAAATTCGTCGAAAAGGGGGCCGTTTGCATATAGTTTTTACAAAGCTTCCAATGTTTTTCAATTTTTCAACAGAAAAGACGGGTAATTTGCTAAAGAATGTTCCTGAATGTCAAAATTCGTCGAAAAGGGGGCCGTTTGCATATAGTTTTTACAAAGCTTCCAATGTTTTTCAATTTTTCAACAGAAAAGACGGGTAATTTGCTAAAGAATGTGCCTGAATTTCAAAATTCGTCGAAAAGGGGGCCGTTTGCAGAAAGTTTTTACAAAGCTTCCAATGTTTTTCAATTTTTCAACAGAAAAGACGGGTAATTTGCTAAAGAATGTTCCTGAATGTCAAAATTTGTCGAAAAGGGGGCCGTTTGCATATAGTTTTTACAAAGCTTCCAATGTTTTTCAATTTTTCAACAGAAAAGACGGGTAATTTGCTAAAGAATATTCCTGAATGTCAAAATTCGTCGAAAAGGGGACCGTTTGCATATAGTTTTTACAAAGCTTCCAATGTTTTTCAATTTTTCAACAGAAAAGACGGGTAATTTGCTAAAGAATGTTCCTGAATGTCAAAATTTGTCGAAAAGGGGGCCGTTTGCATATACTTTTTACAAAGCTTCCAATGTTTTTCAATTTTTCAACAGAAAAGACGGGTAATTTGCTAAAGAATGTTCCTGAATGTCAAAATTCGTCGAAAAGGGGGTCGTTTGCATATAGTTTTTACAAAGCTTCCAATGTTTTTCAATTTTTCAACAGAAAAGACGGGTAATTTGCTAAAGAATGTTCCTGAATGTCAAAATTCGTCGAAAAGGGGGCCGTTTGCATATAGTTTTTACAAAGCTTCCAATGTTTTTCAATTTTTCGACAGACAAGACGGGTAATTTGCCAAAGAATGTTCCTGAATGTCAAAATTCGTTGAAAAAGGGGCCGTTTGCATATAGTTTTTACAAAGCTTCCAATTTTTTTCAATTTTTCAACAGAAAAGACGGGTAATTTGCTAAAGAATGTTCCTGAATGTCAAAATTCGTCGAAAAGGGGGCCGTTTGCATATAGTTTTTACAAAGCTTCCAATGTTTTTCAATTTTTCAACAGAAAAGAAGGGTAATTTGCTAAAGAATGTTCCTGAATGTCAAAATTCGTCGAAAAGGGGGCCGTTTGCATATAGTTTTTACAAAGCTTCCAATGTTTTTCAATTTTTCAACAGAAAAGAAGGGTAATTTGCTAAAGAATGGTCCTGAATGTCAAAATTCGTCGAAAAAGGGGCCGTTTGCATATAGTTTTTACAAAGCTTCCAATGTTCTTCAATTTTTCAACAGAAAAGACGGGTAATTTGCTAAAGAATGTTCCTGAATGTCAAAATTCGTCGAAAAGGGGGCCGTTTGCATATAGTTTTTACAAAGCTTCCAATGTTTTTCAATTTTTCAACAGAAAAGACGGGTAATTTGCTAAAGAATGTTCCTGAATGTCAAAATTCGTCGAAAAAGGGGCCGTTTGCATATAGTTTTTACAAAGCTTCCAATGTTTTTCAATTTTTCAACAGAAAAGACGGGTAATTTGCTAAAGAATGTTCGTGAATGTCAAAATTCGTCGAAAAAAGGGCCGTTTGCATATAGTTTTTACAAAGCTTCCAATGTTTTTCAATTTTTCAACAGAAAAGAAGGGTAATTTGCTAAAGAATGGTCCTGAATGTCAAAATTCGTCGAAAAAGGGGCCGTTTGCATATAGTTTTTACAAAGCTTCCAATGTTTTTCAATTTTTCAACAGAAAGGACGGGTAATTTGCTAAAGAATGTTCCTGAATGTCAAAATTCGTCGAAAAGGGGGCCGTTTGCAAATAGTTTTTACAAAGCTTCCAATGTTTTTCAATTTTTCAACAGAAAAGACGGGTAATTTGCTAAAGAATGTTCGTGAATGTCAAAATTCGTCGAAAAAGGGGCCGTTTGCATATAGTTTTTACAAAGCTTCCAATGTTTTTCAATTTTTCAACAGAAAAGACGGGTAATTTGCTAAAGAATGTTCCTGAATGTCAAAATTCGTCGAAAAAGGGGCCGTTTGCATATAGTTTTTACAAAGCTTCCAATGTTTTTCAATTTTTCAACAGAAAAGACGGGTAATTTGCTAAAGAATGTTCGTGAATGTCAAAATTCGTCGAAAAAGGGGCCGTTTGCATATAGTTTTTACAAAGCTTCCAATGTTTTTCAATTTTTCAACAGAAAAGAAGGGTAATTTGCTAAAGAATGGTCCTGAATGTCAAAATTCGTCGAAAAAGGGGCCGTTTGCATATAGTTTTTACAAAGCTTCCAATGTTTTTCAATTTTTCAACAGAAAGGACGGGTAATTTGCTAAAGAATGTTCCTGAATGTCAAAAATCGTCGAAAAGGGGGCCGTTTGCATATAGTTTTTACAAAGCTTCCAATGTTTTTCAATTTTTCAACAGAAAAGACGGGTAATTTGCTAAAGAATGTTCCTGAATGTCAAAATTCGTCGAAAAAGGGGCCGTTTGCATATAGTTTTTACAAAGCTTCCAATGTTTTTCAATTTTTCAACAGAAAAGACGGGTAATTTGCTAAAGAATGTTCGTGAATGTCAAAATTCGTCGAAAAGGGGGCCGTTTGCATATAGTTTTTACAAAGCTTCCAATGTTTTTCAATTTTTCAACAGAAAAGACGGGTAATTTGCTAAAGAATGTTCGTGAATGTCAAAATTCGTCGAAAAGGGGGCCGTTTGCATATAGTTTTTACAAAGCTTCCAATGTTTTTCAATTTTTCAACAGAAAAGACGGGTAATTTGCTAAAGAATGTTCCTGAATGTCAAAATTCGTCGAAAAGGGGGCCGTTTGCATATAGTTTTTACAAAGCTTCCAATGTTTTTCAATTTTTCAACAGAAAAGACGGGTAATTTGCTAAAGAATGTTCCTGAATGTCAAAATTCGTCGAAAAGGGGGCCGTTTGCATATAGTTTTTACAAAGCTTCCAATGTTTTTCAATTTTTCAACAGAAAAGACGGGTAATTTGCTAAAGAATGTTCCTGAATGTCAAAATTCGTCGAAAAAGGGGCCGTTTGCATATAGTTTTTACAAAGCTTCCAATGTTTTTCAATTTTTCAACAGAAAAGACGGGTAATTTGCTAAAGAATGGTCCTGAATGTCAAAATTCGTCGAAAAGGGGGCCGTTTGCATATAGTTTTTACAAAGCTTCCAATGTTTTTCAATTTTTCAACAGAAAAGACGGGTAATTTGCTAAAGAATGTTCCTGAATGTCAAAATTCGTCGAAAAAGGGGCCGTTTGCATATAGTTTTTACAAAGCTTCCAATATTTTTCAATTTTTCAACAGAAAAGACGGGTAATTTGCTAAAGAATGTTCCTGAATGTCAAAATTCGTCGAAAAAGTAGCCGTTTGCATATAGTTTTTACAAAGCTTCCAATGTTTTTCAATTTTTCAACAGAAAAGACGGGTAATTTGCTAAAGAATGTTCCTGAATGTCAAAATTCGTCGAAAAGGGGACCGTTTGCATATAGTTTTTACAAAGCTTCCAATATTTTTCAATTTTTCAACAGAAAAGACGGGTAATTTGCTAAAGAATGTTCCTGAATGTCAAAATTCGTCGAAAAAGGGGCCGTTTGCATATAGTTTTTACAAAGCTTCCAATGTTTTTCAATTTTTCAACAGAAACGACGGGTAATTTGCTAAAGAATGTTCCTGAATGTCAAAATTCGTCGAAAAGGGGGTCGTTTGCATATAGTTTTTACAAAGCTTCCAATATTTTTCAATTTTTCAACAGAAAAGACGGGTAATTTGCTAAAGAATGTTCCTGAATGTCAAAATTCGTCGAAAAAGTAGCCGTTTGCATATAGTTTTTACAAAGCTTCCAATGTTTTTCAATTTTTCAACAGAAAAGACGGGTAATTTGCTAAAGAATGTTCCTGAATGTCAAAATTCGTCGAAAAGGGGACCGTTTGCATATAGTTTTTACAAAGCTTCCAATATTTTTCAATTTTTCAACAGAAAAGACGGGTAATTTGCTAAAGAATGTTCCTGAATGTCAAAATTCGTCGAAAAAGGGGCCGTTTGCATATAGTTTTTACAAAGCTTCCAATGTTTTTCAATTTTTCAACAGAAACGACGGGTAATTTGCTAAAGAATGTTCCTGAATGTCAAAATTCGTCGAAAAGGGGGTCGTTTGCATATAGTTTTTACAAAGCTTCCAATATTTTTCAATTTTTCAACAGAAAAGACGGGTAATTTGCTAAAGAATGTTCCTGAATGTCAAAATTCGTCGAAAAAGTAGCCGTTTGCATATAGTTTTTACAAAGCTTCCAATGTTTTTCAATTTTTCAACAGAAAAGACGGGTAATTTGCTAGAGATTCTTCCTGAATGTCAAAATTCGTCGAAAAAGTAGCCGTTTGCATATAGTTTTTACAAAGCTTCCAATGTTTTTCAATTTTTCAACAGAAAAGACGGGTAATTTGCTAAAGAATGTTCCTGAATGTCAAAATTCGTCGAAAAAGGGGCCGTTTGCATATAGTTTTTACAAAGCTTCCAATATTTTTCAATTTTTCAACAGAAAAGACGGGTAATTTGCTAAAGAATGTTCCTGAATGTCAAAATTCGTCGAAAAAGGGGCCGTTTGCATATAGTTTTTACAAAGCTTCCAATGTTTTTCAATTTTTCAACAGAAAAAAAGGGTAATTTGCTAAAGAATGTTCCTGAATGTCAAAATTCGTCGAAAAGGTGGTCGTTTGCATATAGTTTTTACAAAGCTTCCAATATTTTTCAATTTTTCAACAGAAAAGACGGGTAATTTGCTAAAGAATGTTCCTGAATGTCAAAATTCGTCGAAAAAGGGGCCGTTGGCATATAATTTTTACAAAGCTTCCAATGTTTTTCAATTTTTCAACAGAAAAAAAGGGTAATTTGCTAAAGAATGTTCCTGAATGTCAAAATTCGTCGAAAAAGGGGCCGTTTGCATATAGTTTTTACAAAGCTTCCAATGTTTTTCAATTTTTCAACAGAAACGACGGGTAATTTGCTAAAGAATGTTCCTGAATGTCAAAATTCGTCGAAAAGGTGGTCGTTTGCATATAGTTTTTACAAAGCTTCCAATATTTTTCAATTTTTCAACAGAAAAGACGGGTAATTTGCTAAAGAATGTTCCTGAATGTCAAAATTCGTCGAAAAAGGGGCCGTTTGCATATAGTTTTTACAAAGCTTCCAATGTTTTTCAATTTTTCAACAGAAAAGACGGGTAATTTGCTAGAGATTCTTCCTGAATGTCAAAATTCGTCGAAAAAGTAGCCGTTTGCATATAGTTTTTACAAAGCTTCCAATGTTTTTCAATTTTTCAACAGAAAAGACGGGTAATTTGCTAAAGAATGTTCCTGAATGTCAAAATTCGTCGAAAAAGTAGCCGTTTGCATATAGTTTTTACAAAGCTTCCAATGTTTTTCAATTTTTCAACAGAAAAGACGGGTAATTTGCTAGAGATTCTTCCTGAATGTCAAAATTCGTCGAAAAAGGGGCCGTTTGCATATAGTTTTTACAAAGCTTCCAATATTTTTCAATTTTTCAACAGAAAAGACGGGTAATTTGCTAAAGAATGTTCCTGAATGTCAAAATTCGTCGAAAAAGGGGCCGTTTGCATATAGTTTTTACAAAGCTTCCAATGTTTTTCAATTTTTCAACAGAAACGACGGGTAATTTTCTAAAGAATGTTCCTGAATGTCAAAATTCGTCGAAAAGGGGGTCGTTTGCATATAGTTTTTACAAAGCTTCCAATGTTTTTCAATTTTTCAACAGAAAAGACGGGTAATTTGCTAAAGAATGTTCCTGAATGTCAAAATTCGTCGAAAAGGGGGCCGTTTGCATATAGTTTTTACAATGCTTCCAATGTTTTTCAATTTTTCAACAGAAAAGACGGGTAATTTGCTAAAGAATGTTCCTGAATGTCAAAATTCGTCGAAAAAGGGGGCCGTTTGCAAAGAGTTTTTACAAAGCTTCCAATGTTTTTCAATTTTTCAACAGAAAAGAAGGGTAATTTGCTAAAGAATGGTCCTGAATGTCAAAATTCGTCGAAAAAGGGGCCGTTTGCATATAGTTTTTACAAAGCTTCCAATGTTTTTCAATTTTTCAACAGAAAAGACGGGTAATTTGCTAAAGAATGTTCCTGAATCTCAAAATTCGTCGAAAAGGGGGCCGTTTGCATATAGTTTTTACAAAGCTTCCAATGTTTTTCAATTTTTCAACAGAAAAGACGGGTAATTTGCTAAAGAATGTTCCTGAATGTCAAAATTCGTCGAAAAAGGGGCCGTTTGCATATAGTTTTTACGAAGCTTCCAATGTTTTTCAATTTTTCAACAGAAAAGACGGGTAATTTGCTAAAGAATGTTCCTGAATGTCAAAATTCGTGGAAAAGGGGGCCGTTTGCATATAGTTTTTACAAAGCTTCCAATGTTTTTCAATTTTTCAACAGAAAAGACGGGTAATTTGCTAAAGAATGTTCCTGAATGTCAAAATTCGTGGAAAAGGGGGCCGTTTGCATATAGTTTTTACAAAGCTTCCAATCTTTTTCAATTTTTCAACAGAAAAGACGGGTAATTTGCTAAAGAATGTTCGTGAATGTCAAAATTCGTCGAAAAAGGGGCCGTTTGCATATAGTTTTTACAAAGCTTCCAATGTTTTTCAATTTTTCAACAGAAAAGACGGGTAATTTGCTAAAGAATGTTCCTGAATGTCAAAATTCGTCGAAAAAGGGGCCGTTTGCATATAGTTTTTACAAAGCTTCCAATATTTTTCAATTTTTCAACAGAAAAGACGGGTAATTTGCTAAAGAATGTTCCTGAATGTCAAAATTTGTCGAAAAAGGGGCCGTTTGCATATAGTTTTTACAAAGCTTCCAATGTTTTTCAATCTTTCAACAGAAAAGACGGGTAATTTGCTAAAGAATGTTCCTGAATGTCAAAATTCGTCGAAAAGGGGGCCGTTTGCATATAGTTTTTACAAAGCTTCCAATGTTTTTCAATTTTTCAACAGAAAAGACGGGTAATTTGCTAAAAAATGTTCCTGAATGTCAAAATTCGTCGAAAAGGGGGCCGTTTGCATATAGTTTTTACAAAGCTTCCAATGTTTTTCAATTTTTCAACAGAAAAGACGGGTAATTTGCTTAAGAATGTTCCTGAATGTCAAAATTCGTCGAAAAGGGGGCCGTTTGCATATAATTTTTACAAAGCTTCCAATGTTTTCCAATCTTTCAACAGAAAAGACGGGTAATTTGCTAAAGAATGTTCCTGAATGTCAAAGTTCGTCGAAAAGGGGGCTGTTTCCATATAATTTTTTACAAAGCTTCCAATGTTTTCCAATCTTTCAACAGAAAAGACGGGTAATTTGCTAAAGAATGTTCCTTAATGTCAAAATTCGTCGAAAAGGGGGCCGTTTCCATATAGTTTTTACAAAGCTTCCAATGTTTTTCAATTTTTCAACAGAAAAGACGGGTAATTTGCTAAAGAATGTTCCTGAATGTCAAAATTCGTCGAAAAAGGGGCCGTTTGCTTATAGTTTTTACAAAGCTTCCAATCTTTCTCAATTTTTCAACAGAAAAGACGGCTAATTTCCTAAAGAATGTTCCTGAATGTCAAAATTTGTCGAAAAGGGGGCCGTTTGCATATAGCTTTTACAAAGCTTCCAATGTTTTTTAATTTTTCAACATTAAAGACGGGTAATTTGCTAAAGAATGTTCCTGAATGTCAAAATTTGTCGAAAAGGGGGTCGTTTGCATATAGTTTTTACAAAGCTTCCAATGTTTTTCAATTTTTCAACAGAAAAGACGGGTAATTTGCTAAAGAATGTTCCTGAATGTCAAAATTCGTCGAAAAGGGGGCCGTTTGCATATAATTTTTACAAAGCTTCCAATGTTTTTCAATTTTTCAACAGAAAAGACGGGTAATTTGCTAAAGAATGTTCCTGAATGTCAAAATTCGTCGAAAAGGGGGCCGTTTGCATATAGTTTTTACAAAGCTTCCAATGATTTTCAATTTTTCAACAGAAAAGACGGGTAATTTGCTAAAGAATGTTCCTGAATGTCAAAATTCGTCGAAAAGGGGGCCGTTTGCATATAGTTTTTACAAAGCTTCCAATGTTTTTCAATTTTTCAACAGAAAAGACGGGTAATTTGCTAAAGAATGTTCCTGAATGTCAAAATTCGTCGAAAAGGGGGCCGTTTGCACATAGTTTTTACAAAGCTTCCAATGATTTTCAATTTTTCAACAGAAAAGACGGGTAATTTGCTAAAGAATGTTCCTGAATGTCAAAATTCGTCGAAAAGGGGGTCGTTTGCATATAGTTTTTACAAAGCTTCCAATGTTTTTCAATTTTTCAACAGAAAAGACGGGTAATTTGCTAAAGAATGTTCCTGAATTTCAAAATTCGTCGAAAAGGGGGCCGTTTGCATATAGTTTTTACAAAGCTTCCAATGTTTTTCAATTTTTCAACAGAAAAGACGGGTAGTTTGCTAAAGTATGTTCCTGAATGTCAAAATTCGTCGAAAAGGGGGCCGTTTGCATATAGTTTTTACAAAGCTTCCAATGTTTTTCAATTTTTCAACAGAAAAGACGGCTAATTTCCTAAAGAATGTTCCTGAATGTCAAAATTCGTAGAAAAGGGGGCCGTTTGCATATAGTTTTTACAAAGCTTCCAATGTTTTTCAATTTTTCAACAGAAAAGACGGGTAATTTGCTAAAGAATGTTCCTGAATGTCAAAATTCGTCGAAAAGGGGGTCGTTTGCATATAGTTTTTACAAAGCTTCCAATGTTTTTAAATTTTTCAACAGAAAAGACGGCTAATTTCCTAAAGAATGTTCCTGAATGTCAAAATTCGTCGAAAAGGGGGCCGTTTGCATATAGTTTTTACAAAGCTTCCAATGTTTTTCAATTTTTCAACAGAAAAGACGGGTAATTTGCTAAAGAATGTTCCTGAATGTCAAAATTCGTCGAAAAGGGGGTCGTTTGCATATAGTTTTTACAAAGCTTCCAATGTTTTTCAATTTTTCAACAGAAAAGACGGGTAATTTGCTAAAGAATGTTCCTGAATGTCAAAATTCGTCGAAAAGGGGGCCGTTTGCATATAGTTTTTACAAAGCTTCCAATGTTTTTCAATTTTTCAACAGAAAAGACGGGTAATTTGCTAAAGAATGTTCCTGAATGTCAAAATTCGTCGAAAAGGGGGCCGTTTGCATATAGTTTTTACAAAGCTTCCAATGTTTTTCAATTTTTCAACAGAAAAGACGGGTAATTTGCTAAAGAATGTTCCTGAATGTCAAAATTCGTCGAAAGGGGGGCCGTTTGCATATAGTTTTTACAAAGCTTCCAATGTTTTTCAATTTTTCAACAGAAAAGACGGGTAATTTGCTAAAGAATGTTCCTGAATGTCAAAATTCGTCGAAAAGGGGGTCGTTTGCATATAGTTTTTACAAAGCCTCCAATGTTTTTCAATTTTTCAACAGAAAAGACGGGTAATTTGCTAAAGAATGTTCCTGAATGTCAAAATTCGTGGAAAAGGGGGCCGTTTGCATATAGTTTTTACAAAGCTTCCAATGTTTTTCAATTTTTCAACAGAAAAGAAGGGTAATTTGCTAAAGAATGTTCCTGAATGTCAAAATTCGTCGAAAAGGGGGCCGTTTGCATATAATTTTTACAAAGCTTCCAATGTTTTTCAATTTTTCAACAGAAAAGACGGGTAATTTGCTAAAGAATGTTCCTGAATGTCAAAATTCGTCGAAAAGGGGGTCGTTTGCGTATAGTTTTTACAAAGCTTCCAATTTTTTTCAATTTTTCAACAGAAAAGACGGGTAATTTCCTAAAGAATGTTCCTGAATGTCAAAATTCGTCGAAAAGGGGGCCGTTTGCATATAGTTTTTACAAAGCTTCCAATGTTTTTCAATTTTTCAACAGAAAAGAAGGGTAATTTGCTAAAGAATTGTCCTGAATGTCAAAATTCGTCGAAAAAGGGGCCGTTTGCATATAGTTTTTACAAAGCTTCCAATGTTTTTCAATTTTTCAACAGAAAAGACGGGTAATTTGCTAAAGAATGTTCCTGAATGTCAAAATTCGTCGAAAAGGGGGCCGTTTGCATATAGTTTTTACAAAGCTTCCAATGTTTTTCAATTTTTCAACAGAAAAGACGGGTAATTTGCTAAAGAATGTTCCTGAATGTCAAAATTCGTCGAAAAAGGGGCCGTTTGCATATAGTTTTTACAAAGCTTCCAATGTTTTTCAATTTTTCAACAGAAAAGACGGGTAATTTGCTAAAGAATGTTCGTGAATGTCAAAATTCGTCGAAAAAGGGGCCGTTTGCATATAGTTTTTACAAAGCTTCCAATGTTTTTCAATTTTTCAACAGAAAAGAAGGGTAATTTGCTAAAGAATGGTCCTGAATGTCAAAATTCGTCGAAAAAGGGGCCGTTTGCATATAGTTTTTACAAAGCTTCCAATGTTTTTCAATTTTTCAACAGAAAGGACGGGTAATTTGCTAAAGAATGTTCCTGAATGTCAAAATTCGTCGAAAAGGGGGCCGTTTGCAAATAGTTTTTACAAAGCTTCCAATGTTTTTCAATTTTTCAACAGAAAAGACGGGTAATTTGCTAAAGAATGTTCGTGAATGTCAAAATTCGTCGAAAAAGGGGCCGTTTGCATATAGTTTTTACAAAGCTTCCAATGTTTTTCAATTTTTCAACAGAAAAGACGGGTAATTTGCTAAAGAATGTTCCTGAATGTCAAAATTCGTCGAAAAAGGGGCCGTTTGCATATAGTTTTTACAAAGCTTCCAATGTTTTTCAATTTTTCAACAGAAAAGACGGGTAATTTGCTAAAGAATGTTCGTGAATGTCAAAATTCGTCGAAAAAGGGGCCGTTTGCATATAGTTTTTACAAAGCTTCCAATATTTTTCAATTTTTCAACAGAAAAGAAGGGTAATTTGCTAAAGAATGGTCCTGAATGTCAAAATTCGTCGAAAAAGGGGCCGTTTGCATATAGTTTTTACAAAGCTTCCAATGTTTTTCAATTTTTCAACAGAAAAGACGGGTAATTTGCTAAAGAATGTTCCTGAATTTCAAAATTCGTCGAAAAGGGGGCCGTTTGCATATAGTTTTTACAAAGCTTCCAATGTTTTTCAATTTTTCAACAGAAAAGACGGGTAATTTGCTAAAGAATGTTCCTGAATGTCAAAATTCGTCGAAAAAGGGGCCGTTTGCATATAGTTTTTACAAAGCTTCCAATGTTTTTCAATTTTTCAACAGAAAAGACGGGTAATTTGCTAAAGAATGTTCGTGAATGTCAAAATTCGTCGAAAAGGGGGCCGTTTGCATATAGTTTTTACAAAGCTTCCAATGTTTTTCAATTTTTCAACAGAAAAGACGGGTAATTTGCTAAAGAATGTTCGTGAATGTCAAAATTCGTCGAAAAGGGGGCCGTTTGCATATAGTTTTTACAAAGCTTCCAATGTTTTTCAATTTTTCAACAGAAAAGACGGGTAATTTGCTAAAGAATGTTCCTGAATGTCAAAATTCGTCGAAAAGGGGGCCGTTTGCATATAGTTTTTACAAAGCTTCCAATGTTTTTCAATTTTTCAACAGAAAAGACGGGTAATTTGCTAAAGAATGTTCCTGAATGTCAAAATTCGTCGAAAAAGGGGCCGTTTGCATATAGTTTTTACAAAGCTTCCAATGTTTTTCAATTTTTCAACAGAAAAGACGGGTAATTTGCTAAAGAATGTTCCTGAATGTCAAAATTCGTCGAAAAAGGGGCCGTTTGCATATAGTTTTTACAAAGCTTCCAATGTTTTTCAATTTTTCAACAGAAATGACGGGTAATTTGCTAAAGAATGGTCCTGAATGTCAAAATTCGTCGAAAAGGGGGCCGTTTGCATATAGTTTTTACAAAGCTTCCAATGTTTTTCAATTTTTCAACAGAAAAGACGGGTAATTTGCTAAAGAATGTTCCTGAATGTCAAAATTCGTCGAAAAAGGGGCCGTTTGCATATAGTTTTTACAAAGCTTCCAATGTTTTTCAATTTTTCAACAGAAAAGACGGGTAATTTGCTAAAGAATGTTCCTGAATGTCAAAATTCGTCGAAAAAGGGGCCGTTTGCATATAGTTTTTACAAAGCTTCCAATATTTTTCAATTTTTCAACAGAAAAGACGGGTAATTTGCTAAAGAATGTTCCTGAATGTCAAAATTCGTCGAAAAAGGGGCCGTTTGCATATAGTTTTTACAAAGCTTCCAATGTTTTTCAATTTTTCAACAGAAAAGACGGGTAATTTGCTAAAGAATGTTCCTGAATGTCAAAATTCGTCGAAAAAGGGGCCGTTTGCATATAGTTTTTACAAAGCTTCCAATATTTTTCAATTTTTCAACAGAAAAGACGGGTAATTTGCTAAAGAATGTTCCTGAATGTCAAAATTCGTCGAAAAAGGGGCCGTTTGCATATAGTTTTTACAAAGCTTCCAATGTTTTTCAATTTTTCAACAGAAAAGACGGGTAATTTGCTAAAGAATGTTCCTGAATGTCAAAATTCGTCGAAAAAGGGGCCGTTTGCATATAGTTTTTACAAAGCTTCCAATGTTTTTCAATTTTTCAACAGAAAAGACGGGTAATTTGCTAAAGAATGTTCCTGAATGTCAAAATTCGTCGAAAAAGGGGCCGTTTGCATATAGTTTTTACAAAGCTTCCAATGTTTTTCAATTTTTCAACAGAAAAGACGGGTAATTTGCTAAAGAATGGTCCTGAATGTCAAAATTCGTCGAAAAGGGGGCCGTTTGCATATAGTTTTTACAAAGCTTCCAATGTTTTTCAATTTTTCAACAGAAAAGACGGGTAATTTGCTAAAGAATGTTCCTGAATGTCAAAATTCGTCGAAAAAGGGGCCGTTTGCATATAGTTTTTACAAAGCTTCCAATATTTTTCAATTTTTCAACAGAAAAGACGGGTAATTTGCTAAAGAATGTTCCTGAATGTCAAAATTCGTCGAAAAAGTAGCCGTTTGCATATAGTTTTTACAAAGCTTCCAATGTTTTTCAATTTTTCAACAGAAAAGACGGGTAATTTGCTAAAGAATGTTCCTGAATGTCAAAATTCGTCGAAAAGGGGACCGTTTGCATATAGTTTTTACAAAGCTTCCAATATTTTTCAATTTTTCAACAGAAAAGACGGGTAATTTGCTAAAGAATGTTCCTGAATGTCAAAATTCGTCGAAAAAGGGGCCGTTTGCATATAGTTTTTACAAAGCTTCCAATATTTTTCAATTTTTCAACAGAAAAGACGGGTAATTTGCTAAAGAATGTTCCTGAATGTCAAAATTCGTCGAAAAAGGGGCCGTTTGCATATAGTTTTTACAAAGCTTCCAATATTTTTCAATTTTTCAACAGAAAAGACGGGTAATTTGCTAAAGAATGTTCCTGAATGTCAAAATTCGTCGAAAAAGGGTCCGTTTGCATATAGTTTTTACAAAGCTTCCAATGTTTTTCAATTTTTCAACAGAAAAGACGGGTAATTTGCTAAAGAATGTTCCTGAATGTCAAAATTCGTCGAAAAAGGGGCCGTTTGCATATAGTTTTTACAAAGCTTCCAATGTTTTTCAATTTTTCAACAGAAACGACGGGTAATTTGCTAAAGAATGTTCCTGAATGTCAAAATTCGTCGAAAAGGTGGTCGTTTGCATATAGTTTTTACAAAGCTTCCAATATTTTTCAATTTTTCAACAGAAAAGACGGGTAATTTGCTAAAGAATGTTCCTGAATGTCAAAATTCGTCGAAAAAGGGGCCGTTTGCATATAGTTTTTACAAAGCTTCCAATGTTTTTCAATTTTTCAACAGAAAAGACGGGTAATTTGCTAGAGATTCTTCCTGAATGTCAAAATTCGTCGAAAAAGTAGCCGTTTGCATATAGTTTTTACAAAGCTTCCAATGTTTTTCAATTTTTCAACAGAAAAGACGGGTAGTTTGCTAAAGAATGTTCCTGAATGTCAAAATTCGTCGAAAAAGTAGCCGTTTGCATATAGTTTTTACAAAGCTTCCAATGTTTTTCAATTTTTCAACAGAAAAGAAGGGTAATTTGCTAAAGAATGTTCCTGAATGTCAAAATTCGTCGAAAAAGTAGCCGTTTGCATATAGTTTTTACAAAGCTTCCAATGTTTTTCAATTTTTCAACAGAAAAGACGGGTAATTTGCTAAAGAATGTTCCTGAATGTCAAAATTCGTCGAAAAGGGGGCCGTTTGCATATAGTTTTTACAAAGCTTCCAATGTTTTTCAATTTTTCAACAGAAAAGACGGGTAGTTTGCTAAAGAATGTTCCTGAATGTCAAAATTCGTCGAAAAAGTAGCCGTTTGCATATAGTTTTTACAAAGCTTCCAATGTTTTTCAATTTTTCAACAGAAAAGACGGGTAGTTTGCTAAAGAATGTTCCTGAATGTCAAAATTCGTCGAAAAAGTAGCCGTTTGCATATAGTTTTTACAAAGCTTCCAATGTTTTTCAATTTTTCAACAGAAAAGACGGGTAATTTGCTAAAGAATGTTCCTGAATGTCAAAATTCGTCGAAAAAGTAGCCGTTTGCATATAGTTTTTACAAAGCTTCCAATGTTTTTCAATTTTTCAACAGAAAAGACGGGTAATTTGCTAAAGAATGTTCCTGAATGTCAAAATTCGTCGAAAAAGGGGCCGTTTGCATATAGTTTTTACAAAGCTTCCAATGTTTTTCAATTTTTCAACAGAAAAGACGGGTAATTTGCTAGAGATTCTTCCTGAATGTCAAAATTCGTCGAAAAAGTAGCCGTTTGCATATAGTTTTTACAAAGCTTCCAATGTTTTTCAATTTTTCAACAGAAAAGACGGGTAGTTTGCTAAAGAATGTTCCTGAATGTCAAAATTCGTCGAAAAAGTAGCCGTTTGCATATAGTTTTTACAAAGCTTCCAATGTTTTTCAATTTTTCAACAGAAAAGACGGGTAATTTGCTAAAGAATGTTCCTGAATGTCAAAATTCGTCGAAAAAGTAGCCGTTTGCATATAGTTTTTACAAAGCTTCCAATGTTTTTCAATTTTTCAACAGAAAAGAAGGGTAATTTGCTAAAGAATGTTCCTGAATGTCAAAATTCGTCGAAAAAGTAGCCGTTTGCATATAGTTTTTACAAAGCTTCCAATGTTTTTCAATTTTTCAACAGAAAAGACGGGTAATTTGCTAAAGAATGTTCCTGAATGTCAAAATTCGTCGAAAAGGGGGCCGTTTGCATATAGTTTTTACAAAGCTTCCAATGTTTTTCAATTTTTCAACAGAAAAGACGGGTAATTTGCTAGAGATTCTTCCTGAATGTCAAAATTCGTCGAAAAAGGGGCCGTTTGCATATAGTTTTTACAAAGCTTCCAATATTTTTCAATTTTTCAACAGAAAAGACGGGTAATTTGCTAAAGAATGTTCCTGAATGTCAAAATTCGTCGAAAAAGGGGCCGTTTGCATATAGTTTTTACAAAGCTTCCAATGTTTTTCAATTTTTCAACAGAAACGACGGGTAATTTTCTAAAGAATGTTCCTGAATGTCAAAATTCGTCGAAAAGGGGGTCGTTTGCATATAGTTTTTACAAAGCTTCCAATGTTTTTCAATTTTTCAACAGAAAAGACGGGTAATTTGCTAAAGAATGTTCCTGAATGTCAAAATTCGTCGAAAAGGGGGGCCGTTTGCATATAGTTTTTACAATGCTTCCAATGTTTTTCAATTTTTCAACAGAAAAGACGGGTAATTTGCTAAAGAATGTTCCTGAATGTCAAAATTCGTCGAAAAAGGGGGCCGTTTGCAAATAGTTTTTACAAAGCTTCCAATGTTTTTCAATTTTTCAACAGAAAAGAAGGGTAATTTGCTAAAGAATGGTCCTGAATGTCAAAATTCGTCGAAAAAGGGGCCGTTTGCATATAGTTTTTACAAAGCTTCCAATGTTTTTCAATTTTTCAACAGAAAAGACGGGTAATTTGCTAAAGAATGTTCCTGAATCTCAAAATTCGTCGAAAAGGGGGCCGTTTGCATATAGTTTTTACAAAGCTTCCAATGTTTTTCAATTTTTCAACAGAAAAGACGGGTAATTTGCTAAAGAATGTTCCTGAATGTCAAAATTCGTCGAAAAAGGGGCCGTTTGCATATAGTTTTTACGAAGCTTCCAATGTTTTTCAATTTTTCAACAGAAAAGACGGGTAATTTGCTAAAGAATGTTCCTGAATGTCAAAATTCGTGGAAAAGGGGGCCGTTTGCATATAGTTTTTACAAAGCTTCCAATGTTTTTCAATTTTTCAACAGAAAAGACGGGTAATTTGCTAAAGAATGTTCCTGAATGTCAAAATTCGTGGAAAAGGGGGCCGTTTGCATATAGTTTTTACAAAGCTTCCAATCTTTTTCAATTTTTCAACAGAAAAGACGGGTAATTTGCTAAAGAATGTTCGTGAATGTCAAAATTCGTCGAAAAAGGGGCCGTTTGCATATAGTTTTTACAAAGCTTCCAATGTTTTTCAATTTTTCAACAGAAAAGACGGGTAATTTGCTAAAGAATGTTCCTGAATGTCAAAATTCGTCGAAAAAGGGGCCGTTTGCATATAGTTTTTACAAAGCTTCCAATATTTTTCAATTTTTCAACAGAAAAGACGGGTAATTTGCTAAAGAATGTTCCTGAATGTCAAAATTCGTCGAAAAAGGGGCCGTTTGCATATAGTTTTTACAAAGCTTCCAATGTTTTTCAATCTTTCAACAGAAAAGACGGGTAATTTGCTAAAGAATGTTCCTGAATGTCAAAATTCGTCGAAAAGGGGGCCGTTTGCATATAGTTTTTACAAAGCTTCCAATGTTTTTCAATTTTTCAACAGAAAAGACGGGTAATTTGCTAAAAAATGTTCCTGAATGTCAAAATTCGTCGAAAAGGGGGCCGTTTGCATATAGTTTTTACAAAGCTTCCAATGTTTTTCAATTTTTCAACAGAAAAGACGGGTAATTTGCTTAAGAATGTTCCTGAATGTCAAAATTCGTCGAAAAGGGGGCCGTTTGCATATAATTTTTACAAAGCTTCCAATGTTTTCCAATCTTTCAACAGAAAAGACGGGTAATTTGCTAAAGAATGTTCCTGAATGTCAAAGTTCGTCGAAAAGGGGGCTGTTTCCATATAATTTTTTACAAAGCTTCCAATGTTTTCCAATCTTTCAACAGAAAAGACGGGTAATTTGCTAAAGAATGTTCCTTAATGTCAAAATTCGTCGAAAAGGGGGCCGTTTCCATATAGTTTTTACAAAGCTTCCAATGTTTTTCAATTTTTCAACAGAAAAGACGGGTAATTTGCTAAAGAATGTTCCTGAATGTCAAAATTCGTCGAAAAAGGGGCCGTTTGCTTATAGTTTTTACAAAGCTTCCAATCTTTCTCAATTTTTCAACAGAAAAGACGGCTAATTTCCTAAAGAATGTTCCTGAATGTCAAAATTTGTCGAAAAGGGGGCCGTTTGCATATAGCTTTTACAAAGCTTCCAATGTTTTTCAATTTTTCAACATTAAAGACGGGTAATTTGCTAAAGAATGTTCCTGAATGTCAAAATTTGTCGAAAAGGGGGTCGTTTGCATATAGTTTTTACAAAGCTTCCAATGTTTTTCAATTTTTCAACAGAAAAGACGGGTAATTTGCTAAAGAATGTTCCTGAATTTCAAAATTCGTCGAAAAGGGGGCCGTTTGCATATAGTTTTTACAAAGCTTCCAATGTTTTTCAATTTTTCAACAGAAAAGACGGGTAGTTTGCTAAAGTATGTTCCTGAATGTCAAAATTCGTCGAAAAGGGGGCCGTTTGCATATAGTTTTTACAAAGCTTCCAATGTTTTTCAATTTTTCAACAGAAAAGACGGCTAATTTCCTAAAGAATGTTCCTGAATGTCAAAATTCGTCGAAAAGGGGGCCGTTTGCATATAGTTTTTACAAAGCTTCCAATGTTTTTCAATTTTTCAACAGAAAAGACGGGTAATTTGCTAAAGAATGTTCCTGAATGTCAAAATTCGTCGAAAAGGGGGTCGTTTGCATATAGTTTTTACAAAGCTTCCAATGTTTTTAAATTTTTCAACAGAAAAGACGGCTAATTTCCTAAAGAATGTTCCTGAATGTCAAAATTCGTCGAAAAGGGGGCCGTTTGCATATAGTTTTTACAAAGCTTCCAATGTTTTTCAATTTTTCAACAGAAAAGACGGGTAATTTGCTAAAGAATGTTCCTGAATGTCAAAATTCGTCGAAAAGGGGGTCGTTTGCATATAGTTTTTACAAAGCTTCCAATGTTTTTCAATTTTTCAACAGAAAAGACGGGTAATTTGCTAAAGAATGTTCCTGAATGTCAAAATTCGTCGAAAAGGGGGCCGTTTGCATATAGTTTTTACAAAGCTTCCAATGTTTTTCAATTTTTCAACAGAAAAGACGGGTAATTTGCTAAAAAATGTTCCTGAATGTCAAAATTCGTCGAAAAGGGGGCCGTTTGCATATAGTTTTTACAAAGCTTCCAATGTTTTTCAATTTTTCAACAGAAAAGACGGGTAATTTGCTTAAGAATGTTCCTGAATGTCAAAATTCGTCGAAAAGGGGGCCGTTTGCATATAATTTTTACAAAGCTTCCAATGTTTTCCAATCTTTCAACAGAAAAGACGGGTAATTTGCTAAAGAATGTTCCTGAATGTCAAAGTTCGTCGAAAAGGGGGCTGTTTCCATATAATTTTTTACAAAGCTTCCAATGTTTTCCAATCTTTCAACAGAAAAGACGGGTAATTTGCTAAAGAATGTTCCTTAATGTCAAAATTCGTCGAAAAGGGGGCCGTTTCCATATAGTTTTTACAAAGCTTCCAATGTTTTTCAATTTTTCAACAGAAAAGACGGGTAATTTGCTAAAGAATGTTCCTGAATGTCAAAATTCGTCGAAAAAGGGGCCGTTTGCTTATAGTTTTTACAAAGCTTCCAATCTTTCTCAATTTTTCAACAGAAAAGACGGCTAATTTCCTAAAGAATGTTCCTGAATGTCAAAATTTGTCGAAAAGGGGGCCGTTTGCATATAGCTTTTACAAAGCTTCCAATGTTTTTCAATTTTTCAACATTAAAGACGGGTAATTTGCTAAAGAATGTTCCTGAATGTCAAAATTTGTCGAAAAGGGGGTCGTTTGCATAAAGTTTTTACAAAGCTTCCAATGTTTTTCAATTTTTCAACAGAAAAGACGGGTAATTTGCTAAAGAATGTTCCTGAATTTCAAAATTCGTCGAAAAGGGGGCCGTTTGCATATAGTTTTTACAAAGCTTCCAATGTTTTTCAATTTTTCAACAGAAAAGACGGGTAGTTTGCTAAAGTATGTTCCTGAATGTCAAAATTCGTCGAAAAGGGGGCCGTTTGCATATAGTTTTTACAAAGCTTCCAATGTTTTTCAATTTTTCAACAGAAAAGACGGCTAATTTCCTAAAGAATGTTCCTGAATGTCAAAATTCGTCGAAAAGGGGGCCGTTTGCATATAGTTTTTACAAAGCTTCCAATGTTTTTCAATTTTTCAACAGAAAAGACGGGTAATTTGCTAAAGAATGTTCCTGAATGTCAAAATTCGTCGAAAAGGGGGTCGTTTGCATATAGTTTTTACAAAGCTTCCAATGTTTTTAAATTTTTCAACAGAAAAGACGGCTAATTTCCTAAAGAATGTTCCTGAATGTCAAAATTCGTCGAAAAGGGGGCCGTTTGCATATAGTTTTTACAAAGCTTCCAATGTTTTTCAATTTTTCAACAGAAAAGACGGGTAATTTGCTAAAGAATGTTCCTGAATGTCAAAATTCGTCGAAAAGGGGGTCGTTTGCATATAGTTTTTACAAAGCTTCCAATGTTTTTCAATTTTTCAACAGAAAAGACGGGTAATTTGCTAAAGAATGTTCCTGAATGTCAAAATTCGTCGAAAAGGGGGGCCGTTTGCATATAGTTTTTACAAAGCTTCCAATGTTTTTCAATTTTTCAACAGAAAAGACGGGTAATTTGCTAAAGAATGTTCCTGAATGTCAAAATTCGTCGAAAAGGGGGCCGTTTGCATATAGTTTTTACAAAGCTTCCAATGTTTTTCAATTTTTCAACAGAAAAGACGGGTAATTTGCTAAAGAATGTTCCTGAATGTCAAAATTCGTCGAAAAGGGGGCCGTTTGCATATAGTTTTTACAAAGCTTCCAATGTTTTTCAATTTTTCAACAGTAAAGACGGGTAATTTGCTAAAGAATGTTCCTGAATGTCAAAATTCGTCGAAAGGGGGGCCGTTTGCATATAGTTTTTACAAAGCTTCCAATGTTTTTCAATTTTTCAACAGAAAAGACGGGTAATTTGCTAAAGAATGTTCCTGAATGTCAAAATTCGTCGAAAAGGGGGTCGTTTGCATATAGTTTTTACAAAGCCTCCAATGTTTTTCAATTTTTCAACAGAAAAGACGGGTAATTTGCTAAAGAATGTTCCTGAATGTCAAAATTCGTGGAAAAGTGGGCCGTTTGCATATAGTTTTTACAAAGCTTCCAATGTTTTTCAATTTTTCAACAGAAAAGAAGGGTAATTTGCTAAAGAATGTTCCTGAATGTCAAAATTCGTCGAAAAGGGGGCCGTTTGCATATAATTTTTACAAAGCTTCCAATGTTTTTCAATTTTTCAACAGAAAAGACGGGTAATTTGCTAAAGAATGTTCCTGAATGTCAAAATTCGTCGAAAAAGGGGCCGTTTGCATATAGTTTTTACAAAGCTTCCAATGTTTTTCAATTTTTCAACAGAAAAGACGGGTAATTTGCTAAAGAATGTTCCTGAATGTCAAAATTCGTCGAAAAAGGGGCCGTTTGCATATAGTTTTTACAAAGCTTCCAATGTTTTTCAATTTTTCAACTGAAAAGACGGGTAATTTGCTAAAGAATGTTCCTGAATGTCAAAATTCGTCGAAAAGGGGGCCGTTTGCATATAGTTTTTACAAAGCTTCCAATGATTTTCAATTTTTCAACAGAAAAGACGGGTAATTTGCTAAAGAATGTTCCTGAATGTCAAAATTCGTCGAAAAGGGGGCCGTTTGCATATAATTTTTACAAAGCTTCCAATGTTTTCCAATCTTTCAACAGAAAAGACGGGTAATTTGCTAAAGAATGTTCCTTAATGTCAAAATTCGTCGAAAAGGGGGCCGTTTGCATATAGTTTTTACAAAGCTTCCAATGTTTTTCAATTTTTCAACAGAAAAGACGGCTAATTTCCTAAAGAATGTTCCTGAATGTCAAAATTCGTCGAAAAAGGGGCCGTTTGCATATAGTTTTTACAAAGCTTCCAATGTTTCTCAATTTTTCAACAGAAAAGACGGGTAATTTCCTAAAGAATGTTCCTGAATGTCAAAATTCGTGGAAAAGGGGGCCGTTTGCATATAGTTTTTACAAAGCTTCCAATGTTTTTCAATTTTTCAACAGAAAAGACGGGTAATTTGCTAAAGAATGTTCCTGAATGTCAAAATTCGTCGAAAAGGGGGCCGTTTGCATATAGTTTTTACAAAGCTTCCAATGTTTTTCAATTTTTCAACAGAAAAGACGGGTAATTTGCTAAAGAATGTTCCTGAATGTCAAAATTCGTCGAAAAGGGGGCCGTTTGCACAAAGTTTTTACAAAGCTTCCAATGTTTTTCAATTTTTCAACAGAAAAGACGGGTAATTTGCTAAAGAATGTTCCTGAATGTCAAAATTCGTCGAAAAGGTGGTCGTTTGCATATAGTTTTTACAAAGCTTCCAATGTTTTTCAATTTTTCAACAGAAAAGACGGGTAATTTGCTAAAGAATGTTCCTGAATGTCAAAATTCGTCGAAAAGGGGGCCGTTTGCACAAAGTTTTTACAAAGCTTCCAATGATTTTCAATTTTTCAACAGAAAAGACGGGTAATTTGCTAAAGAGTGTTCCTGAATGTCAAAATTCGTCGAAAAGGGGGCCGTTTGCATATAGTTTTTACAAAGCTTCCAATGATTTTCAATTTTTCAACAGAAAAGACGGGTAATTTGCTAAAGAATGTTCCTGAATTTCAAAATTCGTCGAAAAGGGGGCCGTTTGCATATAGTTTTTACAAAGCTTCCAATGATTTTCAATTTTTCAACAGAAAAGACGGGTAATTTGCTAAAGAATGTTCCTGAATTTCAAAATTCGTCGAAAAGGGGGTCGTTTGCATATAGTTTTTACAAAGCTTCCAATGTTTTTCAATTTTTCAACAGAAAAGACGGGTAATTTGCTAAAGAATGTTCCTGAATGTCAAAATTCGTCTAAAAAGGGGCCGTTTGCATATAGTTTTTACAAAGCTTCCAATGTTTTTCAATTTTTCAACAGAAAAGACGGCTAATTTGCTAAAGAATGTTCCTGAATGTCAAAATTCGTCGAAAAGGGGGCCGTTTGCATATAGTTTTTACAAAGCTTCCAATGTTTTTAAATTTTTCAACAGAAAAGACGGGTAATTTGCTAAAGAATGTTCCTGAATGTCAAAATTCGTCGAAAAGGGGACCGTTTGCATATAATTTTTACAAAGCTTCCAATGTTTTCCAATCTTTCAACAGAAAAGACGGGTAATTTGCTAAAGAATGTTCCTTAATGTCAAAATTCGTCGAAAAGGGGGCCGTTTGCATATAGTTTTTACAAAGCTTCCAATGTTTTTAAATTTTTCAACAGAAAAGACGGCTAATTTCCTAAAGAATGTTCCTGAATGTCAAAATTCGTCGAAAAAGGGGCCGTTTGCATATAGTTTTTACAAAGCTTCCAATTTTTCTCAATTTTTCAACAGAAAAGACGGCTAATTTCCTAAAGAATGTTCCTGAATGTCAAAATTCGTCGAAAAGGGGGCCGTTTGCATATAGTTTTTACAAAGCTTCCAATGTTTTTCAATTTTTCAACAGAAAAGACAGGTAATTTGCTAAAGAATGTTCCTGAATGTCAAAATTCGTCGAAAAGGGGGCCGTTTGCATATAGTTTTTACAAAGCTTCCAATGTTTTTCAATTTTTCAACAGAAAAGACGGGTAATTTGCTAAAGAATGTTCCTGAATGTCAAAATTCGTGGAAAAGGGGGCCGTTTGCATATAGTTTTTACAAAGCTTCCAATGTTTTTCAATTTTTCAACAGAAAAGACGGGTAATTTGCTAAAGAATGTTCCTGAATGTCAAAATTCGTCGAAAAGGGGGCCGTTTGCATACAGTTTTTACAAAGCTTCCAATGTTTTCCAATCTTTCAACAGAAAAGACGGGTAATTTGCTAAAGAATGTTCCTTAATGTCAAAATTCGTCGAAAAGGGGGCCGTTTGCATATAGTTTTTACAAAGCTTCCAATGTTTTTCAATTTTTCAACAGAAAAAAGGGCTAATTTCCTAAAGAATGTTCCTGAATGTCAAAATTCGTCGAAAAAGGGGCCGTTTGCATATAGTTTTTACAAAGCTTCCAATGTTTCTCAATTTTTCAACAGAAAAGACGGGTAATTTGCTAGAGATTCTTCCTGAATGTCAAAATTCGTCGAAAAAGGGGCCGTTTGCATATAGTTTTTACAAAGCTTCCAATGTTTTTCAATTTTTCAACAGAAAAGACGGGTAATTTGCTAAAGAATGTTCCTGAATGTCAAAATTCGTCTAAAAAGGGGCCGTTTGCATATAGTTTTTACAAAGCTTCCAATGTTTTTCAATTTTTCAACAGAAAAGACGGCTAATTTCCTAAAGAATGTTCCTGAATGTCAAAATTCGTCGAAAAGGGGGCCGTTTGCATATAGTTTTTACAAACCTTCCAATGTTTTTAAATTTTTCAACAGAAAAGACGGGTAATTTGCTAAAGAATGTTCCTGAATGTCAAAATTTTTCGAAAAGGGGACCGTTTGCATATAATTTTTACAAAGCTTCCAATGTTTTCCAATCTTTCAACAGAAAAGACGGGTAATTTGCTAAAGAATGTTCCTTAATGTCAAAATTCGTCGAAAAGGGGGCCGTTTGCATATAGTTTTTACAAAGCTTCCAATGTTTTTAAATTTTTCAACAGAAAAGACGGCTAATTTCCTAAAGAATGTTCCTGAATGTCAAAATTCGTCGAAAAAGGGGCCGTTTGCATATAGTTTTTACAAAGCTTCCAATTTTTCTCAATTTTTCAACAGAAAAGACGGCTAATTTCCTAAAGAATGTTCCTGAATGTCAAAATTCGTCGAAAAGGGGGCCGTTTGCATATAGTTTTTACAAAGCTTCCAATGTTTTTCAATTTTTCAACAGAAAAGACAGGTAATTTGCTAAAGAATGTTCCTGAATGTCAAAATTCGTCGAAAAGGGGGCCGTTTGCATATAGTTTTTACAAAGCTTCCAATGTTTTTCAATTTTTCAACAGAAAAGATGGGTAATTTGCTAAAGAATGTTCCTGAATGTCAAAATTCGTGGAAAAGGGGGCCGTTTGCATATAGTTTTTACAAAGCTTCCAATGTTTTTCAATTTTTCAACAGAAAAGACGGGTAATTTGCTAAAGAATGTTCCTGAATGTCAAAATTCGTCGAAAAGGGGGCCGTTTGCATATAGTTTTTACAAAGCTTCCAATGTTTTCCAATCTTTCAACAGAAAAGACGGGTAATTTGCTAAAGAATGTTCCTTAATGTCAAAATTCGTCGAAAAGGGGGCCGTTTGCATATAGTTTTTACAAAGCTTCCAATGTTTTTCAATTTTTCAACAGAAAAGAGGGCTAATTTCCTAAAGAATGTTCCTGAAT
Source organism: Rhopilema esculentum (assembly GCF_057945365.1). NCBI lineage: Eukaryota > Metazoa > Cnidaria > Scyphozoa > Rhizostomeae > Rhizostomatidae > Rhopilema > Rhopilema esculentum. Next base: position 1,334,339 of record NC_142834.1, on the reverse strand, counting down.
GTCAAAATTCGTCGAAAAAGGGGCCGTTTGCATATAGTTTTTACAAAGCTTCCAATGTTTCTCAATTTTTCAACAGAAAAGATGGCTAATTTCCTAAAGAATGTTCCTGAATGTCAAAATTCGTCGAAAAGGGGGCCGTTTGCATATAGCTTTTACAAAGCTTCCAATGTTTTTCAATTTTTCAACAGAAAAGACGGGTAATTTGCTAAAGAATGTTCCTGAATGTCAAAATTCGTCAAAAAGGGGGCCGTTTGCATATAGTTTTTACAAAGCTTCCAATGTTTTTAAATTTTTCAACAGAAAAGACGGCTAATTTCCTAAAGAATGTTCCTGAATGTCAAAATTCGTCGAAAAAGGGGCCGTTTGCATATAGTTTTTACAAAGCTTCCAATTTTTCTCAATTTTTCAACAGAAAAGACGGCTAATTTCCTAAAGAATGTTCCTGAATGTCAAAATTCGTCGAAAAGGGGGCCGTTTGCATATAGTTTTTACAAAGCTTCCAATGTTTTTCAATTTTTCAACAGAAAAGACAGGTAATTTGCTAAAGAATGTTCCTGAATGTCAAAATTCGTCGAAAAGGGGGCCGTTTGCAAATAGTTTTTACAAAGCTTCCAATGTTTTTCAATTTTTCAACAGAAAAGACGGGTAATTTGCTAAAGAATGTTCCTGAATGTCAAAATTCGTGGAAAAGGGGGCCGTTTGCATATAGTTTTTACAAAGCTTCCAATGTTTTTCAATTTTTCAACAGAAAAGACGGGTAATTTGCTAAAGAATGTTCCTGAATGTCAAAATTCGTCGAAAAGGGGGCCGTTTGCATACAGTTTTTACAAAGCTTCCAATGTTTTCCAATCTTTCAACAGAAAAGACGGGTAATTTGCTAAAGAATGTTCCTTAATGTCAAAATTCGTCGAAAAGGGGGCCGTTTGCATATAGTTTTTACAAAGCTTCCAATGTTTTCCAATCTTTCAACAGAAAAGACGGGTAATTTGCTAAAGAATGTTCCTTAATGTCAAAATTCGTCGAAAAGGGGGCCGTTTGCATATAGTTTTTACAAAGCTTCCAATGTTTTTCAATTTTTCAACAGAAAAGAGGGCTAATTTCCTAAAGAATGTTCCTGAATGTCAAAATTCGTCGAAAAAGGGGCCGTTTGCATATAGTTTTTACAAAGCTTCCAATGTTTCTCAATTTTTCAACAGAAAAGATGGGTAATTTGCTAAAGAATGTTCCTGAATGTCAAAATTCGTGGAAAAGGGGGCCGTTTGCATATAGTTTTTACAAAGCTTCCAATGTTTTTCAATTTTTCAACAGAAAAGACGGGTAATTTGCTAAAGAATGTTCCTGAATGTCAAAATTCGTCGAAAAGGGGGCCGTTTGCATATAGTTTTTACAAAGCTTCCAATGTTTTCCAATCTTTCAACAGAAAAGACGGGTAATTTGCTAAAGAATGTTCCTTAATGTCAAAATTCGTCGAAAAGGGGGCCGTTTGCATATAGTTTTTACAAAGCTTCCAATGTTTTTCAATTTTTCAACAGAAAAGAGGGCTAATTTCCTAAAGAATGTTCCTGAATGTCAAAATTCGTCGAAAAAGGGGCCGTTTGCATATAGTTTTTACAAAGCTTCCAATGTTTCTCAATTTTTCAACAGAAAAGATGGCTAATTTCCTAAAGAATGTTCCTGAATGTCAAAATTCGTCGAAAAGGGGGCCGTTTGCATATAGCTTTTACAAAGCTTCCAATGTTTTTCAATTTTTCAACAGAAAAGACGGGTAATTTGCTAAAGAATGTTCCTGAATGTCAAAATTCGTCAAAAAGGGGGCCGTTTGCATATAGTTTTTACAAAGCTTCCAATGTTTTTAAATTTTTCAACAGAAAAGACGGCTAATTTCCTAAAGAATGTTCCTGAATGTCAAAATTCGTCGAAAAAGGGGCCGTTTGCATATAGTTTTTACAAAGCTTCCAATGTTTTTCAATTTTTCAACAGAAAAGACGGGTAATTTGCTAAAGAATGTTCCTGAATGTCAAAATTCGTGGAAAAGGGGGCCGTTTGCATATAGTTTTTACAAAGCTTCCAATGTTTTTCAATTTTTCAACAGAAAAGACGGGTAATTTGCTAAAGAATGTTCCTGAATGTCAAAATTCGTCGAAAAGGGGGCCGTTTGCATACAGTTTTTACAAAGCTTCCAATGTTTTCCAATCTTTCAACAGAAAAGACGGGTAATTTGCTAAAGAATGTTCCTTAATGTCAAAATTCGTCGAAAAGGGGGCCGTTTGCATATAGTTTTTACAAAGCTTCCAATGTTTTCCAATCTTTCAACAGAAAAGACGGGTAATTTGCTAAAGAATGTTCCTTAATGTCAAAATTCGTCGAAAAGGGGGCCGTTTGCATATAGTTTTTACAAAGCTTCCAATGTTTTTCAATTTTTCAACAGAAAAGAGGGCTAATTTCCTAAAGAATGTTCCTGAATGTCAAAATTCGTCGAAAAAGGGGCCGTTTGCATATAGTTTTTACAAAGCTTCCAATGTTTCTCAATTTTTCAACAGAAAAGATGGCTAATTTCCTAAAGAATGTTCCTGAATGTCAAAATTCGTGGAAAAGGGGGCCGTTTGCATATAATTTTTACAAAGCTTCCAATGTTTTCCAATCTTTCAACAGAAAAGACGGGTAATTTGCTAAAGAATGTTCCTTAACAGAAAAGACCGGTAATTTGCTAAAGAATGTTCCTGAATGTCAAAATTGATCGAAAAGGGGGCCGTTTGCGTATAGTTTTTACAAAGCTTCCAATGTTTTTCAATTTTTTAACAGAAAAGAGGGGTAATTTGCTAAAGAATGTTCCTGAATGTCAAAATTTGTCGAAAAAGGTACCGTTTGCATATAGTTTTTACAAAGCTTCCAATGTTTTTCAATTTTTCAACAGAAAAGACGGGTAATTTGCTAAGGAATGTTCCTGAATGTCAAAATTCGTCGAAAAAGGGGCCGTTTGCATGTAGTTTTTACAAAGCTTCCAATGTTCTTCAATTTTTCAACAGAAAAGACGGGTAATTTGCTAAAGAATGTTCCTGAATGTCAAAATTCGTCGAAAAGGGGGCCGTTTGCATATAATTCTTAGAAAGCTTCTAATGTTTTTCAATTTTTCAACAGAAAAGACGGGTAATTTGCTAAAGAATGTTCCTGAATGTCAAAATTCGTCGAAAAGGGGGCCGTTTGCATATAGTTTTTACAAAGCTTCCAATGTTTTTCAATTTTTCAACAGAAAAGACGGGTAATTTGCTAAAGAATGTTCCTGAATGTCAAAATTCGTCGAAAAGGGGGCCGTTTGCATATAATTTTTACAAAGCTTCCAATATTTTCCAATTTTTCAACAGAAAAGACGGGTAATTTGCTAAAGAATGTTCCTGAATGTCAAAATTCGTCGAAAAGGGGGCCGTTTGCATATAGTTTTTACAAAGCTTCCAATGTTTTTCAATTTTTCAACAGAAAAGACGGGTAATTTGCTAAAGAATGTTCCCGAATGTCAAAATTCGTCGAAAAGGGGGCCGTTTGCATATAGTTTTTACAAAGCTTCCAATGTTTTTCAATTTTTCAACAGAAAAGACGGGTAATTTGCTAAAGAATGTTCCTGAATGTCAAAATCCGTTGAAAAGGGGGCCGTTTGCATATAATTTTTACAAAGCCTCCAATGTTTTTCAATTTTTCAACAGAAAAGACGGGTAATTTGCTAAAGAATGTTCCTGAATGTCAAAATTCGTCGAAAAGGGGGCCGTTTGCATATAGTTTTTACAAAGCTTCCAATGTTTTTCAATTTTTCAACAGAAAAGACGGGTAATTTGCTAAAGAATGTTCCTGAATTTCAAAATTCGTCGAAAAGGGGGCCGTTTGCATATAGTTTTTACAAGGCTTCCAATGTTTTTCAATTTTTCAACAGAAAAGACGGGTAATTTGCTAAAGAATGTTCCTGAATGTCAAAATTCGTTCAAAAGGGGGCCGTTTGCATATAATTTTTACAAAGCTTCCAATGTTTTTCAATTTTTCAACAGAAAAGACGGGTAATTTGCTAAAGAATGTTCCTGAATGTCAAAATTCGTCGAAAAGGGGGCCGTTTGCATATAGTTTTTACAAAGCTTCCAATGTTTTTCAATTTTTCAACAGAAAAGACGGGTAATTTGCTAAAGAATGTTCCTGAATGTCAGAATTCGTCGAAAGAGGGGCCGTTTGCATATAATTCTTACAAAGCTTTCAATGTTTTTCAATTTTTCAACAGAAAAGACGAGTAATTTGCTAAAGAATGTTCCTGAATGTCAAAATTCGTCCAAAGGGGGCCGTTTACATATAGTTCTTACAAAGCTTGCAATGTTTCACAATTTTTCAGCAGAGAAGACAGTCATTTTACTGAAAATTCTCCTGAATGTCAAAATTCGTCCAAAGAGGGGACGTTTGCATATAATTCTTACAAAGCTTCCAATGTTTTTCAATTTTTCAACAGAAAAGACGGGTAATTTGCTAAAGAGTGTTCCTGAATGTCAAAATTCGTTGAAAAGGGGGCCGTTTGCATATAGTTTTTACAAAGCTTCCAATGTTTTTCATTTTTTCAACAGAAAAGACGGCTAATTTCCTAAAGAATGTTCCTGAATGTCAAAATTCGTCGAAAAGGGGGCCGTTTGCATATAGTTTTTACAAACCTTCCAATGTTTTTAAATTTTTCAACAGAAAAGACGGGTAATTTGCTAAAGAATGTTCCTGAATGTCAAAATTCGTCGAAAAGGGGACCGTTTGCATATAATTTTTACAAAGCTTCCAATGTTTTCCAATCTTTCAACAGAAAAGACGGGTAATTTGCTAAAGAATGTTCCTTAATGTCAAAATTCGTCGAAAAGGGGGCCGTTTGCATATAGTTTTTACAAAGCTTCCAATGTTTTTAAATTTTTCAACAGAAAAGACGGCTAATTTCCTAAAGAATGTTCCTGAATGTCAAAATTCGTCGAAAAAGGGGCCGTTTGCATATAGTTTTTACAAAGCTTCCAATTTTTCTCAATTTTTCAACAGAAAAGACGGCTAATTTCCTAAAGAATGTTCCTGAATGTCAAAATTCGTCGAAAAGGGGGCCGTTTGCATATAGTTTTTACAAAGCTTCCAATGTTTTTCAATTTTTCAACAGAAAAGACAGGTAATTTGCTAAAGAATGTTCCTGAATGTCAAAATTCGTCGAAAAGGGGGCCGTTTGCATATAGTTTTTACAAAGCTTCCAATGTTTTTCAATTTTTCAACAGAAAAGATGGGTAATTTGCTAAAGAATGTTCCTGAATGTCAAAATTCGTGGAAAAGGGGGCCGTTTGCATATAGTTTTTACAAAGCTTCCAATGTTTTTCAATTTTTCAACAGAAAAGACGGGTAATTTGCTAAAGAATGTTCCTGAATGTCAAAATTCGTCGAAAAGGGGGCCGTTTGCATATAGTTTTTACAAAGCTTCCAATGTTTTCCAATCTTTCAACAGAAAAGACGGGTAATTTGCTAAAGAATGTTCCTTAATGTTAAAATTCGTCGAAAAGGGGGCCGTTTGCATATAGTTTTTACAAAGCTTCCAATGTTTTTCAATTTTTCAACAGAAAAGAGGGCTAATTTCCTAAAGAATGTTCCTGAATGTCAAAATTCGTCGAAAAAGGGGCCGTTTGCATATAGTTTTTACAAAGCTTCCAATGTTTCTCAATTTTTCAACAGAAAAGATGGCTAATTTCCTAAAGAATGTTCCTGAATGTCAAAATTCGTCGAAAAGGGGGCCGTTTGCATATAGTTTTTACAAAGCTTCCAATGTTTTTCAATTTTTCAACAGAAAAGACAGGTAATTTGCTAAAGAATGTTCCTGAATGTCAAAATTCGTGGAAAAGGGGGCCGTTTGCATATAGTTTTTACAAAGCTTCCAATGTTTTTCAATTTTTCAACAGAAAAGACGGGTAATTTGCTAAAGAATGTTCCTGAATGTCAAAATTCGTCGAAAAGGGGGCCGTTTGCATATAGTTTTTACAAAGCTTCCAATGTTTTCCAATCTTTCAACAGAAAAGACGGGTAATTTGCTAAAGAATGTTCCTTAATGTTAAAATTCGTCGAAAAGGGGGCCGTTTGCATATAGTTTTTACAAAGCTTCCAATGTTTTTCAATTTTTCAACAGAAAAGAGGGCTAATTTCCTAAAGAATGTTCCTGAATGTCAAAATTCGACGAAAAAGGGGCCGTTTGCATATAGTTTTTACAAAGCTTGCAATGTTTCTCAATTTTTCAACAGAAAAGATGGCTAATTTCCTAAAGAATGTTCCTGAATGTCAAAATTCGTGGAAAAGGGGGCCGTTTGCATATAGTTTTTACAAAGCTTCCAATGTTTTTCAATTTTTCAACAGAAAAGACGGGTAATTTGCTAAAGAATGTTCCTGAATGTCAAAATTCGTCGAAAAGGGGGCCGTTTGCATATAGTTTTTACAAAGCTTCCAATGTTTTCCAATCTTTCAACAGAAAAGACGGGTAATTTGCTAAAGAATGTTCCTTAATGTTAAAATTCGTCGAAAAGGGGGCCGTTTGCATATAGTTTTTACAAAGCTTCCAATGTTTTTCAATTTTTCAACAGAAAAGAGGGCTAATTTCCTAAAGAATGTTCCTGAATGTCAAAATTCGTCGAAAAAGGGGCCGTTTGCATATAGTTTTTACAAAGCTTCCAATGTTTTTCAATTTTTCAACAGAAAAGAGGGCTAATTTCCTAAAGAATGTTCCTGAATGTCAAAATTCGTCGAAAAAGGGGCCGTTTGCATATAGTTTTTACAAAGCTTCCAATGTTTCTCAATTTTTCAACAGAAAAGATGGCTAATTTCCTAAAGAATGTTCCTGAATGTCAAAATTCGTCGAAAAGGGGGCCGTTTGCATATAGCTTTTACAAAGCTTCCAATGTTTTTCAATTTTTCAACAGAAAAGACGGGTAATTTGCTAAAGAATGTTCCTGAATGTCAAAATTCGTCAAAAAGGGGGCCGTTTGCATATAGTTTTTACAAAGCTTCCAATGTTTTTCAATTTTTCAACAGAAAAGACGGGTAATTTGCTAAAGAATGTTCCTGAATGTCAAAATTCGTCGAAAAGGGGGCCGTTTGCATATAATTTTTACAAAGCTTCCAATGTTTTCCAATTTTTCAACAGAAAAGACGGGTAATTTGCTAAAGAATGTTCCTGAATGTCAAAATTCGTCGAAAAGGGGGCCGTTTGCATATAGTTTTTACAAAGCTTCCAATGTTTTTCAATTTTTCAACAGAAAAGACGGGTAATTTGCTAAAGAATGTTCCCGAATGTCAAAATTCGTCGAAAAGGGGGCCGTTTGCATATAGTTTTTACAAAGCTTCCAATGTTTTTCAATTTTTCAACAGAAAAGACGGGTAATTTGCTAAAGAATGTTCCTGAATGTCAAAATCCGTTGAAAAGGGGGCCGTTTGCATATAATTTTTACAAAGCTTCCAATGTTTTTCAATTTTTCAACAGAAAAGACGGGTAATTTGCTAAAGAATGTTCCTGAATGTCAAAATTCGTCGAAAAGGGGGCCGTTTGCATATAGTTTTTACAAAGCTTCCAATGTTTTTCAATTTTTCAACAGAAAAGACGGGTAATTTGCTAAAGAATGTTCCTGAATTTCAAAATTCGTCGAAAAGGGGGCCGTTTGCATATAGTTTTTACAAAGCTTCCAATGTTTTTCAATTTTTCAACAGAAAAGACGGGTAATTTGCTAAAGAATGTTCCTGAATGTCAAAATTCGTTCAAAAGGGGGCCGTTTGCATATAATTTTTACAAAGCTTCCAATGTTTTTCAATTTTTCAACAGAAAAGACGGGTAATTTGCTAAAGAATGTTCCTGAATGTCAAAATTCGTCGAAAAGGGGGCCGTTTGCAAATAGTTTTTACAAAGCTTCCAATGTTTTTCAATTTTTCAACAGAAAAGACGGGTAATTTGCTAAAGAATGTTCCTGAATGTCAGAATTCGTCGAAAGAGGGGCCGTTTGCATATAATTCTTACAAAGCTTTCAATGTTTTTCAATTTTTCAACAGAAAAGACGAGTAATTTGCTAAAGAATGTTCCTGAATGTCAAAATTCGTCCAAAGGGGGCCGTTTACATATAGTTCTTACAAAGCTTGCAATGTTTCACAATTTTTCAGCAGAGAAGACAGTCATTTTACTGAAAATTCTCCTGAATGTCAAAATTCGTCCAAAGAGGGGACGTTTGCATATAATTCTTACAAAGCTTCCAATGTTTTTCAATTTTTCAACAGAAAAGACGGGTAATTTGCTAAAGAGTGTTCCTGAATGTCAAAATTCGTTGAAAAGGGGGCCGTTTGCATATAATTTTTACAAAGCTTCCAATGTTTTTCAATTTTTCAACAGAAAAGACGGGTAATTTGCTAAAGAATGTTCCTGAATGTCAGAATTCGTCGAAAGAGGGGCCGTTTGCATATAATTCTTACAAAGCTTTCAATGTTTTTCAATTTTTCAACAGAAAAGACGAGTAATTTGCTAAAGAATGTTCCTGAATGTCAAAATTCGTCCAAAGGGGGCCGTTTACATATAGTTCTTACAAAGCTTGCAATGTTTCACAATTTTTCAGCAGAGAAGACAGTCATTTTACTGAAAATTCTCCTGAATGTCAAAATTCGTCCAAAGAGGGGACGTTTGCATATAATTCTTACAAAGCTTCCAATGTTTTTCAATTTTTCAACAGAAAAGACGGGTAATTTGCTAAAGAGTGTTCCTGAATGTCAAAATTCGTTGAAAAGGGGGCCGTTTGCATATAATTTTTACAAAGCTTCCAATGTTTTTCAATTTTTCAACAAAAAAGACGGGTAATTTGCTAAAGAATGTTCCTGAATGTCAAAATTCGTCGAAAAGGGGGCCGTTTGCATATAGTTTTTACAAAGCTTCCAATGTTTTTCAATTTTTCAACAGAAAAGACGGGTAATTTGCTAAAGAATGTTCCTGAATTTCAAAATTCGTCGAAAAGGGGGCCGTTTGCATATAGTTTTTACAAAGCTTCCAATGTTTTTCAATTTTTCAACAGAAAAGACGGGTAATTTGCTAAAGAATGTTCCTGAATGTCAAAATTCGTCGAAAAGGGGGCCGTTTGCATATAATTTTTACAAAGCTTCCAATGTTTTCCAATTTTTCAACAGAAAAGACGGGTAATTTGCTAAAGAATGTTCCTGAATGTCAAAATTCGTCGAAAAGGGGGCCGTTTGCATATAGTTTTTACAAAGCTTCCAATGTTTTTCAATTTTTCAACAGAAAAGACGGGTAATTTGCTAAAGAATGTTCCCGAATGTCAAAATTCGTCGAAAAGGGGGCCGTTTGCATATAGTTTTTACAAAGCTTCCAATGTTTTTCAATTTTTCAACAGAAAAGACGGGTAATTTGCTAAAGAATGTTCCTGAATGTCAAAATCCGTTGAAAAGGGGGCCGTTTGCATATAATTTTTACAAAGCTTCCAATGTTTTTCAATTTTTCAACAGAAAAGACGGGTAATTTGCTAAAGAATGTTCCTGAATGTCAAAATTCGTCGAAAAGGGGGCCGTTTGCATATAGTTTTTACAAAGCTTCCAATGTTTTTCAATTTTTCAACAGAAAAGACGGGTAATTTGCTAAAGAATGTTCCTGAATTTCAAAATTCGTCGAAAAGGGGGCCGTTTGCATATAGTTTTTACAAAGCTTCCAATGTTTTTCAATTTTTCAACAGAAAAGACGGGTAATTTGCTAAAGAATGTTCCTGAATGTCAAAATTCGTTCAAAAGGGGGCCGTTTGCATATAATTTTTACAAAGCTTCCAATGTTTTTCAATTTTTCAACAGAAAAGACGGGTAATTTGCTAAAGAATGTTCCTGAATGTCAAAATTCGTCGAAAAGGGGGCCGTTTGCATATAGTTTTTACAAAGCTTCCAATGTTTTTCAATTTTTCAACAGAAAAGACGGGTAATTTGCTAAAGAATGTTCCTGAATGTCAGAATTCGTCGAAAGAGGGGCCGTTTGCATATAATTCTTACAAAGCTTTCAATGTTTTTCAATTTTTCAACAGAAAAGACGAGTAATTTGCTAAAGAATGTTCCTGAATGTCAAAATTCGTCCAAAGGGGGCCGTTTACATATAGTTCTTACAAAGCTTGCAATGTTTCACAATTTTACAGCAGAGAAGACAGTCATTTTACTGAAAATTCTCCTGAATGTCAAAATTCGTCCAAAGAGGGGACGTTTGCATATAATTCTTACAAAGCTTCCAATGTTTTTCAATTTTTCAACAGAAAAGACGGGTAATTTGCTAAAGAGTGTTCCTGAATGTCAAAATTCGTTGAAAAGGGGGCCGTTTGCATATAATTTTTACAAAGCTTCCAATGTTTTTCAATTTTTCAACAGAAAAGACGGGTAATTTGCTAAAGAATGTTCCTGAATGTCAGAATTCGTCGAAAGAGGGGCCGTTTGCATATAATTCTTACAAAGCTTTCAATGTTTTTCAATTTTTCAACAGAAAAGACGAGTAATTTGCTAAAGAATGTTCCTGAATGTCAAAATTCGTCCAAAGGGGGCCGTTTACATATAGTTCTTACAAAGCTTGCAATGTTTCACAATTTTTCAGCAGAGAAGACAGTCATTTTACTGAAAATTCTCCTGAATGTCAAAATTCGTCCAAAGAGGGGACGTTTGCATATAATTCTTACAAAGCTTCCAATGTTTTTCAATTTTTCAACAGAAAAGACGGGTAATTTGCTAAAGAGTGTTCCTGAATGTCAAAATTCGTTGAAAAGGGGGCCGTTTGCATATAATTTTTACAAAGCTTCCAATGTTTTTCAATTTTTCAACAAAAAAGACGGGTAATTTGCTAAAGAATGTTCCTGAATGTCAAAATTCGTCGAAAAGGGGGCCGTTTGCATATAGTTTTTACAAAGCTTCCAATGTTTTTCAATTTTTCAACAGAAAAGACGGGTAATTTGCTAAAGAATGTTCCTGAATTTCAAAATTCGTCGAAAAGGGGGCCGTTTGCATATAGTTTTTACAAAGCTTCCAATGTTTTTCAATTTTTCAACAGAAAAGACGGGTAATTTGCTAAAGAATGTTCCTGAATGTCAAAATTCGTCGAAAAGGGGGCCGTTTGCATATAATTTTTACAAAGCTTCCAATGTTTTCCAATTTTTCAACAGAAAAGACGGGTAATTTGCTAAAGAATGTTCCTGAATGTCAAAATTCGTCGAAAAGGGGGCCGTTTGCATATAGTTTTTACAAAGCTTCCAATGTTTTTCAATTTTTCAACAGAAAAGACGGGTAATTTGCTAAAGAATGTTCCCGAATGTCAAAATTCGTCGAAAAGGGGGCCGTTTGCATATAGTTTTTACAAAGCTTCCAATGTTTTTCAATTTTTCAACAGAAAAGACGGGTAATTTGCTAAAGAATGTTCCTGAATGTCAAAATCCGTTGAAAAGGGGGCCGTTTGCATATAATTTTTACAAAGCTTCCAATGTTTTTCAATTTTTCAACAGAAAAGACGGGTAATTTGCTAAAGAATGTTCCTGAATGTCAAAATTCGTCGAAAAGGGGGCCGTTTGCATATAGTTTTTACAAAGCTTCCAATGTTTTTCAATTTTTCAACAGAAAAGACGGGTAATTTGCTAAAGAATGTTCCTGAATTTCAAAATTCGTCGAAAAGGGGGCCGTTTGCATATAGTTTTTACAAAGCTTCCAATGTTTTTCAATTTTTCAACAGAAAAGACGGGTAATTTGCTAAAGAATGTTCCTGAATGTCAAAATTCGTTCAAAAGGGGGCCGTTTGCATATAATTTTTACAAAGCTTCCAATGTTTTTCAATTTTTCAACAGAAAAGACGGGTAATTTGCTAAAGAATGTTCCTGAATGTCAAAATTCGTCGAAAAGGGGGCCGTTTGCATATAGTTTTTACAAAGCTTCCAATGTTTTTCAATTTTTCAACAGAAAAGACGGGTAATTTGCTAAAGAATGTTCCTGAATGTCAGAATTCGTCGAAAGAGGGGCCGTTTGCATATAATTCTTACAAAGCTTTCAATGTTTTTCAATTTTTCAACAGAAAAGACGAGTAATTTGCTAAAGAATGTTCCTGAATGTCAAAATTCGTCCAAAGGGGGCCGTTTACATATAGTTCTTACAAAGCTTGCAATGTTTCACAATTTTACAGCAGAGAAGACAGTCATTTTACTGAAAATTCTCCTGAATGTCAAAATTCGTCCAAAGAGGGGACGTTTGCATATAATTCTTACAAAGCTTCCAATGTTTTTCAATTTTTCAACAGAAAAGACGGGTAATTTGCTAAAGAGTGTTCCTGAATGTCAAAATTCGTTGAAAAGGGGGCCGTTTGCATATAATTTTTACAAAGCTTCCAATGTTTTTCAATTTTTCAACAGAAAAGACGGGTAATTTGCTAAAGAATGTTCCTGAATGTCAGAATTCGTCGAAAGAGGGGCCGTTTGCATATAATTCTTACAAAGCTTTCAATGTTTTTCAATTTTTCAACAGAAAAGACGAGTAATTTGCTAAAGAATGTTCCTGAATGTCAAAATTCGTCCAAAGGGGGCCGTTTACATATAGTTCTTACAAAGCTTGCAATGTTTCACAATTTTTCAGCAGAGAAGACAGTCATTTTACTGAAAATTCTCCTGAATGTCAAAATTCGTCCAAAGAGGGGACGTTTGCATATAATTCTTACAAAGCTTCCAATGTTTTTCAATTTTTCAACAGAAAAGACGGGTAATTTGCTAAAGAGTGTTCCTGAATGTCAAAATTCGTTGAAAAGGGGGCCGTTTGCATATAATTTTTACAAAGCTTCCAATGTTTTTCAATTTTTCAACAAAAAAGACGGGTAATTTGCTAAAGAATGTTCCTGAATGTCAAAATTCGTCGAAAAGGGGGCCGTTTGCATATAGTTTTTACAAAGCTTCCAATGTTTTTCAATTTTTCAACAGAAAAGACGGGTAATTTGCTAAAGAATGTTCCTGAATTTCAAAATTCGTCGAAAAGGGGGCCGTTTGCATATAGTTTTTACAAAGCTTCCAATGTTTTTCAATTTTTCAACAGAAAAGACGGGTAATTTGCTAAAGAATGTTCCTGAATGTCAAAATTCGTCGAAAAGGGGACCGTTTGCATATAATTTTTACAAAGCTTCCAATGTTTTCCAATCTTTCAACAGAAAAGACGGGTAATTTGCTAAAGAATGTTCCTTAATGTCAAAATTCGTCGAAAAGGGGGCCATTTGCATATAGTTTTTACAAAGCTTCCAATGTTTTTAAATTTTTCAACAGAAAAGACGGCTAATTTCCTAAAGAATGTTCCTGAATGTCAAAATTCGTCGAAAAAGGGGCCGTTTGCATATAGTTTTTACAAAGCTTCCAATTTTTCTCAATTTTTCAACAGAAAAGACGGCTAATTTCCTAAAGAATGTTCCTGAATGTCAAAATTCGTCGAAAAGGGGGCCGTTTACATATAGTTTTTACAAAGCTTCCAATGTTTTTCAATTTTTCAACAGAAAAGACAGGTAATTTGCTAAAGAATGTTCCTGAATGTCAAAATTCGTCGAAAAGGGGGCCGTTTGCATATAGTTTTTACAAAGCTTCCAATGTTTTTCAATTTTTCAACAGAAAAGACGGGTAATTTGCTAAAGAATGTTCCTGAATGTCAAAATTCGTGGAAAAGGGGGCCGTTTGCATATAGTTTTTACAAAGCTTCCAATGTTTTTCAATTTTTCAACAGAAAAGACTGGTAATTTGCTAAAGAATGTTCCTGAATGTCAAAATTCGTCGAAAAGGGGGCCGTTTGCATATAGTTTTTACAAAGCTTCCAATGTTTTCCAATCTTTCAACAGAAAAGACGGGTAATTTGCTAAAGAATGTTCCTTAATGTCAAAATTCGTCGAAAAGGGGGCCGTTTGCATATAGTTTTTACAAAGCTTCTAATGTTTTTCAATTTTTCAACAGAAAAGAGGGCTAATTTCCTAAAGAATGTTCCTGAATGTCAAAATTCGTCGAAAAAGGGGCCGTTTGCATATAGTTTTTACAAAGCTTCCAATGTTTCTCAATTTTTCAACAGAAAAGATGGCTAATTTCCTAAAGAATGTTCCTGAATGTCAAAATTCGTCGAAAAGGGGGCCGTTTGCATATAGCTTTTACAAAGCTTCCAATGTTTTTCAATTTTTCAACAGAAAAGACGGGTAATTTGCTAAAGAATGTTCCTGAATGTCAAAATTCGTCGAAAAGGGGGCCGTTTGCATATAGTTTTTACAAAGCTTCCAATGTTTTTCAATTTTTCAACAGAAAAGACGGGTAATTTGCTAAAGAATGTTCCTGAATGTCAAAATTCGTCGAAAAGGGGGCCGTTTGCATATAATTTTTACAAAGCTTCCAATGTTTTCCAATCTTTCAACAGAAAAGACGGGTAATTTGCTAAAGAATGTTCCTTAATGTCAAAATTCGTCGAAAAGGGGGCCGTTTGCATATAGTTTTTACAAAGCTTCCAATGTTTTTCAATTTTTCAACAGAAAAGACGGGTAATTTGCTAAAGAATGTTCCTGAATGTCAAAATTCGTCGAAAAGGGGGCCGTTTGCATATAATTTTTACAAAGCTTCCAATGTTTTTCAATTTTTCAACAGAAAAGACGGCTAATTTCCTAAAGAATGTTCCTGAATGTCAAAATTCGTCGAAAGAGGGGCCGTTTGCATATAGTTTTTACAAAGCTTCCAATGTTTCTCAATTTTTCAACAGAAAAGACGGCTAATTTCCTAAAGAATGTTCCTGAATGTCAAAATTCGTGGAAAAGGGGGCCGTTTGCATATAGTTTTTACAAAGCTTCCAATGTTTTTCAATTTTTCAACAGAAAAGACGGGTAATTTGCTAAAGAATGTTCCTGAATGTCAAAATTCGTGGAAAAGGGGGCCGTTTGCATATAGTTTTTACAAAGCTTCCAATGTTTTTCAATTTTTCAACAGAAAAGACGGGTAATTTGCTAAAGAATGTTCCTGAATGTCAAAATTCGTCGAAAAGGGGGCCGTTTGCATATAATTTTTACAAAGCTTCCAATGTTTTCCAATCTTTCAACAGAAAAGACGGGTAATTTGCTAAAGAATGTTCCTTAACAGAAAAGACGGGTAATTTGCTAAAGAATGTTCCTGAATGTCAAAATTGGTCGAAAAGGGGGCCGTTTGCGTATAGTTTTTACAAAGCTTCCAATGTATTTCAATTTTTCAACAGAAAAGACGGGTAATTTGCTAAAGAATGTTCCTGAATGTCAAAATTTGTCGAAAAAGGTACCGTTTGCATATAGTTTTTACAAAGCTTCCAATGTTTTTCAATTTTTCAACAGAAAAGACGGGTAATTTGCTAAAGAATGTTCCTGAATGTCAAAATTCGTCGAAAAAGGGGGCCGTTTGCATATAGTTTTTACAAAGCTTCCAATGTTTTTCAATTTTTCAACAGAAAAGACGGGTAATTTGCTAAAGAGTGTTCCTGAATGTCAAAATTCGTTGAAAAGGGGGCCGTTTGCATATAATTTTTACAAAGCTTCCAATGTTTTTCAATTTTTCAGCAGAGAAGACAGTCATTTTACTGAAAATTCTCCTGAATGTCAAAATTCGTTCAAAAGGGGGCCGTTTGCATATAATTTTTACAAAGCTTCCAATGTTTTTCAATTTTTCAACAGAAAAGACGGGTAATTTGCTAAAGAATGTTCCTGAATGTCAAAATTCGTCGAAAAGGGGGCCGTTTGCATATAGTTTTTACAAAGCTTCCAATGTTTTTCAATTTTTCAACAGAAAAGACGGGTAATTTCCTAAAGAATGTTCCTGAATGTCAAAATTCGTCGAAAGAGGGGCCGTTTGCATATAATTCTTACAAAGCTTCCAATGTTTTTCAATTTTTCAACAGAAAAGACGAGTAATTTGCTAAAGAATGTTCCTGAATGTCAAAATTCGTCCAAAGGGGGCCGTTTACATATAGTTCTTACAAAGCTTGCAATGTTTCACAATTTTTCAGCAGAGAAGACAGTCATTTTACTGAAAATTCTCCTGAATGTCAAAATTCGTCCAAAGGGGGGACGTTTGCATATAATTCTTACAAAGCTTCCAATGTTTTTCAATTTTTCAACAGAAAAGACGGGTAATTTGCTAAAGAATGTTCCTGAATGTCAAAATTCGTCGAAAAAGGGGGCCGTTTGCATATAATTTTTACAAAGCTTCCAATGTTTTTCAATTTTTCAGCAGAGAAGACAGTCATTTTACTGAAAATTCTCCTGAATGTCAAAATTCGTCCAAAGGGGGGACGTTTGCATATAATTCTTACAAAGCTTCCAATGTTTTTCAATTTTTCAACAGAAAAGACGGGTAATTTCCTAAAGAATGTTCCTGAATGTCAAAATTCGTCGAAAAAGGGGGCCGTTTGCATATAGTTTTTACAAAGCTTCCAATGTTTTTCAATTTTTCAACAGAAAAGACGGGTAATTTGCTAAAGAGTGTTCCTGAATGTCAAAATTCGTTGAAAAGGGGGCCGTTTGCATATAATTTTTACAAAGCTTCCAATGTTTTTCAATTTTTCAACAGAAAAGACGGGTAATTTGCTAAAGAATGTTCCTGAATGTCAAAATTCGTCGAAAAGGGGGCCGTTTACATATAGTTTTTACAAAGCTTGCAATGTTTTACAATTTTTCAACAGAGAAGACAGTCATTTTACTGAAAATTCTCCTGAATGTCAAAATTCGTCCAAAAAGGGGACGTTTGCATATAATTCTTACAAAGCTTCCAATGTTTTCCAATTTTTCAACAGAGACGACAGTCATTTTACTGAAAATCTTTCTGAATGTCAAAATTCGTCCAAAGGGTGTGCCGATTTGGGCACTTTAGTTTAGCCTCGTTTAGGCTTCAGAGCACGTTTTGTTAGGTTTCTTAGAGAAGAGCGAATCGCTATTAAATCGTGAGCAATAAACAATCGAAAACGATCAAAAGTGAGTCTATATATCACACAAACTGGTATATTAGTTGCGACCCTGCCAGGACAGGTCTGGTAAGACTAGATTAACCGCTATTTTTCGTTTGTAAAAAATTTATGGCCTAGTCATAGCAAGGTCATACATGATTACACTGTAGTCAAGTGAAAGAGGCCCCCAGTAAGTTAGAATGTCTTTATCTAATACTAGTGCTCAGGGAGAGGTTGAGAACAGCCGGGAGGTGACCGAAGGTGTAGGTAATGGTGAAAGACAAAGTTTAGAGAGGGAAATTGACATTGAATTAACGAAGCTGACATTTATTCGGAGGAAACTGATGACCTGATTCAGGACAATGTATTGAAGAGGTCAAGGTAGTTTCGAAAAGAATGGAAAGTTTACAAGGTAAAATATTAGCCTTAAGTTCTCAAATACAAGAACTGAAAATCAGCGAGGAAGAAACAAGTAGAGAAGTTAGACAATGGAAAGAGGACATTAAGGAAAGGTATACGCCGCCATTGATTGAGCAGAAGGAAAAGCTAGCGAATGTTTTGAAAGAACAGCAAAATAGACAAGTACTAGACAAAGAGAGATTATTAGGGAGTCACAGCTCTATTGTTTCGCTAATTAGTGGGGGTATGGCACCCCCCATGGCCCCCTTCGTCAGAGGCCCTGTGACATCCCCTGCTTGCAGAGGAGTTATCCAAATTTACCCCCACTCCCGAGAGTCTTTGATTGTAAAGAAAGGCAAAGTATTCACACTCTTCATTTCTAGATTTATCCCCCCCCCCCTTATTTCTGTCGCTGACGCACAAATTAGCTAGTTTAGTTTATTATCTAAACTCTAAAATAATTTACAATTTGCATAGTGTTCTTGGTTGTTTGAAACATGCTAATTTAAAGGTAATGTGTCCATATAAAAGGACTGCGTATACCCAACTTGTCAAGCCACCTATCAAAAGAACGGTTTGCGATTGGTTAGTATTCTTGCGATGCAAAACTGCTCACATGAAAAGCTAACCTCGCAGCAGTATAGATAAACAAAACGACCGTAATGGCTGGGGCGATGACATGAAAAATCACATGTTTCTGAAAACCCCCGCAGAGTTACTTGCTTTAGCTGGACACATTACCTTAGCTAAACAACTGGCAAGGAAAAAGACAGGGGCAGAACTGATGCTATTTACTGAAAACCCTTGCTCATTTAAACATATCATAGACTGGTCTAAGTGGAGTCATATTTTTGATAAGGTTATTTGTCACTTCCAAAAAAGGAAGTGATACTGTTACATTAAGATTACCAGAATTCTGTAACTATGTCTTCTTCATCCTAAGAAATCCCTTTGCCTATCTTAAATAATGACTCCTTAGAATAAAAGTTTTTGGTGGGGTTGGATCAAGCAAATGTTATTTTTTATTTTAAAAATGGCTGAATGAAGAATTAAAATTTTTTCTTTAACTTGCATGTCACTGAACAGAACAGTGAAAGATTACTTTAGTTATCAAAATGGGAAAATTAAGGGTGGACAGACCACTTTTAGGTATTCACTGTTAAACAAACATCCCCTTTAAATAATGCACATACATCTGCAAAAATGGTCAATCAGATAACTCCAGTGAATGCCTTTTGTTCTTGATTTATTAGGGAAAGTGAAGGAAAATTCGAGTAAAAGAAACAAAATTTGTTGGTTCTTATGAAGTAACCTATAGCATTTTAAGCACTATCTTTTGACTGCTGAACTAAAAAAAAATGCTTACTTAAAGCATGCAGCCTTTATAAATAGCAGAGATTGAATGAAGCCTTCTGTATTTCATACTTTGAGCTGGAGTTGCAGTGTTGGTGAACAAATTTATATTAGGGGGAGGGGTGCTGCCCGTAGTGTTACTTCCCATTCAGCAAATAGTTCTAAAGGAAATGTAGTAGAGTATTATTGAAAATATGCTACTTGCACAAACTGTAGTCATGATGCAGTCCATGCTGTAGTTATAAAAGAATATTATGCAGTGATGAATGATTAATGTTGAATAAAATTATCTAAAGCTCGGAAAAGAATGCGTTGAATCAACAAAATCAAAATATACACTGCTGTTGGCAATCAAATTAATTATAAATACTTTGACCAATGCAAAATATATCCTGACAGTTGTGGACATGCATCCCATGGTAACTTTCTAAGTTCATTTGTTTCTTGCTTCTTGACATGATGAGTTTATTTAGAAAAAGACATAAGCAACAATTTTGTGCAACAACTCCAAATAGTCCTGCCCAATATAAAAAATTATCAGGTTGTTAGCTGTATGTGGGACTCATGGCCCATGGGCCTTTAAAGCACAAAATTTAAGATATTTCAATCTGGATACCGTTTTTACAAAAATTCTTGCTCCTATGCAATTGGCAGCAAAGCAGTTGTTTCAAACAAATAAAAATAGATTAAGGAGAAGAGGCATTATCATCAGAATTTGAAGTGCGAGATTTTTCAAGAAAACAAACGGATTTCCAGGGGCTTTCAAAAACAAAACAATGGGATTTTCAACCAAAGGTGCATCCGATTTCCAGGGAGTTATTTTTTCCTCGTGGTAATTTGCGATTCTGGTTGTTACGCGTAGCTGCGATACAGGCCTAATGCAGACTGACAGCATCCTGGCATAGACAACAATTGTAAGAGTGTATGGTCAATTGAAATTTTTTCCCTTGCTCGTCTGTTGAATATTGATGCCTAGCTCACTTAGAATCGCTCCTCGGTTCACTTTGCGTTGAGATAGAAGTTTCTCAAACTTTCCCTCAAAAACGCTGGCATTCCCGAACCTTACTGCGCATGTTCCATCAATACATTTTTTCAAAAGTCTCGTTTGCATTTCAAACTTTGGCCGTTCGTATCCCCAACAAGTATGCTCAATAGTGCGAGATAGAATTTCAAATTGAAGACCAGGCCCTGTTGGTTACAAGACAGCTTGGGAAAGATTGGCAAAATAGTATGGTCAAACTCAAATGATAGTAAAGGCACATGTCAATGAGATTATCAATTTGCCTGTGATACGAGGTACAAGTTACTGGAAGATATCAAGTTTTTATGAGAAACTTAGCAAGAGCTTTGATGCACTACAAACACTAGGAAAGGGAGATCAGGGGCGGATCCAGACTGACTTACCCGACTTACAGAAGTCAGTCAAAAAATGTTCAAACTGTAGCAATTGAGCAGAAATGGTCTACATGAACCCTCAAAAAAAAATTTTTCTCATGTCTCACTTGCGTTATTGATCTATTTTAATATTCTCTATAGCTCCTGTTCAAAATCATCAGATCTGTCAGCTGTAGGATCAACAGTTTTCTATAAAATGACCGACGAGATGATCCATGAATAAATTCTCCTATAGAAATACACAGCTCAATGCATAAATCATTAGAACAAAGATGTTAGGGTGAAAACTTGCAATGTCATTGGTAAGTCAGTCGAATAAATTAGGAATCTGCGCGGTCATCTTTTAACAAAGATTTTCTGCACCATGCTACGTAAAATGCTATTGTTCTCGTAAGTCAGTAGAGGCGATGTATGATCAATAAGGCAAATAATTTTTACAGGGGTCAGTATGAGAAATATTTTGGGGTCCAGGCGATGTATGGATTTTAAGACTGACTTCCACCATAGTCATAAGAAAAGAGATAGTCTGGAAGCGAACAATGGCCTTTTGTGTCGTCCTTTGTTTGGCAACTACGATGTTGAACGAGCAACAACAACAACGCGCGAGTGCAATTAAAGTTTTTTAATGGCGGGGTTACAATCAAGTGACTTTGTTGTTGGCGAAGATTTTGACGTGTTATTCGACTTCTGTGACGATGAATGGCTCGACGGAGATATTGAAATACAGCAGCAACTAATCTGCATCGGAGAAGAGGTGCGTATTATGTATAAATCTGCTATAAAAGGGATACAATCTCTTTGATTCGAATACGCTTAGGCTAATCAAGACTAAAATGTAAATTGCAGCTCGCAGTTCCTATCTTTATTTGCAGTTAAAAAAACATTTGTTAATTTCACCTTCCTGTCGTTACTTTTTACTGTTTTTCATCAATATGCCTTTTTTCATTCTTTTCTTTTAAGCAGTGTCAATACCAACTAGGAAAATAAATATCTTGATGTATGTTACATGGTCATTTGATTGCTTCTCAGGTAACCGATGAACAGCCAATTATACAATGCAATCAGTGTACCAGAAAATATAAGACCAAACGTGGTTTAGCACGCCATTGTAAAAATAAACACAAGGAAGTATTGCTTAATTGAGTCCTTTGGATCTGCAAGAGACGAATATCTTGCTAACAGAGTTGATAAATTTTTGTCTTGCAAAACTGTGTGGATTTGCAGTTGACAAAGACATTCAAGAAACTCATCAATTGAATGAAGGCAAAGAATTCACAAAGAGAGAAATTGATGCATTGGAGTATGTGGCTGGATACTGTTTCAAGAAAATCTATCTTAAGATAAGAAATAGCAAGCACTGGGAATCCGATTTAAGCCAACAATATCTTAGCATTTTGAGGGCTATTAAAACTGACACTCCTTAGACACTGGTTGACATAAAAAACAGAGGAGGGCTATGGAAAGTTAATCAAAAAGCCATTCAGGTGTTGAAAAAAGAAGAGGTCATCTTTTGCCGCTCTTCCTCTAGACAAAATATATGCAAGAAAAGCATCAATGCCAAACAAATTGTTGAAGCCATTATGATGGACCCACTGGTGAAATCAAATCTTGCTTTTCTTGCATCAAGTTCAGAGCTCAGTGTGGACAAAGAAGTTGCAAAGAATCTCTTTGAACATGTTATTCATCTCTTCATCACACTCCTTAGTAAAGGAAATAAAGGAAAAACATAAAGAAAGAAAGATATCAACAAAAAAACGCCCTTTAAGAACTGAGATAAAACAAGCAAGTTTAAGTAAAGATTTAGGACACTGAGTTTTATTGTACAGCAAGTACCTGCAAATAGGAAACCCCCTTTTATAAGAAACAGGCCTCATTTTCTTCAAAAGGAGGCTCATTTGATAAGAAACAATTTTAGGGCTGAAATTAAAATGTTTCTTTTTTCAAGTAGTTTCTTCTGTTCACGCTGTAGGTTGATAATATTCTGTGTATTCTTTTGATATGAAAAAATATACTGGAGATTTTATATTATAAACCACTACCAGTAATACTGAATAAACATACATGGACAGTACTGTCATATTGACTTAATTTGACTTGACAGTACTTATTGATAAGAAACTAAGATATGAAAAGTCTCTCTTAACATGAAACTTCCTGAGGCCTCAGTTTAAAAAATTGGGTTCTTGTATGCTGGTACTTACTGTATAATAGTTTTTGATAACCTGGTTAATTATTATTTTGATAAAGTTTTTTGATAACCTGATCAATAATTATTGGTAAATATGTTTGCTTGCAAGCTAACCCCGGATGTTAAAAGTTTTATAACATCCCTCTGAATTTATGAAGGGCTAGGAGGATGTTCATTACTTGAGCATAGACATATTAATATTATAAAATCTTATATTCCCTTAATCAATTTTGCCTCTTCAAGACATGCATACAGGTTTTTCAAATTCTAATTAATGTTCCTGATTCTGGTCGAAGAAAAAATATTATTATTCCAGATTCCACCCCTTGATCTGTGTGATGAAATTTTATTTTTCAATGAGCCAAGAGGATAAGGGCAGTCTTACATCAATGGCTAATGTAACATCCTTGTCTTTTGAATAACATGAATCGTTTGGGAAGATGTCTTTTAGCATATCTGTATAATGTTGTTTGTAAAACGTTTTATAACTTATTGGTACATAATTTAACATTTGCATTAGTTGTTTGATGTTATCATGCTGTATGCTTGCTCTTAACTTGTATTTACTACTATAAAAATGAAAATAACAAAACAGAACATCCACAACACCAACTTGCTTTATGATCTATAAGTCACTTTTTGCACACTTTTTACGATTTGTCAATGGCTCTTCTGAAATTATATTCCACTTGTCTCCTTTGGATCTAACATTTCCGGATATTGGAACAACATTGAACTGAGATTTGATAATATTATCATTGTATCCAACACTGTAAAGGTTTGGATTATCTCTTCTGCAACCTATAGCTCGTTGTTTACCAAAATAATTTTCTAGATCATCTTGACAAAAACGTTCTGTCAACACATATTCCACACCAGCCTCCAAAAGATACTTGACAACCTCAATTATTGAATATGTGGTGATCTGAAGACCTTCATAGGTTTGGCCTGATAAAAACATAGCTTGCTTGTTCGCTTTTGTGAAGTCACCTTCTCTTTCTTCTATTGACTGTTGCCAGTTCTGAAAATACTTAAGGAACTCATCTTTCAACCAAACAAACCTTGGGTCTTGCAGTGATTCAAATGGTGCCAGGAATGGCTTCTGCTTATGCTTGTACTCTACTGTATTTCTCACATTCATACAATCGAAAAACATATCCATTTTCTCACAAAAATCAGATGTGCCTTTTGCTTCTTTTGCCCCATATTCATGCAAAACCTTAGCCATGCTTGAACTTAAAACTTGTACAGCAAGATGAACGCGCATTGCTGAGTACGGAGTAAGACTTACATGATCATTGCTGAGCTTTGGTAGTAGCTTCAATCCACACTCGAGGTCTTCTTGGTAAATTTCATGTATGTGACTCCACAGCAAATAACAACCATTGTTCCACAATAGCCTGGAAGCATTAGCGCAATTTGACTTTGCAAGATTATTTCTGGCTGTTTTCATGAGGTGTAGTGCATCTGAAAAAAAGTAGACAAATCTGTCTGGGGAGAAAATGTTCACAGACCGATACACAACTCCTTTTCCAGCTCCACCATCCATCCCTCTATGCATCCTGAAAAATGCTCTAGTTGATGAGGCACCATCTGTTTAGTTGATGAGAAACTGTATGACAGAGGATTCACTATCGATTTGACAAGAAACACAAGGACATGACTAGCAAGTTCTTGAGCCTTAGCTAGTGTTCCATAGTTCACTTAAGTATCACCAAGGTCCACAAAGCCAATCAATTCACCTGTATTTTTATCCCATACCAGGTCTTCATGAATCTTCATTTCATCAAAACTGATTACAATATATCTTTCTACAGGACTGAAACCTGCTGTTTTCTTTTGTAAATCAGCAACTATTTGAGCATTGAATCCTCTTGTTGGTCTGATATGATTACGATAATCACGTAAAGTGCGAAGACTTGGTAGAACCAAAATACCTGTCCCTTCCTTTTCATTTAGACGAATCTCACGGTACATTGAAGTGGACTTTGCAGCCAATGCCAGGCAAAACTTGATAACCATTGGATGATATCGCACCTGAGCTAATAGTTGCTGAAGGTAATTTTGCTGTTCTTCCCAGAACAATTTCATGAAAGGAGGAATTTTCCTCTGATCACAAGTACTGAACAGTGATTTTAAGTCAGCACCAAGCTCTTGGCTGATAGGTTTTGCTGACTTTTCATTTTCATTTCTTGTAATTTAACTTGCAGCTGCTTACATTGCAAACGGTTTTCCTGTAGTGCTAATATTATGCGCTGTGGATTTGTTGCTGACAATGGTGCTTTCAGTTTTGCAGGAGTGTTTGTGAGGTTTTGCTTTCTGCTTAACAGCTTCATATCATATTGAAATTTTGTTTTACATTCACTGCAGGGAACTGGAGAAGTTTCATCCAGTAAAATGTGACACCGAATAGCACGCATAAATTCATCCTGCAATAGTGGCTGACTGTGTTCTGTAAAAGTAGAAGGAATCTTTGGCACCATATGCATTTTCACATCACTTTTTATACCTTCCTGGGTTGGAACAGTCAAGTCAAGACCAGGGCAGAGAATAGAGTTCTCAATTTCCTTTATCAGTACAGTAAGAGTAACATTTTTCATGCTTCCTTTGCAACTCTCTATTATATGATTGTTTTTGGGCAACAACCTCGAATGAAAAAGGTCAAATCTTTATCCACATTTATTTCAAATTTTGGTATAGCATATTCACCACCATTTTTTGTGATAAGACATGCATTTGGTAATTCTTTAACGATTACATCAAGTTTCAATGTCCTGATTCTTTTGATAAACTCTGCAAAGTCTTTGTAGCATGATTTTGTTTGTATTGATAAATCTGCAGCTGTTGCGTGTTCTCTTTTTGCTATATGATCACTTGAACGTCTAGCAGCAGTGGGTGTTTTTGTGGTGATACTTTTTTTTGGCAGCAGCAGATGTGGAATGACACCTTCTTTCAGCGTTTTTCGATTATTATCTGTACACAACAAAAAAAGAAAACAAATTAGTATGATAAGAACACAAAAGTGAAGTTCTTCAAAGGGTAAATGCAAAAATTTCACTCTGGGAATTGTTTTTTCTATGCTGGGATTCAATGAGCTAGGACAGGAAAAACTGTTTGAAAAACAATGGAATGGGTGGGAATGGGATTTGAGCACAATGGGAATGGGGTCACCAAAACAATGAGCTGGGAATGCCCCTGAAATGATTGGTAAAATTGGATTGAGGGCCCACCTTAATGACAAGTAACTGGGCCTGCAGTCCAATGTCTACCCAGTACCAACAGGTAGGTACTGGGTAGACATTGGACTACAGGCCTAGCTTTGGTCGATTTGAAAGGCTCTAAGTAACAGTAAAAAATAAAAAGGGGAAAATGTTTAATTTGATAGCTTAAACTTTCAAATACTGAAATTCTCACATTGGTACAATTCCTCCTGGTGAAAGTGTTGCTCGCAGATGTATACACGATCTTCTTCAATTTGCTTTCTCAGGTTTGCATCGACAACCCTGTCCCGGGTAATCACATTTAAAATCTCGCTTCTCCACTTCTTCGTTGTTTCATCTACAGCAGTAGGGACTTTGATAATTGATATACCTATGTATTCCGGTGTTCTGCATACTCCACAATTAAAAATTGCACAGTTAGCTCCTGGCATATCAAATCAAAATGACTAGGCGGTCGACATTACAAATCTATGAAAGAACACATTGGCCTGAGAAGTGATATCGTATTGCACTTACGGAAGTCTGGGCTCTAGCGCTTTGTCGGACAAAAACATAGAACAAAAGGCTATTGTTCGCTTCCAGACTATCTCTTTTCTTATGACTATGCTTCCACTGACTTACCACTCAGATTGCAGCCAAGACAATACCCTCCTGCACAGCAACTTTACATCTCAGTCTCAGATAAACAAATGCTTGGCAAAAGGATATCGAGTAGAGGGTCTGATAAACCAGGTTCCGGATACTGTATGGATATTTTGCAATCAATCAAATCAATTATTGGCTCGAATTATAAAAAGATCCTTAAAAGAATTTGAAAAATATCAAGGCCAGTGAAAAGCAAAGATAGACCCTTGTTTTTTACTGTTCTTGGCCAGGCCAACTTGGCCTAAAGGACAAGCAGCTCAATATTTAGTCCCTTGGAAAAGGCTTGATCTAGCAGGAGAAAAACTATTTTTGCAGGAAGGTATGGTCTAAACTTTTGAAGTTGCAATATCTATCAAGTAATAGTGGTAAATTTAGAATGATAATTTTATTATTTGCCATCGTAATACTTGTGGCGAGAAGTTTAAGTGTGAACAGCAACAATGACCAATTTCTTCGATCTAATTCCCATATTCAATTTTATGTATGTCTTCTATGGTTAAGACATAGCAACCAAGGTAAAGCTAAGGACACATTTGAGAGAATACTAGGAAAAGTTACTTACAGAATCATATACTACATTTATTTTCACTTTTGCCTAAAAATTTTCTTTAGCTCTGCAGAAAAGAGCCTGCCAACTACCCATTTTGAATCAGTTTCTTTTTATAACCGATTAAATAACTTTTGAAATCACCTTGTGCATCTTTCCAGATTTTATTACTCGCTTTAGTTCATAACGGAAATTTAAAACTGAAAAAATACAAAATTGCTCAAGTTTCGGTTAACAACATGTGCGCTCCTCTAAAATATGCTTTCTATAAACTCCCAACTCTGAGGAGTAAAAAGGTTATTCTGAATGCAGTCTAATAATCACGCTAAGAGTAGTTCACATAAATTGCTTTGATAGAAGATGAAAAGGCCGTTTCCCTGAGGGGACAAAAAACTAGTACCATCAAATAATAGGGACAGTACTTTTGGGCCTAGCTAGAAGACTGCACATATTAAAAATGTCAATTCAAAAGGTATACTGGCGCAGTTAAACTGAGTTTTTAGACACTAGGCTTGACGTTACTCAAAATATGATCCCCTAATATCATACAAATAAATCACTTCCTCTTAGTACAAAATTTGTATCGCAACTTGCTATCTTGCCGCCTTGCAAGTGAGTACACACACACTGCTCGACTCAATGAAGATAGTCCTTTCCCGTGTTTTACAGAGTGATGTTTGCCTGACGTAGCTGGTCAGACCTGCCACGCTACATCCGTCCTTACTAAACATTGGCACTTGATCTCAGCCGATGGTTATCCTAAACAAATATGGAATGACACCAGACTGGTTCTAGCCCTCACTAGAAGGCCTAACCTTAAAGACTAATTGGTACACTATAAATTAGGCCATTAACAAAAAACTGCTTTTCTAAGCATCATGCGCCTTTAACTTTTACAACATATAAATATTACACTAGAGGCACAATTACATCTAAGGTACGGCATCCACTGATTATTAAATTATCACTTTTATTGCTTATACATTTATTTTGCAACTGTGATCCTGGACGCAGGATTGCGAGGGGCGCCCACCAGAAACGGACATAAGGAATTGAAGCCCCGAAATGTCCCTCTTAGTTTTCTGGCTGATGAGTTGCTTTTTTATCATATTCTGCCTACAAGAGGCACACACAACCACCCCCATCTGGGTTTGAGGCTGTAACCAGGTGGTAGTGACTACTCCTTATCTCCTTTTTTCTCATTTTTCCATTTTGGATTTTACAACTTTATTCACACTTTGGTTTTTCAGTTTTTACCTTCTATACCTATAAAAACATTTTAATTTCTTTAGTACATCTGCCGTTGAAGTCAGTAACTTGCTCCAGACGTTCTCCATTCAATCGCACCTCTACATTTCCCCTCTTCTTGCCCATTTTTATTGCTTTGGTTTTTTTTATATAGATTATACTTAATATCATGCCATAGGCAATTGCTGTATCATTCACCTCATCCATAAGTTTTTGTAGACCATTCTCGGAGTTACCTAACATTGCTTGATCATCAGCAAACATGACTGCTGGGATTTTCAGACCTCCAACTACAACAGCTTCCTGAGCTTTAGTAACAGCTTCTTTCACCAGGCACTCGGCATAAATGTTAAACAATAATGGAGAAAGAGAGCACCCCTGACGCACCCCTCTTCCGATAATACCGCTATCTGATTCACCTCCTGCTACTCTTACTTTACGGAAACCAGTATTAGCTAATTTTGTTACAGATTTCGGAGAAAATTTCCTCATTTTCTTACTCTGAAAAGCGTCGGTAGAAATGTTTTTTGCATTTGATCTTTCTTATGGTTTCAAGGGCCCCGCCAAACTTACCTAAAAGCTCTGGTTCTTGTGATGTTACCACATTACTTGATGTGGAATGCATATCAGATAATCATCTAGGTAAATAAATTCTTGTTCCCTCTGTTTTTTCTAGCTCGAGATATTTGATTGATGCACTTGTATTTCGGCATTTAATCTTTTCCAAAAGTGCCATCAACTGCATTCCCTAAATCGATCTCTGTTGTTAATCTGATAGCTGCGGTTAAGTTTTAGAAGGGTGATTTCCATATGCTTCCAGGGCTACTCCCAGGCATCCAGGAGTGCCCATAAAAAGGGTAATAAAAAAGCAAAACAAAATAGAATTTTCGCTTTGAATATGCAACTGAATTTCACAAATCCCCAACACACTCGAAAGCAAGTTAAGACCAATGCTGTGGCAAGAACATTGAATTTGTAAAGTGCTTCAATTATAAAAAGGTGTATTTTTCTATGATAGATGAAGATCCTGTTATTGTGAAGGTGTATATCTCAGGATCATTTATTAAGTAAATAAAACAACAATAGTGAGATTAACTTCACTTTATCTCATGAAATCAAGAAATTGCTTGAGAAAGGTGAAGACTTTATGCATTATTCTTTAATACGCACACATAAGAAAATGATGGTTGTTGATCTACAAGTAGTAGATTACAATCTCTGTAACCCCGAAATAGCAACAATGGATTTGTTAAATGAAGGCGAACTGAACTCTTGTGCTGGGAATTTATCAACACAGGCAATCAAAGAACTTTTTCCAGTCATAACTGCAATCAATATTGCAAAATGATGAAGATAAACTGTCAATAGTCAAGCTAAAGTAGGAACAGTTAACTTTGTGCTGTTTCGTCAGTCTCAGATATACTCATTATACTTAATCAGTTTTTTCATTTTATTGTTAATTTTTCTTTGTTCTTACCCACTTAAGAATTTCAGACTTTAATTTTTATGCTTCTAACAAGTAAAAAGTAACATTTTTAAAAATTTTAGGGGGTCAACACAGTTCATTTTGAAAAACAGCCAATGTCAATTTCCAATTTTTGCTGATAAAAACCACATCTTACAAGAAAAAATTATATCATTCTAGTTGCATTTTCCTGCCCTTTTCATCATTGAAGAATGGCGTCAGCTTTTACATGGCCATAGAAGAGAACATCAGTGGATGTGAGGTTCTTATCGATCTTCAAGCTTTTAAAATACACATATAAAGTACCTGAGCGCAAGAAATTGTTATACCATCCATAGATATCTACAATATAATGGATAAGCAAACACACAAACAAACTCAACATTAAGGATAACCCCACAAATTGAATTATGTCATAAATTAAACATAATAGATTATGTTTCAAGAGGAAGTAAATCATAAGCTACCACATTATTATTTTTATGTACTTCTCCTTTATCTTTTTATCTATGTATTTTACAATATTAAATAAAATATGAAAGAGTTGTCATGTAAGCAACAGTGTTACCATTAAAGAATTATTTTTTTCAGTCTTTCGTCTAATAAAAATTTGAAAAAGTTATTGTATAAGCAACAGTGTTACAATTAAAGAATTATTTTTTACAATCTTTTGTGTAATAAAAATATGGAAAAGTTATCGTGTAAGCAACAGTGTTACCATTAAAGAATTATTTTTTACAATCTTTTGTGTAAAAAAAATATGGAAGAGTTATTGTGTAAGCAACAGTGTTACCATTAAAGAATTATTTTTACAGTCTTTTGTGTAATAAAAATATGAAAGAGCAACAGTTTTACAATTAAAGAACTATTATTTACATTATTAAATGTAAATTAAATATGAAAAGTTTTTGTGCAAGCAGCAGTGCTATATTTATTAACCATATTTTCACTTACAATGTAATACAGATTTTGAGAAATTAACATAAAAAGAAGGGTTTGTCTATAGGTTATGCTTTATTTAAGACTTTTTATTTGTATAGTGGGACTGAATAAGATGAATTAATTTATTTACTAAATGTGGCAGGCTTAACTAAAAATTGGATTCTCGTCGTTGTATTGCTTTGTTCCTGTATTCCTTTCTTTTGACTAAAAATGGCAGGAAATTTGTTAACATATAACAAACATTTATAAATTTGATTAGCTAAAGGACTTAAGGATAAAGGAATACAGCCATCAAGAATAAAGTAATTCTTAATCCTTCCAATGGCTCTTTCGACATGAATACGGACTGCAGCTATGTTGGCAGTTTCTTCAGTTTCTTTTGGTGTTAGTTGGGCACGACTCCCTTTAAACGGAGGAATGTTGAGAATGACACCAACTGGTAGGATCGCAGCAATATCAAAACTGCGATCTGCCATTACGTTGTCACCAGGTTCAAGGAGAGAGATGAGACCAGACTTAATTGTTATTTCTTTATCAGATACATGGCCTGACCACAGTTTTGATACAAATGTGATTGCCCCAGTAGGAGCTTTCCAGGTGTTGTGATGTTTATACTCTGACCAAGTTTGTAACTGAGCTTTCATAGATGAAGGGACTTCTGTAGAAATTTCTGTGCAATCAATGATTATTCGTGTGGATGGGTACAGTTTAAATTCTTCTGACATTAACTTTTGGATTTGTTCTTGAGACAGGAAGGGAAAGAGAGAAGCAATTCATAAAACAAGAAGTTGATCCAAGTAGTAAAAATCTTTGAAACATGTCCACTTGAGCTTCCAAATCTATCTGCAAGATCATCTACAAATAAACCAACTTTCAGACGAATTAAAACCCAGACAAATTCTTCAAAGTAAGATTAACTCTATTTGGGACCAGATTTCTTATGTTCATCTGGCCTGCCCGGCTTGTCTTTAGATACATCATGTGACTTAGATCACCGCCAATAAGAAATATTATCCAACTTTGGTGCTAAATAATCAAAAACAGATTCAAGAGAAGAGAAATTTGGAAACCCAGTGTAAAATTTGACAGCTCCATCATTATATTTCAACTTATCAATGGAGAAAAGTGACTTTTTTGCAATGGAAAGTTCAGCATTCAATTCTGAAACTTAAAGGGACAGTTCATCAATTTTCTGTTTGAGAGTGACATATTCTCTCACGTCAGTTGAAGATTAAGGAGGTGCAAAACATTGATCTGTCATAAGATTGGAAAAGGAAGCATCATTCAAGTAAACTGGCGTCTTGACAAAATTAAGTTCGGTCTGAGTTGGACATGTTGAAAATAGAGATGACTCTTTTTCAACAGTATCAGGCAAGGCATTATCTTCTTCTTCATTAAAATCAGGAAAAGAACAGATATCAGAAGCAGTTGAAGAGAAAAGTTGAGAATAAACAGATGCAGTGTGATCCTTGGGTGCTTTTCGTGTCGTCTGTGTAGTTATTGTCTTTGGATCAACGAACAGCTTCAGTGAAGGAACAGCATAGGCCACTAACTTCCAGCGAAGTGGATTTTGCTTTATATCAGAAGCAGTAAAGTGTTCTTCGCATAAAACAGTGCTTCTAGTAACCATGAAACCATCAGAGCCATGGCGTCTCTTAATCAAATTGCACCAGTGATTTTTCCTTGGATTCTTTTGAGGGAATGAAAAAAATGTAGGCCCGTCCCCGTACCCTCCTTGTTATATTGAAAATTATAACATCCATTGTCTTCCTAACGATGATTTCTTCTTCGTTTGATCATTAGAATTTGCCTTATATTTTCAGCTATAAAGATAACAATAAAACTCAGAAATGATGAACTAAGAACGACAATATGTCAGACCTCCACTGTTCACAGCTTGGACAACTTTTCTTACAGCGTTAGCTTCGTTTTCAATTCCCTGTCTCGTTTTCAAATATGAATGTGAAAACGGTCTATTGACTTGAAACTTCGTATATATATATCTTGGTATTCAGCTTTTGTGATGCTAAATCTGGGCTTGGTATCACCATAGGATCTATCACGCATGCGTAGAACTCAACTCCTCACTGTGTCATCCTCCTGCGTGTCATTCTCCTGCGTGTCATCCTGCTATGCAGTGTCAACTGCGCTGGTATCACCCTCCCCTTACCTTCTTCTATAAGCCAACACATAATCACCAGGTAACAGGTTTTTCTATAAGACACAGTTTTCTGTAATATATTTGTCACTAGCATTGACCTCCCCAAGCCTTTGAAATGAATGAAATACAGCCCTGTGGGCAAATTCCAATTTAAAACTTTGCAGTTCTGTGATGCTTGTAGTTGGACCATGATTGAGCTCTTGCCTTTAAATTGTTTGGCCGATTTATAAAAACACAAACAATCAATAATGATTACTACTTTAGTTCCAAATATATTCCTAAATGACAAAGGTGTGGTCTCCAGTAGTTGCTCTCTTTCTGGCCATTGAATCACGTTGCCTAGCTGGTTAAACAAAATATCAAGCCGTTTATGGAATATATTTGAGACTGATGGTACTGACATTCCTAATCTATATGCAATGTCTTTGACATTTATGTTCAGACAGAGTCTACACAGAGCCAGGGTTAGTTCTTGAAATGTTGTTAAAGAACTGTTGTTATTCCTAGATACAATTTGCAGGCAAAAATCATGCAGAACACTCAGCACTTCAATATTTGGCAGTCTTTTATAATACTGAACTTTCTCTGAGGAATCAAAGAATTGGTCTGTTTCAAAAGCCAGAACTTTTGATTCCTGGAGGATGAGAATCTCTACTTGTAGCTCGGCAGTCTTTTCTAAGGGCTTCATAATCAGCAGAAGAGACCTCAATTTGTGTTCCTGTATGAGCTTTTTCTGCATGAATCATAGTCTCTGATGAATCACAATAACAGAATCACTGTCTTGAGAATCATTTGCTTCACTTTCCTGATTTTGCAGGGTTTCATCAATCTTGCGCTTTTTTGGTAACTGTTGTTGTAAATATTTCTCAGGGCTAGGCGCTTTGAACTTTTCAAGGCCAAGGTTCTTGTTAGGTGCCCAATCAGGATTATCTTTTTCATACAATGCAGATGGCTTTAATAGGACATGAAGATAAACAAATGACTGTGGGGTTTTAAATTTTATATCTCAAGTAAAGAAATGATACATCTGACCTGTACATAGTGGTTGTGAGTAAGACAATTTACCAACAATTTTTAAAGCATCATTCTTTCAGAGACCTTTAAATTGCTGGATAGGATGCTATTTAATTGCATTAAATCAACAAGCATGTCAGCGCTGGGGGCTCCCCATTCTTCTTAAGCCTCCACAATTCAAAACCCATGCTGGTGTGCCTGGCTAATGTACGAATATGAAAGTATGATCTGGCTTTGCAAACCGCTTTTTAATGTTGGCCTAATACTGGCAACAATAAGACTATGAATTGGCATTCTTATATTGTCAAAATTACATTAAAAAATAATATTTAAGAAAATGATAAATAAAATATTCGAAACAAATACCTGAGATAAAGTGATCCAAACAAACACCGTGGTGTGAACCTGAAAATTTGGTCTCCTTTCTGTTTATCCTGGTGATCCACAAATGCCTTTGTTCTGTTGACAAATTTCTTGTTAAATCGTCATGATTTACTGGAACTTTAGGTGTTCTAAGAAAAATCTTATCTTTTTCTCGATAGACAGCACAAAAATTAACCATGGTTCACCTGATTCAGCTGAGACAACACGCTCGCACACACTCTCACTCCAAGTTGTCCCCAAAGATGGGGGTTGCGTGATTGTGACGTCACACAAAAACCTTCCAGGTACTTGAAAGAAGATCATTTTTTAACTTTTGCTTACTTTTCTTAAAAGTATCCATGGCCACTTGAAGGAGTAAGCTCTGCATTAACTTTTTACTGATGCACTTCTTAATAAGTCATGATAAATAAAAAAGTGCATAGAAACCTTTGAATAAGCAAAGACCTTTTTTTCTAGGCATGCTTTGGCTGCATTACGTTTCAACTTCAATCTAAACAGAGAGGTTAAAACAAACGAGGGTGGTACCCCCCAAATTGCTGTACCTTACTAAAGTTCAAGAATGGAGAAGCAACCTCTTCCGTTTCACTGCATACCTCTTCTCAGAACAAAGGTTTTTGTAACGTGTGCGCTTTGGAGTTTTAAATTGGTCAGCCATTATTCGAAGTGTACACTCATTTAAGGAAACTGGACTAAAACCAGGGTATTATATGAAACATTGCGGTGTTAATCAAAATTCAAATTATAACGCTATATGATACCATGTACATCGGTACCTATTACACTAATGAAGGTAATAATAATAGCTTTGTGGGGTTTTACAAAGATATCAAGGAGGGTCTTGGCCCCAACAACAACTGGCTGCATAGTGCTACAAAGCCAGTTGTTTCTAGCTATACAGATATTCTTGCAACAGCAAGAAATTAAGGAAAAGTTAACAGCTGCCGTAGAAGATAGAAATCATGCCCTCTGCCGATACAGAGCCATGAGAAATACATTTTTGAGGACAAAAAGCAACAATAGAAAAAGCATGGTTACACAAGTGCGTGGTGGTTAAATGTTTGTAATGGAATTTAAGGGACAGAGAATGGCATATTAACTTTATAATGTCAAGGAAATTCCTTTCAGACCTGTTGTCAGAAGTTAGGCCACACATTTCACCAAATCCAAAATGATTCAGGCATGATACAGTTACTGCTGAAAGTAAATTAACCATGACGTTGTAACAATGACCAATGATCACTCAGAATAATGAGTAACATTTATTGTTTCACCCTGTACACTGTCCGTAATTATTTAACGGGTTTGTCAAACTACTGTCAAAGAGCTTATAATAATGTGGGTTTTCAGTTTGCTGTTTAACCCATATTCCAATGAAACAGCCAACTGAAAATCCACATGACTGTTTTTGC
The DNA here is from genome assembly GCF_057945365.1 of Rhopilema esculentum. NCBI lineage: Eukaryota > Metazoa > Cnidaria > Scyphozoa > Rhizostomeae > Rhizostomatidae > Rhopilema > Rhopilema esculentum. The sequence continues at coordinate 1,298,994 of NC_142834.1, read as the reverse complement.
TTCAAAATGAACTACTCATTAAATATACAAGCTGTATGTGATGAAAATGGGCTGTTTATGGACTTTGATTGTTCACAGCCTTGAAGTGTACATGATGCCAGAGTTTTTGCAAACAGTGCCATAAATAAGCTATTTGTTGAGAAAAATTGCCTAATATAGAGCGCACATTAATTGAAGGTGATGTTGTGTTTCCTCCATTACTGATTAGTGACCCTGTTTATCCATTACAATGAAAGAGTTTGAAAGATGCAGCGACAAAAACCAAGTTTTATTTAATGAAATGCTAAGGCCAGTTAGAAACCAAATCGAGTGTGCTTTGAAAGCAAGCAAGATGGAGAATATTCAACAGACTTATTGATATTGTATTGGAGCATGCACTAACACTGATTTATACATGTTTCATCTTCCACAATTTCTGTGAAGTTAAAGAAGCACAGTAAACCAAGTCATGGAAGAAAATGAAAACCAGGCCTGTTAACACCATACATCTGCTGAGAGATTAAACACACACAATAGTGAAGAAAGAAGCAGAGTAAGAGAGAGCTTGACAAAATACTTTGTTAATTTTCTCCAACAATAGGCAATCTTGGCTAAATATGAACTATATGTAGAAATAAAAACATTTGTTATGTTGTGTTATTCACAGTCCCAAAAATCTTTGCACCCACATTGAAGAAAATTTTAGGCTGTTCCTCCAAGTCTCCCCATTCTTTAGCATCTGTTGCTTCAAAAGCTATTTTTACAAGACAAGAACACTCTTGCACTCCTGGCCAACCTTTGAAAAGGCAAAACAAGCATTGGTCTGCCATGCCACATTTTAGTTATACGGCTTTAAACCAAAGTCGCACCTGATTGGTCAGTTGGGGCGGCCCATGACGACGGGGTAGCAACCGTTCGAGCAAGAGTGTTTACGTTCTGGATATTCTGCGGTACAGTTTCTCGAAGCGCACAAATTACATTCGTTTTGCGATTTCCTTTGTAAATTCAAGTTATATTTCGCTACGCAAGTAAAACATTGTTTGCTAATCTCGCTTGCGATATCCTGGATCGTTTTTATATCACACAAGTTATTGACCTCGAGCTGCCGATAGTGTAATAGGTGTGTGCTTAGGCCCGTTAAAGAAAGAGTAGAAAACAATATGGAAACCGAAGTCATCACGATAGCAGGTATTTTTGACTTTTTTAAAGAGGACACAAATACTGTTAAGAGCTCAAGTTTAAGTCCGACTTCGTTCTCCAATTCAGAATCACCGACTTCACCATCAATGCAGTGGTTGGAGCGTCAATGAAAGACAAGAGCTACTCTGTTTCATTAACTTTAGATGGCTCCGGAGGAATCAAGGATGCTCATTGTGGCTGCCCACGTGGAAAATGGATCTGCAGCCATATGGCAGCTGTATCTTTATATGCCAACAAGAAGGGGTTATCTAAAACAGATTTACCAAACTCATGGATTGCACGACCAAAAAAGGCTGCTAAACAAAATGTGAGGACCCTTTCTGACTTGTTTCCCCAAAGCAAACCTGAGTATAGGGCCACTTCCAGAAAAGTTGAAGCCAGAGATAAACAAATGCTTTTTGAGAGTCTGGCAAAGTCAACCCCTTGCCCATTACTGTGGATTGTTGGGCCAGAACCCCCTGCAACATCAACACTGGACACTTGTGTTTCAGAACCCGGAACTGTTGAAAGCATTCTGGATGTCTTCAAAAAAGATCAGCAACAGTTTATGGAGAGATGCCATGTTACCTCTGATCAAATTAAATGGCTTGCAGAGCAAACAAAAGAACAACAAAAGTCATTGTTATGGGGCAAACATAGTCAGTTTCGCCTAACAGGCAGCAATTTTGGTGTCATAGTTGCAGCATATAACAGACACCAGTTAACAGCCAGACCTTATCCCCCATCATTATTCAAATCATTGATGGGAGAGTATAACCTTGCAGGGAAAGACTCAATATTATGGGGACAAATGCACGAAGAGAGGGCCATTGAAGAGTACATCAGACAAACAGGCAACTCTGTTAAGGGTGTTGGTTTGATTTTGCTCCCTTGTGGTTTCCTTGGATGCTCTCCAGATGGGATTATAACTGTTGCTGGGGCAACAAATGAAGAGCATGGTGTCCTGGAAGTCAAATACCCTTGGAGACACAGAAACAGAAATTTTGATGAGATGCTGCAAGATGAACTGAAAGGCCAAGAGACTGCTGCTTCTTTCTTCATAACAAAGAAAGGAGAATTAAAGGAGACACATAATTACTGGCATCAAGTACAGGGAGAAATGGTAGCTGCCAATGTATCATGGGCACATTTTGTAATTTGGACAACCAAAGAACTTAAAGTAATTTATGTCAGCAGGGACAATGGCTGGGCAGAAACAAACATACCCAAGCTAACAGACTTTTATATTAGAGAGTTTTTGCCAAGATGCATTGAAAACAAGTCTTAGAAATATTCTCATGTTTTTTATGCAAATCTTTTAACTTAACACTAATTGCACATTTTCTAAACAAATTTAAATGCTCTAGATATTTCCTACACAAATTACTGTTTGAATTTATTAGGGGCAAACTGCTAGTATTCAAACACAACTAATTCTTGTGACAACAGCTAATTTGAAAGCTTGGATAATGAATTCTTACAGTTTGATACAACTTATCCTCATGTTGCTATGAAGATTTATTTGTTATTAGTAACTTCCACAGAAATAACACTAATATTCTGATTAAATAGCACACAAATTTTGATAAGACTGATCTTGCACCACTATTTTTTATCAATTAAATGAACATACTTATCTAAAATACCACTATTTAGTGGACTTTGTAAATTAACCAAAGCAGAACATACTTGGACTATTTTATTACAGAAAGGCCTGAACTTACAAGAAATTAAGTTAAGTATTTTATAGTTTCTCATTCTTTCAATTGCTCTTTCCACCTGGATCCGTGAGCTTGCAATTTTCTTGCAAAAAAGTGCTTCTTCCTTTGTAAATTGGGATATGCCTGACAAGAACAGAGGTAGATTTAAAAACACATCTTTTGGAATTAGGTCATGGATCATAAATCCTTTGTCGGCTAAAATGAGGTCTCCAATATTCTCTAATATTCTACTGTAGGTAAGCTATCGTCCAGCCAAACAAGTTTGAAGTTACAATATTATAAATGTTGAATTACACCCTTATCTTGAGCTAGTTCATCAAACAACCTTCTATAAGTTCCTGGATCGTAAGTACAAACCTTAAGGTTAGAAATAATGTGTGATTGGTCTGTGACAACTTTGTCACTAGTGCTTCCTGGGTAGCCATCACTGACAAATGTGATTGATCCATTATGAGTAACTCCAATGAGGTACTTTGCAGTGAGTCTATGTTTGTAGTTACTGTAACTGTTGCAGCTGCCTCCAAATCTTTCCTTGGAGTTTCAATTTGAAACTCGGTGCAGTCAATTATGATCCTGCAATTCGGTATGTCCTTGAATGATTCAGGCATGCTACATCGGTTTTTGGCTATTGAAGGCAATTGGTCCAAACATCCAATGAAAATTAGTTCATGTAAGACATTTAAGTAGGTAAGAAAAATGTTTTGGATTGTTGTTTGGCTAACAGAAAATCGTTTGGCTAAATCAAAATAAGGGAGGTCTAGCTTCATTTTCATCAGAAAAATAAGTAGCTGGTCTGATGAACTGAGGGAATTCACTGTTTTTCCACTCCAGTAGGTCAATGGCTGAAAAGACTCGATCATTTCCACAACTGCCAAAAATTTTGATGATTCCAAACCAGTGTAGTTTCTGATTTCATCATTGGTTAGAGTAGAAAAATTGAAAATTCTCGGCTTTAATCTTTCAATCTCTGCTCTCGCATCTGTGAGCTTCATTTCGAGCTCTTCAACTTCTTGAAAAGGGTCTTTCTCTGTGGTTGTTGGAGGGTCCACTTCATCGGCATTTTGCTCCATGCTTGGAAGTTCTTCGCCTTCAGATGCCTGTTCTGATGATCTTGCGCGTTGTGACGTAAAAGACGTACGTGAAGATATCCTTTGGTCACCTTCAGTTCCCCTCAAATTCCACATAGGTATGGCGCCTTTCTTCAAAGATTTTTTTTGAAACTCAAGAGGGGTGTTTGGATTCCCCTTGCTAAAGTCTTCTTCTCCGAAGTGAAATGAACATACGTACGATGATGCACTGGGCACAAAATCTTCCCTGCGAATCTTTTTCACCCACGCCTCCCTTAGTTTTGGATCTTTCGGAATCTGATGAAATGAACGATCTTTGTTAGTCGCTGCTGTAGCAGAGCATTGGTAAACTGCACAACTTTTTGGCATCTTGGAGTGACTTGCGATTTATGGCCTAAACACTCAACGAAACAAAATTTGCGGCTTTCGCAATACAAATTGTACTTTCACGGAAACTAAGCAGTGTTTTCACTAACGATGAAACAAAACAAAGTTGGGTAGGTATGAATAACCTTCACAGGACGAAGAAACTTTACAAAGAGTAATCCGGGAAGTAAACACTCCTGCTTGATCGGTTGCTACCCCGTCGTCAAGGGCTGCCCCAATTGACCAATCAGGCGCGACTTTGGTTCAAAGCCGTATATTGCATAAAGACAAGCTCTCTTATCAACAATTGTCTTCATTTAAAAGAGTCATATATGTGGGTGCTTGGGTATGTGGAGAGCATTGATTAGAAATCAGGATGATGCAGATTAGAAACTGAAGTTGCTGGTGTTGGATATTGATTAGGAACTGCAACTGGAGATGTAGAAAAGGATTGACAACATAATGCTATGGCCTAAAGTAAATCTGGGAAATATCTTTCAATGTATCCTTAGCACCAGAGATTTCGATTCTGACCATATAGGGAAATATAAAGATCAGAAGGCCTATAGCTATTTTGACAGTGGATTTGTTGGGGAGATTTTAATTTATGAGCCTAGCACAAATGTTAAGTTTCTCTACTGTGATGTCAGAGCCTCAATGGCAGAAAAATCAAAAGAATTGTGAATTGCCACCAAAGATGATACAATCATCACTAGCTGGTGCTCTTGCATGGCTGGTAGCAGTGCATGCTGCAATCATGTAATCGCTACACTTTATAAGGTAGAGTATGCCACAAACCATGGATATAATGACCTGGCATGCACATCCATGCCTTGCAAATGGAACCAGTCAACAAAGAAGGAAATTGTACCTAGAAGAATAACAGAGATCGTGGTAAGAAAAAAAAGCAGAAAAAAAGTTAAAGAAAATGAAATTGTACGAGAAGAAAGATGTTTGGAAGCTTTGCAGAAATTTGATCCACGGCGGCCTGCTCATTGCAAGAAAACGGATGAAGATGTATCAAGCCTTCTTCAGGATCTTTGGAGAACAAATCAAAATGCTGTTCTTTTAAATCAATAAACGATTTACCGATTACTAGCGCCATTATGAAATGAGGGAAAATTTCACTCGCCCCAAGCCCCTGAACAAAAACAAAAATTTACCAATTTTCAACCCTCCGATTTTACACCAAAACAAAGCTACTTTTGCCTAAATTCTAGTGCAAAGTAATATTTAATCACTAAAGTATGTAATAAATACTTACTTACAACGATTTATTTTGTTTTTTGGTCTTCCACTGCCATAATTGACGACGAGGTACAAACATCCTAAATTCATGGTGTTCCCTTTGATCGGGAATATTTTTTGGCCACGTAGGCCCAGAACGTCCGAAAAACGTTTAAATGAATCCTCTTGAGTTTGCCGCTCAGTCAATATACCTCTATTAGAAATAGGCATCAGATTGGCTGAAATACAGAATGCCAAAGACATCCCCTTTTTGATCAGCTGACTCGAGTAAATGCGTCATTGGAGGCGTGTTCTCCCGGTGCTTGCATGACTCAAAGTTCTCTAAATACGCTATTCTATGCAAAAGAATGTGTGGAAGAAAGCTTCCCTTTCCGAACAGCTTTCTACATAGTGAAAGAGAAAAAACATTTTTAAGGAGGTTAACTAGGTTTTTCATACGTAGAGAAAAGCAAGAGTTTCAAACACGAGAGAGATGGGGTAAAAAGATTTTTTGATAAGGGCGTTGACGGTTTCATTCATTCTTGAATGATACATACCCCCTCGAATAGTTTCCTTTTCCTTTCGTATAAATACAAGTGGTTTAGAGTTGCATCAATAGAAACGAAAATGAGCTTTTCTTCATTTGAAAAAGTTATGTCTTGTGCCGATTTATTGGAGTTGAGTTGCGACGAGCTGAAGTATTTTCTGATGCTACGTGGTTATCCAGTATCTGGAAATAAGTTAGATTTAGCAGCTAGGGCATTTAGAGCCTCGGAATTAAAAGAGCCCGTTATTAAAAATATCCAAGAATTAGAAGCTGAGTTAAAGAGGGGATATGCCAAGGTTCTGAAAGATTATGATATCTCTGATCCAAAGGGAATCGATTTAAAGAATTGGAGGAATGATGTTTCAACCTAAACGGAAAATTTTTGCATATATTTTAAATAAGAAAGCGTTTGATACAGAGTATGTCGGCCAGTACAAGACCAAGAAGGCATATTCGTATTTTATCAGTGGATTTGTACATGAAATTTTTTCATTTAACTTTGGCGCAGATAAAATTGTTCTCAAGGCAAAAGTCACACCTTCACAAAAGGTGAGGGAAGATCCCAGGGAGACATGGGTTCTTTGCTCAAAAAGGGGCGATGTCCTTGTGGCTCACTGTACATGTACAGCTGGGTTTGGAGAGTGTTGTAACCACATTGTAGCCGTTCTGTACAAAGTGGACTTTGCAAATACAAACATGTTGATTGATCCAGCCTGTACATCTGAAGCTTGTGTTTGGAATAAAACTACAAGGAGAGACGTTGAAGCAAGTAGGATAAGGGACGTTGTCATCAGAAAGCATGAAGGAGAAAAGGCAGATAAAAAGCGCGTCATAAATAGCGAAGCAAAAAAGTCATTTGACCCGAGACCATCATTTTTGCAAGGAACTGAGATGGAAAGATTGTCAATTTTCCTACAACAGCTGAATAACATTGCACCAACTGCTTCAATCTTGCTATCTGTAGAACGGCCAGCTGAACATGATTACCCCCTTCCACTGCCACAACTCGCACAAGATACAATAAAGGAGAAACCAAATGCTGCATATGAAGAACTAGTTAAAGATTTTCAATCGAAGATTGTTTTTAACGACAATCAGCTGACGGAGCTCGAAAAGGTCACCAGATCACAAGCGGGTTCAAAAATTTGGCGACAACAAAGATCTGGATGTATCACTGCAACAAAAATTCCCAAGGCAAAAGCACCCAAAATCACGCCATTACTGGCAAAGTTGTTGAAGGACAATGACATCGGGATGTTGCCTGCCATAGAATGGGGACGAAAGCACGAGGAAGATGCCAAAAAAGCCTTTTTCAGTGCTGTTGTTTTGAAGCATAAACATGGGAAGCTACTCGATTCTGGCTTGATAACTAACCGCTCATTTCCTTTTATTCGGGCTACTCCAGATAATTTATTTTCGTGCCAATGCTGCAAGGGTCCTGTGCCAGTAGAGTACAAATGCCCGTTTAAGTTGTGGGAGAAGGGTGTAGAAGAAGGAGCAGACAGACTGGATTTTCTATATATTAATGAATACAACAAATTGCATCTAAAAAAGCAACATAAATATTATTCGCAAGTTACGACACAAATGGCTTTAACTGGAGTGAAAAGGACAGTGACAATTCGCAATGAACTATACCATGACTCGATTTTTATAATATCTTTCACTATTTAGCCTTTTTCTAATATATGTTTTAATTGAAATCTTAACTTTGAAATTATTTATCTAATACCTCCTCTTTCCATTTATTTTCACAAACAAAGAAATGTCAGACACAAATAAAACAATATAGTGATAGCAATATAGTTCGTCAAGTTGAATCTTTATACAATTCATAAACATTAAAAACATTAAAAAACATAAACATCAAAAAAAAAAATTAACATTACTATTGTTTCAATAAAGGGTCTTTCAAGTTTGTGAATGTGGCACAGACGGTCAGAATGTCATCAATTTGTGGTAATAAAATAATTGGAACATCTGTTTTAAGAATTCTGTACTCTTTGATACGACGTATTGCTTTCTCAACAAAAATTCTGACATTTGCAATCAGTGATGTTTTGCTAACTGCATTTTTCGAAAGCTGCATGTTGCTTTTTGTCGAAGGGTACACTGGTAATAAGCCAAAGTATCTTTTATTTTAAAACCGCGGTCAGCCATTATCTGGTCACCAGGCAAAAGTTTTCTATAAAATCCACTGTCCTTTGTGATATGTATGTCCGATGCTCGGCCACCATACGCTAATGACAAAAAGCTTATCGTACCATTTGGTGTTATTCCAACAAGTATCTTAATAGTATACCGGTGCTTGTAATTGCTCCAGCAAATTGCAGCAAGTTCAAGACTAGATGGAGTCTCAAGAAATATTTCAGTACAATCTATTATGACTCTGCATTTTGGGTAAAATTTCCTAAATGTATCCAGAAGATTTCTTTGAATGGAATCTCGCTCTGCCCATACAATCAACCCTTTAAATTCTAATGCCATCAATTTGACCCATGTATAGAAAATTCGGGTGACTTGGGCACTTGAAATTTTAAAACGGAACGCCAAGTCTTTCAAAAGAAGGCCAAGACGTAAACGGACCATCGTCAAGAAAAACTCCTGCTCAAGACTAAGAGATCTTTCCCGGCCAGAACGTTTTCTAGACAATCCAGCCTCAAAAATCATTCTTTCGTACTCTTCGTTCTTTGGCCTGGCTTCCTCTTTTTTGGCAGTCACATCCCCTCTCCAGTAGCTCATTTGCGAGGCAATTGGCTGAAGATGCTCAAAAATGCCTTGAAACAATTTTGCCGATTTAAAGCCAGTATAAAATCGAACGTCAGATTCCCTTGTCAGCTGACTGAAACAGAAATTCAATCTAAGTTCTGGCTCTGCGCTTTTGCTCTTTTTGGGACTTTCTGATGCTGACAATGACATGGACTTTCTGATGCTTTTGGGGGTTTCCGTTGTTCGTCTCTCTAATTTTCTTCGCTTTTTCGGTGAACAATTAAATTCAGTTCTTTTCTCAGCACTTTCACTTGGTGTCAAATATAATGTTGGGTATGGGTTTTGGAATGTAGGTTTGCCATCAGTAAAATGGTTAGAACAAACTCGAGATGAATTACAAATCTTGTAGTCCACGTGGCCCTTTGCAACTGCATTTTCCCATTGGTGAAATTTGTTCGAATCTTTTGGAAAAGCATGAAATTTCAAATTTTCAACGTGGCCCCTCACACACCATTTATCTGAAAGCCAAGACTTATTACTGCAGCTTCCAATACAACAACTCTCCTTTCTCTTACTCATGTTGATGTTTGTAATACGTACTTTTGCAAAACTCAGTATAAATCTTCATAGAGCAAAGCAAGATAATTTAAAGTAAAAATCTCATAATACCCAATACTCCCACTTAAAATATTTTATTGGAAATACAACGGAAAAGGAAGCTTTCTTCCACACATTCTTTTGCATAGAATAGCGTATTTAGAGAACTTTGAGTCACGCATTCATGGGGAGAACACGCCTCCAATGACGCATTTACTTGAGTCAGCTGATCAAAAAGGGGATGTCTTTGGCATTCTGTATTTCAGCCAATCTGATGCCTATTTCTAATAAAGGTATATTGACTGAGAGGCTAACTCAAGAGGATTCATTTAAACGTTTTCCGGACGTTCTGGGCCTACGTGGCCAAAAAATATTCCCGATCAAAGGGAACACCATGAATTTAGGATGTTTGTACCTCGTCGTCAATTATGGCAGTGGAAGACCAAAAAACAAAATAAATCGTTGTAAGTAAGTATTTATTACATACTTTAGTGATTGAATATTACTTTGCACTAGAATTTAGGCATAAGTAGCTTTGTTTTGGTGTAAAATCGGAGGGTTGAAAATTGGTAAATTTTTGTTTTTGTTCAGGGGCTTGGGGCGAGTGAAATTTTCCCTCATTTCATAATGGCGCTAGTAATCGGTAAATCGTTTATTGAAGGCACAGAGAATGCAAGTAATGTGACACATGACATGTTAACAATTGCAAGCAAGGTAATAAGTAGGTGTGAAGACAAAACTGATGAGGAAAAACAAAGAGAATTTTACAAAGAGCTCAACATCACTGAAAATGAAAAAAGGAGGATTGAAATATCTACTCGTGGTCAAGCTGATTCTAAAGCATGGGTAAATGCAAGAAAGGGACGGATTACAGCTTCTGTCCATCACGAGGTCTTTACCAAAGTGAAATCTATTGCAAGAAAAAGGGTTCCCCCTTTGCCAAAAGTGACACCCTTAATTGCAAAGCTCATTTACAGAGATAAGACACTTAACTCTATTCTGGCAATCCAGTGGGGACAAGAGCAAGAGCAAAATGCACTGAAGTTGTTTTATTCTGTAGAGGCATGCAAACATCAGGATTTTAAACTTCAAAGCTGTGGATTGTATGTTGATAGAACTCATCCATATATTGGTGCATCCCCAGATGGAATCATGTATTGCAAGTGTCATCAAAAAAGTGTAATAGAAATTAAGTGCCCATACAACATCAAAGATGAAACCATTCAGGCTGGTGTTGCAAAATATAACTTCCTAACAGTTATTGATAATAAAATAACTTTAAAGAAATCTCACAAATATTACACACAGATTATTTCCCAAATCATGCTCAGTGATTCCCTGCAAGGATTTTTTGTTGTCTGGACAAAGAAAGACATTTTCATTGAGACCATTGTGATTGATAAAGTACATTGGAACAAGGTGTACACAAATTTACAAATCTTCTTCCAACAGTATGTTGCAAAAGCTCTGCTTGCAATCAAACCAGTAAAGTTTTGTGCTGATTGTGAAAAAGTTCTTCTAACAAAAGATGAAATACCAGAAGATGAAGCTAATGAAAAATCTATTTGTTGTGATCAGTGTAGCAGTTGGTACCACTACAAATGTCAATCAATTATACACATTGACAAAGAAATTAACTGGCTATGTTGTAACTGTTTAACTGACATTGCTCAAAATATTTAAGCATGATGTCTTGTTTTGGGGCCCTGCAAATAGAATGTCACAGGAGGGGAGGTGAGGGGATGGGTACATCAAATCTGTTTTGTCTGCAGAATGCTGTTTATAGCAGTACTACTATTTGTACTACCCTCAAGCTTATCCCCACCACAACAAAAATTTTGATCTTCGTATTTGCTGCTAAGTCTACTGATTTTTAAAAACTAGAGTTTGTTGCATAAAATGGGAGTCATTTTTTTTGTGACACTCATATTAAGGGGAAATGGGTTATAATATATCCAAAATCTTTTGTGACATCATTTTTAATTTGCCACAATTGACTAATTTAGATTTTATTCACAAAGTGACTTCAAAAGATTAACAAATGCACAGCAACATATAATATAGTCATTAAATAATGGAAGTTTTGTCAGTGGCAAACATACATTCAGAATATTGAAGTCTTTGATCCTTTTTATGGCCTGTTCAACATATATTCTTACATTTGCAATACGTTTTGTTTCTTTGATATCCTGTTCTGTCATTTGATTTCCTTTGGCAGCTGTAGGTGGAATGGCAAGAGTGCAACGTTTCATCAGTAAAAGTTCCTTTATTTTGAAACCCCTATCTGCCATAACAAAATCAAAGGGCTCCAGTAAGTCCAAAAACCTACTATCATTGACAATATATTTGTCTGATGCTCTTCCACCATATGCAGGGGAAATCCACAAAATTGCCCCATTTGGTGTTATGCATACCAAAACTTTGAATGCTGTATGATGCTTGTAATCACTCCAAAGCAGTGCTTTCACCTCTAATGAACTTGGTGTTTCAACAAAAATCTCGGTACAATCAATGATTCCTCAAGTTTTTGGATACAATCTTTTAAAAGAATCTGGCATAGTTTGACCTAAAATGAATTTGACCTTTAGAAGGCCAAATAATCAGGCAGCTTAATTCTTTGGACAAAAGCTTTATCCATGTTGCTATGATCTGAGTCACTCTTGAAGAGGAAACACAGAATCTCCAGGCCAGGTCTTCGTGAAATAGGCCTAGTCGCAAGCGAACCATTGTCTTTAGAAACCCCTGTTCTAATGATAACTTCCTTGCTGGACCTTTCCTATTGATTGGTGGAATTATTTTTAGCAAATTCGATCCCAATAAGACTGTGTCAATGCGATGCTTATATCCTGTTGTTGGTGTATCAATGTTTGAGTTCTTTGGTCCCTCCCAGTACAGCATAATATGTGCTTTTGGGGCCACATGGTCGAAGATCACTTTGAAGGTTTCACAGGAATGAAATCCTGTATAAAATCTGACATCAGCTTCTCTTGTTAAAAATTCAAATTTCATGGAAACATGCACAGTAGGGGTAGAAGCATCATTGTCATCTTAAGCAACATTCTTTTTAACCATTGACTGCTTATCAGTATCAGTTGCAGCACATCTTTTCCTTGGACTCTTTCTTTTCACAGATGCAGGTTGATCTTGACTGTTGGCTTTTCTCATATCTGCAAGTGTCATGTACAACGTTGGAAAGGGGTTGCGAGTTGTTGGTTTTCCATCTATAAAATGGTTGGAGCAGACGGTTGTTTCACTGCCAGGACAAAAGTTTGCTCTTCCTCTTTCAACACATTTTATCCACACTTTTCGTTTCAATTCATTTGCAGGAAAACGATGCCATTGCAAATGTGAAACATGACTAAAAATTATGTTCCTGTCAGGGTACCTCCTATCATTATCACAAGGGCCAACACAGCACCTGTCATTTCCCATAATCTTCAGAATTGTTTGATGAATAATTTTAAACTACAAGGAAGATTAAAATATAAAAAATATCTGTCTTATTATAAAGTGAAGGATCATACAAATAATCCAAAATTCTAGTATGTTTAAGAGAAATAACGCCAGATATTAAAACTCGAAGCTCCATAAGTACATCAAATTCGGACATCCTCTTTTGGCCTAGGCCTAAGACACGAATATTTTTATCCTTGATATATAACGCTAAAACTTGCCAAATGCCAAACAAAGGTAATTCTTACAAGTAACAACACAGAAATCCTTAAAAAACGAATTTCTGATTATTTTTTAGGAAAGATATTTAATATCGTCTCACAGAAGACTTACCTTTGCGTAAGAATAGACAGCGTGCGACTTCCGCCATTGACTTTTCAAAGCAAACTGAAAGGGTCAAAGTCCAACTTGCCACTTGTTCAAAATGGACGCTTTTACCCGGAAAGGGTCTATATAAAGCACCAAAAGCATAAAATTGTAGCAGGAGAGGTAGCAGAATTGGAAAAAGATATTTTTAAGTCTTTTAACTTAATGAATGACTGAAATTGTGCAGTCAAAACAGTTTTATGGTACTTTATGACAGAAGAAACCTACACTGTAAGTACAAAAAAGGAATAACACTTTTGGCTGGAGAGACCCTTTAATTATCAGGTCACCTGAATGTAAGCTATTTAAAATAGTGGTCCCTTTATTGCATGCAAAAGACCAAAAACAGGTGAAATTTTTGGTCCCATGGTAAACTCTAAGGGCCTGTTTACACGGGATCGGATCCAAATGGATCCGTACCCAAAGTGGTACGGATAGGCTTTGCGTTTACACGGGACCTGGCGGATCCGATCCAATTTGGATCTGCTATCCATACCCGTTTGGGCTCGCTTTTGAAGGTGGTCCCGTTTGGATCCGATCCCAAAAAGGTCTCGTGTAAACGATATGGGATCGGATCCAAACAGGTACCGATCCAAAATGAGGCGAAAATTGTCCATTACGAGGTGTATCCTATATGGTATCCTTGTAATTGGCGCCAAAAGACAACCATTTCATTATTTCGAATCGTTCAACCCCAAAGATCAAACCCATTAATCAAATGGACCTTGAAATGCCAAAAGCATTGGCAACTTTGCGATATCAACCTTCATCAGATAGGTAGTACAATGTAATCGCAACTTGCATCTCCACAGATAGTGGTTTCCTCATGTTGGTTACTTGTCTGGTCAACCAGGGCCTAACCTCTTCACAGAAGGCATAAAAACTGTTTTGAGACATTCTAAATTTTCTGTCCACTCTCCTGCAGTGACATAATTTTTTTCAAAGCTTTGCCACCAGGCATTGGCTCAACCAGGACGTTTCCATAATCTGCTAGCTTTCCTTTCAACTTTATTGCTGGCTAGTAGGCCAAGTTGTTCATTTTCTGTGCAAAAAATTAAACCAACAATATAACCACAAAGGCAAAATAAAAGTGTACCACAACCAAAACCTGTATTTTGATTGCAAGATTAGCTGCTGCTGTGCAAATGTACATTCTATATAAATATACACAAATTATGATTTCAGTGATTATGATGGGAAAGGGTATTGACCAAAAGATCCCAGATTGAATCTGGTCAATCTATTCTTACAAATATGAACAATAAGAATTTGCAAATACCCCATTTTCTATGAGACCTTGAACCAATGATTTCTAAATGGTCCCTTTCATAAGAAATTTATATATATCTTGATGGAAAACTAGGCTTTCTGTTTAACAAGTGGTTTTCCCTTGCTGTATGATCCAGTATCCCAGTGTAATTACATACTGTATTTCATCAATAGACAACAGTATGTGAAGTTTTTGTCCAAATAACCCAAGAAAATATTTTACCTGTAGGGTACATTGGTGTAGTAGTGCTCTGCTTTAAAATATATTCAGAGATGGCATCATTTTTTTGACGTCTGTTTGGGAACTGAGCAGTTAAAGGCTCTGGCACTTTCCGTGTGTACTTGTCCAGGACACTCCCAAGCTCCTCCAAGGGCGTGCTGAACAAAATATTTCTTATATTGTCCACATATGCTGCAATATGAGGAAAAATTTTTACAATTTCATGGTCTGTAGATACTCTGGCACACTGTTACATAGTAACTGTTTTATTTTTAATTCTGATGCATAAAGCTAAGTGTGTTTCAGGCTAATTAACAATGGCAGGCAATGTTTTTATGCATTATTAGTCTCATAACAATTTTTAACTTGTGGGGTACAAAGCACGCAGTGAAGTTAACTGGATAGACTACTTTTAAGTTAAAGTCCAACACAAAGAAGTGATAGAAAAAAGATATCAGCCTTTATTCATTTAATTTCAAGACAACATTAAACCTCATCAACTAGAATCATTTCATGTCTTTCAAATATTTTGCAAGCAATTGTAACATTGTGAGTTTTGTGACTCTAACAACAGAGCTGACAAAGCCTTTCTCATTGAAGCAGTCTGTAACACAGAATACCTTTGTTTGATGTCAAAAATAGTAGTAAAATAACAATTTTATTGGTTTACTTACCGTATGTAGAGGGTATGGCAACTTCTCTGACAACTTCTTCCCCAAGTTTGAATTTTGGGTAAACAACTGAGTAGCATACTGATCCATCTAATGCTGTTCGTGCTTCACGATTGAGATTCTCGTTAAAATGAGAAATAGCCAAGACATGTCTGAAACATAAGATGCATTATGTGTTACGTCTGGTTTAACTATATAAAATACATTTTTCTGTTCTAAATGACTGTTTGGCTTGCTATGTCAAGACATCTTGTTTGGATATATAAATACTTCTCCCATTTTCAATCTTTAGAACTAACCAAACAAGACTATCTTGGTGCAACACGCCACACAACCACATAAAAAATTACATCACACAATTGTCTCATGTGCTGAAATTATAACATCCGAGATCTCACCTGCAGTATGTACCAAGCCAAGAAAAGTGAACCATTTTTGGGTGCCAGTGATTTAACGTTGAATGAAAGCCTTCCAGGCAGCTTGTCTGGGCATCACATGATAGACTCTGGGCATCTTTTAAAGTGGTTGTGTTGCAAAGAATCTTGAGTAATTTGTCATATGCAGGTGTACCTGACAAAATATCAAAAACCGAAACATTTCAAATGGATTTCCACTAAAAACAAGGAATTGTTGGTTTCATTCCACTAAAGTCTGGATGATGTACTATTCGCCTTCAACAAATTTAAGGCTTGTACCCACAAAACATTTACATTTACATACCGATTGGAATCCATTCACGTGGTTCAAGTTCAACATGTGCACACTTGTTGTACAACTGATTCGGATGTTCATCATGTTTGTTTGCAATATGACGCATCAAGGATCTCCACTTTGCAACAATCAACTCACCAAAGCCTTGCTTGGTAGAAAGGGCACACCAATAAAGATGCTTACGTATTCCCTTGAGCCATAATTTTAGTACTTCAAAGCCTTTTTCTTTGCTGCCTTTCAAGATTTTCTTTGTGAGACCTTTGCAGACATGCCACAGATCATTGAAATGGGAGGTTTCAGGCTGTGATTCACAAATCCACTTTGCGATTCCTTTGTGCCGATCACTTATGAATGTTGTCATGTCAAACCAGCATTCTTTATGAACTGAAAGCAACGTTTGGCTCCATCAAGTTCCATTGCGTTACTTGACCCTGATTCATTTGCCTTAAAATTAAAAGGTTTCATTTAGGAGTTGCATGCAAATAACAAATGCCACTGCCATCTTTAATATAGTGGTTACTTCTTTTGTGTTTGGTTGATACATTTTCTCACTCATTCAGTGATATAATCTCTGTGATGCATTGAATCTCTACCAAATATGAGTGCTGTATAAATCCTCTAAAACACTTTAAAATGGCAATAGCAGATTTATCTGTTTTAACATGAAATTGACAATTATACTTACAGTACTTAACTTTTTGGGTTGCTGTGGACAATAGGATTGAAAAAATGCCTTAGACAAACACATGACACAGAAACAATGACTCTGAAAAATAGCTCACCTGAAGCAGTTCAAAATGGACCAGTTTGGAGATGGAATTGGAAAACAATGTGTAGACACCATATTTAGCATTGTGACCCATAGAATCAAACCTTCCATCTCCAGACCATTGTGCATTCTTGACCCCTCTCAATTTTTCAAGCAGTGATGAGCGATAGTTTTCCCAATGATGGAGCACAGATGGGAAGAGGAATTTTTTCTGATGATAAAAAAAGGTCCGTCCAGATATGGCTGACAGCCCCATGTGTCTAAACATCAACAAAGCCTGGCTTTTTCTCACACCCGATGTCAAGATGCCAAAACTCAGCATTACATTGCCTGCAGGATATTTTCCAAAGAGTGATGGCTGACTTTTCCACTGGAAATGCATTCTACACTGCCTACATTTCTGCACAACAGTTGCCATTGTTCCAGTGCGATGTACCTCAACAGAAGGATTGTCAGCTTTGCATCGGAAACAGAAAGTTTTGAAAATTGCCAACAGCATGCCATAGAAAACCACAAACTTGGGCTCTTCAGCAACTCTTGTCTCAGGTCTAACACTAAAAGAGGTTTACTGTATTGTATAACCAGTCCAAAACTGTAAAGCTGCTCTGATAGGGTTATAAAGTGAAAAAAGGAAGGAGCTGTATTTTCAATATACTTTCAATATATACTTTCAATATTTTCAATATTGTGAAACATGCTGCATTTTCTATTTTGTTTTGCCTGAAACTGGAGCTGAATGGCTTGTGTTGTTTTGCCTGATGCTGGATCTTTTCAGACAGTGACTTACATTAAGTCAGATATTGAGTGATGAAACTGCAGTACAGTTTCTGTGAAAATTATTTTCAGCCTAATCACAATCAAACATACTGTATTTTCTATTTTGTGACAACTCCTCTTATCTGCAACCCCAGGGGGGGGGGGCACTCCATAACTTTCGATATTCGGGGTCTATGAATTACAACATTGACACAATTCAATATTTGGGGCAAAAATGTCTTGCATTGACTTCACATGGAATGCAGTGTGACCCTGAAGTTGCGAATCATGAAATAAGTGTTTTGGTATTTTTTAAAAACTTAGAAAGATCAAGAATCTCAAATTGAGATCATTCAAAAACGTTGTAGTGGTCCCAGAAATAGATAACAATATTGGGGTCACCAAAACATTAGACTTTACATTAGACGCTAAAATTGATTTTCAAAGCAATCAGTTTTTACCTTACAAGATTTCTTGAAACAAACTGATTCCCATCATCTTCGGTGTCTGTGGAGTCGGCCGATTCTTCCAAAGTTGCCCAGTCTTCCTCATCCTCATTTTCCAGACTCAAGGCTTGACTGACATGAACTTCATCAAGCCCATTGTCATCCGAACCGCTATCCATTATATAACCTGAAAGGCTACTTGCATCCATGTCTTCAGGCATAACATCCGTGTTTGTAAGCTTGCAAGAAAATTGAGTAATGTCATTTAGTGTGTAATGTTACTTTGGTTTACAATCCTTAAGCAAAAAACCTCCAGGGGTCAGAAGTTGTGTGTGGAATGCACAGAAGTAACCAAGAGAAGGGTAACACTGAGTGTACTTTGACCAATGTCAAACAGAAATACAAAACGAGTTCTAAGGGTAAAGAAAGAAATACCTGCTCAATTTTTGCATACAATTCTGCCCACTTCTTCTTCAACTTGCTGACCTTTTTTTGCAGATATACTATTTTAGCTTTATAAAACTTGCAGTTCTCACAAGCAATATTGCTTTCGACTTGGCTATCCAATTCTTTATTATCATCTGCTTCTTCTACATCATCGCCAATGTCTGATGTCGTCGTTTCGATAGATTTCGGGGTTATAATAGCACTTCGAACAATCTGCAAAGAAAAAAAGTATAGACGATCAAAAAAACAACTCAGAACAAATGAGTTCTACGATGGACATTGGTCTGAAAGTGAAAGAACAACAAACCAGGAAGTAGGCCAGAGGGCCTAAATCTTCGCTCACCTGTCTTCGATCTCGATCTGACATTTCTTCCGATATCTTCGAAGCTTCGTTTGCTACATGAACCGTTGGCACTGCATCAGGCTTGAGAAAAGTCTTGACTCCGAGCTGTAAAGCTATGTCTCTTCGCATTGTGAAGGAAGATTCCTCAAAGTGACTCCCACACAAAATTGATGTCTTCGAAGGGACCCAGCCTGGTTGATAAGGCCGCACAAATTGGACCCATTTCTGATGTCTCACGTTGTCTTTTTCTTTATCGGGGAATAAGTGAACTGACACCCCATCAGTATATTGACTATTTCCACAGCTGACTAAGTTAGGGCCACCAGCAACACAGCGCTTTCCTCCTCGGCTCTGTTTCTCCACTCTACTCGCCATGTTGAAGTTGTCGTGATGAAGTTGGGATAGCGTGCCGCATTGTTCTTTGAAATTCGTGTTCTACTTCCTACGTCATCAGGCAGCTAGAAAAATTCGCACGCGATCTGCCAAAATCACCAACTTTGACGGGCCATAAAAAAATTCTACCCCACCGAATTGAAATCGGTTTTCAGTATTGTAATTAGCGCATAATTTCTCGGAATATGAACAAAACAGAAAAATCGAAAATTTCGTTGCAGTAGCACTTTAATGTTTTAGAGTCATTTTGAAAACTGAAACGACAGTAATCGCTGAATATTATGTCTTCTCATTGTCCACTTGCTCAAAGCATCAGCCCACTGTGAGCAATAGTGGTGATTTCTTGCAGATACGCAAGTTTTGCGCTTTCTTTTGTAATTATGAATATTGTATTTGTGCAAAATTTTCCTCACTAACGCTATAGAAGGATTTTTTTTAAATTTCGACATTTGACATCCGAATAAATAGTGTCAAGGTTGCACAGCCTATGCCTTCTTGCCAATAGACAAATGGTGTGTTGTCCTCTTTAGTCAATTTTTTAGGTGACCTGTCCTTGCACACTTCTTCACTGAGCCTGTAGAAATAAGTTTCTTATAAATTCTGGAGACCGTAGTGTGGCTGCAGCCAATTCCTTTGCCTACTTCAAAAAAGATAGCCCGCTTTGACATAAAAAACGAACACCAACTCTTTCTTTGTACGTCAATTCTCTAACTTTTCCCACTGTTTACTTTTTCAAATTTTTGAAAAAATTAACCCATATTTTGCTATTGATTGGTTTCTGAAATGGCATCAAAACATTTTTGGTAATTTTCCTGCCAAAATCACCACTCCAATTTAAATATGGTAGCCTTTTGAACTCGAAATTTTGCCTTGTGAAAAGCTGTTCAGCGTTGCAGCCATTTTGGATTAGGGTGGTGCAATAACTTTGTGAGGGGAGTGTAAAACAACAGGGTGCATTGTGCAGTAGCTTTTTTCCAATAAACCAATTGCACTTCGTCCTGAAAAAACAAATGTGTAGTCCTTGGTAGTGTCACTAAGGACTAGTACTTGATCACTTTCCAAAGCCTTTCTGCGGTCTTTCAATTACCTTCCCTGGCATCTGGCAATAGAGGAGTTTGAGGTTCCCTGGCATCACTTCAACAATTTATTCTATAGAATCTTCAACATCTAACGACTGTTTAATCAAGTCCACTCTATCGGTACTCTGGCACTGCTGAAAAGTTATTTCATTGCCAAATTCTGAAAGTGACTTTCCAGAAAACTCTTGTCAACCACACTTCTGAGACATCTTGGGCAACCATGAAACATGCACATTGCATTGTCACTATTGCAAACCATGTTTATCAGATCCTTGTATGTCAGTCCAGTTTTAGTAGCATTAGGAAGCTGCTATGCCATAACTACTTTAAAAAAGTATCTAACAGAAGCAAGCATTTAACTATACGCGTTTCAACCAAACGTTGGCAGAAGAATCGCAGGAATCGAAAAGTAGGAGGACCAAGATTCCTTTACCTGAGGATGGGGCTTTGCATCGACTTTGCGTTTCCAAGAAAAGATTGGGATTTGGCCTGGATGGACACGGAACTGGTGGGCGATCACCAGCTGCAAAATGGAAGCATGGGGTAAGTGGGAAGACCAATGGCACCATCAATTTTCCGTCATGGGACACCGACAAGTTTGTAGATCTTTTTACTCCATTTATAAGTATTTATATTCAAATAGTTTTTTCTGTAATTTTGGACAGGTCACGTTGCATTGAATTACCTCAGCATAAAGGCTAATGTCAAAAAAACAGCATTCAATTTCAACTCAGGCATAAAAAATTCAGCTGTAGCGAGGAGTGATCACATATTCTGCATCCGAGTATTTAGTACCAAACATTTGATATGTAATGTATAGTTGATTGCACAAATAATTTGGTTTCTTCTATGGAAAGAGGAGGACTTCTGAGAAAAAGAAGCCAACAACAATAATTGTAGAGTTTTTAGTTGTTCCGATGGTTTGACTATGTGAACAAGCTGTAATGGAACTATTATCGAATTTTGATGTTCAGAAATGACCATTTTAGTGGTTTTTGTGTATCTGGACGTGTAGAAAGCTCAGCAAAATATTTTGTAGATTGCAGTGTTCTCCGATTACCAGCTACGTCCAATGGTGCAGTGGAACATTGCAATACCCAGTAACTGGTACGTCAATTCCACTCCTGGAGGTTGTTATTGGCATGTTTCCAAGCAGGTATGTTGGTTTGGATTGTATTATAAGAAACAAAATTTTTCCAAAAATTTCCGTGTGAAATTTAATGTCAAATTTGTATTGTTTTGATTTTAATTGCTATAAAATAAGTATAATTTGGCCTCTCTATTTTGTTTTTGAATACATAACATCTTATTTCATAACATTCTATAAAATGCAATACAGCAGTTACCGCAACTTTGATGAAACTGATGCTACACACTCATTTTACCAAAATTATGCATGCTCCTGATAAACCTGTCTTATATAAAAAACATGTTAATGCAACACGTATTTCCATCCCCTCTTACTTGTTTTTAAAAACTAATTGTGGCATTGCTCAAAGAGTACCATCTTCCTTTTAGGTTATTGCAATATCCATATTACCAAGGCTTGATGACTTCCAAAGCAGGCTTGAAATTTAAAATAAAATGATGGAGACATATAGTGTATGGTTTTTGAATGCAACACCCAATTTCCTAATGAATGACAAAAGATTGTGGACCCGTTGGGATGGTGTACACATTAGTGAAGATCAAGGGTTGGAGATTCTGAAGTCGTTTATTGGAAAGGAAGTGAGAGATGCACTTCAGCCAAAAAATGAAGATTCTGTTGAATCAACACCAAAGAAGAAAGCGGCCCAGCAGTGTCCAAAATTTATTTGGCGCAAGCTTAAGAACCAACGTCCTCTAGGTATGTTTTGGTATATTTCTAATAATGGTTATTTCGTATTTGATATAGTATAGAAACTCGTCTTATATTAGTAATATGCAACACAACATATATACAAGCATTTTCCTTGGTATAATGATTTCCAATATGCATTTTGAAAAAAACCGTCTTGTGAATAAGCATGTCTTTGATACTATTTACTCGTAAAACATTTATGAATATAGGCCACAATGTCAAATGCAAGAAGGTGACTGTTCAAAGTCAAAAGCAGGAAGTTGAATGTATCAAGTATGTTTCCCTTTGGTTTTTTGCTAATCTTGCTGATCCAAAAAGTTTTGGAATACCAACGTCAAATTTCAAAGGCAACTTCTTAATACCAATTTCTTAACATTTTTTGCTAAAAAATTACGTCCACACAGCACCAAATTGTTCTAGATGTAACATATCTTGTAACTATGGCAGGCCTTTTTGTCCAATTTCAATGCACATGTTTTGTTTATACATGTATATCTGTATATTGCTATGGAAGTAAAAAGTGTTAAGATAGCTCCTTTTTTCAGGAAGAGAGATGTGCAAAATGTCCAATTAAACCGACTTCAAGTCACGAGAAGCAATGTTTAAAAGGGCTAATTCTGGCAATTGCTAGACTGTCCTTGATTCTTGGGCAATGGGTGATCAAGCCTCCACACTTTAGCGGTATCTACAGGCAAGCGAAAGTAAGGTAAGTGCGAGTGAACAATTTTAACTACTCATTTTATGACCGTATAACCATTGCAATATGGTAATTCTTATATAAAACCTTGAACTCTTGTAAATAACATATGTCATTCAGCTGTTTCTTCTTAGGGTCAACAAGACGACTTGATTAAAATACTGAATAAACAAGTAATTGCAACAAATGAAATAATGTTTTGTCTAAATATGGACATGTCCTTTCTTGGACCTTCTAAAATGTCACTGAGTACTCATCACAAGATCACTGAGTATATTTCTTTCTAGGGCTGCAAAAATTGAAAACTGAAAGCGAAAAGGAAAGTGAAGGCAACTAGCAACGGTGCGGATATCTTCTGATATGCAAATTGAAACGTTCTCTTTTCACTATACATAAATATCATTAACATATATAATATAATGCAGGGGGAGGCAGTGAAGGCAAAAAGAAGGCAGTTACCATTCCGCGTTTTTAATTACATTTCCTCTTCTTTAGGAGCTGTCTAGTTTCCATACTGCTCAACCATATGACGTAATCAGTTTACCCTAAACCTAACCCTTACCCTAACCCTTTACTTGAAATAATTGATCATACTAATTTATGACTATTAATCATGCTTATTTATGACTATCAGGTTGAGCAGTATGGAAACTAGACAATTCGTTTTTTATTGGTTCTACTTCACCTTATATGAAATATGTTTAAGGGGCTCATTATTGGTGTTGCAACTTTGATGTATAATTAAAAGAATAAGTCTTGAAATTGGATAAATGATTTTAGAGGGACTGAAGCTCTTCTAGCCCCTATCTCTCCTACGTTTATGACAATAACTTCTTTTTGATATGACAGATCTCAGAAATTTAAACCAGGAAAAAGTCAGCATGCAACCTCCAATCAGGCGCCAGAAAAAAGGTAACGTACCATGAATTCTCTTTTAATCCCCTCTCTCTCAAGCCCCCCTTCTTTAAAATTTTTACTAATGCTGGAATAAGTAGACTTTACAAAAACCAGAGATTTTCATTTAATTCATTGGTCGCTCAATACCTACCATTAAATCAAAAGTTGCACCATGTCTCTTCACCTCACGACAGATTCGAAGACAAAGATTTAATGTGAAAGCCTTTTGCAAAAATTACAGGCCGCTGGTACACCGAGGGATGAAGACGACCATTTCGAATGCTTGATTTCAAAAAAGACAATTTAGAATTTATAATTAATGACGGCAACAATGACAATGTTATTGTTGTAGAAGGCTGATTCGATTTTTTTATTTCTCAAATAACAGAAAATTATTTTAACATAAATAATTTAAGTGCTTGAAAGTGCTGAAAACAATAAGCTCCAATGTAGTAGAGGATACAGTAATTTTAGGTATGTTATTTTGCTAGGTTAAAAGATAAATGGTTGTCAATCGGAAAAGAGATGGGCCCTGGATTCCGAACGACAAGCCAGTCGCAGAGATTACAATCTTCCCATTTTCTTATGCTGAGGCAGTCAAGGCAAAGAAGAAGCAGCCATCATGTCTGATATTCGTCACCGTGCCAACAGTTGGAATCAACTCAAGTGAAAAAGCGTCAACCAAGATAGAGAAAACAGAGACAGGTGGAGATTTGAGTAGCCCTTCAAGTAAAGGTTGCCGTAATTAACAAAGAGCCAGAAGACCCCTTACTTTTCCCTGGTGCAGACCCCTGCCTGCTTATCAGATATCTCAGGCACTTAGAAGGAGGCCAATAGTTGGTTTTAGCAACAAGAGAGCTGTAGTTAGGGACATAGCAGGTTATAGTAAAGTAGATTCAAATAAACAAAGCAACATATACCCAGATTTGCGATCCTCAGCTCAAGTGCATAATGCGGCTGCCAGCCAAAATGCTATTAAGTACTATAGCCGCATGGATTGTAGTGGTGATGTAAATTTTCCCATCCATGCTCCTTACCCATCTTACTTTGACAAATGGAACATTTATTTTTGATAATTTTCAATTCGCATCTAAGGTTGTAGGTAGGGCAGTAGATTTTTGCACCTGTTTTTCAAGGCATCATACATCAAACATCACACATTGGGTTTGGGTCTTGCACGCAACCAAAGGCTAGGTTTCGCACCCCACAGGCCATCATTATTGAGAAACTTGGAGACATAATGCTCTCATTATCAGTAGATCCTGGTAGAAAATAGCTGTTATCTATTACGGTCGACTTCAAGGGAAACAACATAAAGGCACAAATCTTTTGAAATATACCTACTACTGCAATGAGCAGAAAAAAAACAGGTACCTACTATCATCGCCTGGTCAGAACCAAACAGACGATACTTCTCGTAAAAATCTAGCACTTGAAAAAGTGGATGATAGTATTGAGGTAAATAGCAATTAAATAAATTCCATAAATAGTGAAATTGTGACTGAAGGTGATTTTGCAATGTATGAGCCTGACGTTTCTAATGTGGAGCTTAGCAAGGGTTTGGCTACCCAATTCCCGACTGCTGACAATGGAACAAAAATGATTTGGTTACCTTAGCAGACTCTGTGAACGATGACCAAGAATTAGCAAACTATGAGGGTGATTAGATTCGAGAAATTATACAACCTGAATAGTCGGGTGCAAACCAATATCGTCAGAAAGAAATCAGTGACATGAAATCTGAAGCAGGATCAACCACCAATAATGAAGCAAATAGAACATCGGAAATTACTTTCACTGTAGACTTTGAAGCAAGGTATGTTGGTATAATGTTTTCCGAAGTAGCTAAGTGCATGCATAGATTTCGTTCTCTTGGTGAAACAATGGTCTAGATACCTGCGATGTTGCAGAGAAACAAATTGTAATAGTGCTAGTTTGGATTTCGTTTGTTTTGCATCCTGTAACCTTAGTAATTTTGTCACCATTCGCACATTCAATTGTTTATAATTCCTTTTGTTTTCTAATTGCACCTTTAGATTCATTAACTATTTCTTTTGGGATTTTTAGTATCATTATTCAGTTTATGTAATTAATCTTGGGAGTAATATATTTTGTATTCACTATTATTATGTAAATTTACGTAGCTATGTAGCATTACAATAAGTTTTTGTTTAGTTATATTTTGGACATGTTACATTTAGAGTAAGTTTTTCAGTTAGGAATTGGAGTTGGAGTTGGAGTTGAAGTTGGAAATGGGATTCGGTTAAGAGCGGTAGGGTTAAGTCTTGATATTTTGTATATTTAGGTTCTTGACGTTTTACTTATGTGGCAAGATGCTTGTAAAAGATCTTGTCGGCATAAATTATGGATTTATAGGATACGTATAGCTATTTAAGACATCGCGTGTGACAACATATTTGATAGGAAAGTGCTTGAGAAAGACTGTGCCTGACATTAAGAGAACGAATCTTCGTTACGGGACAACCGTAGAGAAACATTATATTTACAAAACCTTTTATCGCGGAAAGATCGTTTGATCTGAAGAAAGACGTTTCAACATTATCATTGTTTCTATTTGTTTCTTTTCTCATTGATGGAAGGATCATTTAGTCTCGACGATAACAATAGGGTGGATACATTCGTTTTGACAAAAATAACCCTATTACAAAATCTTCGTCCCGAATTCCTCCATTTTCTTCAGAACATTTAGAAAGTAATGGGAGTGCAAATATGAATCTAAGGACCGATACATTAGAGGAAGGTTTCATACTTGTGAATGAAGATAAGATCATCCTCAGTGATGTAAAGAAAATAATTTCATCTGATGAGGCCATTTACAGCTCTGATTTGATGGAAGGCTTAGGGAGAACAAAGGTAAGGAGGGGTATAACGGCTTCTGCCATTTTATCAAAAGTTTCTGTGCCAGTACCTCGTTAGTGGCAGCTAATGTCACCGGGCAAAATTTAAATAGTTTCGGTATGCCAACTAGATATAGATATAGTGCCCATATCTTTGCTGGGATACTTAGTAGACATAGCCCATATTGTTCCTGGCATGTTTATGAAAACTATTTCAGGAAACCCGGGTCCCATAAGAAAGGATGTGTTTATTTTCATGCAAGAGCAAAATGTACCATGGAGGAATGCCCACATAACGCTAACTTAACTCTATCTAGTCCTCAGCGTGTCAGAATGCAAATATCTTTTGACAGCGATGTCATTCATAAGCATGGAAACATAACTGTAAAAACATTTGTGGGAAAGTTGGGGTCAATCTAGCTAAATCTAGATAGGGTCTTTTTGTCGAAAATTAATTTTTCCTCCATCTAAAAATTACAGGGACGATTGGAGCGCCTTAGATGACATCTCCTTTTTAGCGGGAAATATGTCAGGAGTTGGTACTAGTAGCAGGCCATACCAAAAGATTGCTTCACTGACCAGGCAGGCTGCCAACAGTTGCGAGACTTTGCAGGCAAACATTTTATTTCTGCAAGAATTGCTTAGAATGAGGCAGAATCAATCAAACTCAAATGGACATTTAGAACTGAGTTACATTCAAAAACCAATAATAAACCCCAGACATTTGCAAATTGCGCTAATTTATCAAATCATGGCAATGTTGTACCATGAAAATGTTCAAAACGATGTGTTTTAACGAGCTCAGTGACAAATCAAGATAGAACTTTGTCAAAATTTTTTTACTTTATTGTTGTGATTCAGCATACTTACTCAAAAGCACCACCACTTCCTAGTGCTGATTTCGCAAAAGCACCACCACTTCCTATTGCTGAATTTATAACCAATAAGTACGATCAGTTTGCTACTGAAGAGTTTCTTAGAATGATTCATGAAAAAGAATCCCTAGAATGGTTATGACTGACTTTAGCTGGGCTATAATACATGCTTGCCCAAAGGTATTCTGTAACGAGACTTGACGAGTTATTTAAATAGGTCTTACCCTATAGTTATTGGTGAAGCAGCTGAAGAAGAATTATCAAAAACTCGTCTTTGTGTCGAAAAAGTTTTGTAAGAAGTTTAACTGTGAAAGCCAGGTACATTTTGCTATGCGCCTGTTTGGTCGTTTATTGAATTGCCATTCTTTGACTGACAGGATTTCTTTAGCAAAAAGCACAAAAATAGTAATAACATTGGTTGCCACTCCAGCCATAAAAAAGGCTTTGCAACATATTGAAGTAAGTGTAAACACTTTTGAAGAAATTTTAGAGGAAGATACATTAACTGAAGATGGTGACAAAGAGATCTGTCAAGAATATATTGAAGACCACGATAACCATTGAGAAGGGGATATAGATGAAGCCGATAAAACGAGATCTAGGTTCCACAAAATTTGGAGTCAAGAACTTGATAGCGACGAGAACTCATAGGGGAGAGAATTGGAGCAGGAAAATACTGGCAAAAAACACATACAAAAAAGGCAACAAATGAACCTATAGAAAGGGACGTTGAAGACAATATTAACGTTGACGACTTCACGGGCAGAAACAGGTGTTACATGCCAGATTACTACAAGTGGATGCGAGCTAAGCTGCTATACATTGGGTGACCAGAGTCGATATAGTGAATAATATATGGATCCTGAAACAAGCAATGGTCCAAAAACCTTCCTCGGCATTGACACAACTAATGCATATGCTAAGCATTTCTTCAACATGTAAAAGATTGATAAGGGAGATTTGAAAATGCCTATGCACAAGTTCATCAAAAAATGTTGGGAAGATCAGAGAGGCTTGAGAAGACAGTTCTGAATGAATTGCTTGTAGAAATGAATACTGAAGCTAAGCAGCATACAAAGAAAAGTGTAAAAGACCAGAATACAGAAAAAAGGGAGCAAGAAGAAGCTGGAGAAAAACTTAATAAATTGGGTAAAGAAGCTTCACTATCTAGTAGTGAAGAAGATGATAACATAGAAATTCATACTCTTGAAGAGAGTTGGTCTAAAAAGGCAAATTCAAACGGTAAAAATAAACGCCAATTCAGGTAGCTATCAACAACCCCCTAAACATTCTGTTCATTTTGCAGCAAAAAAGGCGGAGAAGGATGTGATGGGAAGAAAAAGCAAAGGATAAGAGTCTTGTACTCTTATCGCAGTGATTAACTTTTTCTCACTATTTCTTTCCCAAGTTCAACAAGAGTAATCTTCCAGTTTTCTGGCTGCCTCCATATTTCTCCACTCAACTCTGGCACAGACTGTTGGGATTATTGGCTCCAACAGTATACTATCCTTCCAAATTTGATTGAAATCGAAATTGGTTAAGGGCATCTGAAAGTCATTTAACATTAACTTAACGACAACTGGATCTAAAGTTGGCCGTTGCATCACTGTAATCATAGGCATATAATGCTGGAAAATTTTTCGGTATAGATTTAGCAGAAATATAAAGTCAATCTCTTGTATTTGATTCCATAAGACTCTTAACAAACTGTGAGTTTTGCCTTTTTCTTTCCTGTCATTGTCGATTTCGAATAAAACTGTTCCAAAGGTTTTGTAGCAATTGTCAATTGATCAAATTGCCGAGTCGCATGATAACCAACAAGTGTCCCCAGGCTTAGGCAGGTTATGGCAAAGATGATTTAGGACTGCTTCGGAAGAATATTACAAGATGATTAGTTGTTCCAAAAAATTTCCCTATGCGAGGAATTTTGTTTGCTGACCTTGGTGTACATAAAAACATGGGCGACACAATGGTTGTAGTAAGCCCCTGGAAAAAGCTCAAGCATCTGAGCTTTAACTCCATTAAGGTGTCCACTCATTGCAGGTTCTCCATTGTATGGCTGTCCAATTAGCTCGTCTCACTGCTTTCAGGCGTTACTTCAAATTTTGAAAGTGTACTTAGCAGAATCTTTGTTAGACCCTCTTCCGACCAACTTCTGAGGAATCAATTAGACCTAGCAAATGCTCTTCCACCTTTCCTCCATGTAAAAGACACTGCTGACAGCTCTGCGTTGTTGCAATCACTGCTATCGCCCATCATCACTGGTATATACTTCAAATGGCTAATTCTATGTCGAATTTCACGGTAAACATCTTCAGCTATACAGTCTATTAGCTCGTTTTGAGGATCATGAGATGTGTAGGTAACACGTTCTTTATCCAAGAAAGATCGCAGTTCCTGGCTATAAAATGATAAAAGATCCATGAGCTCTATGAAATTACCTCTGTTTGATAAGGTAGCAAACTCATAATGACCTCGGAAACGAGATTCTTAGCAATTGTAACAATTTTTCTGATAGTTTCAGACACAGAATTCATCAATTTTGACAAAATATCGGCAACGCAAAGTTCAAGTCTCGGAATTGTCGAATCTTTGAGGGGTGCCACTCTAATCTTAGCTGCAATCAGCAACGAATTAATGCCATTATTTGTCTTAAAAACGGCATAAACACAGGCTCATCAAGCTTTGTTTGAAGCGTCACAAAAACCATGAAGGTCACAATTCTCAACATCTGCTTTTACAAAACAATTGAGATCAATTACAATAGATTTAGATTCTTCAATATTGTTCAGCCATTTTTTCCAAATAGTTTCATGTTCTTTACTCAAAGGCTCATCTCAATGAAGTTTCAAATGGCTTAGTTCTTGCAACAATAATTTGGCTGTAAAATCACTGGTGAAGCAAGTGCACGGGGATCATATAAAGATGCAGTTACCTTTAAAACATTTCTTTTAGTTGACAACAATGACTTTCCAACATCTGCAGTTGAATTAATTTTTCTTTCAATTTCATCTGTTTTCTTTATTCCAAATAACTCCCAACACTTTATGCTCTTTCTCCTTAATAACTTCACCATAATTACTCAGGCACAAATTTGCATACGATTCAACGTCAACATCAACAACAACTTGCATTTAAAGGAATGCAAACCCCAAAATCCCACCCAAAAAAGGATTCAAAACCGAATAAATCTAATATAAATATTCTCTCCTGTTGCTAGAAGGCCTTTAAGAGTACCTTCCAAGCATACCTAGTTATAAAAAACAGTATGCTTAAAGTACGGCCAATTTGCTTATTTTTGTGGGTTTTGCCTCCTAGCCCACACCCCCACATGAAAAATGAATTTCTGCTTCTAAATATACATAAAATGATGTTGGCTTTTTCTATGCAATACTAGAAGTACCTTCTGTTTCAATATTTCTGCAGCCCTTCTCCCATAAACTTTATCCGATAGGCCCCTTTAAAATGAAAACTGAAATTAATTCAATAGCATGATTCAATTGGCGGGGAAGGCGGGCATTGGAAACAAGGCTGATCTCTGAGAATGTCATAGATACAAGACGCCAATAATTCGCCAAAAGAGAGAGTTTTAGTTTATATTAATATAAAAGGCGCTCCGTTCAAAAAATTTCACGGACACCCAAAAAAGTAATCTGCCAAAACTGCTCCCAAAAAATAAACCCCATTTGGGTGTAGTTTTGGCCAGAAAAATTAAATGGCCGGCCTAACGTGGGATGAAAAATTATGACCGTGAAAGTTTTTTGTGTAACCATGTCAGCGTTTTTCAAAAACCTGATCTAGACTTGAACAATCAACTTGTCAAAATTTCTTGAAATACGCCCCCTGGGGAAAAAGATATTGTTCTCATTATAAAATAAAAGCTTGCAACTTGGTATTACAGCAAAGCATCATATCAACCGAAAAATTTCATTACAGAAAACAACATACAACAACAAAACAACTCCTAGCTGACTCAAATAATGTTAGTTATACGGACAGGGAAGGGACATAAGTCCCTTTTAAACTTATCTCATGCCCTTTTTTAGTTTAGTTACATTGAAAGTAAAGCCAAAGTTAAACATTTTATCGACAATATATTGTTATTTCAGTAATTAGAGTCCATTAATAATCGACCAAAACTGTCATCCTTCTATCCCTCTGTGATCTTCTGTGGCCTGCTGGGATGGCTGGTCTTTCATTACCTTTGCCATCTTTTATATTATTTTGCAAAATTGCTTTGCTGGTGCCTTTTCTGTTTTTTTTCCTGGATGTGCATCATTAATATTTTCAAGAAATTCAGAAAGCTTTTTTATGTCATTTTCATCATCTGCTACGAAGAGATAAATTTTCAAAATTTTGTTAGAAAAGAGGAACTCGCAGTGCTGATTGGACTGTGAAAACAAAACGTTACTGTCAGTTTTCTCATACATGCGTGCTAAAAGGTGGAGCTTCGGAAACTTTGCCATTCCAGCTAAACTAAACGGTTTCTGTTACTCAGTGGTTGAATTGACGCGACTGTGCAACTTTAGATGTCACTCTTTTCAGTCTATCTATAAACAAGTCATCAGGATTTTATTAAGCATGTTAAAAATTGTCAACTTGCGCACCTCTCCTACTGCTGGAAATGGGAATTGTGAGTTTCCTTGGTTCTACACTGGACTAACTCACTGGGCTGTAATAGTTTTTTTCCAGATTCTAATATTCCCTTTCTGTGTATTCAGCGAACACTCTTAGCTTATTCCCAAGGTCCCTGTACGATTTTTTCCATCAATTCTTTATCTTGTAGACCAGGCTCAAAAATCAAATTCTCATCAGCGTCTTCACACATGAAATTTAGAATCTCCTTTTCTGTTAAAGAGTCATCGCTGTGAGGTTAAAAAAACCAGCTTCTAACGGTGTCATCCGGACTATCAATGTTCGTTCAATGTTTTTCTTTGATGGTAGGGAAAAGGAAAAAGTCACAAGGTGCCAAGTCAACTGTCAGTGCTGCAGTGTGAGCTGATTCGTTGTCATGTTGCCATAGGATCTTGCGCAAACCAGTTTTCGAACGTTTTTCTAGACATGCATCTAGCACTTTCGTTATGAACTGGTTTACATACCAATCCATGTTAACTGTGCGGTGATCATCAAGAAGAATTGTTGCCACATGGCCCGTTTTTCCAAAAAAAGAAGCGACCATCTATTTGCCAACGCTTCTGGAGCGCTTGAATTTTTGTGGTGGCTGCTCCCCGGAAAGATCCAGACTGACGACTGGCGTTTCGTTTCTTGGTTAAATTGGTAAATCCAACTTTCATCACCCGTGACGATGTCACACACATGTTTGGAGCAATCATAATATATCATTGCGCGAAAATCATGTCTTTCAAGCTCCATTTCGAAAATGAAATTTACAGTGAGAGTCCCCTCTTTAAAAAGTTTGTTTAAAGATATCTTTTGGTGCAAAAAGACAAGAGTTTGCAAACAACGCTTATAAATGTGTAGGTTTAAAAAAACCTGTAACGTTGGATTTGTAACTTTATAACTTTATAAAGTTGGATTTGTGCGAATTTTGAAAATCTCAATAATTTCGGAGTGACCCTCGTAACCTTGACCACTTTCATGCGATCTTTGCGACCTATATCTTCCTGTTGACGAAAAAAAGGTGTAGATAGTTCGATTGTAAATATTGTCTAGTAGTACTTAAATTTTTAAATATGCCTCTAGATTTTTCAGACATGATTCTATGAAATTTTTCTCACCTGGTAGCAAAAGAAAGCGTAACTAAACAACAATATCTGATTTTGTTTCAGGATAGTGTCCCTCAGTCATCAACATCTGGTGCCAGTCAAAAAAAAATTGGTGAAACACCTTGCATCAATCTTCAGCCAGAGATGGATGGCTTCCGTTTTATACATATAAATTTTATTGAAGAATTGCTTGACTTTG
The DNA here is from genome assembly GCF_057945365.1 of Rhopilema esculentum. Lineage (NCBI taxonomy): Eukaryota > Metazoa > Cnidaria > Scyphozoa > Rhizostomeae > Rhizostomatidae > Rhopilema > Rhopilema esculentum. The sequence goes on along the minus strand of NC_142834.1, from coordinate 1,265,587 downwards.
TTGTCTGTTCAAAATGTAAGGCTGGCAAGCTAGTTATGAAAGAAGACACTTCAAAAAAGATGGGACTAGCATCCTTCTTCACTTTCGAGTGTAGAACGTGTGCCGCTGGCTGCGAAATGCTCACCTCTCCACGTTGTGAAGGTTCAAGGGCCTATGAAATCAACTACAGAATGGTACTTGGGCTCCTTGAAATTGGTGCAGGGAAATCTTCCTTAGAAAGGCTTTGCTCAATTTTGAACATGCCAAAAGCAATGTCTGATGATTCCTTCAGTGATAGTGTAACTAAAATAAAAAGTGCACTAGAACTGGAAGCATCATTTAGCATGAAAAAAGCAGCCAAGGAAAAGTATCATGCAATTGGAATCCCAGAGGATCAAGTTGCAGAATGCAAGGCCATTTTGATGGAACATGGCCCAAACGGGGATACTCCTCCCTGCAAGCAGCAGTAACAACAATTTCTGCTGTTACTGGAAAGTGCCTGGATTATTAGGCCCTAAACAAGGTTTGTTTTGGCTGTTCAAGATGGAAAAAGAAATCAGGTGGTCCTGCAAAAGACAATTGGAAGGCCAATCATAAATGCAAAATTAATTTTGTTTGCTCTGCTCCTGCATTGGAACCTGAGGGGGTGAGCCGTATATTTGTCTGCTCAGTAGAAACAAGGAAGCTCCAGTATACTGGCTATATAAGGGATGGAGATTCGGAGTCATTTTCCTCTATAAAAGCCAGTAAGCCTTATGTAAAAATTGAATGTGTAGGGCATGTTCAAAAGCGAAAAGGAACTGCCCCTTCAGAAAGCTGAAATTGCAGAAATGCAAAGCAAAATTAGCAGACAGCAAATCAACTGGAGGAGTTGGCAGACTTACAGCTGTAAGAATAGATAAGCTGCAGACACACTATTGGCTTGCCACACGCTGCCATAAAAACAATAATAAAGCCATGAAGAATAAGATACTGGCAGTCTTATGCATCAACAGATGAGAACCCACCGAATCAAAACTGTTACATGGGTCAGGGCACTTGGTGCAAATACAACAAGGCCATGTTACAGAAGAAACAATTCAACCACAATTCCGAATTCAACAATTCAACAACAATTCCGAATAAAAATCTCTTTTTTATGACAAACAGAGCTACTAGCTGTTCAAGATAATGCTTTACAAATACTGCTTTCATAGTGATTTAACTGGTGGCTATTAATTTCATATGGTCAAAAATTTATATTTACATGTCTTTCTTTAGCCAACAAACATGATGGCAGCAGTTAAATTGTACTGGTGTGGGGTTCTCAGAGTAACCACCCTGTTGCCTAACTGCACCAAAAAATTCTGGTCAAATTCTTGCGATCATAGAATAAATTTGACTTAAAAGAAACTTTCTCTATAAAAAGAAAACAAACCTTTGCTTCTGGTAATAATCTTTGCACTCTTTGCTTCAAAACAAAAACTTGTCAGAAAAACCCACCTCTAAGGCAAACTTTGGAACAGGGTTGGTCAAAGTCTTGTTTGATGGCAAATCTAGCAATTTGGCAAGGAACCTGTAGGCATGACTGTTGAGGATGACCAATCAGTGGCTCTGGCTTATTGAGAATGTCACCAACGGAGTCAATCAGGTGCTCACGTTTTTGATTGGCTTATTTCGATTCAAAACTGAGTATATTTATTTCCTAACGAAGAGTTGTTGATCTATGTTCTGACGTTTTCAACTCGGAATAGTGTCAGACAAAATGCTTTGTTTGCTTTTGTCAAGTGATTTTCAAATGAAACTTTATTAAGACATTGTTAATACTTTGTAAGTCCTATCGCTGTGAAAATCTTTAAATTTTTCAAAAGTTGTTTTAAGAATACATGTAAATACTACAAAGGCATCACCAAAGCTCTTAATGCTTCCAAATTTTCCTTTGTATTTTACAGTTGTGTCTGTGAATTCTTTGGGTTTCACTTAAATCAGAAGCAATTTAATCTCATTGATCCTGATACAAGGATAACCTGTTCATGACTTTGGATGATTACATACTAAAAGTAAAGGAAAAAGCTTAGGTTTATGAGGGTAGGTGGCAATCATAGGCTTTACTCCTTTTGCACATTGTAAAAAAACCAAGATGATTTATTATTCTTTCAGATCCACAGATATTGCTAAGAAAAAGCTTGAAATGTTAAGAGAGGAAAATAACAACAAAATCTCATTAAAGTTAGCCTTTGGTATGCAACAAAATAAGATAATTTTCAGCTGTGCTCCCAAGGCTATGAACAACCTTGTTGTCGGTTCCCGATGCTAAGCAATCAATTAGGACTTTGTTAGGCATACCATAGTTCTGATTCAACTCTTGTGATGAGGCTCCAAAAGATGATTTTCTTCTCTTTTGTGAGCCTGGGTAGATATAAAGTTTCATATTTATAACTGTAATGTTATCTATTGACTGTAGATTCTGAACTGTAGGGTGAATTGCCAAAGACATCATCAAATACGTCTCTGATTTGCATTGTGCCAGCATGAAATCTATATCAAGATAAAATAGTAAAAAAAAGCTTTCTTTCTGCAGGCAACTTTCTTTTACATCCAATTGGTGGGGGTGGATTCGGCAAATCAAAGATAGTGGGAATTGTTTCTTTTAGAAGGTGGGTACGAATATTCTTAAATTTTGGCAAGAATTCTGGTTTGAAATGCTTTTAAGCAAATAAAAAAATTTCTGCTCAGATAAGATGGCTTTTTACCCATCAAATACAATCTTCTGCAACTCTGCAACCATTTCTTACACCTAATAAATAAAATAAAATCAGGATTTGCTTTCATATGTCTACAAATTTCGCAGCTATTTTTTAAGGGGATGTAGGTTTTCAGTTAGTTAGAATGCCACCTTTTCTTTGGTCAATCAAAACGCAACCTTGCTATTTCTTTTTTTAATGCTACAATTGTATTTCATTGTAGAAAAATTTGTTCAATAAGGAGTGATTTATCATAAATATATAACCTTGGGACATACTGAAAACATTTCTTGGCTTACATACAAGTTACTGAGCTGGAATCTAATTTATTTACTGCGAGTTATAAAAAAAATAGTGAAACCTAAGTTCTGGATTTGAGATCCTGACATAATTGTCTTCCACACTCAATGAGTGAAAGTTTAAAAACAGCAAGGAAAAAATTTCTGGCTAGTTGGCCTCATTCGCATGTTCCCCATACCAGTGCATTGGCATGAAAAAAAGGTGTTGCCTCTTGAATAAGTAGAATTTCCCTTGGTGGAGGGCCTTTCTCTATTCTGTATCAATGTCTTATCCTGCAGTTTCTCTATAGAAACGAAAAGAAATAATAAGCTGCAGCTGGTTGCACTCACAAAGCATGAGAACCATAACCTAAAACCCACCATGTGAAATAAAATGCTGTAAAAGGAACAGCTTAGATCCTGCCTAGTATCATTTGGTATATATGTTTAAATGTGGGAAGAGGCGAAATACAGATCCACATTGACAAATTCAAATTTTGCTAGTACCTAAAGATGCACAGAAAAAGCAAGAATGGCTGCAGCCTTTTTGTTATTTTTTGTGAGATACCTTGCCAAAGCAGCAACATCAGGAATAACAGCTGATAAAACTGACTGCTTACTGCTAGATTTCCTAGTAATTCTAAAAATGACTGTAACAAAAGGAGCACTTTGATTGCAAGCGACCACTCTTTGGCATTTTCTTCTGCAAAAAGCTTTATTTTGGCCTTTAAAATGTCCAGCAGCTGTAGCAAAAAAAATACTGTTCCAACACATTTTGCATTCTGCACAAGCAGGAATGGTTATTTTGATGCATTTTCAATTGGTATCTTCTTGAATGTAGTGCATGCCTTGCTAGAATGATTGAAATGCGTCCAAATCTTTCTTGCTTTAGCACAAATATCATTCACTGAACTCGGATTGAGTATTGAACATTCTTTATATTATTATAGTTGATGTATGAAACAGTGAGTTCTGTCAAGCTCTGAGAGACATACTCGAAGTGTTTTATTTGAAGCATTCACTGAACATGATATTGACTTGAATTAAATTAACCTGGCTAATGGAAAAAGCCTTTGCAGCTGAAATCTTTATCAAACCAGTGCCCAGTTAACCATATGAATAACTCATTGGACTTGCTATGAGCTTTCGGTGCAGTAGAACAACCATTCTTGTGAAAGGATACTTTTTAAATTCATCAGGCATTAAAAGTTTCAATATGTTTTATAGCAGGAAAAGAATAAAGAAGAGACAGTTCATGGTATAAAAATTCGATCTAGGTACAGAATATTGTTAATGAATGGAATTTTAGATGCATGGAATTCTTTATGCATGAGATGTCAAATCTGCCTGCAAGATTATTCAAAACAAACCAACTTTTAGACTCATTAAAACAAATATTATTCTTCAAAATATGATAGCTTTCTTTTAGGACCTGGTTTGTAGATGATTCTTGCCACTCTGGTCTTTGTTTGGATTTACCATGAGACTTTGAGCCACGCCAGTAAAAAATATACTGCAACTTTGGTTCCAGATACTCGTAAACAGAACTAAAAGCAGAATATTTCGGAAAACCAGTATAAGATTTTATTGCATGATCATCATTTCGTTAGTTATCAAGAGAAAATATGGGTTGTATGAAACAGCCAGTTAGGTATTTAACTTGGATACCTAAAGAAAAAAATTTTCAAATGTTTTTTGGGGGTTAACATTCTCTCTCTGTTGATTACTTCCTCTGTTGATAACTCACTCTGATGAGCTTCAACGGAGGAACTGCAACATGATGCAGGAAGTATGATTGATTAGTAGACAAGAGAATAAAAAAATGCCTAAAAATATCCTCATTAACTTGTTTTTAACATTTAAAATCATTGTGATTTTCAAGTTTGCATGCTTTTTTAGTTCGATAATATCATTTTTTGTAATAATACCCTCCTTTTTTAAACCTTCTCTCTGTGTAGCCCTGTTGTGAAGAATGCCTGATTATCCATATGTACTCATTATTGGGACCCAGGCTCTCAAATCATGTGTTTTCTATGTGGTTTGATCAGTCAGTAATATCGTTTACACAGAACATAACAGTAAGAATTTGTGTATTATATTTGTTGTCAAAATGGATACTTAAAGATACAGTTGTTTTGTATATATTTTATGGTATTGACTTGACGTGCCTTTTATGTGTCACTTCATGTCTGGACCCAACTATACAACAAGCATCCTTCAGAACATCAATAATTTAATAAGTCCCCAGTAGCTTAGTAGAGCTTTTACGGTAATAACGAGTTTCTTTTAAAAATAGTATCTTGAGACTTTAGCAGCAGCCCTTTGACATTATGTAAAGTATCTGTGAGACTTTTTTAATGTAAAAACATTATTTTTTCTCTCTATAGAAGGAAGATTGGCATCAGGATTGCTTGGTGCTAAATCGTGTATTGAATAAGGGTATTTGATTTCCAGGCATGCTTCTCCAGACATGCTTCTCTAGGCATGCCCTGGTACAGTTCGTTGAACTGGTTTAAAGATCACATTTTATGCAAGGAAACAACATCAAATCTTTGTTTTGAATTTGAATCTGTTAAAGATGAAAGTGATGTGAGTAATAATTCATTTTCCTGTGTATCCATCTACAAAGCCTATTCAAGATCACAAAAGTTAAAGCTGAAGATAAAATTGTCAAAGCGGCTGAGGCTATTGTCAAAAAGATACCAAGCTTTGGTTGAAGCCCTCCCACTCTTGTCCTAAAAAGGCCAGGCTCGCAGATGATGAACATTTTGGGCAATTAGTGGCAAGGAAACTAGCTAAGTTGCCAGAGTCAGAAGAGAAAGAGTATTTGAAACTCAACATAAAGAACCTGATTAAAGATGTACAATTCAAGAAGAATAATGAAAATTAATGTTAGATGACAAATTGTGAATCATTCATAAACACCCAATAGTAAGGGGGTATAATAAAGGAGGATGGTTGGCATCTTTTAAAGAAAGTTTGGGGGTAATAATAAAAAAAATGGGTATGGCTGTCCATAATCACAGTAACACAGTAACAAGGGCAAAAATTTGATAAACAGTATGGAACCGAAACAAATTAAAACTATTGCAATTAGTTATTGTAACATTAAAAAGACAGGAAAAAGGCTTTACTCTGTGAACAATTTAATCCACCTACTGCTTAGTAACTTTTTTACTTGAGCTTTGAAATTTTAAATCTGTAATTTGGGTTATGGTGTGAAAAAAAGGAAGGATTTCGATTTTCTACAAAAATTTGTATTAGTGGGCTTCTTATAAATGGGAATGGGTGATGAAATTTTCAAGAATTTGCTATCTGGAGCCCCCATACTAATGGGTGTCAAAGAGTGGTAAAATTAAAATTGGTTTTAGGAGAGCCGGGCGATAACCAACCATTGTTATTATTTTTGGAAGACTGATTCTTTGTAACATCCTATAGATGCTCATGGCCTTTTATCAAGCAACTACATGTCTGTACTGCCATGGCATGGCACCTGGCTTATTCACGTATTCACACAAGAAGTTGCGCATTTCCTCAGCATTCTGAAAACATATCTCTTTAGTTTTGGGGAGTGCTGTGATATTTGTTTCTTCAGCATTTATTGCCAAGCCCCCAACTGCTCTTCGCCATTCAAAAATTCATGATCAAATGTATCTGGTGGAGCATAGATACTTGATGACCTGACCATCAACATGTTATGGAAGGCACAACATGCTAGTATTACTTGAGTAGCATTTTCTGCATTAAGGCACATCATGCTGTAGAGTACACGGAACCTTACAGACATTATTTGAAACCCCTTCTCACTAACTCTTATTGCCCTTCATAATCTGTAACTAAAAGTTCTTTGTTCTTCCATCAGTTTTCTTTTGGAGTATGGCTTTATCAGATGAATGCCAATGTGGAAAGTATCATCACAAACAAAGAAGTGTTCAATTTTTTGATCAGGGTTGTTTTCAAAGAGTAGATCTGGGCTTTTTGGTAGGGTTTTTGGTTCTGGTAGGTTCAAAATTCCATCAGATACCACAGATAGATATTCCTCTGCTGTTATGGGAGCTCTCATGGCAGTAACCTTTTTGGTCAAGTAATGGTCTTGTTTTGCATAATAATTCCTACAAGACAGGAAATTTTAGAAATAATTTGTTGGTGACATCACACTTGAGAACTCTATGGAAGAAATGCGATCTGCAAGAGACCACACAATAGATTTTGCATAATTAGAATGTTTTTTCTAACAAAGTAGGGTAAGGCATATTTTTTTAATTGTTTCAGAAGTAAATTATGTTTTTTTATAGTTAGGTAAACAAGGTTGATGCATTTTGGAATTTTGAAAATTTTTTATTATTGTAAAGGATATAAATCTGTGGCTACTTGGTACCAAAAATTGAAAAATGGATTGTTCTCTAAATCGCTGGCTCCACATGAATTCAGAAAAGTAATCTTCCACTATTCTTGATTTGTTGGACCGTACATTGCCTTGAACTTCACTTTGGCTCTCCTCCACATTGCCTCCACTCTGTTCAATGTTACCCATATCAAGGGGGCCACAAAATACAAGTTGTGGTTAATCATTTCGTGGGCAAACCCAAGCTGTGGCAGGTTCTGATATCCTGCCTTGATATCCGTCCATATCATTGTGTTGAGTTCCACCCATTGCTGGATGATCGGCAGTAATGTATCTTGGTCCATTGCAAAGACTGGTACCAGGAACCCTTTCTTCGTCTCTTTCTCGTATCCGTCCAGTATCCACTGCTCTCTCACAAGGTGACCACGAACTGCTCACTCACAGTCTTTCATCAATTTTAACAATGTATTTATTTCCCCCTAGAAGCTTTGGGTGGTTAAGAAAATGCTGGACAACCACGTCTCTACAAAACTGATTCCAATCAACAATTGTGTGCTCTTCGTTCATTTTCAGCTCCCTCATTGTCTTCAACACAGACAGCCCCCTCAGGCAGCCTGCACTTGTAGCCCACAGATATTTTATGGAGATCTTTCACGTTATGTGATCAAAATTCGAAAATTTTAGAAATAATTTGTTGGTGACATCACACTTGAGAACTCTATGGAAGAAATGCGGTCTGCAAGAGACCACACAATAGATTTTGCATAATTAGAATGTTTTTTCTAACAAAGTAGGGTAAGGCATATTTTTTTAATTGTTTCAGAAGTAAATTATGTTTTTTATAGTTTTTTTATAGTGGAAGTAAAATTACTCACTTGGAAATTGTAAAACTAGTGATCATCTTGCGATTGGAAAAAACTTTCAATATGTATAATTCTGCATAGAAAAATGTATAATTCTGCATACATATATGTATGATTCAACTTTTCAGTTTGAAAATGTTGCTATTTGAGGCGCTTTGTTTACTCTTTATGTTTCAACACATTCAATGTAAATAATTAGATGCCATATTTAATTTGAATTAATGTCTCTTCAGAACGTAGGAATGTAAAAACAATATTTTGGTGCAGTATTTCTCTTATTCATCCACTATGTAGCTTTAAAAGTATTCGAATAATTGAAGCAAAATTGCTAATTTCTTATATGCAATTAATATTTTACACGTTCACCCCTTCAAGGAAGAATAGACGTTTTAAGAGTCAGATTGCAATGGCCAAAGTTTTGGGGGTGTTGGTTTGGCAAGAGAACCCCAGATTTTTCTTCATTCGTTTAGCAAAATTTTTAAAAACTGTTTTTAGCGCTTTTGTTGTTAAATTTTGTCATTTGTTGGCAAATTTGCTTGTTACTCGAAGTTTTACCCCGGCCCACCCAACTAAAATGTGAAGTACTGCCTCTGTCAGATTGTATTATGAACTGTGAATATGCTAGGTATTTCATTGAAGCGCAGCAGCCTGTTCCTACTTAACTTGCTTGCAGAGGTTGTTGTATACTTTTATACATGTTATGTGGTGCTACCACTTTATATGATGATTTCAAAAGGTGAATTTCTAGAAAAACAAATATCCATAAAGGATTAACTGTGCATACTTTGAGACTAAAATAGGCTACATTAATAATGTCTTTACCTGGCACTCACATTTTTTAAATACTTGTTTCTAATTACCTCTGTTTTAACAAGCTGTTCTACATTGTACTTTATACAAGTTATGTTCTCTTGCAGGATTTTGTAAGACTGCATTGCAAATTTAACGTGACACGCTTTCTAGTGTTTGGTGAGCTAACATTTTGTGTCCTTTTTTAGCAGTCTTTGCACTTCCACTGATGCGATTCAAAGTCTCAAATTTCACAACATTGATCTAACCAGCTTTTATAATACGAACATTCTAAAATTGACTTTTTTTACAGAGTTTACGTCAGCAACATCTATAACCACATTTTCACGCTTGGTGTTCAAAAGCCTACATGCATATTTTTCAAGAGATACGTCATACCTTACTTCTTGCTTGCTATCATTATGATGTAACCATACTGAAGCATCATACAGCATGACGTGTCCAGCCGCCGACATAACATTGGAAAGGGTGCCCCAACTATTAATGGACGATCTGCTTCTTCGCAACTTTATTATCTGAATAAATGGTTTGCCGTCGCATCTGTTGTTATCAATAGCTGACACTGGCTGCAACCCAGAGAACTGGCAGCTATTTCTCTTAATTACTTTCATTGCTGCTTCACAAATTGCAGGTGTAATCTTGAGATGCAAGATTTAATCTGTCATGGTCAGTTAGCCCTAGATCACTGAGCCAAAGTTTATCAAGGTCAGAGAACTGTTTTCATTTGAAATCAGCTCTGTGGTACCACTTTCCCCTACATAGTCCAAGCTATCTGCTTCGTCATTTATCTCAACATAACTCCAATCTTTCCTTTCCTGTTCCTCTCCAGAGCCATTAACGACATTTTTCTTTGTTGAATAGTGGTCATTACATGTAAAATCATGAAATACACCTGGAGATGATGAATCATGTGCACATGATAAATCTACGTTTGCAAAGTTATCACAAACACCTGGAGATAGAGGCTCATCAGCTATAATTTGGCTTTATGTATGATTATCAGGATAACTTGCTGCCTCCACATCATCACAGCTCCATTCAATTTCATGCCCCTCTCCCTGTCTTTTTAACATTTGCCTGATGCATAGGATCTGTTTCATCAAATGGACACAAACATTAAGTTGGCAGGAACTTTTAATGTTTTTAAACAAAGGTTTTGGACAATGTGAACTGATTTCATCCACTATGATGAACTTTTTTTAATTTTGTAATGTTTTAATAAATCGATATAATTAGTTAAATAGAGGACCCTCATGAAAAGCACCCTTGGGTGACTGAGGCCATCCTCTGTAAATATTTGTCTTATTATTATTATTATTATTATTATCATTATTAAATGTTGTTGCATTTTCTTCGGTTAATTTCTCATGACAACTGTTTGGAAACAACTTATTACAAAAGATTGCCCTTTCTATGGCATCCAAATTCACTTGCAAACCAGTGTCATGCTCTTTCCCCTTCAGAAAGTTTCCATTACCAACTTTGTTTTGCAGGTCGATGATGGAGCGGAACATAAATGTGTATTTGAGGGGTTATCATGTTTAGAAAATTTCTGTTCCTGTTGTATGATCCATGGAGCTTCTCAGCTACCTGGTTATATAATTTTCCTTTCAATTCAAATGGTTTGGATCTGTAGTGTCTGATCAAAAATCACTGCATTGCTTGCTGCTTTTCCTTGGAAGGGGCCCTGCATGCTTCGCTCCTCTTGGCTCTTGTTTTCTGGCCAACCTTCATCATAAGAAATCTGTTTTTGATTTTAACTTTTGGAGCTTTGGGTGTTGCCAGGACTTGTTCTGGAGATCCTGGAGGAATCAGATTTTCGACTGCTTTTGCTACTGCAAGCAGGAGCTCTGCAATGCAAACAGCGCACTCAAAGTCATCATTGTCTCAGAGTTTCTTTTCTCCTTTGCACTTAGCATGGATCCATCTTGAGCATGACATACATTGTAGCTAGAAAAAATATGAGAGTTTCTTGTTCAAATTTGTTTTCTGATTTTTACAAAAAAAATTTATGTGACTAATAAATGGTCAAAATAGATAGGCAATCAAAAGTGGACTTTTTCCCGTTATTGTATTGTTGGGTAAGTACAGATGTAGATCATTCCCGTACTTAACTGTATTATATTTTTCTTGTTAAATTGATAGCCTTGAAGTTTAAAAAAATAAAGAAAATTGCCCAGTCAAGTACTTACTGTAACATCATCACCTTCATAAGAGTGGTTCATGAGAGTAAACGCTGCACCATCCATTTTCTCTGCAGTATGGAAATAAAAGATTGTGAAAATTCTTTATAAGAAGATCCATTTGGATACAGTCCCCCTAAAAAGCAGTCCGCTGGGCTGAAAGGGCTAAAGTATTAGGCATATGTTCAAAAATTTGCTGATGTAGAATAAGATTATGAAAAATATCTTCAACGTTTCTATTTTCATATATTTTTGCAATTAAGTGAGAAATATTTCACCTGACAATGCAACAAGTAATTCTGCGATTTCTTTACAGTATCTTTCCATGTCCGCAGTTTTGTTTGCAATGTTTGCGTGTCCTTCAGTAATTATCTGTTCTGCAAACTGATAGCAATACAGATAAAATTATTTTTCCATGAATGAGTAACACACACAGAAAACTAATTTTTTTTTAATAAAAATTAATCTAGATACTACAAACACCTTCTTTTTACGCTGTATTCTCAAAACCGCTTGATTCAAATTAAATTAATACTTTTATAAAGAATGATAAAGGTTTTGCTTCAAAGTTTTTAATTTTGAACCAAGCGATTTTTGAGACTTTTCAATGGATGTCTAAATGATGAGGATCAGATGAGGGCTGACTGGTATGAATGCAAGGGGAATCTGTTACATGATGTTTGGAAGACTAGGAGCTGGAAACATCTTAGCAAAGAGCAGAAACTGACAACTCACAGCTGACAACTTGGAACCTCGCAACTCAAAAATTATCATATCTCTGCTTTGTAGGGGGTACACCAGATGGGGACACCAATGAAATTTATTGGTTCAGACAATCTAACATACATCCAGATATATTTTCATCGATACTGTAATCGATAGCCAAACATTTTTAATTGATCAAACTACCCCCCCCCCTCCCATTTTGAAATTCAAAGTGCAGCCCTTATATAGGAATAAGCAAAAAGTGGTTTTAAGAGGTTGTTCTAAATCGGTCTTCACACAAAACTGTTGTAACGAAAGCAAAGAGTATTGGAATGATCAATGGGCCGAAACGCTTGAACGTGTTTTCAAATAGCTGAAACGTTATCTACTTACAAAATATCTTAAATGCATTGTTATTGCTTTCCATTTGTATCTGGAACAAATTTGCTCCTCGCTGTTGTTGAATCCGCTATGGTCGCCAATTGGGCTGTCGTGAAATTATTTCAAGATTTGCTCTGCCTCTTCCAAAGAACAAACAGCTTTCAGTTTTTTGAAGTAAAGAGCATTGCCTGAAAAACAGCTCCTGCTTAATCACCTCCTCTTCTTCGACTAACGTTTCATAAAGTAATGTTGAAAAAAGTTTTAACAGAAAATTTGTTCAAAAATGAAAATGTGAAAACTTTCACAAATGTAGAGCCAAAGCTAGTATTGTTCATCGACAGTGTCACTTCATTTTATTCTGAGAAGGAAATGTACGAAATATATCATCAAAAATATGACACAAAAACTGTGGAAATGCCATTTACCTTCGAATTCATATTTGTTTGCATATCGACACAGGGCACGCTTTTCTTCATTTGAGAAGTCGTTTGGGTAAAGTACTGTGCCTGACAGTCCTTTACTTTTACCTTCATGATACACAAAGATATCATTCATCAATTTGAAATCTTTTTTGACAACTTCATATTCTGTAGTTGTTTCCTCTAACGTCTCAAATGTAGAGCCAAAGCTAGTATTGTTCATCGACAGTGTCACTTCATTTTATTCTGAGAAGGAAATGTACGAAATATATCATCAAAAATATGACACAAAAACTGTGGAAATGCCATTTACCTTCGAATTCATATTTGTTTGCATATCGACACAGGGCACGCTTTTCTTCATTTGAGAAGTTGTTTGGGTAAAGTACTGTGCCTGACAGTCCTTTACTTTTACCTTCATGATACACAAAGATATCATTCATCAATTTGAAATCTTTTTTGACAACTTCATATTCTGTAGTTGAATTTTTAGAGTGGGCACATTGATGTTGCATAAATAGCCTGCAGGGCATGGGGGCATGGTTTCTCGCCACACCTGACATCTTGTCATCACAACTACGACAAAGGGTAAGGGTAACTGAGTTTATTGATACAGTTCTTGTGCTCTCGCTCTTTATTCTTTGCATTCCGATTTGGTCCGTATTGTTCACAATGTATGGAACAATCTAACTAATTTTTTTAACAAGACGGTGCTAACTACAAGCAGTGCTCTGATTTTCTTCATTTAGGAAACGCAAAGAGAATACAAAATAAATGCCGCCAATAGTTTGGGTGATAGACAAGTGTGAAATATTTTGTTGGGGAAGCACTGTGTTCCATTTGTAACACACATTGTGTCCTAACATCACACCATGATAAATCAACATGATTTGTAACACATTGCGTTTCACAATGTTACATTTTAGCATAGGTTACCAAAACGCATATTACACCGGCTCTTACCTGGAATATGACCAACTCAGAGGTAATCATTGCATAAATTAGTTATGCTACAGAAGAAACAATCAAATATAATGGTTATTAATTCTAATAGCATAGACGACAACAGAGAAGACAGGTGAAAATAAAGCTTTCCACTTCAAGAAACTGTAAGCATCTTTCTTTGCACCTGCCTTCAGAAACTGTAAGCATCTTTCCTTGACTGCCATAACAAGATCCTTTGCCTTTGCTGAATGACTACTTTTGGAGACAAACGTGTTAAGCCTGAAACACTTGACCAGTTTTTGTCAGTTTTTTGACTGACAGTTTTCAGTTTTTCAAAAATTGATGATTTTCATACACGATCAGTTTTTATCAGTTTTTGACTGCCAATTTTCAGTTTCACAAAACCGATGTCCTTCATACACGATCAGTTTTCTTCAGTTTTGGAATGAGTTCGCGTTTAGATCGGCTCTTTTTTATAATGGAGCTTGATCAAGAAACAACTGCAGATCTTCTGGCTGTGGCTCTGGTCATCAAAAAAGGCGAAAATATTGAAAAAAAGAAAACAGGGTCTATTTGGGGAAAGCCATGGTTGAGTAGGAGGACTAACTTCAGTGTTTACAACACTCTTCTACAATAGTTAAGATCAGAGGATGAAGCAGAATATAGAAATTTTTTTAGAATGACGCCTGAAAATTTGTATGAGTTGTTGGAGCTTCCTTCCACGCTTCTATGAATTCATCTGTAGTATTGACAACTTTCTTTGCCATCTTTAAATCGCACTTATCCACGCTGCTCTAAAAAATTGGCACTTGCACAAGAGGATTATAGGGGCGCCAGCTCTAAACAATGGAGTCTACATAAATGAAAAGAAATCCCATCAGTTAAAAACTGAAGAAGTTGGGCGTATTCAACTTTTTCAGTCCTAAACTGAAGGTCATTAATGCATCGGTTTTTATCAGTTTTTTGCTAAATACACAATCAGTTTTTGACTGAAAACTAAAAAATGTTAGTTAAAAACTGATCGTGTATTTCAGGCTTTAGCCTCCATAAAAAAATTGGCACAAAAATCTATTTGTTCATTGGGCAGGCAATTACCCATGTTGTCAAGAATTCAGGATCTGCGTTGATTGCTTGAAAGAATGCATTGACCCTCTCAAATTGGGATACAACTGGTGTAACAAAGTGAATATACAAATAGTTCGCCAGATCTGCTAACATCTCTTGAATCATCCTAGCCTTGAATCATGCGTTTTGATTGCATTGAGATTCAGCAACAATGAAGTACAACTTCAGTTCTTCCCAGTTCACTAAAAGGTTGTAAAGTAGCTTTCCTCATACAAAGCAACGGGTCACACTAAATTTAGCAAACCCCAATGGGATTCCGGCACGCTAATTGTCTGGATTTATGGTATTGAAGAATTCTTTGAATCCCTCCCTCCTTGTGGTGTTTTTTGAGAACCATTTGGGCACTTCTTTTAAAAGGAATCCAAGGCTAGACGGCAATTTTTCAAAAGCATGCGAAATACAGAGGCTTAATGAATGGCATGTGCATTTTACTTGAATGCAATTGGTTCCTCTTGCAAAATCTGGGACCACAGAGAGTTGCGCTCACCAATCATAATGGAGGCACAAGCTGATCCATAACCAAAACAATTGGCCAAATCTAAAGCAAGACCAGCAAGGCAATCCTTCAATGCCACAAGTAAACTTTCACCCCATGTACTTATAACAGGAACAAGGCCAACGAATGCAGTAAAAATTTCACTTGAAGCATCGTCAAAGTAGCATAAAATATTGGCCATATGCTTATTAGCAGCAACATCAGTTGATTCGTCGACAACTACAGAAAACTTTTTGTCTATTAAGCTTTCTTTCAGTTCTTCCTTAAGTGCAGGAGCAACCACGTTAGTCAATAATTTCATGCATTTTCTTCAGTGGAGTGTAATGTTTCCAACAATGCAACTTTCTCCATTCCTTTTCATTATCTGTCCTAAATGATCAATAGAGTTGATAGCAGTGTGACAGGATATCCCAACTGACATCTCTATCTCATACCACTATTCACATCTTCGCTTGGCTCTTTGGTTTTCTTTGGAAGATTTTCAAAAGGCAAAGATTTTGTAGAGTTGGCGGCATTTATATTTTTTATATGCTTGTGTGACTTCTCATGATTGGCAAGGTTTGACGTTTCCGATGTAATGGACT
Organism: Rhopilema esculentum; assembly: GCF_057945365.1. Lineage (NCBI taxonomy): Eukaryota > Metazoa > Cnidaria > Scyphozoa > Rhizostomeae > Rhizostomatidae > Rhopilema > Rhopilema esculentum. The sequence continues at coordinate 1,249,751 of NC_142834.1, read as the reverse complement.
GGTGACATTTTTGCAAAATGCATTTTGTTTTCCATCCATGGATTGCTTCACCCATACGTATTTTTCTTGCCAGGACTTTGAATACCGTCTTTCACTTTTGTACGAATTTTTCCACTTAGGCATTATTAAGGAGCTGGTTGAACACGTTATTCTGAATATCTTTCTGCCGATCAAATCGAATCTCTAATAATGATAACTGTAATTTTAAATTTACGTAACAGGCGCGTATTTTAGTAAAGTTAAAATAATGACCATTTCTCTCTATTTCAAAGAGAAAACTGCTTCCACAGTATGAACACTAAGAAAATACTTGTGGGAGCAACCATGTGACAATTTGATTAAGTGGAAAAATCCCAGATATTGGATCAAGTGTTGAATAACTGCAAAATAATTGCATTAACAGTCAGGTGCAAAATAATTGCATTAACAGGTTGACTTGTAAGACAATACCGCGATGGGATGTCAGCAAATAGCGAAACAAAGAAACTATCAAAAAAAAGAAATGTCCATATTTTTGAGAAAAAAACCAAAATTAAGCCAAATAATAGGTTTAAGGCAAAAAAAATTTCGGAAGCCACACAAGTTGAAAAAAAGCCCAAATTTTTGCCCGATTTTACTTGCCTATACGATGTTAGATCTCTGGAATTCAATAACAGAGGAAAACAAAAATATGCTATTTGAGACATGGCTTTGAAGCTGTATGAAAGCCGTAGGTAGGTAATCCAAATCTAAAACCTTCAAATTAGACATAGACTTGTGTTCAAAATAGGGTCTGGATTCCTCCGAACCTCAAATGGAATACATCTTGAGGGGCTTGTTTTTAATCTTTTCACAAGAAAAAAGGAAAAAATATGTTATGTGGCAAATACCTAATACTTATTGTGGTGTAGATAGAGGGGGTCAGTGAAAACCCCCCTTGTAAAGCTTAAACTGCTATTTTGTTGGAAAACATCCGATTTGTTGAAGAAAAATAGACTTTATAGATTTAAATAGATTATAGATTTTTTTCAGAAGTCTAATTGTATAGTATAGTTGTTTATGTATAGTTGTTTATGAAACAAATATATAAAAGCCAGAAAAAGCACCAAAGAGTGGAAGTGCATACAGGTCAAACAAAAAAATTACTGGCTTCTTGACAAAATGCCATTCTTGGCACCTTATGTGGCTACAAGGGCCTCCACATCCAACTTCGAGGTTAGATTGCATTGATGTTGTTTGATATTGTATGCTCTATAGTGACAGGCGATAGTTAAAAATTATCTTTTCTTTGTCCATATTCTTTTACGGGTATGTCTTCAATAGTGATACACTCATAGGCAAAGCATCATCCCCTACCAGATGGAAGTGAATGGGATCCTCTCCAAAAAACATGCTGCTGCAAGTTTCAGGGCTTTCTTACCTAGAGCATCTTTTTTTATCAACTTAAAACAACCACAACTCTAATATTTACATTCAACTGTGCCCCTCATAGCGGGAAAAGACCCAAGGTCATCGTGTTCCCAGGTTTTTGTGCTCAAATTTTGTATCTATCTCGTTGGATCCCAAAGACATGGGGGGATGGAAGGGCTTACGTCTCTTGCAAGAAAAAATAAGATATTCAGTTTTGTCCGCATTGAACTGCATTTTCCATTGCCATGCCCACAAACGTGCCGGCTCAAGGTCCCTATTTAAGTCCTCTGCAGTTCTATTGACTTTGTTTACAACAGAAAAAAGAGATGTGTCATCCGCAAGAGCATCTTTCAGGGTGGAGGAACTATACATACCAGCATCACCTACACATCCTGCCGAACCAACGTCTACATACACATATTTGTAGTTGGCATCCACTACTGCGAGATGAACATGGCATCCACTACTGCGAGAAAGGTGTTTTTAATTATAAAACTCCGACCCACTTCTCTTTGGTTGTTGTAATGCAAAATGTTTCCCATCTATTGCTCCAATGCAGGGAAGCAAAGGGTAATTCCATATTGTTTCAAAATCTGATGCAATTGATAGCCATTTATCTGTGGTATCAGAGGTCTTTTTCAGTTGTGAACTCAAACTTATATAAAAAATGCATGATTTTGCTAAGATAAAAACATTTGAATTTTAATTGATGGATTCGGTAAATTTAGAGTCTCAGATAGAGGATGAAAATGCTGAGACAATCAATGAAGAGGAAATGCTGAGTCAATCAACCGACGCATTCAAGCCAAAAAAACCAAAAATTTCATTTAAAAAAACTAGAAGAAAAGAAAGCTCGAATTATCAACAGCCTTTCTGAGTCAATTGCTCGTAGGGCAGAGAAAGCATCTGATGGAGCCCAGAATAAAACCGCTACTTCACTGTTCGGTAAATCTGTAGCATTCAAAAGTTGGGTGCTTTCTCCAGTTTGATTTAATAATTTTGGGACGTCTCAGGATCAACCACATGGGGGGCAAGAGACAACAGAAACAAGAAAGGTATTTACTCGCTTGTTAGAACACATTTAATTTGCAAAATGCTTTTTATATATGCATCTTTTTTAATAGCTATATTATGCATAAATTACAACTCAGAGGACAACATTTAAAAACGTATTTTACCTTCAAAAATGTTCCTTTCAGTGTGGAATACAATGCCTTGCATGTTTCTTCTACAACTGCTGAAACTGTTCGTTCACCAACCTGAAATTGGAATGAAAAGCTGTGAAAAGTTTCACCTACAATTCAAACACAGCAAATGTTACTACAAATTTTGAAAGGGAGTCTTCTTCGAATTCTGCCTCTGAAGATGAAGATGAGTAGTCCGCCATTGCTGAGATCATGATGGTAAGGCTGGCTATTTGAGCTATGTTCATGGGAAAACGAGCACAAAATAGCGAGCCCAGAATCTCTTTCTATAATTAGAAAGAGAAGAAACAGCATAGGCCAAACGATGGTAAGAGGAATGGGGTAATGTGTTTAAACCATAGAGTTAAGAACCCTAGAGTGGGGACAGTACCACGTGACCTGTAGCAGCACAGGGGATTCAGCAACAGCTTTAGGGTGGCAAAAAGATTCGGCGCGAAACTTTGTTTACTTATTTGGGTATTTCAGCAACCATATACGCTCGTTACTATTCGCGTTTCTATCGTTTATCTTGATTGTTAACAGTGTTAAAGTATGATTATGTTGTTCAATATGCCGAAGTCTTGTTCAGCTTACAATTGCACAATAAGGAGTGAAAGGGAAAATAAAAATTTAATCTTCCACAAGTAAGTAAGAATGTAACTAGCTTCAGTTTAAAACAAAATTGTGCCCGTTCAATTTTTTTTATTTCTACTTATAACTCCAGAAAGTTAATTTTTAACCTTAAGGAAGGGGGTTAGCCCTTGAGTGGTACAGTGGACAAAAGCCAAAATAATTTTCATATGGAGACTTGGTTCACCGGCAGGGGCGCCTGCACAAGATTAAGGCAGGAAGGGCAGTGGTGGTGCTGAGGGCAGAAAGTAGAATTTTTACGCTACCATAATCAAGTACTTGTTAGGGTGGGTGGAACAAAATAACATATTTGCATGCATCTGTGCCACCCATACAATTGGGTTTTTTGCAATCAGAGGCTCTACGCATAGGCATAGTGTTGAGAAAATTATTCATTCAATTGGATATTAAATGGCCTTATCATTATTCAAAATGTTTGGTTTTACAGGAGTCATGGCAATTATAAATGGGCTGGTTCTAAAACTTTGATTGTCCGCTTAGTCTCAATACTCTATGATTGCAGAATCATTGAGAATGTAAAAAGAAAGATGTTTCAACATGTTCAACAACAAACAACATGTTTCAGGGCACTGCTTGCCCCCTAGAAGAGGGCAGGAGGAGCAGCTGCCCCTGCAGTCCCTCCAGGGTAGGTGCCCCTGCTCACTGGGGAGATTGATGGTCGAATATCCTGGTGTACGGGAATGGGTCGCACAAGAAAATGCTGTTAAACAACAAGACCACCTAACAAATTTTTCAAACCAAGAGAGCTTGGTAGCAAAATCTTACTCTCCATTTCTATAGCCCCAGGAGATATAGATTTGTTAGAAAGGCTCTTTGTTCACCAAGCCCATCTACAATCCGCCACTGGGCAGCAAATGTTGAAGCAGAACAAGGATTTTTTATGCATGTGATAAACACATTAGAAGATGTTGTACCAGCTGATAAACGAGACTGTGCTATAATTTTGGATGAAATGTCTTTGAGATCTCAAACGCTTTTAGATGAGAAAACTGGAAAAATTGTTGGTCATGTTGATTATGGCAGCATCCAGGGTGAACCTAAAGAAAACACAGCAAATCATGTTCTTGTTGTCATGGTTACAGGTTTGAAGGAAACTGCCATTGCCCTACCGCTTACTTTCTTACCAACAGTACAAATGCAGACATTCGAGCTCAAATAATTAGAGAATCAATTAATTTTCTTACGGAATCACATTTTGAATTCCATGCAGCGATATTTGATGGCACATCCAAAAACTTAACAACAACAGAGAAGCTTGGCTGCAAGATAAGTTCCAATTTTGATGGTTCCTTTGCACATCCCTGTAGAGGAGGAAAATATGTTTTCACTATTCTGGATGCCTGCCACATGATTAAACTGGCAAGAAATGCATTTGCAGATAAAGGGATTTTGTATGACTCAAGTAAGGAACTCATAAAATGGGATCATGTTGTAAATTTACATAAAATTCGAAAAAGGACATTTTGCATCTTGAAACCACAAAAAATCAAGACATCAGTTGGCAAAATCATAAAATGAAGGTGAAAGTTGCTGCACAAACCTTAAGCAATTCAGTTGCATAAGCAATCAGATTTCTGGAATCATTGCAGACTCCTGGTTTTGAGAATAGTGGCAGCAGAGCAGATTTCATTATCAGAATCAACAACTTGTTTGATATTTTGAACAGCAAAAACAAGTTTAGAAAGGCTGCAAAACAACCAATATCTCTAGATAATATTGACTTCATAGAAAATTATGTACAAGAAACTGGAGATTACTTGGCAAATCTGCGTGATTCAGAGGGCAATCTTATACATAAGGGTAGGCGAAAGACATTTATAGTTGGTTTTCTTACCACTGCAAAATCCATCCTAGCAATAAGTAGGTCTCTACTTTCAAGGGAATCCAATACACCACTCCAACAAACCGCGGCCTCGTTTTAGCGTTCCGGCCTGGGTACGAGCTCGGGGTGAAAAGATCAATCAGCGCGTTTGTAAACATTCAAGAACTATACGTTGTTGTGCTGAAAATTGACGGCTAGTCTCGTAAATTTACAAAGTTCTCTTCGCGTTTTACTACGATTCATCTGTCGCTTGTGGTCTACTATCTTCGGAACAGCTTTTTTGAAAGCTCTTGACAGTACTTAGCTCTGGTGGGCCACAAGCAGCATTATCATTGCATTCCCTTCGAACAAGGAAAGCCTAAGAAAATGGATATCGAAAGAATATCGAGCATGAAGGTGGAGGAACTTGAAAATTTTCTGAGTCTTCGTGGTTTGAAAGTAAATGGTAAGAAGGAAGAGCTTGTTGCAAGAGTATTTGTTGCCATTGAGAATGATGTCCCGTTGGTAAAAACAGCTGAAGAAGTGGAGAAAGAAGTATATTATGACTACCAACATAAACTCAATGTGGACAAAGAGGGAGTTATTCCAGATCCATTTTGCCTTGAAAGTGAATGGTTAAGTGAAGAGGAGGGTATAAAGTACTGGCCAATGACTCTGTACTCAGACATATTTGCTTTTTTACAATTTCATCCAAGTGAACTAGCAATCTTATTTTCAGCTCTCCCAAAACCTGCCTCAATTGCTCCATTACAAGAAGGGATTCATGTAAAAACACACAATGAACGGATCATTGAATCAAAAGAAGCAGAGGAATACTTGCAGGCAGTGAGCCAAATATCCAGGAAAGAAATTTTGGATATTGAGCAGGTCACAAAAGGCCAAAGTGAAAACCCATTGTGGTTTTCTTACAGAAAACATGTAATAACTGCCTCTAAAGGGCATGATGTGAAAACACGCATGGCGACAGTGCGAAAGGCTTCAAAGGAAGTTGATTTGACATCCATCTTTGCTAAAGTCAGAGGAAATTCACATATAAACTCAGATCTGCCAGCTCTGAAATATGTCAGGTCTATGGAAAATGATGCTGCCAATTGTTTTGAAGAGATTTTCAGGAAATCTCACAGAAATGTGACCATCAAAGAGTGTGGATTGTTTCTTTGCCAAGAAATCCCATTTGTTGGTGGAAGTCCAGATCGCATAGTAAGAGTGTGATTGTTGTGGAAAATCATGCTTGGAAATCAAGTGTCCATTCACCATTCGCCATTTATCACCATATAGCTCAGAAGTCAACCTTCCATATATCAAAAGAGAACACAATATTCCAACATTGTCAACAAGCCACAAATATTTTACCCAATGCCAGATTCAGATGGCTGCCACAAAGTTGCAAAAATGCTTTTTCTTTGTCTGGACTGCCCACGGTCTGTGGCAAGAACCTTGACACAATGCCTGTGGCAAGAAACTTCCTTTTGAATTATTTTTTGACTTGCTTCTTCAAAATAATTTCTCGCTATGAATTAACCAGTTACAAAGAACAAATATTTTATTGACCCTGTCTTTACACTCTTGTTACCAGGAATGATGCAGCTTGGAAAGCCTGATTTTGACCTTAATCCACAGGGGAAAGGGTGGGGTTAATCCATAGTAAAGGTACCCGGGGATGTGCTGTGAGCAAGAGTGTACAATTCGGTACTTGTGGTCTAGTCAAGGTTATACTTTTCGCAATTTTGGTCTTTAAACAACTTGCCAACGACACATCGTTATGTTGTTGTTGACCACTTACAGCTACTTTTTTCAATAATGAGATTATTATTTGTCCTTCTAATATCCCTTACTTGCTTTTCTGGTCACATCCTGCCGGTAAACCTTGTCAAATTGTCACTTTTGTGTTAAAAAACTGACCAAAAACAGCTAATTTTGCCTCTGTGCTCTTTTGCCACTATATTTGCCATCTTGCCTGTGCATACTCGCCACACTTAAAAACAATAGATTGGGTCCGAGTGCGCACTCTAGCGTTCTTAACTCTATGTTTTAAGCAGAGAATGGAGGAAGCTGTATGATATTAATGGATGACAAAAAAACAAGGTAGGAATGAAGGGATGGTAAGAAAAAGGGACGAAAACACTAAAGTTTTCCTTTGAAAGCGCATGCCCCAACCACCTTTGTTTACTCAAAAGCACATGAAATCAATCATGACGACTTGTTAGAAAATTGAATGTTAGAAACTGATGAATTGCATCAAAAATTACAGGGTCATATATGACAAGTCCAGAAAAGGCTACAAAATTCCCCAACAAAAGAGGAATGCCTGGATAGAAATAAGTAAAAAATTGGAAATCAGTGTTGAAGAGGCCCAGAACAAGAGCATACAAAAGCATCAGAACAAACTTTTCTAAATATGTTAAACGAAGCAAATGCACTTGCTCCGGCGCAGGAAGGAGGGACTTGCCTGAAATAAAAGAAGACTATGTGCATTTAAGATGGCTAATTACACACATCAAGCACTGGGAAAGTGTTAGCAATTTCAGACAGAAAAATGAAGAGACAGCCTGAAGAACAAGAATGGAAGATGTCAACAGCTCAGGCACAAATTGCAGAGACACAGAAAATGGGACTGATGACAAGGAGGACTAATCAGTTTCGAATTATGATTTTAATGAAGGCAATGATATCAATTATAAGAGCTTCAAAGAAACGGTAGCAGATTTAGCAAATAAGTACGAAGATGAGGAAATTCCCAGCAATTTAAAGGAGCCTTCCCAAACTCCGGGGTGAAACAGATCAAGCTCTGTGATTTTGTCATGTGCATCAACACCAGATGTTTAGCTTTCTAAAAAGAAAGAAAATAAACTTCAAAATTTGACCCCAACTGCCCTAACATTACTGAACACAAGAAGAAAACATAAAACAAGGGAAAGGGCCTGGGCAAAAAAAAAGAAACCTGTTGCCCCTATTGATGTTGTTGCAAAATGATGCAGAGTTCTTTAGAGGCACAGTTGTTTGTATTACCTATCATCTTTGGTATCACAGTTATTCCAGATCTTTCTTTCATCAAAGCTCAGGGCCCACAGCACTGGGGGTGGGGGACTGGGGTGGCTATGAACCCCCACTTTTTTGGGAAAGCAAATAGTTTTAAAGCTGCAGTAAAAGGGGCAAGAAGCCTTGGCACCCTACTTTGTTAGCCTTGCCCCCCCCTCACTTTCAAATTTGTGCGGCGGGCCCTGTAGCTAACTAACTACGTTTTGAAAAAAGAAGTAAAATGACTGCCTTGACTGTCTTTAATCAAAAATAAATATCGTCAATGTATCCACCTCAATCATAACCCAATTATCATAGACTAGGTAGAGGCTACTTATCTGAAAAAGTATTTTCGGTCACTGAGCTTTAGTTCTCTGCAAAGGGTATGAAAATGGCCTTGTTCACATCGCTGATGCAAAATTGGTAGCACCCAAAACTTGTGCTTACGTTTGACCCTTTATCTATTTCGTCATATAGTAGTACATGAGTAAAACCAGCTGGCAGTGCGAAATAAATCTTCTATAGACAGCAGCCATCTTGAATCAAGGTGCATGGGATTGCAAGCTTGACAGCAGTTACAATTATATGGAAACTAGCCCTTACAGGCCCTTCAGTACCACCAGCATGGCACCTGGAAAGTGTTTCCATTAAACTTATCACTGCCGGCAGTCCCATCAAAGTGCCATTATAACCTTGAAATCTATTGAACAGACATTGGCAATGATGTAGAAGAAGCAGATGCAATCAAGAATATTTATTGTGAGAACTGTAAGTTGCATAAATCCAAAATAATATATCTGCAAAATAGGTTCAGCAAATTGAAGAAGAAGAGAGCAGAGCTGTATGCAGAAATTGAGCAGGTATTTCTTTCTTTACCCTTATAGCTGATTTTGTGTTCCTGTTTGACATTGGTCAGAGTACACTCAGTGTCATCCTTCTCTTCTCTTGGTTACTCCTATGCATGCTGCATACACCTTTTCACCCCTGGAGCTTTTTGGTTTAAGGATTGCAAACCAAAGTAACCTTAGACACAAAACGACTTCACTCATTTTCTTGCAAGCTTACAAACAAGGATGTTATGCCTGAAGTATGGATGCGAGTAGGCTTTCAGATTATATAATGGATAGCGGTTCCTCTGACAATGGGCTTGAGGAAGTTTATGTCAGTCAAGACTTGAGTCTGGAAAATGAAGATAAGTAAGGCTGGGCAACATGGGAAAACTCAGCTGACTCCACAGACACCGAAGAAACCTTGTAGGGTAAAAATTGATTTCTTTGAAAAGTAACAATTGCAGAAAAGACTGTCTTGTTTACACACACCAGCTGTCTATTAGGGTTTACTACTAAAGGTAAAATGGGTAGATGCTGATTGATTCAAAACAGTAGCATCCAATGTAAAGTCTAATGTTTTGGAGACCCGAATATTGTTATCTATTTCTGGAACCACTAGAATGTTTTTCAATGATTTCAATTTGAGCTTCTTGATCTTTGTAAGTTTTTTACGTAATAGCAAAACACTTACTTCATGATTCGCATCTTCAAGGTCACACTGCATTCCATGTAAAGTCAATGCAAAACATTTTGGCCCCAAACATTTAATTTTGTTCATTTGTAATTCACCGACCCCAAATATTGATTAAACATAAAAGTTCGGATCTCAAATATTGGGTGGACCCCTCATATTGAAAGTTAAGGAGTACCGTCAAGGGTTGCGGATAAAAAGAAAATAAAGTATATTTGATTGTGATTGAGCTTATGGCATTTATGATTTGCATGCAACTTAAGGGGAATGGAAAAATGTTAAAAGTTGGCCTAAGCAAAGTGCAAAATATAATCCACATGATAATTTCACAATGTGCTCTTTTAATGTGGAGCCAACAACACATTGGGGTCATTAGATGTTTTCTTCAGCCCATTTATAGTGTCTAGCCATGACTATTCCCATTAATTTCAAATTATTTTGAGATATTGATGGAGCAAAGGATATCACAAGTAGTAAATATTGGTAAGGATACTAAATTTCTAAAGCAGGATAACCCACTGTACCTATCCAAGGACCATAAAAATATGATTTTGTGAAAAATTCTGATTTACTGACTCCTTTTTCTGTCCACAAAATATTACATTAAACATTTTGCTAATAACAAACTACTTGACTATCAAAACCTCCTCATAAAGGTGGGTATAAAAGCAAATTTTGGTAATTAAAAGAGGGTACTTTTCTGAAAACCAGTTGGCAGAACCCACCCCATCCAAAGATCATGTATCCCCCAGGATGACAATTTAAATGTTTCATGCCCTATGGCAAAACCTTCTGCAACAAAGAATTTCAAGACTCCTAAATGAAGCCTTTTAAATGAAGTTTAAGGCAAATTAATCAGGGTCAAGTAAAGCAATGGAACTTGATGGAGCTAAATCTTGCTTTCAGTTCATAAAGAATGCAAGTTTGACAATAACATCATTCATAAGTGATCGGCACAAAGGAATTGCAAAGTGGATTCGTGAATCACAGCCTGAAACCTCTCATTTCAATGATTTGTGGCATGTCTGCAAAGGTTTAAGAAAGAAAATCTTGAAATGCAGCAAAAAATAAGGCTTTGAAGTACAGTATGCCACTCAATTGTATACCCAAAATTCAAACTTGGTGAAGAAGTTGTCAGAGAAGTTGCCACAACTCTACATATGGTAAGTAAACCGATAAAATTTACATTTTACTACTAATTTTGACATCAAAGGTATTCTTTATTACAGACTGCTTGAACGAGAAAGGCTTTCCTAGCCCTGTTGTTAAGACCTGGCCAAATGCTCGCAACACTTAACTCGACAGGGCTTGACAAATGTATTGCTTTTTAAAAGAGGAGTGGCCAAACACTCTCGACTTGAACGAGAATATTGCCTCAAGCGTGTGATTCTCCTTGAAAAAGGCCACCACTTCTGTTCTGTCCGATTTTGATAAAGATGAAGCTAAGTAAAAGAAAATGTAAAGCTTTCGCTGCTCTAATTGTGATTATTGTCAAAGACGAGAAAAAGCCAAAAAGGGGGAAGACAAGGACTTTGATAAAAAGAAGGCAGGATAGAGGGTATGTTTCATATATCTTCACAGATATCAGTATTGAAGACTCTGGGGGGGGGGGGGTCTGTGAAATGATAAGGAAGATTTTTTGATTATCCTGGGGCAATATAGATCCCTGTCCTTTCAATTCAGAATTTCCAGATCACCCATTTCCTACATTGTGTCTCATGTGCCAGGCAATAATTTCTGAACTTTATCTTAATGCTCCAGCTTCTAAAAGAGAATGGTCGGATAGTGCCAAAAAATTTAAAGAGAGATGGAATCATCCACACTGCCTTGGTGCCATCAACAGCAAGCACATTGTCATACATCCACCAGCTAACTCTGGACCTATATATTATAATTATTAACATACCAATTCAATTTTCTGATGGCTGTTGTTTGTCCAGATTATGAATAGCTCTATGCAGAAGTTGGCACAAGTGGTAGAGTATCAGATGGAGAAATCTAGAATAAGTGTTCCTTAGCGCAAAATTTACATATGAACACATACCTTATGTTTTTGTGGGCGATGATGCATTTGCCTTGAACCTAAACTTAATGAAACCATATCCTCAATTGGGATAGACCGAGGACAAGCGAATTTACAAGCACAGGCATAGTCAGGCCAGAAGGATATCCGAAAACCTTTTTGGCAAAGTTGTAAATGGATGGCGAGTTTTAAGATCTGTTATTCTTTTCCTTGCAGCAAGTGTAGAGAACATCGTTTTTGCAATCCTGACATTGCATAATTTCTTAAGAAGGAGTCAATGAAAGAATATGTATTCCCCACAAGGACATTGAAGATTCAGAAGGAAATGTCATTGAAGGAAACTAGCGTAAAACCCCTTCCACAGGATCCATGCTCAAAAGCATATAAAGCTCTGCTAATACAACAACAAGCACTCTATGACGGACTGGTAAACAGTAATTTTTATAAAAAACAGTGCAAAAATTAAATTTTGAGAAATACCACAGTCAGTATTTGTCAGGTAAGGGCATCGATATATGCAAATTATTTTCAAAAATTTTGATTTGTTTTCGTTGTAAAGAATTAGCTAAAGAATCATGTACAGGCCTCTGATACCGACATGGAAAAATTCATAGAACAAGCTTTTTATAATATATTTTCTCATTCTGATGCTACCCTCAATAAAAAGCTATATTTTTAAAAAGGAAAAAATTAACAACAGCTCCTTGAATAGAGAAATGGAATCTTCAGTTGGAAACCACAGTGATTTGACCCTTAGCATTCAAAATATTTTTCGACTTTTAGTGTATTTAGATATCTACATCAAGACATTGTGATACATTAAGGTTGTAAGGAAATAGAGACACATCAATGGCATTTCATGGACATGCAAACTTTAACCAATGTTGAGCCATCATTTGAATGTTCAAATAAGTAATATTGGAATATTCAAATTTTTGCTAATGAAAGGTTTTAAGAAATGAGGATCCACTCTTGAATAGGAACAACTCATAAAATAAAAACTGTTTTTGGATAAAATAATGTAGTTGCAGCCTTGACACAAGCAAAAATGGTAAATAAGCAAAAAGTACTAGCAAAAGAAGCAACTGATCAGCAGTATATACAAAACATTGATTGTAGAGGGGGGCAAAGAAGAGAATTGAAGGTGATAATGAGAAATTTAACTTGAAAATACACCTCTATGCCCCACCTCATGCCATTTTATCCTGAAAAGGTTTTAATAACATTCTGAAATATTTTATAAGTTGGTTCTTTGATCTCCTGCAAAATAATATGCTGCTTTTGCTGTTACTGAGTTAAACAATTGACTCTTTCCTCAAGCTGCAGCAGCATATTATTTTGCCACTCCTCACTTTCACAACAACGTATTTTCAACTCCCTTTTCTTTTATTCTCAAAGCTTTTTCTTTAACATCAAGTTCCCTTTCTTCTAGTTTTTACTTCTTTTCAATTAAATGCTTCTCATTCTCATTTTTGTCTTTCACATAATCAATCGAATCTGAGCCAACATTATGTATTTTCTTCTTCTTTCCTGTCCCTTCCTTCTGTCTTTCCAATGTTTTCTGGCAATGTTTCCATGGATCGTTTTCTAATAGCCTCTGCCACTTGCTTCTGATTTTGCTCCTGATTCTTGTCCATACCTTTCCTTGTTTGATGCCTCCTCCATTAATACAAAAATATTTTCAGGAACTTCATCAAGCTCTGTCATTTCAGGGGATATCCCACTTGCCCTTTCCTCACTTTCCATTCTCTTCCTGTAATATTTCTCTAACTTTGAGAATCTGTCTCTAACAGCCCTCTGGTCTATAGAAAATTTGTGGTGACTTGTGGAATTCAAGTTTACCGCAATAGAATCCCAGCACTGGCCCCTCTCTCTACTACCCACTTTATATTCATATGGTTCTAGAACCAGAATCTCCCGGCATAAAGCAACATCATTTGCAGTTGTTCAACTCATCTTGGGCCTAAGTGAAATTTAACTTTAACATATATAAGAAAAAACAAGAAACATAGACATTTTCCTGCAAGTAACATGTATGATATAATACAAAATTACAAAACATTTACATTGTTCAAATCAAACCTTGTAATCATACATCAAAGGCACAAAGGAAATGCTGACATTTAATTATCATCATAATAATTTACACTTAGTGAGCAAAAGTATTGCACAGGTTTAAAAAAAACATTGCGGAAATTGCGTGATGTGATTCGTTAAGCGAATTAGGCATAGTCTTCCAATAACAGATAGCTGGAAGTGGAAAAACCACCGATCAAAAGCGAAGGATCTATAGAATAATTTAAATTAACACAAAACGGTTATCAACAAAACGAATAACAAATTAAATTTCAATATTTAGTTAGGTAACAGCGAATTTTCAAAACAATGCGTCTAGGAATTGATCCATAAACTTTTTGAATGAAACTTGGTGGTATATTGCTCCATTCTTGCATCAAATTCGACTGATCAACTGGTCTTTGGTCTTTGGTGGATCAACTGGATCACGATTTATCTTGTTTTTTATGTAAAGCCCGACATTTTCGATAATTTTAATCTGGGTTTTGGGCAGGCCAGGGAAGAACATTGATTGACGCATCTCTCAAGAAATCATTGGTGATTTTTGCACGATGAGGTGGTGCATTGTTTTGCTGGAATATAAATGGCCTTCCATCATCACCAAACATTGCTTCCACCCATTGGAGAAGGTTATTTTGCAGAAGAGCTATGTATTTTGTGGCATTCAAACTGTCCTTGCAAAACACCAACAGGCCTACGCCATTAGGCCCAACGCACCCCCAAAACATGACAGAAACTGAATTGTTAAAAGTCTGCTGGAAATACAGTGGATCACTTGCCTCTGCACTTGTACGCCATACAGAAAGGGACCTGACATCATTTTTTAACCCAAATTGCCATTCATCAGCAAAAACTAATTTCTCCCACTGATCAACAGTCCAATGACTTAGATTACGGGACCAATATATTCGGTCCTTTCTATTTTTTACTGAATAAAAAAAGCTTTCGCTTTCTAGTACGTGATTTGATCCTGTATTTACAAAAAAATTTCAACAAGAACTTTGGATGCTTCTCTGTTAGGAAAGCCTACTGAAACAGCTATGGTAATGTTTTCCAAGGTATCAAACCTTAACCTCTTGGCCTCCCTACACACACCTCTTTCACCCTGTTCGTCAAATTTTTTTGGGTGTCCAGTTCTCTGTAATTTGGCAATAGAAGCAGTTTTTTCAAATTACTTGTAGATTCTCAATGCTATTGAATGGTGTTAACCAACAATTATTCCAATTTTTGGAAAAGACAAACCTGTTTGTCCTAATATTTTCACGGTAAGTCTTTTTTCATTGGAAAACTCCCTTTCCTTTACCATTGCTTACATTTTTATCTTTTGCAGTGAAAATAAAAATTGTAATGTAAGTTTATTTTGCAAAATTATCATGTGAGATAAATTTCACAAATTTTCGCCCAAAATTTACATAGAAGTAGGCTGGGAAAAACAACAAAAAGAATCAACTTTAAAATATGTTTTTCGAAGCACAGCTTTCCACCGTGTTGTATTCTTGGAACCTCTGCAATACTTTTGCTCACTAAGTGTACATGCAAGAAGAACTAAATATCATGACTAAAAAAGGCTACCATGTGAATAGGTTGAAAATGTGAAAAGTCAATTGTTTAAAGTTTTCATAAATCACACTCAATCACATTCACACAAATAATTTTTTTGGGAAATAAATATTAAAATATTTCATTGATCAGAAAATTTCAAAGTTCTATTAGATGATCTGATAGAAGGGCTTCAATATCTGTGAAGTGTTGATAAATAACTAAACTGATACACGTTTATGTTTATATCAAGAAATAAATGTCCTCGATTAATTAAACTGATACACGGTTATGTTTAAATCAAGAAATAACTTTGTTCGATAGATTCATGAATCCGTACTTACATTTGAATTCACAAGCAACTAACCATTTTGAATTTACAAGCCCTCTCGTTAATTTTCTCTAGCTTGTTATAAGATTTGTCACAAAAACTACTGCAAAGTGATTCATTTGATTTCAATTAAACAAAAGAAACTACAAAATTTTAAATTACATGTTTTCAATATTCCTTTACAATTATGCATTTAAAATGATTCCAAAATAAGCAAACATTGTTAATGCTATCAATCAAACATTGACCTAAGGGAGGGGGGGGTGTGGGTGCATCATCATTTTCAGTGCCCAAGCTTATTAATAATTATTAGTGAATTTCAATGGCTGTCAGAAAATGAAATTATAAAACTAATTGGACTTGGCGCTTTGGAAAAATTATTGCTGTTTGTAAATTCTAATGTTTCTTACAAAATGCAGTGGTCATTAGAAATGGTAGGTGCAAGATATATGTACCTTGATAAATCTTTTCTTTGTGAAATTTCATGCGAAGATTTATTGCCCTAACTATCCTTAATTTTTTTAAGTCTTATACCGTAGACTCCAGTTATAGGCAAATCATATGTTGCTTGCAGAAAATGATGACTGTAAATTGAGCTTAATTGAAGAAATTTGCACATTTAGGCCTTAATATATGTGATTGTAACCAACTGTGTGACTGTAAGCAGAATCAACTGTACACAGAAAGTATGGTCCAATTTCGTAGAACAAAAACACTAGACCTAAAGTTTGTCAATAAAATTTGGGCATCAAATTCTTGAACTGGAAATTGCCTGAGGACTAGGATCCCCTAGAATTAAGAGATAGGTAACTAGGAGGACTGAGCCTCCCCTGATCTACACCACTATGAACCATAGACAAGAAGACTTGTTGGTAGTTTTTAGCTGGGACATAAACTTTTTCATTTTCAAATTATTCAAAGGAGATAACAGAAATCAGAAGATATCACGAAACAAAATAAACACAACTTTGGTGGCCGAAATTCATATACTCTATATGGCCCATGCGTTGATTCACAAAAGTTGAGCAGAATGTTTAGAGCCTGGCCAAACGCACTCAACAACCTTCAACAGCATCTGAAACAAAAGAAATTTCCGAGCATTACCACTTGACAATTTTGAACTTGTTCGAATTTGATTCAACATTGGATTCGACAAAATATTGAGTGCTGTCAAATCACAGCCTTAGAATCACAAAAATTACAAATAAATGTTACAATGTAACAGCCTTGCCCAGCCTGAGGCAGTACAATACAAGAGTGAACAAGACAAAAAGAAGACAACAGTGTTTTTAAGCTCTGTCACAAATTCTCAATGATTTTTCAACACCTCAACAATTACACTCTAACCTTAACCCTAACTCTTCTCTACGAATACTGGGATTATCTAGTTAATCAAACGGGTATCCTCTCAGCAAACCCGAATCTTAGAAAGAAAGCATTGAACAGGCATTCAGCTGTTCTTTGCAGTCTTGTTCCAGGTCGGATATGCCTGTGTGAATCTTGTAAAGTGGACAACAACGACTGAGATGTATTCATATCCCCCCGAACTTTTTTAAGTGTAAAAAGTCAATTGAAATCAGTTCAAAAGGCGCTGATGATAGGATAGGTTACAATGGCTCTCTTTGGCTTTGAGTAGGTTTTTTCTGCTTCAAGCACTGATATATCTCTGGTTTACAAAAAACTGAATGTCATTCTGCATATGTGGCCAAAAGAATCCTGTTCTAACAAGACTGAGGACCTATAAACATAGAAAGGTTTCTGTTGACAACTTAGATTTTTAATGCTTGGAACATTTCAGTTCAGGCAACATTAGGCAGAACAGAATTGCACTTGCCCCCTGCCAATCTTCTCACTTGCATTTTTTCGAAGCAACTGCATTTTTCTAACTCATATCCTTTATGGTGATCATCTACTATAAATATAGAAAGGTTTCTGTTGACAACTTAGATTTTAAATGCTTGGAACATTTCAGTTCAGGCAAAATTAGGCCAAACAGAATTGTACCTGCCCCCTGCCAATCTTCTCACTTGCATTTTTTCGAAGCAACTGCATTTTTCTAACTCATATTCTTTATGGTGATCATCTACTATAAACATAGAAAGGTTTCTGTTGACAACTTAGATTTTAAATGCTTGGAACATTTCAGTTCAGGCATCTTAACTGGCTCTGTCAATGATGTATGAATTTCACAGTCGATGATGTGTAGAAAGATATTGGGCAATATTTATAACTTGAAATCATTTTTCAAAGGTTTTGAATTATTTTTCTAATTAAAATAAGAGGATTTTGAATCCTGTCTTCTCATTGAAGAATTTAATTTCATCTCTCTCCAATATCAACCCAGGTGGCACAACAAGATTTTCTGGCTTGAAATAATTGTGACGACTGAAGATGCACATGAAGTTGACATGGTAGTACATAAGCATTTCTTTGCTCAATTTTCTTATTGAAGATTTGTCTGCCCTCTTTATGACCAACAATGGAGGATTCCCCGGTAGATGGTTCATCCTGGTCGATGATGTGTAGATAGATATTCGGCAATATTTATAACTTGAAATCATTTTTCAAAGGTTTTGAATTATTTTTCTAATTAAAATAAGAGGATTTTGAATCCTGTCTTCTCATTGAAGAATTTAATTTCATCTCTCTCCAATATCAACCCAGGTGGCACAACAAGATTTTCTGGCTTGAAATAATTGTGACGACTGAATATGCACATGAAGTTGACATGGTAGTACATAAGCATTTCTTTGCTCAATTTTCTTATTGAAGATTTTTCTGCCCTCTTTATGACCAACAATGGAGGATTCCCCGGTAGATGGTTCATCCTGGTCGATGATGTGTAGATAGATATTCGGCAATATTTATAACTTGAAATCATTTTTCAAAGGTTTTGAATTATTTTTCTAATTAAAATAAGAGGATTTTGAATCCTGTCTTCTCATTGAAGAATTTAATTTCATCTCTCTCCAATATCAACCCAGGTGGCACAACAAGATTTTCTGGCTTGAAATAATTGTGACGACTGAATATGCACATGAAGTTGACATGGTAGTACATAAGCATTTCTTTGCTCAATTTTCTTATTGAAGATTTGTCTGCCCTCTTTATGACCAACAATGGAGGATTCCCCGGTAGATGGTTCATCCTGGTCGATGATGTGTAGATAGATATTCGGCAATATTTATAACTTGAAATCATTTTTCAAAGGTTTTGAATTATTTTTCTAATGAAAATAAAAGGATTTTGAATCCTGTCTTCTCATTGAAGAATTTAATTTCATCTCTCTCCAATATCAACCCAGGTGGCACAACAAGATTTTCTGGCTTGAAATAATCGTGACGACTGAATATGCCCGTGAAGTTGCCATTGTTGAACACAAGCATTTCTTTTCTCAATTTCTTATTGAAGATTTGTCTGCCTTCTTTATGACCAACAACGGAAGATTCCCCGGTAGATTGTTCACTACAGCCCTGGCATTTCGTTATCCTCTTTGTGAGCCTTTCATCACAAAAGGGGCAGCAGGATTATGCCAAGGTTGCTTGTCATTCAGATTCCTCTGCTGTTGTACAACAGGATTGAAGAATGACAGAGGTCTGCTGTTTGGGCTGGTATTGGTGCTGGAATTATTTCTGGGACTAGTGCTGGTGCTAGTGCTGTTGATGGTGCTGGGACTGCTGATGGTGCTACTGGTGGTGCTGCTGGTGCTACTAGTTATGCTGGTGCAGGTGATGGTGCTTGAGTGACATGCCTTTCCAATCGCTGACCATAGTAAACATAGTAAGAGAGACATTGCTCTTTGCAATCTCTGGAAAGCAGGACGCATGGAATAGCTTCTGATCCATACATTTCTGGCACTGAAGCTATAATGGAGTAGTTGTCTTGGTTTGATTTTTGTTCTTATTGAAAGATTTTATATAAACATGTTGTGCTGATGCATTATCAAGTAAAAAGATAGGCATGATATCGTATGGAATTTTCAACTGTCAAATCAAATTGACTCAAATATTTCCAAATTTTCACATTTCGAAAATATATTCTCTTATGTAGTATGATTATGATTGTTTATATTTGTTTTTACCACGTTCCCAACATTTTTATTAATTCCCAAATATGGTTTAAAACTATTAATTCTGCCTTAATAGAATGAATATGGTAGAATCGCTAAGCTGTGATTACAAGTTAAAATTACACATAGCTCAAGACTTAGATGTATTCAATAAAGCGTAGATCAGATGTCATAATGAATTACCTAAAAATGTAATCAGCAGACTACCATAATGTTTTCTTAACCGCAAAGTTTCGACTCTTTCTGGAAACAACATGCTCCTAAGAATGACACCAGCATACTATAAAATTCAAAGTATAGTGATTATTAGAAACAGTCAAAATGTTTACTTTAGTGTAACAATACTTGATGTTCTAAATTTCTTCAGAAAGAATGCTTTCATAGCATCATACCTAGTTTAATCTACAAGCTACAAAAGAATAAGCTGACAACTAACCAATTTGCAAAATATTCCACAAGAATGGGCATCTTGCTGTTAGGGATTTTGGCTGGAACATTGAATTCCCATTCGTGGGAGCGTGTATCTTTCTTACGCCCTATGCTTTCCCTGATAGGAAACAAACGCTTGATAAGAAAATTTTAATACAAGATGTTTTTTCAAAAAGAAAGTTACATAAGTTGCATTTTCCAAGGCTCTAGATGGTCTATAGGAATAATTTTCAATATAGCATCCACTGCATCCAGCTTGGAATCGCAAAGGCAAAGCTACCGGAGCAGATTATGATCTGATCCCTTAATAGGCAAATCTTTGTTTTAGAATCTGCCATTATGTTTACTAACTAAGAGATAAATTCTCCTTATACAATTGCTCACTGCAGTGTTCACTTGCTGACAGTTTTTTTGTGGTAGGTCCTAATTGAATCTAAGAAGTGAAAATGAATTTGTTAAAAAATTTTGCTAACAATATTAAGCCTAATATGTATACCTCCAGTTACTTTCATATTGCTGGATAGCATAATTCCGCAGAATTCCTTTTCCAGACTGGATTTACATACTGTACCAGTCGCTTCAATGGGTAGATGACCTGTGAAGTTGATCACTGATGCTGATAAAGTACAACAAAAGCAGTGTTCATTACATTGGAGGTCCTTTTTACCATCCTGTCATATCGAGTTTCCCTTCAATGATGTTTATCTTGTGTTTTTGAGGCAGGAATTCTTGCCCTGCGAGTTGCTTTGTCACACTCCTCTGAGTTAGGAAATGAACTTTTGCAAGACTTAATAGCCCAGGGTTTCAAAAAAATGAATACTTACGATCAAAACCCAATGGCTTCCCAATTGATTGAAGCAACCAACACATACATTTGCATTGAATAACTGATCCTACAGTAAAAAACAATACTATTTTTTGGCTGAGTAATTTGGCTTTATCCACAACAGGTAATTGCTGGGCATCTAAAACTGTGTTTCATAACTTTATATATTATCATTTAATTTTCAATTCCGATAGTAGTTGCCATTGCTTGTCTGCTGGTAACACAACTTCCCTCATTACCTTCAACCATTTGCGTGATGTTGTGACTGTTAATAACTTTTATCAGCCAAGATTGCTATAATGTAAAAATGCATGTTTTGTGTTTCGTATCTCACAATTCTAATATTGATTTTAGGTTTCAGCCCAGAAAATCTGACAAATAAAATTAGGTGGCAAAAGAAGCTTGGAAAATATGATTTGTTCAATTGTCTTACAGTTTGTTGCAACAGTGAAATTTAGCATAAGAAAGATACAATGAACCTTTATAATAGGCAACAATATCACCAACCTCACTTCGGTGCTTTTGTGTAACCAGTTCCAGACGACTCTCCATTTTCTGTGAAATAGAGTGAATAGTTTCCATACATTATTACTCATATAAAGTATTAATTTTTGAAGCATTGATTCACTTTTCTATGATTTCAATTAAATTTGTGGAATAGAGAACATAGATTAGAAAAAGTTACCTTCCTGTTTATATATTTTCCATCTCGCAAAGTCAAGAAATCTTTGTCAAAAAGAATTGTTCTGTTAATTTTAGCACAAATGACTTCCCTTGGCATGTGTTTCTAAATGTCCTGCAAAACTGAATTCATAAATAATTATATCACAGTCGCTTATAAAGTTCATAGATTTGCTAACTGAAAGTGGATCATCTGTTGTGTGATATATTCACTTACCATCGATCGGCTGACTATCTGTGAGACATTCATTAATCGTATTTTTGTGTTAAGGAAAAAATTATTATTATTATTATTATTAGCAAATTTTCTTATTTTGTTTAAAGTGCATAACTACACACAACTATGCTGCAGCCAAACTTTTGGTAATACTGTGATTGTTGGCACTTATCCGATGACATTTTAATCATGACATTCAACAGTGACTGGCACTATGTATCAAACGTTTTATAACTAGATCATAACTAGATAATAAATCTTGTCTTAAATTACAACTTTATCAATCAAAAGATCGAATTTATATCTCTCTATCATGGGTCTCTATCTTCTAAACATTTCAACAATATGCTGTGCGGTGTAAAGTTTTAAGGATGAAAATTTTCCATTTTAAACTTTCTTACCCATTTTGCTCTTCTGCATCTGCTAAACTTTCGCAGATTTTGTCATCAGACTCCATGTTGTCCAAAAAAGTTTCTGAAAAGTTTTGTTTGCCATTAAATGTTTATCACGTCTGAAAGGGATCCTATTAAGGGTGACCTATTTCACTAATGATATAAAATAACGAAGACAAAATATAGAATTAACAATAGCCAATGCTATTAAAAAAGAATGTAGATGGGAGTATGTATTTTACTGGCAGAATTTCCTTGCAAGCTGATCGTATGCCGGCCAACTGTAGATAAAAAAACCAAGAATTAAGTGCTAGGATTTTCATGAGTTTATCAGAAACAACTCGTGTATATTCAAAACCAAATGTGACAAAGATAATCTATTATAAAGAAAATGAAAGTTCGTACCTGGTGATAAGAATTTTTCCATAGAACCAACCTAAAATAAAAACAATAGAAATTTCGTCTCTGCAACAGAACATGTCAAAAAATTAGAAAGGAACAATGTGCAGTGAATGCAAAATGTAACAGGAAGATACCTTTGGCTGTTGAAATGCCATATGAAGCAGATGGAACAGCTGATTTTGGTGTGAAATCTTCTGAAATAGAAGAACCTTGCTTCAATCGAATTATTAAGCAAAACAAGAAGGGGGGCAGGGTAGTGAAATGTGCAGTAAATGGAAAATGTAACAGGAAGATACCTTTCGCTGTTGAAATGCCATATGAAGCAGATGGAACAGCTGATTTTGGTGTGAAATCTTCTGAAATAGAAGAACCTTGCTTCAATCGAATTATTAAGCAAAACAAGAAGGGGGGCAGGGTAGTGAAATGTGCAGTAAATGGAAAATGTAACAGGAAGATACCTTTCGCTGTTGAAATGCCATATGAAGCAGATGGAACAGCTGATTTTGGTGTGAAATCTTCTGAAATAGAAGAACCTTGCTTCAATCGAATTATTAAGCAAAACAAGAAGGGGGGCAGGGTAGTGAAATGTGCAGAAAATGGAAAATGTAACAGGAAGATACCTTTCGCTGTTGAAATGCCATATGAAGCAGATGGAACAGCTGATTTTGGTGTGAAATCTTCTGAAATAGAAGAACCTTGCTTCAATCGAATTATTAAGCAAAACAAGAAGGGGGGCAGGGTAGTGAAATGTGCAGTAAATGGAAAATGTAACAGGAAGATACCTTTCGCTGTTGAAATGCCATATGAAGCAGATGGAACAGCTGATTTTGGTGTGAAATCTTCTGAAATAGAAGAACCTTGCTTCAATCGAATTATTAAGCAAAACAAGAAGGCGAGGCAGGGTAGTGAAAAGTGCAGTAAATGGAAAATGTAACAGGAAGATACCTTTGGCAGATGCAGATGAATTGGTACTGTTTAATTTGCGAAGGCTATCAGCTGCAATGAAGAACGTTTGCTGCAGTTAAACTGGAGACGAAATAAAATAAGTTGTTAACAATCATAACATTTGGTTCCCAATTGATTGCCTAAGAATTGAGGATTTTTTCTTGTTTAGACATCAGTTAGTATATATCTCTACCTGCTCATTATTGAGCACTTTGCTTAATACCAATTCAAAAGATGGTCTTCATGAATTTTGAGCACTTTTAAAATTTCCACATGAGTTTCCAAATGAGTTTTGCTCAAACATTTTATCTATAATATGAATCCAACATGAACTATAGAACTTCCTTCAGTTCTTGTTGACTCATGGTTCTGGTTTAAACATAACTGCAGGCTTCCTCAAAACTTCCTGTTTATTCTGAATCAAATGTTAAAACTTTCCAACAACAAAATTTTGTTAGCCATAGCATGTCCATGGTGTTTGTTCAGACGTCAGCTGAAAACTTTTTAGACAACTAAACTCTTAAAAGTATGTCAAATCCTAGAAAGGTGACTTTTCGAGATCTAAACTGCAAAGAATTAAAATTATCACACAAAACTTTTAATTTGAGGCCCAGGTATCATATCTTTGTCACAGTTAGCTTTTGAAACACTGCAGCAACAAAACTCTAAGAAATTGAAAGAGCCAAAGTTTTTGTGCATCAGAAAGGATTCTTACTTCAACAACAAAATAACAAAATACAATTTACCGACAACAGCTAATCTATATAACTTAAGTCCTTTTCTCCATAGTCAAGTTTTTGTCTTGTTTCATTGTTCGATTTAACACCAGCATAAAGGCCATAAATTTTGTTTCAAAGGTCCGAAATTCATGTCTGCGTCATAATTATTGCTTGAAACGATCTTTGATCTAGATGAAGAACAGAAAAATGATGAAAATGTTATTCCATGGTTAATGAAAGCACGTTCTAAGGAAACCGGTAGTCACAATGCTTTGAAAAAATTTCAGAAAAAACGTTTGCCCTGAGATTTTAGCCACCCCTTTCAGCGACCGGTTTTTAGTGTAATTTCACCAAAGTAAGCATAAATTCATTTGAAATGATTTCTAGAATGATTCAATTACAATACCGAAAATTCTGTCAAAGCTATAAATAATTTCAACTTGAGAGGCAGGCAAACCCTATTTGTCTCGGTGGGACATTGCAGAAAAAAACTGAAATTTTATTTAAAAAATACTCACTTGTTGTACCAAAAAGTCAGCAAATCCGATCGTACATCTACAAAAAAGAATGTGGTTAGGAAAAGTTGCTGAAAGGATTTGAAATTAGGCAAAAAAAATTTGGGGGCTAACATTACATGATTCCCATTACAACGGGTTTCCTATGAAAATCAAATTTTCATGCATCTAGAATAAACAGCAGGGAAAATCTACCATAGTTTTTCATACTTTGATTGCAATAGAGCCAATCCAATTTCTTTTTACAACCAAAGCAGTAGAGGTAAAAATTCGCTGTGAGGTCGAGCAGCCAGCTTTTAGTGTAATTTCATCAAAAAAAGCACAAAATCGTTTGAATTAAGCAACATCAAAGAGATGTAAGAACATCACTTACTTATACTTGCATGCCACCGATTCGGATGTCAGTGAAGAAGGGGAACACCCAGCCAGCAGCCATCGCAAATAAAAAAACATGCAGCAGCAGGTGCAAACGAAATAATAACAAACAGGGTTTCAATTGATCGATCATTAAAAAAGAAAGGAAAATGACGATGAAAAGTTTATAAAAATCTAGCAAAACCAACCTGAGGTCTGTCGAGAGCACCCAGCACAACTGTATCTGCAGCTGTAGCTGTAGCGCACGACAGGACCAGCGATGACGGCTTCCAGTTCAAAAGGAATGCCAATCAGCAGTGCACATAGATTTATCAAATTCCAAATGCAAATCAATGAAATCATCAGCACACAGTAGATTCTTTGTTAAAAGTGAAGCGAATTTGAAAAGCCTCGGTGCAATTTGAACAGTTGCTGGAGGAAAAAGTTTTGAAATCTTGTGTAGAGAGCCAGAGAAAAGAGAAAGAAAGAAAGAACATTTAGAAACGCAGGACAAAGACCACTGAGAGCACTACTGATCAAGAGGATTTTCAAAGGAACCTGGGAGAAAACCGTACAAATATCTAAGAAAGGGAAGCTAAAATGAGAAAAAGAAACCCCATCAACAAAAGTTGGATGATCGAGGAGGATTTGATGCAAAATGTGCATGACTACAATGCTGTGCCAAATGTTGCTGTCATATCTGAATATAAGAAAGCTGCATTTTCTCATATTGCTAAGTATGTGGCACGGATGGGTGCCTAAAGTTGCTTGGACTGCTGCAAAGCACTTGGGTCCAAAACCAACTCACCCTCATCAGCTTTCCTTGCTTTCAAAGATCATGGTGCACTATTTAGGCCTTCACCAGGTGTCATCAAAATATGAGAAAAGACAGAAAAGCGGTTTTTAAGGATGCAGATCCCAGCTAAGAAATGCTCCAAACTGCTATTTTTAGACTGTTATATTGGGTCCCAGGCCCCAAAAGCATTTACTATAAAGCTTGGTTTCCACTATGAGTTAACGTGAGTTAATTTGAGATAATTTTGTGATCCGAGTTGGTTTAAAAATAATCTCATGAAAATTAACTCACGCTAACTCACGCTATCTCATGAGCTTGGAAACAAAATTTTTTGATTTCAAGCTCATGAGTTAACGTGAGATAACATCTTGTCAAAGGAAGCCGACGCGTGGGAGGGGAATGTGCAATCATTTGCACTTGATGTTCTTACGCAATGCATTTTCAGTGAGCAGTTTTTTGGATGCTGAAAACAGTCTTTTTTACTCGATTGTGAAAGAAGAGAGAAAAATGACTTCACTTTCGTTGCAAGATGAAGAGCTACTCGCAGAAGAAGTCAAGCTATTTCCAGTTTTGTATGACAAAACAGAAAAAGGCTATAAGGAGAAGGATGTCGTCACAAATGCGTGGGTAAAAGAAGCTGAAAAACTGGATTTTATTGAAAATGGTATTGTGTTCAATTGTTTGTTATCGCGCATATATGTCTGAAATATTTTCTTCGGTTATATTCTGTGGCACTGCGCACCTTTTTTATATATAAACTATAATTTTTTTTTATTTTTGTCGAGCAGTGGTATCAATTTTACAAATCCTTCGGTGTAAGGAACAGTTCTTAACTTCGTCATTTTTCATAAGAGCTGTAGTGTAAACTAAAAATGCCACGAGAGCAGTTCATGCCCCTTTTTCGCAAAAAATGGTATAGTGAATGAATTCATTTTTGCACAAGTAAGGGAGGCCGTGAGAAAAACTTTATATTGTTGGAAATTTTCTAAGATGCTTCCCCTTAAATGTGAAAATTAGCCTAGAAGACACATTTTTTAACCTTGACTGGCTGAAATATATCAGCTATTTGTCTTACTTTATGTATATGCACAGCAATTTAAAAATGGCGTCTCCAAATATCCTTGAATAAATCGTAATTAAGATTTTTATCTCTAGGTTCTAAAGCGCAGGGGCTGTTTAATGTTTTAAAAAAGAAATACCTCAGGAAGCGTAAAGAATTAAAAGATGCCAAAAGATCTGGTTGAGCTGCGGATGTGGTAGAAAAAGCTGAGAGAGCCTTCAAACCTTACCATTTTCTTTCTTGGCTTGATAAATTTGTCCAGTCGCGTGAAGGTCGCACCAACCTACCCCAAAAGGAAACCCGGAAAATGTTGAAAATGATTTTGCATCAATGGCAGACTATAATGATGATGATGATGATGATGAAGATGATGATGTCGTAGAAGGGAGCATCGTGGATGAACCCCCAAAAACGAGCAAGAAAATAACAGGGAAAAAAGGGCCCAAGTAAATCCATCAACGAAAGATGCTTTCATGAACGAGATGGAATTCTCCCTGATGAGAAGCCTCAATGAGACCATAGCCGAAAAGCGAAGAAAGGTGTCACAGAAAGAGGATGATGCCGAAGATCTTTTCTGCAAAGCTTTAGCATCAGAACTTAAAGAGCTGCCCAAAATAGCCAAATATATGGCAAAAAATGAAATCAGAAATGTCATTTTTAAATATCAAATGTCTGCCATGAAAAATCAGAACGAGGGCTTTGCAGTTTTTCCAACGAATTCTCCTTTGTGCCAATTTCCAAACTCCCCTGTCCCCTTTAAATCTGATATAAATTCACCTGGACCTTCGCAATACTCACAATCTCCTTCTGGATCAGCTTGGAGCATACAACAATGACGAAATAAACATTTTAAATCAGTATTCATATTTTGATTAAAATCGATTAATAATCAGCTGTTACAGAAACAAGTAATGTTATGATGGCGTTTTGTTCGTATAATGTAAAACTTGGTGACAATTAAATTCAAATTTAATGTTTGTTAAACCTGGCTTTTAAATTTGTACAGCGTAGTGTGATGTTCTCCGGACATATTGAAGTTGCCAGGGTACACTACCTTCATCACTGTTGAGATACTTTTTCAGTCGATCACGTGCTTCAATAGCATCAGTACGGGCCCGTGATCCTCTCACTGGCCTCAGTTCGTCAATTCCTCCAAAATGTGTTTCATTACACCTTTGCAGACGCCATTCACCTGGAATTATATTTCCGTCCTTGTCTTCTGAATCCATGAAACCAGAAGGGGAGTAATAAGCGTTTTCTGTCAAGCGCAGATAATTATGTAGAGCTAGGCATGCAAGGGTATACTTTTCTGCATTAGCCACGGTACCTCTGATTGGTTTTTGAAAAATTCTCCAGCGCGCTGTCAGAATTCCAAATGCATTCTCGATAACTCTGCGGGCTCTGGAATGGCTATAATTATAAACTTTTTGCTCTTTGTTTGCGTTTTGGCCCGGGTATGGACGCAGGAGCCATGTTTTTAGGGGGAAAATTTCATCTCCAAGTAAAAAATAAGGTAATGATTTTTGGTCATCGCCACACAATTTTCTTTCACCTGGTACATTCAATGCATCATCTTCAAACATTCGACCCATTTGTGAGTTAGCCAGAACTCCACTATCGTTGTTGCTTCCATACTGACCAAGGTCAAACAAAGTGAAGCAATAATTTGCATCGCAGATGGCGAGAAGCACAATGCTAAAGAAACCTTTGTAATTGTGGTACAGAGTGCCAGATAATTTAGGACATTCTATGCGCATATGTTTTCCATCAATACACCCAATAACGTTAGGCATGTTCCAAAGTTCTTCAAACTGTCTAGAAATGGTTAGCCAGTCGCTCTGCGTTGTAGGTGGGGACAGATATTTTCCTGCAAGTGAAGCATAAATTGCCTCACAGGTTTCACTGATTATTCTGCTAACAGACGATTTGCTTATTCGAAAAGAGTAGCTTAGTGACTGTTGAGCATCTCCAGTAGCGAGAAATTTCAATGTGAGAGCCAATCTTTCTGCTGCGGGTATTGATTTTCTAAATGAAGTGTCTTGCTTGGCAATTTTGGGACTCACCAGAGTCAAAAGATGATCAAAGCGCTCCGGGGACATTCTAAAGTACCTAAATAAGAAAGATTATTACTTCATTAATTCAGCTAATACATAATGCAAAATTTTATTAACTTAAGATATGATCAATATTAGCTAGGCTGCCATAAAATGGGATAGATTTGGTAATGGGATGCAAAAAATCATATGCAGATTGGTTTTTTTTTCCATTTTTACAAGTATATCCCTAAATTAAGCTGAAAACTGACTATTTTTTACAATGTTACAATGCACATACCAAAAGGCCAGAGAAATTATATACCGTAAAAGCTCTATTAAGCAATCTCTCTCTATTACGCCCCCCTCTATTAAGTCCTTCCTTATCAAGCAAAAACTCAAAATAAGCCCCCTCTCGCTAATAAACCTTCCCTCTTTTAAGTGCCCCGGGGGCTTAATAGAGCTTTTGTGGTAACTTCTGGAAACTGTAGTAGCTACACTGAGTAAAGAAAGGAAATTGGGATGGTGAAATGGCAAAACCAGGCATTGTTGCATTTTTCCGTTTTCATTTTTGATTGACTGTGGAAAATGGGGACATCAACCCCATCCCTTTATTTCGACTACAATCATATATCAAAAATATCTAAGAAGATTCCTGCGTTCAGAAATGAAGGTTCAAAAAATTAGAATTAATGATAAACAATAAGGTACCGGAAGTAATATTCTCTGTCCTCATTTCGAAGTTCCTGTACTAGACGGTGATATTCGCCAAACGTTTCTCTCTTTTCGTAGATTTTCCGTACCCAAAACCTTGGTGCAGATCGCGAACGACTTTTTAACAAAATCCTTTTCCTTCTACGTCTTCTTAGAAGCAAAAGTAAAAGAAGTTTCTCCTTTAAGGCACCCGCCATAGCTGCAAGACTCAAATGAAAGTAATTACTGGTATTTCCATACTTAAATTTATCTCAAGTGGAAACCGAATCGGTGCGTGGGTTAATTTTGTAGTTAACTCACGTTATCTCATGTTATTTCACGCTGTCTCAGACTAACTCAAAATTAAACCATGAGTTAATTTTCAATTTAACTCGGAATTATCTCACGTTAACTCATAGTGGAAACCAAGCTTAATAATATCGCTGCTAGTTGTGATATCAGCATGAAAATTAGATGGAAACTGGATGGACAATTGGCAGTCTGATATGCTCAAAGGCTTCCTTTATTTTTGCAAAGTCTTGCTCTGTCAACTTTACTTTTGAGCACCTCCATGATGAAACTGGCATTGGGGCATCAACTTTTACAATTATATTAGAAACAGATACAGACTCAATATCTTGAAATCTTGAAATTATTTGAATCAGCTGAATTCTGATGTAGGAATTCCAAAATCATCATCATCATCAATCCTTCCATCACAAATTTATTCTTAAATTGACTTGCGAGAGAACATTAGGTGGTCTAAGTTCTGCAAACTTACTCAATCCTATTTTGACTGCAGGGTTTTCTTCCTTGAAAATTCCATGTGCCTCTCTGATGCTCATATACATGTGTCTCTTTTTGCATTTTTAACTTCCCATTTTTCAAATCTAACTGTTATCAAATCTCTTTTTCCTGTTGACATCCTGCTGATGTCTTTACGAACATAAAAGTTCTTTACTGATGAAATTATCTCTGAATTAAAAGATAGCAGATGTTTACTTGGGAGATTCTGCTCTACTGGATCCTTTAATTCATTAGCCAGCCTCCTGATCACTGATACTCTTATCTCTTTGGGCGGGAAGGTAAAGCATTTTTAACAACATTAACAGCTCTACTAAGTGAGCTAATGCGTCTGTACCTCCTCGGCTCCTTTGATCGGTTGGAGTCAACCTTCCTGTTATTTTCTGCGACTCTTTTGTTTTCTGAGTCTGTCTTTTTTTTCTTCAAGTAGTTCTTTCCTTCTGCCAAGATCTTCAGCCTCAATCTTTCTCATCTCTTTAGTTTTGTATTTTCGACTGTATGCAGAATTTTTTGCCTTATAATCATCATACTAGTTCTCCCTACATAGCCTCTCTCTTCTTCTTTTCTGTCTTTCAGCAGCACTTTTTTGTTTCTTTGTTGTTTGGAGCCATTTGCATCACAATGGATGTTGCACACAAACCACAACCTTTCAAGAGAAGAACTTCTCAAGCCTGAAAGATAACCAAACCTACCAAGCATGCCAGATTTGGTTTTTACCCATTTCCATAGTTACCAACACCGAAAAGAGATTTACAGCCTCATTTACATGAGAAACTAGTATTCTTCCATATCATTGAGTATAATTCATGTCTATAACTAATATCTGGTACCCAAATGAAGAAATTAATTCCTTGACATTGTCTACACCTAAATCCAACTCATCAGTCTAATGTGACCGATGTATTGTGACTCGCGTGACAAAACTTGAAGGTGATATTTTGTGAAAATTACTGGGCTGATCAATTTAGTTTCTAGGTCACCATGGACATTTGAAAGCCAAACTTTGCTTCAAGTAATGAAACAAGAATTAAAGGAAGACAAATGAAAAGTGTGACTCGTGTGACCATTCAGAGAGGGTCTTTTCATTGTGGCATTACATAATTATTCATTACTTGCTTATTATTAATTATTCAAAAAAATTTTTGACTTCATAGACATTCTCTTATATAAAAGGAATTAACAAACATGAAAATAACAACAGAATCTCATTTATATAAATAATGAGAGCTTTTTTCTTAAAATGGTACAAGTGTCTGTCAATGACCTTTAGCAATAGTAAGGTCAGGTATAGCCATAGCCACGCCCATTATCAGCAATTATCGGGAAATAAAATCATAAATATGCTTAAGCAAGGTATTTTACCACTTAGAAAGCAACTTTTCACATTCAAATTCCAAAATATTTTTTTTCATCAATATGTGTCATTTCTATGGAAGGTCTATTTATGATATGCTAGTCTTTGATATGCTAAGGAAACACTTGACTCTGGCAAAGTACATGATAGTACTAAGGTTCTAGGTATATCTTAGAATATACAAAATGATGTTAAGGTAACGAAAAGCACCATTCTCTGTATGATTGCAAAACTTTTTTCTTCTGGCTCCGTTTCAAAGTGCAGGAACCTTGTTTTTTTAGGGCCTGGCTTATGCCAAAATCTTCTGGGTCTACGACAACATCGTCTTCAGATCCTTCCTCTTCGTCAATATCATGCTCTACATCGTCTTCATTGTGATTTTCTGTAACTATTTGGCCCTCTGGGTAACTTTGATCTGATAGGCTGACGCTATCCTCTAATTCTTGATTTCCACGCAAAAACCATGGGAGTTTTATTCGGAACACAGCCATTTCAACCAACAGGGAAACTAATGGAATTTTGGCGCCACAAGTATACATGCATGCGTGTTGTAATTTAATCACTCTTCAATCATTCAAAATCAAGATTAATCACAAATTTCTTTTAATTGACTTCGGCAGGAATGTGGCGTATGATCTGGGCCTTAGACTCCAGAGTTGTAACACGCATTGTATTGAATACTGGTTAGTTATAGGAAAAGAACATTAGCCTAAACAATTGTTACTTTCTGATTCACAGAAAATTGAAGAAGAAGAAACGAGAGAAACAAATGTTTTAGCATAAGCACAAGATATGGATAGGCATATTGGAAATATCGTGGATGCTAAGCGATACAGCACTTTGACCAAACTGTACAAGGTCTTTTTGCATATGTTCTACGAACATCAGGAACATCAGGCTGCCAAAAAAAGAAAAGCAAACAGGCTATTTAGCTGCAACTGAAATTTGTGAAACAGAAGCACATTGGATCAGAGATGCACAAGGACAAATGGAGAAATCAGGTAACATAATGAATTACCTAATGAATTACTTAATGAATCATATGAGAAATTGGCAACATGTTGAATTGCAAAAGTCAGATTAATTACCTCTGATTTGTACAAAGAGGGAAAGTTTCCAATTTTATTACCAAGAGATAACGCACTTACTGACCTTGTAAAACAGGATTGCCACTACAGAGTTGGATGTTTAGGTTTGAAGGCAACCCTAACAGAACTACATTCTAGGTTTCGGGTTCCAAGGGGTAGACAATATGTAAAAAGAATCTGAATAAATGTATTGTATGTATTGGCAAACAAGAAATACCATACAATGAACCTATAGAAGGACCCTTGCCAGGCTTTAGAATGAAGGATGTCCCACCATTTACAAATGTAAGTCAACTCTTTTACAAAGATGTAGATAGTCAGATGAAGAAATGTTACATTGTTTTTTATAACTGTTGTACCTTAGGAGCATTACATCTTGATTTAGTTATACATTTATCTGATCCAGCTTTTCTCAAGAGTTTGCTAAGGTTTGCTGCACATAGTGGTACACCATCACTAATTAATAATGACAGTGCTAAAACTTTTAATTATGCTGCTGAGTTCCTAAGCACTCTTGCAAAGAATCTGTCAGTATTTTTCTTTCTACAGAACAAATGGATAACATGGTGATTTAATCCTGAGCGTAACCCTTAGTGGGGTGGATTCTTCGGGCATCTTGTAGGATCTGCAGAGTCTTGTCTAAGAAAAGTTATAGGGAATGCAAGTCATTCCTTTGATGAATTAAACACCACACTACTAGAAGTGAAAGGTATACTTAACTCTAGGCCATTGACATTTATTTATCATGAGGTTCGTTAAGCCTGGTTTCCACTTGTCGTAATTTGCGTAAGAATCAGGGAAGTCGGCGACTATCCTGCTTCCTACGTTTCTGCATTTATTGTGTTCACACTTGGCACGAGAGTCGCCGACCTACATGCTTCCTGGTGCGCCAACTAAAGCTTAAAAAAGCGCGGCAATCAAGAAATCATTCAAAGCTTCAAGATGGCGGCTGCAAAAAATAGAGTGATACAACATGACAGACTTCTGATGCCATCATCCGTTTGCGGATAGCCCTCAAAAAAAGGAGACAAAAACGAATAGAAAACGGAGATTTTGGGTACGACTTCATTTGAAGGAGAGAAAGAACCACGGGCAATTTCATACACTGTTCAGCGAACTTAAAATATTCGACAGGGAATATTTTTTCCAGTATTTAGGCCAAGTTTATGCATAATAATTTTATGCTTTTTTAGTTGTTCATTTTGCAACAAAGTTTTGAATTTTGCAACTTTGTATTCCCTGTATAACTAATAACATCCTATTGATGACAAGCACAAAATTTAATTAATGTAGGACGCGGTGGTTTGGTAACTAGCAAAGTGGCAGTGAAGTCGACGACTATCATGCGCAGCATTCACACTGGTCGTAATTTGCATAAGAGTCATAGAAGTCGGGGACTTGCCTGCCTCAAATAGAACGCAGTTGGAAGCAGGCTTTATTAGCCCCTGACACCAAATCATTTATTGCATGGTAGGAGATTACCTCTGCTAGCAACTATCTAGAATTTCATGTTAATGAAGTCGATGAAAATACCCGCATATGCAAATAACAATTTTAGTATCTCATTAAAAGCTGAACTACTTTGCTTCTTGATGGAAAAATGAAAATCTACTCGATCATAAGCCTGGTTTCCATATAACCATAACTGCCAGTGTCACCATGCTTACAGTAGCGCCCGCACTCATAAAACAGATTTGCCAGCGTGAGGGGCTCTGCCTGGGCTCAATATAACTTTTACCAACTGATGTGTCTCGCCAACAACTAAATCCCAATGTGCTTTGCATAAAAATTGTTGCGCGAGAGTTTCTTTTATACAAAAACATGCATGTCTTTTACTTCATCATAAAACTTACCTTGCTTATCATTTACATTTGGAGTGAAAATGGAATGAAGTGAAAAGAAAGAACAAAAGTGGAATGAAGTGAAAATATAGAACAAATTTTGGGCGCTAGATACATTTTGTCAGTGTCAACTGCACGGGAAATTTCATATTCTGTTTATGGAATTGAGGGACCATCAAGAAGACTACTTATGGTTTGTTATATTTTCTTACGCATGTTTTTGCTACTCCCGTGTAACAACGCCTGTTCTGACAATTTTGTATGTTAACATACAGTTTTATTCTATTTCTAAACTATGATGCTTCCTTTTATTACTACATGCTTTGTTAGAAGAAACCCCTTTCCAAAAGGACTTACCATTAACCCTTTCCTGCCTATACCGGCCAAAACCGGCCGCGATATTTTTCCTCTTTATGGCCTATACCGGCCCAAACCGGCTGCCCATATAAGGTCTGGTTGTGTCAATGTTTAGAAGCTAACAATGAGCTAGATCGTTGCTCTTTTGTAATTGAACAAAAGCTAGATGATTGACCAATCCAAAACAGTCATTTGCGCATATATTAACAAATATTATAGGACGTAAACAAACCTCCAAATTTTCAAATCTCAACCGAGAAATAACCATGGAGCCATCTTTCATAACGGAACGCGAATACGCAGATATTTTTGGGGAAAATAGTGACAAAGAAGAGTTTTTTGGCTTTGCAGAGGACGAAGTAAGATCGGATGTTGGTTTTAGTGACTTGGCATCGTCATATAGTGATAGTGATGTTGTTGAAGAGGAACAAAGTGGGGATGAAGTCGGAGATATGTTAGGCCAAAACGCATGGGCAAGGGACCTCACAGATACTGACTGTCTTGAATTTCAGGAAGAAACAGGTCCAACGTTTCAATTTAACCCTCAATAAGAAAGTGAAATTGACATTTTTGAAAAAATATTCACTTTTGCTTTGTTGCAGTTTATCGTCAAAGAAACAAATCGGAATGCACGTGAAAAGCTTCGCGATAATGAGCAACGCCTTCGGCTTTGGGAAGATGTAAATGAAATTGAACTGCGGGCCTACTTTAGGGTTTTAATTGTGATGGGCATAACAAATCTGCCAGAACTTCACATGTACTGGTCGACTGACCCAATGTATGGGAATGAAGGGATCAAAAAAGTATTTTCTCGTGACCGCTTCAAAGAAATTGAACGGTTCTTACATTTTCAAATTTAGCTGAGGAACCGAAATGCGGAGAGCAGGGATATGATTGCCTTTTCAAAGTTCGTCATATTTTGGAGCATACACGGGAAAACTTCAAAAAAGCATACAAACCAGGAAGAAATTTGTCAATTGATGAGGGAATGATTGCCTACAAAGGAAGAATTGGTTTCAAGCAGTATATGCCCCAGAAGCCAACCAAGTATAGGATGAAAGTTTTGTTTTGTGCAGATCCACAAATGGCTATTTGCTAAACCATGAAGTTTACCTCGGTAAAGAACGAGAAGGCCAAGACTTGTATGCAGGGAAAGGATTGGGATATTATGTTGTCATGAATATGACCGAACCTTATAATGGCAAAAGTCACCATGCCTGCTTTGACAATTTTTTCTCGTCTCCTCACCTGATGGAGGATTTGTTATTTGATAAACAAACTTAGGCTTGTGGCACGGTAAGAAGAAACAGGCAAGGCCTACCAAAATTTGATGGAAAGAAAATGGGGAAAGGGGACATAATTGTCCATCAGAAAGGGGAATCAAACCTAATGTTGACAGCATGGAAAGTTAAAAGGGAAGTTAATGTCCTCTCTACGAATTCTTTCCCCCTTCGAGCCTCCTAGAAACATTATTCGCAGAGGAAAGAAAGGCGTGCAAGAGGTAGTTGAGAAGCCGGCCGTTGTTTGCCTATACAATGCCTTTATGATCAGTGTCGATCTGTCAGACCAGCTTCGATCGTATTATCCACTTGGGAGAAAAGGCCATCGATGGTATAAATATATATTTTGGTTTCTTTCGATTGGAAACGCAATGGTTTTTCGCCAATCTGTTGCGATGCAGATGATCGGAGGCTATTGTGGAAGGAAAAGTGCAATGAAAAAGAACATAGCCTACAACAGATGCGACCCAGAAACAATCAGGGAAGAGGCAAAATATGTCCACTCTATTTGTAAAATTGAAGGCAGAAAAAAAGAGTGCATACAATGCAAACGCCTCGGCAGGAAAATACCAAAGAGAAGGCCGAGGGAGACATCCTGGAAATGCAGCCACTGTGACATCCCTCTCTGCAAAGACAATTGCTTTTTAGAGTACCATTCCTAACAAACACTTTTTTACTAACCAGAGCATTTACCTACTAACAGTGTGCTACTAATTGTCATTTTATTTGTTATAAAGTTTGTTTATTTGGGATTTATGATAAAAAACGTTGACCTGTCTTTTGTTTTCGCTTGATTCTACTGCTTGAAGAAAATATCGAAGGTTATTTTGCAGAAAATTTTTGAAAGTATAACACTTTGAGATATTGCAAAACAAATGAAAAAGTTTTTTGGTAGTTAAATTAATATAATTTCTACTGTGCACGTATTTTATTTTCAGTACTATGCTACTGCTGCATAGGCCTGTAAACGGCCAGTCCCACGGTGAGATTTTGGGGTGCAAAATTCAGGCAGGAAAAGGTTAAAACCCCCAAAGTTTAAAAATCTTTTAGGCATAGCTGTCCACCTGTAATAAAATTTCCTGAGAAATGTTAAAAAGTGTTGTTGTGAATAACCTTACAAAACTATATACTTTTTATATGTCTTTTTCAAATACACAAATAAGAAACTTTTATTGCATAAATGTTGTCAATATTGGTAAGGCTGCTTTAATTGTTCCATAACTTTAGTAAAGCCACTTTAAATGCTTCATATCATCTCCAATCTCAGGCTACACTGCGGCCATATCCAGACTTTCCCTTCATTCCTTTGATGTATTTGGAAGATTTTGTCATTATTTTTTTAAATCATGTCTGTGATTTGAATTAATCGATTCCAACTCTTGCTGAAACCTCTCTGTGGCAAGGAGGTCGTTGGTGGGTCGCAGGTAGATCACCAGTAGGTAAAAGTTATATGAAAACCAGGCTTTAGGGAATATCACAGCCATAGAGTTACAGCGGAAGTATACATTCAACAAGGAGACATTGTTTTGATCAAAGTAGAAAATTTGAAGCACAACCAATGGAAAATAAGACAAATTGGAGACCTAATCTTTGGGAAGACCGGAATAATCAGAGGAGCTAAAGTAAGGACTCGCTGCAAGAGTTAGATAGATTACTTAACCCTTTATTTCTAAACGTTGTTGTGGGACAACAAAATCAATTCCTCCAATCCATAGTTATTCAAATAGAATGCTTATATAACAGCCTCTTTCTCATTCTGGAATTACAACGTGGTCAAAAGCAATTGATTTTCAAAGATGACCGATTGATGTTTTTGGCAGAACGCATAACATCATATTTCAATATGTACAAAATTTTGAAGGTAAGTGTATATTTTCAAAGAGAATGCATTTAGGCCCACGTTTCAAAATTGATTTACAAAGATTTTAGAGGGGTTTTGAGCTTATTTTTTGGTGTTTCTAAGTAATTTATCTCCAATGTTGCATTGTTAGGGGTTTTTACAGTGACATTGGTGCTATTTTTCATGTTTTGGATTGCTTAATTGTAACTGAGATGATAGTTTGTTGTACGCTTTCTCTGCAGAATGCGGTTCAAAGCCAGAAGCATTTATAAAAGTAGTGTAACAAGACAAGGTGTCGAGAAGCAGCTTAAAAAGCAGCTTAAATATTTATATTCATTGCTTGAAAGAAAGTTGATAAGCCATGTAGCTGAACAAACAAATCTTTATTCTGTTCAATGTATAGGAAGATCGCTCCAGACAGACGAAAAAGAAATTGAGCAGTTTTTAGGAAATCTGATCATGATGGGAGTAATAAACTACCTTCAATATAGAATGTATTGGTCATCAGAAACACGAATTCCTCTCATTGCTGATACAACCAGACTGACCATATTTGAGAATTTGAAAAGATTCCTGCATTTCAGTAATATAACTAGTCACAATAGTATATATGACCTTGAGATTTACACACGGAAGCAACTAGATCCAAGAATCTAGTAAAGTTGACCAACTTGGATCACCTACCAAGAAATGTCGGCCATAAAGTCTATTTGTTTAGCAGTATTGAGCTGGTAACTAACTTAGAGAAAGAGTGAATCTGGGCTGTTGGAACATTTTGTGCAAATAGGCTACTTCGTGCACAAGCTATTCTGAAGAGCAAAAAAGAGCTGGAAAAACAAAGTCGCGGAGCATATGATTCTTATGTGGATGCCAACTCGAACACAGTCCTTGTTCGTTGGCAGTCCGTGTTTTGACCCTGATCTAATCATTCAAAGGAATTGAGCTTGGAGATCTTGTGAAGCGATGGAGTAGAATAAGAAAAGAAAAAAATTGATGTCCCTTGCCCAAAAATTGTTGCTCAGTATAACCAACATATGGGAGGAGTTGACCTTTGTGATATGCTGTTAGCATTATACAGGATCAGGCTTGGAACCCACAAGTGGCACATGCACATTGTGTATTATCTTATTGGTATATGCATTGTGAATGCTTGGCTGATGTATCGCAGACATTGTGATCAAAGAAAGGAAAAAAAGGAAGGATATGTTGACGCTGCTGCAATTTCATTCCAAGATTGCCCACTCTTCAGTCCTTGCGGGTAAAGCAGAAGGTTTGAGCCTGTATGCTCTCTTGAACTGAATGGAAGTTGGGTTATCTGAAATTCCCCCCTGCTGCCTAATTGACCCAAAAAAGTTGTCCAATGCCAATGGATCCTGGTTTAATTGCCTAGATACCAAAAAACTTATATTGAAATTGCCATGCAATCTTGACCAAAGTTCTGAAATTGCATTCAATGAAATACACCATCCTTTTAGACACTTTAGATAATGTGTACGGTCTTCACCTTTTGCTCCATTAACTACCCTGATGGATTTTATGAATCTCACTTTCATCTTGGCAAACTGAGGGGGGCTGATGTGTTTTGGATTCAATTTAGGAACAGTTCTGATGGCAAGCTCCTGTTCTTTTTCAAAAAATGAGCTGATGTCTTTACATGATGCTATACTGACGACAGCACTTCTCAGTACCTCTGTGAAGAATACTCCCAATCTTTCTGAAACAACTGATGCTGAAAAACACAACTTTTACGCCAAGGTGCTACAAATAACAGCTAAGGTACCTAGGATCATCTGCAACATCACAAATAAAGTTGATTGAAGAATAGATGAATTTTCAGTCAAGAAAATTTAAAATGCAGAGAAAATTCTAATTCAGTCAGCACACATGACTTTTGACAAAGCCTACCTAAAGAAAATAGAACCTTAGCTTGACATATTCAAGAACATGGATGGAACTAAGTTGCGGTGTGACTAAATATATCAAATCTAGAGGTGCAAGCTAAGAATCCTGTTCTACTACCAAGAGACAGCCACTTGACAATCCCCATCATCTGTCAAAGCTATGCGAAT
Source organism: Rhopilema esculentum (assembly GCF_057945365.1). Taxonomy (NCBI): domain Eukaryota; kingdom Metazoa; phylum Cnidaria; class Scyphozoa; order Rhizostomeae; family Rhizostomatidae; genus Rhopilema; species Rhopilema esculentum. Next base: position 1,209,433 of record NC_142834.1, on the reverse strand, counting down.
GTCACGCATAACGGTGGAAGAAAACTCTTGCAGACTTGGTGTTGAACTCACAGCCTTTCAGTTATTTTTATTCATTTTAAGTGCAAGAGCCACTAATGCCTGCTCAACGTGTAATTTGGAGAAACTGCTCAGCTTACCAGAATGCTTTCTCAAAGAATATGTCAACTATGACCTGATGGCAGATGTTGTGAAGAGCAGGAACAACATGCAGTGTGGGTTTTGAGGCATTATTCGCATTGTTGGAATAACGAACACCTAACCAATCTCTGCTCAAGAGGAAAATGTTCGAAATCAAATGGATTAGAAACTCCCTTGTATTATGGATTTTATTAGGGGACACAATAATGTAACCTGCAGTGCCGTTTTAAGCTTCAATGGCTATTTCATAGAATGTCCGATACAAAAACTCCCCCCCCCCACGCCCTAGAGCTTTCTCCAGAAATGAAAGAGGCCAATGCACCAAAGGATAATGTACAAAAGCCTGAAAACAAACAAGACAGAAGAGAAAGGCAGCAGTCATCGAGTAGGAAAGCATTCATATCGTTGACCAGCTTCAAGCAGATGATGATCTACGAGCATAACTGATCAAATGGGAGTGCGGGAAGTTGTGGTGGCACCTTGCTGCATTTGGAACTAGTTTAGGGCTAGGGGTAAAATTTTTTATGAATAGTTTCTTATCAGTATAACGTAAAGAGCTCATTTGTTCCATTGATTAGTTCCTAGGATTACGAGCAAAGAAGGGAACAGACTGTCTCTTAGGTGCAGAATTCTAGCAAAACTCTCACAGATTTTCATATTTTCCATAAATTTTTCAAGAGCTTGAGTTCAAATGCCAGTGCCAATAACGCCAACACACATCTGCAAAAGCTTTGCTTTAACATTCAATGAATTGTCATGGTAGCAAGGCCTGTTTCAACTTGGATGCTCATAATCCTAGTTGTGCATCGCTATTCACACTAGATATCGTGTTGTAAAGTTCTTAACACTCAAACAAATTTTAATGGAAGATGCTACAACAAAAATCTTAATGGATTGAGGCAAGATGCACAAGATATTTGGAGATTTAGATTAGAGCTATATAGGTCCATGCTAGATTGCTATCCAGGAGCTGCAGCTCCCCTCGTTATCCGAACAAGGACAAAGTTTTACAAATTTTCTTACTTTGGCAAAACTACATCTTGTTGCAGCTATCAGATACAACGAGACTCATTTCTCATGCTTGCCTTACTCTCCGGCGATATCCAATTAAATCCAGGTCCAGTTAAGCAGCCTTTTTCTGTATGTGAGAACCGGGGGTTGGTATTCACAGAGCATTTTGATGTGATTATTGTATGCAAAACTGTCATTTTGGGAAGAAATGTGGAAATGTTAATCCTAGACAATATTAGGTCATAAAACTTTCAGTGCCAAGACCATGGGTATGTCCCCTTGCCTAGCCCTATATGAGCAGACACAGCAACAACAACATCAATCATGACAGCAACAAGAAACGTGAATTGGCAAAGTGGATGGAGAACGTCCATAAAATATACATAAAACTTCATCTGGGTCTTTGTACCCCTTTGAATGGTAAATTGCAAAACAGTTTCTTTCCTTCTTTACACATAGATGTACCTCACAACCACTGCATGTTATTTCTGATCTACGTTGTTTGTCACCATAATAGGCACACACTCTGCAATGACCACAACTTTCACTGAATACCAGAAGGTGGGCAACTCCAGATGCAAACATAGAAACATTCCTTACAGCTGCTGGAGGGGCTTCACCACTTTCTATTTCAGCCAGTTGTCTTATGACTGCCTGTTTGTAGCTTAATTGGTCACAGTCCTTATTTCTTTGTAAGTGGGATCTCTCAGGGTGAGATTTACAAAATTTCTCAAACAGGATATATGAGTTGACTATTGCAATATTCAGCAAATGAAGAAAGAAAACTTTCCAATATTTTTTAACATTTCTTAAAACATTGTAAGAACCAATGAGTTGATCTGATTTGTCAACACCTTTCATATTTTTGTTGTAATCCTCTATTGCCTTTGGCTGGAGAAATTCTTTTACTCCAAATACACCAGTCTTGGAATCTTTCTGTCTTCTTTTGCAAGTGGATGTCTCAGAGCCTGAATGAATGGTTGACAACAGAGTCACTAAGGCATTGTCCTTCCACTGCTGTATCATTTTCTTCTCTTATTCGTCTCTGGTGTCCTCTTTGTGCCTTCTTTGACCGGTTCTTCAATACTTTTGGGAAGTATTTTCTATTTCCTGCAGTTACCCCACAGCCTATAATTCCTCTATTTTTTAACTCACAGAGCAAGGGAATAGAGGTATAGAAGTTATCTGTATACACTCTATAGCCTTGCCCTGTTAGATCAGCCATCAGCCCAACAACTACATCATAACCAATGCCCATTGCAGATGGTTTTGTACTGCGTTTTCCAAGATATACATCAAATGCATAAGTGTAGCTCGTTTTTGAATATGCGAGTACAAAAAATTTGATGCCCCATTTTGTTGGTTGTCTTGATGTATTGCCGGATGCCTGACCTATTTTTTTATTTCACCATTCTTTCATCAATAGCCACTTCTCTATCACCCTGAAACAATTCTCTGCATTTATTCTGGATATCTTCATAGATGTATCGAATTTGCCTAAGCTTGTCATTTCATTCTCTTCAGCTGGATCATTTCCATGAAAGAAAGCCATAATGGCTCTAAATCTCTTCCTAGAAGGAACTAGTCTTTTAGCCCAGGAACCAGAATATAATGTGGCAGATGACCAGTATAAATCCTGTCTTTTTAGGTCAACCAGACCCATGAAAACTAGACAAGCGATAAAATTTTTGAATTCCCCAACAGAGACCTCTGACCACCCAAATTCAAAATTTTGATAAGACCTGTTTGCTGCAATGTGGGCTGATGCATATTTGTTGGTAAATGAACACAGCATTCCAATCAATTCTTCTGTAGAAAATAACATGAAGAAGGAAAGTTCATTTGCAAGCATGGATAATCTTCCTGCACAGGTCCTTGCATTAATTTGTATACCCGGCCCTCTATTTGGCATGAATTTTATTTCTGGAACATAGTTAGCTTCAGTTGGATAGCCTTCTTGTCAGTCTGAATTAGCTAATGTTATTGAGCTTGAGGCTGCTTGCCTAACTGGAGATGAAGTTTTTCTTCTGGCTATGAGCCGTTGTTGTTTTTTTCAAAGGAGGCTTCTTTTTGGAAGAAACTGAAATCTCATCCTCGCTATCTTCATCAGAGCTGTCTTTGTTGTTGTTTGGTTGCGGCCTACTGACAACATCTGAGTCAGGATAAACAGTCAGCTGATATTCTTCGAGAAAATTCGGATTTTTTGATTCAACAGTAAAAATAATTCGCAATCTGGATCGATAAAAACTTGGTATCATTTGAAAGAGCAAAGCACGCTGAACATTTTGATAAAACCTCCCTTTAGATTTGAGGCCTCACCCGCAACCGCTGACCAAAGTTTTCACTGGTACAAATTTGTACCAGAATCAGGGGTTTGGCCAGAAAAGAGTTTTAAGCCTCTAGCCATTCTTTGTCTTTCTTGTTCACAAAACTTTTCTCTGATGTCAAACATGGCACATCGGAAAAATGAAGGCAACCACTTGAATCTCCTGTCGCAAGGACTGTTGTACATTCAAATTTTGTGCTGGTCTTTGCAAAGTCAAAAAGTTTATAGGAAATGAATGTCTGTGATACATTGTACAGTTTGCTTATTAATACCACATGACAGCCAATGAACATTTCACATTGGTGGTGATTCCACGAACTTCATCAATATCGGACCAGATCTTATGGAATCAACTTCATTAATGTTGGATTGATGTGGGTGTCCACAAATAAAATAGTCTTTCCGTGCAGAAGAAACAAGGAAGATTCGCCTTTATTTGTTGAAATCACCACACTTCTCTTTTTTTCAGGAAGTGCAGACAATCAAAGTGAAATTCAAGAAGACAGTCATCTTCAGCATGCTCAAGGTACACATCTTCCTTCAATTCAATGGAGGAGCTCAAGTTTGAAACACAATTATGTGACTGCCTCTGTTCCAGAGTGCAGAACCAAGTCAGAAATGAAAGTGGGCAATCGGTCTCCCTCAAGAGCAGCTTCAAAATTTCGCTCAGAAGTACTTCCATTCTGCGATGGAGGTGAGGGATCTTGTAGTCTGAACAGACGAAGTAAAATCCCAAGATGATGCAACGAAATATACAAGTATTAGAACATCCATTATCTCAAAACAGGAATTGAAACTTTCACTTGACAAGAGTAATATTTCAGAGTTTTCCTCTTCTGTTTTTTCAACAATGTACACATCATCCGACAACCAGTGTTATCAGCCTGTGTGAAAAACTTCAGTTTCTTCGAAAGATAGGCCTTCAGTCTCATCTTCATTGTTCAATTCCTCAAAGGCTTGGTACAAATTATTTTCCAAGGAGGATTGGTCTTCAGGCTCATTATCGACAAGCTTTCTGTAGGTGTTGGCAGCAAGGTCAATTTGTACATGTGGGAAGTGCATTCTCTTCTCGATGACAGCAAGAGCTTCTTGGGCAACAGAAGAACTGCTTAATATGGCATGATATCCAGTCTTTATCTGTTGATATAAGAAAATTAGCCAAAATTGAGCCAAAATCTATGAACATTGTCAGTCGTAAAAGGAACAGATATTTGATAGCTTTTTATAAAGTTATCTCCAAAGATACCCACTCAGTTGTGTTTGATTCAATGGTTTTTGTAGATTAACAAAAGATCTTTGGAGAGAACAATCAAAACGCTAAAATAAACCTCTATTATCAAGGTAACAAATAATATACTAAAATGCGTGCGGCACAATTATTATAATTATTATTATTATAGAAAAAAATTTTCCTGGTTCAATTTACTTACATTGGTCGTAACAAATAATAGTTCAGAAAGACAGTAAATATGTAAAAGCCCAATGAAAAGATAATCTATTCCTGACAGAAAAGATACTACTTACCGATGGATCCCTAAGAGGTATTTCCCTTGGTGGTGAATGTGCTGCAATGCCCTCTCTCGCTGTAAAAAATAGCACATAGATGAAAATTACTGTTTCTATAACAAATTTTAAAAAAATACCGCAATAAGTAAGTTTATCAGTTACAAATTCACAAAGCCTTGAACCCTGATAAATGTTTCTTTCATCAGAGTAGTTCACGAAATAGTCAGAAAACCTACCCATCATATCATTTAGTTTTTCAAGGATTTCTTTTTTTCTATACGCTAGTTTAGGCAATACACAGGACCTATAATATTTAACATTGTCCTTTATTTCACAAAGAAGCTAGGAAAATTATTTTTTCAATCTGGTTGTGAGAAGCATCTTCTCCACCACAGCTCTCTTTGAATTCATTGTCTCATCTAAACCAGACAAAAAGAGAGTAGATAAAATACTACCAACTATTTCTCAATACAGCAACAACAGAGGTGAGATAATAAGATCGAAAAATATAACTAGTTATTTTTAAGATTAATGAGCTTCAAACTAACCTAACAGAAGCGAGTTTTCATGCCAAAGTATTTCCCCACGGGCAACTTCTTTTTCTTTGGCGATTGGCATCTGGTAATCAGCTGCAACGTAGTTGTATGCCTCAATTTTTTGCCTGAGACTTTCTTTTTCCTTTTTGCACTTCTTTATCAATTTAACAAAATGTTTCAAAGAATCTGAAGGAAAAATTGCAAACTGTAAACACTAGAAAGGGAGGTCATCTACCCTACATATTGATGTAGAAGCAAATATCATGAGTCTTTAAACTAATGATTGAAAACAAAAAATCAGTTAACCGCAAAGATGTCTGGAATTAGTCAACATTTGGAAGATGGACAAAAACGATCGTTCAATTTCTTGTTGGAAGAAATGTCCAAGCTTGATGCGAAGTTGGATTAGAACCTGAAGGTTGTCCTCTTCAGAGAGACAAAATTTCCTGAAGTGCAAATGCATGCTTTTCATCAACAGATCAGGCCTGGCATAATTTTCATCCAATAATCCATGCTCTCAATTTAATTTCAGGAGCAAAGGTCCAGAAAAATGGCAACAGTGTCAGGGACCTGATCGAAAGTGGAAGTTCAGCAAGAACCAGAACATACTCTTCTATCTCAATCACGTCTGTATGAGTGTTATCCATTGACTCAGCTAGAAGAAGCGGTGACAAGAGCTTTACTAAATAGTCTTCGCAGTCCTTTCAGAAAAGGATGAAATTAAAGAAAAAACGGAATTAAACTAGAGGCCTTGGCTAATCTTCCAGCACCAACCTCATCAATCATTCAAAACATTTACTTTCTTATTCTCCTTTTACTTATCTTCCAGCACCAACCTCATCAATCGTTCAAAACATTTACTTTCTTATTCTCCTTTTACTTTAATGAACTAGTCTAGCTATTCAAATTAATTTCTCGATCTCAACGTGTTCACCTTGCAATCGGGACAGTTGAAGCATCTTGTTGTAAAAACCTTCTTGTTTTTGAAACATTGTAACCCTCTAAAAGACTAGCTATATGATATGCTCCTTGTGTAGCAACCTGGTTCAAAGTGATCTGAGCAGAGGACCGGATTTTAAAATTCTTTTGGATGAAAATTGGGCCAATGTTTTCTAACAAATTTAGTCCACTGCCAGCGTACAGCAGGGTCCTTTGGAAAACGATGGATGCTTATACCCTTATTATAACTGTCATTACAACAGCTTTTATGGTCTAGAGTGTCTGCAACACATCATAGACCACTACAACCTTAGTTTTGTTACTTAACTCCATAGCTAATCTAAATTTTCTGTATATAGAAATGGGATGTAAATATTGCAAAACACCACACGTTTCCATAACTTCATGTCATAACATTCATAATAATTAAAGTTGACAGTGAGCAGTCGGTGCCACTCTTTCTTTGAAAATCTGAAGTCAGTATCGCCCTCGTAGTTTAGCCAAAATTTCTCTAAACACATTGAATTTTTGGATTATAAGAAAATTTATTCCGGGGATTCAGGATTGAACCAACAAAATTACTTTCATTTACTCTTCAAAAGCTCTTTACTTAGTTCTCTACAGTCTGCCTCCCTTTCCCCAGATTCCCAATGAACTTTTTGATGTTTGCTGTTCACGACCTCATCACTGTTGCCTGAGTTTAGGCTAATGTATGGATACCGATAAGATGTTCTTGGTTTAATGATAAGTGATCATCTCTGAAGTCTTAAATAGAACTGAGGAAAGTTACCATCCAAATTTTAAGAAGAAGGCAAGTGTCTTTCAACATGGCATTGTACCTCTCACCATTGATGTCAAACTCATCCAATCGCTGAATGATTGAAACAGTTAGAATCTGGTAATTAAGAAGTGATATGGTACAAATCAGTTGCAAAAATATGCCCAATTCAAAGCTTTTTATTCATATTCAAACCTCTACACAGAATCTGGTTACAACACAAGCATGGTCTTACTTTTCACGTTTAGTTTCACTGCATTTTCATTATAAGCTAAAATATCCCTTTTTGTTCTATCTACAAAAATTAATTATACAAATATAGTTTTGTAATCTACACAAGTGACAATGAAAAGTTACAGAGCTCAAGTACAATGAGAATAATATACAATTAAATGTAGAACGACCAAATTCATTAGTATTGAGTTTTTCACCATGGTCGCTGCAAACCATGATTCTTTTTGCCGAGTAACCACCAGACGCCCACACTCCTCTGAGCACCAGCCCTGCTTAAATATGAATGTGAGAAAACACAAATATGACAAAAATAATCTTGCTCCCTTTGATTTGCAGCCCTTTCCATGATGGAATGTGTAGTCATATTATTAGTTTTCAAAAGTAAAACCTGTCTACAGATATTTCAGCTCCTATTTTGAAATTTTGAGCCTCTTCTTAGACGTGAAAGAATCACACACCTGGTGTAGAGTTAACATACCAGTTGTCAGGAACCAAAACACTCTACAAGAGGATGAGGCTGGGAGTCTAAAAACACTGCTATCTGTAGAGAGAATGGACTATTCACATTATATACAAAAAGTAATGTGAAAGAATGGACTGTAGATGTGCAAAAATTTGTACTACAAATGTTCAGTTCAATCGTAATAAATTTCGTATAGCATGAAGGTCAAAGGTCGTTTTTGAAAAAGTTTCAAAACTAATTTGTTTTTTAAAGTGCCAGTGTTTTTTAAATTGAGCTAAAGATGACTTTTTGAAGCATTTTTATGCTGAACAGAATTGTATATCTATTTAAAGTATTTTATGTTGAAATCCATGACAAAATATCTGCTAAATTTTTTTGAATGACAGCAACAAATTCTGTCCTTCCGTGTGACATCATGACTTTAATCTAATGGAACTTTTTTCAATCTATATTTCGAAAAAACTTATTTGAATCTATGTCACTTATTGTGTAGTTTTGAAGGATAAAAGAGGATTAAATATTATGAATAGGCCTAAAATCACATGGACAATGGAACATGATGTGCTGCTGTGTCGAGAAATTCTGGCTGAAGAGCCTTATCAGTTTAAACATGGGTCAAAGGTTTATCTAGTCTGGTCGATCCATACACCAATTCGACGTACGGCCTCATTTTGGAAATTTTGGAAACTTCATTATATGACTTTTTTAAGCTCAGAGTTGGTATTACCACCATAATTTTAGGATGGTTATAATTTTTATATAGGTGAGCAATAGCATTAAAGGGCTGCTGATAATGATGTTCCTACAACTACATTTGATAAAAAGATCTAGAGAGTTGTTGCATGACTGTTGCCTTTTGATGAATTTACTGACTAAATAAATAAATACAAAACTGGGCGTATACACATAGGTCGATTCTTGCTGTTATTGCTATTGATAGAACTTCATGTATGCATTTTTCCTGAACTCTGTTTCCTTAGATATATACAATGTAACTTTCAGAACCACAAAAGGGCGCATAGCTTGAAATATTTTCTATCTGTTCTTCAGTACTTCATTTCTTCTTACTGCCAATTTAATGTAAAATATCCTTTTTAACCTGATATTTTATGTTAGTATAATCGTATCACTTGTATTTATTTGAAATATACTGATAATAAATGTTGAAGTTGAAGTTGAAGTAAGTTGAATTGGTGTATTGTTCTTTGATCTTTCTGCCAGTCATCCTTCTGCGGTCATTCCCTGGTCGTTTTGCTAGTTCTCTCCCCATTTCGTAGTCGTTCCACTAGTTCCGTGATCATTCCTTGGTTGCTCCGCTAATTCCGCGCACCTTTCGCTTGTTTCTCATTTTAGCAACATCAGATTTTTCTTTGATTCATAAAGATATTGCATGGTTCATGGAAAAAATTAGTTATGCTCTGGTCAGTAAAAGGCCTTACATATTTAACATGCCTGTGTTTAACATGCCTTCAACTGGACCAAAAAGGTTTGAACATATTTTGGGTAACATGTTGTTTCAGAGCAGGGTTGCCAGACCCTATTGGTCAGCAGTAGCCAAACATGATGCTGAAGGAGGCCAAAATGTAGCCAAATTTTTTAGCAGAAGAAAACACATTGTTTAACGAAATTGATCAGTTTATATATTCTGAAACGTTTTTATATATGCATCATTCAGTTAATTCAGACTTAATTAAATTTTCCACTCGAGAAACAAAACAACAACAACAACAAACGTTGCTAAATTTGAAAAAAAGCAAAACAAATCAATTACTAAAACTACATCGCTAGTCATACGGAAATTAGTAGAGTAGAATAGATATTAAAACAAAATTAAATTATTAAAAGCAGTTGAAAAAGTCAAAAGTCAGTTAATCAGAGAATTGTTCATCTCCACGTCAGCAATTAAATTTTATAATGACAATGCAACCATGAAATGAAAAATATATGATATATAAACATAATTCATTATAAACAATTACCCTGTTATAAACTTGGTTACTGCTTTGACTTGATAAAATTAACTTAATTAAATTCAGTTAAAAAAATCAACAACGTGAAGAGAAACAGAACAAAAATTTTCCCAAAGCAGTAACCAAGTTTATAACATTGTTGTAATTGTTTATAATGAATTATGTTTATATATCATATATTTTTCATTTCATGGTTGCATTGTCGTTACAAAATTTTTCACAAGTATGCATTCAAGTTAGCTTCATCTGCATCTGCAGAAGTTTCCCCTTGGTTGTACATGTTTGTAGAATTGAACAACTCAAGCATTTCTGGTGAAACTCTGAGATCTCGGCAACATTTTTGCCCAAACTTGAAATTAACTCGAATTCTGATTACAGCATCCAGCATATCAAGACGCATTCTGCTTCTTAGCTTTGTTTTTACATTAGTGACGTGTGAAAACACTCTCTCGCATATGGCATTGCTCACTGGGGTCGCAAGGGCTGTTAAAGCATAAAGAGCCAATCTTTTGAATGGTTGCTCTCCTGTACTAGATGTGTACTTCAAAATTCCACACCAAAATTCAACTGAATCTCTTGGGACAAATCCATTAAAAACGCTTTCGCCTGCCCAGTCGACATGAAGGATCCTGCGATATTCTTCTTCAACTGATGATATATCAGCCATGACGTGAAGCATGGGTAAAGAATAAAACGGCACACGGTCAACCTGAGAGAGAACTGTCGCTGGGGACAGGTAGCTGAGGCCTTTGAAAATAGTTTCATTCCCAGGAAGTCTATTTTCAACCTGTGTAAGCGCTTCAACGAGAAAACTCTGGCATCGGTTATACACTTCCTCTACCTTCACTTTCGCTTCAGCAGAATTTCCGTGATGATGAATATACTTTTGTGATTCCATGACAAATTTCACACCAAAATCAACACGAGAGTTTGGCAGAACTTCATCGCCTGAGCCATATATTCTGTAGCGTAGAGTACATGACTTGGCTTCTGCAATGGAGCGTATAATGAACTTACAGTCCGATGACCCCGCACATGATAGCTGGGTCACACAAGCACCTCATCCGGGATTAATAACAATAGATTGTACATTGGCAGAAACAAAAATCAATTACAAGTAATTTGATGACGAGTTAAATATCTATTTCAAAATCTATTTTGTCAATACATCAATCATGATACTCATAATTCATCTGAAGCCATCTTGCAGTTTATTCGATGACCCCGCACATGATAGCTGGGTCACACAAGCACCTCATCCGGGATAAATAACAATAGATTGTACATTGGCAGAAACAAAAATCAATTACAAGTAATTTGATGACGAGAAATTTTTCATAAATCAATCATAATTCTTAAGCACTTTATACAGATAAAATTAGTAAAACCGAAAAAACACAGAAATTGTGTAATCAAATGACAATAGGCCAATTTATAGCCAAAATATAGGTGGAGGCCAAATGGAAATGTTCGTAGCAAAAGTCTTTCCAATTAGGCCAGATTTCTGGAATCTGGCCTCCCAGTAGACCAGTTGGCAACCCTGTTTCAGAGCACAAAAGTTCAACATTCTTATTTTATTGGTTGAAAGAAAGGCAAAGACAAAAAAATGGTGTTCTCTGTTAGAGAAAAAGGAAAACTCGGTATTCTTGGTAGCTTTTAGAAAAGCGGTTTTGTAGATCTTGGATTGGCACCACTTACTGGAAATACTCTTCCAGACTTGGAGGATCAACACCAACAAACTTGGATGTTGTGTTACCATATAAACATGTCAGTGCATTGCGTAGTAATGCACACACCATGTAGATCTTTCCAACTGCGCTTAGGCCAATCTTAAAGTATGTCAGGTCTCTTGCATGATCTGGAACACCATTCATTTTCCCCAACTGGCCAAGCATTGTGCCTTTATGCTTATACTTATACCCAGCTTATCCCCACAGAGTCCATCTTCAATGCCCATTTGCCAGAAGACCCAACCTTTCTCCAGAAGAACAGGCATTCAACCAGTTCATCCAGTCCAGTATTTGGAGATATTGTAAATTACTTCAAATTTACAGATTACTTCCAAATTAGCAAAAAAATCACAAACAGTAGTTTTAAGTTCATTTTTGTTGTATATTAACAGTTTTTACAGTATTTTTATTAACAGTATTTTGAGGTACTTCGGAAAACACAAATCAAACTGAGATATCCATTTCTAATTGAAGAATAAAGTGGTAATTTTTTCTTTGTTTAATATTGTGGTTGTTTGTGTTTTTTTTGGGGAGCCAAGGTAATGGAAACAATGACTTATGCATATAAAGTTTTCTGACTTATTGAGACAAATCCTAACATTTGAATGTCCTGCAGATTAAAGCTTTGTAATATCTACTTTAGACAATTACAGGTCAAAATTTTTCAGGGGAAAGCCCCCTTAGAAGAACACATCTTAGTGATGACGGATTAAGCTCTCTCAAAGAGACCCACAACTTTTTGTAACACTTGGCTTTGCAGAAGTACACATTGAAAAACACAAACACTTTCTTGTTTCTTTACAAACTTTCACATTCTTCAAACATGAAATTCTTTTAAAAAGTTTCTTTCAGCCATGAGGCAAAGTCCTACATTGCATTTGCTACATCCAACCCTTGTCTTCTCCCCACAATTCATGCATCTTGGTCTATTAGACCTGTGTTCTGGCCAGTGCTCGAAGCCATCAAAACAAATGTCTTCATTTGGAGCACTTGTCGGTGCCTTTCTTGGTTTTTTGCAACCTGCCCCAAAGATGTATCTGTGCTGGGTCTGCCTCTACCCTGTCCTTTTGGTATATATTTGCTTGAAAGCGAGGATGCTATATCACTTGTAAATTCAAGCAAATCTTTTTGTTCTTCCATCTTTATTCCATTCTGTGCACATATACGTTGATATAGGCACCAACCATTTGTGACACTGGTTGCAAGAATCCAAAAAAAGATCCTCATATATCCCTTCTTGCTTCTGTGATGAAGGCGATACAATGCCATAAAAATGTCAAACAGATCTACTCCAAACATACCAGCATTGTAGATCTGAACGATTGATGGCCTTGTCACATCAATGTGCTTTTTTTCTTTGCTGGACCACCTTCTTACTGGCTCAACAGGCTCAGTGTATGCATAATTTGATGCAAACTGCACCTGTCTGTTGTCAAACCATCTCACTATGGCTAGGCCTGAATTCAAGTCAACAGCAGCATCAAAGGCCCCTTCTTTCCTTTTTCAATACCTTCTCTTCTTGCAACCCACATCCTCTCATGCGGTCTTGCCTCATTGTTCCCACAGCCCATATTCCCCACTCTTTCAATTTCTGCAAGAATTCCAAGAATGTAAAATAATTGTCAAAATAGACTTTGTAGCTCATTTGGCTTTGCAGGGTAGAGCAGAGTCTCAACACAATATCTCCGGATACAAAACCGATGCTATCAAATTCTTCTCTGCTAGGATCTGGTGCACCATCTAGAATGAAATCATAACAGAATCCACTGACTCCATTCCTTGAAAATACTTTATTGCCCCATTTCATTGGCTTTTTTGGTAAATACCGGCAAACACTCATTGTTCCTTTAAATGGAATTATTTGTTCATCAACAGAGTTATGCTCTTCAGGCTTCACCTTCAAGCAATTCTGCCTCAGCATCTCAAACAGCTTTCTCACCTTGAAGAGCTTATCTTTATTGGGATCCTTAGGGTCTGGGGCATTTGAATTATCTTCAAAGTGAAGCAACCTTTTGATGAGCTCAAAGCGATCTCTACTCATAATATTTGCCACTTGTTCATATCTTGTGGATGACTGCCAATTCATTCGGTATCTTGGCATTTGTACAATACACATTTGTAAAAGAATGCCAAGAAAATGTTCAATTTCTTCAGGGCATGTTGATATTGATCCTCTGTTCACATTAAACTATGTAGAGTACAGGTTTGTTTCATCAACGATTCAAGCAACCATTTCATCATCAAAGAATTTTCGAAAATAGTCACTGGGAGCAATCAAATTCTCATAGCCATGAAGCTCCTCATCACCTTTCAATGAAAAATACTTTGCAGCTGGTGGTCTTCCTTTTCTCCAGTGATAGGTGTGCTCCTCATTTGGTTCTCCCCTATCTGCCAGTCCTGCCAGGGGTATGATATCTGCTAAAGGAGCATCATCATCTGAGCCATATTCTGATCTTTCTGAACCAGAATCATCATTATCCTCGGATTCTAAACCTGGTGTCAACACCAACCAATGCTCGACCTCACCATTCACATCATGCTCTTCTATTAATGTATCCATAGTTACTGTGATAAATATGAAAATATATGATGTTAAAAATAAAGTAGTTTGATCGTGACACTCAACCTAAGTTTTTTCCTGCTAAATCAAGCTTTAAAGAGAAAAAGAATACTTGCTTTAAGGCCTAAGTTCAACAACAACAACCTCGAGTTCCTGGAAGGGCCATATGGCCCAGTCACTAAATCATTACTTTTAAAGCATTAAACACAAGGAAACATACAAATGACAGTTTAAAATGTAATTAGGAAAGATAAATTGAGATCCAGGAATTTTTTATTTGATGCAAAACAAACGTTTCTTACCTTAAATAGATTGTCAACTCCCCTACGAAGCCCGCTACGCGGGCTTGCCAGTGGCCCTACGGTTGAATATTAAGATTAGCCTTGGAAAGACAAGAGTGGCCCTACAGTTGAATATTGAGATTAGCCTTGGAAAGACAAGAGTGCCATAAACCTCGATTCCAAAATGAGAAGAGGTCACGTGATAAAAAAATTGCTTGCACTCCTGTGCGAATTAAATTCACACTTTTGTGACTATCGCTAGGAAGGGGGGAGCCTTAAAAGAAAGATGGGGTTGAGGCTCCCCCCTTCCTAGTGATAGTCACAAAAGTGTGAATTTAATTCGCACAGGAGTGCAAGCAATTTTTTTATCACGTGACCTCTTCTCATTTTGGAATCGAGGTTTATGGCACTCTTGTCTTTCCAAGGCTAATCTCAATATTCAACTGTAGGGCCACTCTTGTCTTTCCAAGGCTAATCTTAATATTCAACCGTAGGGCCACTGGCAAGCCCGCGTAGCGGGCTTCGTAGGGGAGCTAGTCTTCTGTTAATCGAAATGTGCATTCTTTCAATTTGATACATTACATTTGTCATGTAGAGGCAGGGTTGAAAGTTGTTTAAAAACATTTTGCAAGCCCCGGTCTATTCGTGGTCCTCGTTTAAATATTTTCACGTGTTACCCTCTTCATTTCTCCTGTTTATTCTAATTGCAATGTTTTAAAGTGTCCATCTTTTTTTATCTCTTGATGAATCGTTGAAATACTTTGCAGGCTTATCTAAAAGCTCTGCTTATTATTCTGAATTCTACTTTAAAGCTTGACAACAACATGCTTCTGCCTGCCCCCACCAATTATTAATCCTCGTTGACATAATTTCATGGGTTATTCCTAAAAGTTCTCCTATTTAGTCAGAATCAAATTTTAAAGTTCTCCAACAAATTTTAAAATTTTCTAGTCGTACACTCTTAGCCCTTGTCGACTTAAAGGGGCTTTTTTTAAATATTTTCTAAGGTCATTCTTAGAGCTGTAATGTTCATTTTAAAGCACTTCGTTCAATCTTTGTTCACTTGTGATGCTGTTCCAACACAATATTCCTGTTAGCCGTTATTGGTCCATGGTGCTCGTTTAGACAAACATCATCTGAAAATTTCTTAAGAATAAAAGTTCCTAAAAAAGTATGTTGATTCATAAAAAATGTTAACGATTTCTGATCTAAACTCCAAAGAATTAAAATAATTACACAGTTATTTCATTTGAGGGCCTGGTAACATATCTTCGTCACAATTAGCTTTTAAAACACTACAGCAACAAAGCACTTAAGAAATTGAGAGATAGAAAACAGCAAAAGTTTCGTGCATCAGAAAGGATTCTTACTCAAACAACAAATTAACAAAATACAATTCATGGACAACTGCTAATCTTCACAGATTTAGTAATTTTCTCCACAGTCATGGTTTTTTCTTGTTTCTTTGTTCGATTTTACGCCAGCATAAATGCCATAAATTTCGTTTCGAAGGGGTTGAGGATCACGTCTGCGTCATAATTATTGCTTGAAACGATCTTTGATCTAGATGAAGAACAAAAAAATAATGAAGATGTTATTCCATGGTTAATGAAAGCACGTTCTAAGGAAATCGATGGTCATAATGCTTTGTAAAATTTCAGAAAAAACGTTCGCCCCGAGAGCTTAGCCACCCCTTTAGCGACTGGTTTTTAGTATAATTTCATCAAATTAAGCATAAAATCATTTGAAATTGTTCTTGTTAAGCGAGCAATATAGCAAATCCATTTTCCTTTAAGGACAAAACTACGAAGAGGTAAAAATTTAAGAGAAACACGTTCGTGGCGGGTCTAGCGACTCCTTTTAGCAACCGGTTTTTAGTGTGATTTCGCCCAAATAAGCATAAAGTCATTTGAAATGATTTCTAGAATGATTCACTTACAATTGCGAAAATGCTGTCAAAGCTATAAATAATTCTAACTTGAGAGGCAGGCAAATCCTATTTGTCTCGGTGGGAAAATCTTTTAATCGAAAAATTACTCACTTGTTGTACCAAAAAGTCAGCGAATCCGATCGTTCATCTACAAAAAAGGAAGGAAGGCGGTTAGGAAAAGTTGCTGCAAAGGATTCTCGTTAGGCATAAAAAGTTGGGGGCTGGCATTACATAATTCGCATTACAACGGGTTTCCTATGAAAATCAAATTTCCTTGCATTAAGAATAAACAGCAGTTGATTGCAATAAAGCACAAAACCACGAGAAGAAGTAAAAATTTTTCGTTCGCGGTGGGGGTCTAGCGGCCGGTTTTAGTGAAATTTCCTCGAAATGAGCACGAAACCATTTGAAATAAGGAATATCGAAAACACGTAAGAAAAACAACGCTTACCTGTATTCGGTTGCCATCGATTCTGATGCCAGTGAAGAAGGGGAACAGCCAGCAGCCATCGCAGAACCAAAAAAACGGGCAGCAGCGTGTGTACCGTACGTTCGTAGCTACTAAAACGAAAAGGAAGATTGTCAAAAGCACGAATTACATGGCTCTTGCAAACGAAATAAGAAACGGGGTTCAATCGTCGATCAATAAAAAACCAGTTGATAAAAAAAGCCAAGGAGACTCACCTGAGATCGAGAGCAGCTACTAATGACTGAAGCCTCAAGCTGTAGCACAGACCACGACCGTCGAGGATCGCTTCGAGTTCGAAAAGGAATGCCAAGCAGCAGTGCACGTAGATTTATTATTAGCTATCCTCTCCTCTAACTACGAAAAATCCAATGGATCCTTTGTGGAAAGCGAAACGAATTTGAAAAGCCTCCGTTCAAATTGAAGGGTTGCTGGAGGAAAAAGTTTTAAAATCTTTTGTAGAGAGCAAGAGAAAAGAGAGAGAAAGGACCTTCAGAAACGCGGGACAAAGACCACGGAGAGCACTAATGGTGATCGAGACGATGCCTCAGAAAACGCGGAATATCTCGAGAAACAAGGCAGGAAAAAAAACGTTATACCTTTATGATAGCAAATCAATTATCTAGCTTCGATTTGAGACCTTGCCGGGGAAAATCCGCTCTGCCCTTCAGGGAGAAAAAGGGGTTGAACCGCCGTGCGGTGTGGCAATCTTTTGCAGAGAGTAAGAGAAAAGAGAGAGAAAGAACCTTTAGAAACACGGGACAAAGACCACGGAGAGCACTAACGGTGATCGAGACAATGCTTCAGAAAACGCCAAATATTTCGAGAAAAAAGGCAGCAAAAAAAACGTTATACCTTTACGATAGCAAATCAATTATCTAGCTTCGATTTGAGACCTTGCCGGGGAAAATCCGCTCTGCCCTTCGGGGAGATAAAGGGGTTGAACCGCCGGGCGGTGTGGCAATCTTTTGCAGAGAGTAAGAGAAAAGAGAGAGAAAGAACCTTAGAAACACGGGACAAAGACCACGGAGAGCACTAACGGTGATCGAGACGATGCTTCAGAAAACGCCAAATATTTCGAGAAAAAAGGCAGCAAAAAAAACGTTATACCTTTATGATAGCAAATCAATTATCTAGCTTCGATTTGAGACCTTGCCGGGGAAGATCCGCTCTGCCCTTCGGGGAGAAAAAGGGGTTGAACCGCCGTGCGGTGTGGATCTTTTGTTCGGGGCTCATTTGCATATCCGCATATTAGTATTAGTAGAAACTTCACGACACCACACCTCCTGACCACCGCACCAAACTAATGGTTTTTATTCCCAAGTACTTCATGTATGGGCCACCAAACTTTGAGCATAATGGCAGCATATATGGGCCGAGTGGCCTGTGCAGGCCCCCAAGGAAAGCTATTATAAAAACGTCTTTTTCGAGGTTTTATGATGTATGGGCCATATGGCGCTTCCAGGCATGAAAGGGTTAACATGCCACTATCATGTCTTCTTTCCTCAACTGGACCTATCATGTCTTCTTTCCTCAACTAGACCAACAAGATTTGCAATAAGGCCATTGGGAGTCACAACTGACTGGACCTTAAGGGCATGAACCCGTTTGTGTTCATTGTAAACTGCCCTCTGGTTGTCCTTGGACCTACAGATCGGTCTAACTGTGCCATCAATGAATCACCAGCAGCAGCACCTTTGTTGTGAAAAGCATGTGCATACATCTGCAGGTGTTGTGGGGAAAGCCATGGCTGGTTCAGGTTTAGAAGCCTGTCAGCAAATGAATCATATAAAAAATTAACCACAAGGTTATTTATCATGCAGAGTTGAGACACGGATCTTCCAAACCTTGGTATCAGGTCTGCATGGGCATGCAAAACGTTTGAGGCAAACACACAGTGCTTCAACTGGCCACACTTCCACTCCATTTGAGCACTTAAAAACATCTGAAAGGTGTAATGCAGCAGCGCGCCTAGCTACGTCTTGTTTCTTAAACCGAAACTCGACCTCACACTCAGCCTCTCGCATCACATCCAGATTAAAACATTCATATTTCCAATATGGAAGTCCAACATGCAAATACCCGTGTCTATTTGCTTTATGAACGACAAGAAACTCGTCATCATTGATCTCCCTGTCATCCTGCATGAGAACTAACATTTCCTCCCCCATTTTCGATATAAAGTCAATTTTGGCGCCTATTCTAAGTCGTCTTCCTCATTCGTAACTTAAATTGAACCCGCGGAAAAGGGAGCCTCAACTCAGTTAGTACCCAGACCTCCATGAGCCGTCTTCAATTGAGTTGTCTTGAATCGAAAACTCTCTGATAGCTTGAAAATGCAAATTCGACTTGCAAATTTTCATTTGTATTCACACATGGGTTCATACTTTTTTGGTTCTAGTTCCAATAATTGTTCTACCAAGAGTATCTAAAAATTTTTCTAACTTTTAGGAAATACAGCAGCAATTGAAAAAGCAATCATTTTAACAAGAAAACAATTGTAACAACATAGGTTTTTCCTACTTTTTATATCCACATTAGAAAATACATATTATTCTCAAACTAAATATTTCCTTCTTTTTCAAAGGTTCAGAATCTTATGACAAACTATGTGCCATTGGTTTGCATGGAACCTTACTTGGTGATATGTCTAGGTTGTCACCTGATGTGCAAACAAGCTGTCAAGAAGGCTTTCACTCGTTACTAAATTGCTGACATCCAAAAATGATTGCGTATTCATACCTTAAGTAGGTAAGGAGCAATTTATGTCAGCACTCAAGAAATTTTGAAAATTAAAAAAAATTGAGAAGTTTCCTTAATGAAACAATTAAAAAAGAAGGCATCTTATGTACAATGAATGCAAAACAGGTAAAACATGGGGCCTTCTAGAACCATCTTTAAATACAGATATTGCATGCCCTTCAATTATGCACTAGCATGCCCTGTGAAAGTGTCCAACGTGGCATTTTCTATTGTTCCAGATCTATTTGCTTATAGCAGCATGTCTTTATACGATTTGTCTCCTTTGATAATTTGGAGAAGAATTTTGTTAATCAGTTTCACTAATTGGACATCATGTCTTGTAACTTTTCAAGAGCCTGCGAATAAAGCCACTACTGCCTCGGTGATCTGTTATAAGCCTTGGTGACCTAAAAGAGTTACAAGAGAAAGTTTCACATTAGGAGGTGTATCTAAATTATAAAAGTTCTGAAAGATTTCATTATTATTTACTCCTTTTTTTGCCTGGTGATTGCATTAAGCATGAAATTCAGTATAGTCACTGGAACCATATTGTTTTTTCCTAAATGTGTCCAGCTCTGTCTATATGGTTTTGAGCACTTCACAACAGTCAGGTGAACAGTAATTCTTTACATTATTCTATATATATAGTAAATATTTACTTTGGTGTAAACAAATGTACAATTTAAAGTTGCAACTTTTATTTTCAAGCTTATATTGTTGTAACTTTCATTTACACTAAGCTCTCAAACTGTATTTGGTTTTTATTCTCAGGTTTCATTTCAACAACTTTATGGAGATGCCACATGGACAAAAATACTGTTTTTCAAACTGCAGTGTCAAGAAAGTCAGCAAAGCTGTTTCCACCAAATATTGCATCAACACCAGCGCCATCCACTTATGAACTTGTAGAAGCTCAAGTAAAGCGTACAAACATGAACAAAGCGAAATTTGAAATACCACAATATATGTCATAATCTTCATGTTATTGTATTATTTATACACTGTAGTATAATTAGCAAACTGAACATTAAGATAAAGAAATGGGAAATGAAAAAAAATTAAAAGCAAATGAAAAAAACCGGATCAACCCAATAGGGAAATTTAAAGATTGAACTCCACAAATAAAAATCCAGTATAATTTCCATTTGCATCAGGAAACTTGTCTCTGGTACTCCAAACACAAGATGGGATAACCTTGCAGTTGTTTTTGCCAAGCTTTCCTCAAACCAGTAGGCAAAATTGCTTCTGGGCGGTAAATAGCCAGCAAGTGGGATTCGATGGATCAAATGGGTACTTCAGATGATCCCCAATTGTTTCGCATTGCCAGCTCTACAATGGTGTTGAGAATAAAGAAGTGATCTTTTTAAATGACTTCAGGTGGTCGCCTGTCATACAGCCATGGCATGACATGTTGTTATTGTTGGAAGGCCATGTTTTCCATTTTGCTGCACCAAAATCAACATACAACCAGGACATTGAATTCGGCAGAGACACGCCAATCTTTGCAACAGCAAAAGCCCCAATATCTTTTGTCAAGGGTTCCATTATAGACGACCGAGAAACAGAGATGATGAATGTTCGATTGTGTATTTTTTCTTTCAGGCATCAATTTGATTTGGAATGCCTGTTCCTTCCTGTGGACATTGTTTTGCAACAATGCTCCTTCATTGACACGTCGATCATCACATGACTATCCTTCGCAGTTTTGTGCTCCGTAGAAAAACTTGATGACGACTCGCAACAATCTACACAACGGTCTACACTTTCTTTTATTCAGAATTCTCCATATTCTATGAAGCATTTTCCTAGTAAAGGTAACCAAAATTTGCGGAATGTTTGCCTATGTACGTTGGTTGTGCGTTTTCTGTCCAACAGCCAATATATTTAGCAAATTTAACAAATCTTTCCACGGTCTACACATTTTGAATGAGAAATATGAGCCAAGATCAAATCCATTTCATAAACAGCGTAGATCGTGAACATTTTCCTTTATTTCCAGGCACTCGTCGCGTAAACGTTTTCGATTTTTTGCAGGCAAACTTCCTTTACAGAAAGCTATCCTTTGTGTATTTATTATCTCCACATTATCTCAAATGAAATTATTTTGATTCCCTGAAAGTTTGTAGACCGTTGTGTAGACCGTCAATCCATCCGCCAAGATGTTGTCTTGTCTTTGTTGTAATTGGTAGCCTCGTTGCTAGGAAGAGGCATTCTTATTGCATAACCTTTTATACGAATAGCATATTTCTCCAATATAGAAAGTAACAGTAGAATTATTAGGTACAAAGAAGACACATGTAAATTTATATTCATATGTAAATTTACATTTACTAATATACATAGCAAAACATTTATTAACTATAACTACAAAATTGGGCACATAATTAAGTGAAAGTTATGGTAAAAAACAGCATAAAAAATAGTTTCTTTAATTACTAGTCAGTGTTACAGCAGTCAATACTTGGTTCGATACCCTCCATTTTTGGCTATAATTTCAAGACGATCATGCATCGTTGCTACCGTACGATCGATGATGGAGGAATCGAAATTGAAAAGTGTCTGCAATCGGATTCAAACCGGGTGATCTTGGGGGTATTTCTATGAGCTCTGCCCCTACATCGTGTAACGCATCGGTAGCGAGTTTGCTCCTCTGACTTGGATCATTGTCCATCATAAAAATTAGCTTCTCTTTCTCCTTTGATATGGCACAATCAATAAGTGTAGGATGTAAAGTTTTGTGAACAAATCTTGCAAACCATTCTGCATTGAATTTTTGATATTCTTCTGCAATGACAAGGCCGTTTGTGAACCCAACACCAACTAGAAGATGGAGTCTCCGCCCTTCAGGTAAGCTTTTGGACCCCTTTGTGGTGTGCTTGAGACCTTCATTGGATCTTCTCCAAATTCTCCCTCTTGGCGTCAAAGCGTCTCTATAGGGGTTACGTTTGTGAACGAAAGAAACACCATCCAAATAGAGAAGGACGTCGTCTGTCCAGAATTTCCGATCATATTTTTGAATTGCTTGCCTGGCATAACATTGCCTCCTCCTTCTGTCTTTTTCTGACAGCAAACCTTTTTGTTGTGGTTGTAAGCATCTATATCCATTTTCATTCATTAATCGCACCAGGGTTCTGTAACTGACTTTGGTTACACTGCATTCTTTTGCAACATCATGTACAGTTACGTTGCCTTTTTCATTCCTTAGCTGCTAGAATGTCCTTATGAATCGCTGCTTTTCTCTTCTGCTCATAATTGGTGGTCGGCCCATTGTCTTTTTTTGCTTTTTTATGGCCAAAGCTTCCTTGCATATGCGAACAACACTTGACGGCGATATATGACATTTTGTCGAAATTTCTCGATATGATAAAGAGCCCTCAACTCGCAAATAATATGCATAGGCTCTTGTTTTTGAGTTGATTTTGCCACGGAACACCATTGCACCTTCTCGATTCTTGCTAAGGTTGCTTTTAGCATGGACTTGAATTTATATACATTTCATTTATAAAAATCAATGGAAGCTAACTGTGAAGTATTTGACGTAAATGACGGTCTTGGCCCTTTACGTAGGGATGTGTCAATTGGAAGAAATAAACAAAGAGAAGGTGTAGCCTGTTTACTTATTGTTTATATGTGTTGCTAGAGAGTTTCATCTCCTGTTGAATTGCTTTAATAGATGCCATAAGAAACCGTAAACAAATACAAATTATAACATAAAGATAATGGAACCCAACTTGAAATAGAGAAAAATGCAACCCCCTACCATTATCACAATAAGGTGTTAAAAAACAGTTGTTTCGTCATCGGCAATGAAATCAGCGCCCTCGATTACCCTATGTTCGGAAAAAGTTGCGGGTTTATATCTTTCAGTTTGATGTATAAAAATCAGACAATGCCTGCCAAAAGTCTTCGAACACTTGCTACATTTACGTTGTGCAAGAGCTGCAACATCCCCTCCCCCCTTGTACAATGTTGTGCCACGGAAATATGAATAATCCTACGTGTACAAGTGATACATTTTTACATAGCTATGGTTTTCAGCTAGCGAATCAACATTGTATGCGGGGGAAGGGGGGCAACACCCTCCTTGTTGACATGGAAATAGAAAGGAACACGCGAATTCACAGAAATCTCAGGGTGTTCCAAGGACTTTTGGCAGGCATTGTAGTACTGGTTCTAATAAGACATGGTGTTCAAAGAAAGGATGCTCATGATTTAGTGTACTGTTTTGACAGCAAACTCTTTCTCTTACTGTTGGCGTCTCCCTACAATTACCACATAAGCACGATGGGAATTGCAGTTTTCCTGTATTTTCTTCTTTTTGCCTTCATCTCCATTGGAAACAATTTTATTTATTGTATTCCACAGTAAT
The DNA here is from genome assembly GCF_057945365.1 of Rhopilema esculentum. NCBI lineage: Eukaryota > Metazoa > Cnidaria > Scyphozoa > Rhizostomeae > Rhizostomatidae > Rhopilema > Rhopilema esculentum. The sequence goes on along the minus strand of NC_142834.1, from coordinate 1,185,454 downwards.
AGGATATGCTTTGCCATGAGGCAAATGCGTTCTGCAATTTCTTCTTTTTCAAAATTGCTGCACACTCCTGAAAAGGACATTCTTATGCTAATGGGAAATTTAAGAGTTGTTCAAGCTCTTATTTGTTTTGTTAGGAGGAGCTCTTGGAGATCAAATCTTTTTGAATATATCGTGTTTTAGTACAAAGTTGAGATCTATCAGTTTTCCTTTATTGATAATTGCATCCAAATGTGGGATTTAATTTATTGATATTTGCATCCAAATGTGGGATTTGGAAAGAGCTGCCATACCTTTGCCTCATTATAAGCTGCATCTGCTATTTTAGTCTGCTCCACTCTTAACTCAATTGGTCTCAACTGTCTGCGCTGTTTGGTAGCATTTCTATATGATGATATATATTTATAACAATGAGCCTCAATTTATTGGTATACATAAAATTATTCAAAGTTTTGAAGTTAGTCTCTGTACAATTGTCTTAAAGTTCACGGAAAAGCATTAGCTCTCTAGCCCAGCATGACAGACACTCAAATTGCCACAAAATGGCTAAAAAGCTAAGCACCTCAATATCAGATAAATAGCTTCAGAGATACCAGTTGTTCTTGGTTTGTTGTCGCCCTTGCCTTTTGTTCTCCCCTGGAGCATTTGCTTGAGGCACTTGTACAAAGTGTATCTGTACATCTTTGGCCTGAATTTTGGCATGGGCATCCTCTTTTACAAGTTCCCTTGCATGAGCAGCAGACCCTTTGGGTGCTTATTCCCTCTGGTTGTTGTTAAAGCTGTAGAATTAACATTTATTAAGTCATTGCAGTGTTTTCAAATTGGAAATTGGATGGTATTAATGAACTAAAATAAACAATTCAAATTGAACTCAAATAGAGGGGTCTTAGCGAATTAAAGATTGATAAATAATTGGTGTACTGCAAGAATAATATACCTCGATGGAAGAGATATCCATTTGTACTCTTTCAAGTAGAGCCAATAATATCATAGCGAGTCTATAGATCAATCAGAGTCTCCACTTTCCAGGTCTCTGTACTCCTGTTCACCTATGGCAACCTGATGGTAAAAGATACCTTATCAATGGAGATGATAAGATGAAGTTAACTTTCTCATTTCCATTGAATGTTGATTTTATGATATTGACTGATGACTGCTCATCTGAAAGTCAAATCCTTTCTGAAAATTTTGATCAATTTTTAAATCATTTTATATCATTTCTAGACAAACAGAAAAAGAAAGGTACCAGCTAACAGATAGCCAATCGACCCAGAGTCAGCTAACCCAGAGCCAATTGACCCAGAGCCAACTGACCCTGAGCCATCAGAAAATCTGCCAACTCCTCCTTGCAAAAAAAAATAGGAACATAATTAATGACCATGCATATGGCATAACAGAATCCCCATGCAATTTGAAAAAGAACTAGACAAAGCTCATGTTAAAATAACTACATTGAAAAGTAAACTGAAGACATCACTGTTGTGAAGTCAGTATATTTCGCAGCCCATGCCATCATGGGGGATTCCTACTCGTCCCAGTCTTGTTACGTGTTAAGATGCTACTGTGTCTTCATCCCCTTTCCTTTTTCTACTGTCTGCCAAACAGTTGTATGCACTCCAGTGTAGCATTTTCAGCTTTTAAATGTTTGAAATGGAATGAAATACGAGTGACAGAATAAATTCAAGACACGTTTTTAATACTGTTTGGTGATCGGATGCAAATGCAGTGATCATCTTTGACGTCACAATAGGGGGATTAATTCTCGGAAATGAAAGAGATCTGAAAATTTTCACGCAAAGAACAAATAATTGCACAATTACTCGAAATTACTATACCATAGCCAAAAAATTCTTTCACGATGACTTTTTTCAACTTTAATTACCCCTTTCTACTGTACATCGTAAATATCCTGGACTTCTCCTTTAAAGAAATTGTTAGCCATACGAGGAGGACCTCCATTACGAAGCCACAGCTCCACACCTCTTCTTGAAGAACTAATTAATGATGATGGAGAACAAGTTGAGAAGGTGATTCGTTCAGAAACGATACAAAAGTCTCTTCGAGAAAAACAAGCATACGTGAACCGACTAAATGAAAAGATACTGGAATTATGTCCAGTCGCCAACATCAAAAAATAAGTTGATGAAACACTGGAGCTGAATTTCAGAATCGATGAAATTCTGGGAAGAATTCAAGCATTCAAAGACGGTCTATACTCTCAGACCAATGCATTCGGAGTTGGGAGTGGAATGACACAAGTTATTATGTCAATGCCTTCAAGAAAAGGTGACAACGTTCAAGGAGCAACAAACAACGACCATGGTCTCAACACAAGCGGGGTTACCATGGGTTCTGTTGCCATTTGCCTGCCAAAAATAACGCTCCCATGATTTAGAGGAGATATTACATGTTTTCTGTCCTTTTGGTAGAGTTTTGAAAATGCAATAGATAAAAACGAAGGCATAATTGTGGTTGATGAGGTCAACTACTTGGTGAATTTGTTGGAGGATCCAGCATACCGTGCAGTATCAGGAATTGAACTGACGGAACAAAATCATTTCAATCCGGTGGAAATTTTAAAGGCGAGATTTGGCAATAAACGTGAAACGTGAGAAAAATAAAACATGAGAATAAACAACAAAAAATCTCAATGCACATGCAGGCTCTCCTAGGGCTACAAAACTGCCCAAACGAAAACGTGAAGCAATTGTGTTTCATTTACAACAACATAACTGTACATGTAAGTTGGCGTGAAGCCCTTGGTAAGAGTTCTGCAAGGTATGGCAGTTTGTTAGTACCCATCCTTGTGGCAAGAATGCCGCGAGAAATTACGTTGGATGTTGCAAGAAAAACGACCGAGGAAGTGTGACCGATTAAAGAAATATTGGAGATTGTCAGAAAGGAAATTGAAGCCAGGAAATTGAGTGATAACATCAAGCTCGTCAAAAAGAAATGTGACAAACCATTAGGATATCAACCAAAATCACCACAAGGCACTACCAAGACATTTTTGCCGAAAAAAGAAAATGCTTTTGTGGACATGCACACTCTCTGTCAAGCTGCAAAGAAGTCCAGGAAATAACGGATAGAAAAAAGTTCCTACTGGAGACTAAACAATGTTTTTCCTGCTTGAAATTTGAACATATGACAAAAAAGTGTCGGGAAAATCGCAATTGCAAAAAATGTGGCAGAAATTTTCATCACAAATAAATTTGCTACAAAGGAGCAAAACAAACGAAGGGAGTAAAAAAAATAACTACCAGTGTCAAAGGAAAACAAGAAGTTTTGCTGCAGAGGGCCACTGCGTATGTTTATGGGGCAGACAAGGCTCAGAGGATGGAAATCAATGTTTTCTTCGAAAGTGGGAGCCAACGAAGCTACAGCTCTGAAGAAGTCAGACGAAAACTGAATCTGGAAATCGAAAGACAGGAAAAAATAAATTTGAATACATTTGTACTGAGAAATCAGTACACAGGAAATGTGACATCGTAAAGTTAAATTTAGATACAGGAATAGATGAGACGCCAATTTTGATAAGCGCAAAAAGCTATCAGTCTATTTTCTCGCCTATAAATACGTGCATAGACGTAAGCAATTAAAAGCATCGGTTAGGCCTTAATCTAGCAGACGAGAGGCTAAGCGAGCAAAATAGGTGCATTGATTTGCTTATTGGCAATGATTATTTGTATGATATAATCATTGGTGATGTTATTAGAGGTACATCAGGCCCAAACGTTGTAGAACTTCAGATCAATGGTAGAATTTTGTCAATGTATTAGGGTTTAGTAGATAGTTGAATTAATGAATCTAATCGAGACAGCAAGCAGGATAGCTTGGTTGGTTGAGCATGATCACTACGGATCACAATGCTGGACAAGTATTCATAACGTAATTAGGTGCAAATAGTTAATCGCACAACACATTGGAAATCGGAAACGCATTGCATTGGAGCATATAAGTAATTGTTACAAACCCCTTAGAATATTCAGACTTGGATCACGATTTACTGGGTAAATCAACCGGAGGAGTATTTGTGAAGTTAAGTTTTGGTATTACGTCTGCAATTAAGAGAACAGTAGCACGTGTTAAGTGCAAAGGTCATTATGCATATAAGGTTATAACGGAAACACACACATATAGGCGTAGTAGGTACTGCAGCAAGAATTGTAGTTAATTACGAGAAAGAGCTCCAGGAGAAAATATTTATATTAGAGACAGCCACTCCCTGGGGCTGCATATAAATATAAAAGGTCATCATGGTGTCTTCATAATCTCTGCCATAAGATTCCAGAAAAATAACACCAAGTCATTGAATGTCTCAAAGGACAAGAACTTAATATATTCTAGCTGTGAAGACATTCTTTGTGAGTCATTTTCAGGAACATCTCTGTTTCTTATGAAAAGGCTTGCTTCTGGAAAAAAGGAACCCAGAAGTACCCAGAAGAACTGTGCTCATTTGCTATGACCCTGCAGTTCTATTCTTAAAAAGCATATGAATTTGTAAGGAAGACCTGCAACCTAGCTCTACCACATCAAGCACAAATGGTATAGTAAAGTACCAGCAGAGCCAGAATTCACTGAGTCAGCTTTCATTGCACTTCCTGAATCTGTAATCTCTGCAAGAGAAAAGGGTCATAAGGTAGTATGTTCACTAATGCTGGATTAAATGGCAATTAGAAAGCACACAAAATGGGATGGCAAAAGGTACAGAGGCACTGTGGACCTTGGGAATGGTATTGATATCAATGATTAACTACCGATTGCCAGGGATGCACAAGGAAATATTTTAAGATTTGAGTTGCCTGATATTTTGCACAAACAAATCACCCAGCCATCACCTGGGAATATTATATTTTCTAAACAAAACTATGATTTGTCTTTCTTTTCAGGAATTTTTTTCACTGCCCAGTTTTGCGTAACTTTTGAAAACGACAACTTGTGCCAATATTCATCGTCCCGAGTTTTGGCATGTCTGCATTCTGTCCCAGCGTTTTGGTTCAATACTGCAAGTTCCGACCTAACAATCATTCCCTCGAAACAAAAATGCAGCCTTTTGGGATAATATTTATTATAAACGGAATGATAGACCTCAATTTGCCCAGTGTGACTAGTGTCACTCTTAGCAGATCTCTGTCCTTAACGACCAATTCGAGTGCGACATAAGCAGGTGACCCTTCTTTTAACCAATTTTTTTCCAGTCTATCTTTTTTGGACAGCTTTGCATGTGCACACCGTTTATAAATGGTTGCATCTTCCCATCTGTGTATGTTCCTTATATGGTATAAGATATTTAACCATTTTCGAGAAGAATATAAGGATCTTTGTTGCATGTCGCACAAGACCACCAAAAGTGATTTATTATCGATTTCATCCAACCATTCAAATCTGAAGCTCTTTTTTTGCTAGCAAAACTAATTTCTTTTTAATATTTTTACTCACATGCTAAATATCAAACTGATGATTAATGTTACTCTTTTCGTTTTCCATGTATGACAGTTCCTACATGGACAACAGAAAAGTCTGGTTGTTGGGACAAGCTCATGATTTTGGTACTGAAAGCACCAGCTGCCGGAATGACGTGAAGCAATGCTATAGAACAAGAATGGAATGTTGAAGGAACAAATTGTAATTTATAAATTTGTATTATCATGTTGTGAGTACTAGTGAAGGACTATCACTGGAGGAGGATAACAAAAAGATTGAAAGGATGTGTCTACAGGTGGAAGCAGTGAAAGAAATTAGTGTGGTGTGGGATAGGATGATAATAGAGATTATACAGAAGGCGACAGACAATTATTATCAAGATCTTGTGAGTATCCATATCATAAAGGTTTGAATGCCTATTTTGTATATTTGTCTGTTATGACAAAAACTCAATAAAGAAGAAGAGAAAAATGTCACCCATAGAGATCCCAAAGTAAATGGGGGGTATTCCACTGTCCCTAAACCTCAAACTCTATTGAGCGTTGGTCTCATATCACAGAACTAATAAATTTCAAGTAATTTTCTATATATAAATTATAAATAACTGCCTATATTATGGCTAATATTGCCATATAATCATTTTAAGTTCTACATAAATCAGATATTTAACGTAGTCTTTCCAAAACGAAACAAGTTCAATTTTCAAATTTGAAATAATAACTAATAATATTTACAACTATATCTCCCATTCTGCAAAGAATTCTTGAGCTCATCTTTCAAACATTTTTTCAGATGCTTTTTAGAATCCTGGTGTGAATCTTCATCATTGCTGATTTCGGCCATGAATGCCTGCAACATTGCCGTCTCTGGAAATATCTTGATGAGCTAAAAAGTTTTTGTAAGCTCATTTAAGTTCATAGCAGTTTATGTTTATAAATTAACAGTTCATAGCAGATTAACTCGTGTATATATTTTTTACATTAGAGGCTATATATAATGGATGAAATGAAATAGTAATTGAAAAAAACCTCTTTCTATTTTGCAATTATTGAGATAAGTGATCAGAGTATTCTTTATTAGAGATTCAAGTTTCTCACTAAAATATTCTTTTAAGCACAGAATATTCTTCCTCACAGATAGCAAACTGAATGTAGTTGTGTAGGTGTTATTGATTAAAATGTTAAACAAATGAACAATATAATTTGAAGTTGGGGTTTACAATTTGCAGAATGTGCTCTCTTGAAAACTTCTAAACTTTTATTGGTTTAAAAAGTATATAGTAAAATGGAACTTTTTGTATCTCTAGGAGGGGCAACCATCCCCCTTTTCTATCCTATACCCCATACTGACTGCCAATGACTTTGGGAAAAGATTTTGCAATATCAGACAAACCTTTGCAATGATTGTATCCAGATTCAAAATGCCATATTTTAAGCATTCAAACTTAATGTGTGCCCACTGTTTTTCATCCTTAGACAAATGGACTGCGATGGCTCTGTAGAAACAGTTTCCACCCTCAATGAAATTAACAGGTTCCAGCCCTTGATCCAGCCCTTGAAACCTTTGCAATGATTGTATCCAGATTCAAAATGCCATATTTTAAGCATTCAAACTTAACGTGTGCCCACTGTTTTTCATCCTTAGACAAATGGACTGCGATGGCTCTGTAGAAACAGTTTCCATCCTCAATGACATTAACAGGTTCCAGCCCTTGATCCAGCCCTTGAAACCTTTGCAATGATTGTATCCAGATTCAAAATGCCATATTTTAAGCATTCAAACTTAACCTGTGCCCACTGTTTTTCATCCTTAGACAAATGGACTGCGATGGCTCTGTAGAAACAGTTTCCATCCTCAATGACATTAACAGGTTCCAGCCCTTGATCCAGCCCTTGAAACCTTTGCAATGATTGTATCCAGATTCAAAATGCCATATTTTAAGCATTCAAACTTAACATGTGCCCACTGTTTTTCATCCTTAGACAAATGGACTGCGATGGCTCTGTAGAAACAGTTTCCATCCTCAATGACATTAACAGGTTCCAGCCCTTGATCCAGCCCTTGAAACCTTTGCAATGATTGTATCCAGATTCAAAATGCCATATTTTAAGCATTCAACCTTAACGTGTGCCCACTGTTTTTAATCCTTAGACAAATGGACTGCGATGGCTCTGTACAAAACAGTTTCCATCCTCAATGACATTAACAGCCCTTGATCCCTCAGAGGAACTAAGTGCCAGTACCTGAAAAACACCAGTCTTTTTATTTGCAACATTATTAGCTGCTTGAAATAATTCATCAAGAAGCCTTCAAAATCCTGACTCTGAATAAAATTTATTGAACAGGTAATAACTTATGATGTTACTTCAAAAGTTTAAGGTCCACTGAAAGGGAGGCAACGGGTAATTGCCGCTGATAATTAAACTGTCTCTCTTAAGAGCGTGACTCTTATTGAAATGGTAATAACAATTCATATAAGTCCTAGAAAAGTTTTACAATGCTTAGCAAATATAAAATTAAAGTGAATAAAGACTATTTTATGGATTTAATATCCAAATTTTATGCATTTACGTTTTATTACTTTGGGTAGAAACAGAAGTGGTGCTAGAAAAATTGCTAAAAAAAAATTGGGTAGGAACAGGGGGTGTCAAGTCTCAGGTTGCAGAGTAGGAGATTTTTCTATCAAATTAAATAAAAGTATGCTATAATGTTGAAAAAGAAGGGACCGCCTCCCCTGTTTACTAGCCTAATCACCAAAAATGCTGAATCTGCAGAGTAAAGAGTCGATTTTTAACTCTTGAAGGTATCACACGCCCCACACCTGCCATAGCACTGCCTCTGGGAAGAAAGGGCCCAAGCATTGCACCTGCCCCTGAGCCCAGCATTGTTTTTGACAGTTTAGTATGCTTCAGAAAGGTCTATTTCCTGAACTACTTAATTTAATTGAAGAATAATTCAACAATTGAAAACTATAATTATTTTTACCATGGTTCAATACTTTTCCCATGATTTGAAACTTAAATTCTCTTGTAGACTATTGGAGATTCATTAGAAAAGATTTCTCTCAATAATTGCCAATTTGTTATACGGGATGCTGATGCAAAAAATATACAAATTGACTCTTCATTCCATTCTTGAAGTTTCTATGAAAAAATAAGTAGTGGTCAAAAGATTAGAAAGGAAATCTTCGTGATGAAAAGAAAACTCGCACCCCAGTTTGCAAAGATAATATAATTTACAATTCTCAATGACATGAATTATTCAAATTAGTTTTTGCAAAAAGTAGATAGTATTTTTAACCTGAATATTCTCTTTAATGCTTTCAACAATTGCCATGTCCATTGCTTCTGTGTCCACCACAAACTCTTCATCTATTTGATAATCATCCCCATTTGCCTCCAGCTGTTTTCCAGCTATGTAACTTCTGTAGCTTTTGAGAATAATGTCAAGCTGGTTAACTGTCAACTTTGGAGTTTTGAATGGTGTCCGGAAGTCCACTTCAATTGGCCACCAGCTTGGTTTTGTGTTCCAGGATCCACTTTTTAATCGCCCTTGTAAATTTGTTTTAATTTATGTGGAAAGTTGTAAAAATTTTTGAGAAATGTAAAAATATTTTTTTAAAAGAAGTATGGTAATATTCTTGCTGAGATATTTCAGTAAAACATAAAACATTATGTCACAGAGATTCATATCTTTTATTCAGATTTGCTAATTTATTAATTTCAGATCTTATTATGAATTTAGCTTTACTGAGCAGTGTTTGAGTATAATAAAATTGTTTAATTGCTAGAAAAAATTGGAAAACAATTTACAGACATCTAGCAATTTATTTGTATCTTCATAGGTTCAACAAATAAAAAATTTATACTGTTGCTTTCTCTAATTTGAAAAATTCAATACTTGTAGTTATATAAAAAATGAATAATATACATTTACCTGTACCACATACTGCTGCTGCTGCTATCATTTTTCTTTTGTGAACAGTATCAAAACTCAACAAATCTTGCTGCAAAAATTCATTCACCAACTTTTGATCCAAATCTGGAGATGAAATCATTTGATGTATGGCTAGAATACTTCACTGTGTACCTAGAATACCTTTTAAGTACTGTTACTTTTGTGTACCTGTTGTAACATGTTTGTTCTTAAATTTACAAAAAATATATAGTTTTAACATGCTAGGTCAATAAATGAAAAGAAATTTTCTATGCATTTGAAAAAATTTTGATACCCTCATCCTGCTTTGTCTTCCCACCAAGATTGCCTGGACCAACACCACCTTGTAATCCTTTCAGGGCCACTTCAATAAATTCTTTTATGACCCCTGGGTCATGACCAAATTCACGAAATTCTTGTGGACCTGAAAGTTTGAAACATTGATTATTACCACTTGTAATATCTAGGCAACATGAACAGCAATATCTAGTAAAAAAAAGAAGAAAACAAAGCAGCTCTGTGAAATCTAAAGCTGAAAACACATAATACAATGATCAGAGGCATCACATAATGTAATAAATGCAGAAAAAGAATTCACTTATAGTTTGTGTATGTATGTCTGTCTTTACCAGAATATTTTACATGAATTTTCCCTGTCTTTTCTTGAATCAAACTTAGAGCAACTCTTGGCATTCTCGTTTTGAAGACTTCAACTAGAGGAAGAATTGCTAATTTTTGGATTAAGTTTTAACAACAATCTTAAAATTTTGTTATAGCTATTATGTAAAATAAAAAGATATATAAGAAAATATTTTAAGAAACCTTCTTGTCTATTGAAGCTACTGCTCTTTTGTCATATCTCATTATTTCTTTTTTTCTGTAAGATTTCTCCTCAGTTGTCTCTTCTTCCTCTGCAATCAAAAAACGAAGTAGCATATTTCTATTAAATGTTATTTTTGATCAAAACAGCAAAATAGATATCTTTATCTAGAAAATAACAAGCATAGTTGCCAAGTTTCCTTTTCTGGGTCTTCAACATTTAGAGTTTAAAGAAAAGAAACAAAATAGGTTCAAAAGAAACAATAAAATAGGTTTCTGCATTGAAAATATTACCAACTGACAAAGCACTCATGGGTTAGTTTCAAATTTGTTATACCATATTTTATATTTTTTTAAAATAGGGCAACTATTTTTAAACCTAAAGTTCACAGCTATTAGTGAACAATCTTCATTAACATCAAAGGAAAGAGTACTTCAGTATTTGTTCCATTTAATTTAATCAAAACTCTTCAAATTGCAGGTTCAGGAAACTAGTTTGAAAGCATCTTTGCGACAAAAAAGTAGAAATAAGGATGATAAAATCAGTAAATTAACTGATTACCGCTTCTATTTCATATTTAGGAGAATATGGCAGAATAAGTTGTTTTTGGGGAGGGTGGGGGTTATTTTGGTTGAAGGAAACATTTTACTAAAATTCAGAAAGGTAGGAAGTTTTATGAAAAATTTGTCATTTGAAATCTGGCCTTATTTTAGCTGTGGCGGCGTCAGCCACTAGGCCCTGGATGCAAGGGAAAAGCAAAAATTTAGGCAAGGCCCTTCGTAGAAAACGCCTTTACAGACAGGGAATGCCAATTTTACTAATTGGGAGCGCCCATGGCTAACTTCTGTTTAAGCAAAGGCAGCTTCAAAATTATAGAATAACATCACAAGGAATATGATGCCAAAATGCTAACATTGGATGCATCAGTTTTGCAAAATAAAAGGTCGATCAAACTGAGGGTTCGGAGGGAAATAAATGACCCGATCGGCACCAAAAGAGCATCATAGGTTAAACCTGATAATATAATGCTAACGGCCCTAGAAAATGTTGCTGGAGCTGTTGATAATCCATATGGCATACGAAGAAATTCAAAAAGGCCACCAGGGGTAATAAAAGCTGTTTTTTCTCTATCTTCTGAGGTCATACTTACATGCCAGTAACCGCTGCGGAGATCAAGAGTACTAGAGAGCTTGATGTTATTTAGAGAATCAAGAAGGTCATCTACTCTAGGCAAGGGGTGAGCATCTTGCTTGGTGACAAGGTTTAGCTTGCGGTAGTCAACACAAAATCCATAGGATCCATCCTTCTTTTTAACAAGGACAACCGGAGACGCCCAAGTCAAAAGGCATTTTCTGATGTACTTTGGGGGTAAAGTGTAACCATGTCTTTTGACTCTTTGAAATGCTGAATGGCTTTCTGCTTTCTTTTGCGCTTTGGGAATTGGTCTAAAGCCCAGATTCTCAATTTTTGATTTATTGTTGACTGTTGTTAGGTTGGTCTTCGTTTCAAACAGGAGCACATCCTTGACAAGTTTTAAACAGGAGCATATCCTGACAGGAGCATGTCTTTTTAAAAATCATTAAAAATGTTTATGGTATTTTGAAAAACTAGTCAAATTATATTGAATAATGTGTGAAGTGGATACCACACTCACCATAAGTAGGCATAACAGGCATCTTTCACACAATTTCTTCACTTAGGTTGTATTTAGGATAAGACACTTTGAAGTATCTGTTTTCTGTGTTTGATGTCATTGGTTTTCTTTGAAGGTTTTTCATTAAGATGTAATGTTGCCAATGCGTGTCTAGAAAAATGATATTTGAATTTTGTTCAAACTTTGCACCTCTAATCTCCATTTAAATATCTTGTCGACTCCCCTTTTAGTAACGTAATGGAGTGCAACATGTATCTTGGCTAATTGAATAAAAAGTCAAAATTTTATTTATATGTGGACAATATATTCAACTTTTCACTACAGGCCTTTCTAAAATATTCCATTATCTTAACTATGTTTGAAAATAGTGGAAAAGTTTTGCTCTTTGCAAGAATCTCAGCGCCAAACTTTTATTTACTTTACATTCATTCCCATTTGTGGTGCCATTGATTAAGAGTTGAATGAAAACTTTCAAGACAACTGGTTTGGTCGTTGGATGATAGCATCCTAACTCCACCGTGAAGTTTTGAGTCCGATACATTTTGTCAAATGCCTTCAGTTTGTCAAATGGCGCTGTACCTGTAGAGAGTATATATTGAACTAGTGTTATTGAAACAAAATGTCAGCCAGTAAGATACAATGAACTTTGGTTCACGACTGACAGTGTAGGTTTTATTATTGCTAGAGAGTAAAATAACATTTGTCAGATGGATGTGAAATTTCAGCAAAAGTAAATTATTTTTCATTTACTAATAAACCATTTCTTTCAAAAAAAGTTATTTTACTTGTTTTATGATTAATGAATGCACTATAAAGAGGACAAGATTACACATATTTCTTCAATAGGATTTCCTTTTGTTTACAAGTTCAACAGTTGTCAAATTTCCCCAATTGAATATTACAGTATGGTGGAGAATCTTGTTCATACCTTTTCTGTCATATAATTGTACTTTCAATTAATAAATTTGATTATGCAATGATGTCATCATGATAGTTTTACCTCTTGTTCCCTCTTGTTTCATTGGTTACTTTTTCATCGTCATCATTTTAGTCATTGTCAATTTCTTTCTCATTTACCATTTCTTCTTCACTGTCTTCAAATTCATCTTCAACTCTTTCTGGATACCACTCCTCGGAAGCATGATCATTTTCAGCAAAACTTTTGCAGGAATCAGCATCACTGTCTTCCTTTTCAGCTTCCATGTTATTCATGGGCTTAGTTTGCTGTCCTTGTCTTGACTCTCTGAATTTATTTACTTTACGTTTTAGATAATTGATTGCCTACAAAGAAAGCACAAATGAGAATAGGTTACAAAATGAAAATTTATATGGAAATGAGATGGAATTAAAATTTGGCATATCAGCAAACATTATTATGTATAGTGAACTTACATTCTCTTGACTTGTTAATTTCCTTTTCTGTCTAATTATTTTAAGATTTTGGCGATTCACTCTTTGGTTCAAATTTTTCAATGTTCTCACCTTGCAATCTTGACAGGATACACTTGACACATCTACAAGTGGGGTTGCTTCATTGTTGGATTCCTCAAAGGCTTCGTACAAATTGTTTTCGAAATTTCCCCAGGAGGATTGGTCTTCAGGCTCATTATCGACAAGTTTCCTGTAGGTGTTGGGAGCAAGGTCAATTTGTACATGTGCGAAGTGCATTCTCTTCTGACAGCAAGAACTCCTTGCGCAACAGAAGAACTGCCCAATTTGGCATGATATCCAGTCTTTATCTGTTGATATAAGAAAATAAGCCAAAATTGAGCCAAAATCTATAAACATTGTCAGTCGTAAAAGGAACAGATATTTGATAGCTTTTTATAAAGTTATCTCCAAAGATATCCACTCAGTTGTGTTTGATTCAATGGTTTTTGTAGATTAACAAAAGATCTTTGGATAGAACTATCAAAACGCTAAAATAAACCTCTATTATCAAGGTAACAAATAATATACTAAAATGTGTGCGGCGCAATTATTATATTTATTATTATTATTATTATAGAAAAAAATTTTCCTGGTTCAATTTACTTACATTGGTCGTAACAAAAAATAGTTCAGAAAGACAGTAAATATGTAAAAGCCCAATGAAAAGACAATCTATTCCTGACAGAAAAGATACTACTTACCGACGGATCCCTAAGTGGTATTTCCCTTGGTGGTGAATGTGCTGCAATGCCCTCTCTCGCTGTAAAAAATAGCACATAGATGAAAATTACTGTTTCTATAACAAATTTAAAAAAATACCGCAATAAGTAAGTTTATCAGTTACAAATTCACAAAGGCTTGAACCCTGAAGAATGTTTCTATCATTAGAGTAGTTCACGAAATAGTCAGAAAACCTACCCATCATATCGTTTAGTTTTTCAAGGATTTCTTTTTTTCTATACGCTAGTTTGGACAATACACAGGACCTATAATATTTAACATTCTTTTTCATTTCACAAAGAAGCTAGGAAAGTTCTTCTTTCAATCTGGTTATGAGAAGCATCTTCTCCACCACAGCTCTCTTTGAATTCGTTGTCTCATCTGAACCAGACAAAAAGAGAGTAGATAAAATACTACCAACTATTTCTCAATACTGCAACAGCAGAGTGATAATAAGATCGAAAAAATATAACTAGTTATTTTTAAGATTAATGAGCTTCAAACTAACCTAACAGAAGTGAGTTTTCATGCCAAAGTATTTCCCCACAGGCAACTTCTTTTTCTTTGGCGATTGGCATCTGGTAATCAGCTGCAATGGAGTTGTATGCCTCAATTTTTTGCCTGAGACTTTCTTTTTTCATTTTTACACTTCTTTATCAATTTAACAGAATGTTTCAAAGAATCTGAAGGAAAAATTGCAAACTGTAAACATTAGAAAAGAAGGTCATCTACCCTACAAATTGATGTAGAAGCAAATATCATGACTCTTTAAACTAATGATTAAAAACAAAAAAACAGTTAACCGAAAAATCAATTATCAAAAATTGATTATTGTTCTATATGCACCCATGTATTTTGTAACGCTTCAAATTTGAAGGGTTCAACTTTTGTAGAAGATACAAAATTTTGTTTTTTTAATTGCAATGCCAACATTCTAAAAAAGTCGTCACAATTAACACCAATAGTTTGTAATGAAAACTTTTATCACATGGAGTTTTTGATAAAACCAATGGTTTTGTGTAAAAGGACAAGCAGTGGTGAGTTGTGCTAATTTTAATGGGGGAAGATTTAAACACAAGCTTCACGTTTGAACCAAGATATATAGGTTTGAAAGGGTCCTCAACAAACAGATATATATTATAGTTGACTTTGTTATTTTATGTATCATATCTTTTGCTTTATATAAACGTTAATTAAAGGAATATATTGAAAAATGAAGTCTTACCTTTCTTCTTTCCCGTTTAGACTGAGACGTTGAATTTCCTTCATTTCTGGTTGAAGCCACATATACTGTTGGAACAGCATCTCCTTGTAAAAACCTTTTTGTTTTTTAAATTTCGTACCCCTCTAGTAGACTAGCTATGCTTCTTGTGTAGCAACCTGATTCAAAATGATCTGAGCAGAGGAGGGGGTTGAAAATTCTCTTGGGTCAAAAATTTGGCCTACGCTTTCTAACAAATTTAGTCAACTGCCAGCATACAGCAGGGTCCTTTGGAAAACGATGGATGCTTATACCCTTAGTATAACTGTCATTACAACAGCTTTTATGGTCTAGAGTGCCTGCAGCACATAGTAGACCACATCAAACCTTAATCCAGCGAAACCCTCGAAAGGCATTCTTGGTTCAATGACAAGTGATCAGCTCTGAAGTCTTAAATCACACTGAGGAAAGCTACCATCAACATTTCAGAAGAAGGCAGGTATTTTTCATCATGGCATTGTACCTTTCACCATCGATGTCAAACTCGTCCAATCGCTGAATGGTTGAAACAGTTAGAATCTGTTAATTAAGAAGTGATACGATACAAATGAGTTGCAAAAAAACTCCTCATTTAAAGCTTTTTATTCATATTCAAAACTCTACACAGAATCTGGTTAGAATACAAGCATGGTCTTACTTTTTATGTTCGTTTTCACTGCATTTCCATTTTAATATTTAGCTAAAATATCACTTTTTATTCAATCTACAAAAATTAATCATACAAACAGATAAATTTTATAATCTACAAAAGTTAAAATGAAAAGCTACAGAGACGAGCATAATATACCATTATATTTAGAATGATCAAATTCATTAGTATTGAGTTTTTCACCATAGCTGCTGCAGAAAATGGGTTCAATGAAAACAAGAGAAATATACCATCAACTACCACCCCTATTTGAATATGAATGTGAGAAAACATGACAAAAAAAATGTTGCTCCAAAATAGCAATCATATACATACCTTAGCGACAGGGAATTTCGATCTGACACTGTTGAGAAGACCCTTAAAATGATTTGCAGCCCTTTCCATGATGCAGTGGGTAGCCCTATAATTAGTTTCCAAAAGTAAAACCACAACGTTTACAGATATTTCAGTTCTTATTTGGAATTTTGAACCTCTTCCGAAATGTTAAAGAATTGCCCACACGGTGTAGAGTTAATGTACCAGTTGTCAGGAACCAAAACACTCCTCTTTACAAGAGGACAAAGCCGGGAGTCTGCAAACACTTCTATCTGTAGAGTGAATGGACTGTTCACACTATATACGAAAAGTAACGTGAAATAATAGACTGTAGATGTGAAAGAAATTGTACTACAAATGTTCAGTGCAATCATGATAAATTTCGTATAGCATGAAGGTCACAGCTCATTTTTGAAAAAACTTCAAAAAGAATTTGTTTTTTAAACATACAAATAAAAGTATTTTAATTAGAGTAACCTTGTAGAGCAATCTACCTTCAGATAAACACTCAACTTATCTACAGATATGAACTCAAATTTAGATGTTTATGATTGGGGCAAGCCACATAAGTTATGACAATATAGAGCTAATAAAGAACGGTCTTTGAAGGGGCCTGACAAACAAGAGCTTTTTCTAAACATATCGTATACGTTATAGTCAGAAACGGTACTCACAAGGTTTTCCATTGGTTCTTTTTGGAGATTGCTGCTTTTGTTCTGCTTTCCACTTTTTCCCTGCCCCCAGAACAGGGCAGAAGCTCTCCGCCTTGAACCTTTCACTTCACCGCCTCTCACTCCTCAATTCTAACATGCAACTCCACTCTGTAGAAGCAGTTTGCGATGAACCATGTCCATGTCGAGAGAAAAAGCTTGATTAACTGCCTACTGAGTGCGACTACGGAACAGATCCAAACAGAATTTGCTTGGCATAGAAATCCCAGAAAACCAATTGGGATGCCCTGTTGCCACCTAAATAATTAGCAAAGACACACATCGTTGATGTTTACTGTCTTCAAAAAATTTTTTTGACAATTCGGTTATTCACATTGGCAGGGTAGATGAAATGCTGCCGACCAAGTTTTAATTGAGTTCATAAGAAAGATGAACTAGTTCTAATCGATAAATAGATTTTCTTCTTCTACAGCTCTGCCAAAAAGAATGAATTGCGCAAGGTAAACAATTATATAGAGAAAACTCTAAAGCAATCAAGAATGGAATCAAAAATAAAGGTAAAGCCATAGAGCCCTACAAGACTGTCATGTCTGCAAAACATGAAAATTTTGCAATAGAGAAATGTGGGGCTTCCATTGACAAAAAACATCATTGGATGCATGGAAATTTCCAATTACCTTTGTACATGTTCTTGCTGTGCTAATGGGTGTGGGGAAGTCAAATGCCTTTACACAAGTGACAATGGCGATTTTGCAAGCTACATAGCTAGAAAAAGTTATTGTCTGGAAAAAGTTGATGACACATTCAGACTGAGAAGAAAGCATCAGTATTATTATCAAGAACAAAAACAATTGCAAGTAACTGGTAGACAATGTTGCGACTTTGTTGTGTGTGTACTCAGCTGTGGTAAGCCTACATTATTTTTGGAAAGGATCTTTTTAGATATAATTCATTGGGAAGCTACTGTTCCAAAGGTAACCAAAGTTTGGCAAATGTGCATTCTACCTGAGCTTATTGCACGTTGGTTACAAGAAAACAGCACCTACCATATTTACAGCCAACTCAGCAAGGAACAAAATCCTCTTCTATTTGTTACTGCAGGATGCAAGTTAAAGGAAGTACTCTAAACTGCAATACCCCAACGTGCTTAATAAAGGAGGTACATTATCTATGCTTACGAATTTCTGATCCAGTCCCAAGCGAGTGGTACTGCCTAACTGTTGTTTTCTACCAGAATTCCAATGCAAGAAAAGTAGAAAAATATCAAAAGAAGCCTGTTTAAAGAGCCAACACAATGATGAGGCTTTGAAACTGAATACTCACTCAAAGCCAACAGAGAATGAAAGCAAACATGATAGAAAAAAATCACTGAATCCAATCATGTATAATTTGATGTCTTTTATACTCACGAAATGCAAAAAAAGTCAAGAAGATAAAGCGTGCGGCTTTGTGACATCAGGTGGTTCGCAGATGTTTGCTGCCGTCTTTGTTTTTGTTTGGTTTGTTGGAAAGGTATACTGAAGATGGAGGAAACTTTCAGAACGACAATGAGAAGAGGAGAGAAATTTTGCGTAACTGATGCTGATGGTAACAAAAGTTGCCAAAACACAAGTTATACTAATGGAATATCCATGCATAGATTCCCAAAAAACAAAGAAATGCGTAGAAAGTGGACAAATTTCATTCGAAGGCACAGGCCTAACTTCTCACCCACCTCCACTTCCCGTCTATATTCTGTTCATTTTGCACCGACATCCTTTACAAGAAGACTAGACCTCAGAATCAGCGATGGAATGAATCTGAATTGGACACTTAAATCTGCAGCTTTTCCAACATAAGATACCGTCATTTCAACAGTTACACCTCGTAAGCAGCGACAGGTAAGGGCCTCAAATTGTTACGGTTTCTTGAAAGAAGAGAACCTCTATAGTTCGCTGTTTTGCACTTTTGCACTTTTGTTTGTTCTATAGTAATGCACTTTTGCTGTTGCCAGTTAGGCGAGTCCACATGATGTATGTTAGTATAAAATTAAGGATATTGAAATATTTCAAATTAACCTAGCTAGCTTATGTGTTAAATGTAATTTCAGTCTGCAGTTTTTCTGTGTTTTTTGAACTTTTTACAAAATACCTAATTTTACTGTCATGAATCTGTTCCAAATTATGGGAATGATTTCAGATATTTCCCAAATAATTTTAAACATTTATTCATAATCTTCCTTCACTGAAGCTTGTGCGAAGCTTGGTAAATAATCAGCTGCTACCAAACCTAAATGAAGACCATGATGAACCCGTTACTCTTGAATGTCTTGAATGCAAAGAGCTGAAACTAAAGCTTAGAAGGTCTCAGAGAAACTTGAGTAAAGCACGGTTGGCAAAGGAAAAATATAAAGAACAGTTGCTAAAGGTAAATTTTCCAATATAAGATGTTGACATTAGGATGATTTTTTAGAGGAAAGCTTGCTCTGTGATGAGGAAATGAATGAATGAAATGAATGAATGATTTTGAACTCGAAGAGGGATAAATGTTATTATCGAATGATGAAGAAGTAGGTGCTAATGAACAGTCAAGAAACAAAATAAGGTTTGTTCCATTCATAAAAAAATTTCCAATATTATCAATGATTATCACTGCTACCAGTTTTTCGAAATTTAGCATTAAATCTGGATGATAAAAATTTCTGTAACACTAGCTCATAGGCCTTCATCAACATGTTGGCTCAAATATGTATATTTTTACCTGAAAGTATGCCAAAAACTTCTGTGTTTTCCATGGAACTTAAGACAACAAGGTTCCTGATTTTAGATTACCTTTTAAAAAAATCTTGATCCAATGCTTGAGATAGCATATGAAAACCATCTTGGAATACATTATTTACTTTTCAGCGTTGCTATTGGTGTTGCTGTGGAAAATGGGCCAAAATTCATTGTGTTCTATTCCATGCTGTTGCAAATTTTCTCCATGTTCTGTTTCTATTGCAAATCTGATGGACCAGCAATTGAAATGCTCAAAAATGGAACAATGGTGACTGTGATACAAAGCTGTAAAAAGTGTGGACGCTGTTATAAATGGCAAAGTCAGCCACTAACACTTGGCAAACATCTTGCGGGAAACATTTTGGTTAGTTGTGGATAGCTGGTTGCAGGAGTTTCCATAAGCAAAACCATATTGATTTTCAAGTACATCTGAATTTCAATATATAATATTCGTACCTACTTCCATCATAAAAGATAATTTCTTTTCCCTACAATTTTAAAAAGCTGGCAAGTATATCAAGACAAGCTGTTTGAAGAGGCAAAATCACAGAATAAATTGACTTGGTCAGGAATTGGTAGATTTCATTCGATCGGGCATTCAGTCAAGTACTGTGTATATTCAATGTTTTCTCCTTCCATGATGAAGATAGCTCACTTTGAGCCACTTCATATTCACTTTCATTATGTTTACTGCAAAGCGTCACAAACAATAACATTTAAATAGAGTTAAATTTTTGGAGAATTTGAATATGTAAAACTTGTAAATATAGTGCCACAAGTACCACTATTTGTTGAAACTAGTTGGCAAACTCAGTGTTTTTTACATTGACACGTCTTCACACCCAAGTTCGCTTTATATGTATGTATATCATGGCAGATCCGACTTGGTTTGTCACATTGGTTTATAGTATGTGCTCATGCAACTTTTGACCCCAGAAATTGACTCAAAATATTTGTGGCAATTCTATGTAAAAACAGATTTATATGATTCTTATTATGAATATTTACTCATTAGCTATCAATACTATGTAATGAGCTGTTAAAACTTATTCAATATTTAGCTATTGCTTAATTGAAAATATGAGCTGTAATATGGGATTATATTATATTTATATTCTTCAAACATGTATACACATTAATATTACAATATTTTACATATTTATGTATACATATTTCAGTCAAACCAAGTACAGCTGGGTTGTAATGTCCCCATTTCAGAATTTACGTCAGACAGACATGCTGGTATTCCAAAATGGCCGAGAGAACAAAATCCTGAGATTATACATTATTTTGATGTATGGCACTTCGCAAGAAATTTTGTAAAAAAAAATACAATGGCTGGAAAGGAAAAGGGTAGTGAAAATCTGTTGGAATGGCTTAAAGCAATTAGGAATCATTTGTACTGGTGCGAAACCTCAACTACTCCTGGTCTCGAGGACATGATAAAAGCAAAGTCGCTTTTTCAGATGCTGCAAATAAACATGATGACCATCCAGATTTCCTGTTTCCCAAGTGTGCTCATGAGATTTGTAGCGCAGAGATTGGATAAAAAGTTGTTTTGGTAAAAAGGCTATATTTTTTGGCAGGTGGCCCATGTAAGATTTTTAAAGGATCATAAAAGTGTGAATTTCAATATTCCATATAAAGTTCGGATTAAATGCTTGGTATTCATATGAAATGAATATTTAAAGTTTTGTAATATGAATTTCAGCTTGAAAAGTTTTCTTAAACCAGCAAAATATATGCATATATTCCTGTATGAAGAAATTGTGGTCATAGATTCAATGCGAAATCTTCTTACAATCTTTCAGGGACTGTGGTTTATAACAAACTTCTTTCTATTGTGACCAACCCGCAATTGGTAAATACTATCGGAAAACTTTCAGGGGATGGGCAAACAAGTTGCATTGAAGGTTTTCATTCTACGCTAAATCACTGGCACCCAAAAATGATTGGATTCTTTTATACTGGGTCGGTTTGCAGGTAAATAAAATTTAAACAAGCTTATATTGAAATAGAAATACATGATGCCCCTCTATCTTGCTGATTTCTGCTTTATTATCAAGCTGTGATTTCCAAGATCTAAACAAGTTTTGTTTGGCGCATTATGGTTCTTCTGATTGTGTCTGTGAAAAGTTTGGAAAGTATATGCTAAATTGCAGTATGTGTTGAACTGTTTAGCAAAAATTTTAATTATATCAAATTATTATTTGATTTTGAAGAAAAACCTATTTGTATATATAAATCTTGTATATATTTAAGAACTATAGTTGCCATTCTGTATTTCAATGAAAATATCAAACAGGAGAGAATTAAAACAAAAGATGGAGAGTCTTACTTCCATGTTGTTTATCCAAAATACAAATTTTGGGAGGAAATAGTTCACGAGGTAAGTTTTTTGCTATTTACATATGTGTTCTCTGGTAACACTGGGTGTCGCAATACGATTTTTACCACCCCACCAACTTATAATAATTAGTTGTTTTCACGACAACTTTTCAAGAAAGTCCCATTGTGATCAGCAGTGTCTATGAAAATTTATGCCAGAAAATCAATCCCGCGTTTTAGTTTGGAGTGTCTGGGTACTTCACTGTGCAATGTTTAGACCAACAAGTTTTGAAGTGACTTCACACAACAAGTCATCAAAGCCTTGTTCGCTGAAGTCTTTGATGTTTGTTGAAGTTGAAGGGGAATCAAATGCAATTCATTTCTGCCTTCCAAAGATGTCACAGATGTATTAGCAATGATATTCAGTCAGGAAAGACCGAACGTATAAAGTGTTACAAACATATCCCACCCTTTTGCTGAAATAACTGCTAAAACATAAACAAGATGAACTTCTGAACTTTTGAAATGATAGATGAACTTTTCATTCCTTATATACCAAGCATTTTACATACATTGTATAACAAAACTTAACAAGGATGCCCACTGACAGCAAGGCATTTTCTGCTGTTAGACAACTAACTCCATATGGCCCTAATGTTAAAATAGAAAAGGAGGACTGCATAAATCATGTATCAAAGAGAATGGGATCTGCCTTGAGGAATCTAGTGGCTGAGTCAAAAGCACAAAAACAGCCAGTTTCTGGAAAAGGAAAAATTACACAAGAAAAGATGCTGAAGATCCGAAATTATTATGGACGGGCGATAAAAAATCATGCTGGGGATATTCCACTTCTAAAAAAGCGCATCGTGGCCATTTTGCTACATCTTTCATTAACAGATGATTTGCCTAAACATGCTCATTGCCCTCCTGGACCATGGTATTTCTGGCAAAGAGCTTTGGCTATCATTAAGTTCAAGTTATGTGATCATTCAAAGCTTTCACTTCTTACATTAAGTCACGGTGTGTATAACAGTGATAAACAAGTTATTTGATTACCATATCATTGGGATATTCCATCTTATTATCACCTCATTAAGTCAACAGCAAGCATTGTTCTCATAAAGGTTTAGCAACTGTCATTCCTAAGCTTCTAAGGGCATAACACGTTTAACATATTCCAAATCTTCGCCAGAGCATTTGAAACACCTGGTAATCACAGAGAACATGAGACATTACCAACAGAAGTTGGGAAGAAATGGTTCCTATATTTAAGCGATTATCAGATGATAGTCTATTAAAACAGTGTGTAAGGGACAAAACGTAGAATCCAAATGAGTCACTGCAAAACATTATTTGGAGACTTTGCCCAAAAACTACCTTTGTTGGAAGAAAAACATTAGAAACTGCAGTCATGTTGGCAATTTGTCAATTTGCAATGGGGGCAACATTCAAAGTTGTTCTCTGCCAAGTTCTGAGTCTCTCCTCAGGGTCAACTTTAGAACTGTCAGCAGCAAAAAAAACCAAGAAAGGTTAAAAAAGGCAGAATTAGCTGTGAGAACAGAAGCAAAAAAGAGAAGAAGGAGCCTGAAATAAAAAAAGACCAGAGCAGAAAAGGACAGTGCAAGAAGGTGAACAATATGCTGCTGAAAAATATAATGCATTCGAATTTTCAATTATGTGGTTAAAAGTAATAATTTTTCACATGGTATATATTTTATTTCTAATTGAATTCTAAGAAAAGTGACATTTCTCTTGAATAAAATTGAAAACCTATTAATTCTAGCTTGCAAGCTCTTCATACATTAGTCTTAAAACTTTAATCAGCATTTTCTAATAATAATGATTTCGGGAAAATTGGTAAAGCTTAGTGCAAAGAAATATTTCACCCCCTGAATATAACAAGACATGTCTATATACCAGAAGAAACCTTATACTTCAGAGAATGCACAAAAGGTCTTCTTTTTTGCATTAAATATCAAATTGTTATAGTATTGCACTGAGAAGGAGATGCATAGCCGAAAAACAAGAAAATTTGTAAAATGTGTAACAACAAAGTACAAGATTACAAAATTCCATTTTAAAGACCTTTTGTGCACTCCTCAGGGTCCAAGCAACTGTTTGATGTGTCATTTTGGATTGTATGTTTAACTACAACTAAGAACAGCTTGCACTAGGCAATGCATGTTTTCCCCAATTCATTACCGGTTACCATAGCAACTGCAAGTTATTTTTAAAAGGGTAAAATCCGAAATTTTAGCAGTGTATCTTTTAAAACAAAGATTTTAGAATTTGGACCAGTAGCCTACCAAGGACTGAGAGCAGAGCCTTGATGAAGTCCGACCCTGGTCATAAACTCATCCGAGTTACCAACACAGCCCTTTACTGTCCAGTTATTCAAAATTCATTTGAACAAATTATCTTTCTGGTAATTTACACTCTAAATGCATATCTAAAAATGAAAATTATTTTTTTTCCAAAAATGTCATTATATTCTATTGTTTTTTAATGGTTGCCGTATGGCAACTATGGACATCAAAGGTTAAAACACAAAAAAACATATGTTTCATAAAATTAACAGAACATTATAAGCATTATACATTCATACAAAAGCAGTAAATCAGAACTAAAATCCACCAAATAGTATTGTTCTAAAGTGTTAAATTGACTCTTTTACAAATTATAAAAGTCGCGAAAACAGTTTTTATTAGAAGTGAGACACAAGCACACTTTACATTTTTCACAGTACGCATGCACGACTGTAACCCGTTTTGCAAAGCCTGCATTTATTTTTCTTCTCATAGTAAGGCCAGTGACCCAGCTGGTCATTTCTTGAATCAGGATCACATTTGGGATGAACTCCTTTTTGGTCTGCCAACTGATGGTTTGGTCATTGCCTTTCCTGCTTTTGTCAGGTATTGAGCAATTTTGGCTGTGAAAGTCAGAAGGGAAAATTTCATCTGTGACCAAAATCTTTTGTAAAGTGACCAGCCATACACTTTTGCAATGTCAACTGCATGAAAGAGGATTACAAGATACCATCGTTTGGTTTTTATCTTGCATCTATACAGTGCTATCAGCATATCTACCAGGTCCACACCCCCCATTGATGTGTTGTTTGCCTTAACAATCATTGGCCATGTAACATCTACATGCGTTTTACTGGATGAATTCCCTCTTTTAACAGTAACTGTTTCATTAACATTGAGGTATGTTGACACAAGTGTCACAAACTTGTTGTCAAACAGAACAAGACAAACATCCCAGTAACCTGGTCTGTTTGGAACCCAAATCTGCCTCTTCCATCCTTTTCATCTCTGTTTCACTTTTCAGGGTACAACCAGCAAGACAATTATTTCTGATTGTTGCTGTCGTTAAAATGCCCCTTTCTTTGAGAACCAGGCAAAGATCTAACGTTGCAAACCAATTGTCAAAAAAAAATTATAAATGCAACTAGTCAAGACTTTGTCACAAAGCTTTAGAACAACATTTTTGCAGAGGTTTTTTCACCTCCCGCACTAGCAGCTTCGGTATAAAAGAAAAAGTCCTAAATCATGCCACTCTGACTCGCAAAGTCCTTGAAGCTCCATTTGTGGGGTTTTTCAAGGATTGTATTGTCTTATCCCACTAAACTTTGTCTTGGCAGGGAGAATGTGCTCATAGATGGATTGGTACTCTTCCTATTCAATTTTTTGGCAATTCTCACGCAAAGATTGGAGAATTGGATCAATCTTGTACAGCTTGTTGCCTTTATTCTATTATCATTTGCATGAAGAAACTGTCTTGACTTTCTGTTTCTGTTTAATGCCATCAACTCAACAATAGGAGAGTATCTTGTCTTTCCTGCCCTATAATTATCGTATTTTGGCATTTTTACTATGCCCATCTTCAACTGGATCCTTATAAGCTGCTCAATTCCATTTTTGTGGGTCAGTATATTTGCACCAGTCTTTTGGACACTATACAGGTTTCTTTGCTCTCCCAGCTGATTGGTTGTGGAATCAAGGTTGTATCTAACTTTGCATTTTGTCTCCATCACTTATGAACTTAAATTGAAAAATAAAGTTTTTAAATCAAGAAACAGTCCAATAATGCAAAAAATCATCATTGGGTTTCAGTAAATTCGTCAAGAAGACATGGAAACACGACTGTAAACATACTTAGGCCCATTTGACAAATTCGACCTTGAATGGCCGTAGTTGCCAAGTGGCAGCCAAATTGTTAGAAGCAAATAAATGTAAGAACCAACCTTTTAACAAATAAATGTTGTCTTTCACATCAACATATAATCTTTGAGAATAGACTATCCAGTGATAAGCAATATATTTGCGAAACTTTTAGCGATAAAATTTCCAAATGATGTAAGCCACTGAAAACTGTTAAAACCACCACTTCTCCCTGCAAAAAACTTTTCTAAATGTCTATCATCACGTCTATCATCAATCAAAGTAGCTTTCAGATTCGGTTTTGTTGTCCACAATTGTTGCAAAATAGTGGCTTGGATCACACTGTACCTGTACTAGTTCAAGATGGATAAGCTTTTGATTGTTACAACACATGACTATGCACAATATTTGGCACAATGCCCCATACTGTCATGTCATCAATCTCTTCAGATCACAGGTTCTCATTTGATTCTTTTAACAAATCAAGCATATTTTCTTGGTACTGCTTCCAATACAGAGAAATGGCTGGAAACAGCTTTTCCTGGAGGTGAAAAAGATCTCTTCATTTTCCAAGCCAAAAAATTTATTTATTTCATTTCTGATTATGGGAAGATTGTGACGAGGCAAAAAAAATGCATAACCCAAGCAAAGTAAAAAACACACTGCTTACCCTCTGGTGTTTGAAGAATGTTTTCAACGATATGCATGCAAGTCCCATGTGGAAAATATTCGTAGCACTTTTGTGGCAGTTCCTCCAGCAAGCAATATTGCAAATGACAACAACAGATTGCCAGCCAGAATACGATTCCCTTCCATTTGTGGTTGGCTTCTCCATACATTCTCCCTCTTTCGACATTTGGGATTTGCACAAAGGATTCGAACCTCTGCCATTGTTCCTATCTTTTTGTCTCAAGCAATAGATTGTCCTCTTTGCAGACAGGACAAAACTGAAGCAACAGAAGTAGTTGAGATATAAATACAATGAATCCGGGCGCTTTCCTTGTATCAGTCTCTTCCGGGTATATGCTAAAATAATGAAAAGAATAAAGAGTTTATGATTTTGTATATTTGGAGAAGTCTATGATTTTGTTCATAAAAGATGGTCTTATATGGAGGGTTTAGTTTAGCAGCTAGAAAAATTAAATCTGTATTTACCGTTCTGGTTCATCTTCCTCTGATTCTCCATCAGAGACTTCTTTATCCTCTACAAAGCTTTTATCGGTGTCATCATCTTCTTCAAAACTCTCATTTTCATCTGAGACACTTTCAGCAATCTCATCTACCTTCCTTGTTTCTATCTCATCCAGATATCTTTGTCAAATACATTTTGGGTGGTTTTCTTTGTCGCTTTCTGCCGCATTTTTCTTGTTTTCCATTGCAAAATCCTCAACCTTCTTCTGTTCGACTTCAGTTGATTTTGCAACCTCCTATTTTGTTCATTGAGAGTGTTACAGGAAATATAATCGAATTGGCTTGGCACACTGCATCTTGAAACTGATAAAAGACAACAAGTGTGTTTTAAAACTTCTCTAATTTGTATAATGTGGCAGAGATAAATGTTTGTAAATTTATTTTATTCATTTCAGTTAATTTTAAAATTCCAATACCAAACCTTATTCAATATGCAACAAGTGACTAAGACTTTATAATAAGAATACAAAAGTTGGAAAACAAAAAATTGCTATAAATGAATATAGATAATTGATATTTGTATTGCGGGGAGTTTCTTAAGGAGGGGCTCTCACAATAGATAAATTAAACATATATTCAAACCAGTTAAATCCTATAACATACCAGCTCTGTGTGGTACTTTAAAGACTTATCTAAGTCAGATAATTCCTCTGCAGAAAATTCAATGTCTGCATTTGCAATTTCTGAAACATCAGTTTCTTGAGCAGCTTGTATTGATTCTTGTACATCTTTTATAGTCTACAATATAAATTATTGCTTTGACATCATCATGCGATAGTGAAACCTTAAAATAATCCTTGGATTTACCTAGATACTAGTTTTAACTTCTGCTACTCTTAACCCTCCATTCCCAATCCAGATCAAAAGGTATGTATCATTTGCATCATAAAAGTGATAAATATACAAGTCAATATAGCTCTGAAAAGACCATCGCTAGCATAGCAGGGGCAGTACCCCCGAAAATCAAAAGTTGGTCTCTCAGAAAAATCTAAAATCTGCAATAAGATAATGACTTCAGCCAGCATCTGAGAGGGTGTGATCACACTTTTCTCACAGACCCCCACCAGCTCTGCCTGCCTCTGCAGTATCAGGCAGTTTAAATTTTCTGCTAAAACTGATTTTAATGAGTTTAAAAAATTTGTCTCTATATCACTGCTTATAAATATCTTAACCAGGAAAAAAATCTGGGTTAGCAAAAGTAGAGGAAAATTCAAGTCAGGCAAAAATTTAGTTACTTATGAAAACTTAGTCAGTTGCACTTAAACATTTGGTCCCATGACGTAATTTTGCCTATACAATGGAAACCTTAACAAACAATGGAATGCTTATGGATGGACCATGTTTCTGTGTCATATACCCATAAACCATGCTTGTTTTGTTTGCCATTACTGGTTGCTAGGAAACGCTTACTCAAAAGCTCTGAACGTCAATGGCCTACTCGCACTTCACAACAACTTCAAAGATTTCGTTCGCAAATAGGCCTAGGCATCAATTATGTAAGGAGGTTCATTTTTGGAGACTGTTAAATAGAGATAATGTTTAGAGGGTGATGTCGATTGCTTTAAACAGATCTTAGAATCTTTTAAACGTGTCTGCCAAAATATTCAGTGACTAAAATATATTTGAAGGGTGATGTTGATTGTTTTTAACAAATCTTATTATATTCTATACGTGTCAGTGAATAGCTAAAATAGTCAGTGAATTGGGTATATTTGAATTATTTCCAGTTCATAAGATGCTGGGCTCGGAAGTCCATAGAAGAGGAACAGGGGACAAAGAAGTTGAGCTGCTACATCTTCCCTCTGGAAATCAATCGGATGCAGAGAGTGATGAGGACTTTGATGAAGATGATATCCCTCTTGCAGACCTTCTTTTTCTGAAGATGATGATTCCATTTCACAAAGCACCGATGACTCTGATGATGATCGACCATTACTTTCCTTCAGAAAGGTTTCTGAAGCAGAGAAATCAGATGCTTCAGCCAAACCAAAGAAGTTACCTGAGTCTTCAAAGATGAAAGCAGCACGAAATTTTAGATGGTTGAAAAAGGAGCCTCCTCTAGTTGTTCAAAGCTTCAAGGGAACATTTTGTGAACCCCCAGAAGATCCCCTTAGTCCAATAGACTATTTCAAGAAGTTTTTCTCCAATGAAATGCTGGAAAACATTGCAAACCAGACAAATTTGTATTCTGTGCAGCAGACAGGGAATTCAATAAACACAAACAAAGAGGAAATTGAGCAATTCTTTGGAATCCTTATGCTGATGGGAATTTTCAATTTTCCTGAGATGCGCATGTACTGGAACAGTAAATGGCTATATTCTCCTATGGCAGATATCATGCCAGAAAAGAGCTTTTCTAAACTTAGGCAGTTTTTTCACGTAAATGATAACCTTTGGAATCACGAAAAAGAAAAACGTCCTGGAACTGACAAGCTTTTCAAAGTTCGACTACTTCTAGATGCACTAAGGCAAAATTGCTTGAAGGTTGAGCAAGAGGAGGGAAGTGAAGAGAGGCAGTCAATTGACGAGCAGATGATACCATACAAAGGAAAACGATCTGGCTTGAGGCAGTATTGCCCTAAA
Organism: Rhopilema esculentum; assembly: GCF_057945365.1. Taxonomy (NCBI): domain Eukaryota; kingdom Metazoa; phylum Cnidaria; class Scyphozoa; order Rhizostomeae; family Rhizostomatidae; genus Rhopilema; species Rhopilema esculentum. The sequence goes on along the minus strand of NC_142834.1, from coordinate 1,155,555 downwards.
AAACCTGTAAAATGGGGCTTCAAAGTTTTTACAAGGAATGGTGTTAGTGGGATTACAAATGATTTTGATTTCTATGTGGGTGCAAAAAACCCACTACTGAAGCATCAAATACCAATGCAGCAGTAGCTGAATCATTTGGATGTGATGGAGATGTGGTTTTGAAGCTGTGTAACACACTAGACAGCAAAAATGGCCACAAGCTCTACATCGATAATTATTTCACTTCATTGGAGTTACTGGTAAAATTGAAATCAGAGGGAATTTTGACAATTGGCACCTTGAGGGCAGACAGGATGAGAGACTGCATACTAGAGCAAGAAAAGGTTTTGAAGAAGAAAGGAAGAGGGAGTTATGATTTCAAGGTTGATGCTAATTCAGGGCTCTGTGTCCTCGAATGGTATGACAACAAAGTTGTCAGGGTTGTGTCCTCTTATTGTGGAGCAACTCCAACTTCATATGTCCGGAGGTGGAGTAAGAAAGAAAGAAAATTTGTTGCTGTTGAAAGGCCTTTCATGATTTCAGAATATAATCAAAACATGGGAGGTGTTGACAAATTTGATATGTTGATGGCCTTCTACCGTATTGACAGAAGAAACAAGAAGTACTATATGCGTATAGTCTACTGGGCATTGCAGCTCCCATGCATCAATGGTTTGTTGCTTTACAAGAGACATATGAGCCTCAAAAACAAAGATCAGAGTAGAGCACAGCAAAGGAAAAACAGCTTGCCACTTGTAGATTTTATTTTATGTGTTGTTGAGTCATTGTTCAAAGTAAATAAGGAAAAAAAAGGAAGGCCTTCCAGTAGCCCACAGTCCATGGAGATCACAGACAAAAAAGGCATCGTCCAGCCTGTGTTCCATCACAAGATAAGGTAAGAAAAGTAGATGTAGAAATTGCGAGGACAAGAGAGCGAAGGACAAACAGTCAAAGAAGCAAAGTCCAGAGTTTGGTGCACTTGTTGCCTTGTGCCTAACTAATGACAAAAACTGTTTTAGAGAATATCATGTCTAATTTTTTATATTTATTTTACCTTGATATTTATTTTGATATTATTTATTTATTTTATATTTATTTTTTATATTTACTTTATTTTACCTTGATATAATTCTAATCCATGTTTGTAATTTCACAACTTTTTTTTCGTAATTATTGCTATTGTCATTTTGGGACCATATGGTACCAAAATAAACACATAGATTCTCTGCATGTAGGGACCAAATGGTCCCAAATAAAATTTTCTCATATTTTGAAGAGTTTTCCATAGAAATGTGCTTTTGTGCCTCTCTTTCACCCATTTTTTATCAGAAAATATATAAAAAAAATTTTTAATGCGAAGGAAAAATTCATGCAGGAAAGGGTTAAACATAATTTTTTCAACCTTTTTCTAGACTAAAATTCTAGCATGCAATTAAATTGGAATTAAGCTATTCAGGTTATTAGCATAATTCTATATCACACGGAAATAACTTCAAAAATAAAACAATAAAAGGTAAATAAAAAATTTAGAAAAAACGCTAGTCAGGTAATAAAAATTGGGGAAAAATTTAGGCAAGAAAATTTGTTTTTCACTTTCCAAAAAATACAGCTCGGTGACCCCTAGATATAAGGCTGCAATATCATGAAGGTCCAAACCTTGTTCTCGTTTATTACATCAAGAATACCAGTATATTTTTTGCTGGGGGCCTTAGAGTTTAAACTGAAGGTAAATTTAGTGTTTAGTCAGTCGAGCTACTGTGTATAGTACAGGAATGGATGTGACTGGCGGAATATGTTACTGACAGAAAACGATCTAGTCTTACCATTCGCTGTTGCCTGCTACTGGTTTAAGAACAGTCTCCTTCTTCTTGCTCTTTTACAACGGGGTAAACAGATGGTACCGGAACAATGCCGATTTCATCCTCTTTCATCGACCCAAAACCCGGAAAATTGGTCATCCTTCTTTCATAATCTTCCGGCTGAAAATGAGCAGAGCATATTACAGAGGATTTTGTTGCGCACCAATGAGTCCTTCGCCTCTGTACAAAGGCAATCCATTGCTTTCTTCTTCGCTTGCCCACTGGCCTATCATTCCCAAAAAATGGTATCTTGTGCAAGGAAATTCCTTTGGCAGAATCTCTGACATTACTACAATTCCCGACGACACAGTGCTCGGGCATATTGATCCTCTGAACTAAAGGAAAACACCTCAAAGTAACAAGCCGAACAGAGAACAGAAATCAAAGTCACTTGTTTGTATCGTTGCACGCTAAACAGAATGTTGTTCTAGTTTCTACGTCATATGCCTTTCAAGCCCAGACCCCTTACTTGAGCAGTTTGGTGCCTGCTGAAGCTGTCACATTCACATGTTTGGACCTCGATTATGACAACATTACTCATCACAGGAAAATTTAATATTCATTTTCAAAATCAGCGTATTCAGTTTAACTGAAAACGATTAAATCTCATTTAGGGTTATATGAACTTAAATAAATGTCATCAAAACTGTTGCTTGTGCTCTGAACAACAGTCCATTGCCAAGGTGAAGACCCGAAAGGGGAGCAGAAATAATCTTTAAAATTATTTCTCACTTGCTTTGCTAGCTGTGAGTAATTGTTGGAGCTTGTATTTGCGACTTGCTGTAAGGCTTGATGAAGTTCATTTCTCCAAGAACCTTTTTGCAATTTTCCATCAACTTCTTGGTCTATCATACTTGGGGGACAATATTTAGAACTACTTTGAAAACTTCAACCTTTAATCTAGAAATTATGCAAAGAAATAACTGCCTTTGTGATAGCTGCTGCAGTATCCACACCAGTACAAATTGGTCTTCTAAAAACGCGGAATCTTGAGGTTGCTATTCCAAAATTGTTTTCAACAATGCGACAGGCATGTGAGAACCGGTAGTTTGTTGTTTGCTCTTTGGTAGTCAGTTTCTGCCCAGGGTAAGGCTTCATCAAGCATGGTTTTAGTGGAAAAGCATCGTCTCCAATAAATACATCAGGTTACTTAATTGCTGTGCTGTCCAAATTACGTGTTTCTGGTAGATTCAAAGTACCAGTGTTTATGGCATATCCCAAATGACTGCTGGAAAAAATGCTTCCATCACTTAATTTTCCAAAGTCCCCAATACATAACAAATTCGTAGTTTGCGTTAACCGTTGCTAGAAGAACTATGCTATGGAACGTTTTATAATTAAAGTACAGAGAACCACCCCTGGGTGGGCACTGAATAATTATATGTTTCCCTTCAATTGCACCAACGCAATTTGGGAAATTCCATCTCTCTTCAAACTCTCAGCTAATTTTTTCCCAGTCTCTTGATGGCTGGGGTACTTTAAGAAATCCCTCTTTCTGCAACACCATCCATAGCACACTGCATGTTTCTTGAACAATTCTAACAACCGTCGTTCTGCTCATACTATAGCTGGCAGCGATAGTATTGAATGCATCACCTGTTACAAGGAAACGCAATGTAACACATAAACGTTCAGGAGGCTGAATTGGTTCCTTTCTCATAGATTCCTGAATCAAATGAGGAGCAACATATTTTAGTAATTCTTTGAATCTTGTATCCGACATTCAAAACATCTGAAAAAATAATTCGGGATCAGTGACTTGTGCTTGTCGAATAAGCAAATGGTATTCACCTTTAACTTTTCGTTGCCTGTAAATTTCTCTGGCACAAAACCATCTCTTTCTGGGTAGTTTCGAGTAGAAATGATGTTCTACTTCTTCACGTTCCATCAGTCTTCGTCTCATGAAAAGAAGTAACAATAACTTTCTTCACCGATTTACAGCTGCCATGTTTGTTTGTAACGTTTCGCGGGTTTTCAAAGCTGTTCTTGTGTTTCTGGCGGTCATGCTATTTCCAGTTGCACGTATGTACGAATTTGATTGTGGAATTTGACAAAATCTGACCTTGTAAGAACAGCTTAAAATGGATTTATCTTTCCCATTTAGTAGGAAAAAATGCCAGTAGTGTTTTCAATAGATATAATTAAAATTTCTCATACGATTACCTAAAAAAAGGGGGTTTATCTACACATAACTATTAGTTGGCACCTGCAACAGAAGTACGCTGCTTTCAAATAAGACAAAAATTTTTTAATGAAGTTTGTGAAAGTTAGAAATTGGGGTCACACGAAGGTATGTTTACCGATAGATGTATCAATAAATTATTGTTTACCAGTATTTTGTAAAACACATTTTATTTGCTTCTTGCTCTTCTTGACAACTTAAAGATTTCGCTGCTGATAAATGAGTTCATTTTATGCACATATGATGTAGTCTAGAATGTGGTTAACGAATAAATGTAGTTATTGTATAACATGTCAAACTCATTTTCGCTCTAATTTTTCAGAAGATAATTTGGAGAAGAGAAGAAGGGGCTGCTTTATTGAAATCAAGAGTAGCTCGCTGATTTGAGATCAACAAGGATATGGAGTTCCTTTTCACCGACGCATCAGGCAACTTATGTTACGTTGTCTACTCGGTTATATTCTGTTTTGCATTTGATAATTTTCTCCAACTATAAGCATTTCTCAACAAAATATTAGTTATAGTTTATATGAATCAATTATTCCTTTTTTAGGGCAGATAGGACCACACTGCACGTCCGAGACACGGGCAAACGGCGGGAGAAAATCAGGGAGAATAAAAACAATACGCGGGCAAGGTGACTAATACTACATGATACTACAATGATTTTGCCTTGTCAATGAAACTCTTTTCACGTCTTGACAAAGTATATTTCTGATTTTAGATGGACACTGAAAACTTTGGGGGCTCAACACGCTTTATATCAAGAGCGCTGTACACTTTGGGGTTTAACAAGCCCAAGGGTCCCACGGCTTCCATAGTCCCTGTCATTATCCTGTTCCGTTTTCACGTTTATCATAATTCTTTGATGGAAATAGAGAAATATTTTTCACGATAGTTTTATTTAATTGTTTATTCTTCAATTATTGCAGTCAACTAACTATTTCTATACATTTTTCTGCACTGATCACAGAGCCCAGATCAAGGCTCCCAAAACCCAGATCGGAACTGATGCGGAAAAAAAATTTAAAGATAAAGAAAATAATAGAGGAGAGATAATAAAGAATGTTTTCTTTAATAGTTGATGAAAAAAAATTATTAGCCAAAAACGTGTTTCTTTTTATGGCTTGTGTCTCTTCACTATCATTACTCAGGACCAAGAAGGCCGTAATGTAAGTCACTGTTACTATAAGTCACTTCCAAACATGTTCCGAACCAATTCCAAACAATCCAAATATCATAAAGTTGTATGAATAAATCTACCAATGAGTATTAAGCCTTCGATAAATATGAAGCATTTATTTCAGTAACAGTTCAGCTTCAAGGGGGTAAGAATATGGTCTAACTGTGGTACGATGTTTGACTTGTATAAGGTGATAAAATCCAATGGGAATTGAAATTCTGTCGAACATACTGTGTGAGTTTTCTTGGAAACAGTTCCGTGGGATTCAACGAACTATGACCAAAAATGGAAAACATCTTCACCCCCTGGTTATTCTAATACCCCGATTCTAATACCTTATAACAAGACACGGTTCCCGTGCAGGCAATTGATTTGCATTCATTGAACGAAGAATCACAGAAAGCTCTTTCGATTGCTTGCTTATGTAAATATATATATAAATCCAAAATTAACACCCTCGGATCACACAATCCGTGTAAAAGTTGTAAATAGCACCACAAATTGCGAAGTGACAAGTCAAATAAAAAAGAAGGTACTTCATCATTTGCTTTGTTCTTTATTTTTAAATCGTTTGAGAGAAACCGTGTAATTGGAGTTTGGTGGGAGGGGGGGGGGGGGGTGGGTGTAGAGTAATGCGATGGTGCTGTGCAGAAATATATCTTCATTTAACATTGAGGTAAATTTATACAATCATAATCTTGCAAACAATAGCTCAGAAACTTTTCAATTATAATGCACCCTTTTATGATAAAACAGGGTTGACACTTTGTACACCAGTTTCATAATGCTGTGGCAAATTATTTTGAAATTTATCGTTTGTTCGTCCTGCAGAACTTGGGGACTTTTGAAGTTGCTTTCGATTTTCAAGAATTTTTCTTTGCATCTTCAGTTTTATGCCAACGAGCTAATATCATTGATATAAAATGCAATAATAACAGAGCTCCAGTTTCAAAATCCGATGATTTGCTCATGTTTTTCCTCTCACTATTGAAATTTCTTAAGTTTTCCTGAATGTACGGTGAAGAACTCATTTCTTATTGCTAATTTCTTATAAAAACAAAGATTGATTTGACTTATTTTACTTAAGCTTGATTTGTTCTGTTTATTTGTTCTCTCATCTAGAACAATATGGATCCTTCATTAATGGAGAGATTAGAGTCATTGAAAAAGTTTGTGGACCCAACGAACGAGATGCTGGTCTAGAGGCTCCATATAATAGAGGCAGGTATTGCCTCAATATTGCAAGATGCAACAATGAACAATAGCCTACAGGACGACTCTATAGACAATTCTATTTTAGAATTGGATGTCAATTTATCTCAAAACAGGAACTAACAATCGCAAAATATATTTTTGTTTTGTTTTAGACATTACACATAAAGACATTCTACTTTTAGTGAGTTGCTAAACCTCTTCAACAAAAGGATTGCAAGGTTAAAGTTTGCCGCATGAACATTACATCGAGTATTACTGAATAGTAATGGGAGAATATTGAAAAAAATTTCTTCGATAATTAGAGCTTTTTGCAGTTAAAGGACTTGTGGCTCTAACTGTAGTCTTAGAACACTTTTAAACAAACCCCACAAATCTACTATGCTCAAAAGATAGTCCCAAACAATATCTAATCGAGTAAACGAGGACGTAAAGTATATAGAGCCCTATGAATTAAACAAAATAAGCCAATTATAAGTATTTTGCAGTACAGCTAACTAGATTTTAAAGAAACGTGCTCACAGCAAACTCCAACCATGGATTCCATCCATAAGAAATCAATTTTGGTACTGCTGTAGTCATGCTGAAGAGAACCAGCTTAACCTACAATATCTCTGGATCAGACTCCTCCACCAAGTTTCCAATGACCATCAGTTCTGTAAACATGAAGAAATGCTAAACCATGTAGCAATAAAGAATGACTAGAGCCTGGTAGTTCAACCATGAAACTGTCCTAGCAAGTTTAGGCCCTTTTCAGACTGCATCAGTGGGGAAGGTGTGTCATGAGGTGGAAACTGAAATTACTGTGTTATCCAGAAACATCAAATATTTTATCGTTGTATTTAACATAGGTTTTTCTGTGGAAAGTGTAAAGCAGATCGTTTGGTTGGTGCCCTAGAATTTCGTTGCTGCACAGAAGTTGCTGAGCAATTTGACTTTTGAAGGCAGAGAGGACATTCCATTCATAATCCAACACGAAGATTACACTGTAATGACAAATGAAGTGGTACTGATGATGACTGGCCCCTTATTGAAAGAAAAGAATGGTCGACTATACAAAAAAGAGCAGGACAAAGCAAAAACCAGTATGTGTGCTCTTGTATCTTTTTTCCAATGCACCTTTACCAACCAGATGAATTCTTCATTACAAGCAAAGCATACAAAGTGTTATCCTGCAATTAAAGCACAACTCAACAAAAAGATAGGTGATGAAGTCTTAGTCCTACTAAGATTCAGCAGTCAGAAATTGTGTACTCCCTTTCGTAGTCATAGGGAAATTGAGAATGAAAAGTGACTATCATTAATGATATCATAACTTTTGATTAATGCATCGCATGGTGATATACTTTACGTCAAATGAAAGCATATAAATTTCTGCATCAGAAAATACAATTTAATCAATGACGGGTTTTCTTATGAATTTGATTGACTGATATTTTGTTTGAAATCTTTGCTAAAATTTGAATATTTTCATATTTTCTCGTCTCGCTGCAGCCAGAGTAGTAAGGGCAGGGTGTCCGAAAAAGCCTCGTTTTGAAGCCATTCTATCAACAACCTCGTAGCCAAATTTCTGACAGTTTAGTTTCAAAATGGCGTCCGATAGCGAAGACGAAGTGATTGACTTTGTTGTTGACGAATCTACAGATTTTGAGAAAACTGCGGCGCAATATAGTAATTTGAAGGTAGAAGAGTTGTGTAAAAGCCGCGGATTAACCTGCACAGGAAGAAAGCAAGACCTTGTAGAGCGTCTAGAAGATTTTGATGAGAGTGGACCCATTTGGGATGAGATTGAACGTCCGATTCATATCCCAACTTTTAGAAAAAAGTCTGGACCAACAGTTATACTTGAAGAAGGTGCCGCTGCTGTTAAATATTTTGAGTTACTATTCACGCCAGAACTTTTGGAACAGTTAGTTTCTGAAACAAACAGGTATGCAGCCCAAAGACTTGAGCACCCTTTCACCTCACCATCTTCGAAAGATAGATGGGAACCTGTCACAGTTGTGGAGTTGAAAGCATTTCTCGGGTGCCTTATATTTATGGGCCTATGTTCTCTTGGAGAGCTCAAAGATTATTGGTCTGAAGAGCTGGGGCAAGAAAGAATAAAAATTGTTTTCAGTTACCATCGTTTTAGAGACATATTCAGGTTTCTACATTGTAATGATAACAGTGCTGCGTTGCCAAAAGGTCATGAAAGTCATGATAAATTGCAAAAAGTGAGGCCTATTATGAACTTGCTGCAGCAATCATTCCAAAGATGTTGGGTGCCCCATCAACAGAACAGTATTGATGAGGGCATGATTTCCTTCACTGGAAGGAGTCCTTTGAAACAGTATATGAAGGACAAGCCCAATAAATGGGGCTTCAAGATGTGGAAGCTTGTAGATTCCATTTCTGGATACCTATATGCTTTTGATATTTACACGGGTAAAGGGGAGGAAAGAGGGGTTGGTCTTGGAGAGCATGTGGTTTTACAAATGGCAGAACATTTGCAACTTGGCCAGCCATGGATGCTTTTTTTTGATAACTTCTTTTCCTCCATTCCACTTATCGACAAGTTGTATGAAAGGGGGATATATGCTACAGCAACAATTCGCTCATATAGAACTGGGGTCCCAGTTGAAATCAAAGAGGCAAAGCTTCAACCTGGTGAAATGATTTGGAGGATGAAAGACCCCCAGACAGTCATCACCAAATGGAAGGACACAAAAGGTGTGATTCTGATCAGCAGTATGTGTAGGGCCACACCAGGTGACACAGATGTTGTCAAGAAGTCCCAAAGAGGCACTGCTGAAAAAATTGTGCGGCAATGTCCACCTTGCATTACAGCATACCAGTCAAATATGGGAGGTGTTGACACAAATGATCAACTGATAGCTTACAACAGTCTGTCAAGAAAATCCTACAGGTGGTGGCTCCCAATTTTTTTTGATATGCTAAAAGAAGCTGTGGTAAATGCCTGGATTATTCAGAAAAATCAGCCAAATGCCATGAAAATTGGGTAAAAGGAGTGCCGCGTCGAACTTTTTCAAGGACTGATAGGATCATTCACATCCAGAAAGAGAGAAATTGGCCAGCAGCCTGATTTGATGGTGTTCAGCACTTTGTTATTAGTTCTAGCAAAAGAGGCTGCTGCAAAAATGAATGTGGAAAGAAAGTACAATACCAGTGCTGCAAATGTGACATTTTTCTTTGTATAGACTGTTTTCGACCTTATCATATTTCTAAAAACAAGTAACGTTATGTTTAAATACTGCAGTAAACTTTTAATTTGAATAACCTATACATGGAAAATAAACTTTTTATCATATATTTGAGTTATTTATGCCTTTTTTCTGGGTTTTTGCTTGGGCAGTATTGAAACGGACAAATATGTCCTTATGACTACGAAAGGGAAGTAATGTTTCACGAGAATCCTACCAAAGCCCTATTGAGATTTATGATCCTTCACTAGTCCCAAAAATTTACCAAGTATGGGACAGGTTTCTTGAACACTCGCCAAAATAACTTCAGAATATGGAATCAGCAAAAAACTAAATTCTGCGATTTAAGTTATGAAAGCAAATTCAAATTGAATACATTTTTTTATTCATCATTAGATATTTGTGGGCAGTTGCATATCGTTGGGTAGTAAGGTGGATTTTTGGTTATCTGGGCTGGGACAACAAAAAAGCTCTTCCAGCATGCATCGACAACCATATAAGGGGAAAAATATCAAGTAGCAGAAGCTGTAGGGTATGCCTCTGCTCAAGAAAGGCAGTGACCTGCAAAAGCTAGGTACATTACGTATGTCACTGCATGTTGTTATTTTTATATAATGGAAAAAGTTGCTGGAAAAAGTATATATATAACAATATGCATTCAAATAAACGTAAAATATCAGTTTGATCAGTCAGATGCCTCTGTACAGTGGTCTCTTGGATGACCCACTTCACAAGAGGGTGGGGCCTCTTGTCTTTTTTGGAACGATGCCATGAATGGCAGATGAAGGTGATGACTGCAGCTCTTCTTGCTATTCAACTATAAACATAATTAGGTAGAAGTAGAAATTTTGGGCTGCTTGAAATTTTTATTGACAAATAATTGTCCTCGTAAACAAGATAAAATTCACAGAGTTTAAACTTTACACAAATGGCCTATGCTCACTGTAACAAGGCATACCTCAACAGCAAACATTATCATACTTCAAAAGCAAAAAAATTGAATTGGAGGGTGTAGGTGAGGTAATCAAAACTTGCTCAGTCTACCGTGTTCTGAAATCATGAATTTTTCCCCCTGCAAGACTTCATAGCTCTTTAACCCTGGTAAAAGAACATTAATTCAAATGGGAAATTATGATGATCAAAACCTACTTGTTGAATAATATGCGGTCTGTATCGACTTTCTTTCATTCTGGTACCTGACTGCATCGGCTTTTGTTCGTTGTTCTGTGAACTGACTCATCAGTGACTCTGGGACATCTCTGGTGTAATTATCAAATGCTTCTTTCAGGTCTTGCATTGATTTTGACAGCATTATCTCTTTGATTTCATTAACATAATCTGTTCATAGCAAATAAAATTATCCTCAAACTTAAATAAATCTTTAAGTCATTTGTTTTATTTTCTAGGGCCTGTAAAGTGTACTGGGAAGAAATCACTTGTAACAATAAATACTAAAGTGCCTTTCATTTCATTAATGAAACTTAATTAATTAATTAAATGAAACTATAAGTTTCATTTCATATACACTAACATCAATTGATTCAATTTTTCAACTTATCTACTGTAAAAGCATTATATTATATTGAGTTATCTTGAATTTTGCAACTTTTATACATACTTTTATTTTTCTGGTATGATATGATTATGATTGCACCTCAATGTTGTTTTTTATTCTTTATTTCAAACCACAAGAATATGTTTCCAGGCAGATGTTCTCCAGACCACTTTACAATGATATTAAGTATGCAATTAAAGAGACAAACCTTTCAGTATCCAGTCACAAGGCTCAATTTCTTCATAGGCACAATTTTGGAATAAGAGGGGTCTGGATGTTCTGAATGTTGATCGGCAATTTGGTGCATTATTGACTTCCATTTTGCAATAATCAGTTCTCCAAAGCCTTGTTTTGTGGAAACAGCACAGAAATACAAGTGGTTTTGAATTCCTTTCATCCACGATTTCAAAATTTCATTTCCCTTTTCTTGAATTGCTGCTAGGAGTTTCTTTGTTATGCTTTTGGATACATGCCAGAAGTCATGGAATTACTCTGGCTCTGATTCGCGGATCCATTTCACTATACTTTTGTGTCTGTCACTGATGAAAGAAGGTATCTTCAATCCAGCATTTTTCTGAAATTCAAAGCATCTCTTTGTACCAAATAATTCCATTGCATTGGATCTCCCTGCTTGATTGGCAAGAAAATGGGATATTGCAACCAAGTCACTTTATATTCAAAGACTTCAAAGCTGTACTTGTACTAAATGTCTCTCATCACTTACTGCATACAAAATACCTGCATACATCACTTACTGCATACAAAATACCGCTTACATATAGGTATTTTAGGTATATTCCTAATAAGTATATTTTATTTATTTATAGGAAAAATGTATATCACCTGTACAACTTCAAAATGGACAATTTTTGAGATGGAGATGCAGAACATTGTATAAGCACCATATTTTGCCTTGTGCCCCATCGAATCAAAAAGTCCATCTCCTGACCATTAGACAGTCTTAAAGGGCCACTCCAGCCCAAAATTTTTATTTCAGAATACGATGGAATCAGACCTCCTGAACACGAATCTGTTATTATTTTTTTTCATATCTCTAACCGTTTTGTAGTTATTAGCGTTTGTAAATTGGTCTTTCAGTTGAATTGTTTTTCAACCGTGATATCGGAGATCTTCGGATTGACGTCACAGGCATTTTCGGCCTCGGTATATTCGCGGCAAGTATCATCGGCTGTCCAAAGGGTCAACAAGAACGTAGCGAAATGGCAGACAGGGCCTAGCAGCGGCATGCTTTTTAGAAGGCCAGACTTTTATCTGGAATCGATATAAATATAGAAGTATCGTCCATCAGTCTTGATATTCTAATCGAATATGGAAGTTTTTATCGCACGAATCTTTCTGACAGAGAAGTCAAATTGTCAAAGAAGGCCAGCGAGACAGAGACATGAGGATGTTGACAGACTTTCATTTGCTTTTAAAACAAATTTTATTGGCAGGCCAGTTCCCTGATTTTAAAAAGAAGATTCGCGCTTTTTCATCAGCTCTTCCTTTAGTGCAACAGCTAAAAAAACCATCGCGCAATTAATTTGGGAGGAAAGACCAAAACAAAACCAGTATACCGGGAATGAAAGCTGTATGAATTGATACCACATATTCATTAGAATAAAGAGCTTATTAGAAATAAACCAGGACAATCGAGGGCATGGACAAGAAAGTATACAAACTTTCAAGACAAGACTAAAATCCTACCATTAGTCATGAGTGAAACAACTTTTTCAAAAATTATAAATGTGTTTTTTTACTAAAAAAAGGGATTTGAGATTATATTAATAATTCAACTTTTTCAATAAACTTGTGTAAATATAATTTTTGTTTTTAACCTTTAAGCTATTACAGGGGCCTTTTCAGCTCCTTTAAGCTGTCAGAATTTCAACCTGCTATATTTATGAATAATAAACACATGTTTGTATTTAAATACTTGGCTACATTGAATTATATATTTAAATATCTATACAATCAGGCCAGTGAACTAGCTAGCAATTTGTAATTTCTATTGCACATGAGAAATGTTCTTATAAAGTATAATGAAACAATAATCTATTGCAAAATTTCTAGAAATTACCTAATGTTGTTACTAGTTTGAAATAATAGTTCTGGATTTGCAAATTTTATATAGATATGACCAAATTATATATAAAATTTTGATAATTTTAAAAATAGTCTCCTTTGTAAAAATGTTAATACAAAAACAGAATAATTTGTTGAGGTCTTTGTGGTAACTCTTGCAGGGAAGAGAGTGGCAAGCTATCACTCCCCTAAAGCCAGTAGCCAGATAACCGGATGCATGTAATCTCCAACCTTCATCTAGCATTTTTTTGCAAGATCCTTTCTGCTGATCCATAAAAGAGTTTGTTACCTTTTTATGCCTAGAATAATAAGGTTGACAGGGATAAATACTAACATACCAGTCAAAATTTACTTTAGAGTCATATTAAAACATAAAATGATCAAAGAAATCACTACCTTGGACACTCAGGGGCATTCAGAGTATAGATATTTAAAAGGATCAAAGAGAGATTTAGGGATGAAAGGGCAACCACTGTTACTATAGCAAATAGCATCTAAGGATATTAATTTGAAGTAACACAAAGATGAATTTAAATGATATAGGCCATGCTTACATGAATCAATGCTAGAATAGCAAAGGTAAATTTAACAAATATAAACAATTCTGCCTTTAAAACATTAGAATGAGGATATGACACATCTTTTTTCCAAAACCAAGGGTGTAAATTCCATGTTTTATCTTTGGGGTAGTAGATCTTTTGCCCTGGATATTGATCTGGAAAATTTTGAAATTGTGCATCAATTTTATGATGAAATAGGCAGAACTCCAAAATTGAAGGCAGAACATGGTAGAACATTATGAAAAAGGGTTCAGGAGACAAACCCTGGAAAATTTTACACATCTATACCTCAGGCAAAGGTGTAGTGCACAGATCATTGGCAGGGATGTAGTGCTAGGAGGCTCAGTCCCCCTTGTTGGTACAAAAAAGTAGCAAACTTCTACTTTTGGTACTATTTTATGTGACATTTTGCTTGAGAGCCCCTGTTGTACTTTTAATATAACCACATTTCTGACCATTTGGGGGGCAGTTCACAAGACTGGCTGTTAAAAAACTTATATTTAGAGGACAAAGTTTATCTCAAAGCCCGGCAAATTGCGTTGCTTAGGGGGTGCGTGTCACACCTTCCCCAAACCCCCTCCAAACCTCTACACCCTGCAGTTTGGCCAAACGTTCAACATAGTAAAATTATAATAAGGATGAATTGTGACTTACGGGGAAGTTTCCATCTTGTGAATAGGGTTCTTCTTCTAATGCGTTAAGACATCAATTTTTATTCAGCTCCCTGGAAATCCCTGAGATGACACGACGATAAGAAATGCCTTCGGTCAGAAATCCATTCACATCTGAAAATTCGTGAAGCATTCCATATTAAAAAGCTTGCTGCGTTGCCAAGATGAGGGTATGCGTTCAGGTTGAAGCTTCCATCTTTGATTTGTCGATTTATTAGTCCATGTTGGCTGGAAGCTTCCGCTGAACATCAATCGCAATGAAGGAAAATAAATAAAACGACAACCGAGATTCCGACATGAATCGCCTCTTCCGAGCCTCTACCGAGTCGTGCGAATTTCAGTGCGAACGTATAACAATAGCGCCGAATGTTGAAACAATAGCCCTTTCACACGTCACAAAGTGCTTTTTCCGAAAAAAATTTTGTCGTATTTTTACGGTGATTCTCAACTTTGAGCGTCTATATCTGGAAAACGAGTTTAGCTTTTCGAAAAAAAATTTCTCGATAGCTTCTTTTTCTCGACTAGCTACCAATTTATGCAAAAATCTCAGAAAAAATTTTTGGGCTGGAGTGGCCCTTTAAGATATGTCACTATTTCGATTAGTGATTTGCATTGCTTGTTCCATTTCAACAGTACAGAGGGAAATAAAAACTTTCTTCGATGAAGAAAAAAAGTACGCACTGATATTGTTATAATCCCATGTGTTTGAATATAAGAAGAACTTGACTTATGGAAACACCAGATGTCAAAATGGCAGGAATTTTTCCAAACAATGGCTGACTCTTCCACCTGAACTCCTTGCTACATTGCCTGCAAGACTGGATAATAGTTGCCACTGATCCTGTTTGATGTATCTCAACATTGGGCTTATCTGCGTTCCAATAGAACAGAACTGGTTTAATATTGCCATCAGCATACCAAAGAAGACAATAAATTTGGGCTCATCAGTAGGCTTAGTCCCAGGATTACAACTGAAAAGGAGAATGAAGTGTTAGCATTTCATTCATTCATGTGAACTTTAATGTTGCTTATACTAAAATTTTCATTCAAGTAACATAGTATAATGTTCAAGAACTTTTTTTGTTCTCTACCTTTTTCAGCAACTTATACCCAGGATTTATGAAAAGTCAGCCCAACTATCTGACCCCTCCCTGTCCACCTCTTCTATGAAATTCGGCTGACCATTAAGAAAAACCAAGAGTAGTTAATTCCCTTTTCCCGCTTTGTCTTGCTTTCACAGCCATGTTTTTGCTTGGACATGTAATATTACATAGCTTATAATGTTTACTTACTGAACTCTTTTTTTTATTATCAAATTTTTCCATCAGTATCAAACACTTCTTTGTCTGATGCAAATTCTGTTTCTTCATGACTTTACCAGTCTGTATCCGATTCTTCAGGTTCAGTCTCGTCATGAGGTATTCTATCATATATTTCTGAAAATGTTCTTCTTGCTACACTCTCTTTTTGTCATCATCATTATCTTAATCACCATTGTGGTCATATTCAGGAATCTGCATAATAAGTCAAAGTACATTACAGCTGATTAAAAACTGTTTATATCAATCTGGTTTATAAAAAATTTGACAGTAAAATAAAAACTTGGTAGTGCCATGTCTCAAAAGTAGTGAGAAATTTTGCAAGTCAAATACAAGGACTTTGTGGCAATGATGTTGTTGAATTCTGGTTTTCTAAAACTTAAAAAGAGTAACTTTACTCAAGGAATCACTTTTTTTTGTCAGAAGGTCATTAAGCTTTTTGAGCAAGTCTAGGAGGCAGCATCCCCTAGCCCCATACCTCCCCACTGGGCCTTCTGAAACCCATCTTGTCAGAATATCTGAATCAAAACTTACTTCCTGTTTGGCATTTACTTTCAACTCATCTCTTCTTCGCTTCAGGTTGTGAATTCTCTTTTGTGAATTTAAGAATTTTTTGTTGACAAACACCGCATTTTTCACAATTTTTTGTTGTGTTTCTTCTGCTTGGCATTGCTTCCTGGGCACTTTTGTGGTCACTTGGTTCATGTGATTGGGACATAACGTTTCTTTCAACAACTTGGTCGTCCTGTCTCTTCTCTCTAATCATGTTCCGAAGAATCTATGTTCAAAGATACCAAAGATCAGGCTGATTTTTATTAGGTTTTGGTGCAAGGGTACGAAAAATAATCAAAGTGACCAGAAAGAAAAACTTGAAAATAATTTAGACTGGTAAGCACAACAAGGAATATTTATCTGTCCTTTGTCACAAGCTTGGAGAGGCAAACTGTCTTGTTCTTTCCTAACATTCGCAACATCAATCAATGGAAAAGCATCTGATTTTAAATGAACTTTCATTCCGAGTGACAATGCTATATCTTGTCTCATTGTGTAACTGGCATCGTCAAAATGAATCCAAGATAGGCCGGTGCTGGTGAATGAAGTGTACCCATTGCAAATGTCGCTCACAATCTTTAAGATTATGTGGAAAATAAGGAATAGATATTCCTTTCATATGCTGACTATTTCTACAACTCATCCCGTTCCGGCCACCAGCACAACAATGTTTTCTTCCAGCAGGTACAGTTGAAGCTCTCACACTCATGTCCGTCGCCATTACTAATTCAGCAAATTGAATGATTACTACCATCTCTATAACTACTACTTACTACGTCATAATCGAAGGATCAAATAATGAACCATTTCACCTTTGATTCCTATTCAACCTAAACTTTGGAAAGCAATATTTTTGCAAAGGAAGAAGATATTTTGATTCTGTTTTCTGGAATATTATACCTAGATACAAATTTTCTGTTTTTAGTGACAATAAAAAATCCAAATTCATGTTGCATAAACACTTTTACAGATCCCAGCATCAAAGAAAGGATGGGACTGTTACCAAAATGATGTAAACATGTTTTTTATGCCTAGACACGATATTTCAACATGTTTGTCTATAAAAATAGCAGTCAGTCAGTTTTAACACTTCATAAACGCACTTTTGTCCTTTTGCACAAAAACTAGACTTTATTCATCGAAATGAGGCTGAATGCCCCCAAAATTGCCCCCAAAAATGTATAACATTCATTTTCGAAAATCAGCGTCCGAAGATTGACAAAATCCACCCTATGTCATAAATATCCAGGAGATTTCCATTGTCTGCAACAGGCTTCATGACCCAGGGTAAAAGTGGGTAGGCTGCATCTGCTGTTATATTTAATGGCACTTCAACATCTTTTATATTTTTTGGCATTTCCCCAACAAATAGAGAGTTGTTTTTCCCTTTCTCAAAAACAGAGGAATTAATAAAGACACAAGCATCATGAACTTTACCTGGCTAGCCAACATAAAAATCAATAAATTTATAGCTGCTGTCCATTACCCCTTGTAAAATAATTTTGTACCAGCCCTTACGGTTGTAATAATCTGCATGGTAGTCAGTTGGTACCTTGATTGGGGAATGTGAGCCATCAACAGCTCCAGGACATTGTGGAAAATCCCACTTCTTCTGAAATCGATCCACGACCTTTTTCAATTCTCGGTGAGTTGGAAGTTTGAAGTACCTTGGCAGCATAAATGTTTTCATAGCACTGCAAAATTCATCGAGAATAATCTTCTTTCTTCAGAAAATGGAGCAACTCGCTGCAAATAAGATCAAACGTCTTTTCTTTCATCTTAAGTTTTGCAGCCATTCACTGCCAGAAAACGTCTCTTCTACAATACTGTCCCTTCAAATTATGTTTTTTGGCCTTCTCCAAACAGATCTAGAAATAGTTTGAGGTTTGCAAGATTCAAGCAAAATTATATCTTGAATCATCTGTGCCTCAGTTTTGACAAGCTGTGCTTGTCCTTTTTTGACAAGGTTTCAAACAAAGAAGACACATGCGATTCATCCACCACTGAGAAAGGTACCACATTCAACGCGATCCATATTCTGAGGAGAGAATCCACGCACCGAGGATAAGGAAAAATCATTATTAACAAGAAAGATTGCGATTAAACACAATACTGGCGAAAAAATCAGCTTGAATCATTTCAGCCAATCAGGGCATTCATGGTCAGAGAATTTGCAAGTTGACAGGCGCTAATTCTGTTTGATTCCTTTGATACATCGCTTATTTATTGCACGGGTGGGTTTTAGTACAGTTCACCGGTTCTTCTGTGCATGATGCCGAGGGGCAAATTCACTATTCGCTATAAATCCTTTGTTTTGTGAAAGTATAGTACGCAATTTTCAAGAGTGAATTGCCCCTCGCCAGTGACTTGCCAGAATATGACAGGTTTCACGCTAAAAATTTAACACAAGTCGTTTAAAAATGTAAAAAGATTATTATGTTTGACATACTGGCATAAGAAGGGCTGATTCTTATGCCAGTTTGTCGAACCGGAAAATTAACCTACTCTTTCAGATCATATTCCTACTGCAATAGTCGATGGCAGGTGCGCTTGACTTTTCTCCCTGTATCCTACCAGAACCAATTGAAGGCCTAAGTTGGTGACTACTTTACAGTTAGACACATGTTTTTCAATTCAACTGAAATTTTTGCCTTCCATGATAGGCTAACTTGAAGGTGTTTACCTGAAGAACAAATGCAAATACTTCTGAGAAATGATTACCCATCAAAGTAGTAGAGTAAGGCACCATCAACCCTAGAATATATTTTGAAAACTTACCAAGTAAAAGTACCATCTTTTCTGTATTTTCTTTAATATGCGAGAACCAACTAATTTGGCCCCAAATTCCATGCTCTTTCCACGTGTTCCTAAACACTTCCGAGTGGCTTTGAAAATGAGTTATAGAAAAGCGGTTCGAAGAGCTGTGGACACTCCATTGAATACGATTTCAAGAATATTTACTCGTTTAAGAAGAAAAACCTCTTATCTTATTACTGTAAATAGCTCCAGTATATAGCATTCCAGTGTAATGTGATGCAATTTGCTTAGAATCACACACTTGCCAAGTTTTCCCGCACATGATTTGCGGCGGATGTTCAGACATTCTTTCCAACTGCGAATTCTATATGGTTACTGACAGGCTAAGATCAGTGCTCTTATTGTTTTTGTTGAAGCACTGATAATCATAAAGTGGTGGGAGGCTACACATTCATCTAGCACATAAATAGAACAAAATCCGCAATCATTATTGGTTCACGATTCTTACGTTTGTTTTAATTAATAAATATTCGGTAGAAAATTCTAAAGAAAGACTTTAAATTTCAAAACAAGGAGTTTAAATCTATAACACACTTTTGAGGATATAAATTTCTAGTTCAGGTTTTTAATGGAAAAACTAACATAAAACTGTATCTGACCTAAGGAATTAAAAGCAAATCGATTTAGTGGTCAAATATTGAAATATCAAATTGTTTCATTTATAAAAGCATATTTTTTTAAAATGGTGTTGGGCGAATACCAGCGGTATAGTAGCGTAGCATTCAAAAAGAGATGCTTTTTAACAGTATTCCAGCAATTGAGGAATGTTTCATATTAAGAATATTTCAAAACAATTAAGGCAGCGAAAAGGGGGCGATATTTCTCGAATTCGAAAAGGATGATGGGTATTTCATAAAAGAAGAAACATTTTTCTTAATCTATGCTTGCTGCTTACCAGTTAATGGTTATGGGTGGGGGGTTACTTTATCGTAAAATTAAAATTTATTTTGAGTCTTTCTTGCTTCAAGGAACGTAAATGGCATGTTAATCACAAAAAGTAATAGTTAAATTCCAACTTCTTATTGCTTCTTTTTCTTGAGAGCAACCTGCAAAGCAAGATACAAATTCAGTCATTGTTATCTTCTGCAGCGAAATTTGCATGGATTATGGACGAACAATAAAGTCTCTAACAACATGCATTTTTCCCAGAGCATCCTCTATATTAAATATTAGCATTCTTTGCATATGACAACAAGCAGAGTCAGGAGAACATCACAGACCCACGGCCACTGGCCGGAGGAAAGTTGTAGAGAAAAAGAGAAATTGAGGAAGGTGGTCAAAAAATTGGAAACTTGAGGGAGTTGAAGAAATCGAATGGCCTTTTGTTTTTCAAAAACCCTCCTGTTTTTCAATAAGAATGTGTTTGGAGACCTGTTTTGCACTGTAAAATTGAAAAAAATTATTGCTAATGGATAAAGTCATGTAACTTTACATGTCTCAGGAAACAAGCAACAATTTTTCAACACGTTTTTGAAAAGCAGAGTTGCAAGAAGAGGAGATCAAGACTAGTTGAAATCCCTCCTGACCACGCCTTTTTTAAATACCTATTAAAAAATTAGGAAGGTTTTAAAGTAAGATTTTCTTGGCCAGAGGAAGGTTTCCACTCGAATTGACAAAACCCATAAAGACGACTCTGTTGCAAAGAATTAGTTACAATAATTCAGGAAACGATACTAACCAATCTTAGCTCAGAGAAGCATTCAATAAAGAAACGGAAAAATACCTGTTTCAATGTTGTCGACTTCACATATAACTTTTCAACAGTTTGTTTCTTTGCTCTCACGTCCTTTGTCTCTTCCTTGGTATTTTTTCTGTGGGGGTTGGTACTTCTTGAGCCTGTCAAGGTACCAGTTCAGCTGACCTCCATGTATAAGTTCTTGGTCTGTAAATGACTCCCACATGCGCCGTTTCCTCTCTTCCTCTTCTACAAAGCCGTTCCACCATTCTCTTTCTTGTAAGGTGAACCTTTCTGAGCAGCTTCGTACCCCACTAGAAATTACCTCAATGCTGCTTTGCTGCAAGGAAAGTCCTCGAGAAAGTAAAGG
The DNA here is from genome assembly GCF_057945365.1 of Rhopilema esculentum. Lineage (NCBI taxonomy): Eukaryota > Metazoa > Cnidaria > Scyphozoa > Rhizostomeae > Rhizostomatidae > Rhopilema > Rhopilema esculentum. The sequence goes on along the minus strand of NC_142834.1, from coordinate 1,134,333 downwards.
TTTCCCGGAGGGTAATCCTTTAAGAAGATAAAAGGGGTTCCCCTCATCATCTCCCTTCCAATCTACCTCTGAGGACCAGTGACAATACCACATGCCGGCCTTTCCCTTGGTGCAAAGCTCAAATTTGAAGGCATGTAGTCTAATGTGCAGCTGTATTGGTGTTACAAATGGGCTCAGCCAATCCTTCACTGCGTACATATATTTAAAGACCTCTACTCGGTGTGGAAGGTCGTAGGCGCCTTGAATATGCGACGTCAAGTTGGCCAAAGTCACCGCATTGCTCTTCCATAGCTTGGAAGCAATATGGGTGAAGAGCTAAACAAGTTCAAGATAAATATTTGATAGTTTAAACTGGATTGTCATTTTAATGAGTTCTTTATAAAGTTAAGTGTTGCCGTTGTCACTTTAGTTTAACAAATTGTCAAATAATAATCTCCAGTCATTCAAATCAATAATTTTTGCAAAAAATTTTTTGTTTTTTTTTCAAATGGCCCCCACCACCCTTTTACAATGTTGTTTAATATCAAAACTATATGAATGACGGTATAATACAAAGCATTGGAAGCAAATACTTCATATGACAGAATAATTATTGTATGGGGGAAAAGAAGGAAAAAATTAGCTGCAAAATTGATAACTTTAGATCAAAATTTGAACTTAAACTATTTTTGACATGGTTTGTAGAGCTTTGGTTATCAATCGAACTAAACAGATATCATACCTGGTCAATGTCCTCGTGGGTATGATCAACCATCAGAAACGACAAACGAATCTAAAAGATACCATCAGAGGTTTAATTCCAATGATTTCATTTAAAACAAAACTCTATAAATATGACGTGTATTTCAAACTGTCTGATTAATTTTAAAACAGATTAATCTGGAAAGACTACCTTTATCCAAGCCATTTTGAAGTTATAAAGATCGGCTTATATGATAGCATTGGTTATACATTTTACCATGCATCCCGGATTTCCAAACAGCTTGGAATAAAATGTGAAAAGTGCTGTTTGGGAGTTCGATTGAGCATAAGATTTCTGGTCTTGAAAAATCACATACAACACACACACAAGAGCGAGGCAAAAATATCATTTAAGTTTTCAGTAAACACTAATGGCATAACGAATGGAACATTTTGAAAAACCAGATTTTAAGAAAAGTCATTTTTTGTATAACAACTGACACACACCTTCATTCATCTTGCAGATAAATTGGCAAATAAAGATACCGAAAGAAAAAACATGGTAACTTTTTGGGTTCATTTCGAGCTTTAAATTAGTGTGCTGTCAAATGAAGATATGGCAAGATTTGAAAAATGGCACCTAAAACAGTGGTTCGGAAAAACGATGATATGCTGTACTCACTTTTCGAAATATCGCCTTTTCGACGAGCAATGTGCACAAGCAAAGAACGTAAATGTTTTTGTTCTCCCGCCAAAAGTGATCCATTTGGAGATAGAGAACGCTTGGTAAAGACCCATCCTACAAAATAATATAATTTGAATGAATGGTTCTTTCTTGGCTCTTTACTTCCTGACATATATGTATCATCATGTAGCATCTTGTTGTACACATATTGTCTCATTCTATTGTAAAGTAAATGTTGCCCAGGTCTCTAGCATTGAAACAAGTATTAGGCTATAATAGACTTGTACAGCTTTATATCTACCTTATTTATTAGAGGCAAGAGGGCAGTTGCTCCTGTTCCTTTCCCGGCTTGCCAATACTCCTTATTAGCATACGTACATACCTAGTCTTCATAGACCAGAGGTGAGAGGGGGAGCATTATCACCTGAGCTGGCAATTAACCAGACCAACTTTTTCTGACTCAATTTTTTGCGTAGATTACGAAACTGGATGTTGCTTTGGTGTTTAGGGGGGCGTTTTCTATATACAGGGGGTTAAATTCCAAAAAACCTCTAAATGTCTCAATAAATGACTGTATTTAATTATTGCACTTTAGAAAATGTTTAATTTTATTAAAACCTGGTGACTTAATCAATGCTCTATCAAATTTAGTGGGGGAGACAGGAAATTACAGACAGGGGCATTTAGGGGGGAGACAGGATATTACAGGGAGGGGGAATTTCACTATTATTGTTATTCATGCTCTGCGTTGTAAAACTAAATTATGAAGAAAATCTTTCAAGCTGTTTTGTTTATTCGCTTTCTATTTCCGATTCGCTTTCCATTACTTCGCTTGCAAGCAATAGCTCCGCAATGTCCTTAGGATAGGGCTCCGTCAACCAATCAATTGACAAATCTTCTAACCACCCGTGATTGTCTGGTTCTTCTATAGTGAGTATGCTTTGCCAAGCCTGTCTCCATACCCTTGCTACAAAGTTTGCACGCTTTATGTGTTTTTCGAGGCTGCTTTTACATGGGGGCATCAGTGAGAGATCAATTACTTTGTTGTCTTTTTCAAAGGTGCGCCAGAATATAGCACATCTTGCTTCATTCACTGACTGCAATCGCTTCTCTCCGTACAGTGTGCAAACAAACTTTTCTAAGCCAAGAAACAAATTACCACTCGCACATTTTACCTTACCAAGCTCTGCGAATAATTTTTGGAATTCTTCATCGCCTTTCACGAGCTTCCAAAATGCCTGCTTTCCTTTTCGCAAGAAGGATGAGATGTAGTCATTCCCTGAAAATGCATGCAGGCCAAGGAGCGCTTGCTTCTGTAATTTAGATAACGCACATGCATTTAAATCCAGTAGTCTCCGGTTTTTTCCTGTTCCGTTATCAATGAAGACATGCAAGTTTTTAGCTTCGTTGGCTAAAAGGATAACAGGAATATCAACATCTCCAGAACTAGAGCGCACAATGCAAACTGTCTCCTGTCCATTATTCATTCGTAGGGCATGGTGAAGTAGGTAGCAGATTTTGGTATCCGCTTCCTCGTGGTTTGTGTTTAACTCCTCCACCTGAATTGCTCCTTTGCTGTTTATCTTAACACAAGAATCTTTTCTTGCAAAGTAAATAACTCGATCATCGAGACTGCTTGCATCTTCAATCCAAACGTGTTCGATTAGCTCAAAAAGCCTTTCTTTGTTTCTGCCATTGCTCAAAAAACTTTTGAAGTTTGCAGGTATTCTAATATCCGCATTTCGTATCACAAATTCATCACCATGTCCTCGCAAGTCCCTCTCTGCGCCTTTTATTGATCTGGCAGAATACGAATCACAGACAACATATATTTGTTGCTGCTTAAGTGGTATTTCTCGCAAAATTTTCCATGAAAGCTCTCTAAATGTATCGGGCATGCTTACCGTGCTTCTCAATGTTGCTGCCAGATCTATTATATAGCAGCTGGCATTTGCTGGTGGTTCTTCATCAGATATGATTGATTCTAATGCTGTATGTAGTAACATGCTCTTGGCTGTTTTGCGCCTGTATCCGTCAGTTGTTGCAAGAGCAAGAGGCACCGGTGCAAGAGCATAAGTAAGAGCTTTGTCTACATCAACAGACTCCTTTTCTTTGAACGATGTTGCCAATAAGAGTCCAAGAATGTCCCTCTGCACTGCAACATCTTTTGTCTTACCTCCGACTGTTACTTTAATCTTTTTTGCTTCATCGTTGAAACCTTTCCAAGGTACTCGTCGGATCGGATCAAACAGGCACAGCTCATTTTCTTTGCTGGCATCAAGGCGTTTACTGAATTTATTAAACAATTCAGTACCACGTACTTCAACTGATAGCAATGAAGCAGAAATCTCATCAGTTAATGGCTTACCAGATGCAAGATTAAACAGCTTATCTTTACTCAACTCCTCACTAAATGGGTTGATAAATGCTTCTTTTAGGACATTCATGACTTCCTTAACCTGTCCCTCTGACTTTTGCACTTGTTTAGTTCTCAAACATTTACGAGGGTTTGTTGCAGCTTTGTCGACATCTGCAAGGGATTGTAGTGACTCTACGATCTTTGCCTGGAACGGCCTGTTCAGGACCCACTTCTCGTATGTAGATTGCTGATGAGCGAAGTTCTTTATGCCTCCTTCAAAACAAAAAGAAGAACAACTGTCAACTTCGTTACTTTGTCACTGTCAACAAAAAAAATAAAACATTGAAAGTTTAAAAAGCTACAACACATTTTTGATTAGTTGCAAATATTTTTCTATACCTATAGTTTTTGAAGATCGCATAAAGGTTTGCTCCCCAGCACCATCAATAGATTGACCAATACCGTAGCCATTTCTGCAGACTGATAAACCCTTCTCTTCCAATTCCTCCTTTGCACCTGGATGGGTATGTTCGATATGTTCAAGTGACTTGCAGTAATAAGCTCCATATCTTGAATAATTTTGCTTATTCATTGCAAAGCATAGAGGCAAAGATTCTTTCCAGCATTTTAATCGCAGGCAAAAGTCGTTAATGTTCGCTGACAAATGAAGCTGATGCTGTCGGTCAACAGCAGCTTGATATATCATCCAAAACTGTGGAGTTTTGCCAAAATCTCCAGCAATGCATTTTTCTTTCAAATACTTGTAACGGCTGCTAAACGCAGTGAATGTCTCTTCATCTAAAATAGAAGTAACATCTAGTTTCTCAACTTTCTGATTTAGCGATCTTTCGACCTCGTCTGGTATATCTGGCATATACTCCGCGCAAAAGAGTCTGTCAATCGCTTCTGCAACACATTCATTGACCAACCAGGACCGATTGTAATGCTTGCCAGATATAGCTCCTTTAATTCCCCCCGATGTGCACATTCCAGCCTGGTAAACGATTTCTTCGAAGCCACTTCCAGTGACAAACTTGCCTATTGTACCGAAGAATTCCATTGAAGCATGAAAGTCACCAAGATGGATGAAAACATCGTTGAATTCGTCGGGATTGTTCCAGAGGACATGGTAGAATTTCATAGCTGCTCCTGCATCCACTGTAATATGTGTGTATTTCATATTGGAAGCAGCTGACAATGACTGCGATTGCTTGATACATTCAATGACTGTGCTGTAGTCAGTGATTGGTTTGGCAATAGGAGGTAGGAATGTTAAAGTCGTGGCCTTCGACTCTGGTTTTCCAAAAACAAGCACAACCCAACCAACAAAGCGAGAAATACACTGTGGAGACTGATAAAAGATTCTTCTCATAAGCTTCCATAGAAAGAGAAGTTTGCAGTGATACCGTCCGTCAAATTCATCATTGGCTATTGCTTCAAACAATACTGGCTCTGTATGAGATACAATCTTTCTTTGTGGCAGCGCAAGTGGGTTGCACTTAACAGTTCTTCTCTGGGTTTTCTCTGTCTCCACATTGGTTAGGGTTTTGATGCAGCCAGGTGATTCTACTTGAAATGCGATGCCGTGTGTTGTGTGAAGGCTTCCTGGAACATTCTCTTTCTGTACGTCAAAATTGTCCCACCAAAAATATGTAAGCACAGACATGTCGCTATTTGCTGGTTGCAGTGGTAAGGGATACTTAATGGAACGCAATTTCTGGACTACTTCGGCTTGAGCCGTCTCAATTAGTCTAACTTTATCATAGTTACAGCAATGGCCAAGTCTTGCAAGAATTTTGATCGGTGTTTTCTGGCCAGTTAGGCTGTGGAGCCCAGCCCCTACAAGAACATGCTTCTGTGTAAGAAATGAACCTTTTGAAACTGCATGCACAAGATCTTGTGAATATGAATCGACGTAACGTTTAACATCATCCCCTGGACTATGATGGGTTGCATGGATAACTCGCAAGATAAAGTCTTGGACACTGCGAGGAGGCTGGCGATCTTGTTTTGATAAAGAGTCAGGTGTTGGGGGCCAGGGTAATTCCAATGCATTCTCTATCACCGCAAGTATATCATCTCTAATAATCTTTGCAGCCTCTTTCAAGATGAATTCTTTGCTTTCTTTTGTAAATTGGGCAAAATTTGTTGTGAGAAGGGCTTTGCTACTGATCACAATTTCTGCCTCATGATATGATACTCTGACAAAAGTGATTTGATCGCCAAATTCTTTTTGAAGCCTTTCCTTTACTTTACCACGCAGTCTGCAGTCATCTTTATTGAACCCAAAAATTTCTGTCAAGACCTTCAGAGAAGCGAATTGATTTCCAGCGATCACGTGAGCATTTATGAAGTCACAAACGGAGGGGAAATTTGTAGTACTGGAATCTGGGACAGTGTTATCATCTGTTACGACGTCCGTGTTTGTAGGTTTTCTTGATGTAATCCTTGTGTACTCTCTGTAGCATTTAGGATGCATTTTGAATTCTTTTGCTATCAAGTCTTGCCCTGTAATTCTAAGAAGCATGTTTTGGTCCTCATGCAATTTTGCAGCATCCTGAATGGATTCGCAAGCCGAGACAGTTTGCACAACTTTGATTTCCTGTTTCTTTCCTTTAACTTTTAAAGGTTTTGAAGTGTCACATTTCATACATTTGTTCGGAAACAGGATTCCAGCATCGTGTGCAGACCGTTTTCTCCTTTTCAGTGGCGAAGTTTTACGGTCATTGAATTGGTTAGTTGCAATTGAAATTGCCTTTGTAAAGTTTTGATAACATTGTCGATGAACAAATAGCCTATTGGGCGAAAATACAGAAGGAATCGACTCGATCTGCTTGCCGTGTACATGGACACCTCCGAGTTGTAGTCTTACCTCCTTACTTTTGATCAAACGATCGAAGGTTTCTTTTCTTAAAGCTGTGAGGTTCAGATTTTGAATATTCAACTGATCATAGTGAACAATGCATTTGTTTTTCTGTGCTGCCATCATTTGAGTACTGAAATGTTTCCATCCTTTTCCTGCAAATAATAATAGGCTATTGTTGTTTAAAATGAGAGGGATTGAGGCTCATAACGAAAGTTTATCATAATCAAACGATAAACTTGTGCACGTTATCCACATAGCTATACTTACTTTTTATACCAATGTTGTTGCAAATCTCTGTTGTGTTGCCTTGACTGAAATTTTAAGGTATGTAAGAATGCTTCGGCGAATGATGCAAATGAATGCAGCTTCGGTTAAAACTGTTGTTGACTTAATGTTGTTATAAGAATAGCTGAGGTCAGTAGACTGCATTCCTCCAAGTAATTTGGAATTCCTTTCAATAGAACACTCAGCTCCAATTAGTTTATTCCTTCACCTACGCATTTAGGTGGAACTTCTCAAATTTCAAATTTGCGTAATTTTGAAACTATTATCACTGTCTTTTCGTAAGATTATCACCAGCCCGCCCCCCTCCCCCCCTAAATAACTTTTTGCCTTCTCAAAATTTCGGCATAGGGTAGATTTTGATAAAAGATGACTACATCATCAGATAATAACAAAATTTACCAATTTTTAAAGTGCGATAGCAGGAAATAGTCAAATTAGGCCACATTGCGTTTTTTTGGACTTCGAACCCCTATATTTGGAAAACGCCCCCTTAAATGCCAAAGCAACATCCGGTTTCGTAATCTACGCAAAAAATTGAGTCAGAAAAAGTAAGTCTGGTTAATTGCCAGCTCAGGTGATAATGCTCCCCCTCTCACCTCTGGTCTATCAATTTATAACTTTTTTAATGCAAAACAAAATGAGTCAATTTGGAAATTGCAATCTCGTATTATCTAGCTAGAGTAATTTTAAGCATAATTGGATTAGATGTTTGAATAATACCTTTGATAATGACACCAGTGTTCGAAGAAGAACGTTTTGTGTCAGGTCAGAGTCGCGCGACCACTCTAAACAACAATCCACATATTGATATGACATTTGGTGACCGTGCGAATAAATGCCTGTTATGTGTGTTGTATAGAAATGAGCCTTGTGTCTCTGTCAATGCACAAAACGGATTCTATCCTATTAATCCATGTACCTAGGAATATATCAATGCCAGCTGTAATTTACACATGAATGCTTTATACGTGAAACTTAGTAATAAAAAAATATTGTATCATGTATTGCGGGTCGTACAAAATAATTCTCAGAGGAAAAAAACACATACAATTTTAAAAAAGATATACTGACTTCCTCCATAAAGATTATCCTTGTTAAATTTTTTAAACAATTTTGCCTCATTTTCATTGATATTAGTACAAACTTTTTTACCAATGTGTGTAACAAGCGTACGGAATACAAAAAGTTTTACCAGATTAACTATGTTTATACCTTTGTCTCTGTCGTGTAATGGGGTATGGTTTTAGACTGGTCCATGCCGTCTATGATCACGCTCATGTAAGTATCAGGCTGTGATCACGTTTTGTCCCTGTGCCGATAATAAACTCTTCTTTCCGCTCTGTCAACAAAAAAGAATGCAAAAAATTGTAAAATGTATAATGTAGCATTATCTACTGTAAAATAGCTGTAAAACGCAAAACTCTATGTGGAAAGATGAAAATCGTTAGCGTGTTTGTGTAATCAGGGGCTACAGCCAAAGGTGCCAGGGGTTAAGCACTCCTTGTTAAAATTCAGAGAGATTATTGTGGACTCAGCCCCACTCTCTACAAGACAATATATCTCCTGTTAGGCGAACTCATTACTTGACAAAGTTAACTTACCCTTAATTATGCTATTGCTTTTCCATTAATGAGCGTTATATAAGCATTGAGACCCAATGTACACAACAGAAAATCAACATGAACGCAAGTCAAATATAAAGGGTGTGACTTTAGATGTAGCATTTAGCCGGCTACATCACAGCCTCCTTACTAACTTTACTAACGGCACCCCTCTCTACAACCAAATGAAAAAAGGAATAATTTGCTCCTCAGGCTCAAACTATTGAGGTATCTATGGTATCGTATCTAAACCATGGTATCGAGGAAAAACAGATTGAATTTAAAAGACTTACCTTTGTAAGGTATTGTGTGAAGCTCCCAGTAATTTCAATTCGGTTTTCACACTAACTGTTTTACACTCTTTGCTCAGTTCCCTTATGAGTGTACAAATGCCACATTTTGAGAATTAATTAACCTAAAAATGCAGACCAAAAATAAAAAAGACAAATAACATGTAAAAGAAATGAAATTCTGATCTTCTAAGCTGATCCGTTTAATTATCTTATTAATGCTAAGTAAAATGTTTTTATAGTTATTGCAGCAAACAGATGGGACTAAAGGCATAGGTACTAATTTTGTTTGTTACGGTTTGGCACAACAAATCATTCATGAGACTAAAATCTATACTTTCTATACCTTTGCCACTACAAAGCCATGTTTGCTTGTAGGTTGGCATGGACTGGTTGCATGTATTGTTCAAATATTGAAATACAACAATAAATGGAAACTTAAAGATAAAGTTGCCTATAGAGTTTTGTTTGCTGCTTACTGGCGCAATGACAACATTCTTGAAATGACGCTCCCATACAGTTGCGAAACAAAGCTTTCAAGATTTCAAGAAACAAGATTTCAGCAGCATAGCTTTCAAAGATGTCTTTTTTGGTGAAGCAAGAAGGTAAAAAGATTTTCTCTTCATCTGGGGCTTTATCACCGCAGCTCTCCACAAATTTATAAAGCCAGGTTTTTGCTCTTGCCACCTTTTCTGATTCCAACTTGCTTCCTTTATTCGCACTTTCTCGACAGAGACGTCCATGGAGAAGAAAATATTTGCGTAAAGAGTAGAATCTAAACGAAAAGAGGGTTTGATATCGCATTGAAATTAACAAGAGGTATGAACGTGAAAACAAATAAGAGCAGAAGAAAAGGATTTATAGCGATTTTCGGACAATACCATATGATTTCCACGACTATAGAACAGGATTAGCGAAGAGTGAATTTGCCCCTCGGCATCGGGCACAGAAAAACCAGTAAACTGTACTAAAACCCACCCGTGCAATAAATTAGCGTTCTATGCATGCAGTGTATCAAAGGAATCAAACAGAACCAGGGCCTGTAATGAGGATTAGCGCCTGTCAACATGCAAATTTTCTGACCATAAATTTCATGGCAAATACAGGGCCCTGATTAGCTGATAGGGTTCAAGCTTATTTTTTCGCCAGTATTGTGTTTAATTGCGCGCGATTTTGTTAATACAGCTGTATCTTGGAAAACAAGCAGTCACTAGTTGCAACATAATTTTGTCTCGATTTATAGTCTCGATTTATAGTGTATGTCACTCCTAATGCGCTAGCTACTCCCTAGCTACGCCCTATATACGGTGATTGCCTGAAAAATTAGAGGAAGGTTTTTGCAGGAAAATTTTGACCGGAGGAAGGTTAAGGACTTTTCTGGACTCTGGGAAAAGGAGCTGAATTGAAGACCTTAACATTGTGTTGCACTCTATACCAGTATTTCATATGATACTTGCTATATACATAGCCAAAAATCATACTCATATCAGTATATAACAGAATCCGCACCTGTCAGTGCACATATATGCATGTACATATAAAGCAAACGTAATGTACACATAGAAATATATATCTGTATCTAAATATCTATTACATTGGTACATCGTACAACCTATGAAACATCGCACCACCCACCTTTAGGGTATGGGCACAACTACACAGGTTTGGTTGTCCAAAAAAATAATTGAGAACAAAAAGTTTTGTATACACATCTTTCAAATGGTGAAACCTCGATACAAATATTAATATGTGTGTATATATTTCTGTATATATTTCTGTATATATTTCTGTATATATAGTAGTATATATAGAGTAATATCACGCAACATATCTCACAACATTATTATAACTATACTTGCACAAATAACAAAAAAGAACTTCTCGACATGGTGCTTGAAACCACCAGAGACGATTAACCCATCAAATGTGGCCAACGCACACCTGAGAACATCAAGGCACAGCCTCTCTGGTTACAAGACAACCGTCCTCCGACCCTCTCAAAAAAGGGCTGAAAAAACACACACTCCCCCAGCCAGCATAAGGTGAGACACACCAAGAGCAGAACGGCAAATTGACTGCTCTCATATCTAACAGCCTGGTGAGTAGCTTCTGTTTACAGTTTAAACACAGTTTACAGCCTGGCCTGTTGCACATTCACCAAGACCATGTGCAACATACTGGCATCTCATCATGAATCAATAAGGTCATTGCAAGAAAATTTTGAAGAGTTGTTGGAGCTAATTTAGGGGACAATTAAAAATACGGCACAAATATAGACAATAAAAAGTTCTGTTGTATATAAATTTATGTGCCACTGTGATTCTGGCTACGTAGGACGCACCACCCAAAGAATGGAGGATAGGATAAAACAACATGTTCCATCCAACATTAGAAACAAAACCCATCCCCAAAGAGAACAGCCACCTTGGTCTTGCAAATCTAAAATTACAACTAAAACTTACGATTCTGCTATATGGCAGCATTTGCTGGAAAACCCAGATTGTGCAAAAAACTATAATGGCGACATGTTTCGGATTATTGGTAAGGCCTGATCGTCATTCCACCTAGCAGTTTTAGAATCTATCTACATAAGCACGAAAAAACCGCTACTGTGTAGACAAAAGGAGTTCGTTTACACTTTAGGACTCCAACGGTAACATTCTAATAGGCATGGGGCAATGATTGGTCAACCTTTACAGTAATGTGCTCGTGTTTCTGATTGGCTGAAAGCCGGCGTCCCTAGCTACTTGGTGGTTACGGGATTTGGCCTAAGTGCTCATAAACAAACAGCAATTAATTATTTCCATTTCAAGTAGATTTGCGTTGCGTTTTACATTATTATAGAGATGCCAAAGTACTGCTGTGTGTTTGGTTGCAACTCAGACTCAGAAATTAATCCCGACTTGTCGTTTCACGAATTTCCAAGTGACAAGAAGCTTTCGAAAGCTTGGGAGATCAGAATTCGTCATGCCGGGTTCGTTCCGAAAAAGTCGTCATTCGTGTGTGGCAAACATTTCGAAAGAACTGATTATTCTCAGCCAAGGTCTGAAACACCAGCCCAATTCCGAAGGCTTAGATTAAAGAGAACTGCGATCCCAAGCTTGAATTTAAGGGGAAATGAGGTTGATGAACGAGAACCAAAGCGCCAATCTAGAGCTGCTCAGAAAGCAAGAGGTGAACTTGAAGCCACCGTGTTTACAGGAGATATGGCCGGTGAGGGAGAAACATCCACAGACTTGGCTGAATATAGTAGCATGAGCAGCAGTGTTGATGTAACGATGCAATCATCCACTGAAGAATCCGTTTGCAATCTGGATCAGAACCTTGCCGGAGTAAAGGGTGATTTAAAAGAAGCCATGGCAGAAATTAAGGAACTCCAGGGCAAAGTTTTTTGTTATAAAAATTTGAATAATAAAGATATACAGAATTACACAACATTAACTAAGGTTGCTTTTGAAGAATTGAGTCAACTTTTGGCTCATTTCAAACCTTTGAACTATTGGTATGGAGTTGAAGTCAAATCTTTAAGTCACTCTGATCAACTTCTGGTTTGCCTGATGAAGCTCAAGCTTGATGTCCCACTCTTTGATTTGGCTAAAAGATTTGGAGTTAGCAGAACAACCATAACCAATATATTCTATACATATATTCATTTACTACATGAGATTATCTTTGTAAAATTGATGCAAAATGTTCCATCCCTTGCCAAGAATCAGTCAAGTATGCCTGATTCTTTTGGTGACTTTTCAAACTGCTGCATCATTTTAGACTGTACAGAGTTCAGTTTGTCAGCCCCAAGGAAGGACCTGGAAGCAGCAAATCTTGTATACCGTAACTACAAGCATAACTTGACAGCAAAATATCTCATTGGTGTTGTCCTAACGGGGCAATAACCTTTGTGAGTGAGGGATATCCCGGAAGCACCAGTGATAAAGTTGTCACCCAAGAATCTAATATTTTAAGCCATTTAAAGGTAAGGGGAAGAAGTCTCTATTTGTAACACCTAAACATGCATATAATATCAAATTTAAATTTTTTAACCAATTTGCAGTTTCTGCACAAAATCAACTGAAGTCCAGTTAGAATAGTTTCCTGTATTTGAATTTAAGTAAATGATGCACAACAAAATATATTTTTCCAAATGTATTTAGCGAATAATGCCAAATTGTTAATCCCCAAATGTAATATTTTGTTTCTAATCACTCAAAAATAAATAAAGTTGTAATGTTCTGAAAGCAGTCTTGAAATCTACTTTTGAGCTTTTTGTGTTTCTTAAATTTTGCAGGCTGGAGATCTTATATTGGCAGACAAGGGTTTTCTTCTCCATGATATACTGCCACAAGGAGTATCTCTCAATTTGCCTGCCTTTTTAAGTGGCAAAGAAAGATTCACCAAGGCTGAAGCCATACTTTCAAGAAAAATTCCAAGATCAAGAATCCATGTGGAGAGGGCAATTGAGCGTCTTCGAAATTTTAAAATATTGCAGGCTTTGGAGACCAATCAAAGACAACTTGCTAATAAAATTGTTCAAGTTTGTGCAGCCCTTGTTAATCTGCAGTCACCAGTTACAAGTGGAATATTTAAGTAGTGAGACACTAATAGCATATTGCCTGTTGCCAAATATGTAATTTTTTATATACTGCATAAGATCAAACTCTGTTTGCCCTCCCCCCCCCCCCCATTCATTGATACATGAACTGTATGTCAGACACCCTTCTCTTTTAATAAGACACTTATCTGGTCCAAAATACATCTTTTGACATTCAGTGGCATAGACAATGAAAACAGTGAAAAGTGATTTTTTGCATTCACATAGTAAATCATAGTGTAGCTAGTGATTAATAACAATAAACAACAGACAACAAACTGTTAATTCAGAACATATCAATTTAAAAAATTTCATTTTTTTTGTGCAAATAAAATATGAACCTGTTATTAATTTATTGATACATAGGTTGGTATTCAATAGAGTGGATGGGTTGATAGATAAAATTTGCCCAAAGTGAATAAAAGCTACTCCTCCCTATAACCTCTTGGTACACCTCTGTTGAATATGACATATCAAAATGAAACTGTTGAAGATATAAAACTTAATCAAATTTAGTGTATTTTTAAAACTACATCAACAAAACCCAACACAACAACTTCTTTCTTTTTGAACTTTGAACCTTGAACTTTGTTTAAAAAAAATTAGATCATTTATATTATTTAAAATGTTTCAATAATGTGAGTCAAGGATTTCCTCTTTCTGTGAATATCGCTGCTTTTTATCCTTAAAACATAGGAAAAGATTATTCAGTTAAATAAAATGATGGTAATAATGTGTTAAGATAAAAGTCACTTAGCAAAGGTATATTGTTTTTCTCCCAATTCTCATCTTTTGGGACAAAAACAACATGCATGTCTTTAGTTGTCCAAACAACAAAATGTGCCCATTTGGTACCAAGGACAGCCATTTCTGCTTGGACCTGACGCCAGTAATTATGTGAATTGTTGAGCATCAGGTCATGGGTTAAATAAAATTGTCTGAAATGGGATGGAGAATTTTCCTTCTCGATCATCTCCTTGATTGAAGAGTCCTTGTATTTCCAAGGGCATTTAATTTCCAAGGGCATTTAATTTCCAGGGCTCCTGGACCATACATTTCTTTTGAAGAAATAATTCCATCTAGGGAACAACCAAGGTATCCACATTGGAAAAGATGCAGCCCAGTTGAAGTGACTCTATTCCCTGTTTTTTCTTCATACTGTTTGCATGCCACTTCTTCCTGCATTCCTCCCCACATTATGCTGTCCTTGTTCATCAAGTTGTACTCCCCTTTTAGAGTTTTGAAAAGCGATGGCGGGTACTGCTTATTAGATTCCATATTTCGCTTAACTGCTCCTAACATCAAGCCAAAGTTGCTACCAGTTAAGCGCAGTCTCCTATACTGGCCCCACAAATGACTCTTACTTTGTAGCTTTGTTGTTTCAGCAACCCATTGCTGCTGCTCTCTTGTCACTGCTACTTCTTTTACAAATAGCTCCTTATTGCTGGCAAAGAGAGGCAGCAGATCTTCTATCAGAGGTGGTCCTTTTGAATCCATACTGGTGTCGGGTTCAGGCGAAAGAATCCATCGAAACGGACAGTCAACGTTCATGGTAACTAGTCTATCGTGGAAATTTTCTCTGTCAGCTTCCGTAAAGCTTCTGGAGGCAGCCTTGTAATGGGGCTTCGTCGGTGGGAAAAGGTCCGAAATGGTCTTCGTCTCTGATTCCCTCTTTGCTTTGCTTTTAGGCCTATGCATCCATGAATTAGGCAAATCTGTTTTGGACATGCCCTTTTTGTTGACATAAATGGCTGTAGCAGCCATATGACTACATAACCACTGTCCTCTAAAACATTCACATTCTGCTGAAGTTATAAGCCCCTCTCCATTTACGCTTAGGCCTACTTTGTACGATCGATCTTTCATCGACGCGGGAACGACACCCTTTATAGCGAATCCATCAATTGTCACTTGTAGGACGAAACCTGAATGATATCTTGTTTCACCGTTACTCACAACATTTTGATCATCACGAAAGAAATTTACCAATCCCAACAGACTAATAACTTGGTTCGCCATAACTACAAATGCTGCTACTTGGTCGAGCAAGCGTATCCCGTAACCACCACATAGCTAGGGACGCCGGCTATCAGCAAATCAGAGATCGCTTCCACTTACGTAGCGTATTTCTTTTTTCTGCTCATCATTAATCTTTTTTAGGGAGCATGCAACATTTTTTCCAAATATATCACCCCCTTCTTCTGGTGCCGCCACTTTTGATTGAAGGGCGGATAACAGTTGGTCTATCAGCAAATCTTCTTTTGCTACCTCTACCATTCTCTTTTGCCTTTTTGCAAGAGGCCTTTTCGTGGATGGCTTCCTCAAAGTGTTGTCAGAATCTTCCAACGAATCCACATTGAGATTTTCTCTTTCATTTTCATAAGGGCAGCTATCTTCATCAGTATCAGCCACAGCGCAATCATTGTCCTAAGAAACATATAACAAAAATTACCTTTCAGACAACATCAGCAGAAGAGGAATGGTTAAAAGTGGCTCAGTTGTTTAAACTTTCCAAATTGTCTAGGAGCCTTGAATGGCAAGGATATTGTTGTCAGGCAACCACAAAATTATGGGTCTTAATTCTTTAATTACAAAGGGACTTTCAGCCTGGTTTTATTTGCACTCGTAGATGCAAATTACCAATTCATTTACATAGACGATGGGTGCAATGGAAGAATTAGTGATTGGACGTTATTCAGAATTGCTCACTGGCCACTTCCCTAGAAAATAACATTCTAAATATCCCCTGAGATAGGAAAATTGTGGAACAAATGCAAGCGCTACGTTTTGTGATTGTTGCAGATGATGCTCTCCCTTTACAAAATGATTTAACGAAGCCCCCTGCACAATCTATCCAAGGCTTTAAACTATCGACTCCGTCGAGGCTTTTGGGATTCTTGCGAATAGATTTAAAGTTTTTTATCGCCAATGCTTTTATCACCAGAAAATGTTGAAAAAGTAGTTTTGGCAAGTTGCACACTCCATAATTTTCTATGTGAGAATTTACCTTTGCCATACACACCCCCAGAAATTTTTGATGGTGAAGATCAGGAGACTGGAAGAATTATTCCTGGCAGCTGGAGGTCAAATGGCATGATAAAGCTTTCCATTCAGTTAATTTCAGTGGAAGTAATAACTATAATCAACAGAGCAAGGATATATGAGATTGCTTTTGTGAATACTTTATCACGGATGGTAAAGTCTCATGGCAAGATAAATTCAGCTAACTGAATTTATTAATTTAATTTAATTAAGTTCCTACCAACGAAGATATTGTTTTTTTGGCTTGATTATGTCTGTTATAAAAAGCATTGACTTGAATTATGGCCACTTGGATTCGTAAATCTTGTCGCTTCCTTCCCCCCAGCGTTGATCTTTACTTTTGTTTAATTCTTTCGAAAAGTAAGTTCGCAGAGTGCTGATTTTTTATTTTACCTCTGTCTCTATAAAGAAATAACCTAATTTAAATCCAGATTCTGTTTTAAACTGATAAAAACCGCTTAAAACCAAGAGCAAGACGACTTTTTGTATGGATTTAAGTAAATTTTGGAAATTATTGGAGGGAATAAAGCACCCTCAACCTCCCTGTGGATTTTTTACAAACATACTCACCTGAAACTTCAAATTTTTCTGCTAACTTTTTCAAACTATTTGCCTTCTCGAACCTGTTCTTGTAAATATCTGAAGTAACATCCCATAACGACTTTTCTTCATTCCACGCTTCTATGAATTTATCTGTATTGACAACTTTCTTCGCCATCTTTAAATCGCACTTATCCACGCTGCTCTAAAAACTTGGCATCTTGCGCAAGGGGATTATAGGGGCGCTAGCTTTAAACAATGGAGTCTACATCAATGAATAGAAATCCCATCAGTTAATAGTGTTGGACGTTAGATGTGTTCAACTTCTTCAGTCAAAAACTGAAAGTCATTAATGCATCAGTTTTTATCAGTTTTTGCTAAATACACGATCAGTTTTTGACTGAAAACTGTCAGTTAAAAACTGATAAAAACTGATCATGTATTTCAGGCTTAACACACTCCTTATCAATCTCTTTTAAAAACAGTTCAATCAAATAAGCTCGCAATTTTTGGTGGCGCCACACAGAGCCAGCTAACTGCTTGTATGTTCCACAGCACAGCATAGAACCAACTGATATAAGGTCGTCAGGCAAATTCTTATTCTTTGCACATGATTTCCAAGAGACCTTTACAAGAACAGTTGTTCTAGATTTATCTGATGCACTAGTTCCATCTTCAGGTGTAACCACAGAAGGAGTTGCGTAAGAGTTATTTCTATAGATAGCTCTGGGAAAACTGACTCTCCGAAACAGCTGATATTGCGGGTTGTGGTTCTGAAGAGACAGCATTTTCTTCACCAGTTAAACCATCAGTGAAAAGTGCTCTTTTATAAGATTTTTTCTTTTACTGCAAATCCATGTTTCAAAGCTTCGGATTTGTATGTCTCAACAACTTCATTCTGCAATTCCATTGCTTTCATTTGAGAACGTTGAATGCGTTTTAAAATACGAAGACAAACCATACAGACATATGACTTTGGGGTGCGTGGAAGCACAACATTCTCCAAGAGTTCCAGTGCTTCCTTTTGTCAATCTCCGTAAAAAATAGAATGCAATACATTTCCACTTCCATCAGTTTGCACCCAGAATTGAACCAACACTGCTCAAAGGAAAACAACTGACAAAAACAAAAGCCGAACACGAGCGTTAGCTTTGCGCTGCCACTTATCAAATGGAAGGGAAGCTGGACAAGCTATTTGACTTTGTTGTGCAGACTCTACTATTTCACATAGGGAATTTTGAGTCTGCACGCAGGCTAAATTTCTGTCTCTCTCTCTTTTGTCTAGCATGAGGCCTCCGATGAATGATATTGGAGTCATTGATGTGGCAAAGAATGGAGTCTTCTGGAGCTTTGTATCCTTGCTATAAACAGTTTTTGGAGCAGCGAAGTGTACAACAGTGCCCTCCAACAACTGCAGCATATCACTCCATGGCAGAATGACAGGTGACCAAATAAAATCATTCAGAAAAATTACCTCCTCCTCAACGCCAAGCCACGCATAAGAACAAGCATTGTAGACAACTTTTAGGGGGTCTAAAATGAATGTTTGCCACAGTTAGCTGGACCTGCAATAAAAATTATTACCTCCCAGCCTCGACCCTTGTCACGTTTCTTTATGCAGGATTCCATGAGAGTCCTCATAATCGACATAGCCAGTTGGGCAATAGACTTTTCCATACCCATCCTTCCTTGAGAATCTGTTGTTGAGAATTTTCCATACTGTTGAGAATCCTCATGCTTTTTCAGCCAATTGTGCAGAGCAATAGCTGCCAAAACACTGTTGACTGCTTTTTCTGGCTGTGCCTGAATCTGAGATCTAAAAAATCTCGAGCAGGCAGAAAGTATACCAAAGGCATTTTTGACTACCCTTCTAGCATGTAAAAGTTGGTAGTTGTAAATACGCAGTTTCTCACTTGAATTTCTTCCTGGATACGCACGCTGTAAATTTTCCTCCAAAGTAAATGCTTCATCCCCAACAAAACTGTATTTTGCTTTACTGACTGTATTTGAAAGACAGTCCAGTACCGTATAGCTGACAGACATTCGGGAAATACAGTTATATCAAAGTTTGTTGATGAATTATAACTGTTGATGCAAGTGAACACCCCACAGCTATAATCATGTTGTTGCTGCAGGCCTACTTCACTTAGTTCTAAAAATTGTCATTGGTTCATTTCCTCTGTTTTATATGCAAATGTCAACGCTTTGAAGAGGTACACATTGATTGCAGATAAAGTCTGCTCTTTACTTCTCGCATTCCCCGCAGAATCACAATGGGTTATAATTTTATATTTTGGAAACATGGCAATGATGCTCCAATGGCCGTTTTTTGCAATCTCATGATGAAATGGAATTAAAATGATATCTGCGGTAAAAATCATGTCATTTTGTTGAATTGAATTAGACAGGGTATGTCCAGTTTCTTGCTTTTGTAAAATTGCCGAAATGAATTGCGTCGGTAGCAGCTGGACATGACATTTATCAACTATGCTAAATGCAAAATACATAAAAAATTCCTGAATAACATCACCATGGATGTTTCCATTACCTATGATTGATTTCAAGGATTCGAGAGGGAGATTGGCACTGGGAACAGGCATCAAGCCCAAAATAACATCTTAAAGGTGATCAGTTAGTTAAAACTGGTATTTGTTTGCTATCGACGAATTCAATTCCTTGTGATGTGATAGTGCAGCAGCAAGATGATATGGAGCAGACTCACTACTGAATTTACCTGGCAATAAAATTTTCAAGTTGATTTTTTCATTTACGTGACAGTGGTATGAATAACGGTTTGATCATTGCTACCCCTTTCGATTAACAAGAATAGTGCAACTGGCAATCTTAAAAAGTAAGTTCTGGTCTCTAATTGCAGTTGGTTTGTGGAGCATGCGCAAGAAAAAGTGTTGAATATATTTGCTTTTTGCATAATCCCATAGCAATGACTGAGCTGAAATGTTTGGAATACAATCTTGCGATATAGGAATCAGTAAGACAACTTGTCCTTGGAAATTGAAGTCACTTTTCCCACATGCCCTACAAGCACTGACTGTTAAAGTTTTACATATGAAATTTTTATCAATCTCACTATTGTCAATCCAGTGCGTTAAAATTTCCTCTACAAAATCGCTGCATCATCGTGTGACTTTGCTCTCTTTGGTCACAATGCCTGACTTTTCTTACAATCACTTTCATATCTGTCGTGAATTTGAGGGGAGTGGAAGCTTCGTCGCAATTTTGTAGTTCATTGCGGATTTTTAGAAGTGACTTACAGACATCTGTCTAGCATGATTCTCTTGATGGGAGAAGTTTTGGGAGCATTGAACCACAAATGATATGAAAACGGAATTAGTCCAACAATTGTTATTTTTGTTAATGATACTCCTCTTGCTTAAAATTTGTAATTCCCCTATGCATGGCAAATCCTTTGTTAAAACTGGAATGATGTTGTCACAAAATATCCCTTTATCCTCGTTTCCCATTTGCAACCATATCAAAAATGGATTTTATATGCTGTGTAGATAATCTATATTTTTGGATCTAAACAAGGCTATTAAGATGGCAGGCCTTGATGAAAGTCTTGATGGCAGTTTGGGCATACATAGGGTGACACAGACTCTGATTACAACACATCTATATCCACGCATTCATTATAGCACCATTTATCACATGTATCACACATGACCC
Source organism: Rhopilema esculentum (assembly GCF_057945365.1). NCBI lineage: Eukaryota > Metazoa > Cnidaria > Scyphozoa > Rhizostomeae > Rhizostomatidae > Rhopilema > Rhopilema esculentum. The sequence goes on along the minus strand of NC_142834.1, from coordinate 1,113,709 downwards.
AAGTAATTTCATCAAAGCTGCCTTCTACTTTGTTACTATTGCTAAAAGCACAGTTCTCTCTTCTACTTCTGGCAGACTCATCAAACTTTTCTTTGCGGTCCTTAGGTAACAATTGCCTTAGGTAACAAAAACATGTTCAACTACCTTTTTGCGTAAATTAAGCATGCTATCTTTCTTTATATAATGGATATGCGATCATAACCCGAAGGTAATGCAAATTCGATTACAATCCAAATTTGTAATAGATTACCGCAGGAGGATGCAAGATAAAAGACTCTCTTTATACTTTCGACTCAACTGTAACAGAACAAATCAACAACTAACTTATAGTTCAATTCAATCCAAAATTAAGTAAACGGTTACATGGGCGTATATGAGTCCATTATAATAAGGGGCATATCAGTACAGTAAATAAGTTTTTGCCTAACTCCTTTTTTTGTTTTTGCACTTTGAAAGCAAGGTAAGCTACCTTTTCTGCTTTTCTCCAGTGGTTTTTGAAATGTACCTCGTTTTTGGCATTTTAAACTTTTCATCTTCTTTTTTCCCCATGTTTCATTCAAAAAAGAGACGTTTCTGGCATCCTCTTGAATTCTGCTATTGCCACCGCCTGTATCTCTGTAACAGGTTAAAAGTTTTGTAATTTTATTAAATGATTTGCGCTTTCAATGGAACGTCTTTGTTTCCAGATATACTCCCTAAGGCCAATTATGAACTGTCTTTGCAATCCACGGTTGTCTTACCAACAGTTACGAATAAATTCTACCAGAGACTGTCCCAAATTTTTTCTGTTTCTTTTTTTAGATAGAAAAATTGTTCGGCAACAGTGTTTGCTTTAGTTATTGGCAGTTCACACCCATACATCGAATTAAATTTCTGAAGGTCGCCCGACTTTGGCTCAGTTGTCTGAACATCAAAATCGGAGATTTCATCATCTCCCCTTTAGTAACATTGTCCTCCCCGTTTTCAAAAACATCATTCGGAGTGATGGGATCGAATATGTTTATGCTATCTTCAATTGGTTGTAAGGCCGAACGTACTTCATTGTTAATATGTTTGTTTTTCAAAGCACAGTCTCTTATTAAAGAACATTCATCATCTAAGGTTCTACAGTTTATGAGACATCCAAATAACCTCATCGCAAAATGAACATAACTTTCTAAATCCTCACCACCAGAGTTGTCTTTTGATGCATGCATTCTGTTGAGGTCCATTATATGGAATGAGCATACATGCAAAAATGTTTTGTTTCATTCAGATTGACAAGCACTGCCATGTACAACTCTAAATGCCCTGTTTAAATAATCTGTGATAGATTCCCCAGAAAATTCCAAAAGATAAGCATTAATTATTCCGATACTATAGTAAAAAACAATTAGCCTTGGATTAACTGCCTTATCGTGTCCATATTTCATACTTTCCATTTCCTGGAGAGTGTTTATAAATCTTCCAATCAAGAATTGATCGTGGTTTGTAGATATAAATTCTGCAACCGGCACCGAGGGGAGATTTATTGAGAGGGTGCTGAATAGTTGCTGTGTAGTACAGAATTTTTTTGAATCCTTGGATAGATCTAACTAATGAGCCACGGGTTCATCTACCAAAGTGATGCTTATTTCATCTGCTGTTACAGTTGGCTTTTGAATATATCCAAAGTGATTTATAAATGTCACACACTGCTTCATAGCCTGCTTTTCGTCAGAGGTTTTTATTTCGTTCTCAAGAGCAATTACTTTCTTGAAAATATTTTCTAAATCGTTGTCGTCCTCCTGTGCCTTAGTAGCTACCTGCTGGTAGGCCATGTGAGTTTTACTCACCTCAGTCATGTTCCCAGCAGCAAACAAATCAGGATCCATGTTACTTGAATCTAGGTGATGATGTCTAGGGTAAAAGTGTTCCTTCCTCCTGAAAGAGAGCTCGCAAATTATCTTTTTTCTGACCAGTGATACGTTCTGCAGCCATCAACCCTTTTTTATGGAGGATGTACCCAGTAAGCTTTAAATGAATGTAATTTGAATCTATAGTTGGTATGCTGTAAAGGACGTTTAACTTACAGTTACATATGCAACATGAAGCTCTGCCTTTGATTAAATCGGTGTTCCTCTTTCAAGAAGAGGATTTCTGAATATGTTGATATCCGAACTTAAATACACAAAACTTATTGACATTTTTGAAAAGTCCTCTGAGTTATTCATTCCGTTCACATTAAATTCTTGAGGTATTGTTAGAGCTCTTGTTCAACTGGTCAGAAAGGAGGACAGATTGCCAATCAGGAGGTAGAGGGACTTTAATGTTCGACTTTGTAATCCTAGCCTCAAAATCTTGTTAACCATATTTTGACCTTGAGAGAACATTGGTTAGTTCTTTTGTGTAGGGTTGATGGCCTGCCTTGGGATTGTCAGTGTCAGATAAACTTGTTTCGATATCTATGTTATCTGATAAGTGCAATCCATCACTCTCAGTGCTTTGTGATGATGTTATGATTAAGCAAGGGAAGCTTGGGGTATTGGGATGCGTTGCATCAGTTAAGCCTGGTTTCCATATAGCCGTAAGGTGCCGGTACCACTTTGTAATCTGCATAGTTACCGGCAAGGTATGCGTTTGCATATGAAATTTCATGGTAGCGGCTGCCGGTGCCATGCTGTAAGGATCGGAAAAAGTTGAAATAATTCAACTTTTCAAGGTCGTTCCGGCACCTCAATTACCATGGCTGAGACTGCTGGCGGCACTTAGAAAAAACGTTTCCATATAAATTGAAATGGCTGAGGCTGCTGTTGCCGATGGTACAGGCAAGTGGTACCGGCACCTTACGGCTATATGGAAACCAGGCTTTACAGTGGAACGATTGTCTACTATTTTTTTAATTTTTCGATACCCTTGGCCATACGACCTTCTTCATATGTGATTTGATGCCCGGAAATTTACCCCCCATTTTCTTTCCCAAATGGAATGTTAACCTTTTTTCATTGGATTACTACAGGTATATAAAGCGAATGCAGCTTTATCGACTGCAGATTCCTTTTTATAATAGAAATTTCACACCTGCTCAACAACAACTTTTTTTCGACCATTCTCACCATTGCACAAATCATAAATAATGCCAGGCCAATTGTAATCGCTAGGCGTTCCGTCAGAGGACCAGGTGCAATTTTTACATATAACTTCATATAAGTTAGCTAAACCTATGTTACTTCTAGACCATCTTCTCCTTGCATCTCCACAGCATCGTTGTCTAAGAACTGAGCTCCCTTTCGTCTCCAACTGTTGCTTATTGGTGAAGTCAGGTTTTGACTGAAAAAAAGAATAGTGTTTTATTAGAATGTCTGAATAATGCTAACTCTTTTAATTGAAAATGGGATTCAGAAAGTGAAGAAAACAATATTCTGTTAAAAAAGACTGGTTCTTACCTTTGGTTTTGGCTTGTTCTCACTCCCTTTCGTCTTCGGCTGTTGCTTATTGGCGAAGTTAGGTTTTGACTGAAAAAAGGAATATTGTTTCATTAGAATGTCTTAATAATGCTAACTGGACTTAATAATATGTCTTAATAATATGTTGGACTTGATAGTGAATTGTTCGATGTCACCTGGAGTTATTCCAAGCTCCTTTCCATCTCTCTGCATGGCATAGATATTGGTCTGCTCAGAATATATTTTATGATATCATCATTGATGAACATCTTGAAATGTTGATATGGTGTATCAATATCATCAGGAGGATCCCTAAAGGAAAATCCAGATAGGATATCTAAAGGGTTGATTATATCTTTGGTCCATTTATATTTCTTTTTAGAGTTCTTTGTAATCTTTTTCTGTGTAACATTATCATCAAGTCTTTGAATATTATCAGGAACCTCAGCTCTCTGGTGTACCTCAGCACCAATATTCACTCCTTCATCATAGTCGTCCATGTACTCTTCTGAATCATTGGGCAAGCTTTCATCATCGGAATCATTGTCTTCAAATTCAGAGATATTACCATCAGGCAATAACACCATTTTCAAAGCATCATCAATACCAAATCTAGTTGCCATTATTATTTCCTATAAAAGACAAAACCAGAAAATTATACTAAAGTATGAGCAATAGTAACTGGTACAAATTGAATTTTAGTAACCAATCTAAAAAGCAAAACTTTGTGAAAGAATACTAGAAAAGTTGTTAGGCCGGGCCTAAACCAGAACAAATTTTCCCAATGATGCCAAATGGCTACACGAAACTTCAACAAAATATTTCAATAACTTCAAATCTAAAGTCTTCACAATAGTTGATATCATTAGAATCTGCAAAGAATATACTACCTTTTAGTTAGATATAGAAAAAAAACAAATGAATTATGGAAGATCCACCTACCTTTGATCTCGTAACTTTGGCCACCTCGAAATCTGATTCAACTGGAACAACTTTGAAGGTTCACAAATTCCCGTATGCAGATGGAACTTCATCTAAAAATACACCAAAGGAAAGAGGAGAATCTGCTCTTTCCATAGACTCCCAATGATGCCAAATGGCTCACCACAAAATATTTTTAGAGCGCAACTTGGGAGGTGTAGCCAATTGGCTACAGTGGGAGACAAAGGGTTAATTTAAAATGTGATTCAGAAAGTGAAGAAAACTAAACGATTCAATATGAATTTTATCCAATATTTCTACCTGACTTTGATTGAAGGATTTCTTTTTTTGACGACAACGGCATAAGAATGTAGGTATGTAGCCTGCAGAACCTCCCTGTTGTTTACCTTTGTATATGAAGTTATTAAAAACTATAACATTTTTTCAGATTGTTTTTCTGATTGCATGAAAAATTAAGTGAATGGAGAATTATTGGATTGATTTTATTTGAATGTTAATGTGAGATACTGTTCTATACCTGGAAAGCTATGGAAGCTTCCTCTGCTTCTCTTAGAGGATTTCTTGAAGAAAAAAGAACACGTATCAATATATGTAAGCTTACAAGAAAAGTTTATTGGATTGAATTCATTCAACTGAATTAAGTCTTTATACACTAACAAAAGTGGCAGGGAATCCACATATGTGTTTTGATATTAACAAAATAAACAAGCTTGAAAAAACATGTGAAAGTCAACAAGCGTGAAAGTGTGTTATAGATGAATCAAAAATTAGATTGCTCAATATAGGGTCCAGTCTTACTGGATTACCTTCTTGCGAAGAGTCGTTTTTCCATTGACCTTGTCTGGTAATTTTTCTTAACCTTAACACGTCCTAAGAAATTAAAATTGCGGAAGATAATAAAAGACACGCTTTATATTTATGGAAGATAAATTATGTCCTGCTTGTTTTGACTACTGTGCATTGGTAAGAAAAAGTGGGGCTTTGTTCACTACCCTACTACCCTATTGTCTCGTTTAATTTAACTTCCTTCCTTAGCAATTTAACATAGGCTCAGGGTCCAGAAAGTTTGTCAGTTTTACTATAGAGCCTTCTTCAATTGTAATGGGTTTAAAACGCGTGTGATCAGAAAACTTGAGATAGTTGACTAGTCTTGATCTCTCCTTACAACTCCTTAAAAATGTTTCAAAAATTGTAGCATGCTTTCAATTATAGAGACTTTCCAAAGCCAGAGTTGGCAATATGGAGAAGGTGTCTCTTCTTTCTACAAACAAGTCTTTCAAGGCTGTTCTGTGTTAAGTTCCACAACATACGGAAAATATTCTTTGAGTACAGTTTTAACAGCATCTCCAAACTCAATCGTTACGGTCATTAGCATTCATTTATGTTGTTTTCTGTTCAATGTTTTACACCAGAGCTAAGTTTATTGTTACGCTGTGACCTTTGAACGTACAGAAATCTGTACATTCACTCCTGACTGGTTAATATCAGCACACCAGAACGAGAATGGGGCACACTAGACCAGACTCTCTATTTTATTTTATATATAGTGAGTCTGGTACCCAGGGTAGTCCTCAGATAGCAAAGTCTTATACACTCTATTTTATTTTTGTGAATTTTAAGGAAACAAAAGAATTTAAATTAAAAACAATAGTGTAGCACAATTTTACAATTTGAAATATGAAAAAAACTCTCCTCTTCACAAATTTGTGTGAAAAGAACAAACAAGGAACTAGGGGAGACAATGGGCACATGCCTCCTTCCTTTTTATTTAAAAGGCTATTTGAATTCCTATTGTGGCATCATCCTCTATGGAAGCTGTAGCAAAGGAAGCAAGGGAAGAGGAATTTGGAACATTCCAGGCAGAAAGCTGTGAGGTGCAAGATACAGGAGAAGGAAACTCTTATAAGCCACATCTATTGAAATTTTCCAAGGCAAAAAGAATACCACCAACATGGTTGGAGTTGCCAAAAGCACCAAGGCCAATGCCAGCAGGACAAGAAGATGCAGCAGCACAAACATCACCAGACTCACTTGACAGCTTCACCATTACTTTATAAAGGTTTTTCTTCATTGATGCTTTGATACGTGGTTGCCTTGGCTTTTTGGTTTCATTGGGCTCAACTGCATCCACAACTTCAACTGAAAAATAAACATAGGCAAGCTTCCATAACTAAAAAAATCGTTTAAGACATACTGATAAAATCTGAGAGTTGTATATTTAAACTCAAAAGAATGGACAATTTTTCTTGCTAAGTATAATAATCCTAATTCATGTTTTTTTACAGAAAACATAGCTCATGTCTGAGTGCAAGTATGCTTAGGGATGGTGAAAGGCAGTAATGAAAATAATGCGGATTTGTGGAGGAAGCCTCCTCTGTCACCTTTTCTTTTCGGGCAATGTGCCTCTGCTTCCAAGGCTTCAAGTCCAGTTGCATCTGAGGTGATGCCAAGGCTTCAAGTCCAGTTGCTGCTTTGTTTAGGCAATTACTGTCAATTTCCTTTACCATGACCTGATAAATTTCATCAACATATCCTGGAAACATAATTTAAAATCATTCTGATGAAGGAGGCACAAACAACAAGATCTTGCTTGGATACCCTAGACTGGATAACTACTATGACTTCAATCTGGCATATGAAGCCATATAGCTGCCATGAATGAGAATCATCACAGAGTTAGCATGGCACATAGTAATTAAAATAATGGTATCCTATTGTTGTACCAGTTGATGCCAAATTGTGCCTCAAAAAAGGCAAATGACTGTATAACAATGGGATCTAATTGTTTCAAGAGCCAATAGACAGATCAGGAATATTAGGTTTTTATGGCTATTTCCTAGCCCTGGCGATCAGTCTCTTGAAAAACTACCTTCAAATTCTTTAGCAAAGTTATGAGAATTTAGCAATGAGAATTTGTGTCACGCATGGAAAAGGAAACTTTCCAAAAGTCAGGGCACATAACTTGAAATGGATAAAGTGAAAATTGGCAGATTATATCTTTATTTTCTGCATGACAAGTAATGTCTTTTAAATCGTAATCCAACTCCACTTTTAAAAAAAATAGCAGTCATCCTTGAAACAATACTGTGCCAGGAAGTAATAATGTTGAAACATGCCAAAACTTTGCTGAATCGTCACAGCCCTTACAGTAGAACCATCATCATTGTATGGAACCATCATCATTGTATTTCAGCCCTCTTTGGAAATTCTCATCAAAGTGCATAATTGCAAGTATGTGCCTAAAAAACAACGTGAAGCAGGAATTGTAGTGGACCTAATGAGAAGATGAAAATGAAAATCTAATATGAAAATCTATTATACATTTGGTTTAGTTTAAAAGTAGATTTTATTGCTTTTATTCAAACATGCATGCACATCTGATGAGTTTTTTGCTGTAATTATTAGATATAATTGAACTTTTTTCCGTCTTCTATGAGAAACCAACCAGACTGTATTTACAAAACGAGTTTCTTAGTAGCTGGGTTGTAGTGTAGTCAAATTTTTTTAGATAACATATCACCTTTGCAGTAAGACTCGTAAACCCAGTAGAGTCAGATTATGTTAATGAGTTTGTTGATGAAAAGTTGGAAATATGATGTAATTCAAATTTGTTATTTGTTTGTATTAAACAAAAGTAGTGAACAAGTGTTTAAACACATCTAAGAGTTCTTTAGTTGCATATAAAGCAGGCACCTTACCTCCGGTAAAAAAACATCCATTTGCAAGCGAGCTAGATTACGTTCTCAGATGTCTAGGAAAAGTCTCCCCCTCCTCACCCTTTCACAGTATTGAAGAACAACATCAATCTAATTCAGAGGAAAACGATGCAAGAAACTAATCAAAAAACTGAAGTTGGCTGTACGCATGGAGTTGGCACAACCAAGAAATTAAGCAAATCCATTCTCAAATAATCATTTGTTGAAAAAACTGTATAAGGAAACAAATATGTACTGTGTCGCTATTTAAGAGCCTGCCTTGATCTGGTTCTTTATGGAGCTTATTATGTACAGTGTCGCTATTCAAAGAGCCTGCCTTGATCTGGTTCTTTATGGAGCTTATTGATGCCTCCTTTTCTAAATAATTCCATTCGCTTCCAGAAAATGGTACCATTTCTCATTGTAGTCAATTAGTGCTGCACAAAAAAGGATTATCCAACATAAGATAAAATATTTTATAAATTTAGAGGACTTTCAAAAAAAGATGATTACAAAGTGATTTGAAGCACAATTGACATGAATATGTTACGGTGAATGTTTTTTAACTATTGAGGTGCTCTCATGAAAGAAGGTTAATTTAAACACAAAGTGCTCTGAACAAATCCTGCTGGTCTTCAATATTGGAAACAAATTTTGAAGAAATTTGGCATTTAGATATTAACAAAGTGGTTTTGTGGTTTCTGTTGAGTCTTTTTTATGATTTCTAAAAGTTTATCACCGACATTCTGACATAATTCTGTAAACCTTTCAAGAAAAGGTTGCAAAAATTTGATACCATTAATACCTTTCACTTTGAAATATTCAAGGTTATAATGATTGGAAGGTATACAGCTTTACCTGTACATCGTTGTCGTATGTGTTGACAACACGTGTTTCAATTGAAAATGATCACACGCTATTTGCCTTGATAATGATCATTGTTTGTCGCAAAACAATTTCATTTCATAATTGCACTTATTTTCAAAAGAAGTAAAGTAATCAAAGCTCACTGCATTCATGGTTTGACTGGGATGATTAAAAAAACCTCTCTTCTGAAGGCTTCTTCTATTTGGTCCGATGGCATTTCAAATAATCGAGCCTGTTAACTCTGCTGTTGCAGCTGAGGAGACACAACATATTAATCGTTGTTCCAGAAGTATTCATGTTGAAGTAATTACAATCATAGCCATAATATCAACATCGTCATCATTAGCATATTGTGTTTTTTATCAAGTTCGGTCCAGCCTTCAATTCTTTTTCCACTCTCTTTCTCTATAATTTGGTACTAACAGTATTATTTCTTACCATATCAATACACTATCACAATCTCTAGTTTCACTGCCACCTAACAATACAAATTCACAATCTCTCTTTAGAGGTGCACATTTCTACTTCATTTAATGAACAATTAAATAACTTTTAATTACTAACAAACCGCTAAATTCAACCCTGCACCTTGCTTTGAGGAATGCAGTGGCCAAATCCTGTAAAAACTTCAATTAAAAAACTTTCCATTTCAAGTGTTTTTATTGCATATTTAAATGATTGGAGCTCTCAAACTGGCCATGCATTTTCTGTTTTATATAATTGTTTTGAAAGGCAGCGGTAAATATCTTGCCCATTTCGCGAGATTTTCAATGGTACAAGGCCCTGAAAACCACCATCGTCATGAACTAAGCAGCGTACCCTAAAACACAAAATTTCTATTATTAATGCCATCTACAGTATCTCTAGAGTGAAATGCAGGTGCCAAAAATACTAATATCTTGCAGTTTTCTTCATAATTATTAGTACATTACTAGTACATTTCTATATAAGTACAAGAGACATAATGATAGTGTTAAAAACAACAAAAAGGCTTGCAAAGCAATGTGTACAGATGGGAACAGCCTTTTGTTTCTCCAAAGGTATTTGAAAGCGGAAGCTAAGCATTCTCAATCATACATTCATCATCTCAGTCTCGCGATCGTCGAGAACACCATTCTTTACAACTGTTATTGGGGCCTTAGATGTTGCAAAGATCGGCGTATCTTTTTCAAAGCGAATGTCCTGGCTATATGAGGTTTTTGTGGCCGCAAAATGAACAACATGGCCTTCAAGGAGAAGTAGCATATCACTCCAAGGTAGGATTATTGGTGAGTACCTGAAATATTATTTCTTTGTCCTCCACACCCAGCCAAGCATACGAACAAGTGGCAGGAGAAAGAAATGACTTGAAGATTAACTGGAAAGGATCCAAAATGAATGTTTTGCTGCAATTTGCTGGCCCACAAATGTAAATGTTATACCTCTTCCCACGACCCATGACTAAAAGTTTTGGAATCGCATTTGAAAAGACTGCTCTCTCTATTTGGTTCTTCTCTAGAATTTCAAGAGCACAAGAAAGCCACTCGCCCCCATTGAGTTCAAGAATCTCAAGGATCACTGAAGGATCTCAAGGCGAGTCTGTGAGGATTGCTCAGGCTTTTCCCTGGCAAACTGCATGTCCCAGACAGACTTTAGCAGTTCAGATACTTTCTTTTGGCCCCTGTTCAAAACGAATTCATACAGAGTAGAATCCCCAACTAACTTTCTGTTGTTGGTGTATGCCGAAACCTCCAGCAGGGTATGCATCTTGAATTTGATAATCAAATCTGCAACCTGAAGATTGGTAAGCTTTTTTCTTTTTTTCTTTCAACCTCTTTTGCTCCTTTTTACAGTTGGCTTTCGTTGCATTTAGCGTTCTTGGTGCCTGCACTGTTCTTGGATGGTTCGAGCTGGTCACAAAATCGGGATCCTCTTTTGTGACATACTCAAAGGCAGTGGGATATCCAGAATGGCCCGAAAAATTTATGACGATGCTAAAGCGGTCCATGAGTAAATTTTTCACTTCCAGCCAGCTCTGATTCTTGCTGAGAAGAACACACATATGGAAGTGGAAGCCATCCTCTTTATGAGGTTCCATGGAACACGCCCATTGCACCACTTTGTTAGTGGTACTTTCATGAAAAGCTGTAACAACAGCATCCGCGAAAGAATGACGATAAAATGCTTTGGTATTTGCATTGCTGTATGTAACAATGTACATCTTTCGAACTGTGTCAGTTGGAATCGTCCCTGAGTTTTTTTCTTTCGGCCATAGCGTAATATGGAAGTAAAATATTTCCTCACTATAGGTTAACCCTGCTTGTATTACATAGACAGGTCGTTTGAAATTAACCACCGATTTCACGTTTGGCATGCATTGTTTTGAACAATGAAATTCAAAGATATTAATTAAAATACTGGCCTGTGTTCTTTTGTGGGATTCAATACATCAAAAGAATTCTTATGCACATCCGCGAATCAGTTAATTGACTGTCACATGTTTATTGCCAGTTGTTGGGCTACTGTAAAATTATTTATACCTACATCTTGATGTAAATGATAATCTATCACCATTTTTCTCTGCGGTTTTTTCCCTTCGTCGTATATTGCAAATTAATTATTAATTTTCATTTTTATTTGCGTATATATTTATTTTGCAACCGTGATCCTGGACGCAGGATTGCGAGGGGCGCCCACGAGAAACGGACATACCGAATTAAAGCCCCAAAATGTCCCTCGTGGGTTTCTGGCTGATGAGTTGCTTTTTTATCATTTTCTGCCCACTTACAAGCTAATTGTTTTAAACATATATGGGCACACACAACCACCCCCCATCGGAGTTTGAGGCTGTGACCAGGTGGTAGTGACTACTCCTTATCTCCTTTTTTCTCATTTTTCTATTTTGGATTTTATACTTTTATTCACACATTGGTCTTTTAGTTTTTACCTTCTATACCTATAAAAACAATTATTGACAATTGAATGTGCATTTGGCAGATTGAAAGGACGGTTCAGTGCATTGAGGAGGCCATTAGATATCAAGTTGGAATCAGTCCCCTATTTTATTCATGCTTGCTTCATATTACATAATATATGTGAACTGAAGAATGAGCCCATTCATGAAAGTTTGGTTCAAAGGTCAAAGGAGGTTGATAAAAATGCTCAGCCTCCTTTAACAACACATAGAAACAACAATAGTGCTGTGGAAACTGATGGGAACAAAATAAGAGACATTTTTGTTAAGTATTTTGACTAATGATATCATGCTAACAACCAATTATAAGTTTGAGCTTTAACATGAAACATGAAACTTTAAGACTGTCTAATATTTTTGCTTTTAAGTTGAGATAAGTGATTTCATCATCAGATACTTCAAAATCTGCAATATGTGTTCTTCTTACTTTCTGATACGGTCTTTGGTTGGCACTTTTAATCTGATCCAGAACGCCTTGGCTACCACCTTGTTCAGGGGTGTATTGCACTTGTTGCAGCTGGTTGAAGGCTGGCTGAGGTATATAGTGTGGCTGACTTAGTGCTGTAGTTAGGGCATTTGTGAGATTGACAAGAGAATTTGTTAAAATATTCATTTGTGCTGCATTAGATTGATTTATTTCCTTCATCTCTGCAAGCATTTGCTTTTTAAAAGACATGTCATCTTTAGCCAACTGCAGCATTTGCTTCTCATGCGATAAGGGCTTTCTCAATTTAGAATTTCGAAATCGGCACGTTTTCATACCGTTTTCATTTCGTACCGGCAAAGTGTAAACGGGGCCTCAGTCATTGGTTCTCTTCTTGGCGAATTTGCTGGGAAGTTGAACTGCTTTCAACTTTCACATTTCACTAGCAAATTAGCCTATGGCCCTAAAGAACGAAAGACATTTCGATTGCTGATGAATTCGCTGAAAATTTTGCTCAAGTGGAAACAAGCCTTAAATCTTCAGAATTTTTAAAAGCAAGTCTTGTAGTGCTTTACTTCTCAGTAAGATTGTATGGAAATGAAGCTGGGTATATAGCAAAGGAATATAGCAAAAAGATAATTGAAAAACCTGGAAAGAATAGGACATCAAAATTACTAGTAGAGGATCTGATAAAAAATGAGTTTTGCTGTCTGGAAGGTATGATAGAAGAGGCCGTGGAAGACAAAGAACAACCTGGGGAGATGCTTTCAAGAGATTTCCATTGGGGAAGGGCTAAAAAAGCATCTCAGAGAAGACGGTACCTGTTGATGTTTCATGTCTTCCCTCCATTTCCCCATATTCCTCCATTTCCTCTACTTCATCTACCACATCCATTTCCTCAACTTCATGCCCCCCATCCTTGCTTTGACTGTCTCTCAAATTATTCTCTTCCTCTATCCTCCTCAGCTCTTTGATACATGTTGCCAACACTAGGTCCATTTCGGAAACCTTCATTCGATCAGAGCCACAGTTTGGCGATCAAAATTTTACAGACTCTGGCCAAAACCAAGTCGGTTTATTTTCAGGAAGCCAACATGTTTTAGATGTTAAAATAATTTGCAAAATCATTAGATCAGCCGAACTTGATGTTTTCCAAGAATAAAGTTAAATTACAAATGCATAGAAAACATTACCTCCAGCCCTTTCCTAAGATAAAGCACCAAGAAAAGCACAGGTTTTTGGCACAATCTGATGGCAGAACCGTTTTTTAAAATGGTGGAAGCGTGCCGTTTTATTTTTTCGGTCAATCTTAGGGTCCTACATAGTAACTTACAGTGGTGTGGCTTTACCTTCCAGACTAAGGGCTGGAGGGTCATCAATAGAAAGTACTAATTTACTGACAAAGACATTGATGGAAAAGAATTGAGGTGCTATTTCACCTACTGAAAGATGATTTTACCGACAAAACAAGGATTTTGTAGACAAACTGTGGCCCTGACAAGTGTTCCATTATCTATAAATATTGGTTATGCGCATGCTTATAGATGATGGAACTCTTGAAGGGTGATAGGAACTTGACGCAAATTAACGATGAACAACCTTTAGGTATCCCATTCAATTTTCTTCAAGCACTCCACCCATAATATTAACCGCCTATTTATTTATCTTTTTCCCAAAAATATCATCGAAAATAGACACTTGGATTTTTTTCGCTATGAAATGCCAAAAAATACTTAAGCCAATATCCTCTGGAAATGAGGGCTATTGATTTCACTCCAGTACGAAGTATCAGCACTCTTCTCCCACAAAGGAAAGTTTGTTTAATTCTAATTCTAATAAAATTCCGAAAGAAAACATTAAATTGCTTCTGCTATTAAATTTAAGATTTTGCATGTATATAAGCGAATCAGTGATGCAAGATTATAAATAATTTTGAAGATCGTGGTGAGTCTTAACAATAATTTTGAATTCACAAATTTCGAATTAACCAAAACACTTATTTGAAGCAAAGAACTCTAGTGTGGCCGTTTTATACTTTTTTGACCAGGGACGTGGGGAAATTTCTTTAGAAGTTAAGCAAACATTGTATTTTCAATCCACAGAAAAATTTCAGTTTTTATATGAAAAAATCTTTTTGCAAAAATGCTTCAACACGACTAAAAAAATGCTTCAATAAAAAAGTGCTTAAAAACGTACATTTACAGCGAACTAGAAGCGAATTCAAACATAAATTTTCAGCGAATTCAAAATTTTTTTATAATATCTATAATTTTTTATAATTTTTAAATTTTTATAATCTGTCAAAATATAAATAGATATTGGAACTACATGCTATGTGCAAGAAAGCTAGTTTGTCAATCAAAATGTTGATTGAAATTAACGGAATTGATTGTCATTGTGAAACAAGTCAAGTAAGGTAAGTCAAGTTTACAGAAAAGGTGAGTCAACCTTTTTAAAAAAGCTCAAGGGCCTAGCATAGCAATATTTCTATTTTCTGGCTTGATTCTGATGTCTTAAACTCTCTATAGATGTATGTTGTAAAATATAATATTGTATGATCAGAATTTGGTGTTTTATTGTGTTTTTAAAATAAGCAATTCAATTTTGTACTGTCGCAATTGTTCAATAATTAGTAAAGCAATCATGATAAACCAAGATTATTTATTTTATTGAGACCCTAGTCAATAAAAGCAAAATCAAAGTACTAGTATGATTACCTTTCCTCCTCACAATATGTCCAATCAGCATACTTTTCTGATGCACATCATGTCTTAGAACATCATCAGCAAGCAATTTCTGCTTGACACCAACATCAAGAGAAATACCTATAATTTTGCCCATTTTTGAAAAATTTTAAGTGTGCTTTTGACAAAGGCTTTAAGATGTTTCGTAAGATATAGAAAAATGCTTGGCTAGAGACTTGAAACAGCAAATAATAAATTTAGAAGTAAAGCTGCAGAAGAATACCAGTATACTAGAATTTATTTTTCAACACCAGAAAATTGAATCACATGAAATTCACCCACCAATCCACAGAAATATGCAATTAGATAAAGATTGATATTCCAATAGTATTTCTACAGACTTGAATGATATATGAAAAGAGGTTACAGTTTAAAAAATAGCCTGATAATGTTATAATGGTAATGTTAAAGTACGTAGTTACTTTGAAAAACAAAGTATACTGTGTATGCATATAATAATACACAGCAATTTATACCTTCAGTAGACTCAGTCTCCATATTAACAGGAATTTCTGAAGTTTCATTCCTCTCTTAATGCTCATAAAACTTTTTCAACCCTAAAGTTAAGGAAACCAGTTAAGAAAAAAATTTTTTGACTCTAATTTAAACTTAAAATGAAAATTTAATTCACATCTGTTGAATTCTCTACTGCTAAAATATCTCATCTTCAATCTTATCTTTGACAGCAACCTCTACAAACTTGTCCCTGATATAAGGATCCTTAACAAAATCCTCAAACCATTCAGCTCCTAAAACATTAAAGAATGGCTATAAAAACTTTTAAAGTGTTCATGGCAAATGTGAAGCTATGTTGTTATCAAGACCTATACAGTTATGCTTAAATTAACATTGAGCCATTAAGTGTGAAATTATATCTTATAAGTATTCTCACCTATGTAATTAACTGTAAGATCTGATGACATACTTAATGCAACCACTGGCATGTTTGTTCTCTTCAGCCATTTGATAAGCTATTGTATAAGAAATAACAACATATTAGGTCATTTGGTACAGCTTTTAGAAGACACTAAGAAACCAGTGAGGTAGAGGAATGTTTAGCAAAAAAATGCATTGATCAGTAAATTCAACTCTAAATATAAACAGCAGATTTCATACTAATAAAACAAAAACATTCAATGCTCCTTACATTGCTTCTTAACTGCTGTTCTTGCCTCTTATCAAAAACTCTTTGCTTGCTCTGCTTTGGAATGTATTCTTTTCTGCCACATCCACGTTTCTTCTTCTGGGGTTGCTGTGTGATATCCTGTGAGGATTATGTACTGTTTTAAATCTCTTTTCAATCTGTTATAAATCTGGCAATTGTCAAATATTCTGAAATAAACCACTTTACAGTAACGAGAAACAGCAATGTAGAGTGAGTTTCCTCTTACCCTAATAGCCCCAAGCTGTTTTATTCCAAATTCAATTTATTTAAAGCAGATATCATTGTGGAACAGGCAAGGGCAAGGTTTGAAATATGGGAAATCACCCGAGAGCGGGTGGGTTGGGGTCACAAGGTTTAGATATGGTGTCTATCCAATTTTCTGCTTGTTACATACACATATTATTTCGCGTTTGGCAAAATAGGAAACAGAATCGAATACGACATTCTCAAGGTAAGCAGATTTTGCCTTGTAGCGGACATAACAAAAAGGAAACCTTTGCTCCTGCTCTGGTTCAGAATACTGAATGGTACAACAATCAGCAAGTAGATCTAATCCATTGTATGCCTAAATCATTGAAAGAACTGTTACTTACAGCAGGTTCAGCTAGCACTGTCGCGTTATGGATTTCTTGCCCTTCCATTTCCCCCTAAATCCTGAAATTATAATATAAGGCCATTCATGTGCACGCGCAGAACTTATATTCATAGTAACTCGCTCGTTCATGATTGAGCAAATTTTGGTGCAATTCTTAACTCACTCTACCATAGGGCCCCTGGCAAGCCCTCATAGCGGGCTAGTCTTCTGTTAATAGAAATTTGTATACTATCAATTTTATACATTACATTTGTAATGTAGAGGCAAGTTTGAAAGTTGCTTAAAAACATTTTGCAAGCCCAGATTTATTCGTGTCTACAGGGCAAGTGAACAATGTTTTATCTGGTTCTTCTGTGATGCTCCACATTTGATTAAAACTGCCAGAAATTGTCTTGCCAACTCGGAAGCAGGTAGAAATAGCAAATTAATGATGAAAGATGGTGCCTTTCATTATGGAACCACATATCAAAACTATATTTTGAAGATGCCAATTGTGGGTTCAGGCTGCTACCAGGTTTGACTAATGATCATATCAATCTCACATCATACTGAGTAATGCGAGTGGGGCTAGCTGCACAGGTTCTTAGCTCAACTGTCAGTTCTGTTCTCCAAAGTTTGACTGAGTGTCAGCAAACAGCAAAGTTCTGTATGATGATGGATCACTTCTTTGACTGTTTAAATGTCCGTGATACTACTGAACATACATTGAAAACGAAAGAGCTCTGTTGAAAATCGAATTGGAAACTTTGATGCTGTTGCAAAGGCAAATATATTTCTTTGATGGCAAACATATGAAGGTCTCTAGATCACATGTCACTTATTAGTTGAATGCACAAAATATCTTCTCAATAAAGTTCAAAGGTTACATGACAAAATGCAAAGGTGAGAAGAGGCTCTTCATCATTTTCAGACTGAAGTATCATCACGTACCCAAAAATGAGGCTCTCGTCAAAATTTAAAAAAATCCATTTTTAAGGGAAATAAATTTTGATTCTCTCAGAACTGTAAGAAGCACTGTGTTTGAGTGTACTGATTTGGGTTTTTTGAAAACCATAGAACACAAAACATCTAATGCTTGAGATGCAACACATTTATCAAATTATTTGTATCAAAGTTTTACATGCACCTGATTTTTAGTTTTAATAAGTAATGTTTCAGAGTTCACTCAGAATTAATCTCAATGTCCCATGTCAGTGCTTGAGCTAGACTGTTTAATTCCTTTGCGTAAAGATTGTTGCTTTCTTCTTTGTTTAGCTGCCTTGTGTTTTTCTTTCAATGATTTTGCATGAGAATGTGCCCTTGTGCCCTAACCCTCACATACCTCATGTGCCCTAACCCTCACAGTAGCACTAGACATTCAAGCAAGTTTTTGCTCACTTCCTTGTTAACAACAACATCAGCAGATCTGCATATATCTTTCAAGTTTGATTGGATGTTTGATGGTATCCTGCATTACTTTTTTAACCATTAAAGTACTGTCTATGCATGTCTTTGATTTTGATGTCATTGTGCAAAAAGATTGCTCGCAAACCATGAAAATCTTCTGTGCCTTTTTGTTTACTCGTCATAGTGCACCACGGTCCCTAATGATGACAAGTTTCTGGGTATCATCCTCCATATATTTTGTAGCCATCAAAATGCCAAAGATTGTGGGCTGGCAATAGACCTCCAAGAATGGGACTGTCGCAATCTACAGTATATTGTACGACAATAATATCCAGCAAGATATTACAGACCATGCAATACTTTTTCGGACAAAGAAAAGCATCTCTTCTTTCCCTTACTGATCAGCTTTGGCTGCTTTAGACATTAGCTAGCCATCTTTGAACACAGCAAATTTGAGGGGAGGACTGGTAGCCCACTGAAAATTTGCTGCTTTGGTAGCATTAGCTTGAAAAAGTTACTAAGGAATTCTTCATCATCCCCATTGAAATTTTTAACAATTGGAATAATTTTGTCCCAGATCAATAGGAATTGTTCCACTGTTATTGAGAACTTGGCAAATACATCACGTTCCAAGAGCCTGAAACATTCATCCTGACTAAGCTTATGAGCTGCTTTCTCAATTATGCTTTTCAGTTGGAAATTGTGTATTGTAGGTGAATCTTTGACCTTATCATTCACATCAAATTTTTGTTGCTCATGTTTCAAATTAAAATGCTTTGAAAGTCCGCATTTAGACATGCATATTTTTAAGCACTGCTCACATTTGAACCCATCTTTTATGGTTTTAGCCTGAAAAAAGCATGCTTATTTATTGAAACAATAATGAGTGATCAGCATGAAACACTAGGTTCCCAAAAAACTTGTGGTAGTAGCCATTTAAAAACAAAATTAACTTCTCCACGACAAAATTACAGTGCTTGTTATGATGGCAATACATTTATTTAAAAGCCAAAAGA
This sequence comes from Rhopilema esculentum, assembly GCF_057945365.1. NCBI lineage: Eukaryota > Metazoa > Cnidaria > Scyphozoa > Rhizostomeae > Rhizostomatidae > Rhopilema > Rhopilema esculentum. The sequence goes on along the minus strand of NC_142834.1, from coordinate 1,094,518 downwards.
AGTCATTTCTCTTACCAAATTTTTCTTCTTGCTCATCATCAGCGTCATAATCTTCATCACTTGCAGAAGAGTCTGACAATGTCAAGTCAGATTCTTTTTCGCATTCACAGCAGGCATCTGTTTTAACAAATTAATCTGATTTAAACTTTTTAAATTAAATCCAATGAAGCAAGTTTGGGTGATATAGAGATGAAAAGCTTGATGCAATGAACATAAATATATTCAACCTTGTAAAAATTAATAATTCTCTATCAAGATTAAGCTATAAATGAGGTCTAAGAAAGGGAAAGTATCATTAATTTGGAAATCAACAGAAACTAGCTTTGAGGCATCAGTCCTTTAGGTATTCTAGATAGAATTCAATAGAAGTAATCACGAATCTTACCAGATTTGCTTGATTTGGTGGGAAAGGAAGTTTCGTCTCGTAACAGTACCAAACTTTCCACTTCACTGTCACTGTCCATGCCAGCTACACATCCATTCATAACTTTTGTCGCTATACTCCTATTCTTCAAATTTGGGTAGGGTTTGAAAAATTTTGTTCTGCTTGTCAGCAACACTGGGCGTTAATAGATACCGTTCTCTCAGGTATGAATGCTAGTCACAATTAGAAAATCGACATCAGGTCAAGAAACTCTAAAATTGGTATGATTTTCTAGCTGGGCAGGGAAGATGGAAAAACTAAATGTCAAACTCATCCGTTGTACCTTTGCCCTTGACCTTTGCAAACCTGACAATTTTGAAGCAAACCTGACAATTTTGAAGCAAACCAGGCAGTTTTCAATATCAAAATGTAAGAATATTGCTTAAACGCCTCAGTGCTGACTTTGATGTATTTTTTTTAAAAGGTTTCCCTTTAACTGGATGCTAAATGTTTTGTAGTCAATGTAGTCTGTAGAAGAGTTTGTTGTATATTTAGAGTGGCTGAGAAAATGCTCTGATGGATGGTCGAATCTTTTGAAGAGATTCTAATTCGATAAAATCATAGTTTCTCTTGGATACTGAAAGTACAGGATGTAACAGTGACGATAAACGATGTATCAACAAAATTTTCTTCACATTGATGAGTGAATTTAACCGAGACTGATTGATTTTAGTCACAGGAATGCTGGAGCTTGCCAGCTTGTAAACAAGACTTTTGATTTTCCACTCAGGATACTTTGGTTTGAAACGAGTGTATTATGCTATATCATCACCATCGATTAGTATAATCACATTAAAGACATACAATTATCATAATGCTCTTAATGTATTAACAAAATATTGATAATGTTCGTTACTTTGTTATCATGTTAAATAAAATATGTAATACATACGTATGAAGAAACATTTTAGATTTTTCAGAAATAAACGTTATTTTGCAAAAAATATGAAATGCAAATAACAGTGCTCTAAGAATATAACAATAGAATCTTGAGAGTTTTTAAGGTTTTTTCCACATCTAAAGCTCAATTCACACTGGACGCAGCACGATGCAGCGCTTCGTGAAGCTGACCAAATATGGTTGGCATAACTTGAGAATCTGCGTGCACATCGCGTTTTTACAGCTATGCATCATGATCACTGATCTATCAAAAAGACTGGATCGAGCTTCTATTGTGACTGGAGTGTACCCATCCACCGAGAGAGCCCCAAAAGAAGCAGCCTAGTTTGATGAAAAGAAAGAAGCACAAGGTTAAGAAAGAAGCAATGTTTCATTTCGATTATGGAAGAGTGGTGAGCATTGTTGTTTATATGCTTTCAGAGCAAGCTATTTAAAATGTTTTTGTGCACAGAATCTTCAAATATTGAAATCACTGTTCATGTGCCTGGGCCTAATTTTGGCTCGCAGCTCCTATTTTGGACACATGGCTTTGATAGCTCTGTCTTTAGTAATATTTATGTTGTTTATCATAACTTTCGTGTATTCTCATATCTCACAATATCTTGTATTGTGCAGTTAAGCAACTATTCATTGACACGACTTGTGGTTCCCAGGTAATTAGCTTGATTATTTGAAACTGTTTTAGTTTAATTCACAGAATGGGAGGGGGCAATCTGTTTCGATTCTGTGTTAACTTTGTTATGGTAAATTGGCGTTTTTGGTAGTTCTTAAAAAAATCTATTTTGCTGGTAGCTTTAAAAAAAGCTGTTTGACATTGTAGGCCCGTAGCAATTTACTAGTGGTTGAAGAGGAAAAGCTTGGACAACTTTTTCCTGACTCTTGTAGAGGACAATTTTTCTGAATACTGCTTTTCTAGATGATAAAGCCTGACTTTGCAGTAGTTCATTCCCACTTCCCACTATCTTGATCAGTGCAAAAATGTGATTATCCTCGATTGCTGTTTCTGTCATGTGGTTGTCTAGCTCCCTAAATACGTTTGTTTACTCTGAGGTAACTCGCCATCTGTTGTTTTGAACATTCGTTGAAAGCATTTTCTACTTCTTTACATATGTTAAAAACGCTGGTTGTGGGCTTGAATGTCCCCCTCTGTCCTTAAATGTTAGGAAACTGCTTAAAGATTGATTTTCGACAGAGCTTTGCTACAACAGCTTCGCATTTAATACAGGATGTTTCCTTGTCTGTCATTTTCCCACATTTTCCCTTAAATTCTGACAGATGAGATGTATTTGGAGCATCAGCATAATCATGATCACTTTTAATTTGTGCTCTCTCTATCATGTTACACTTACAGGCTAATGCAGCTTCGGAAATAATCGTATTTTGTCCTTGTATATTGTAGGTGTCACCAATAGCTTGCAGAATAGCTGTTGGATCCTGCTTCTGACAATTACCATTGCCCCCTTCAATGCTACTTCGGAGTAAGAGGCGTTTGTATGATGCAACAAATTGCTGTACTGTGGGGTTGTTGTTGAACCTACCAGATACCCTTACTGCGCAGAAGAAAAGCTCTAGGTGATCTTGGCTAAACTTATATGTGATGAAGTATTTTAATGGGGGATCTTGGACATCGACCAGCTCTGCAAAAATTTGCTGAATGCTTTTGATGGCTACAAGAAATCCAAGAAAACCAGTTTTTCTTTTTGTGGAGTGCATCCGTTTGCCACTTGCATCTTTAAGGGCTATGATGTAATGATGAGCTTCTGACAAAAATGGCCCCCAAATACATTGGTTATTAACCCTAACAGCAGATTTGAACCCCTTGGCAAAAGGGTTGCTTGAATTCAAGACATCAAAGAGATGGTCATAATCCTGATAACCTTTACTGTTGTTTCAGTTTCAAAACAGAATTACAATACTCTAATGCGTCAGCAACACTACTGCCAAAGGTCTGAGCAGCTAGGTTCACCTTCATTTATTGCTGGTACCATCTAATATGGGCCGTTTTCAGTTTGTTTCCCAGTCTTAGCCCTTGCTTTTCTTGAAGGTTTTCTAGCCCCTTTATGTATTGCCAGTTAATTTTTCTCCCCTCTTGATCGAGCATCATGCACCTTCAGGAAGACTGTTTCGCACCAACTTTAGCATGTGACATACATCTAAAAACACATGAATCTTGTCTCATTGTATCAGAGGATCAGGAAATGATGTTGACAAGGCTTTAGGGCTTTGGAAAATAGAACGAAGGGTGAGGGCCATGGGGATGAAGGAAACTCACTTCCAATGAATTCTTTTCTGGAGCTACCTGGATAACATAAGCAGCCCACCACATTTTGTCATATAGCAATGTAACATAGCCATGAATAAGTCCAATATCCAGGGTCTTCTGACCTGACTTCAAAATACATACTTCCTGCCATCCTTCGCTAAGGCTGTATGTAGCAACTTGCATCAAAGACTCTGAAACAGGTATAAAGCTGTGTAGCTTATGAGTTCCTGCGATTGCTCTGGCCCATTTATACCTCTCCTGTAAAAGTTCATCCTCTACCTTCCAATCAACATTTGTTAATAATTTTGAATTAATTCCACTAAGATGCTCATCAACAAATTTGAACAGTTGCAAAGTTGATAGAATTTGGTTGTCAAAAGGGTGTTGAAGGCTTGCACGAGTTGCTTCACGCTAAATTGTTCCTCCATTTCCATCAGATGGACCCTTGCCATGGCTAGTGGCAAAAAAATGCCATTCGGCTGGAACTCCAATATCCTCCTCATGCAGGCAAATGTTGGCAAAATTTTTAAGGTTTTTATATTGGCCTGCACAGCCATCAGAGAAGTAAACAATCTTTGATACTGGATAAAAATTATCTTTTAAGTGCTTTATTAAGTGTCTCTAAAACAAATGGACTGCAGTTGTGTCATGTGTGTTGCAATCAGATATTGACACAAAAATACTTTGTTGAATCCATCTTCCTTTTGATGATAATACACAAATGGATGTAATGTAGCCATTGACTTATTCCAATGAAAGGAATGAGCCTGATCTTGAATGACAAAGAAAATAATTTTCTGATGACTTGCCCTTCTTGAAGAGTCTCTTCTGTTTTTCAAATATGCAGATTGTAGTTTAGCTAAAAAGTCATGCTGTTTAAGATGATCCAGTTTTTCTACAAAAATATCAATAAAGTCCTCTGTAGGTGTGATAAGTGTTTCCAGGCTTGACCTCTGTTGAAATCCACTGCTTAAACTGTATCTCATCAATGCTCGTGTCACTGTAATACTTACTGAGTATTTCTTTAAGAGACGCTCTCACGCTTGTTGAAATGGCATTGTGGTAAGGGTGGATTGCATATGAACCATGCATGATCAATTTTACATTGTTATTAGCAATGCACACACATACAGAATACCTTCCACTTGCTCCAGCAAGTACACATTCTTTCGGGCACAACATTGGAAATTTGGAGAAACCTACTTTCATTGTTGGGTGCTGTTCTTTGAATTTTTGAAATATTTCTTTAAGGTTTCCTAAAACTAATCTCTTTTGAAGATGATACTTTTAACCGTTTTGGACAACGCTAACATAATCCTTTTTTCCTGGCATTACTCTACTGATTGTATCATCTCTTAAAAAATTCTTCAACAAGTGCTACTGTTGTTTCTGGCCATCGTTTTCCAGTCTTTGGGTTAGAAGTTGCCATTACACCTTCTTCATATGATTAGTGTTTTGCTTCCATTGCCATTCTTTGCGAAGAACCAAATGTTTCCATCATTTTTCTGCGGCTCTATGTTTGGGCGAAAATTGTCAGCTGCAACATGTTCAAAGTACATAAGAATACAGTTGGGGGTGGTCACAAGATCTCACTGGACTTGGCATCTAACTTGTCAATGCAGAATCTTGAATGTGTTCCTGGTTGGCAGCTTTGAAGGAATTGTTATCGCATGGCACAGTGTAATGAACAACCTTCTGCTTTTGATATTGAACCATCTTACATTCAAATTTCTGATAGTACTCTGGATGCTGATATTTCTGAAATTGAATCCTCAGTTTCATGATCAGAGAAAATTCCATGCTAAACAATAGGGAAAAAGTTCAAACTCTAACCCTCACACCTGAATCCTGGACAGTTGCATATGCCTCTCCTTTTTTGGGGTATCTGAATATTTTGTAAGACAGTCAAGAGGAAAAAGAGCTTCATGTGGTAAACTGGCTATGCATGAAAAGAAAACAGGGAGTAGGACTTTGCAGAAAAGTGTAATTGACCTTCTCACTTCCTTTTTCCAAGATGATGCTTTTTCAAGACTGGTGCCTGGTATGAAAGATTCAGTCAGTGTGGGTAAAAATAATCATGAACAAAAAAGATTACTTCTCTGCAATATGAAAGAGCTCTATGTACTTTTTAAACAACATCATCCCGATGTTACCATTGGGTTTTCAAAGGTTTGCTCTCTTTGACCTAAATGGTGTGTCACAGCTGGTGCCAGTGGTACACATTCTGTCTGTGTATGTACTCTTCACCAGAATGCTATCTTGATGATACAAGCAGCCACGCTTGACTTGGACTATAAAGAAATGATAGATATGATTTTGTGTAGCAAGGCAAACAGGACATGTATGATTCATAGATGTAACGAATGCTCAGGAAAGAAAGCCCTTAGATCTCATGTTGAACAGCATTAACCGATAAAGATGATATATGTTTTCAACAATGGCAAACAACAGACAGAACCAAGATGTTCACACCAACGATGCCTGTAGGCGAATTTGTTGAGCAGTTTGTTGAAACTATAGATGCCCTAACACCACATTCATATATAGCTAAGTGCCAGGCAATTAACCTCGAAGCAAGGAAAAAGGAGATCACTGAAGAAACTGCAATAGTTCTAGGCGACTTTGCAGAGAACTATACTTTTGCTGTACAAGATGAAGTGCAATCATATCACTGGAGTAGACCATATTGCACATTACACCCAGTAGTTTTATACTACAAGCAAAATGCAGAGTTATTGAGTCGTTCCTTTTGATTTTTGTCTCATGACCTAGAACATGACACAAACTTTGCTTTTGAGGTCCAGAGAAGGCTTACAAGTATCATTAAAGATTAAACTTCTATCTATAACTAAAGGGTGGTATTTCTCTGATGGTTGTGCTGCACAATATAAGAATTACAAAAACATGATGAATTTGTGCAGTCATAAGGATGACTTTGGTTTGGATGCAACTTGGTCTTTTTTTGCAACCAGCCATGGGAAATCGCCATTTGATGGTATTCGGGGCACAGTAAAGAGACTCGCATCACGTGCAAGTTTACAGAAACCATCTTCTGACGAAATACTCAATGTGACTAAACTGCTTGAATTTTGTGAAAGTAATATTCAAAACATTCAAACATTGTTCATTTCAAAGGGAAGAATGACAGAAAATAATTTTCTTTTGAAAAGAAGGACAGGTTTTCTCTTGGTCGCACCATTCCTGGAACTAGAAGTTACCACTACTTTGAGCCAGTATCTACAAGTACAATTGCCTTCAAATACACTGCTGAAGAGGATACTTTTTTAGGTACCTTTAACATATCTGGTGAAAAAGGCAAATTCCTTTCTATCACCTCCGTGAAGGCAAGTGACTTTGTTGCCTGTAGATACGATAAGAAGTGATGGATAGGAATGGTTCAGGAAGTTTCTATGCAAGAGAATGACTTCAAAATTAGTTTCTTACACCCTCCAGGACCATGTATAAGTTTTCACTGGCCCAAAGAGAAGATGTTTGCTGGTTTCAGAGCTAGATGTTCTATGTCGAATTGAAGCTACAGTATCAAAGACGGGAAGAACTTATGACATTATGAATGAAAATGTACAAAATATAAATGAATTGCTTAAACCACAATAAACCATAAAAGAAGTAACTCAAATAGACAAAATCTTTCTCCCTTAGATGCAAATTACTTCTTTGATGTTTTTTGGTAGTTCCAAGCATGCTCTTCAAAATAATATACAGGAAAACTGTTTACTAACTTGGAGACATCTCAAAATAGCCACTCAAACATTTCAGATCATCGTGTTTGGGAAAATCATATTAGCCATTTTACAGTGGAATAAAAGATAAACTATTAAAACTATGCTATTTCTAATGCCATTTCTGGATTCTTCATATCAATTTGCATATGCCACAAATTTTCAAAATCACAGTGTACATTCAAATTGTTGAACTGCCACGCCCATATTTCATGATTGTTTTAATTTGTCATAACTTTGCAACTGGTTAAGATTTGATCCAAAATTTTAGGAAATTTTGTTTTTCACTGATGCCAACAGTTGATATCAAGGTCAGTTTATTCTGAGATAGTAGGTTGCAAATATGTAAAAAAATCTGATGATTTCATATGGAATGACTCTTAAACAAAATTTGAGGCTCTTATAAATTTTCTTATAAATTTCTTATAGACAAAATTTCTTATAAATTTTTTTTTAAAAAAAAGATTGTATAGACTTGTTTAAATGTTCTGTGGTTCTAAATCGATTGAAAAGTTTTTTAGGTAAATATCATCGTTTTTATGCCTAGTTTATTAAGTGGATAGATCCCAAAAAGCTGATTCTTATTTCAAATTGGTGGAAAGGTTCTAGGCTCTTTCTGATCCTCAGAAAACCCTTTCAACAATTTCAAAGATATAATGTATATCAACTACGGTATAATAAATTAAAATAACCTTTGATTCTGGATGAAATGCCCTTTTTATGCCCCGCCATATGGGACAAAAGTCTATTATACAAAATATATGATGTCATTGTAAATCTATTATAAATCTGTTGTACAATTCATATCGACGTTATTTCCTCTAACTTAATGCGTGTCCACTTGACATTTATAAATTGTTGTCCGAAATTTCAGATATATAAGGTCTGAACTTGTTTGCAAATATATAAGGTCTGAATTTGTTTGCAAATATTAGGTCTGAATTTGCTTGCAAATATTTAAGATCTAAGCGCGTACAATGTGCGCAGTGACACTTCCCCCCAATTATGAGCACCAGAGGCAAAAGACTGGCCTAAGCAATACCAATGAATATTAATTATGTCGTTCGAAGTTGACTTTCAACAGTTTCTGGTTGATCTTCCTGGACAACTATCTAAGGCTCGAGCCAGGGACGAAAACAAGTTGCTAATTTTGGAGGGGCGTGGAAGGATGAAAATTCCAACTTTAAGTGAGAAATTTTTCATGCGACCAGTAAATCTACTGTACCCACCGAATTAATATTTGTAAATAGCCCGAACGCCATAGTTCTATTTTCTTTATAATTACCAAAACCTTACTCAACAATTAGCCTAAAGCATAAAAGCCTAAATCTCTAAATTTTGATTACCATGAAACAAAAATTTAAACTTACTGTAAGAAGTAAAGCAACATTCAAGCAAAACTAGTATAAGATATACTTAATGATCAGTAGTATTCAAATCAATTTTATCTGAAAAACATTTTTTCACGATATAGAAGCACCAAGAATTCGAGCCTTTTACTTTTGTTCTTGATGGAAGAAAACTACTAACACTTTTTAGAGGATCAAATGCCTTTTCGTTCTTTACAATTGAAATGGTGATTTGAGAGCAAACTTGTGCATATGCCTGATTCGAACGATGAAACACTCTTCTTTGATCAAATGCTTCTACTGCAGTTTATGCAATGTGTTTTGCTTCACAGCAGTTTTGTCATAGGAATTTATGTCAAGGACGTTAACAAATAACAGGGGGAGTTTAGCATAAACTCGTTTTTTATAAGAAGCTTTGAGAATTTTTGGTACTGAAAGATTCTTAATCTGTTATTGAATTAACTACTCGTAGTTTCTTAAAAAAACTCCCACTCTAATATTTTCTGATCAATGCGGGTATTATTATACCAAACTGTAAAGTTTCAAGTTTCTTATCCGAAAATTCACCTTGCCTGTTCGTAATTTGATTCAACTCCCGTCAGAAAGAAAGCAAACGGGGCAATTGTGCAATTTGGATCCAGTGAAGACGGGATTCACAATAAAAAACGATTAGAGGATGGGTCAGCCTCAGCCTGTGAATTTTGATGTTTGGAATTTTTACATTGGAAATAAAAAAACTTCTTAAAATAAAAAATTCACAAGTTTGAACTTAAGAAAAAAATTCCAAGTCAACCGTTAAGTTTTCCAACTGTAACTGGATTTTACAAACTTTGGGGGGGGGGCGTTACGCCCCCCGCGCCCCCCTATTATTTACGTGCCTGGGCTCGACGACAAGCTTTCAGTAGTTATTTGAAAATGCTCGAATTTTGGAATAGACGTTTGCCAGACTTTTTACATGTTTTAAGCGTTTTCATTAGGAGGTGTGAATGTGCAACAGAAACACCTGAAAGTTTGTGTGTGTATCTAAGAGAGCTTTTTGTAGAAATTTGTAATCTACACAATTTAGTTGAGAGTAACATCTTTACTGATGAAAGCTACATACCAGAAATGACTGCACACTCTGTTAGGTGCCCTGAAGAGCACAATGAAGGTAGGTTATTAGAGAAGGAAGAAATTGCGAACCTATTTGATATACACAAATCATGGCATACAGTAGCTCAACTATTGGGAACTTGTGACTTCCTTCACACAGAATTTACTTCTACCGTTGCCATTCTGGGAGCTTGCGTGACGACTTCCCAGAGAAGCTGGGCGAGTGCATGGGGTTGCGGGTACGGAAAGTGGAAGGCAATCCCTAAATACATTATTTAAAGTTTCCTGAAAAGAAGGATGGGAAATAGTATTCCCAACCAACTTGTCAATGTTCCTCGCAGCCATTTTGTACAATGTAAAATGTGTAAACTGTAAAGCGAGACGGATAACATTCATAGCATGGAAGTGGTTGCTGTAGTGCTGTAGCGTCAATTTTTCCAAAAAATTTTCAGAGGGGGGTGCAAGCAACTACTGCAGCAACCTTTCAAAACATTCCTATTTGTATAAATTTAAGTGAGCGTAAGCTCAAAACGTCCTGTTATCCGCAATAACAAAATCATTACCATTCTAGGCTAATGGAAAAGTTCACTATGATTGTTAAAAGGAGGGCAAGTTATGGTTGGTGAAAACTCCTGCACAAAGCTTAGAATAGAAACCCAGGTAACATTTCCATATGCGTGTATAAACGAAAGGAAACTTGGCTTAGCAGTGAAAACAGCATTTCCATAAGTCAAGCGTCAGCACACAAAGGGTGGTCCTTACAGTTACTATGGTTTAAAGGGGAACGTAAATATTCCGGCTGATAGCACCCAAACAGATGTTCAAAGTAACAAGAACGCAGTCAAAGTTGGTTGTCAAGGAACCGATACCATGGCATATGACTTTTCTAGATATGTTCCTTCTGAGATTCCAAAAGACAGATGCCTTGAACGGGATATGCTTGAGAATGTAATTGAAGGCGATACAGGTATAGAGAAAGGGAAATATTCTTCTTTCAAAATTATGCAATATCGCAAGCTTGCAGTTGCAGTTAAAGAATTCAAAGAGATTCCTGAATTTTCACCAAAAAGATCGAGCAGTAGGAGAAGCTAGAACACTAATAAACCCAGTCCTCATAAAGCATTTCTATGCTAATGCCATTACTATAAACTCAAGGGCTATTGCATTGGTCTTGCAGCTCTGTACAAGAAACAATGGGTGTTAAAACTTATCTTGTGTGATAAGAAATGGTGGATTAGAGGATGTTACAGAAGAATGTTTTCTAGAAATTTTGGTCAAGCTAGCAAGTGCACTGCATCATGTTCACAAAAATAGATTTTAGCACAACGATCTAATGGTTGATAATGTAGTGATAATGAAAACAACCAGGGGAGAAAATGCCAGAATGGATCCCTGTAATCTTAGACTTTGGAGAGGCGACAGGAATTGGAAATGACTTTAAAAGACACTACAGATCATTTGATTCACACATAGATTCCGAAGTTTTGACCGGGAATGCAATTCACGCTAGTCCAAAGTGATATTTATTCATTTGGAATCATACTAAGAGGCTTAATCTGCATATTCCATATTAATGAAATTAAAGACAATCTAAATGAAATTGTCACTAGATGCACTTCTGCGGTAGACCTTCTCTGGAGCAGGTGAAGAAGATTTTCAGCCATACACTTCATCGTTCATAAATGTGCATTCTTTGCTCCCCGCACAGCCATTTCAAGAGACGATCAATAATGAATGCAACTGATTTGTTACTAGTACACACAACAAACGCACAGCCTCAATAAATCTATGCCTCATTAGCCTCGCTTTATCTTCTGATCTAATTCACTGGGTTACCGTAAATCTCTCCAAAAACCCCCACCCTAGAACTACCAAATGTCAATAAGCCCCCCCCCCCCCTCGAATAAGCCCCACTGCTACCGTAAATCCTCAAGGTTGGCCCCCTTGATTTGTTGATTTTTGCCATCTGTGGTTGCCTTTGGTGTTTTTTGAATTACCACAAAATTTCATATTTTTGATAATAATTAATTGAATTGTAATAAAGAAATTTCTATTAAATTATACGAGGTCTTTTAAGGGGGAGCTTCTGGCAGATCAACCATATTTTCTACTACTTTAAAACTGTGTTTTAGAGAGTAAAAAAGGTCTGAAGAGACAGAAACTACCTCTTTTCCTAAAAAAATACCAATTATTCGACCTTCAGTAGACAGCCCTAGTAGAAACCATGCTTTTGGAGGGGTTCTTTCACAATGCATCTGCATGCATCCGCTAGCATATTACTCAACCGCACTACAGCAATTCCTGAAAAATTGGTATGCTTCTTCTAAAAAAGCATGCGCTCTAATCATAGCTGTTAGACATTGGCGTGAGTATCTTGATGGAACACAGTTTGTTCTCAATTCTTTCCATAACCTGCTAACCCACAGAGGCAAGAACAATGTTAAAGCAATTGCACTATCAGATAACATAGCAGCCTGTCATATCTAACCTTCATCAGAATTTGATGGCGATATTTATGCCACATTCATCAATAAAGATCATTTTATCCATCAATTCAAGGAAGAACAAACACAAGATCCATGTATTCGTTCTGCAAGAGATGCCAACTAACGGGTACCAAAATCGTTGTTGCTTGATTCAAGAAGGTGCAACGCCAGCTTTGGGTTACTGACAGATTATTAACAAAATCAGGCAGATCAGTTTTACCACCAAATTTTCAGAAAACTGTTGTCAGTGAATATCATAAACTTGGTCACTTTGCAACAGATAGATTCTACCATCATTTGAAGGAACACTTTTACTGGCCTACGCTAATAGCTGTGACTGTTTGTTTCTTCTAAGTTGAAAAAAGACTCATTATAATGGAAATCATCCCAATTAATCATAAACATATAGACATCGAGAAGGCATCCAACCATCCCAAATAGAAAGATCTTCCCTGGGAATTTGCTCCTATCATTTGGAATCCTAGTTGCTGGAACATCTGCAACCAAGGTGTTTGATGTTTCCAAGCACATGGTATCATTGGCAACATGGTATCATTTCCAACATTTTATACCCATCAAAGAATACAGGATCAGAAAATGACAGGTTTTGATCATAAAAGAGAAACATATTTCTTGTACATAATAATTGCTCCAAAAAATACAATAAAAATTCATCCAATTTGTCGTTTTTGTTTTGTGAACCTCTTGTCTGCCAAAATAAAATGAGAAGAAAGATCAAATTAAGAAGTTGCAGTGTCTTTTACGAGGGGAATTGCTATTCCTTAAGAGAAGATTGAACTCTTAAATCATACTTATCCTGCTAATTGCTCGTCTTTGTTTGAAAGAAATTATTATGGAAATTATTGATAACTTTGTTCAACTTTTCAGGAATATCTCTTTCCCAGCATTCACATGTTTTGGTAGAGGCACCAGAAAAAGTATTTAATGATTTTGATTTGGTCGGAGAAAAATTAGTTATGGCAGGCGAGCAAGACATTAAAGTGTAGGACATAAAGCACAATTTGGCATCTACACAGCTTTCTGCTGTATCCATTTACTAATTGTCCATTTTGAGCTTGTCCACTTAAGGTTACGGTAAACGTTTCGAACACGAAAATTGTTTTTTCTTCCTAAAGGCCAAACGGCTCAAGGAATCTGGATAAACTATATATCATTCGATGCACAAGATTATGGCGTATCTAGCCAGATAAAAAGTATTGGCAAAAAATGTTAAATGTTATTTTCCATGCGAATTTACTGGTCAAAAAGTGTACCACCTTCAAAAGCTATTATGTACCCTTGCGTTTGAGGTAACAAAATCTCACTTGGACCAGCAGGAAGTGCAGGTCTTTAGCTACCAAAGTGTGTCTCAGATTTTTTAAATTCCTCCTCTTCTTGAAACTATGCCCTGTCAAAAATTGGCAAATAATTGTTCCACCATCCCGCAGCTGTATTTGGGTATAAAAGACGGACCAGAGAAAATAAAAAAATTTTGAGACACACTTTGTTTGCCCAACGTCTGCCCTGGCCGTGTGCAAATTTTCGAGCCATTCGATTGGTTCCTTGGGTACATAATAGCTTTTTCATACCTGCATGTAGAGGAATTTCGAGTCCGGAGAAAACGGGATTTTACTGATCGCACTTGCAAGATACACTCGTAAACCACAGTGTAATCCGGGTCAAGTCACTTGAAGATTTAAGATCAATAAGCCTGTTTAAATAAACACGGCCGTACATTGGGTATATGGATGTGCCATGCGATATTGTAAATGAGACATGCGACTACAACCGCAAAGCAAGGACAATCGGCTTAAAAGGTCAAGAGATTTTCAGGCCTCAACTAAAAGTTTTGATAAAGAAATTATGGAAACCTTCGTTTACATGGGATTTTTTCCACTTTCAAAATTTCTGTTTGTTTCAAATTTGGTGTCATTGTGTGCCTTGACAGTTCGGCTACTTGAATGTGAAAAAATCGAAAAAATGATGTTTTCATCCAGCAAACGTTTACCGTAACCTTAAATTGAACAATTACAGCGAAAAAATTATTCTAAATAAACCCACTATCATTTCCATATCACAGTCTCCAATAGACAATAGCATTAAATGTGTCTTCTTGCAGTCCTATAAATATTTGCCTTACAGTAGATTTTGTAATTGTTTCAATACAATACTGATATCTATACAAACTAAATCTCCGGAGACAGTTTCAAATGAATTATTCAACGCAACATCAGGAAGAGAAAACATGCAGAGAAACGTGAGATACAACTTTATTTTAGTCTTATCTTTCTTGTGTGATACAAAAGTTTTTATGCTATGTTTTGAATTTTTTGCGGAGATGAAAATAAAGGTAGCAAAAGAGAGCTTTTAAGACTTCTATGCAGTTGCATTAACTTAATGTTCTAATTATATTTACTTCTAAGGAATGAAGTGTCAAGCAGTTGTGCTAATGATTCTTGTTGATGCTGATGTTTTTGCCGACCAATGTAAAATGTGTCATATTAAGTTTTGTATCTGGTGGGCATTCTTCTATTTTCAAACACCATTACTTTCATGTGAGGCATTTAGCAAAAAATAAGTTGTTGGGTCAATAAATGACAGGCCACAGTTTATGATTCAAATTTGTTTGTTTGTTACTTCTTCTATGTGTTGCAAATTCCTAATTGTATCAATTCTGTTTCACCCAAAGTTAAAAAGATCTTGACAATTATTTGGAAAGTGACAAGTTGTGAGGCATTGTCAGAATTGATTCAACCTTGTGTGAAACTCTTATGCTGGTGTACAGTTAGAAATCCAAGTGGTAATGAAAATATTATAATGGCAAAATTCACATCAATCCTTAGCCATATATCCCATTTATGATAAATATGCCCATACAGATACAATTAAAAGAAGGAAATGGAATTTTTTTTGCATACGTTTAAAAATGAAATCAGAGCAATTCATCTGTAGAAGAAATAATGTTCTGAATACATTCTTCAGTGTGCTGAATGATAAACATTGACTGGGTAGTGATGAATTGGATTTTATATTTTGCAACGGAACAATACCCAACATTCTTTGCAGATTAACCTCAAATTCAGTGCAATTTCTATTCAGTGCAAAGATTAACCTCAAATTCAGTGCAAAGGTCAATTTCTATTATATTTCAATGTCCTATTAAGCTACTTTGACAAGCTTATTAAATTAATTTGCAAAAGTACATTCAGAATAGATTTGCTGCATTAACATTGTAGAGCAAAGGGAATTTGGGTTAGATTCAAACCTACCGAAATCTAGCTGAACACTGACTTCTTTGATGGTAGCTTCTCTATCTTTAAATTTAGGGTAATGAACTTTTATTTGAACTGATCTGTCAGCTTTCTTCTTTTTCTTACAGTGCAAATTGAAATTAAAATGTATGAAACAAAGATTTTTCAAATTTTTTAAAAACTTTAAAGAAAATCTTTTAAAGTTTATTTTTAATGTGCAAATGATCCACCCAGATGAGTAAATATGTGTTTAGCACTAAGAAAACTGCTTTCTACATCATGTACATTACTTTCAACAGAGTAGCTATTGATGGGAAAAAATAGGGCAAGGTTGGAAAAATGGGACAGCTTTAAATAACAGCATAAGCACCAAATTTATATCCTTGAACTGCTAAAAGTGGTCTTAAACATCAACCAGTTAAACTGGCCATAAGACATTCTCAAAGCACATTGGGTCAAGGGTACCTTGGTCCAGAATGACAGGGACCATCAAGTAATGTTAGAAAGTAGCCAGTGCAAATCATTTTCATGATTTCACAAACAAAGGTAAACCCATAGCAGATAAAGAAGCAAAGGAGACTCTCCTGAAAGACACCAGTGTTTTAATAACTTCTATTGAACAAATCAAGAAACAGTCCCATGGAAGAAAATCAATGGTTTATACCATGCTACAGTTCAACAGGCTTGTTTGCAGTTTTGGCAGTAAAATCGCTCTCTGTAGTTTATATTTTGTGCCCACTTGTAATCATTGCTATCATTGCGAAAATCAATTTTGCATTTTCCAGGTAGTGGGCCCAGATCAGGTATTTTTGGAAATAGGGTCATAAGTCAAGAAATAATTGTTTTTAGAAAATGAATACTTCGTTAGAAGCGTGTAGGTGAGGAAAACAATTTGAAATTATTAAGCGATTTATTTTTTGTAATTTTGGGGTCCTGGCCCGAAATTTCCTTACTTTGGGCACTTTGGGCCAAAAATACATTTTCCAATGTTGTTGTTTGTCTATTGGAGTTCAGCTTCTTCACCATTAGGTATCACTGCTTCTCCGGTCTTCAAAATTATTGCTCTTGTTAACTTCTTCCATCCCTTACTATCTTGAGCCAGTTTTCTCAATTCTTCTAGATCTTCTTTGGTGTTGAGCTTCAACCGGTGACAGTAGTGATGTTCAGCTGCAATGGGGTCTTTATTATAATAGGCATTCAGATCATCATTCAGTACCTTTGGTAGAGTTGTTCTTGGTTTTCCTCTGAATCCTTTGGCTTTTATCTTTGTGAAGTACAATTCCAAGTAACTTTCACTTTCGCTTGCCTTTGCTGCAACTTTTCACGAGCCAAACGAATTCCATTTGTAGTGGGAAATATGATTCCTTTTGTTTGCAATATTGATCAAATTTTCATAATTGTTCTTTTGTTAAAACTAGCGTGTGCATCATCACATTGTCAACAGTGAAATCATGTTTATCGTCAAATTCATTTTCAAATATCTTTTTACCAACCACCAACAGACTTTTTTGACTGCACATTATCTCTGTAGATAATATAACCCATCAATTCAGTGACAGAAACATCATCCACAAAAACATCATCCATTCTTTCACTATTCATAAATTCTTTTGATAAGTTGATTCGTTTGTTCTTTTTTTGCTTTGAAAGATAGTTCCCCAAATGGTTTACATGGAGTAGAATATTTAGACAGATCAGTACTTTTTCGCTTTTTGTTAGCATTATTTCCTATGAACCTAACTTCATCTGATGCCATTCCTATTTCTGATTCTAACTCTACTCTAGTTCTATTCTTTTTTGAATTTCTGTAATGTCGCAAATCAGCTCTCATAATTTCTTTCTGGCTATCTGTCAAAGCATCTTGACCTATCAAAGCATCTTGACCTATCAAATTTAACAATACAGGTTCTACATCATGTTGCTGCATTTCTCTTTTTTACAACTTTATCAACCTTACTTATACACAACTCGAAAACATTCTCTCTGATACCTCCATAGTCTAATAGATCTATAGTTGTATGAAAGGTAAATTGTATTTTTCAATGGCATATAAATCATATAATAGAACAGAAACCATTATAATGCAGTAACATGTGTTCATATGACAGAACAGAAAATATTACAAAACAGTAACATGTGTTCATATGATAGAACAGAAACGATTACAATGTTGTTACTGTAATTAAGTCAGAAGTCATTGCAGTGTTTTCATGAAGATACATGTGCGTAGAATAGTATCAAACCGTTAAAATGCGATAAACTATCTGAATAATCTATCTATCTGATGAATAATAAACTATCTGATAGACATAATGATATTAATGAAATTCTTATATTCTTGCAATTTGAATGAGACAAAAATAAATTCATTCTCATTGTAAGAGAAAAATGTGCTAACTAATTAGAAAAATAACATCAGAAGAAAGGTTAAAAGTAAATGGAAGCTGTACTGAAACGTTAGGTTTTTCCACAGAACTAAAAAATTATCATTCTATCCAAGGGTCCTGATTTTAAAGGCTAAAATGCTTAAAATCCTGGGTTTGGTTAAACAAGTATTCTGTGTGATTGGATAGAGCACACTTCATAGATTTTAAAATATAGAGGGTTTACTATTACCAAAATAGCAATTTTTGCTCAAATTCCAGATTAGGATGAAAAAGTACCACCAATTTTGACATATTTTGCCATCCCCTCCCCCTCCATTTTTTAGGGAAAAAACCTACAAAAAGGATAAAAGTTTTGCTCTACATGTAATATTATATAATGTATTAGCCAATCAGAATGTTAGCACCATAGATGATAGCACCCAGCATCCTACTGCCATGACTGATAATTGAAAAACATTTCTGCTCCAATTTCTCCCACCAATCCATTTCACCCTATTCCACCCTAGATGCAAAAGCATGCCTGTAAAATTTATCAAAAGATGAATTCATTTTTTGACAGGTGCTTATGGCAGGTGCTGTAGGTCCAATGATACTTTGCACTGAATTTGAGGTTAATCTGCAAAGAATGTTGGGTATTGTTTGTTATTTATGTTATTGATTTTCTTCCATGGGACTGTTTCTTGATTTGTTCAATAGAAGTTATTAAAACACTGGTGTCTTTCAGGAGAGTCTCCTTTGCTTCTTTATCTGCTATGGGTTTACTTTTGTTTGTGAAATCATGAAAATGATTTGCACTGGCTACTTTCTAACATTACTTGATGGTCCCTGTCATTCTGGACCAAGGTACCCTTGACCCAATGTGCTTTGAGAATGTCTTATGGCCAGTTTAACTGGTTGATGTTTAAGACCACTTTTAGCAGTTCAAGGATATAAATTTGGTGCTTATGCTGTTATTTAAAGCTGCCCCATTTTTCCAACCTTGCCCTATTTTTTCCCATCAATAGCTACTCTGTTGAAAGTAATGTACATGATGTAGAAAGCAGTTTTCTTAGTGCTAAACACATATTTACTCATCTGGGTAGATCATTTGCACATTAAAAATAAACTTTAAAAGATTTTCTTTAAAGTTTTTAAAAAATTTGAAAAATCTTTGTTTCATACATTTTAATTTCAATTTGCACTGTAAGAAAAAGAAGAAAGCTGACAGATCAGTTCAAATAAAAGTTCATTACCCTAAATTTAAAGATAGAGAAGCTACCATCAAAGAAGTCAGTGTTCAGCTAGATTTCGGTAGGTTTGAATCTAACCCAAATTCCCTTTGCTCTACAATGTTAATGCAGCAAATCTATTCTGAATGTAATTTTGCAAATTAATTTAATAAGCTTGTCAAAGTAGCTTATAAGGACATTGAAATGTAATAGAAATTGACCTTTCAATAAAAGGAATGCCCAAAAAAAAACTTGAGGAAGTCCGATTGAACATATCAAGTTATTGGATATAGTCACCTACTTGAGAATAAATTTTTTTGAGTGATAAACCTGGCTCTAAAAAGTTATGAACAAAGGAAACTAATATTTTGCAGTGGTGTAGAATAAAAAGTTTCTTAAAACAATTTGCTCCATGCTAACTCCATGCTAGTTTTCATGTATTGTATCTCAAGCATATGTTGCTGAAATGTTTGCTACACTGATGAATGGGATTGAGCACTAGTTGTTGGGAATGAGGTGAAGCAAATGACAACACCTCCAATCTGTAAAAGTTTTTAAAGAAATAAGATTGTTGATGAATGTTGTGGTTCCATCAACATCACAGCCGCAAGGTTAGTTACTTTCTATAAACATGTATTTGGAATCTAATTAATTGCAGAAGAATCTTGGGTACCATTCAAAATTTTATAAAGTTTAAATTCATATTTTCCTTAAGAGAATCTGTTAGTAATCATTTCAGAGACAAATGTTGAATGTTACGTACAACAAGAGAAGAGGATTCTATGTTGCAAAATCTGCAAGAATTCAATGAAAGGGAACAACGATTTTAACTGTCCAAGGAACACAAATGAACTTAATTTTGATATATTGCATACCCCCTATTCCCTATTTTTTTTTTGTAATTTACCATGTTCCATTTCTAGGTTTCTTTAATGAAATGCACCATTTTTTACCCTCCCTACACTCTTTTACACATTCCTAAACCCCAGTCATGAAGATTTACTGTGTATGAGTTGAAGTAGTAACAGCCCAAACAGCAAATGTATAATAAAATAACTCCACAAATTACCTCAAATATAAAAAAACAATAATTTATAAGAGGAATATATCTATGCTAATAATATTTTGCTTTTTAAAACTTGAGTTTTATTCAGTTCATTTTACTAATCATCGTCACTATTTGGAATTTTGTCTAATAGCATTGTATGCACATGCTTGAAGTGGTATTATTTTGTTACCAATTTGGCCATGGTAAACTGCCAATAGTAAATTGAATGTATAAACCTAAAAACAATAATATCAATCTTTTATGATCTGTGTAAAATATTTTATGCTTTTTTACTTGAACCAAAAAATTATGACATTTGGACAATGAGTTGTCTCTATTTGATTTTATCTTTACCAATTTTCTGACCTGCTCTAACAGAGCCCATGGTTGAAGAAAAAACTGGTCAGAAACCTAGGTGATGTGTAACACAAACCATTACACCACCAGATTCTTCCACAAAACAAGGTTCATTTATTACTTCTGAACATCTTTCAATTTCAAGACAACATTGATACTCCTTAGTATTGACCAGGTTTTCAACTTTGCATTTGCCACAGTGTCGCCTTTTCAAAATGAAAATATGAAGTAAACAGAAGAGGAAGTAACAATATTGAAATATTGAAACAAAATTTTACTTGTACAAAAAACTACTACAATTAAAACAATCCATTTCTGTGCATTTTCTTTGGCACAAGGTTTATCCTTGAAGAATTCTCGCGTAATTTGTTTATTAACTTCAATTAAAACTAGCTTCCAATAAAAATATTTTTTGCAACCTGTCTGTGTAGAACCAACATGTATTCAAAAGGGTATATGCAAACGAGTTGGATTTTGTAACAACAGTACTTTGATAATCAAAGTTGGTTCTCAGTTAATTTACATTGAATAACATTGAAGTAAAACATGCAGAACTTAAGCATTTATCTAGTGCCCCAGACCAGTCTTGATCAGCGATCAGCTTGTCCTGGTATGGTTGAAAATCAACAGTACAGAAGCCGGCATAACTGTTTTCAAAGTTATCTTCAGTTGATCCTTCAGAGCCAATTATAAGCATTCGGGATGTGGCACATAATGATTCATTTTAATCCGAATGAATTTCTGCACCACTTTCTCCCATAATATAAACATTTCGAAAATAACATAATCTTGTTGTTTTCATACACAGTTTTCAGATTGTTGTAAACAAATAACCCTTCTTGTAATGAATCATTCTATGTGATGCTCTTTACTGGTGCCAGTTTAGGGGCCTCTGCATTTCCTACCCAAAGTGGTTCCCCAAAAACACTAAGAAGTGTGGGCTTCATAGTGCAAAAACAATGTTTTTCAGCAATGCTATTTATTTCTATGATGATATATCTGCAGATATGCAAAAATTCTTTACAACTCAAATCTGACCTTCAAAGCAATTCGTATGGCATCATTAAAGGTCTTTAGATAGACTGCCACAACTGGTTTCAATAATTGTGGTTTGAGATTCAAAATACAATGTTTACAAGGTGTAATTTCAATAACTTCATGATTACATCTTGCAGTAAAAAGCGAAAAATTCCTTGACAAAGAAAATCCTTCCACACTTCCCATCTTTCCTTGCTTCCTCTCTGCCAAGGAGCTACACACAGACCTCATATCTGCTAGGCAAAATGGGTCAATCAGTGTTTTTTTGATAACATGGAGCTTTTTTCTATTTTTTGAAATGATAACATGGCATTTTTTTCTTTTGTCTACTTTTTGAAATGGTCTCCAGCAGGACCCCTGAAATACCAAAAACCATATCATCCTGTCTTTTCGAACAGTTGCAACAATCCAGATTCTCTTCTTGGTTAAGTGTTGAAGAAAGGGCAAAGAACTGAAATAGTTGTCAAAATAGATTTTATGAATCATGTTATGTGGTAACGTATCACATAATAGACGCACAACATTTCCAGCCATGAGCAATTCTGGCATTTCTTCTGTCATTACACTTCCCGCTATAAACTTCAAAATCAGAGAACAATCCACTGACACCACACCTAGCCTAGACTTTTATTCCCCGTTTGTAAGGCTTCTTAGGACAATTATTGCTTGACACTTGTGCGAGCTTTTGTTGGTAGTATTTGGTCATCAATAGATTGCTTTGCCTCTTGTGGAATGCTCCAATATTCTTGAAGAACTGAGTCAACAACAGGTGGAATTTTGAATAGCTTATCAAGACCTTCTTGTCCAGTAGGATTATACTTTGAGTTATAATTGCAGTGAAAGTTCTTCAGTATATTAAATCGTTTCCTTGTCCTTTTTTCATAAATTTATGAAACAAGTGTTTCATTTGTTTGCCCAATACATTCTTATTTGAGGAAGCTTTATTATTGACATCATGTCTCAAATATCAATGTATTGCTTCATCTTGCTCTCACTTGTTTGAACAGAAGCCCCAGTTTGTTGCAATATGCTGAGTCAGATCTTCACTGAAAAATTGTTTGAAATAATCAACCGGATTCAATGCTTCTTTTGAAGGTGTTGGTAGTTCTTGACCTTTGAAAGTAACATCAAATTTTGGTGAGGTCCTTTTTCTCCAGCGAGTCTTTATTTCTGGGATGATCCTCTCCTTAAATTTTGGTTTGGAATGAACTCTGCTGTGAATTCATACCAGTGACAGATCCTTGAAGTTGTGTTTTGGCTAGGGCTTGTTGCATGCCTCAGTTTCATTTTATTATATTTTGACAACGAGCTTCCTCATGTTTTTTTAAATTCATAGGCCTAAATGAGTTTTCATTTTTAATTGATTTCCGAAAAGTGATTATGGTCGATGAATCTTGTTGATTACAAAGACTACAATTTGATTGAAACAACAGTCAAATTAGTAAAATCGTAGTGAGATTTCATTGAAAACCCTGCAAGACTATAAGTTATTACATGAGTCACAAGGTGGTTTTAATCACCACGAAGAGGAGTTCCAGAAACTATTGGAGAAGATTTGTGCTATCATCGAGAATGTTACCAAAAATTCACTTTTGTCAAGACTTAACTGAAGAGAAAGCTTAGAAACTCTGATGACAGAGATATGTTCTTGCTTGTTGGCAGGCAATTTATATGTAAAATCGAAAGTCTTTTTTTCAATAACCCTTTTTAAGGAACAGTAAGGAATATAGCCATTACCATCTTATGTTCTATATATAAAGGATTTCGAGTTTGCGGTGTAATAACATTATGCATACTTAATCTTTTTAAGGTATTGAATGGAGTAAGAGATCTCCCAGGATCAGAAACTCTGACACTGTTAATTCAAGAGGAATTTTTCCCTACCACTGCATGACATGCTTAAAGCAACCAATAAATGTCTCAGGAAAAGTGAGTAAATCAACTGATGTTCCCTTTCTTCTAAAAAGGTTCTCGATTTGTTGTGGAGGACTTATTTCCAATTTTTTTTCTTTGTAGGCTAAGCAAGAGAAGTCATCATCTTCCGCGGTAAAGGAGACCAACGCTGCACTGCCAAAAGTGAGTAAATCAACTGATGTTCCCTTTTTTCTAATTGTTAAGGTTCTCGATTTGATATGAAGGACTTATTCCACTTTCTTTTATTCATATAGACAATACTTTTGCGACTCCCTTTCGACTGAATTTAGGTATTCAAAGAATTTTGAACAAGGTAGTGGAGACTGTATTTGTCTATGATCTATTTCTATAAATTTCTGCTTTTTTTCAATTTTTCCAATGTGACAGTAAAGGCTACAGACCAAGAAAGGCAGAGGAAGAGATGTCAATGATTTTCGAGTGAGAGACGTCCTTCCAAATAAAATACCTAAAATAGTGGTATTAAACGATATTTTTCGTGCTTTCAAATTGCCTTCTAGAATTCCTTGCATGGTTGTTTTAAATTAAGCAGAAAGAATTTTGAAAGCCAAAAATTCTGAAAGTGTACAATGGGGTGTCCTTATAGGTGATTCTTGCTATGATCTAAGAGATATCCAACGGTGCAAAGAGTCTTTCAGATTGAAGTAACAAATGCAAGAGGTTAATGAAAAGTGCCATTGGTTGGATAGGGTTCCCCATCATATCAATCAGCCTGTTGCATACTAGTACTATAGAGTTTGATATTATTCAGGAACTCATTGACTTGATCCAAAACAAGTCTTCTGACCAAGAACAGTCCAAGATTCCTATTCAAGTTGGAAAAGCTAAAGTTGTCAAAAGGAGTAGAATGTTAAACGGCTAAATATTAGATGGTTTCATTAACATCATTAATAGACAGTTTTAAGACGTTTATGCTTTAAGTATTGATGTAGATACTGACATGAAGTCACTAGCTCGTGGGTTCCGTAGAAACTGGCCTAATTCCTTTCCGAAACGGTTAATATTATATGTTAACTTTGTCAACATAAATGAGACAACAGATTGTGTGAACATTAATGGTGTGTTCTACAGCAGCAACCATTTTGCTGCTTGCTTTTATGGAAAAGATACTAATACTGCGGTATATGCTGTCCCAAAGGGATACCCAATTTCCCCAAATTTAGATGAACTTTTCAAGGATTTTCTCTTACATGCAACAAACCAGGAAATTTCTAACCAATGCCAATTTTCCACTGCTCATCCAAACCAATCAAAATATTTCATAAACTATACATGAATTGAGCGTTGCTGGAAATTGTACCCTTTACAAACTGATGATAATATTTGTGGTGTTAGCGAAATACTGACAATGTGTCTGCAGCAGTAGATGATCAGTCCATTCTACAATTAAGAGACGTGCAAAATTTCAAAGAATTAGGATATTTGAGAGATATTTATTGCTATAATGACTTCTTTTGAATAGTGTTAATACAGTGGATGATGAATGGATTAATTAAGGTACCAGACATTAGAGTTAGCTTGTCCCCACTTTCTTATGAGTCTCATAGCATACACGATGCTTTGAATGCAATTTCAAAAGCACCATCAACTCACGACCCTTCCATTGAGTCTATCAAAGATTCTACTCTCGTTCCTGCTAGGTTTTCACAAAAGTCTTGCGAAAAACTGAGTGTAAACCATGTTTTTGGTTCTGATGTATCAAATGCATGTATCTACCACTATCACTGCCCTGATTGTGGAGCAGTTGTTCAGCAAAAAAAATTTGCAAAACATGTTGAAACCCACTTGAGCAATGGTAATGGTGATATATTGAAAACCAAATCTAAAAATATAAGGAAAAAAGTTGAAAAAATGCTCTCTGTTAACGTTGATAATTTGAAAAGTGTTAATGTAGTACCTGTAAATCTTAGGCCAAATGAGCCTAGGCAAACCAGTTGCGAACTTTGCGGGAAAAATATCACTGTTAAAAACATAAAAAGGCACATGGGAAGGAAACATGGTAAGAAGAGCTGCTATACTACAGTTTATTGTGGCCGATTGGTTGGACTGTATATGGTTTGTTGATCACAACACGGTGTTGGAGTGAAGGTCAGTCATCAACTCTGACCTTCGCCACCGTGTTGTGACCTTCTATTCATGTGCAAACAGTCGTCAACTCTACGAAGGATTGCAACAAAAACGTGTGTGAACTTCAGTCTTGTAGAGACAAGATGGAAATTGCTTCCAGGTCAGGAGTGGGGAGTGTCAACACTTTTCTCTTATTAATAACGCTTTCTATCCTCCAGATGTACAGCTAGATATTAGCAAGCTTAATGAGCTTAGTGCATCTGGGATGTTCAAAGTTTTGAAAAATGAAATTATACGAAGGTGTATAGCTCACAAGGATTTGACAGAAAACGATTGTCCTGCATCAGTAGTTGAGTGGGAAGATAAAAATCATATACATTTGTCCATATTTGACAAAAAGTACCCTAATTTCCCTGTTAGATCTCCTTGTTACATTCAATAAGCTAATAAATAAACTCGATTGCAGATGTAGATGAAAAAAAAGCAATGGCGTTATCGTATTTGTACCAATCTAGTAAGATAGCTCAACCCTCCAATTTTGATGATAGTTATTTTCAAGACGTCAGGGAAGATGTCAGAGAAGAAAAATTTGAGGGCATTTCAGAAAGTCTTATTCATGATGAAAATTACCAATTAGATACCATAATCTATCCGCCAAAGTCAGAGGAGATTGTCTCGAAATTAATAAATTATATGCTTGCTTATAAGACTGTTCCACATCCTGCCCCAGAGTGGCTAAAAACTTGACAATCAAACAAAATACCCATGTCCCTACAGTGAGCTGAGACTAACTGTTATGACTGCCATAATAGGCTGTCTGGGCTGTATAGGATAACACAAAGAGCAAAGATTTGAACTGCAAAAATGCAGGGATATATTAAAGGAGTGGACACGTCTTCTAAGTTATGCAATGAATGTAACATTTTCTATAGGTACCAAGAATACTCCGATGGGGTACATAATTTCAATGAAATTTTCTTGCTGGGCATTTATGTTTGCATCTTTTTACAACATTTTGTAAAAAATCATGTAGCAATTGGCTCATTCTGTGATGTGATGCAAGAAATTTTTTTGATCATTTGAACCGAAAAGCAGGTGATTTGAACCAAAAAGTAGCTTCTAAAGGCTGATTTCCACTAGGCGAATTCTTTTGCGCGAATCGAATTTTTTCCAGTGTGAGCATGCGTGGTATCATGTCCTCAAATTTCGCAGCGAAAAAATTTGATTTGCAGAAAGTAGACTACAGTCCTACTCTTTCGCTACGAAAATTTATTCGATTCGCGCGAAAGAATTCGCCTAGTGGAAATCGGCCTTAAGTATAAGTATAAAGCTTCAAATGAAAATCTACCAGATGAAAGTGAAGATGATTATGTGAACTTTGTGGACTTTTGGGAAAACGTAGGTAAAGACATATTGAGTAAAGGGTTTATTGTCAGAAGCTTTAAAGGGCTGTTGATAGAACCGAAATTATCAATTTGGGCCTCCTACATTAGAGCCGCTATTCGATCTGGTCATTTCATCGTTAAAAATGAACATAGAAAAATTCGTAGAGACAATGGTGAACCTGAGTCTGATTGTCGAAAACTGTCTGAAGAACAATTACCTGAGCATCTTTGTGAAAGTAAGCTTCCAGATATAAGAAAATTAGCATGTGAGGCAAATGTAAGCCAGATATAATTAACAGAATTAAAACTGATCTTGGGAAAGATAAGGGAGGCTTTAATAAAATCTTCAAACAATAATTTGAGTTTTCATGAGGCTGGCTATTAATTGCTTGCAAACATGGCATAATTTACACAATAGAGTTACCCCTTAGAGCTGACAGTCTGAGAGACTATATTGACATTTTAAGGAGTCTGAAATTCAAACCCAATATCTTTATTTGCGACATTGCGCATTTAATTGCATCACATGGAAACCATTTCGAGAGCAATTTCTTCAGCCCAAACGAGGGAAGGGTTTCTGAACCATCACAAGAAAAAGTTTGTCATGCTTCAAATACCCATTTAGAAATATCCTTTCAATGGTTAGATCGGAGCGAGGAGGCTGGTGAAGATGTTAATGGGTCTGAGGGCCATTCAGTGACCAAAAGTAACATCCATCTAGCTCTTTTTAATAGATTCTATGAATCCAATACAAATAAGAAGTCAAAGCCCTGAGATAGATAGGATGTGTAACAGAACTTCGTGGCAAGATCAACAGTGAAGTTTTTGTGCAATTACATAATTTTTTCAATAGAAATAAGCACTTTCTTAATCAGATGGCTCCAACAAACCATTGTTTCTTTTTAAATCAATAATAGATTTGCATAACGAAAAATTGAATCATACTTTCGCCGAGAGAGAAGGAAATGAAACAAAGTAGCTTCTAAATTTGCATTCCCTAGGAAAGGCACTTTTGAATACAACTCCATTGATGATGTTGACAATGCCAGTAGCATGTCGTTCATGCAGACTGGAAGAACTATAAACAGCATCCATTCTATGGACAAAGCACCTGAGAATGCACAGAATCATTCTTTACAGTCATACAATTATACGTTGTGTGATGAAATAACAGTGTACCGTTCGTTGTCGATTGATGACCAGAATTGTATCGACCCTACTGTTAGTATTTAAAGACATCCAGAAACAGAAAAAGTATCGAAATCATTTTCATGCTCCTCCGTCTTATCATCATCATTATCACCAAAAATTGATTGTTGCGTAGAAGAAAATAATCTTAATAATCTCAAAAATGACGCTATTGGTGATCAAAGCGAGTATTGGGTTCAAAAGTTGAAGCTGGGGTATCATGAGAAAGCTTTATTGGAAATGCGAGGGTCTATCACAACAACAATTGTAGATGCTGCTTCAACTTCAATCTATTAGGAATTTTCAGAGTTTTACGGACTAGACAGCATATCTAGGTTGTCAGATTGTGTTGGGGATGGTCACCAATTCATTCAAATAGTAACTAGTAGTCAAGCAAAGTAGAACTGGACAGACTACATGGGCGGTATTGTCAAATGGTTTTTTGGTAAAAGGCTCTGTTGATCTTTATAATTCTTCAACATGGTCGCATTATGTACATGAAAAATAAGAAGTGCGTTATCATGTGTCTCTTGAAGTGTTTGCTGCCACACTCCTAAGGACAACCTGGAAGCAATTTCAGATCAACATTGTTAAAGTAACGAACGTTGATAAGAAGGCACAGACAGGGGTTTCCACTATTTTTCATGCACTTTGTCTTTGTAGAAAAATAGATCCTAGAAGAATACATTTTCAGTACCAACGACTAAGAAGGCTCTCATTAGAAAGTTTAAAAAGTTAGTCTTTCGACAATGTATCTAATCTCTGGGACCAATTCCAAAAGCTCTATTCGAAATAAATGTACAACTTTACAAAGGAACCTATGACTTAATTTTGTGTTTGTGATTCACGGTTTCACACTCATTGTGAAACATTTCTCTTTAAAGAAGAGAATTGGAAATGCTGTAGTTGTAGCAAAAACCAAAAACTGTCTCAAAGCGAGCAAAAGAGGCAAAAATGGCATTTTTAAGCTTTACATAGTTGTATAAGCTTTACATAGTATTCAAAGATCTACAGAAACATTAAAAAAACAGCTTTCTGAGAGCATTGATAAAGAATACATTGAAACAGAGGAGCCATTGCCAACAAAATTAATTCACCGAGCAATTTTTAAGCAATTTGATGAGTTTATTGAGACCATCAATTCTCTCAGTTTATCCTGGCCATGCCAAGAAATTTAAGCCAAAAGTTCTTCAAGACCCTTTGGTCCTGACAGAACTTTATGATGAGAAACTTTTCCTTCTTATTTTCACCCTTTCATTGAACTTTTCTTCTGCTATGGCTAAAGGCTTTTTGTCAGTTTTTAAGACAGCTGCCATGGTGTTTTTTTCCGGGAATGATTCCCATTCGCTTCAATACTCCTGCAATGGATGATGCACCATCATTAAACTGTGTGACTGCACTTGCAGTGCATAGCTCAACAATCTTTTTCCCTTGGTAAATCTTTTTAGGGCATCTTTTCCATATAAGATTATTGAGTGATTCGTTTGGATTCTGCGTATATGAATCCAAACACAGAGATAGCAAGCTTTCCTCCGACAATGCTTCGTAAATTGGCTCAATTATTTCCACAATTGCAGGAGGAAGACCTTTCTTAGAATGAAGAAGAATTGGCCACATCGCTTCGCCATCCACACCATGAGCTGCTGCCTTTAGGACACAGATGGTGCTGTGGGTTTTCTTCTGATGAGGCAAGATGACAGAGACCAGCTTTCACATCATTGGTCATACCCTGGAGGTTGTGCCTATTTTGTCTTATAGCAAGACCATAATAATTTTGCATGGTGTCTATCATTTTCTCTGTCAGTCTGCCCCTGCCACTGGTGCCTTTGCAATCTGACAGTTTTTTCTTTGAGTAGGAACTTTTCAATTTTCGCAAACGCGTTCCTAGCCTATTTTGCACATGTCCCACACACTCTTTCTTTACTATAGTATCATCTCCAAAAGGCTTTGCATCTTTGATGGTTTGAAATGTAGAGGAATCACCATCCCCAATGAAAGAAATATATCTCAGAACGTTTTTTTCTACTGACCTTTGATATATTGCCATGGTACCAGATGACCCAACATGGTTTGTTCCGCATTCTAAGCTATGCTCTAGTTTTCAATTCAGATACTGTTCTGAAAATTTATCCATGTTTTCATGGGTCTCACAACCTTTGCAACGCCGTTTTGACTTCAGGGTCAAGCACTTTGCCAGTTGTTACCGATATAGCAGAAACAACCCCATTTAGAGAAGCATGGCCTGGTTTTTGCCATGATCCATCAAAGCTTGCAGCAATGTCTGCTGAATGCCTTTGCTGTGACTTCTTCAGCAGCTATCTTTATGCTCTGCTCAGCTTCTGCCATATAACTGTCATGCAAGGAATTAACAGTTCTATTATAATTGTTTCGGGTCATGGGCATCATGCAAAAATGTCGAAGGCCATCATAACCAATGCCCAGGTTCTGTAGCGCCATGATTAGTCTAACATTGACTTCCATATTATTCTTTGCTTTTTTGCCTGGGACATTGGTATAACACGACAATGAAAACTGATGCTCCCAGAGGCACGTAGAGCACCTCAACCTGAAGGCAACAGCACCTTGCTTCCTCTCACAAATCTCCTCCAACTCAACTCCTTCCTGCTTGCATCCTGGGCAACAAAGAACTGAGAAAACGTATCCATTACAGTGATACAAAAAATTAAAAATCCATCAAATGATAACTTGCTCGACATCATCCTCAACATTTCTAATTTGTTTTGTAAGTTTCTCGATGAAATCAATATTTTATCTGTGTTGTTTCCTGAAAGCAGTGATTCGCCATACATCGGTATGTCGGGCCTAACTCCAGCATCCCTTTGTTGCGTTTTCTCATCAGTAAACTTAGCTAGTTTTTCAACTATACCGTGATGTTTTGTAGCCATTCGTTACCGTGAAGGTTGGTGTGCTCTATTTGTTGGATTCCCCATTGTTTTAAGTCTAAATTTGTAAAATGACAGTAACATGCGTTTTTGTTTCATCTTCAATTTTGAACAAACGCAATTTATATACAATGCAAGTACTTCATGTTGTATGCTTTCAAATGTCTCCTCCACACCTACTAACAATTCAGTTCAATCCCAGGAAACAATATCCATCTCTAGGGGCTGAGTTTTGGGGCAAAGTTTTCAATTTTTGCGTTGCTAAGGCGTTGCTAAGGAAATTTGACAAGACCTGTAATTTTGAAACCCCCCCAAAAAGGGGGCTTTAGGTGTTTTTCGTACAAGAGAGACAGACCACTTTAAAAGGCATACTTCGAACCTTGATTTAAGACATTTTCAAGATTTTTCAAAAAATAATGATTTTTTGGCTAAATGTTGCAGGTGTAACCCCTGAGACAAGTGGACATCTGTGATCCAATCATTGGTCTGGAAACACCAATCCATGTGGCTTGTGATTTACTTACAATCATTGCCAAAAGTACATGGAACACCCAGCAATATGCATTATATGTTTTATATTTTTCAATTCCCTTTCCGAATACTTCCGCTTTTGCAACCCCTTCCTCTGAAACAATGTTGATAATTTAAAAAAATTTCAAGCAACTCACAAGAAAAACTGCATTCCCTAACCCCCATATCATTTTGTAGTAAACTAACATTGTTCAAAGGGGTAAGGGGAATGGCTGAATTTCCCCCTGAAAACTGATGCCAGTGTACCAAGACTTTTGGCAGGCATTGTAGCTGTAGCTTCAAGAGAGTGATAACATAGTGCAAAAATGTTTTTTATGCGCGCGCATGCTGACGTGATTTACCTGCCCGCCAAAATTGTGTCGTTCTGTCCCGGATGCGATTGATATAAAAATATATGAGAAAACAAACTTTGAATTTTAACCTTACCTCTGCTTCATTTTTATGGAGTCAAATAGATAAATTATCTACTTAAGATACATTTATATCATTAAATTATGGCTTTAAAACCTTATTAATCTCTTCGTGGCCTATGCTTTACTGCCAAACTAAAGTATCCTATGCCTAGGCCTACTATTAGGCAAGAAGGGAAATATGAACAATTTAAAAAGTAAATTTTCAAGCGTTACCCAATTTTCCGCCTCTGAAGGAGACAATATACAAAAAAATTGAACTTTTGACTACAAGTATACAAAAATTCAGGATGCGGCATGGTGGAAATTTTTCACGATCGTTAATTCAAATATCGAACAAAACTTCCCATGTTGACCTTTCAAAATTTCGCTTTTGTTTGGTTTCCTACTCTTATAGAAAAATACCGAAGCGATTTCAAAATCGCGTTAAAAACAGCTACTTACATTCGTGACCAATCTATTTTAATGAAAAACTTCCATGAATATACCGCATATCCCAAAAAGTATGGCGGTTTTAAATCATCATTCAATCGCACCCATAAATTGACAATCCTAAAGTTAGGTATCTTTGCGGTGAAATTATGAACGTGACCCAATTTTCCAAATATGCCAATCAATATAATCTTATTTTTCGGGGCATGAAGATGAATCAATAAAAAAATCAGCGTGCGGCATGGTGCCGTTTTTGAGATAAAATAAATTTGAATTTTGAACTTTTTCTCCGTGGAACTGACAATATTTGAGGCATACTCACATGGTAAAATTTTGTATATAAAATAAGCCGATCAGGCTTTAAGTTCACTCTGCCATGCTCAGGTCTTTTGTGGTTGTGGTGACACAAAACCCTATAACATTGCACCTCCCAGGAGGCCTGGATCGGAATCAAAGTGTCACATGGTCGGTTGGCGGGAAAAATTTTGCGCGTCGCCATTTGGCCGCAGCTTGCAGGCGCAAAAGCTCTTTGCACAGCGGCTGCAAACATTTTTGCTCTATGTTGAGAGTGATACAAAGATTTGGATACTATGGTTACCTCTGTCTTGTCATTTGCTCCTGTGCTATTTGCTATTTAATTAAATATTCTGTTACGTAGTAGTTAGTTTGTATAATATTATACATCAATGGTCAATGAAATTATATTTCTCTTATTAAACATGATGATTGTACAGTTCATTACTGCCTTTGACCTTCTGTCTTTGACCAATATAGATGCAACCGCAAACATCAATGATGAACCAGCAGCTCAAGTACCAACTGAAGTTCACAATCCGTGCAGACTCGCAATATCCTGTCAGTTAATAAACCACGAAATAAAAACTGAGGGTTATTGTAAAGCCAAGAGGCGAAGGGTATCTTACTCAAAGAACAAAATTAAAATAGAAAAAGGCACAAAAGCTGAGAGAAATCTTACCTCATCGCATAAAATTGCAAAGGCTTTTGGACATTTTGAGGGTACTATTTTCCATGAATTGCTTATATTTATCAAGAAGCAAGTAAAGCTCTCTTCTACCAAAAAGAAAGGTAAGAGGTATGATGATACTTCTAAAGCATTGGCACTCATTTTTTACCATATACATGGGCTGGCTGTGGCTTTACAGAAAATTCACTTTTTGTCTTGAAGCAAAGAGAAGAGCAATTACCTCCTGGAGGAAGATTCTTCACACTGCTTATGGATGAAGTGTCTCTGAAGTCTCATTTGTTTTATGACCAAAAGAATGACTCCATTTTCGGTTTTGAGGATTTTGGTAATGGGAAAACATCTAGGGAAATTGCATATTCACCATTAGTTTTGATGGCAAGAGGGATTATCCAAAAATAGAAGCAGCCTATAGCATAACACATTCTCAATGAGTCTTGCGAAAAATTGCAGTTGAAGAGCATTGTTCTGAAGCCATAACCCATTCGGAAGCCATGGGCCTATCTGTCCTCTCTTTAGTGAGTGATCAAGGATAAAACTTTGAGCTTTTCTAAGTATATGCAAGTATCTAAAGACAAATGCATGATTCTCCGCATTTGCTTAAGTCTGTGAGAAAAAATTTACTTAAATGTGATTTCGAATTTGATGGCAAAATAGCAGAGTGGACACATATCGAGCTGCTTTTCAGGAAAGTTTAAAAACTTCCAGCTATGATGACTGTTAACAGAGAAGCATCCCAATCCAAATGGGTTCACAAAAACGAAGGTGAAACTTGCCACACAGGTATTCAGCTACACTGTCTCTGTCAGGTCTTCAAGCTGAGGCTATAGATACAGCACAGTTGCTTAAACGGTTTGATACCATTTTTGACTGCTGCAACTCATTGAGTTTCAGAGATTCAAAAATGTGTTGAAGACCATTCACATCTGAGTCACCACATCTAGAAGAATGGTTAAGTGGCCTCACATTTATCAAATCCTTCAAGGTGGTTAGTAAATTATCTAATGATGATAAAACCAAAAACACTAAGTGCTTGAAGGGTTGGTGTATCACCATAAATGCAACTATATCACTCTGGAGGAAAATAATCCAAGAGGGGACAGCTTTCTTTTTGATTACCAGACAGCTCAATCAAGATCCTTCTGAGAATTGTTTTGGTTCAATCCAACAGCAGACTGGTAATGCTGATAACCCAACTCCAGTACAATTTGTCAGAGCATACAGGAAGCTTTTTCGTGTTTATCTCGTTACTGTAGCAGGTAATTGTGAAATTGATGATAACAAGCTAATTGCAAATCTGCAGCACCTTGGAGAGAATACAGGGATTTCAACTATTGCAAAAACAAAAGAACCAATTCAGATTTTGTCAACTGATTATCTAGATGAGCATATCCAGCAAAGGCTAATAAAAGATAATTCAATTGCATACCTAGCTGGATACTTACTACAAAAATATTCAAGTTCCATAAATGCATTAAATGCTCTGTTTTCTGCAGTGATGATATTGTGTATTGGAAAACTGCTTTCCTATCTTTTAAGGCTTATGACAGTAATTCAGGTTCATTTGGAGGTTTCACAGCACCATCAGAAACCATGCTGATCTATACAACTTATGGATGATGAAGCCGTTGTTCTTCTGGACTTTGCAGAGAACAATAAATTCGTTATCAAGGAAGAGATCCAGTCTTATCACTGGAACCAGCAGTCTTGCTCCTTACACCTGGTGGTTATTTACTTTCGCAGCAACGGCATTCTTACAGGAAAATTATTGTTTTATATCAGATGATTTAAACCGAGACACTAGTTTCGTGTACCACGTGGTAAAAGAAACAATAAGTGTTATAAAACAAAGTATACCTGCCCTTATTAGCGAAATAATTTATTTTTCCAAAGGGTGTGCAGCCCAGTTTAAAAACTGCAAAAACTTTGTAAATTTTTGCAATTAGTCAAAAGATTTTCACATAAAATGCAGTTGGTCCTTTTTTGCAACAAGTCACGGCAAGTCCCTTTGTGACATTATAGGAGGGACAATAAAAATATCAGCCCCTAGAGCAAGTCTTTAGCGACCCCTCTCTTATTAAATTTAAACGGCACAACAAATGTACCAATATTGCAAGGAGCAAGTGACAAACATCTGGGCCGTTTTTCTTTCTGGGGAACAAATTGAAGCCACAAGAAGTTTTCTAAAGCTACGATTCGAAAGTGCAAACACGCTACCAAGAACTAGAGGCTTCCATCATTTTGAGCCACTGTCAGATGAGCTAATAGGAGCTAAGTGAATCTCTGTAGACAAGACGTATGCACTGCAATTTGATTTGATCCTGGGAAAAAACAAAACAAAAGCGAAACCAAATTTACAGCCAAAGCCAACCAATTTTGTTGTTTGTTTCTATGTTGAACAACTTTGGATTGGTCTTGTAGAGGAAGAAAACAAAGATAATAAAGATTTTAAAATCAAACTCATTCATCCACATTTGCCATCCAGGTCATACAGCTGGCCTGTGCAAGATGATACCTGCTTTGTCCCTTCAACGAATATTCCTGCCATCATAGAAACACCCTTCACAGCAACTTCACAGGGAATCATAAGACTAAATAATAAATGAATATTCCTGCCATCATAGAAACACCCTTCACAGCAACTTCACAGGGAATCATAAGACTAAATAATAAATGACAAAATATACTATATTAGCTATGACAAATAAGGAAGTAAGAAGCATATGCTCTGTGTTTCCCTCTCATTTGATCTGTGCAATTTTATATCACTTCTGATTATCCCTTTTTGTGCTTTTTTGCCTCAACAACCAAGATAAATATGTAATATTCATTTCGGACTAGGTAAGTGAAGTTTTCAAATTGCTTTACTCCAACGAAGAAAATTTTGAACTTGAAGGAGTGATGGAAAAATATTGAAGAAAGTACCGCCACCATTGACAGCCCAATTTAAAGACAGGCCATCTAGAGAAGCTGATGTGGAAAGGTATAAGATCAAGCAAAATAATACAACAGCTCCCTTATTTCCTAGTGGTAATTAGCAACTACAAGCTTGTTAATGAGGGAAGGCCCTCATTCTCTGATACATTGTT
Source organism: Rhopilema esculentum (assembly GCF_057945365.1). Taxonomy (NCBI): domain Eukaryota; kingdom Metazoa; phylum Cnidaria; class Scyphozoa; order Rhizostomeae; family Rhizostomatidae; genus Rhopilema; species Rhopilema esculentum. The sequence continues at coordinate 1,058,056 of NC_142834.1, read as the reverse complement.
CCAGTAATCCTTATTTATGCTTGGGAAATACTTAATTCATTTTTGCCAAGGTATTTCTTTTCCATACAACTATGTTACAAAATTTTTGGTTTTTTGAACCTTAACTTTCTTTTTATGTCTTTGTCAGCTAGCTTGTTGAGACATACATTTACGATTCAAATCTCAATAAAATTGAAAAAACTACAGTAAAAACTTCTTTGGATATAAAGTTTTTTCTGTCAGTCAACTTTTATTGTAGAATCTCACTTTTCTCTCATGTAGCACAAGAACAAGGTGAGTTACAAGCATCATCATTCATTGCCAAAGTAGTACAAAGGCAACAGAGTAGCACCAAGATGCACAAAAAATGTGGCGAATCGATAAAAGGGCACTCCAAACAGTTGAATACCAGAAAAATTGAATACCAGAAAAATTGAATACCAGTACTAACAACACCTTATAATATCTCATATAACATGCAACATACTTTCTAATTTACATTTAGCATAATCCAAAGCCCCTCAAAATAACAAGATATTATTAGAAGATCACACAATTATATACAAATTACATCAAATACAATGTTCAGACAATGAGAGTTATTTCCCGTTTTGTTGTTTTATATTCAGTACAATGCACTACTTGCATTAGTCTCGGATTCCTCTGTATGCCACAAGAAGACTGGTAATGAATGTGCATGAGAGCAAGACCATGAAGGTCTCTTCATAAAAGCACCTAAGCAAAAACAGTGAGAAGACAATGTAATATCGAAAATAATAACAGTGTTATCTCTTTGAAAAAGAATTAAAAAATATTGCCAAATTAGAGAAGGAGACTAAGCTGCTTCAAAATAAACTATTTTCTTTCGAAACAATCAAGAGCAAACCTAACAGTGGTCAATTTTACAGACGTTTTGAAAACTTGGATACTTTTATGTCCATATTCCGATACTTAAATCTTGGCAGAAAACATAGAATAATGGAAAGCTTCCAACACAAACATTTCATTTTACTATAATGACAGTTCTGAGCCTCAAAGCTATAGTAGAAAAAGAAGTTTAAAAGCCCTCTCAATGAATATTTTGTGGTTATATGCAAGTTGCGCCAAGAATTCCACGAGGAAGATCTTGTACACTTGTTCCATATATCAACTTCTACAATTAGTAGAATTTGATAACATGGACCAACTTTGGAAATATATACCCATTTGACCGTCAAAAAAATCAATATTAGATCACATGCCGGAGGACTTTATAGCCAAGTACAGCTCAACAAGGGTAATAACTGACTGTACAGAGATACGATGTCAGATACCCTGTAGTCTTCATCTCAACAGTGAGCTATTCAGCAACTACAAAAATCACACAACTTTAAAAGAGTTGGTTGGAATTTCACTTGAACGACAAATTACTTTTATTAGTGAACTGTCCAGGGGAAGCATATCTGATAAAAAATTGTCATAGAAAGTGGTTTTCTTGACTTGCCCTTGCAAGATGGAGACTCTGTCGTTGCTGACAAGGATTTTGCAACTAGTGATGTTTTGTCATGTGGAATTATTTTGTAAGGAAAAGTATGTGTCTATGAATAGACCTTTTTGCGATTTGGATAACCATGCATTGCGGTCGTAGTGGCGGCCATGTTGGTAGACCTCCGCAACTACTGGTAGTCAAAACAATCTTATATTGATCAAGTGAACAACAAGTATAATATCTAAACTCAAGGAATTCTTTTACGCTGAGATGGCAAAATTCTTTGAAACAATGAGCCTAGAAGCCAAGAAACGTTATGCTGAAAAAACAGCAGTTATTGGAGGGCAAGATCCTTATTCGATATTCACCCGCCGGCTTTCACCCGCTTATATACATCGATCTGGTGAACTACCTCATCCTTGGCCGGAACCCATGCTACTCAATGCAAGATTTCAAAAACTACAGAAGTCTAGGCTCATAGGATCGTTTCCTTTCTGGTTGGGGCTGTAAAGTTGCTGTGTTTGATTGTGTTGACACTAAGCCTATTTCATACTATGTTGTACAAGCGAAAGTGAACCACAGCCAACGATTAAGCAAAGCACCAGTACAGCCCTGGTTTATTTCTACAGAGGATGGGGCTGTTGTTTCTGCCGATTGTACATGTTTGGCTGGGCTTGGAGAAACATGTTCTCACGTTTCCTCTACAATGTTTTATGTGGAAGCTGCTGTTCAAATGTGTGAAAAGCAAACCGTGACAGGAGTAGCTGCTCACTGGAAGTTACGGTCAGCTAAGTCTCAAGTTGAGTATGCCCCTATCAAAAAAATCAATTTCACATCTCCAAACAGCTTGAAAAAAGACTTGAAAGAAAGATTGAAAATTGTAATGAACCATCTGGTCCAGATCAAGCCCCAAGAGGTCAGTTGAACGCTAGTTATAAAGCAAATGTTCAAAGTTCAAAGTTTCTGGAAGAAATCTCTGAAGCAAAGCCTGCATGTTTGTCTGTTCATCCACTCTTTGCTGATGGATATATTCCTGGAACAGTTGAAAAGCAATTTCCATCTCCTTTTACTGAGCTTTATGATCCCAATTCTGAAATATTGTTGTTTGAAGATCTATTGCAGAGCGAAAGTGAAAGTGAACCACATCCAACAATTAAGCAAAGCACCAGTACAGCCCTGGTTTATTTCTACAGAGGATGGGGCTGTTGTTTCTGCCCATTGTACATGTTTGGCTGGGCTTGGAGAAACATGTTCTCACGTTTCCTCTACAATGTTTTATGTGGAAGCTGCTGTTCGAATGTGTGAAAAGCAAACCGTGATAGGAGTAGCTGCTCACTGGAAGTTACGGTCAGCTAAGTCTCAAGTTGGGTATGCCCCTATCCAAAAAATCAATTTCACAGCTTCAAACAGCTTGAAAAAAGACTTGAAAGAAAGATCGAAAATTGTAATGAACCATCTGGTCCAGATCAAGCCCCAAGAGGTTAGTTGAACGCTAGTTATAAAGCAAATGATGGAAATTTTTCGAAGTTTCTGGAAGAAATCTCCGAAGCAAAGCCTGCTTGTTTGTCTGTTCATCCACTCTTTGCTGATGGATATATTCCTGGAACAGTTGAAAAGCAATTCCCATCTCCTTTTACTGAGCTTTATGATCCCAATTCTGAAACATTGTTGTTTGAAGATCTATTGCAGAGGTGTAAACCTGAAGCTGAAAAAATCACAGGTACAGAAGATCAAGTAAAGGCAGTAGAAAAAGAGACAAGGGACCAGACAGCTTCCAAAGCTTGGTTTTCCTTCAGAGCAGGCAGGATTACAGCATCAAAGATCAAAGCTGCTGTATCAACACCTTGTGACAATCTCTCAGCTTAATCAAGGCAATTTGTTACCCTCAGATGATGAAGTTTTCAACTGCTGCAACAAGATGGGGAATTGACAATGAGGAAGCTGCTCGGCAGGAATTTATAAAGCTGCAGTCAAAAAAACATGGTTCTCTTATTGTGAAAAAGTGTGGTCTTTTTTTAAGAAGTGAAAGCCCCTATCTAGGAGCTTCACCTGATGGATTGGTTAAATGCTCATGTAATGGATGTGTGCCACGTTGCCTGGAAATAAAATGTCCGTTCAAACTTCGCAATGACACTTTGAAAGATCCTCCTAAGGATTATTTTCTTCAAGTAACAAAAGAAAGGCTACAGTTGAAAAGGAGTCATCAATATTACCATCAAGTACAAGCACAGATGGCCCTCACAAATACTAAAGTTTGTGACTTCTTTGTTTGGACCACAGCTGGTTCCCAACTTGAGCAGATTAGCTTTGATAGAGAATTTTGGAATCAACAAAAAAGAGGATGTACAGCCCTTTTTAAAGCCCTATTTGCCAGAATTGGTAGGAAAGTATTTCAGCCGATTGCCAGTCACTTATAAAATACCAGATATTGTTGCTGAAGAACCTAAATACTAACAAAATGTTATGTGGATGTCTATACATAGAAACTTGAAACAACTTTAATAAACATTAAAACAACTCTGAAACAATTATATATTTTTATTCACTATATTTATATGCTATTTACAGTTTATTGAAGGAGACTTTCTAAAGTTTTTTCTCTGCAAATGCCACTTTATATCATAGTTTGTCCATTGTAAATTGTAAACCAGAAATGCATGGAGGTTTCCACATTCACTTTGTATCAATGATCCTAAAATCTGCCCCATTGGGTATTGTGGAAGAAGACTTTGCTTCAAATGCTTCCATTGGTTCAAATGTCTGGAGGGAGTTATTTTGTTTTGTTTAGATAATCACAAATTATGTTCAGTTTTTAGATGAATTTTGCCTATGCAAAATATTTTCATTAAAGTTGGTCTAAGTTTTCCTATCTTTGACAATTACAGCCTTTTAGTGGCCATTTCAAAAGATTGCCCATCCCCCTATCCATGTGTTGAAATAATCAACTTAAAATAAACAAATATTTTTGCTAAAACAATAGTTAACATGCTTTAATCAAATGGTACATCCGATTGGCATGAATTAGTTAGTGCACAAGCTACAGTCACTATTTTGTCCAAGACAGGGTTCTCCTGGCCAACAGGCGTCTTTGTCATCAAAAGATTAATTGGTTTTGTACTTTGTAGCATGGTGTATTTTTGTCGAGCAATCCAATTACCCTTTCAACTGTATACAAATATTTGCTATATTTCTTGACTCTTGTACTTCTTCACCACTCAACTGTTTCCCCCCCTTGTAAATGCAGGTATATGCAATTTTGTACCTTTGATGCATAAAATGTCAAATCCTCTACCTGCTAAAACAACATCTCCTGGCAATAAATTGTTCAAAAAATTTGAATTAATTGTTACATGTTTTATATTTATCGCTTGCTCTTCCTCCCCATCCATCTGATATGAGCGAGATAGAACCTTGTGGAGTGATTCCGATTAAATACTTAACAGTATTATTATGTTTATAACTTTACCATGTTTGAGCCCTTGAATATAAGTTTGATGGGCGCTCTATAAAAACTTCAAAACAGTCAATGATTGAAACAACTTTTAAACCAAAGTTGTTTCTAAACACCATTGGCATAGACTTCATAAGATCTTCCTGTAAAGGCCATAGAATGGTTCCCTTCAGATTAACATAAAGAAGGTCAATGATTTCTGTGAAGGCTTTCAATAAAACATAAGTTGACACATTATAGCAGTATGCCAAGTCCCTTATCTCCAGGTTGAGTCTGAGACAAGAAAGTGTTATAACAAATTTGGACAATGCAGAATTCTGTTGTTGTGATATTCCAGGGGCAATCAAATTGAAAATTGGCAACATGATGTCCTTAGAAGGCAGACCTGTACAAAAAGTAACTTAAGTTTGATCCTCTAAATCGCTTCATCTGAAAAAGTCTTGGCTGACAGTCTTCTTCTTTGTAGGTCACTTTCTTGTGATGATTTTGAAGCTCCCAAACTTTCATTTTCATTTATTACATCATCACTAGCAGAACAAGGATCAATTTTCTCACACCCCTCTATGGAAGAAATTTCATCTGTCTGAAGCACATTGTCTAGTTCACATAAAGTGTTGTGTAGTTTCTTTGCATTTTTCCCTTTGCGCCTCTTTGCACGGTCGTACCTACTTTGTACCAAGTCAGTCTCAGATGTGGCCCGAACCTCTCATAACCCCAGTTGTTCGTAGGAACCCAGTCGGGATTATTTTCATCAAACAATGAAGCTGGTTTTCCACTTATGAAATGGTTGCTCCAGCCATCAACCTTTTTCCAATAAACATATGTTTGTATGTATGTATGTATAATTTTGCCATCGAATAAATTACAATTTAAAATTAAGAGAACAATCTATTTAAAATATCCCATATATTAGAGCCAGTCCAGACAGAATGATTTATCGTAGCTGTTGTGGAATTTCTTGTCTAGAAATAAAGTCAGTGTTTCTTTTATATTTGGACTGTACATGGATCTTTCACTGAGAAAGTCAGACTCGATAATACACTATGGACTTACCTCAAAAACATTTTTATTGACTTGTACGAACATCATTATTTTGATTACTTGTTTTCAGATAGAGTACAAAGCTATTAGGTTTTGTATTACTTAATGAAATTTTGCTATATTTCAGATAGTTATTGCATTACTTATCACTAAATCTAGAAATTTACTCATTGTCTTCAACATGAAGTGTTGTTATTGCCTTCAGCCTGTTAAAGGGGCATCATAAACAACTGTCTTAATGTAAGCAATGTTTTATATAAGAACACAAAGTCATGCATTTTTAAGTATTATATATAAATTAAAATTAATGACAAATGTATGAAAAGTACCACTAAATAAAATATCTGTAATAAAACCCTACTATAGGGCCATCAGGGGAAGGGGATCTGACATCTTTCACAATTATGTTTTCATTATTTATGGATAATGCAAAACAGCTCTATGATAAGGCTTTTAAATGTGAAAAATCATTGGAAATTTCTAGTGGATACTTTCTCTATTTGAGGTGCTTGTTGAGTCTAGTTTTGAACAAAACTTTTATTTTAGGGTGGGCTAGGAATTTACAATGTTATTGAATGATTAACCAAACTGTTATAAATTAGATGAATATTTTGGTGTTTTACTAAATATGCCAACATATAGTAAATACAACTAAACATCTTACTGTTTAATAAGAGGGCCCTGAACATTGCAAAGAGCTGCACATGTTCTTACAATATACTCTGCAAGAACAGGATACTGTCTCTGGCTTGATGCTAAAAAAACAGATTGTAGGAACAAGATGCTGGCTTTCCATTGCTTTCTAAGCATCCAAGATATATTTTCCAGATTTTAAAAGTATGCAAGAAAGTAGCTCTGGTTTGGAAACTGAAATAACAGTACACAACCAATATCTATTGCCGAAGAGATAATAGAATGTCTAGGTGGAGAACTTGAAATTTTGATTTAATATTGTTTTGAACAGTTTTGTAAATGAATTTCATTTTGAGCAGTTTAGTAATTTTCTGATTGCAAAACCTCCTCATTCTCTTCTAGCTGTTGATCAAAATCTAATATATATTTGCCAATGTTATTTTACGAGATTTCTTGCTGAACAGATCTATCACTCTATGAACAGGGACAGGACTATGTTTGTAAAGAGAGATGAAACACCATTAAGTCTTTCTTGGGACATTGTGCTGAGAAGATAAGATTTGAGAAGACGAATAGCTGATGCTGACCTATCATAACTGCAACTGGTGATGGGAAGAGTAGCCAATATTCCCAGCACTGCAGTGGTTTTTGGAAAGTTGATAGGATTCATCAATTTTAAGGTATCTGATAAGCCACACGGGAATTTATCTTTCGAGAAGTTTAACCAAAAGGACTCCCAGTTGTCCACCTCATGGAAAATGTTATAAATGCTTGGCATGTCTTTTTCATACTGCTCAGAAAAAGCCACAAGATCTATTTTCCAGCTCTTATTTAGTCATTGTACTTTGACATCTGCCCGTTCTTTAGTAGTACTTGCCTGGTTCCCTTCTTGAAGTCTGGTAGTTTGCTGTTTGCATTCAAATGTTTTGCACAGGAGAAAATTCTTTTTGAATGGTTGTTTTCTAAAAAACATTTTCTTCTGGATATTCTGTCATCATGACTGAAGTGACAATTCATAGAGCTTTGTATGCATTGCAGTTTGTTTCTGAAAACCTTGTTGAGAGTTTCTGCAAAAGGTGATCCAAAAAGGTACAGAAAAATTCCGCTTGTGATAAGTTGAAACATCATCAGCTGGAATATTACCTCTGTATACTTGCCTTTCACATCGCCTTGGAAAACTAGTTCTTACCTTGTTAGAAATGTCAACAGCTTCTTGAAACCAAGCATTGTGATATTCATCAATAGAGATTCTAACATTCTGCAGAAGAGTATTCATCGTAGATATTTCCTGTAGCCCTCTGATAATTTCAATATTTCCACCTTGTAGTTGGATTGTAGCAGATCTAATGAACCCTAAGCACATTCTGACAACAACCAAGGTAGGTATAAAATCAAAATTGGTTAAAAGAGATGATAGTGCAATAGCATTTGCAGCACTATCATCCCAATTCCCATCCAGGTTAACTCTGATCTCAAACATTTCCTTAGTAATAGCAGTGTACATTTCCATGAATCTCTCTAAAACATCAATTTAGAGGATCCACCTTGTTCTGCATACGTCTAGAAGTTTCGTGTGTTTGCAACCAGGAATATACTTTGTAACCATTCTTTCAAAAGGTTGATGTCGCTTGGGAGAATTGTTAATAAAATTTAAAATCTTGGATACCCTGTCCATCATATTTCTAACATTTTGAATTTTGCAGCTGGCAGCAACACAAAGATTAAACCTGTGAGATGAGCAATGCGTATACAAGGCTAATGGATTGTGTGGAAGAATCCTAGAAGAAAGCCCTGAGAATTATCCAGCGATATTTCCTGCTCCATCATAACATTATCTCCTGCAATTTTTCATCTCCAATTTTAGCTCCTGAGTAATACAATAAACCACCTTTTCCATTAATGCCTCCCCTGAAAGTCCTGTGTCACAATGTATGAATTTGATAAAACGCTCTTGTATTTCTCATTTTTGGTCAACAAAACGAATAATCAATAGCATTTGCTCTTTGTTTTAGCAATCTCTGACTTCATCTGCAAGAATCAAATGAAATTTTGCTTCCCATATTTCCCTCACTATTGATTCATTAATTACATCAGCACAACACAAGTGACTCCCAATTTGAACTGTCTTTGAACGATGAGTTACATTCTTTGGGACTTTTTCATAAGGTTCCATGAGAAAAGTGTGGCCACTGTCAATTCAAAAGTTTAGCATTGCTTGAAATTCCCACAATCTGAGGTGTTGTAGTCATCTTGATGTCCTCGCAATGCAAAGTTGCGTCCGCCATGGAGAATGATTGTTTTGACAATAGATGCAAGTTTCTTTCGAATTTTTGCAAATTCATCCTGATAAAGCTTGTTCTGAATCTGGTTTATAAGCTTTTGTTTGCCACATTACAGCTAAAAAGGACTGCAATTTTAAAAGCCAATCTTAGCCTCTGGGTGTTTGAATTTGAATAGCTCTTGTAAATTGCACAGTACCAGCCTTTTCTGTCTATGAGTATTCCTTGCAATGCTAACATAGTCTTTCTTACCATGCATTTCCCTTGTAAATTCCTCATCATGATAAAAACTCTCAAGAAGTGCTTTTGTTGATTTAGGATGCCAGGGGCCTATTTAGTCAGGCACAGCCAAAATTCCTTTTGATTTGCTAGTTTATGAGCACTCCTAACAAGAGGTTCAGATACATTAAATAACTGTGCTGTCTCTTGAATTTTCCAGTTCTGTGTTGCAAGGGTAAGAATCTGCATTTTGGAGCTCATTGTGCTTAAGGCGTTTACTTTTTCTACAAGAAGATCAATTTTGTAAAAACAAATAGCTTTTTCCTCAATTTTCTGGTCAAAGCTAAAGCTACTTTTTGTCTGAACGGTTTTTAAAGGGGCATCCAAGTCTCTAGCAACCTTTTCCGTCATTAATAAAAAGGCAGATTACCGTTTTCCTGTTTTGCTCTTGCTAGTTGATGGCTGTGAATGATATTGTTCAACTGGTGATATTCCAAATCAGATAACTTCAATTTGCTCTCTTCAATTGAAACACAGTGCTCAATTTAAAATATATCTTTATCTTCAGATGATTCTCCAGCCTCTTAGATAGGCACCATGTCAACATAAAATTTTTTAAACACCTTTTTTAAATGAAAATGGTTGCTGAATGCATTTTCAGTAATCAGAATGGAATGTGAACAAGACAACTAGTTCTGGTTGAACTCAGCAGGCTTTATACTATAAAATACAACTAACCTCTTCTATTTGCATGCAAACGGATTGCAGCATGATCTCTGGTACCTCTCAAATTTGTCTAAGAAATACTTCTTGTAGTGCAGACACAAATTTTCAATCTTGTCAATGGTGACAGATCTGGAACAAGTAAGATTAATTCGAGAAGATCCTTAAAATTAATCATTGGAATTCTGGAAGTGCAAGACATCTTAGTGAATTCTTCACTAAAAGCCTTTCCAACACAACAACATTCCATTTTATTGTTAAAATTTCTGAATGATCTCAAAAGAATGGCTAGAATAAATCAACAAAATCTGTGGATGTTGCGCATAACAGAGGCTGTATTACCACCAGAAAGGGGGCTTATAAAATTTCCTGAAACATGTCACATCAAAAGATCATTTTTGAAATTTCTTTCTCTTCATAATATAAAAGATAATGTAAGTGTAAAAGTTAGTCTATGATATCAATTTCCTCATCCTCTGCAACGTCTTCTTCCAGGATCAGGAAGCCTGGACATGCTTCTTGTATGTCAGTTTAATCAAAAGAAAGTCAATAAACAGCTTGGCCTTTTTGCCTTCAAGTAATGATAGCAAGGCTTTCAACATTTCTTGCCCAGCACAACAAGGTAATCGCGTCATCCTGACTACCATCAGTAGCAATGGAAATGCCACATGCAAAGAAAAAATCTTTCAATAACTTCTGGAGAAAGTTATTCCCAGTTTTCCAAGATCCATCTCAGGACTTCTCTTTGCAGTGGAGGTTTCAAATTTCCAAACTCAGTCTCCTGATTCATCCCTTCAGATGCCAACATTTATCATACTTAGATTTGTTAGAAGGTTTGTTACAGGACATGTCAGGTGCTTGGATGTACTTTGTGCATCCACCACATATCACTTTGGAGCTTCAGCAATGCAAGCTATGGGAATGATGGGTACAAAGTAGATGGCGTGTGAATGCTTAACGGGTTTGGAGATTTGTGCTGCTTGCCAAATGAAGTAAAATCTGGGGAAACTCAACTTTCAACAAGCAGTGATCTATTCTGTATGGGATACACTATGATGTGGCACAACAGGATAGCTGATGATGCCATTTCCAATGTCTCACAGTTTGTGGGTAGATTTTCACAAGAATGCGTTTACAATTCAGAGAATCAGAGGCCTAGCTTGAAGCGACTTCAAAGCGTCATTGACGAACTCACAGTGATTTTGGCGATGTGAATGAAGTTTGACAATCTATGGGTGTCACCTGGTAGTAAACTGAAGATAAAACCAATACTATTTTTAAAGCTTAGGGTATATGACTAGGCTTATTCCAGGGTCTTATTTTGAATCGTCTTTTTTCTCCAAACCGACAGCCTAATTCGAAATTACAGAGACTGATAACTGAGTTTTATCAGCTTTAGCGATTTTATTAAACATGCATTGATACGATCTCATAAACGGTTTTATATGTGGCTTTATATGTTTGAAAGTAACGCGCCATCAATCCAAAAGAAGAAGAGGAAACAAGTTGATATAAATATGTTTTATTCACCAAAAACATAAGACTTCAGATGCATAGAAAAATTACATAAAGCAGAAACTCAACGCACATGCTGGTAAAACTGATCATCCATCACACGCTTTTTTGATTAAAAAAATTAAACCTATTCTGAAAACTGAGAGCTGAATTTGCAATAAGAGCTTTAACGCATTTCGAAACCATTTCTACAACTAAAAAACGTGCTAGGCTTTAGAACACAAAAACATCAAAGAATCTGTTTCAAATCTGCTTAATACTTCAAAAGGGGAGACACATTTTCTATCTTAGGGAACAGTGTCGTAAGTTATCATGTCTACTTTTTCGTCCATACATGAGAGAGCAAGAAACACAATAAACAATCTCCCCAGATGGCATAACACACCACTATATGACAGCACTTTTATAGACATCGTCTAGGACAAAGACAATTTTCTTTGATACAATTTAATTTAAAATCTATGTCCGTATGCATACTGATTAGGCAAAAAGGTTATTTGCCAATTACACTTTTTTAAAAGAACATGTTCATAAGAACATGAGCCCCAGAATTAAATTAAAAACAGAATAAAAGTTTTTAAAAAAGTTTGTTTGCATATGCTTTTTTTGCATTGCCTGTCAAAATCCATCGGAAAATCTAGTGATTATCTTATCAAATTTATGGCTGACAGAATTGACTTGTTTTCACTTCATGTTGATGGCAAATGGGGCCTGAACACTTCCCTTGGGGACAATAGCTAGTGATTTCACTGCTTAAAACCTAACAATTAAAGAAAAAATTAGAAACAATGCAGCCTAAAAGTTTTGACAAATTAAGAACAGCCAGCCTGAATTCAATGTGTTGGTACTTATAAAAAAGGTATAGGCCTAAATTCTACCTATGCCAACTTGATTGCCCAGTCCTTTAACAGGCTATGCTTCGATACAATGGCAGTACATTTTCCCAAAGCTTCATACTTTTTGAACTGGAATCATATTCATAATTGCCACTGTAAGTTACTTCCACTGTCTTTTGTGTTTTCTTGCCAGATGTGCACTCCCAGAACTTGCCTCCCCACATGTCTTTCTTGCTATTTCCTGAAAAGGTCGGCCAATATATATATGCACGACTTTCTTTATATTTTTTCCAAAGACGATCTGCTTCATCTAGAGGCGAAGAGGTTTTGAAAATTATAAATATATCTCGGGTATAAAGCATGGAATTCTTTCAGTGCATTTTAAAAGACATATGCAGAGACAAACATGACCAACTGAATGGTCTCACATTCAACATCGCTGATCAGAAAGCACTGACTGATCTGCAAAAGAAATTATCAACTATATTCAATGAAACAAAGGAAATTATGGAAAAACAAGATCACTAGATGGCTGAAATGAGCAAAAATTTCTTGGCAAGCGATCTACAACATCACATCAACCAAAAAAAGCAAGCTAAAAGAACGAAACAGCAGCAACATGTTCAACTTGCTATTGAAAAGAATCGAAGGAAAGAAACAAGAGTAGGTGCAAAGGCTGACCATGAACTAGTCCATATTTTGGCTGTGTTTTTCTTTGTGAAAGAAATGTTTGTTAAATTTTACCTATTCTCTTTTTATATATAGTCTGGTATATTAAGAGAAAGACGAGACTAAGAATAAGGTTAGATCAAATTTTTTGATTTTAGTATGGAAAGGCTATACCTGTCTGGGAAACAAGAATAGCATAAACTAGAAAAGCACAAACTTGTAAAATTTTATTAAGGCAAGCTCGGAGATACTCACTTTCTGCTAGGGTGCCTAAAACTGTTAATTTCCCCCGACTGATATTAAAGAATGATTTAAAAGTCTTGGTTGCACGTCTTTTGTACTGCAATGGGCCTAATTTTGAAGCCCATTTTGTAGCATCTTGCAAATAATTCAATTGATAAAACATGTTACTAGTCTTCACTTCCATTTTTTCAGCCCATTGCGATATTGTTTAGGGAACAAATAATGCTGTAAATTGCTCAAAACAATATTTCATCTCCTTGTTGAAAGAAAATACCAAGATTTATGCGATAAACAGTTAGAAACAGCAACCCACAAGTGTCTTAATGACATCGAAAGAGTTTTCGTTAAAAAACGTCCATAAAAGTGCCTTATTCTGCAAAATTCAAGGCCAGTAATGATCATTTGTGATCTCAGACACCTCAATGTGATCTTCTGAATGTTTTTTCAAATCATCATATGGCATATAATAACCTGCCTCAAAAAGTTTTGATTAAATTTAGCACCCTCTACAAAGGTTTCGAAGCTTCAAGACTGGCCAATAAAAAATTTACATCTTTGATATTCTAAAAATACATTTTTCCAAAATTTAAACTTTAAATGTTGCCAGTGTTTTGAAGTTATAAGTGACTGGTTTTGAACTTTAAAATAATGTCAAATGGCTTCACAAAAGTGGTTTGAATTTTGAAGGTCATATTGTTCACAAATCTCTTGCCATTATTTGTTCATCAAAGTGGTGCAATACTTTTCAAACGTAAGTGTACATGAATATTTTATGCAACTGTTTTCTGCTAGGCACACCCAAGCAAAAGAGACCAAATGAAGCTTTTCAAAGACCAGATGGCAAAGATAAAAGACACAAGGTAAGTAATTAATTATCAAATTGTCAAATAAGAAAGGAATCAATCATCAAATGAGCAATCGTTTAAAATCAATTGTTTATAGTAGCTGCAGTAGGGCCAATGATCTAATAAAGTAGGTTCAAAAACTGGTAGTATTTTGAAAATATTTACTCACTTCAATTTCCTTCTGATATTAACTAGCAACAAATAACATCGATGTAATGAATATCATTACATCAATTGCAGCAACTAAGGATTGAAGAGCAAGTCACTTCTGACTGTGAAATTGAGGTTTGCTCAGGTTCAGAAACAGAAGAGAAAGAAGCAGCGCATAAAGAAAAGATTAAAAAAGGAAACAATCTTGATACCTGATGATTGGTTGAATAATGTCAATGAATCTGATACCTGGCTGCAAATAGGTAATTATCAACTGAAGCGCGATGAGCAAAAAATTCCTCCTGCTTCTGATATGTGGCTAAATGATCTTATCATAAATGCAGCTCAACATTTGTTGAAAGTCCAATCCCACATGTTGCAGGGTTACAGGATACGATTTTACAACAGACATTATCATTTGAAGTTGAAAATGGCGAGTTTGTACAGGCATTGAATAAAGGAAACAACCACTGGATTACAATTTCAACTATTGGTATGAGTGAAACATCATCTATCCATGTTAATCATCTGTCTTGTAATCAATCTCCAAACTATAATATGTTTCTGTCGTCGTCATACATGAGACGTTGACTAGGCCTAAATTTTACAACCCCACTCCTTTTGATAAGACACCCTACTATTTCACATTGAATAGTACCTCTTTTCAAAAGAAAAAGGAAAATATGGCCATGCTTAAGTTTCAACACCATAAACAGAACAGCAGCACAGCAATGCTCTTTCGCTCTAGTCTTCTGGTGGTAGCCATTGATAAGTTTTGTTGACAGTCCCAATATTCGTTTTCCTCCAAGTGTTCGTCGTAGCTACTGATTAGTGGTCACAGTGTCCGATAATAACAAAATCTATATCTGCAAAGTTCCTACTTTTGATGGGTGGGATTTGGTCTCTACCTTTTAAGCATGACTTCGATGCAGTTTGGAAAGTGGGGGGGGGGAAGGAAATTTAACATCCCTAACATAAGATTTTTTTGAAACTTATCAATTATTACCAAAAGTATAAATTTTTGTGGTAATTCAATAAAATTCCAAAGACAACCTCAAGTGTGATAAATCAACAAATCGAGGGGGGCTGATTCGAGGATGGGGCTTGAACGATGGGGGGGGGCCTAATTGACAATCTGTAGTTCTCAGGTGTGGGCTTATGCGAGGGGGGGAGGGCAATTCCAGGTTTTACAATTCCTAAGATTTTGTTGCATGTATTTATCATGGAAAATGGTAGGTGGCATTTTGAACAAAGGTATAAAAAAAGATTACCTTTTAATCAAGTCAATGCATCCACATGGTCCTGCAAGATCATTTTTCACATACTCTGCACTTTAGAGGTGCCTGTTAAGACAATCGGGCAGCAATACAAACTGAATGAAAAAGATACAAAGAAGTTCAGCAGTGAATTTGCGAAATATACAATAAATCTGCAAAACAAGCACTGTAATGCAAATTTTATCATTTGTGAACTACTTTCTAGCTATTAACTTTGTCATTAATTGGTATATTTGAAAACCATCACAAGAAAATTGATCAACGAAAAAATTTTAAGTCATTTTTAAACAGCAAATTTCAGATACAAAACAAGTGAGTATCATGCTGAAAATTGGTGCAAATCTGAGACTATCTTTCCTTTATAGAAGGGAGAAAAGATGTGGGTGGTACTACTTTGGCCATTTAAGGGGACCTGGGGTTATTGGCCCCATCTAACATTAAGTGAAAAGTAACACAAAGGAATATGCTGTGTTATCATGCTTGCGTTAATTAGTAGGTTCTGTCTGGTGCCTTTTTTGAACTCAGCATTCCTGAAAACCTACCTAAGAATTTTGAGATTTGTCGCACAACATCAACCTTAGATGCAACATTATGGAAACGATGGGTACAGAATATGAAACAGCAGAACTTCAGGCCCACTCATGCTTAGAGACTGTGCGAAAAACACTTGTCCGTCAACTGTTTCGTAGAAAATCCAGAGCTGATGAAAACAGCTGGCGTCTTTCTCAAACTATCATCAAACTCCTAGGCAGTTACTACTATTTTTTATGGGTTGCCACATAAAAAGGCGGTTGCCACAAAAAGAAATAACAAAGGCATTTGTAGCGAAATTGGAAATTCCGGCTAAGCAAAACAAACAGATTCAATGTTACTTTTCCGACAAGGATCACGATTCAAATGGGTGTAAGGAAGTTTACTGCAAAGTTTTGTTTACTGCAAAGTGATGTTTCAACTGTCTTAGAGTGGGACATTTCTCAAAAGATTGCCAGATTAAAAATAAATGCTTCAGTTGCAACTGCAACCACAATTCGGCATTTTGCGCCAAAGACGAACAGTAGCCAAGTCAAAATTCATCTATCACAGCATTCACAGACTGAAGATTTGCTTCAAACGGCGACAATGTTTGCGTATGGAGAGAAGGAAGCAACATGGTTAAGGTTACATACTGTTATATGATGGCAGTCAGAAATCGTTTATTTCAGAAGAACTGAAAAGAAAATTGAAGTTGGAAGCTTGGAAGACGGAAACTATAAATCTCAATATGTTTGGATCTGAGAAGTATATATAAAAATCTAGTGATAAGGTTACCCTTAACTAAGAAGTCCAGGATGAGGTACTATACATTACAGTGTTAAATACACCCGCAGTCTGTTCTCCCATAACATCTAAGGTTGATATACCTAGTTACCCCCATTTGCGAGGTCTAGCACTGGCTGATTATGTAAATGTAGGCAACAAGCGCATAGATATATTAATTGGCACAGATCACTATAACAATATCGTCATTGGTGATATAGTTAGGGGCAGCACAGGACCAATAGCAATTAGCAGTAGACTTGGTTGGCTGCTTTGAGGCCCTGTAACATTGATGTTGTTAATGCTAATTTGGTTTCAGACATTTTACCTTGCAGAGAGGAGGTTATCGATCAATCACGTGAGATTGTGGAGTTGTTTTACACCATTGTTCTATTTCAAATGCATCCAGTGGCCTCCATTGCAGATATTGAAAAGCCTTTCTGCAAGTGCAAATGAAGCCTAACGATCCTTTATCAACCAAAAAGAGATTTTACAGATAAAATATCGACATACTATGGGGTGTCAGAGGCCCACATTGCTCGTCTGATACCATCTCCTCATGGATGCACCAACTATAATCGGATGTATGTGTAATATCGCTTCAAGGCTACAGAATTCAACTTGAGTCAATGCTTCACTTTAGAATTAAAATCTCCAACAATTTGCTCATTAGTGAATTTAAAAAAAATTTAGTTCATGTTTAATTACTTCTTCAGATTGATGACTATAAGGCATCCACCAGGCTTGAAGACATTAGCCAGATTGTGCAACAAATTGTCAAATCATTGGATCACATCTTATTCACAATCAAAGACTTAAAAAAGGTTTGATTAAATCGAATCTTGAGATCAGCAGAAAAATTAAGTGCCGGAAATCATTTGAAAACAGAGTCAAAGCCTAAGATTTCTGTGGTATGATGATATAACTACGGAAAATCCGTCTATTGTGCAATCTAGATATTGTAGGTTAGTGTTTGGTCTGACTTGCAGTCCAGCTATTCTAGCTGAAACCATTCAACATCACGTGTCACACTTCAACTCAACGCACACAACAATCACACGGACTATGTTAGTTTCAGAAAATAGACCAATGGTATGCATCAAAAAGTTGTTGATCTAAACTGTTTCACCGTAAATAAGAGTAAGTTACTTTGATGGATATTACGATTCACTTCAAATATGAGATCTGCATTTGCTAAGTTAAACCAAGAATCAATGTCAGAAATAAGTGAAGCTGAAAATCTGCTAATAAGGTCGATTTAAACCGATAGTTTTTTGTTGCTTAGTGATTCAGTCAAAAAAGGGATGAAACTTCAACTTTATGTCAATCAATTCAGTTTATCTTTGGATACAAATGAGATACTTTAATGCAGGACACATATCAGAAGGTCTACAGTATCAGATTCAAGTAAAAGACCAATACTTCTGCCGTCAAGAAATAGGTTTTCAGAGTTGGTCAACAATGATTGTCATAAAGAGGTTTCCCATAATGGGACAATAGACACCTTCAATCTTATGAGACAAGAATATTGGTTACTTTTGGAGAGAGGTATTCAATCCAGAACTACCCAGTTGTCACGTAGATAAGGCACATCCATTCTCCAAAAGGTATTGACTTCACAGGTCCTTTTCTAGTCAAAGGAAGGGATAAAGGTGATATGCTTAAGAGCTACATTTGTCTGTTCATGTGTGCTGATACTAGAGTGGTTCACTTAGAACTGGTCGTTCGTTAAATGTCAAAACCTTAATACAACCCTTCAGATGGTTTTGTGCTTATCGAGGTGTGCCTTCTTTGCTAATTACGGATAATGCAAAAACATTCAAATCGGCCTCAAAAGAAGTCAAGAAATTATAGTGATTTCCAAGGCTATAAGAGTATTTTCCACAAAGTGGAAATGGAGATTTATTCCAGAATTGTCTCCCTTTTATTGAGGTTTCTGGGTAAGATTAGTGTATTCTACTAAGAGGTGTTGAAATAAAGTCATAGGTCAAGCATTTCTTTCTTATGAAGAATTAACAACCATTTTAACCGAGGTCGAACATGTGATTAATGTAGGCCCTTTTATGTACGTAGTTGATGATAGCGACAGAATATCATACCCTCTCACACCATCACAATTAATCAATGGTAGAAACTTGTGTAGTGTTCAAAATAATGCGTATTTTGGAGTTGTTAACGCCAATGAAGGACTATCTAAAAGAGCTAAGTACAACCAAAGACTTCTGTCTCAATTCACTAATCGTTGGAAGAAGGCATATTAGTTAAGTTTGTTAGATAAGTATAAACCTCGTAACAATTCATTGTTTAATCCTAACATAAAAATGAATGATGTATGTATCATTCAAAATGAGCAGGTAAAGAGAGCCTTCTGGAAGCTGTGCATGGTAGAAGAACTCTTAGTTGGAGCTGATGGCTCAACAAGATCAGCTAAGGTTTCAGTAATGATAAATGACGGGAATAAGAAGGTATTGGTAAGATCTTGAAAACATTTGATTCCTTTGGAAATTGAAACTTCTCACTTGGCGCCTGACCAGCAGGTAACCAAGTCAACCCAGCCTGCTAATAACTTTGAACTTCTTATTCAGTGAGCAATATTTCTGATATAGTTAGGTTCTTTTGCAAGTGTCCATGGTCATTCCATCCTGCTTTAAATGCTTGCAAGAATTTGGCTTTCCTTATGAGGTTTCATTATAGCGTTTTTGAATGAAAGCTTTAACAACTTTTCCACTGGTGACACAGGTCAAACAAAAAAAACATTAGTTACATCCACAACCATTTCGCATAACAAGCTGTTGGGTTAAGTATAACAAGTTGTTTTGTCACAAATTGATCGCAGTCCTCACTTCTTTTAGTTTACGATTCGTAACCACAAGAACTTCATTCATGAAATCATTCTTTAATGCATAATTGTGAATGTTAGGTCTTGCAGAAAGTCAATATTTTTTGAGACAACAAACAGTGGCGTGCGGTCTTTGGCTTTTTGCCAAGAAGATGCAAGTATTTGCACTTCGAAAATCTGATTGACCGTCATCTTTTACCAGAGTTCTGATTTAAAAAAGAATTGGTTTCATTCCAAGTTGGATGCAGTTTGCTCTCTGTTTTTTGTTTTGCATACAGGTTTGCTACTTTAGCAAGTTTTTCAAAAATAACTACCAGAAAAAAATTTGGAAAAGTCAATCTTTGTCTTTCAATCTCCCAAAGAACTGTGGGGCCTATACGTTTAGTGTTCATCGGAACATCGATCAACGATTGACTAAAATGTCCATTAAACGACAAACGTGCTATCTTCAACCAGTGCGATCTTATTTTACGTGCAGGGGACACGGAGCCAGAGAGATGCAAACTGTTTGGGCAGTGTGTAACGTGATTTCTACTGACTGATTATAATTTACAAAAGTGCGTATTGATATAGAAAACTGGCAAACTTAATTAAGAGTTATAGAAAGGAAAGGATATGCTCGATGGTTAACAATGGTGTGATGGGTTGTATAAAATGGCCTAAATTGAATCACTACATACGTTCCTTCCCTCAAAAGCTTGATCACTCGACACGAAGGTCGCAATTCAAATTTGACTCCAATGCACTTTCATCATCTTCTGATTCTAGAGAGCTACTCTCTGAAACATCAGAAATATCAGCATCAGATTGTAATTCAAGTACTTCATTGGTAAATTGGGTAACATGCTCCTCTTTATGGCAACTCCAAACGCAACGGGAAGTAGGCCTACCATTGTTGACAAACGACCAAAGGATTTCAGGGTCTATGCGTTGTAATGGTCTTTGTAATGGTCATATGATGATCACATTATAGACATTAACTGCTGCGTAGTAGCCTTACGTAATCATCTTATATCGTACGATTGTAGCATGGTAGCTAACTGTTGTTGTTGTTAACTTATTCTTGTTATGTTCTGTTCTACTGAAGCGGCCTTACTCTCTTACTCTGTAATAGCATCCCTTCACTTTAAGCCATTAATCACTGCTCTAGATGCTGTGGGTGAAGCTAATTTGTCATTTGAAAAAGTGAAAGGGATGCTATTAAATGATGCTGATCATTAAATCGACAGCTTCAACGCCAAGAAGTCTGGACATGTATATTTTGCAAGACGTTCAATTGCACACAGTTGAAACGGGAAACAAGGACATCACTCTGGTGGACCTGTGAGTCATTAGATGCATTCTGCTAAAACTTTCCATGGAAGATGTCATTACTGTCATGAACAAGGGCATTTTGCAAGAGACTGCCCAAAGCGTAAAAATCAAAGAATGTTCAGCGAGGTACAGTAAAAGGTAAGGCATTTATGATTATAATCAATTTATTTATGAAGAAGCGTTACTTTCCTCTGGTCATGTGAACAGTTCTGGTTGGATTATTGATTTTGGAGCAACACAGCACATGACATTTAATAGAGATTCCCTGCCTGATTATGTTGAATTCAAGCAACCATGTATTGTTAACTTTGGTGACAATGGGACAATTCTAGCATATGGAAAAGGTACTTATAGTATTGTTGCTGATCTGAAGGACAGTATACAACATACTGCACTTCATGATGTCCTATACTAACCTGACATTGAGAAAATTTGTTGTCTGTTCATGCAATGACAAAACTTGGTGCTACTGTTAACTTTTTTGGCAACCAATTCAAAATTGGTTGCCAAATTCCGAGAATGAATTGGTTGCAGAATCACAAGAAATTCAAAATTGTTGGCTATTGGTGAAATACAACAAAAACTGTATATTTTGAAATGTTGTCAAGATATACATGTCAATATTGCAAGAGAAAACACTGATTTGCAACTGTGGCATTGTCGTTTTGGTCATTTGGGTACTGATAATGTATCAAAGTTAGTCAAAGGTAAAATGGTGGAAGGAATGGATTATGATGTTCAAGTTGAAAGAAACCCTGTTGTATGCCAACCTTGTATTATGGGGAAGCAGCATCGTACCCCATAACATATGCATATTTTTGCATATAAACAAAGTTTAAATATTTCTGCATTGTTTCGTTTTTGTTAAGGAACAATAGCTTATTCACAACGTCAAATGAGGCCCGTGAGGAAAAGTGCAAAAAAGTGCAAATCGTTCTTGCAAGTCTTTAGCATCAGAACTTAAACAGTTGCCTAAAATAGCCAAATTTATGGCAAAAAATAAAATCAGTTATTATAAATATCAAATGTCTGCCATGAAAAATCAGAATGGGGGCTTTGCAGTTTTTCCAACAAGCCAGCAACTTAATACAGCAAATTATTCTTTGTGCCAATTTGCAAACTCCCCTGCCCCCTTTGGATCTGATTCATGTTCCTTGCAATATTCACAATCTTCTTCTGGATCAGCTTGGAGCATACAACAATGATAAAAAAAACATTTAAATCAGTATTCATAATTTGCTTAAATATTTGTGGACAGAATGTCTTGCTGTTAACACTCATGAAACATTGATTGAAAAAGTGAATATTGGAACTCGATTTTCAATACTGTGCGACAAGGCAACAGTCATAATAATGAAGAAAATCTTCTGTGTCAATGTTCGCCTTTTGGATGAAATGGATCCAGCAACATACCTTTATCGCTTGATACCTGTTGAACAAGGCGATTCAGATGGTCTCTTCAACTCGCTGGAAGCAGCCCTTAAGAAAGATGGCATTGGCTGGGAAAAAGTGGTAGGCTATGCATCTGACGGCCAGAACCTGATGCAAGGACAAAGCAACTCTGTGCTTACACGAATTAAAAGTGTGGCTTGTGATATATATGTTTTGAAATGCTTTTGCCATTCATTTCATCTCGTTGCAAGTCACGCATGTCTTTCACAAACAGCAGAACAACTGGTTCATGATGTATATAATTATTTCAAAAACTCGCCAAATAAACAGAAAAGTATTGAGCAGTTTCAGCATTTTGATAAATGTCAGCCCCACAAGATTTTGAAGCCATGCCAAACACGTTGGCTTTCATTGTCACAATGTGTAACGCGTATCTTTCCACAATGGCCTGCATTACTTTAATATTTCACATCAGAGATCATGGATGCAAAGTCCAGCAGAAAGAATACTTCAGGCATTGCAGTCCCCATACATCAAAGCAACTATTGAATTTATGGAGTTTGTGTTTGGTGATCTTACTGGTTTAAACGCGATGTTCCAGTCAGAATCCCTCAAGCTCCACAGTTTACTTCCTGAGGTAGAGAGAGTGCTGAGAGTGTTCTGCCACAGTTTCCTGAAGACAACGGTAAAAGACTTAATGGCAGTTGATGTTGACAAGGAAATGGATTGGCAGCCACTCAGTGAGGTTTATTCTGGAATAATGGCAAATGAAACCTTGAAGGAAATGAGGCCACACGAGAAGGAAAGTGGAAATTTATAATGGAAAAAAGTCCCTGCGAAGGTGGAGTATGGGAAAGGTTAATTAGAAGTATCAAAAGGTGTATCCTAAAAATCATTGGTCGAGCCTTATTAGACTTTCATGAAATGCGTACAATATTAGTAGAGGTTGAGGGTGTTATCAATTCACGCCCCTTAACTTACGCACACAACGATACTGAGGGAATCTTGTATCCATTGATCCCCTCACATCCTATAAACGGAAGAAATTTGTCGCATTTGCCTCATCATCATCATTACATCTAGTACAGATACTCAGTACAGATACCTAGAAATTGTTAGTGGTTACGAAATGTCTAAACATGCAAGATATAACAGACTTTGTTTAGATCAGTTTACACAGAAATGGAGACACGAGTAATAATTAGGTTTAATGGAAGCATACAGACCCACCAA
Organism: Rhopilema esculentum; assembly: GCF_057945365.1. Taxonomy (NCBI): domain Eukaryota; kingdom Metazoa; phylum Cnidaria; class Scyphozoa; order Rhizostomeae; family Rhizostomatidae; genus Rhopilema; species Rhopilema esculentum. The sequence goes on along the minus strand of NC_142834.1, from coordinate 1,034,654 downwards.
AAATCAATCAAAGCCAAATGTTGCAGTGGGAGATGTAGGATGAAGGATGAGAACAAGAAAAGAAGTTTTTTGGAAAATCTGCCACCTCAAAGAGCTTATAGTAGGTAAATATGAGATGGTAAGATCAGCTGTTATCCGACTAGGATCAGACGATGGCAAAATAGGTATGAAGACTTTACGTCGCCTTTTAAAATTACTAATTCTTTTGACAGATTCTTTTCATAAACCTCTTACTCAGTTGCCATTGCGACAAGCAGCGCAATCGACTTTGCAGCAGCGTACAGCACTTCATTAGCGTACAAAATTGGATTAGACATTCAATTAGACATTCGGACTAAAATTGCTTGGTATAAGAAATCTGTGCTAGAGGGTTAAAAACAAATTCAATAACATTGAAGTATACCTTCCTAAATGTATGATCGTATGCTTTGTTTTTGTTGTTACATCTTGTAGAAGCTAAAAAGAGCATAAAGGTGCAAGTGCAAGAGAAGTGCGAATGGATCTTGATAGAAAAAGCCAGAATCACTCAAAAGGATTTGGATTGATAGATTTGTCAATTCTTCAGGGAATTTTTGATATGTCATCTATGTGTGGTCGGTGTAAAGAGGGAAAATTATCAACCAAAGAAAACTTTGACCAAAAGATGGGGCTTGCTTCCCTGCTTACAGTTGAATGAAATACTTGCTCTAACACTACACAAACATACACCTCAAAAACCTGTGCTAATTCAATGGGCCTTTATTGTCAATCATAGTGCTGTACTTGCAATGGTGGAAATTGGGGGTTGAAGAGCTGCATTGCAAACTCTGTGTGCATGTTTGAATATGCCCACACCAATGAGAGATCAAGCCTATAATACAACTTCGAAATCTGTCAAAGATGCACTTGAGGAAAAAGCCAGAGATTGTACCAGAAAAGCTGCTTCAGGAGAGAGGAAAGGTGCTGCAATTGCTGATTGTAAAGCGATGTTTGATGGCACTTGGTGTAAGCGTGGCTTCTCCACTTTACAAGGAGCAGTTACTTGTATTTTAGCTAAGACAGGGAAAGGTCTTGACTTCGAAACTTCAAACAAAGTTTGTTATGGCTGTGCCAAGTAGAAAAAGAAGCCAGATAGCCATGAAAAAGATAAGTGGCTGGCAGGTCACACATGCCAAATTAATAATACTGGGTCAGCCCCAGCAATGGAGCCAGAGGGGGTTAAAAGAATCTACCAAAGATCTGAATCCCAAAACCATCTCCAATACACTGGGCTCATAGGAGATGGTGCTTCTAAATTTTACCCCACCATTGCCAAGCTCAATCCTCATAATTGAAAAGACATAAAAAAATTTGAGTGTGTAGGACATATTCAAAAGTGGCTGGGTGGGGCACTTCTGAAGCTGAAAAACAAGTATGGAAGCAACAAACTGTCAGATGGGAAGACAATATGAGACTATGGTAGGCTAACAGCTCACATAATAGATAAGCTACAAACCTACTATGGCCTCTCTATTTGTAGACATAAAGAGGACTTGGAAGGTATGAAGAACGAAGCATTGGCAGGACTCTATCACACTGCCTCTACAGACGAGAAGCTCCAACACCAGTTTTGTCCTAAGTGCCAAGACACTTGGTGTGAATTCCACCAGGCTGCACAGAAGAGTGACACCTACAATCATGCAAAACCTTTGCCTGAGGCAGTCATTGAGGTAGTAAAGCCTATTTGTGAAAGATTCTCACATGAAGATTCTCACTGGGGGGGGGGGGGGGGGAGGGGGAGGGTCACAAAGAATAGCTGCTCTGAAAGAATAGCCTAAATCACCTTGGCTCTTCTGCGTAACCAAATTCAATTAATGAAAGCAGTTTGAAATCACCCGAAGACAAAATATCTGAAAATAGTATCTGAAAAAAGTGTCTAGAAAACGCCCTTCTGAATTGATTGACAATTCAAAACACAGTAAAATCGGTATTATTCTTGGAGAGGATGTGTCTGTCTATGCATGCAGGGTTTTAAAAGCCACATACGACAGAGACGATGCAACACAAATACACAGACTTGAACATCAAACAATTAAATAATTTCAACCTGAATAACACTGTGCTAGCTGATTGTTTGTCTGACAGCAATCAGCCTTCTGATGATAATCTTTCTGATGATAATTCTTATTCTAAGAACCTAACAAAAGCTTTATCACGCTCCAATTATGGTTTGAAGAACATAAAAGCTTCTTTTAAACACAAAAATGTAACCGTTCCTCTACCAAATAGTTGTAAGTGAGCTTTTATTGAAAAATCGATCAAACAAAGCATCAAAAATTGATCGAGGCTTTCAGCAGAGGCAAAGGACTTACTACGAGCTGTTATTTGTGTTTTGCAATTTGGATACCAACATGCTCAAAAGCCTGGCTCACGAATGCATTCGTCTAATTTTTAACAGGCAAAGCACAATGTTGTTGCTCGTAACATACAATATATCTAAATAATTTTAAGAAGCAAACACCTGAAGCTTAGTGGACAGGTATATCATAGTAAGACCTCAATGGCAGCCATGCGTATTACTAGTGAAAGGAGAGAGCATTTAAGTACTTTGTTTAAAACATCAAGGAAACTTCTGCCTTCTGAAAAGCATCACAAAGATTTAGAAAATGTGGATCTCGATACTTTTGCTGCAGGTAACATGACAGAGGCAGGTGAAAGCCACATTGCATATCAACAGCTAGCGGCTAAGGCTAGGAAAGCTGCTGATTCGATCCCAATTATAGCCAATGGTTTTGGGAAACTTCAGAAAGAACTAAAGCTTTCAGATGAGCAACAAGAAATAGAGCAGAAAGCAACCTTAAGAAACCATTTTGGTTATATACAAAGACCTACTATAACCAAAGAAGAAATAAATGTAGTATTGATTGACCAAACAATGGCTATGCTCTATCATGAATATGTAAGCAACCACCCACTTTATATTGACGCTACTGGATCGCTGGTACTTGATATTAAAGGATTTTAAAAAAATCTTTATTATGCGGCAGTAGTGCAATATCCCTACAATAACGGTCCTCCACTGCCAATTGCAGAATATGTAACAACCAACCAGGATCAGTTTTCGATAAGAGAATTCTTAAATGGTCTTTGTGAAATTGAAAGCCTTGAATATGGTCACAAGAACTCTAAGGAACCTTCTGTTATTCTTTTAGATTATAGCACTGCCATAATCAACGCATGCCTTGCAAAAATTTGTTACCAGGCAATGACAGAATACCTAGACTGTACATTTAGACTAATAGACGGCCAAGCTACTCCAAATGATGTAAATGAGACAATTTTAGACATTTTGTTCATTTCATATGATGCGCTGAAATAGAATATATGCATTGAAAAGCAGCGGTACTGGAGATGATGTTAAGAGCCGGGTTCACTTCCCTATGCGATTCTTTGGCCGGCTCATTAATTGTGCTTCTCTTGCGGACGCAACAGCCATTGTCAGGGATGGTTTTGTTGTTCTGAAATCTAAGTATACCAGTAAGGAAGTGAAAGAGGCGCTGCAGGGTTTAGAGCAGTGCATAAATACATTTGAGCAAATTATTGAAGGCAAAGATAACCTAGATAGCAAAGGAAAATTTGAAGAATATAAGGTCCATGGTGTAGACCAGGTAGATTTCGATAAAAATGAACAAATACCCAGCTATGGGCCAGATCCTACAAACCTTTTCTATAAGCGGGCCAAACATAAAAGAAAAATAATACAATAGTTGTAATAAAATTGCCAAATGTTTTTACGTATAAAGTTTATCCACGAAAGGTGATTAGCTCATGGATTGAAAAGGTCCTTTTGATTGGTTAATCTGTGTCGCATGCTCTTCAAAATGGTGGCACCTTGCATCTTGTTGTCAGCTTATTTCGTTTAGCGTTGCCAAAGAAAGGTCGATTTTGAAATAAAACTCTTTATTTTTGCAATAATTGGGGCCAAGACAAAGTTTAGGACAAAGAGAGGCTACGTTGGAGGTTGAAGAAAGAGAATTGTCAAAAAGTTAACCGAAGAAGGAGCTCGTACTGTAGTTGTGTCAGTATCGGGAGCAGACATGTCTTCCAGTGCTAAGAAATGGTGACTGCACTGTTGAGAAGCCAGAAAACTGCTACATAATCGTACAGAAGGTTGCAATAAATGAATTGGTACGCTCGCTACTGTGCCCTTTATGTAAAAACTCTGGACTGAATTTTGATGTTGAAAATGCTAATAGATGTGGATTTTCAGCAAATGGAGTTATGTTTTGCCCTACTTGTGAAATGTCTGTGAAAGCAAATTATCTTTATGAGCATGTTGGAGGAGAAAAGTCTCCCAACAGACCTTTTGATGTAAATATACGAGTAGCACTTGCTTTCAGAGGTATTGGATGTGGCTATTCTGCCATGAAGGAATGGGCTAACATGCCCTCTGCTCTTAGCGAAGATGCCCATCTGAATGCACAGAATAAGGTGTCAGAAGCTTGTTGCGAAGTTTTTCAAAACATTTCTGTGCAGACTAGAAAAGCAATTGAAGAGGCATACAGTGAAGTTGGTGTATATCCTGATCACCAAAGTGTTCTAAATATTGGTGTATCATTAGATGGGTCATGACAGAAGCATGGATTTACTTCACATAACGGGATAGGGTCAGTCATAGACCGGTTGACTGGATTACCCATAGATTTTGAAGTGCTCTCCAATTTCTGCTTCAAGTGTAAGGCCTCAGAAGGCCAGGAAATATCTGGCGATTGGAAAGAGAAGCACTCAAAAAAGTCTCAAAATCTTTGATGGAACAGCTGGTGCGATGGAGGTGGCTTGTGCAAAAAATCTGTGGTCAAGGTCAGTGCAAAAATATAAATTCAGATATACCACTATGCTTTGTGATGGTGACAGCAAGTCATTTTTTGCTGTTAGAGAACTAGCTCCATATGGCCCAGATGTCGAAATAGAACATCCGTAGAACAGGTTTTAAATGAAAACTATCGTAAAAAAGTCACCGAAAATCGCCATTATATGAAGACCATTGGAGAAGTCATTCTCATCACTGCCACTAAAACATTGCACAAAGAGGACAAAGAGAGGGTGACGATGTTATAAATCCAGGTAACGTCAGAAAGTTGCTTCGATTAATTGCTAAACCTGACCCTGTAATAGCCAACCGTGTGAAAATGGACCAAATAATGAAAAGTATACTTCCTTCTCAATACAAAATGAGGTCATAGAAACCTTGGCAACCATGGTGCTTGAGGAAATGGTGGAGATATTAAAAAATAACGTTTTTCAATACAAGCTAATAAATCAAAGGATGTCAGAAAAACATAACAATTGTCTTTGGTAATAAGATTTTTGGAAGAAGATGCAAAAAACATCCAGGAATGTTTTATAACCTTCATGACAAAAAAGGAATTAGATGCTCAATCGATGAGTAAAGATATTTTCAACAAATTTGAGCAGATGGGCTTTGACTAAAAAAGATGCCTGATAGGTATGGGATTTGATGGAGTGAGTGTTGTGAGGGGGAGGCTAGGTGGGGTCCAAAAACTCATAAAACATAAGGCACCAATGGCTTATTAATTGCACTGCTATGGACATAGACTAAATCTTGTACTCGTTCAAACAATTAAGGTTGTACCACAAGCTGATGATTTCTCTTCCCTACTTGAACGATTATACATTTTTGTTAGCAATTCCGTTGTCCATGAACGCTTTATTTCGCTGCAAAAGGAAATGCATCCTGGAGAGAAAATTCATGAACTCCAAAACTTTAGTGAGACCAGATGCTGGGCAAGAGCAAAGTCCTGCAGCAACGCTTTACTTCAGTTTGAATGTATCATGAGACTTCTGCGACAGGTTTCACATGAAAATAAAGGTGCACGAGCAACCACCACGAGGGGTTTACTTGGCCAGATGGATTTTGAGTTCTTGCTGCTTCTAAATTTCTTTGCAGACATCTTATCTGAGGTGAATAAAGTTTGTGAGCAGATACAAGATCCAAAATTAGATTTGGCGAAGACATGCCAACTTATTTCCACACTTCAACAAGAGTTAGAATGTCGAAGGAAATGCAACATTAACATTGAAAAGAAACCTCGTCAATGGTGACAATTGGAAAAAAATAGTGATGTCTACAGAAGATATCTTTTTCAGCAGATCAAAAACAATTTCAAAGTCTGTGTTAAAATTATCTTTTAATTTATCTTGGTAATAGCCAATCAGGCACCTGTATACTGGAGTAGGGATGCACAGCCTTTTAGGACACTGGGCCAGATCCTACAAACCTTTTCTATAAGCGGGCCAAAGATAAAAGAAAAGTAATACAATAGTTGTAATTAAATGATAAAAATAATAATGACAAACTTTCATTCAAACTCAACTGCATTAAAATTGTAAACCTCTCAATTACATAGAAAGTATGCAACAATAGATAAGACTGAAGAAAACCAGTCAACATTAAAAAGGATGTTATTTAAGTTTTGGAGAAAACATCCTCCTGAGGAAGTGCAGAATAATCCACCAATCAAGGCTTTGCATTAGCTTCTAGCTCAGACAATTCACTTGAATTTACGTAAACACCAGTTTATCCCATAGAGCTTCCCCCCCCCCTCCCCAGCACATTAGCAGCTGAGACATGATAACCATGATTTCTGCTCAAGATTCGTTCTTGCTGCATTTGCATAATTTACATCTATTTTCTCAAAGGATACAAACATCGACAAAGATATACGTAACAACGAGTCATGGCTAGTAGCTTTTTTATGTACGAAGAATGAGTACATGAAGGGGGGATTTTGCTCGGCTCGATGGGCATCCATATATATATATATATATATATATATATATATATATATATGTAGAATTGTTGCCAATTGTGTAACAATGGATCGGCATTTTGATGAGTTCAACAATGGACACATAGAAGCCGAATTCAAAGGCGGGAGACAATCGAAACAATGCAGGCATAGAATGGCAAAATCAAAGGATTTTCCCAATTTTCCCAAACGAACAATCGAGAATCGTGAGTTTCCCGATTAAGTGGGCAATTGAGGTTCGCTAATCGACACTTAGGTCTATAATCGGGCTATTAAATTGGGTTCGGCTGCTAGCCTGAGATCCCCTTTGTGGTCATCCTCTTAGATTCGACCAATCACCTTTAGTTTTGCTCGCGACGTTGGGCAGTTAAAATTGGTTCTGCACGTGCATGTTGAACGGTGGCCAGAATAGATCAGAACCTTCTCGTAATTGAGAATCGTGCTTTCATCCTGTCAAGCGTCAACGTAATTAGACGTATAATTTGCAATTTGCTATGTAGGATACAAAAGAAAGTGCGGGAATATGCGATTTCACGTTTCACGAGTTTCTGCAAGAATTAACTTTCATGCAAGGAACTCGGGACAATTAAAGAGTCTGAAGCAAGGGCGGGAAATTCGAATATATTGCAAGTGTTACAAATCTGTTGAGTTTTTCGCATGTTTTGCAAAGTTGGCGAAAGTTATTTGAAGGTTTCCAGGCTATGCAAAATTGTCGCAAAATGCTTGCAGGTACTTTTCAGTTTTCTCTAGGGTTGATGGGGGGTTGACCCAAAATTCGGTCGAAATTCTTCAGACCCCGTTGGATAAAGTAGTTTGGTGTAGGAAAAACAAAGAAACAATGGAAATTTGTTAAAAGTCTGAGGTCAGACCAACAGTTACGAGATTGATCAATTAATTAATCTTGGGATCGGTGACTACATTTCTTAATCAAATGGTTGAATTGCCAAGTTGAAGAAATCTTTGCACTCGCAACTAGGAAGTTTACGAAATTAAAAGTTTGGCTTCTCACAATTACGTACAAAAGATTCCTCTTCGTAATAAAGTAATTGCACTGCCATGAGATCATTATGCTGGAACCGTTTTGTCAGCGCGGGTCGTTAGGAATCGTTAGGCACGCATCGATTTCTCCTCTTGCAAAGGTTGATAGTGGAATCCAAAGACCTGGGTTTGTAAACTTACTGCGTCATAGCAGTCCCCGCCGTTTAACAAGAAACTGTAAATATGCGAAACGCATTTTGATAAAGCATGCGAATAAGATTAATTATTCGTGTTATGTTATCAAGCGAAAAATGTCCTTCGTCAAATCAAAAAACAAAATCCCAGTTAGGTTCCACTCACAGAGCGCAAATATATATGAGTTCTGTCAACTTGGTGCGTCATAGCTTGTGCCGCCGTTTTTTAGGTATTTTAAATCTGTGAATTGCATTCTCATAAAGCATAAAATGCTTTTATGTGTCTGGGAAACAGACTGGAAGCGCATCTAGAAAAGTTCGGACTTTTAATACATTTAGAATCTTCGTTGTCGTCATCGTTGTCCTGCTCGTTGTCGTCATCATCATAATCATCATCATAATCATCATCATAATCATCATCATCATCATCATCATCATCATCATCATCATCATCATCATAGTCATCATCAATCATCATCATCATCATCATCATCATCATCATCATCATCATCATCATCATCATCATCATCATCATTCATACAAAATTCTTCAGACCCGATGTGTGACTAAATTTCTTAATGAAAGAGTTGAATTGCTGTGTTCCACATTGCTGTGAACTAACTTTTGTACTCACAGGTAGGAATTTTACGAAATAAAAGCTTGGCTGCTGACAATTGCGAACGAAAGATTCCCCTTTCTAATCAAGTAATTGCTCTGCCGCAAGTTCATTATGTTGTAACCGTTTTGTCAGCCCGGGTAATTAATGATCGTTAGGGAGGCATCGAATTCTCCTTCTCCGTGAAGATCGACGAAATCAGCGCAATCTATAACTTGTCCTAGTGTAAATTAGTGAACTGGATAGGGAGGAATGGAATGGGTAGTCGGCAAATATGAATTTTATTCCGACGACACTGAATGAAGTTTATATTCCAATAACACTTTAGTTTGATTGAACTTACGCTAAAGCATTGCTTTGATCAGATACTTCTTACGTAGTATATATTCCATTGCATCAATAAACAAGGGTCACAAAGATCACAGAGGTCAGAATCTTGAGGTTGGGTTTATGTAGTGTTGGTCAGAGGGTCATTCACGTTCTTAACTATCACTTTTAATGCCAGAACTGTGGCGCAGTAGAGATTTTGATTCAGTTGAAAAGAAACATGTCCAGAGGCGAAGTGGTTAGTAATTTTGAACTGTTTTAGAACGAAATGTGGAATATTTACAATATTGGGACGGCCTTAACTCACAAGGTCAACCTCGTCGGGGTTCAGATCCTTTTTCGAAAGGTCTGGACCCTTACTGAGGCAAAATGTGAGGGGATGAGGAGAGACTCCTGCATCGCCACGGCCTTTACTCACAAGGCCCGCCTTAATGGGGTTGACAGCCCCAAGGAGGCAAAATGTGAGATTGCTAGCATTATCTATGCAAGTTATGAAAAGAATCAGAACTTATTTATTCAAAATTATCATTCTTATTCAAAGAAAAAAGAAATAGTTAAACAGTTTATTCAACAAATAAATGTATTTAAGAAGAATTGTCACATTTATATACTTCAATTTTTGAGTGCATTAGTTTACATATTATGTAATGAATCTTTCTCGATAAATTTAATATTGATTATACTCTCTGGTGATATTGAAACTAATCCTGGGCCTGAATCTGTCACAAATATCATTGAATTAAATAGTAAAGAAACCGCCCTCAGTAGATCAAATCTGAATTTCAAGCAAAGATTATCTAGCATTGGATTACAACATTTAGACGTAGGTGGTGGCGGAGATTGTTTCTTTAGAGCTGTTTCACATCAGTTATACGGTGATCCTTTATATCATGCTTATATTAGAAATAGAGGTGTACAATATTTGACTGAGCATCCTGAAAGATTCATTGAAGCTAACTTACATACTTCTTGGATTGGTTATCTAAATAGTATGGCAACTATAGGAACATGGTCTGATGGTTTGATAGTTCAAGCTGTATCTGATGCCTTTAATATTGTTATAAACATTGTTGAATCAAGTGAAAACTTTGCGCCATATACTATTGTTAGTCCAATAAACACCTTGAATAGAGCTACATCAATAACTATAGGGCATATTGATGAGGTTCACTACGTTTCAACAATTCCTTTGGTTATGCCATTGCAAGTGTCAGAAAATGCTCCTGTAATATTTAAGGATACTAACAACATCCTTAACGACAGTCTTGATTCAAAACGGAAAAGAAGAAATTCTTATATGAAAAATTATAGGGAGAAAATGAAGAGAGAGAAACTAGTTGCAAATGAAAATGTTTTTGGAGCAATAAGTAGTAATATTATAATAAAATCAACTGAAAAATCATCGTTGATTTATAATCATGACATGGAACAGGTGAAAGCAACCAAAGTTCAAAATGAAGAAAATAATCATGTTCAGTTAAAAGAAATATCAAGAAAGAAGAAAAGAGAAAAATCAAATGAGTCTGAGCATCATAAGGAAATTTCAAAGAGATGTATAGCTCATTACAAAGCAAGGCACCTTAACCATTACAAGGCAATTTCAAAGAAGATTATAAATAAGTATAAATCAAAAGATCCTACTCATTACAAGGCAATTTCAAAGAAAAGTATAAACAAGTACAAAGCAAAAGATCCTAATCATTACAAGGCAATTTCAAAGAAAAGTATAAACAAGTACAAAGCAAAAGATCTTAATCATTACAAGGCAATTTCAAAGAAGATTATAAATAAGTATAAATCAAAAGATCATAATCATTACAAGGCAATTTCAAAGAAAAGTATAAATAAGTATAAATCAAAAGATCCTGAACATTACAAAGCAATATTGATAAAAAGCAAAAACCGCTACAAGATACAACACCCATTACCTTTTATAATTACATCAAGAAAAGCAAAGAAGATATATTGCCAAAAACTCAGAAAACCTGCCAAAGAAACAAAACAAACCAATGAAGACAATTTACTGTCAAATAGAAAAAGACGAAATATATCGCAAATCATTGATGAATTTCAAATGATGCTGAAAGAAGGACCAGAATATGGTTGCATATGTTGTGATCAACTGTGGTATAGATCCTCAATACTCGCTTATAATCCAAATACATATCAATTTACAAATAATCCCAATTTACTAGCCATAGCAGGAATTGTAAGTGACAATAGAACAGAATGGATCTGCAGAACATGTCATAATAATTTACGACAGAATAAGATTCCAACTTGCTCTAAAGCTAATGGAATGTCATTTCCTGAGAAACCAAATTTTTTAAATTTAAATTCATTAGAAGAAAGACTTATAGCACCACGTATACCCTTCATGCAAATACGAGAGTTACCAAGAGGACGCCAGTTAAGTATACATGGAAATGTAGTAAATGTTCCTACTGATGTTAATACTATGGTAAGCTTGATTCCAAGGCCAATAAATGAAACACAGACTGTTGCTATAAAGTTTAAACGACGGAAGTCATACAAAGGATACTACATGTATCAAACAGTAAGACCATATAATGTGATGTACGCAGCACATTTTCTTACTGAAACAAGTGAATTGTATAAAGAAGAAGGTGTACAAATTTCAGATAAGTGGTTGGATCATATATCTGAATTGAATCCACAAAGGTATGAGTTATATAATGATGAAAATGATGGCCATGTAGTAATAGAAAATGAAAGAGATACCCAGTCAATCGATAATGAAAATGAATCAAATATGAATGAAAATGGTTCTAATGATTTTAATGATAGTGATGAAGAGTGGAATGAGATAGAAGAACAACCATCAGGTACAACTGATACATTATTAGAACACTCTGATGCTGAAAGCTTTGCAGACAAGTTATTAACAATAGCACCAGGTGAAGGTAATGCACCTTTGGGAATTTTTACTGATAAAAATTCAGAATATCTATCCTTTCCAACAATTTATTGTGGCAAAAAGCGATGCAGTGATGAAAAATGATTAGTACCAGTACATTATAGTGATATTTGTAAATGGGAGCTTAGATCTAAAGACCGAAGAGTTGCACAATCAGTACCAAATATATTTTACGAATTGAAAAAACTTCAGATCAAAAACATACAAGATACGGCAACAATATCTTTGAGGAAATGTAAGAAAAAAGGCAAAATATATACTGCAAAAGATTTCAAATCTGAAGAATCTGTAAAAAGCATTGTAAACTTAGATGAGGGATTCAGAGTATTTAGAAATCTAAGAGGTTCTCCAGCCTACTTTGAAAAATGCAAAAAAGATTTGTTTGCTATGATAAGACAGCTAGGATTTCCTACATGGTTTTGCTCATTTTCTGCTGCTGATACAAAATGGCATCATTTGTTAGCACTTCTAGGACGACTTTTAGAAAAAACTGATTATAGTAAAGAGCAATTAGATAATATGACTTGGCAGAAAAAATTAGAACTGATTCAAAAAGATCCAGTCACTTGTGCAAGACATTTTGACCACATGGTGCATATATTTATCAATAAATTCTTAAAAAGTGAAGCACATCCAATTGGGGAAATCATTGATTTTTTTTACCGAATTGAATTTCAACAAAGAGGTTCACCTCATATACATACATTGTTTTGGATAAAGAATTCACCTAGATATGGACATGATCTTGATCACCATGTAGAAAAGTTCATTGACAAATATGTAAGTTGTGATAGGAAAAAAGGAGATGAACTTGAAGAACTTGTCAATTATCAGATTCATAATCATTCAAAGACATGTAAACTGAAGAATCAAAAAAGTTGCAGATTTAATTTTCCACTTCCTCCAATGCCAGTTACAAAAATACTAAAGCCTCTTGACAATGATGAAATACCTGACAGCAAATTGAAGACTGCAAAAGAAAATTACAAGAAAATAAAGAACTATCTTCAGTTAATGAAATATGGACAAGACATCACATTTGATGAGATTTTAGAAAATTTATCCATTTCTTTTGATGAATACATTCTTGCTTTAAGATCAGACCTCAAAAGGGTAACTGTATTACTGCAGAGAGATGCTACATCTATACGTGTAAATAACTACAGCACTCATTTATTAAAAGCATGGCAAGCAAACATGGATATTCAGTATATCATTGACCCATATAGTTGTGCAATGTATGTGTTATCATATATGATGAAAGGTCAAAGAGGTATGAGTCATCTTCTTGAAAAAGCTTGTAAAGAAGCGAAGTCTGGTAACAAAGATATCAAAGATCAGATTAGACATATTGGGAACAAATTTTTAAATGCTGTTGAGATAAGTGCCCAAGAAGCAGTCTATTTAGTTTTACAAATGCCTTTACGAAGAGCTTCCAGAGAATTTCAGTTTATAAACACTGCAAACATTGAAGACAGAACATTTCTTGTAAAAAATAGAAACCAAATTATGGAATTACCTGATGATTCATTTGACATTGAATGTGATAATCTCATTAAAAGATATCAAAGAAGGCCAAAATCTTTAGAAAACATATGTCTAGCTGAATTTGCAGCATGGTACAACAATGTGAAAGTTACAAAATTCAATAACAAAGGTTATGATGATGATATCTCTGATAGTGACAGTGAAGAAAAAGAGCCTGGTTTGAAACCTAAAATGAAATTAGTGAGAAGAAAGAAAGCTAGAGTTATTCGCAGTGTCCAATACAATGAGAAAACTGACCCAGAAAATTATTATCGAGAACAGCTCATGTTGTATACCGCCTGGAGATCAGAAAATAAACTTTGTGATGTTTATAATTCATATGAGGACAAATACAATACAGTTAAAGATAACATTGCCACCATTAAAAAGGAATATGAACAAAACACTTCCATTATTGATGAAGTTGCTGATTCAACTACTGATGGAAATTCACATAATATTGCCCCTGGAACTCAACATCTTAACGAAATTGATGAAAGTATTCATGCTAGTCTAAGTGAATTACATGGATGCTTTGACCCTGGAACAGAAAGACTTCATAGTCAGTATGACTTAATAAGTGATATGGGAATCTATCCACGCAATCAAGATCATGGCATTACACAAATGTATACATTAGATGATGTATCATATAGAGAGCTTCTACAGTCACTAAATAAAGAGCAGAAAGAATTCTTCTATCACATATTACATAAAGTAAAGACAACTGATGAACAACTTACATTATTTCTAAGTGGTGGAGCTGGAGTAGGCAAGACCAGAGTAACAAATGCTATTTATGAATGTTTAATACGATACTACAACCATGAGCCAGGTTCTAATCCAGATGAGATCAAAGTCCTAAAACTAGCACCTACTGGAAAAGCTGCTTATAATATTCGAGGAAATACGATTCACTCAGCACTAAAGATTCCAGCTAACAGAGGATTTTCTTACTGTCCACTTGACACTGACAGATTGAATACAATTCGATCACAGCTCAGAGCATTAAAAATAATTCTTATTGATGAAATATCTATGGTTGGTTGTGGAATGTTTAATTTTATTAACCTCCGTTTACAACAAATTATGGGAACAAATGAACTATTTGGAAATGTAAGTGTCATTGCTATTGGTGATCATTTGACAAATGGATCTTTGAAAATACCTCCCAAGCATATGGTCCATTGGCAAGAAATATATGGCAAAATAACTTTCTTCTTTATGAATTAACACAGATTATGAGACAAAAAGATGACAAAGTATTTGCACAAATACTTAATAGAATTCGAGAAGGAAACCATACAGCAGAAGATTTGACTATTTTAAAAACAAGGCTTGTTTCTCCTCATCAGACCATTTCAACATCAACAGGTAAAACTTTTTTATTTACCACTAATAAAGCAGTTGACAATTACAACCAAATTGTTTTTGAAACATGCCAGTTTTCTAAATGTCAGATTAGTGCAATTGACATAGTTGTTGGTGACATTTCAGATGAACTTAAACAGAAAATGCTAACCAAGATTCCAAATGATGCAAGCAAAACAGTTGGACTTTCAACAGTGGTAAAAATTGCTGTATCTTTAAAGTATGACATAAGTACAAATGTTGATGTACTTGATGGAATAAGTAATGGAGTTGAGTGCAGAATAGAACTTATTGACTATCGTATTATTGCATCACAAAGACCAAGCATAATATGGGTTTCTTTCTTTCATGAGCAAATTGGGAAAAATCGCCGTAATCAGTATCATTACCTTTACAACGAAAAGGTAGAGGCAACATGGACACCAATATTAGAAGTAACTAGACAATTCAATATTTCTAGCAAATCAGAAGTTCATATTTTAAGAAGGCAATTTCCATTACGACCAGCAGCTGCAAAGACAATTCATCGTTCACAAGGGGATACTTTATCCAAGGTAGCCATTGATTTTCCAACTAATACCAGAGAACATATGCATTATGTTGGAATGAGCAGAGTAACAAGTCTTCAAAATCTTGATATCTTTAACTTAAATGATAGTAAAATTGCAGCAATGGAAAAAGTCAAATCAGAAATGAGACGGTTGAGAGAAGAAGCTTCTGTAAAGATTCCTTTCCAGCTTTTTGACATTGAAGACCAAAATGTGTTTGAAGTTGTTTTCCAGAATGCAAGATCACTTCAACTACATATCAAAGATATTGCTTGTGATTATAACATTCAATCTGCTGACATAATCAACGTTGCAGAAACAGCTTTAATTCCACATGACCAAAATAATCAATACAACTTTCCCAAGTTCAAATTATTTAGAAATGACCACTACTCAACAACAAACCAAAGGACACCATATGGGTTGGCAGTTTATGTTAACGAAAGCTTGCCTGCATCAATTTCTCATTTCAACAGAAATGGCATTGAATTATCAGTCACTCATTTAACTAATGAAGGTAAGAATTTCTACATTGTTTGCCTTTATCGTTCAAAAATGTATGCATCAGTTACACAATTGACAGAAGCTATAGAAGATTTGCATAACACCATTCTCAAACACAAAGAATATCCACTTATAATTCTAGGTGATTTTAATGTTAATCTTTTGACACTCTCTTCAGAAGCACATCACCTCAGTTCATACATGGTAGATACAAAAGGATATACTCAATTGATCAACAAATACACAACTGATAACTGCTCAATAATTGACCATATATATACAAATATTCCTGAAATGGTAACAAACTGTGGTGTCATCGAATCTTACTACACTGACCACAAGGCAATTTATGCATGCTTCAAGTATTAGTTCCAAAAGCTACAATAATAAAGAAATGAACCACCAGTCAACTAGAAATGAGATGATGCTGTTGAATGACCAGTAAGCAATTCACCAACAAAGGTAAAAACTTTTAAACTATTTGCCTCTGTTGTTGAAAAATGTCTACTCTTTCAAGTAAAAAATGACAAAAGCCTTAAAATATTTATAAACAATGTTCTCCAAAACACTGAATATCTAATAACCATTCAACTTGGTTTTGAAACTTTAGAAATTCTTACATCACTGATTATACAGTATATACCAAGATACCTGTAGTTACCTATATTTTATCACTTTCATTAATGGTATGTGACACATATATACAGTCTCATTCATCTTCATTCTAATTGATCTGAAAATTCATATCTAAATGGAAATTCGAAAAGTTCTAACCAAAAGTAACTAGGGTATAAACTGTAAGTTTACAAAAACTCTTTTATCATCTTAGCAGATTTGGTAAGGTAATGAATTAAGAGCCTAGAAATTAGTTATTCCTTTAGCATACAGATCACGAGTTCTCATATTTTCAATCATTGTTCCTCCGTTTTCTAAAACAACATACCTGGATTTCAATTAAAATTCACATTGAAGCTGCCACTAAAATTTAGATATTCCACACATGATAATTAATATCTATCCACAATACATTAATTACTGGACAATTAAAACATAATTATGCTTTACAAGTCCATCTTGACAATCCATTATCAAAATTAGATATTTATTACCAGCTTCATTTTACAGTTAATTATGACTGATCCTTACTAAAAAGACATTTCCCTAAAATCTTCTCATACATTAGCCTAAATATAGATTATAAGCACCAAAAACTCTACATCTTTACCAATTATAGAACACCGAATCTCATTAGACTGTCTAAAAATAATCTGAAAATATCTCCATCTACAGCGAAAAGTACCTTGAATTCTTCCTTGATGTTGCAATGTTCAATACAATTTATAACATCATCAACAAACCAATTGTAATTATTCATACCGCCTATCTCTATATAAACTGAGATCTTTCCAACCCAAACAATCATTCGCATCGTTGCAAGTCTCACGAAGTCGCCAATAACGAAAGACAGTTCAAACTCAATTTGCCCGAGGTAAGTGTCCTCCATATTGTACTACCATTTTATATCAAACTTTGACCTTTCTGCATCAATGACTTTGCTCCTGCGAAGTAACTGTCGCTTATTCTCGTCTGCCACTGCTATCCCCGCTGTCTGTCAAATCCATCGATTCAGAACTTATATCTAATTTTTTACAATTTAGACGATTCCGTGCGGTTTCTAAATTTTAATGCAAATTGATTTACATAATTTTAATACAAACAGCAATCACAATTTTATTAAAGTTTCCGATCCTAAATTATGATAACATAGTTACTAGCAATGGTGTAGTGCTATCAACGTAACAAGGAGAGCTCATGCACATTATGTTCTTAAAAACAATAACAAAAGTAGAATTTTAGCAAATTTCAGGCTTTAACAAAGGAACTCAGCACCCCTGCACTACACCTATGATTACAACACCTTTCGAAAATCACTTTTAACAAATACTCGTCTTCTCTCATTGATTATTATCAAAATTTTATATTTCTAGTCAACATGAGTTCACCACCGCAAAAGAAAAAGTTTCTTCCAAGCACTACTACAAGCCCACTCCAGTTTCCTCCCAACCAAAGTAAGTGCTCTTCGTTATTTTTTACATTTTTACTTATCTTAGTTAATAATGGGTTTCCTTGAAATTGTCTACCTCAAACATTGCTGTACATTCTAAACACTCAACAGATACAATCAAAATATCTACCTTCAATCAGGGTCCACGCCACGAATTTGTCAATCGGGGGCAACGCTAGCGAAAATAGGGAGCCCTTTCACATTTTATTGCACTTTCGAAATTACTCGCTCTGTCAAAATTCCGGGCCCATGGCCCCTATCCCCCTCCCCGGTGACGTCGGCCCTCTCAACGTAACACTATTGCGTATGAAACTTTAAACAAATTAACCACAGCCAGTCTCGTTACCATTTCATTCTATTTACTTTAAATAAGGATTATTGCTCTAAACAAAACATACGTTCACAAACTCTACCGCCGCTTGCCTTAGAACAACTGGCTACGTTCACACTACTCCGTATTCGTTTCGCTCCATTTTTGTTGATGAAAACGCTAACAGTCTTCCGTTTTCAACTGAACACGATTTGAATACGGTAAGTGTTCACACTACTCCAACAAAAACGCTGATGGTAACCTCATTTTTGGAAAGACGCGTTCACGAATCCTCAACAAATTGTCATCATTATAAGTGAAATTAAATAAAAAGCAAATCGTGAAAAACTTTGTTGTAACAGCTACCAGTCCATTGTGAATTCTCAATTTCAAAATTTTTGAGATTTGGTGTGCTAGAAAGCACGTACTTTGTTGCCGTTGTTAGCGTATTCAAATGTCTCCGTTTTTCGCGTTCACACTGAAAACGGAGCGTATTCAATACGCACCGTATTTGAAACTATCCGTTTTCATTACCGTTTTCCGTTTTCATAGCAGAGTAGTGTGAACGCAAGGTAAAAACGGATTAGTTTGATTCTGTTTTCAGGTATCGCTATTTTAAAACTTATTTGATGATTTCAAGAACTTGTCATAGAAGAAAATGTTTATAATAAGAAAATCTTGTTTTCCCTTTAACTCTTTGTTAATTGAAAACAGAAGGACCTCGAGCACCATAATTCCACGACTGCTCTTGGAAATGGCTTTAATCTACATAAACAATTTTCAATCTAAAATAACCCATTTCCCGAAGAGTGCTCCTATCTACCATTTCGATGACCCATAACAACTCGTTCATATATTCCCTGATCATTTTGATTATTCATAGCTTCTGTATTAGTATCAATAAGGGGTGTAGAACAACTAAACATCATATTAGGATGTTGAACAAGAACCCCAGACCAAGTTCAAGGCATTTTAAAACACCTTACAAATCTCATCTCAAAAACGAACAGTTTTTTGTCGGTCACTTTTCAAACTTTTCCAGAAATAATGAATAGCTCACTCGTTTTATTAGCAAATTGAACTATATATCTTCCCTTGCGCACAATAACTACCAATTTCACTACTTACCATCTAATATTTTAAGAACAAATTAAAAGCATCTAGTCATGATCTTTCGGAATATCAAGACTAACAAGCCTGAACTTCAATTTACTGGTTCTTATAAAAAACAAAGAGTATATATTACATACTTTGGCAAATATTGAGACGCATCACCCGTTTACAACATAAAATCACTTATAGATTGTTTCTCTCAATTTACAGGTTATTCAGGATATATAACTAATGTCTCCAAAGAAAAGGTCACAACTCCAGGAAATCCTTATTTTACTATTCAATTGAAAGTGTCCGCAACAGAACAGATAGCAGTGAGAGAAATGAAAAAATGGAACAAAGACGTAAGCCGCGATGTCTTCATCCAAAAACAAAACGAAGGTGACCCTGTCACTTTATCAAATATAGCTACTGGCAGACAGGGCATCTTCTTCTTCAATTCCTTTCAGGGAAGTGATGTCCTCAAATGTTCCTCGAAATTAAACTTTAATCGTTCCGAACAGTTACCACTAACTGTCCAAGAAATGAAAAAACAAATTTCAGGTCTCCATTCTGTTCAGGGACAGTTACAGTGGATCGGAGAAAAAAGGCTAATTCCCCTAGATGAACCATCCCCGCCAAAATTCGTGAGGGATGCCGTTCTTTTAGACCACTCTGGCCACGTTCAGATTTCGTTCTGGAATGAACAAATAGATCAAATAGAGGAACTTCACACTTTAAATATTAGCCACGTTGCTGTTAAACAGTACCGTGGCATAAAATTATCAACAACGACAATGACAACCATTACAAAAATTGACAACAAAGAAACCCTCAATTGGGAATCTGTCGACATGGAAATATACCTGTCAGATGCCGTAATTGAGAAGAAGCTCTGTTGTCCAGAAATAATATCTACCAAAGTTTCCCTTAGCAACACATGTGTAAACAAAAATTGCGCAAGAAAATTAGCAACTAGAAGTACGGAAAGGTTTATAACGTGCCCATCTTGTACCCGCCGCATCCCAATTGCAAAATGCCCCTTTACCCTAACTTGCGAGATAACAATTTTAATAAACAATCATCAACTCACTTTAAATGCTACAGCTGATGTCTTGGCAAGCTTTTTGGAGACAGATGTTGCCCAAACATACAAGGAAACTCCTTCGGAGCTCGAAGATAAGATTCTGGAGCTTGAACAAATCGATATCCACTACAACAGTAAAAACAACCAAATTACCCGAATTTCATATCATCAAAACTGAATTGCTCCATTTATTTGACACCATCTTTATCGTAAACCAAATAATCCTTTTAGTTGTATAATTACAATTCCTGTAACGCTAAATGTTGCATTTTTTTTTCTTAAAACCATGTTTTTCCAATCAGCTTATTGACTCATCTAAAACCGAGAATCGTTCCCTTCCTTCTGATTACCATAACTTCTCCTAAACAAATGCTTCCTCGCTAACCAAACACATTTATAAGCACCCATAGAAAATAACAAGAATTTGATTAACGTTAACAATAGCAGGGAAGAGCCAAACCATAAAGCAGACCTTGAAACAATAAGGATAAACAATGAAATATTTTTCTCCATATACCCTAAGGAGCCAACAAATCTCGACTTGATTGCTTGCGAACAAAAACATTGCTACTCAGATCAATATCTATGTAAAGACAATTGTTTTTCCAACCATGAAATACTCGCAAACTAAATCGAATTTGCTTACGAATTAAATAACCGTATTCGATCTTTTCTCTCACAAACTAGCCTCAATCATTCCGCTCCGTGGTCTGTTAGTTTCTAATCGGTAGTTTGCTTTTGCACAAATATTTTGTTTTCATTCCTAACCCTTTGGAAACTTTTTTTCTTTGTATAAGTGAACAACCCCAATGTATCCAAAAACATAACAGATTTTTATGAAATTCACATTTCAAATAAACTTTTACTTTCCAAGAGAACTATAAAGAAAATTTCCCTTCTTAATGAGATAATTACACTCCCTCCAAATTTATCGTAACGTATTCTCTCGATGAAACATATTTCCCAACAACTGAACTTGTTAAAATAATCGTCATTTGAGTAATTTTCGTAATACCCTCTTATTTTGAATTTTTTTTTAAATTTGTGATTTTTTATGTAGATTCGATTTATTTGTAGTGTTCATTATCGATTAATAAATCCCTCATTCCTTTCTAATTGAAAGGTATTTGATTGAAAGATTTATTTACATTGAAAACTATAACGGTTTATATATCAATTTCGACAAAAAAATATTTTGTGTTTAATAAACCAGCTCCCTGTTAGTGTCCCTGCTGTTCTTTCACAGACGAGCTCGGCTCCTATCCTCGTTTCAGAATCATGACCATTATAATCAACCACAAACATCATCAAAAATAATAAAAATACTCCACTAAAACACCATCCATCTTACGTCCTCATCATTATCTTCGTTATCGTCATCAAAATCATAATAATAATAATAATAATAACAATCATCATCATCATCATCATCATCATCATCATCATCATCATCATCATCATCATCAATTTTGTCCACTTCGCCAATTCATAATATTGAAGTACCATTCCTCCACATTCTTCGTACATTGCAAAAGCCGTGCTATTTTTTTGTAAGTGAACGTAGCAACAGAGTGTATTGATGATAGAAATCCCATTAAAGCTTCTTCTTTGAGTTGGAACTTTTCAAGTTATATTTGGACAATAAAAAAAACTAATTGAAGTCCTTGACTAATTGACCCTTATTGATTGTTGTGGTTATCTACGTACAGAAATTTGAAAGAGGCTATTGGTGAAGAGAAATATGTTTGGGTTGCTGATTTCTCTAAAAAGTGAAACACAGTCCAGTAGACACGCTTGAATGATGGAAAGGCAATTCTTGAAAATGTCATTTTGCAAAGGCAAAAGCTTGGTTTCTACAAGCAAAATGAAAAGGTGATATTTGTTGTTGTAGTTATGGATTACTTGCTTATTTTAATAGTATTGTTTACTTAACATTATACTGTGAAAAAATGGTAAAATCGGTATCATTCTTGGATTTACGGTCTGTCTCTGCATGCAGGGTTTAAAAAGCCACATACGACAGTGACGATGAAACACAAATAAACAGCCTTGAACGTCAAACAATTAAATAATTTCAACATGAACAACACTGTGGTAGCCGATTGTTCGTCTGACAGCAATCAGCCTTCTGATGATAATCCTTCTTATGATAATCATTCTGATGATAATCCTTATTCTAAGAACCTAACAAAAGCTTTATCGCGCTCCAAATATGGTTTGAAGGACAAAAAAGCTTTTTTTAAACGCAAAAATGTAACCGTTCCTCTACAAAATAATTGGCAGCCAGCTTTTTTTGAAAAATCGATCAAACAAAGCATCAAAAATTGATCGAGGCTTTCAGCAGAGGCAAAGGACTTACTGCGAGCTGTCATTTCAAAAGCTAACAAATTTTGTGTTTTAAAATTAGGATACTAACATGTTCAAAAGCTTGGCTCACGAAAGCATTCGTCTAATTTTTTGACAGGCAAAGCACAATGTTGCATGAAAGCATGCAACTTTCAAAATAACATACAATATATCTACTTTAATTTCAAGAAGCATACACCTGAAGCTTAGTGGACAGGTATATACATAGTAAGACTTCAATGGCAGCCACTCGTATTACTAGTGAAAGGAGAGAGCATTTAAGTACTTTGTTTAAAATATCAAGGAAACTTTTGCCTTCTGAAAAGCATAGCAAAGATTTAGAAAATATGGATCCCGATGCTTTTGCTGCAGGCAACACGACAGAGGCAAGTAAAAGCCACATTGCATATCAACAGCTAGCTGCTAAGGCTAGGAAAGAAGCTGATTCAATCCCAATTATAGCCAATGATATTTGGAAACTTCAGAAAGAACTAAAAATTTCAGACGAGCAACAAGCAATAGAGCAGAAAACAATCTTTAGAAACCATTTTGGGTATATACAAAGACCTACTATAACCCAAGAAGAAATAAGTGTAGTATTGGTTGACCAACCAATGGCTATGCTCTATCATGAACACGTAAGCAGCCATCCACTTTGTATCGACACTACCGGATCGCTGGTACGTGATATTAAAGGATTTAAAAAAATACTTTATTACACGGCAGTAGTGAAACATCCCTACAATAACTGTCCTCAACTGCCAATTGCAGAATATGTAACAACCAACCAGGATCAGTTTTCGATAAGAGAATTCTTAAATGGTCTTTGTGAAATGGAAAGCCTTGAATATGGTCACAAGAACTCTAAGTAACCTTCTCTTATTTTTTTAGATTATAGCATTGCCATAATCAACGCATGCCTTGCAAAAATTTGTCACCAGGCAATGACAGAATACCTTGACTGTACCTTTAGACTAATAGACAGCACAGCTACTCCAAATGATGTCAATAAGACAATTTTGCATGTTTGTTCATTTTATATGATGCGCTGAAATAGAATATATGCATTGAAAAGCAGTGGTACTGGAGATCATGTTAAGAGTCGGGTTCACTTCCCTATGGGATTATTTAGCCAGCTCATTAATTGCGCTTCTCTTGCAGACGCAACAGCCATTGTCAGGGATGGTTTTGTTGTTCTGAAATCTAAGTATGCCAGTAAGGAAATAAAGAGTCGCTCCAGCGTTTAGAGCAGAGCATAAATACATTTGATCAAATTATTGAAGACAAAGTTAACCTAGATAGCGAAGAGAAGTTTGAAGAATATAAGTTCAATGGTGTAAGTCAGGTAGATTTCGATAACAATTAACAGACATCCCAGCCTTACAGATACTGGAAGAAAGTTACTGAGAGCACTTTAAAAAGTAGTAATAAAGTTTCTTTGGAAGAAAAACGGTATTACATGCCAATATACTGTAAATGGGTTGATAGTAAGCTTCCCCAGAAAGCTCTCTGGAGTAATTTATGCTTAGGAGACCTAACGCGTTTCAATCCAGAATACAAAAAGGAAACTCCCTACAGTAACTACAAACTCTGTAGCTGAGCAAGAAACACAGAAACTGTGCCCTTGATAAGAATAAGAAACCATCTCAGTTTAAATGGGTGCGTATATTGACCATGTGTTTTGGTGGGTCAAAATTTAAACAAATGCACAAAATGTCAACCGTAAAATATCTATATTATACGAATAAGGCCGTGGTAGATGATATAATGTTGGCCTTGTCAACGGGAATAAATGAAGCTAGCATAGCTTCTGAGCCCCAGAATAAACCTACCTTAAGGAGTTCCTACACTCATGTGCGGGCGTCAGAACGCGTTGTCCTAGGGAAACAAACAAAATTAGATTTTAGAGGATCCGACACAGAACATTATCCTGACAGTGAGCTAGGTAAGGGATCCCCAAAAGAGAGTAATACCAAGATTTTCTATCATGAAGAAGAAGCATTAGTTTCTTCTGAATTAGATGTTTCACTGCAGTTTACACAGAAAAAACTGCACAATTCCACACGTTAAGTGATAGCTCTTCTGCGAAACCAAATTCAATTAATGAAAGCAGTTTAGAATCACCCCAAGACAAGTTATCTCAAGACAGTGGTAAAGTGTCTAGAAACCGCACTTTTGAATCCATTGACAATTGAAAACATGGTAAAATCAGTATCATTCTTGGAGAGGCTGTGTCTGTCTCTGCACGCAGGGTTTTAAAAGCCACATACGACAGTGACGATGAAACACAAATAAACAGCCTTGAACGTCAAACAATTAAATAATTTCAACCTGAACAACACTGTGGTAGCCGATTGTTCGTCTGACAGCAATCAGTCTTCTGATGATAATCCTTCTGATGATAATCCTTATTCTAAGAACCTAACAAAAGCTTTATCGCACTCCAAATATGGTTTGAAGGACAAAAAAGCTTCTTTTAAACACAAAAATGTAACTGTTCCTCTACAAAATAATTGGCAGTCAGCTTTTTTTGAAAAATTGATCAAACAAAGCATCAAAAATTGCTTGAGGCTTTCAGCAGAGGCAAAGGATTTACTGCGAGCTGTCATTTCAAAAGCTAACAAATTTTGTGTTTTAAAATTAGGATACCAACATGTTCAAAAGCTTGGCTCACGAAAGCATTCGTCTAATTTTTTAATGGGCAAAGCACAATTTTGCATGAAAGCATGCAACTTTCAAAATAACATACAATATATCTACTTTAACCACAAGAAGCATACACCTGAAGCTTAGTGGACAGGTATATTATAGTAAGACTTCAATGGCAGCCACTCGTATTACTAGTCAAAGGAGAGAGCAATTAAGTACTTTGTTTAAAACATCAAGGAAACTTTTGCCTTCCGAAAAGCATAGCAAAGATTTAGAAAATATGGATCTCGATGCTTTTGCTGCAGGCAACACAACAGAGGCAAGTAAAAGCCACATTGCATATCAACAGCTAGAGGCTAAGGCTAGGAAAGAAGCAATCCCAATTATAGCCAATGATATTGGGAAACTTCAGAAAGAACTAAAGCTTTCAGATCAATGATATATAAGCAACAAAGTCGCTAGATGTCAAACTCTATTGTTCTCGAGTGAGGCAAAATCACTCATGCGGTAAAAGGGCAAAAAGTAGCTTCTGCGTAAGAGCTTAGTACGAGAAATTTCAAAGCAGGCAAACAAAAACCAAAATTTAATAAAATTGATTTATTTTCGTAAGGTAACTTATATTTTGTCAGCTTACTGTATGCACGAAGGTTTTAAGCCATAATTTGTGTTTGTAAACAGGCTTGAACATTTTTAAATATTTTTTTCATCATGGGGTTTGTAAGGGCACTCTGGCCTAGGCAATATTTATATTTTCAGGAAGATCGTTTTCGGGCTTGTTCACGAAAACGTAGCGCACATGAACATATATTTTGTTTATTTTTTATCCTAACATACAGGCACTATAGTTAAAGGGGATTTGAGAAGCTTAGCAATTTAAAAAATTGGCAATCTTCAATTCTGGTTCAGCCCCCTTTCTACTACGTTTCTCTCTGAGCTGCTCATGAACATTAGTGGGAGGAATTAACAAGAAAAAGAAAATTTTACATGGAGGGATTGCAGAGCTAGGAACGGTAGCAAAAATTTTCAAAACTTACTGTTAATCAGGCAAAAAACGCAAAAATTTGTTGAAACTCAATAGACCAGCATCCCCAATATTTTTTGCTGGTCAGTATGCTTACAAATGTTTTGGGATAAACCTATTGCTGTCGACACAATACCTTTACCCGTGGGGGTATTCAAGTGTGGGTTATTCGAGGGAGGGGGGTTATTCGAGGGGGGCTTATTTAAAGTGGGGGCAAATTTGAAATGGAGGAGCTTATTTGAAGTGGGGGCATATTCGAGGACTTGAGTTATGCCCATATACAACTACTCAAAATTCCTTCCACACAATACATTGGTTTTATATTAAAAAACCGGTATTGCATACCAAGGAAAAAACATATCCTTGGAAATTTTACAAATGCAAGTGTATGAAACTTCTTGTCACAGATCCAAAAACATGTTTATATAAGGGTCATTTCTTCTAACTTTATTTTAGAAAATGGTTCAATCTTGCTCAGCTTACGGTTGTACAAAGCGTGCTTCTAAAGATTCACAGGTCTCTTTCCATCGATTTCCACTTAATGACAAAGACCTTTGCAGAAAATGGGTTTCTGCAATGAGACGTGTTGACTTCCAGCCCACCTCAAGCAGCACTCTATGCAGCGCACACTTTCTTCCAAAAGATTTGAATCACTTTCTTCCAGCAAAGAAGCAAAAACTTAAGGAAACTGCAGTGCCATCTCTATTTTCTTTTCCAAAATACTTAAATAAATTGAAGCATAAAAGAAAGTCACCTCTGAAGCGCAAAGCTGACATAAATGAAGAGCTAACAACCCTGCCAAAAGAAAACAAGATTTGATTCTCTCAAGGAAGTTTCCCCAAGAAAGAAAAAATTGTTGAGAAGGATCAAAACTTTGAAACAAAAAGTCAGGCGCAAGGTGTCAAAAATAAATTCCTTGAAAGCTGCTCTTGATCATCTTGAAAAAGAAAAGCTACTGGCTTCTGATGCTGCTAATATTATCAGGCAAAATTTTTCTGGATTGAAAAGTGAATTATTTCAGTCAGAGCTAAGTAACCAGAACTGTGTCTCGAAAGGGCATCGCTATTTTGATGAAATAAAAAAGTTTGCTCTTACCCTTCACTTTTACTCTCCACGTGCCTATGACTATATGCGTAACCTGTTTTCGTTACCATGCCCAAGTTCATTGTCACATTGGACATCAAGTGTAAATTGTGAGCCAGGATTCTTCAAAGATGTCTTTGAATATTTGCAAGAAAAGGCCAAGGATGATGAGTCATATAGAGACTGTGCTTTGATATTTGATGTTATGTATATCAAATCTTGTGTTATTTATAACAAGAGTACTGGAAATTATGAAGGTTTTGCAGATTTTGGTCCAGATATCCTTGCTTTTGATACAGATGATGTTGCCAAGGAAGCTCTTGTATTCATGCTAGTTGGTTTGAAAGGCCATTGGAAATGTCCAATTGGATATGTTTTATATAATGGAATCAATGCAACAATTTTAAGTTCTCTGGTTAATAAAGCATTGGAGTTTTTGTCTTTGTATTGCCTCAACATCCATACAGTCACATGTGATGGCACTGCCACAAACTTTGATGCCATGAAATTTAGGTTGCACATTGATGCACAAAGTTGGATAATAGGGATAGATCCTTTTCTTGTGATTTCTTTGACCATAAATTGTTTTTTGTTGCTGATGCGTGTCATATGCTGAAGCTTGCACACAATGTCCTAGCAGATGTTTAAGTTTTTGTTGATAATGAGGGAAGGCAGATTAAGTGGGACTATATTAAATCATTGCACAAATACAGGAAGAAGAAGGCCTCAAGTTTGGTTATAAACTTGCAAAAAGTCACAAAGAATTACAAAGGCATAAAATGAATGTTAAGGTTGCTGCCCAGACATTAAGTTCCTCGGTTGCAGATGCTTTAGAATACCTGATGTTGGCTGGCCATCCTGATTTTGCAAATGCAGATGGTATAATAAATTTCATAAGAACACTGGACAGGCTTTTTGATCTTATGAACTCCAGAAGTCTCTTTGGGAAAGGTTACAAAAAACCCCTCTTTCTCCATGACATGAAAATGTGGCAAAAAGTTATTGAAAAAGTCGATAAATTATCTTCTACAACTTAAAGTTTCAACTGGTCAACGTCTTTTACCACACAGGACAAAGGTATTTGTCCTTGGAATGATTGTAACTGCAAAAAGCATTTGCCAATTATCTGAACTTCTTCTCACAAGATCTGAAAATCCATTCAAGTACATTTTAACATACAAGCTGTCCCAGGATCATCTTGAACTTCTGTTTGCATGCATTTGTGGAAAAAATGGATTTAATAGCAACCCAGATATTGTACAATTTAAGTCAAGCCTTAGAAAAATTTTACTGAGAAATTCCATCATTGGTTCAAGTAATGCCAACTGTCTTGCATTTGAAAAGTGTTCAGCTGGCACTATCTTCTCATTAAAGTGGAATAAGAGAAGTTCACCCCTAAATGAAAGAGCAGAGCTAACAGATGACGACAAGTACCATGCTTTGGCATGCCTGTCACATGTCTGACTATAAAGATGCCATTCTTGGATACATCGCTGGGTTTATAGTGAAAAAATTTTTGAACAAAATCAGCTGCCCTGAATGTGCAAGAGCTCTCTATTTCGATCTGAATGGAAATGATCACAGCTATTATAAACGTCACAGTATAAGCTATTATATTGATAAACGTCAAGAATCGTGGTGGCCTCATCTTTCCATCCAAGGGTGTCCATGACATCATTTGTGTTGCGATTCAGCGCTATTGAACATGAAAAAAGGCTCAACAATTCCACAACAGACATAAGACAAAAAGAAAAATCTGAGAAAATTTTGAACGAGCCTAAAAGTTCTAAACCGTCATTGAAAAATGAGAGCACTCAAAGCAAGTAAAGCTATCCGTTCTACAAACAAAACGCTTTCAAATCTCTTTCCCATAAAGACAAGAAAAGCATGTTGAATTTACGGAAAAAGATTGATAATGGGTGTAATTCTTTATTACCAGACGACAGGAAAAAGTATAATTAATCTGCTAGAGGCAAAAGGAAACAATGCATTGTGCGTAGGCAGGAGGAAGTAGACATTGGTACTCTCTAAGGGAATATGTATACCAAGAAATTTGGGCAATAATGAAAATTTGACAAACAAATTTCCAGAAAGATTGACAGCTGCTATTAACTGTGATTTAAGATTGGTTTGGTTTCAGACGCCGCATTCCTGCCGAAGCGAATTAGAAGAAATTTGTGATTAATCTTGATTTTGAATGACTGAAGAGTGATTAAATTACAACACGCATGCGTGTATACTTGTGGTGCCAAAATTCCATTAGTTTCCTTGTTGGTTGAAATGGCTCCCATCGTTTTTGCGTGGAAATCAAGAATTAGAGGATAGCGACAGCCCATCAGATCAAAGTTACCCAGAAGGCCAAATAGTTACAGAAAATCATGCTTTTATTCACCTCCTCAATGTTATGGGGGAAATTTTTAGCAACAAAATTTCCTCAAAGGTGCTCTACAATGATGCAAGAAACTTCGTTTACAATCATGCAAACAGTGGATGTACCTAAACCCGTAAGTTCAGCAATAATATGCAGATAGTCTCCTCTTGAAAGTCTGTAAAGACAAACAGCCAGACGTGATTCTCTGCAGAAGTTTCTTTCTCCAAACCATCTTTAATTTCGCCAAGAATAAATGCGAAAGTGGCCTTTGTTGCTCTGAATTTTTTTTTGAAACGTGTATCACCAGAACAACTCCAAATATTCTCCCACCATCCATGGATCCTCTGTTGTCTCCTGCATGTTCGAAGTAAAGGCCTATAGAGATTCTGATTGTTTGTCATCAACAATATTATTTGGAACCACATCATTGATAGTAACTGCCGTCGACGCAAAATAGTCAGAAAAAAATGTTTCAACTTCTTTCGACTAGTACGCTTTCTCCGACTTTTAGCACTCATGTTGTTTGTGAGGGCAAAAAGAATTTCTATGAATTTGTTTGTTGGCGCCATTTTGGCCATTTTTGTTGTCAGGAAGAATAACGTACAGAAGCGCTGCGCAGGACATCAATCGCGTGATCTGGGACCACATTAAATGCGACGATTTTAATTCGGCATCTGAAACAAATCCTAATTTCGGAGAATAATTGCCCCACTACTGCCGCCTTTAATTGTATTAAATTCGCTGTGGCAGAAATGCGGCGTATGAGATAATCATCTCCCATTTTCATTTTTGCGATTTCAAGTCCTTCAATATCATCTTCACTCTCCTTGTCACTACTATACCAGTCGCTCAAATGCTCTGTCATTGTACCCTCTATTGAATTTTTTTTTCTGCTTCCCTACCTTCATCTCCACACATAGGCTCTATTCCACTTAGTTCTCCTTTTTCTGTCTCCAAATCTATGATCTCATTTCTGCCTTCCAAAGATGTTGAAGGTCTATAAGCAATAATATTCAATCAGGAACAACCAAATGTATACAATTACAAACATATCCAACCCTTTCAATAAGAATCTTATTAGCAAAACAAGCACCATAGACAAGTATACCATCTTAAATAAAAACACATACTTTATAGATACATGAACAACAAATAAAAATGTACCTTTATAGAGAACTTTGAACCAATAAACTGCCAGAAAGCAGAATATATGATAAGTTAACTATTTCATGATGCTTTGATTCTTGCCCCTCTTGAATGCAGGGTTCCCCGATCTCTTGTACATTGCTATCTTATCCTGCAGTCTGGCCTTCTAAATATATATGACACTATAGATACCACTACTGTGCGTGGTCGTGACATCCCCCTTGGCAGCAAGAGCGTCTTCATCGTCAACTGAGCGTGAAATCAGCATAATCGATGTCCAGTTCTATCCAAGAGAACTTTGCGGTAAGAACCCATTTAATTCTATTCCAAAGACTAAAATAAGCTCAAGGATTCTCGATTGATTTTTAATCTTTTGTTCTGGTAGGTTTTCGCTTGAATTATCGTTCATTTTGTTTTATTTAAAGAAGAATCATCCACCGTACAAAATAGCCTGCGAGCAAGTAAATGCTGAGAGACAACATCAGACGCTTGTAGCCCTAAAACATTTAATATCATAAATAGATTTGCACACACAATGTAACATTTTGGTTTAGTTTAAGAATACATCTTTTATGCTAATATCATTGAAGCGCATGTAGAAACACAGCCCTTTTTATGTAGCATATAGAAAACCCGCCTGTGAGATCTCAAATAAAATTTATGTTGGAAAATATAATTGTTGATCCTCGTGTGAATTCTCATTAAACTATTTGACACATTACTCATCTCTAATTTGAGCTTGCCAAAGTGTTTTCATTTAGCATTTATTTTTATACGCAATGAAAAGTGCAGGCTACAGCCATGCAGCAACATTAAGCTATCAAATTAACATCTGAAAATCCTGTGCAAATCAAGCATCTATTTGGTTTATGTAAAATAATTGAATGCATGGATGGAGATCTTTTGAATATTTTGATATAGCCCTGCAGCAATATATACTGCATTTAAAATATGTCTCTGAAGTAATTTTCTTTTGTTAAACCATTCACAGAAAAGTTGAAAATTCCATAGTGGCTTTTTTCATGCCTCATCAGTGTGTTTACACAAGCACTACGTTGCTTTGACTTGAAAAATTATCTACTGTACAGGCAAAAAATGATTTGGACTAAGGAGCACAACATATTGTTGTGCAGAGAAGTGTTGGTGGTGGAACCAAACAAATTTAAGTTGGGACATTGACATTGATATTGGGTCATTGTTGGGACACAGTGGCTAAAAATTTAAATGGTCCTGCCCACCCATCCTTTATGGTGGATAAGAGGGCTGTTCGAGACCACTTTCTCAAACTAATTAGAGACTTTGAGAGGAAGATGACAAAGGAGCAAAGGGCTAGTGGCATTGCTACAGAAATGTCTGAATTAGATGAGGCTGTAGAGACAATAATTGGGAGGATGGAGGGAGCAGAAGAGGAAATTGTCCAGACTGATAAGAAAAGAAGTAAGGAAGTTGAGAGAGAGAGAAGCTGCAGAGAATATCAGGAAGAGAGCAATGGAGACTGTCGGAGAAAGCAGAGAAAGGGATGTATCTGAAGGTGGTGTTAAGAAAAAAACAGAGGAAAATAAAACTGGAATGGAAAGCAATGGATTATTTGAAAGGAAGGCATGATTAGGAGGTTGATATACAGGAACTGGAGTTAGAGCTTAAAGAGAGGGAATTGCGTTTTAGGGAAACAGCCCATCAACAAAATTATGAAATAAAAAAGCGAGAGTTACAACTTGAAGAAAGGGAAGGAGAAGACAGGAGAAAAGAGATGGAGAGCATTGTAGAGCGTGAAAAAAATTAACGAGTTTGCTTCAGCAGCAGCAATTACTTCTCAATCAAATTTTTCAGGAAAATCTGCATATACTTGATTTGCTGAAAAAATTGACTGAAAAGTAGGAACAAATCAATTTTAGGTTGTCATTACTTGAAGAAAATCAACTTCTGAAGAGTTAAAAAATTTATTTGCACACGTGCAACCTTTATAATGGGATTTTCAAACTCCCTTTTGTAGTGGGTCTTTCTTGGTAGCTGTAAAAAAATTCCAGTTTTCATAAAGAATCTGGTAAACTTCTGAACACTGTTGTTTCAAACTCTCAATCTTGGTAAAATTTTGTCAATAATGTTTAGTGTAGTTTAGATTTTCAATTCTTTTCAAAAAATTTTCTTTGACACAGCTTTTTGCCATTTGTAACAAGAATCAAGTGAAAGGAAAAAACTCTTAAATGTCATGTTTCCGTAAAGCATTTTTTCAATTGTTTAACTCTTTTATGGTGTACCAATTTCAAATATGGTCCTTGAGTAAAAATATTGGAAAACATTACTTTTTGAACTTAATGATTTTCCTTTTGCTTTTGTTTCATGTAAATATGTTTAATTTATATCTAAATTCTATTAGATATAGTAGTAGAAACTTTATTTTCTATTTTTGTATAATAGGCTACCTGGTAAACCAGCCCCTTAAGAGGAGGCTACGGGTAAAAATGATCAAATTAAACAAGACTTATGGCAGTAGCAGGAATTATGGACGTGTTTGGAGCTTGAGCCCCCTTCAGTTGATATTTCTGTTGGTTAATTTCAGCTTTTAAACCCTTCTCGAGATATTCTATGAAGTGTGTTTTCTTGTTGGAAAATTATAGGCCTGAGCCAATCCTTGAATTTTGTAAATTTTTATGGCAATTAACATTCTGCTTCAACTTAGTTTACCTCTTCTATGTGCTTATTAGGCCTCATTAACCTAAATAATGTTATTTCATAATATGGAAGTTTATACCTAATTAATTTTTGTTTTCTTGATTGTAATTGGGTTTGTTGAAGTATGTTTTTGCATTATATGTTCTCAAAATTTGAAAAGCTTCAGTTATATCATTGTTTTCAATGCGTATCATGTGTGTATGGGTCTTGGTAACTTTGGTGGCTTTTAAACAACCGTTTCTGATGTAATGGAAAGATGTGATTGGTTCCTCTCCTCTGCCAGAATCTTGATGGAATTTGAAAAATCAACCTTACCTGAAATATTCATCAATATTAGGAGGATTCACATTGAAGAATGCTGATGTTGTGGAGCCATATAAACAAGTCAGGGCATTTCTTAAAAGTGCACAAAGGATGTAGATTTTCTCAACAGCACTCATCCCAGTTTTAAGGTTTTTCTTAAAATCTATAAACTTAAAATAGTGTGCAATTTCCCCAAAAACCCATTCAACAGCAACCCGAACCCTTCTTGTTGAGGTATTAAAGGCTTGTTCATGTTCTGTTAAAGGTCCCCTTCTTATGATAGGACATTGCAGGTGAACCCTGTTTGGGTAGGCAGGGTCACCATAGATGCAAAGGGGCTGCCAATCTTCAGAGAAAGAGTGCTTTTAAGTTGGCCTCATAACCCTGACATAGCAAGCATACCACAAGCATAGCAAGTGTCCTTCAACAGGCCCAAAAAGATTCGCAATAAGGCCATTCGGAGCCACAACTGATTGAAACTTCAATGCATGGACTCTTTTGTGCCCATTGTAAACGGTCCTTTGATTTCTAGTTGATCGACATATTGGCCTGACAGTGCCGTCTACAAAACCCCAGCAATTTTCCAGGGCTGCCCCCTTTGCATGGATGGCATCTGCATACAATTTAAGATTTGCTGGGGATAGGTAAGGTTGATTGATGTCCCGTAGAAGATGTGCGAAGTTGTTGTAAATAGTGTTCACAACAGTGTTAAACATTGTGCACAGCTGCGGGACGGGCCTGCCAAATCTCGGAATCATATCGCAGTATCTGCACGGATATGCAAGTCTTTTCAGACAGATGCATAGAGCCTCAACTGCATACACCTTCCAGCCATTGTAACACCGTATAACCTCAGGGATTTGCAGTGTGTTTACTAGGCCTTATATATCATTTTTGGCGAATCTGAATTCCACCAAACATTCATCTTAGCGCATTTGCTCGAGGTCAAATTTATGATACTGCCAATATGGCAAATTACCATGTGAATTTCTTCGACAATTTAGATCATACAAGTGTATGAATTCTTCATCGTCGATATCTCCTAAAAAATGGATATCTCCTAAAACTTTTCATTCCTTTTATAACTTCACAAGCAAGTGCTTGAGTCGACGCTTGGTATCTTTTTTCTTCTCAGGCTTCAACGGTGGAAGCCATGATTACATTAACAATTATTGGCCTTGTCATTTAGGCACTATCGTAGTGTAGAATACATGAAAAACCTTGAATGAACTTTATATTTCGTATTGTACACATGATACTTGAATAAAACTGAAAATGCAGGAATATACAGAAAGAATGCTATTACAAACCTGGCAGCCTTATCTTTATATGCACTGATCAAAGCCAAAGCAAATCATTATCGGTATGGAAACCAAGCTCTTCTCCAAGGTCTCACTAAAATTCAAAAGTCGTCTCTAGCAAAGCAACCTTTTTGAAAGTCTCCCCTCTGAGACAGTGAAAGACCTGAAGTTATACATCATGACTTTCCATATGTTGTTGCTGTCGTTAAATCAACCAACTAATGATGAGATTGTCCATTGATGATGAGTCATGTCTTGGACGTGATCTTAGACATTGTTATACTTTCATAATTACTTTGTCAAGACTTTCATAATTACAGTTAGATGGTACTCAAATCAACAAGTCATTCACTTTTTAAAAAAAATTGAAAGAACCTTTTAAAAAATCATTTCTTTGGTTCAGTACTCATCAGTTCAGTGTTCAAAGCCATGAAAGTAAGACCACGTTTCATAAATGTTTCTAAAGCTATATTTGAAAGCATTTCTGAATCAGTAGGTATTTGCCAAAAAAAATCAGTGTTTGAAAAATATATTTTATGTATATGTATATAAATAAATAACAAATGAAATCATTAAAGGAAGGAGTTCTGCCAAGATTTAATCTTGCTGTAAAAGCATTGTTATCAAAAGAGCCAGTTAAATAACAAAGCACACCAATTTTGAAGAGAGAAGTGGCATCCACACATTCAAATGCCTAGGATGGGACCACACCCTGCTATAAAGATTTTAATAATTTTTTAAATAGAGTCAGAGAACTCAAAATTGAATTAAAGATCAATGAAACGGAGGAAGGGTGTATTTTATCAAGATTTGACTTGAATTACGTAACTCCTAAGTATGAGTTATTTGTTGACCAGACTATGGCATTTACTTTGTGTGTTTATGGGTTGCTGCTGCCAGACAGCTGTAGATTCATCTGTCAATATGAGGAGCAAATGAAAAACATCTTCTTTTCTCAGCTTTTCAGAGAGCTTGACAGCTTTTATTTATGAAAAGGGCTAAGTGCAAAAAATTTTTTCAAAATTTCCAGTAGTGACAAATTCATGTGATTGAAAAAAAGTTGGGTTTCATGGAGAGGCTTCAAAAGTTTCCAGATCAGAAGGAGTTTTTAAGAGTACATGACTGTGAAATCTTGCTGAGAAATGGATGCTTGTGTTCAGCTTGTGAAGAAAGAGAGAGAAATGAAACCCAACTGTTCCCGAGGAGGGCCAAAAATGAGGATCTGCCTGCTAGGCACAAAGCCCCACTGTCAGCAACATCTCCTTGAAGGATTCTTTTAGCACTCAAAGAAGCCAGATTGGAATGTAAACAGCTCAAGAAAGAAGTACAACAGATGCAGATGGAAATCAAAAACTGCTCCAAAGATGTGACACCATAACCGAGCAATGGCTTCAAAGAACTTTTCCAAAAATGTGACAAAAGAACAATCCCTGACTTCATGAAGCTATTCTGGGAAGAGCAGCAAAAATACTTGCAACAATATCCAAGCCAAGTGAGGTATCACCCCATGATAATCAAATTTTAACTTTCAAGTGAAATTGTCATCTGCTTATGGGGAACTGTGCCTCAATGAAAAAACTGGTGGTGGTATTTTGGTACTCCCAAGTCTCAAACCATTGAGAGACTATCGAAACTATTAAGTTTAATGCTCAAGTTATTGATGATCTAAAACAAAAGATAATGTTTTTCTAACCCTGAAAGGTACATTTTGATATGTTTTGACGAATGAAAGTGCGGAAAGATCTTGTCTGGGATAAGAACACTGGTGAGCTAGTTGGATTTTATGGATTTGTGGAAAAGACATGCAACATTTTGTAGAAATTAACAAACTGGAGCGCTGGGTGGAAATGGTATTAATCCAACTCCTAAGTTAATTTTCCTTTTCCAATTTTTTTTACTCCAGATTGGTTGTATAGCCTTTAGGAGTTAACAATTGAAGATTGAAGATTGAAGACAGCCTGTAACAATTTGTATCACTCTGGGCATGGCAGATCAACATGATTTTTGTGGAACAATGGTTGTCATCTTTTATGGAGTCATATTCTATATTCTATGAGGACCTGGATTGTGGTCTTAAGCTTATGCCAAAGCTGACAAATGACCATATAAATCTCAAATCATATTCAACAATGCGTGTGCATCTAGCTGTTCAGATCCTAAGCACCACAGTTGCAAACATTTTTAAGGCATATAGAATCGTCGTTTCTAAAAGACTGAACACTCCAAGAACAGGCTGAACACCCCAAGAACACCCCAAGAACACCCTAAGAACAAGCCATTAAGCCGCTGAACACCCTTTAAAACATATCAAAATCGGCATGTCATTCGAAAAATAATTTGATCAATCAATCAAAATTAATTTTGGGGCGGGAAAGGACCTGATAAGTCTAATGCTGTTGGTGTTGTTACAACCAACTGATGTTTTGCGCGCCAGAAGTGTGAACGGGGGTTTGTACACGCGGAGCAAATTCGAGTTTGACTCCCTTTGTGCATTCAAGCAAATTCCCGTTGTTTTGAAAATCTTTCACATCCTGTGACAATGTAAAAATACGACATGTCACTTGACTACCTATTGTCTTCCAAACAATTGTTCTTCCCGTCCGCTAATTTGCCCAAATGGTCACGCTATGCTAGTGCACGCTAGCTAGTTACTAGTTTACCAGTGCAAGCAGAACGAGACACAGCTCCTCTCTTGACGTCTCCAGCGGGTGCACTCGCAGGCTGGAGAGGTTTTTTATAAGGAATTTTTTGACAAATGAAACAGAAAATGCACAGTGTTGGACTTGTTAGAGGGTAGCAGCAGGACCACAGTTTGCGACTTAAAAGAGGGCTTAGGAGGGGCACATTTTTGGGGCCCGTGGTCGAATGGGGTCATGATAATCTCACTAAATCCTCGAATTGGCCCCCACCCTAGAACTACAAATTATTAATAAGCCCCCACTGCTGCCGTTAATGCTCGAATCGGACCCCTCAGTTTGCTGGTTTTTGCCATCTAAGGTTGCCTTTGGCGCTTTTTCTTAAGTACCGCAAAAATTCATACTTTTGGTAATAATTGATTAAATGCGCATAAAAAATTACTACTAAAATAAACGAAATCTTTTAATAATATCTTCTTAATGTCTTCAATAATTTTATAAGCCCCTCCCCTCGTATAAGTCGAAGAACCCACCTGGAATAAGCCCCCATACAAAAAATATCAAAAATGAATAAGCACCCATGGGGGCTAACTCGAGGATTTACGGTATGTATGTGGCAGAAATTGCGTTGGTTTTGGGGCAAACGCCCCCAAGCTTTTGCTTAGTCGTCGGTTAAGGCACAGTTTTAAGCGCTTTTATCGGAAAACTGTTTGTTTTTGTGGGTGTTGCGGTTCCTCTTACCTTCCTAGGCAACTATATATTGTAAAAATTATTAGTTACATGGACTGATATAGAAACTGTAGCTAACCTGCAAGATGAAGTTTTTCCTCCAATGGAAGTTTGACTCCAATGCACAAAGGGAGTCAAACTCGAATTTGCTCCGCGTGTACAAACCCCCGTTCACACTTCTGGCGCGCAAAACATCATTTGGTTGTAACAACACCAACAGCATTAGACTTATCAGGTCCTTTCCCGCCCCAAAATTAATTTTGATTGATTGATCAAATTATTTTTCGAATGACATGCCGATTTTGATATCTTTTAAAGGGTGTTCAGCGGCTTAATGGCTTGTTCTTAGGGTGTTCTTGGGGTGTTCTTGGGGTGTTCAGCCTGTTCTTGGAGTGTTCAGTCTTTTAGAAACGACGCATATAGAATAGCAGAGGCTAAAGGTACAGCCAAGTATTGCCAAAAACTTGATATGTTCTTTGCCTGCCTGAATGTTAGGGATACTCAGGAGCACATTGAAAAAAGGAAAGCAGCCCTACAGGAGTTTGGATGATGATAGGTTCCAATGGTTGGAGGCTGAGTTTTTGAAATGTTTTCAAGATTGGAAGAAATCAATCGAAAGGAAGATAAGACAACTTTCGAAAATTGAGAAGCTGGCTTTTTTAATTTTTAAACAAATTTCCCATCCCCCAAACTCTCAAGACCCCAATGTGTCAAGGACATGAGAGTACCTTATTAAACAACCTTCATAATTATTCAAATTACCCAACAAATAATGTTCCCAAACAATGACTGTATCATCTCAAATTCGAGAAGTTTATATCAAATTCTCCTGGCCCCTGGAAAATACTGAAAATTGTCCTTGACCAAGCATATTTGCCTGCAAAATTTAAACTATTAATGATGTTGTTGCTATTTATTCAGTTGTATTATTGCTCTAATTAAGGCATCAAATAACAATCCCTTTTAAGCCTTTTATAAGGTAAATTTTGAATATGGCACTCAAAGCTTCTTTTGAAAACATAAACTTCAGTAAAAAAAGTCAATCATTGAAAGTATAAAAAATGTTACTTGATATACATATAAAGCCAAAATACACAGGGAAAAACTAAATTCGTTTCCGTTTTAGTCACTAGGCACTCTTGACAAGCTTTTCTGCTTCATTTCTGTTCACAATGATCTTTTTTCATAACATTTTACGTTTCTTATGTTTCTCTTTTATTTCTGTGGCATAAGAATGTGATCTAACACTTAAATATAAATGAATCAGACTTTCAAAAGTATTTGTTGCTACTTCTTTGTTAACATTAAAGTCTACTCCGGCAATGTTACATAAAATATGTGCCTTCAAAGTGGTATCTTTTAAACAAATTTGAACGAGTTTATTTGCATTTATACTTTTGCAAGTACCATGTATTTCTGCTTGTCTAAAAACATTGACAGCATTGTGGTTAAACTTCCAGAACTGTCTTTCATAACGATTAATGTTTGTGCCTCATCTGTTTTTGCACTTTTCAAAATGGCTAATGTTTGCATTCCAATCTCCGTTGTTGCATTTGAGCTGCTTCGAACCTTAAAATATATTTTTCTGAAGCATTACCCAGAAAAGTGTTGCAATGCATTTATTTCCCTCTGTTTGAGAATTATCATATCAGTACTTGATGCTTCTGCCAAGTTTTCTCCAACAATTGAGTTTCCAGACAGATGTTGCTAAACATATATTTGCTAATTCTGTCAGCTACAACTTTGTTTCATCAGTGTTTAGTCCTGTTAGAGACAAATTTTGACTTGGCAATAACAAGTTTTTTTTTATTAAAAAGGTATCTAGGCCAAGATGGCCTCTGACCTAATTACAACATAAAAAGAACAATAAAAGTTAAAAGAATTACTGCTACTTTAACAACATCGTTGTGACTGTTAATAACATTAATTCTATCAGTGTTTAGTCGTTTATATTTAATTTTTCCATCTATGGTCCAAATTGACTCAATTCTAAGTTCACTCTTACGCGATATCAGAGCCTTTAACACCTGTTGCAGGCTTAACAACTGACGAGGTTTTCGGAAAGGGAAATACTTTTTGCCTTTTTCTTTACCTTCAGGACTCGTACTTTAGTTTTGTGCGTTAAACATTTAACTAAAATAGCCCTTGGCTTACCATCAGACCTCCGTCTTCCAACACGATGAACAATGTAGATTTCCTCTTTATCAACGCGTACTCCAATCTCATTCTCTAAAACACCAATCGTTTTTTCTTCCAGACTCTCATGCTCTTCTTCAGTTACACCGTGAACTCTTAATGAAGATTTTCTGCTGTATTGCTCCTGGCATAACTGCTCAAATTGAATATTTTTTATGCAATTGAATTGCCAGTCCATGGCATCCTTCAATCCATCAATATCGACAGAATTTTCCTCTTCTTTCTTCCGGATACCTGCCACTTTGTCTTGAAGATTAACAAAGTCATACTTGATATTGTCGAGCCTTTTATTGATGGCTTCTTGATTTTGCAAGATTCTGGCCTGACCCTGCTGTAGCCTGAAAAACAATTTGTGTAAATCCTCATTGCTAGTTTTCCCGGATTTCTCTAGATCGATTTTAATCAATAACTTTTTACTTTTTGCCAGATCCTTACAGTGCTTGGCCGTACTTCTTAGCCCCTAAAGGCAAACGTGAAACTCTTTGATAAAAGCCGCTCCGAAAAACACATCCACTTCAGACTGTGATCACTTCGGACAGTCATCAGAGTTTGTATCTTATAGAAGTTTGTATAGTAATTTTCAGCATTTCCTTTAAACTCTTGAAATATAGGGAGGAAGACCTTGTTGAGTTCAATGCATTTTTCTAAAGATATTTCAAAATCCTTATAACGGTGCCGAATGTCTTCTGGAAAACAATCATCCAATGAAAGTTTCTTGGCAGCTTTCCTGATGTAAGTTCGAATTTCCAATGGATGAATTTTAGGTTTCTCTGAGCATACGTCCACCTGTCTGGGTATGGGATTTTTTCCTCTAATGTGGCGCGCTAATCCTAGTATTGTTTTGTTTTTTTTATTTCACACTTGAAACAGTCAAAGTTTTCTGTCTCACTTGCAGCCTACAAATATGAAATGGTACAATAAACATTACTGTATAGAAAATTTATAAACTATATATTGTAATGTTATGTTACGTCAGGAAAATTCAAAGATAAGTAAATGATCTTCTGATAATCATCAGGGAAGGGTTGTGGTTCAAGAAAAATATTCAGTTTGTAGCCAAGAAAGGAACTTTGGGCTTTCTCAGAGTCTATGTGGGCCTGTTCCTTGGGCCATCACAGTCCGCAGTCAAGATAAACATTGACAAAAATATGAGTTACCTCTATCTTAAGCTCTTCTATTTTTTCGTCAACTCCAATACTTTCGTCTAGAATGTCTTCATCACAGAAATCCGAAAAACATTGAGATTGACACAATTCCAAAAGTTGCTGTCATCCATCCCTTAGCAAGTGCTTTGTCGATATCCACCTGGAGGTTGTTGTCGTTGTTCCCCCAACATCGAGAATGAGATAACAATACTTCAATTATTTGGTTCCAGACTAGTGTTTTTTATGGCTATGATTCAAACAACTGACCGGCCGCCTCTCTATAGGTGAATGCTTTATAGATGTACAAATTGATGTAAGTTTATCCTTTTTGTTTGCTTAACACAGTAGTTATTATAAGCAGTAGTTATCTAGTGGGCATTGGTCTTTTTTTCAGCAGTTGCATGTTTTCTCGTTGGTAGTGGTGGGATTGGTGTTGATGATTTTCTTGTTGTGCTTGTTGATGATTGTTTGCATGTTTTCCATACAGCTGTAGCTTACTTTCACGTTGTTCTTGTTGATGGAATTTTTTATTCTTGGGGAAGTGTTTGTGTATGACCTTGAGGAGGCGGGTTGCTGTATGGTGGGTTGTACCAGATTATGTTGTGCTGTCTGTTTCTTCCTTTTCGTGAAAGTGATGTGTTGTTGTTGTATTTCAGGGTGTTGGGGTATTCAAGGATAAAAGCCTTTTGGTTAATTATGAGTGTTAATTATTAAAGCTTTGTGTTTATGAAAGTTCTACTTTCTTATACTTATAATTGGCCAGAAAATTAGATTTCATTTCAATTTTGAGTACTGTTTGGATACATATTCATACATAGAAAAGATAATTTTTTTCACATTTATACTGCAATACATATTTCAATACATATTTAAATGAATTTGTTCATGATTTTTAACTGAGAAAGGAAAACTGAAATTATTATCTTGGGGTTATTCTTTCATTTTGGCTGATTTTATCCATGAAAATTACTTGTATTATAATATTAGATTTCATTTCAATCTTGAGTACTGTTTCGATTTATATTCATACATAGACAAGATAATTTGTCCACATTTATATCCGGATATGTATTTTGATACATATTTACGTGAATTTCATTATGAATTTTCAACTGAAGAGGACAAACTGAAAAATGACTTTCTTGGTTCTATTGTTTCATTTTTGACATCGAATGATGTGGCAGACATTGATGATATAACTATAAATATTTTAAGATTGTTAGATATTTCATTTTTTTCATAATGATTGTTAATAAAGGTTTCCTACAAAAAGTGTTTCGGGGGCAGGGACTGCAGTATTGTGATTCACTACAATTTTGTTTGTATGACTTTTGAACATTTATTTCTATAATATATGAAGATGAATTAAATGTGGAGTGGATGAAGAAAACATTAATTCCAGGAATGGAAGGTCAAAGAAATGACAAGGTGCTCTTTGCTGACAATGTCCGTTTTCAGTTGGCAAAGAAGTTCCATGAGAAGTGCAGAGATGAAATCAATACATTGGTGTATCTACTTCCTGCAAACCATACTGACAAAGTTCAGCCAATAGATGCTGCCATTGGTTACATTATGAAGACAAAAATTGGCGAAGCAAGGAAAGGTGGCTGGAGATTGATAAAAATCTTGACATTTGGCATGGGTAGATTTTCATTGATTAGAAATCTTTGAGTTTCTCTTTCATCCACCTTGAAATTCCAACAGTGTCATTTTGTTCCAAAACATTCTTTTTAAATCCTGGAAATGCCTGATGATTTCTTCCAGGTATAAATTCAAAAAAAATTTTTGTTATGAACTGCCTTGAAAGATCTCTTATATCACTGCTAATGTCTGGTTTTGAATGCCTACCAGATGGTTTCTTCCTTGTCAAAACTAAGCATAACTTTATTCATCTGATTACAACAATCACTAGCCCTTTGTATACTTTTTGAAGAACTTTTGCCCTGAAAGTCCTTGCAGTCCATTTTGAAAGTTTTTAAATTGTGCTCAACAGTTCTATGATTTTCTAGATTGCTATAGATTTTGCCTTGCCTGTTGTTTGTTCTATTCCAAACTTTATCATAAGTAAGTTTAAGGGGTAATAGAGAGTGCACTCGCACTAAAGTGAATAAACTGTAAAATGAAAATTTGTGCTTCTAGTTTAAAAAAGAGAAAGAGTACTTTGTATTGACGGATTATTTGAGGGCCATGACCATGTTTTCTTGCATCTACAAAGTCTTTTGCAAGTAGTCCCAGTGCCAATGCATTAAAGTTCCCCTCCACCCAAAAATTTTTATTTCATATATCAAAAGCATTGGTTTCAATTATCACAAAACTTCAGTCGGAAATTGAAAATTCAATTTCACCTGTGTGATGAATTTCAATTTCAATTCAATTTCAAGTGATGAATGTGCAACTTTCATCCACCTTAAAGAGACAAACAAAGTGCAAGCAAGAAAAGTTTTGTCTTTTGAAAAAACTAAAAAAACAGTATAATAAACTCAGAAGGATGGAGATGCGTATGTACTTACAATCTTCTTGTGGAACTCACTAAATATAAACTCAATATTTGATAAATTACTTTTTTATATCAGATATTCTGTGGCTAACCAATAAAATTTTTCAAAGAGAATCACAATGATAAAAATTAATTGAAAATTTCTAATTATAACTTCATTTAAATTGTGGGGGGGGGGGGCATTAGGAAAACAGTGGCAAAGCAAATGGCTTAGAGAAGTCAGGGTGAATGCA
Organism: Rhopilema esculentum; assembly: GCF_057945365.1. NCBI lineage: Eukaryota > Metazoa > Cnidaria > Scyphozoa > Rhizostomeae > Rhizostomatidae > Rhopilema > Rhopilema esculentum. The sequence continues at coordinate 989,980 of NC_142834.1, read as the reverse complement.
TGGTCCTGGGTGGTTCACGTGAATCTGACATAGAAAGTGATACTTCAATTGAAGACTACGACGAGGGCGAAGAAGGTTCTGAGCTTGACGAACTCTTTGACAGTTCTGAAAATTCTGATGTAGAAGATAATAAAGAGTAAGTAATAAAGAACCATTTCTATCCGCAGCTGTGAGGGGGGGAAGGGGGACGAATTACAACTCTTATTGTTGTCAATCTCATATGTTTTTTAGGCAAAAAGATCATTCAAATGGCAACCAGAGCTGCAAAATTCATCGTTTTCCTTTCACAACTGCTGCTTCTATTCAAGACCTGCTTTTCTTGTAAGACAGACAACCCACAACTTTAAACACGCCAGTTAGGAACAATGGTTGAAGTTAAAACTGTATGCTCTAATCCGTCATTTAGTCAGGAAAATTACTAGTCCAGTCAGCCAATAGACCGGCCGGGAATACTTTGTTGTCCATGGCTACCTTGTTTGCTGGTGCTTCCATTAGCAAGATAATAACAGTTCTCAATCATTTTGAATTGGCGTGCATATCTCATTCTTCAACAAACAAAGGGTGAGTTATAACAAAATGTAAACTTTATAGATTGATTTGTTTATAATTCTTTCAAGTTGAGATAAATTAAGATCTTATTTCACATTTCTATTCGATATTCAATAGAATTGTAATTTGATGTTTGTTTATGTACTTTTGTTTCCTATTTTCTCCACTGAAAAGCAAACTATTTTTCTGATTCTTGTTTCAAAATCTTCTTGTGTTTCTAATAAATCTCACTAAATTTTAGCAGCTCATTATCATAAATCATCAAAACTGACTGCATTTCTCAGCAAATTTATCATGAAAATAAACTTCTATTTTTTGCAGACCATGCTGTGCCCAACAATAAACTTATTTTGGAAAAAGTACAGTACAAAAATGATAATGGAAATGAGAGAACAAGATGAAATGGCCATATCAGGAGATGGTCGGCACGACAGCATGGGACACAGTGCCAAATTTTGTGCATATAGCATTTTTCAAACACAACATCAAAAGTACAATGCCTGCCAAAAGTCCTTGGAACACCCTGAGATTTCTGTGAATTCGCGTGTTCCTTTCTATTTCCATGTCAACAAGGAGGGTGTTGCCCCCCTTCCCCCGCATACAATGTTGATTCGCTAGCTGAAAACCATAGCTATGTAAAAATGTATCACTTGTACATGTAGGATTATTCATATTTCCGTGGCACAACATTGTACAAGGGGGGAGGGGATGTTGCAGCTCGTGCACAACGTAAATTGTAGCAAGTGTTCCAAGACTTTTGGCAGGCATTGTAGTTCATGTTGAGATGGTACAGGTAATTTTTTGTAAAAATGTTTACTTTCTTTGAATGAGGGTGATTGATGAAACTACAAGATAGAAAACCATTCCCCATACCAGCCCCTGGTACCTCTTTGGCATTGCTTTGTGTTTTAACAAGGGCATAAAAAATTAGTTTCAGCATTGGTAATATCAAGTTGTGACACCCCATACACTACGTTGTTGGAAGCGATTTGTTTCTCAGTCATTGTTTTGAGATTATTTTTCAATTCTTCTCCATAGAGAAATGAGGCAGGGAACAGTACTGGAATGGAGATCCTTGGTTTTAAAAGGGCAATGGAATATTTACAGAATGAATCAGTGAATGTTACCAAATTTATTTCTGATCGTCATTGTTCCATTGCTAAAGAGGAGTACAGTGAAAAAAGTCATTTCTTCGATTTGTGGCATTTGCAAAATTGTAAGAAGCAGTTAAAAATGTACTTTTTCAGGCACATACATATTGCTCAATTTTTCATAATAATTTACTGACCCACAATTTTGGCTGCTTGGCTAAATGTACATTAGTGCAAGATTTACAAAAGGCATGGTCCAAAACTTGGAGTACTTGAATCAAAAAGTTTTATTTCCTTTTATTAGTAAAATAAAGATGAGCCAATTTTGAGGAGCAGATCTTGAAATTCCCTACACTGACACCCTTCTGTGTTGGTTGATAAATTGCGTTTCTACTCAGTACTGTTCTTCCTTTCTACTCAGTACTGTTACACTAACTTAAATTAATGCCACCGAGTTTTTTCTCACCCAAATTTTCAAACGCTTGAAAATTCTTCTTTTTCACCAATAGAATTTTACTTTACATCATTAGTTTTACTTTACATCTAAAACATAGCAATTTCCAGTTTATGGTTTTCCTTTGTCATCAACAAATTAAGTATCTAGCTCATCTTTACTTGTTTCCCTTTCGCCCTCTACATCCAAGAAACTTTAGATCCATATGGGCTGAAATAATACTTCTACTGGCTCTTTATAATTCCCAGCAGTTATTTCTTTCTAACGTTCCAGCAGTTCCAGTTGGACACCGCAATTTTCAACCCATGCTCGATCAGAATTTCCAATCCTCTTATTGTGATTACCAATCAAAAATATTGTGAACTGTAAAAGCTTCCGTATATATCGATACATGGGTTTTATAAAACGAAATAAAAAGGACGTGTAAAAAACACACAACTCTTATTTGCACGTCTTTTTTATTTCATTTTTTTTAACCCATGGATGAATATTTACTGAAAGCTTGACATGCTCTCATGATGTATTTGGGGTGTCACATGCTCTACGCCCCTGCAAGCTACGCCCCCAACTGTATGTAAAACTTAACAAATAATAATTCCTGTGAGCGATATAAACTGATCAGTACATAAAAAAGAAAATGAAGTGTCCAAGTTTTTATCTACTGGCGATTTGGGCTATTCAAGCAGCCTTACCGTTAATCCCCGAATAAGCAATAAGCAATTTGCAAAAATGACTTTTTTGGTGGAGGTTTATTCGAGCGTGGGGGCTTATTCAAGGACTTACGGTAATGGTCTAGCTCATCTTAAGCTTAGCTTTAGCTTAATATTTTCATCTCGTTAACAAGAGTTGTAAAATCTCGACATTACACAGGCTTTTTCTCATTTCAAAGTTGAAAATGTTTGCTGTGAAAGATTCCATTCCAATCAAGTTCCTTTTTAAAGTTTGAGTTGATGCAAATCGTATGAATTTTCTTCAGGGTGAATTCTTTGGAGGTCTACCTCGTAATTTTGCTCTACACGCCACTTCTGCATTTTACTTTCTTTCCCGTTCTCCCACAAATTCTATTTGACCTTTCAAATGATATCAAGAAAGATATTAAGAAAAAGCATGGTTGTAATCTAAAAAAGTTGAATAAAATTCGATTCAGAAAAGTGCCTGCAGAAATACAGACCATCAACTTTTGTGCCTGCAAGCGCCGCTCACGCGCAGTGTAGTCACATGGTAACTGTGCACGTGAAGTAGATTCGCCTTGCAAGTCGCAAGCGTCTCGCGCGCTCTAAGTAACATGGCTGCCAGAAGATTTGCCATTCCAGAGATTGATGAGCATTTTGAAACCATCGACCATACCGCCATTGGTGACTTGTTTGCACGAGTTCGTAGAGGTCGATTGGAGCAAAAGGAAAACAAAAGGTGAGTTCTTTCTAAAAACTCCTTCACTTTTATTTGATATATGTTTTTGGTCTTGAAATTATGCGACTGCAAGCGCGGGTTTAGGCCCGGCTGAATAACTGTTATCATCACATCTTAAACTTTTGGAGCGCTACAATCTAGCTCTTCTTTGAAACTGGAGATGGGGAACAATAATAACTCGTTGCGTTTCTGTAAATGGGGAACAATAACAACTGAAATAGTGAACCTAATAATAGTGATTTGAAATACAGTACGTCTTCTAAGTTCCTTAATGATTATTGAACCATCAGGCTACAAATTTCCTTATGAGTTTTTGTCTATCCTCATAATATTGTAGGTCATCAGAAGTGGATGATCTAAATGGCTCCCTTCTGAACCTATCATTAGAGCCTGACCTTCAGCAAGAGTTGCAAGAAGTGCAAATTGATGCCCATCGCACAGCTCGAAGAACAAACTGCTCTTGCACAGGGAAATGCATAAGGAAATGCCCCTGTGTAAAAGATTTCATAAAATGCAACAGTGCATGCAAATGCATGAAAAAAAGTGCACAAACAAGTTAGAAGAGGTATGCTAACAACGGTCATATTTATTCTTCATTGGCAGTGCCAGGTATCTAAACTTGGGACACAAGAGGTCATCAAAGCTACTGGCTAGGAACAAAGCCTTATCCATTTGTTGAACATATGTAGGTAGAAGGGAGTTCAGGAAATGAGGGCAGGGGCAAAAATATGTTCCATAATTATCACATATAATACTGGTTGTAAACAAATCGAATAAAAAGTAGCTATAAACACTTAAATGTGTGTTTTACAATAACAATTGCTAGCTAAGTTTGCTTTTTCATTGAAAATCAACAGGTTGCTGTCCAAGAAGCTGATTTTGGGACAATGGAGAGTGGGGATGATGAAGATCAGCTTGCTGTTCTTTCAGACCTAGAGCCACTTTCATCTTCATGTGATGAGTCTGATGGCAATGAGTCAGAGGTGGGAAATTTTCAGCATAGCTTGGCAAATCAGTGGTCCAAACGTTCAAGTGTCATTTTTCATCAGGAGAATATATATTGATGGGCCCAAATTTTAAGTCTGACATTTTTGAGTAATTTCTGCGTGATACATGATATGATGACAAAAAAAATTTTAACAAACAGGCAGCACACACCCTATGCAATTGCAAAGGAAGCTGCCAAAGGGGCTGTCCATGTAAGTCAGCAGAGAACTCTTGCACAGATGATTGCAGATGTGCAATAAGCAAATGTAAGCAACGTGGTTCAATGCACAACATCATCCAAAGACGTCATCCTACACCAGCTGCACAACGAGACATGGCCTCAGAGCAAGAAAAAAGGTGCCAGGATGCCTATATTAATGCAAAGGTATGATTTGACACATTAGGTAAAGTGTACAATGCAATTAACTCTTCATGTTACCAATTCCCACTAAATGTTTTTTTTAATCTTTACTCTATTGGATGGTGTCTAAAAAATTATTTCAAAAAGACTAAAGCTTCTTTTTACTCATTTAATCATACAGCTGGAAATTTATTATCAAATTAAAACTACATTATTTTTGGAAATTTCAGCAAACATGTTCAGCAATGGAAAAAGATGAAATTGTTGAATTTTTGGCTACAATGGCAAAATTTTCCCCTTGTTTGTGGACGCAGGTAAACTTTGTCGTCAACAGAGAGAATCAAGGAGGGCAACAGTTGGAGTCATTAAATGATCAACCCAGAATGGTGTGTCTGTGGTTGTTGCAAGGACATGGACAATGAGAGAGAAAATGTATGCTGCAAGAATGCATTCAAAGGCCACGACCATCCACTGTTTGAAAACCATATATTGACAGAACACAACTTGGAATTAGCCATGAGGAACAATGGAGACCATCTTAATTTTCCCTTTGATCCAAGCAACAATGCCTGCTGGCGTTATACAGCTTACAGGCAATATATCATGTGGGTGTGGGGCCATCTTGGGCGGGGAAATAGAAAAGTGATACCTGCATGTATTGTTTTGAAGATTAGAAACAGATTTCCAGATGAAAGAGGCAACTACACAGGGTTCATGGATGTTGAGTACAATCTTTAAAAGACTGCAGGAACTATTAGAAAGATTAAACCCTAGATTGTCTGTTCCGTGTCAGCCCTGTCTTCCTTTTTAGCCCTTTTTAAACAAGTTTTTAATGGTGTCAATCTTTATAACATAGCCTAAAAAGGCACTGAATGTTACAGGTTAAGAAATCAGTATCTCCAAGGTAAATATAATAAATAAGCGCAACTTTTGACATTAACAATACAATTAAATATCCATATATTCCATTGCCAATCTTTTAACATGCTTTTCCTTCAGTTCAGCAGTTGAAGGTGCTGTCTGTGTAGCAATGTTTGGAGCCAGTAACTTTGTTGCTGCTCTAGCTACATTCCTTTCGTGAGTGGAGTTTTTGTCAATGTGACGGCGCCACAGTGCCTTGGCCAATAGTTCTAAAAATTAAAAGGTGCAGGCTCTTAGAAAAGGCAGTTGATGTTAATATGTTGATCGATAATTTGGTCTACTGGATCAATTAAACAAGCCATGATGTGATATAACTCACTTTTGAGGTCATCAACATTCTTTTGATTTAAAATCAAATACTCAAGGAATTCAGAATTTTTTTACTTTGATTGTGTGTTGGAGCTTGGAACATCAACAAATTTTGTCAACTAACACTTTAAAACAATCTGCATTCTTGATATAAACCACTGTTAATATTGTAACCTTGACAAATTCCTTTTGATTACAGAACTGTTTCTATATTTTTTGAAAATAAATGTAGGGCTCTGGGTTTTAGTTAAAATATATGCAATACTTGTTTTAACGCATATTATCTGAATGGGAACATCACCTGTTACTTTTATTGTGTGTGATCATTTTAAATGCAGGCTTATAGTGTCCTATTCTTTTTGAAAGAATTATAACTTTTGTTATGTTTAACCAGTCATTTCTTTCTTCTGTCATTGGACCCAAAGGTAGTGAAATATCAATTATGTTTACCAGGTTTACAGAAGTCAAAAGATAGATGATACATACATATTCACAGGATGCTTAAATTAGTATGCTATCTTCAGTACAAAACATTAATGGGAATTATCAAAATATCTTCTGAAAAGAATTTTTCTGCTTTACTGCAGAATACTGTACCTGTTATATAATCATACTTCTTAGGCTCAGGGACAGGAACACAGTACCACTGCTTGGTCCTTTTCCCCCATCTTCGAGCATACACCAGCTCACCAGCTCTATTCTTCATTGTCTGTCGATCACAATGGTGATGGTAGTCAAGGTAAGCAAGCTGATGCCTTGTAATGAAGGAATCATTTTTAAAACCAATGTGCTTTGGGCAGTATTCCAAAACTAGACTGTGGAACACCTGATATGAAAGTTAATTATATTATGAGAGTACAATCAGTATGGCTTTAAGTTTTTTATATGGCTTATTCATGCATAATCCGAAATAAAATTTTAAAAAGTAGACTTTGGGTACCACATGTGTAGCTTGCATATACTTATGATTGGGTGAACAAGGAGGCAAATTTCTCTTTAAAAAGTGTTCTGCCTGAACAAAGTTGAATTTATCAATATTCCAAGTGCAACCTAAAAATTGTCTGTGATCAAAAAACAAATCCTACCTCCAGTGTGTCTATTTTGGGTGTAGTACTCCAGTGATTTCAGCCATTTCTTGTCACACATTATTTCTCTCAGTTTTGTCATTGATGAGCTGTCTGGTCTGATGTTTGGCTTTGTCCGATCTTGTTCTGTGATCTCTTCATGGGTACAATAACGATGGTATCCTGATATGTGATGCAAAAGTCTGGTCCAGAGCAATCTCAACTTTAACTCGTTTCCATCACAACTTTTACAACAATACCAGAAATGGTTTCGGATGGATAGTATCCAAGGAACAATGTCAGCATGTTTTTGTATCTTTGCTAACTAAAAAGGGAAAATATATATATATATTATCGAAAACTCTAAAAACTGACTTTGAACTTTTAAAACTGACTTTGAATTAAATGAACACATAACAGGAGAACAATCAACCAACCCAATAAACCTCCATCAGCCAACTTCCTAGAAGTCAAAAGTCACACTACAATATTTTTATCATCTAACTGAAATGGACTGAGTCCAGTCACTGAACTTTTATGTGAACTTTTTTTAAATTTGAAGTGACTGCTGTTTTGGTACGTTGCTGGAAAAGTTTAGAGGAAGCTGCACAATTTCATATATATACCTGCACAATTTCAAAAAAATCTAGCAATGGCAAATGTGAACATATGAAACACGATTTAGGCATAGATTATTAAATGTGATGAAATTTTTGGTTTGACATCTTGACAAATTGTATTATTTAAAATTTTAGAATATCTTGGCAGGACACTGTCAAATGATAGAGATCCACCTCTAAGGTCAGTGAATGAAAACTAGGTGGTAGCTTGGTAGCAAGCACAGGTCAAGGTTGCTGTTTTTTTTCTTATCAGTTAGCCATATTGATTAGCATGTGTGAAATTAAGCAATGCTATATACAGTTACCAACTAAACTAAACTTCTACTATAAGCCATGTTGATAAGCCTTTCCGATAACAGGAAAGTATTTTAGGAAATCTAATTAAATTGGGGCATATTTGCATTTGCCACTTACTCATTAAAGATAGCATACTAGTGTGTGCATCAGTACAAACTTCATCCACCAGCCCATCAAGTTTCTCAAGAATCCAATGCATGCATTTCATAAAAAGATGAACCTCTAACTGGGTAGATTTGAGATTGACTTCTCTTTTATCACCGCATTCTATTGTTAGGAGCTTTTTACTTTCATAATCCATCAAGGTGTATGTTCCCTTTGAGGCAGAAAAGCCGGGCGAATCCATTCTCCCATCACCACAGATGGTAACTTTTAAATTTCTACATTGAACTTCCTTGATGATCCTGTCTCGTTCCTCATTGAATTCTTGATCTACTGTTGGCGAAACATAGAGACGTTGATTGGTGTAGAAGGAGGTAGTGCTGCTGGAACCAAGATTGCTGAACTTGCAAAATCGTTTGAATTGTGTGATGGAGCCACCAGCCAAGAGTAATGCACCGTCAATGACATAGTTGATTGCAAAACCAGCAGCATAGAAACCACCAGAATACCATACTCCTCTGTGTCCCATTTCACAAAACCAAACCAGCTTAACACAATACCCACACATTTTGTCTTCAATCGATGTTATAGCTTTGCTGCAATGTTGGACTCGGCATTTGCCACCAAGGAGCACTTTCAGTTGCATGATGGTTACAAAGCACTTAGGCTCTGAGACAGCCTTTATTTCATCACCAATATCATCATATGAGGCAGATTGGAAATGATCATGGCTGGTAAAGTTATCCTCTGCTGAATTTGACATACTCTCGGTTGTATCTTCTTCTTCTACAGCCTCTTGAAGAAAAGACTCTTCAGCATCCTCCAACATCAAATCTGCTTCAGGCACAAGCTCGTCGTCATCAACTGCCTTGAATTCAACTGTCCTTATTGGTGTTGACTGCACAATGTCAAATTGTAGGATACTTGTCAACATGCTGAAAAAATGAGTTAATGGTACATTTCATATGGCTTTATGAACAAATCATGGTCTTGGACAGGGTGCACAATTCCATCTTAATAACAAGCAGATGTTGTTACAAGTGTAATTTGCAAAGCTAAACAGGGAAACAAAAAAAACATCTTGGCATTGCAAAAACCTTTTGGCATGTGGCAAACGGTACCTACAAATGTATCAAAAACAGCTATCTTTTTGCAACAACATAACCCGTATCAAAAGATGTCTACATTTGGACTTACGTTGTTGTTTTTTTCTGTACTTCTGGCTCAGAAATGGTATCGCCGCAATTCTGCAAAATCCCTGGACATCGGACGTTGTGTTGGCCATCAACTGGGTTTAAAATAGGCCCAATGAGATGAGTTTTGTTTATCTCCATTATAATCCATTTTAGCAGTTTAAAATTTGATTCACAATGGAGACGATTCTTCAAAACATCGAGATCATCAGCAACTTTCTTTGCTTCATCGCCATAGCCGATGAAAAGGGAATATTTCTTCTCGTTTCGTTTCCGTTTTTTCACTTTCACAGGGGAGAGGCAAATTCGTCCGCCATTATTATCGATCGATTATCGCGCCGCGCGTCAGTATGGCATAGAGAATGAAAGTGACCACGTGAAATGGTAGATGGACACTTGTGATTGGTTGATGTTTGATTGACAGTTTGAGCTTGCTGGCTCGGAGCCACTTAAATATGCTCCAATTCCCTTTAAGGAGGTCTGGTATCAACGCATTCTGTTCGAAAGAGGGTATCTGAATTTGAACATAAATTGTTCGACTCCTAATCTATTTCTTGAAAGAAAAGCTTTCAAACTTCTTCTTTCAAATTTTTTTTGGCCAAAATGCAGTGTGATATGGCAAAAATATTATTGGCTATCATATTACGAACACATCAAACATTAATGTCTGGCAGTGTTGTTAAGCATGGACAGCTTTCCTGGAAAAACACAATTTCAGAAATTCATATACAGTAAAACCTTGTTTATTTGGCCAGACTATGTTATCTGAAAATTGAAAGAGAGTTCTGTTTGTTGTTGTTTAATCATATCCAGACAAAAACTAAGAGCCACCACCTATAACTTTTACTTATAATAACTCCTGTGTCTCTGTTGGAGGCACTGTCCTCAGCTAGTAATAATGAGCCAAACGGATCGTTTTCGTTTCAAACAGTTTCAACAGTCTCTCCTGTAAAATTTAGCTTGAGTCTCTTAGTCTCTTAGCTTTCTGCTCCTGATCAGCAATTTGATTGGGGCTATGAATGGCCAGTCTCTTGACACACAAAATTAACACTTTTTCTCTCTCACTTTGAGTGCAGAATGAACTTGTCGATGGCAGTTTTTGCATGTGATGCGAAAGTGCAGAGAGGTAAGAGTAACTCCCAAGTGCTGCTGCAGCAAGCACCAGATCACCAGCTCTTGTTATGGCCCTTTTTTCGACATCCGGGATTCTAATTTCCATATCGCTGGGTTTGAAATATTCTTGATTTCTTGGAGAAACAATACAAAAAAACCGTTCGAACTTGGATATAAGTATTCCACGAAATGATGGTTTTCCTGAAGCTGCCGTGTTTTATCTGTTGCTATTTTGCCACAATTAAGGATAGAGAGAGACTAACCCTCTTGTAGTTTAGCATACCAAATTCTTGTGGCCTTGCTTTGGCGTACAAGTATTACAAGTCTCTCTCTCCTTCCCTCTCAATTCTCTTTTTTTTCTTTCTTTATTTGTCAGATTACTAAATAGAGAGAGAAAGACTTGTTATGAGTCCATCAATTGATAGGCTGTTCTGTAAAGCAAAAGAGGCAGAAACCCCCCGAATGCTATGTGATCCAAAAACAGAAATGATTAGCAGTGTGAATTCATTTTGCATAGCACTATGTAAATCTAAATTCAGCCTTTCTTTCCATTCTCAATTCGAAATATCCCGTTCTGTATCGAAAACTTATCTAAAACTCGCATTATATATATCTTTCTATACCTACCAACCAAAATCCTATGACAAATCCAAATTCAGCCTCTTTTTCCATTCTCACTTCAAAATATACCGTTCTGGATAGAAAACTTATCTAAAACTCGCATTATATATATCTTTCTATACCTACCAACCAAGATCATATGACAAATCCAAATTCAGCCTCTTTTTCCATTCTCACTTCAAAATATACCGTTCTGGATAGAAAACTTATCTAAAACTCGCATTATATATATCTTTCTATACCTACCAACCAAAATCCTATGACAAATCCAAATTCGGCCTCGCTTTTTATTCTCAATTTGAAATATCCAGTTCTGGATAGAAAACTTATCTGAAACTTGCATTATATATATTTTTCTACATGTACCCCCTAAGATCCTATGAAAATCCAAATTCAGCCTCTCTTTCCATTCTCAATTCGAAATATCCCGTTCTAGATAGAAAACTTATCGAAAACTCGCATTATATATATCTTTGTACATGTACCCCCAAAGATCCTATGATAAATTTAATTCATCCTCTCTTTTCATTCTCAATTCGAAATATCCAGTTCTGGATAGAAAATTTATTTAAAACTCGCATTATATATATCTTTCTACATGTACCCCCTAAGATCCTATGAAAATCCAAATTCAGCTTCTCTTTCCATTCTCAATTTGAAATATACCGTTCTGGATAGAAAACTTATCTAAAACTCGCATTATATATATCTTCCTACATGTACTCCTAAAGATCCTACGAAAAATCCAAATTCAGCCTCTCTTTTCATTCTCAATTTGAAATATCCCGTTCTGGATAAAAAACTTATCTAAAACTCGCATTATATATATCTTTCTACATGTACCCCTAAAGATCCTACGAAAAATCCAAATTCAGCCTCTCTTTTCATTCTCAATTTGAAATATCCCGTTCTGGATAAAAAACTTATCTAAAACTCGCATTATATATATCTCTCTACATGTACCCCTAAAGATCCTACGAAAAATTTACATTCAACCTCTCTTTCCATTCTCAATTCGATATATCCCGTTCTTGGTAGAAATTTTATCTGAAACTTGCATTATATATTTTTTTCTTTACCTACCAACCAAGATCCTATGACAAATCCAAATTCGGCCTCGCTTTTTATTCTCAATTTGAAATATCCAGTTCTGGATAGAAAACTTATCTAAAACTCGCATTATATAGATCTTCCTACATGTACCCCCAAAGATCCTATCAAAAATCCAAATTCAGCCTCTCTTTCCATTCTCACTTCGAAATATCCCGTTCTTGGTAGAAATTTTGTCTGAAACTTGCATTATATATATTTTTCTATACCTACCAACCAAGATCCTATGACAAATCCAAATTCGGCCTCGCTTTTTATTCTCAATTTGAAATGTCCAGTTCTGGATAGAAAACTTATCTGAAACTTGCATTTTATATATTTTTCTACATGTACCTCCAAAGATCTTACGAAAAATCTAAATTCAGCCTCTCTTTCCATTCTCAATTCGAAATATCCCGTTCTGGATAGAAAACTTATGTAAAACTCGCATTATATATATCTCTCTACATGAACCCCTAAAGATCCTATGAAAATCTAAATTCAGGCTCTCTTTCCATTCTCAATTCGAAATATCCCGTTCTTGGTCGAAATTTTATCTGAAAATTGCATTATATATATTTTTCTATACCTACCAACCAAGATCCTATGACAAATCGAAATTCGGCCTCGCTTTTTATTCTCAATTTGAAATATCCAGTTCTGGATAGAAAACTTATCTGAAAGTTGCATTTTATATATTTTTCTACATGTACCCCTAAAGATCCTACGAAAAATGTAAATTCAGCCTCTCTTTTCATTCTCAATTTGAAATATCCCGTTCTGGATAAAAAACTTATCTAAAACTCGCATTATATATATCTTTCTACATGTACCCCTAAAGATCCTACGAAAAATCCAAATTCAGCCTCTCTTTTCATTCTCAATTTGAAATATCCCGTTCTGGATAAAAAACTTATCTAAAACTCGCATTATATATATCTTTCTACATGTACCCCTAAAGATCCTACGAAAAATTTACATTCAGCCTCTCTTTCCATTCTCAATTCGATATATCCCGTTCTTGGTAGAACTTTTATCTGAAACTTGCATTATATATTTTTTCTATACCTACCAACCAAGATCCTATGACAAATCGAAATTCGGCCTTGCTTTTTATTCTCAATTTGAAATATCCAGTTCTGGATAGAAAACTTATCTGAAACTTGCGTTTTATACATTTTTCTACATGTACCACCAAATATCCTATGACAAATCCAAATTCAGCCTCTCTTTCCATTCTCACTTCGAAATATCCCGTACTTGGTAGAAACTTTATCTGAAACTTGCATTATATATTTTTTTCTTTACCTACCAACCAAGATCCTATGACAAATCCAAATTCGGCCTCGCTTTTTATTCTCAATTTGAAATATCCAGTTCTGGATAGAAAACTTATCTAAAACTCGCATTATATATATCTTCCTACATGTACCCCCAAAGATCCTATCAAAAATCCAAATTCAGCCTCTCTTTCCATTCTCACTTCGAAATATCCCGTTCTTGGTAGAAATTTTATCTGAAACTTGCATTATATATATTTTTCTATACCTACCAACCAAGATCCTATGACAAATCGAAATTCGGCCTTGCTTTTTATTCTCAATTTGAAATATCCAGTTCTGGATAGAAAACTTATCTGATACTTGCGTTTTATACATTTTTCTACATGTACCACCAAATATCCTATGACAAATCCAAATTCAGCCTCTCTTTCCATTCTCAATTCGAAATATCCCCGTACTTGGTAGAAATTTTATCTGAAACTTACATTATATATATTTTTCTATACCTACCAACCAAGATCCTATGACAAATCCAAATTCGGCCTCGCTTTTTATTCTCAATTTGAAATATCCAGTTCTGGATAGAAAACTTATCTGAAACTTGCGTTTTATACATTTTTCTACATGTACCACCAAATATCCTATGACAAATCCAAATTCAGCCTCTCTTTTCATTCTCATTTCGAAATATCAGGTTCTGGATAGAAAACTTATCTAAAACTCGCATTAAATATATTTTCTACATGTACCCGCTAAGATCCTATGAGTTATTTGAAACTTGCATTATATATATTTTTCTAAATGTACCTCCAAAGATCCTATCAAAAATCCAAATTCAGCCTCTCTTTTCATTCTTAATTCGAAATATCCCGTTCTGGATAGAAAACTTATCTAAAACTAGCATTATATATATCTTCCTACATGTACCCCCAAAGATCCTATCAAAAATCCAAATTCAGCCTCTCTTTCCATTCTCACTTCGAATTATCCCGTTCTTGGTAGAAATTTTATCTGAAACTTGCATTATATATATTTTTCTATAGCTGCCAACCAAGATCCTATGACAAATCCAAATTCGGCCTCGCTTTTTATTCTCAATTTGAAATGTCCAGTTCTGGATAGAAAACTTATCTAAAACTCGCATTATATATATCTTTCTATACCTACCAACCAAGATCCTATGACAAATCCAAATTCGGCCTCGCTTTTTATTCTCAATTTGAAATGTCCAGTTCTGGATAGAAAACTTATCTGAAACTCGCATGAAATATATTTTTCTAGATATACCCGCTAAGATCCTATGAGTTTTCTGAAACTTGCATTATATATATTTTTCTAAATGTACCTCCAAAGATCCTATCAAAAATCCAAATTCAGCCTCTCTTTCCATTCTCAATTCGAAATATCCCGTACTTGGTAGAAATTTAATCTGAAACTTGCATTATATATATTTTTCCAAATGCACCTCCAAAGATTCTATCAAAAATCCAAATTCAGCTTCTCTTTCCATTCTCACTTCAAAATATACCGTTCTGGATAGAAAACTTATCTAAAACTCGCATTATATATATCTTTCTACATGTACCCCCAAAGATCCTATCAAAAATCCAAATTCAGCCTCTCTTTCCATTCTCACTTCGAAATATCCCGTTCTGGATAGAAAACTTATCTAAAACTCGCATTATATATATCTTTCTATACCTACCAACCAAAATCCTATGACAAATCCAAATTCGGCCTCGCTTTTTATTCTCAATTTGAAATATCCAGTTCTGGATAGAAAACTTATCTGAAACTTGCATTTTATATATTTTTCTACTTGTACCCCTGAAGATCCTACGAAAAATCTACATTAAGCCTCTCTTTCCATTCTCAATTCGAAATATCCCGTTCTTGGTAGAAATTTTATCTGAAACTTGCATTATATATATTTTTCTATACCTACCAACCAAGATCATATGACAAATCCAAATTCGGCCTCGCTTTTTATTCTCAATTTGAAATATCCAGTTCTGGATAGAAAACTTATCTGAAACTTGCATTTTATATATTTTTCCATACCTACCAACCAAGATCCTATGACAAATCCAAATTCAGCCTCTCTTCTCATTCTCAATATGAAATATCAGGTTCTGGATAGAAAACTTATCTGAAACTTGCATTTTATATATTTTTCTACATGTACCCCCAAATATCCTATGAAAAATCCAAATTCAGCCTCTCTTTCCATTCTCAATTCGAAATATCCCGTTCTGGATAGAAAACTTATCTAAAATTCGCGATATATATATCTCTCTACATGTACCCCTAAAGATCCTACGAAAAATCTACATTAAGCCTCTCTTTCCATTCTCAATTCGAAATATCCCGTACTTGGTAGAAAATTTATCTGAAACTTGCATTATATATATTTTTCTATACCTACCACCAAATATCCTATGACAAATCCAAATTCAGCCTCTCTTTTCATTCTCATTTCGAAATATCAGGTTCTGGATAGAAAACTTATCTAAAACTCGCATTAAATATATTTTCTACATGTACCCGCTAAGATCCTATGAGTTATTTGAAACTTGCATTATATATATTTTTCTAAATGTACCTCCAAAGATCCTATCAAAAATCCAAATTCAGCCTCTCTTTTCATTCTTAATTCGAAATATCCCGTTCTGGATAGAAAACTTATCTAAAACTAGCATTATATATATCTTCCTACATGTACCCCCAAAGATCCTATCAAAAATCCAAATTCAGCCTCTCTTTCCATTCTCACTTCGAATTATCCCGTTCTTGGTAGAAATTTTATCTGAAACTTGCATTATATATATTTTTCTATAGCTGCCAACCAAGATCCTATGACAAATCCAAATTCGGCCTCGCTTTTTATTCTCAATTTGAAATGTCCAGTTCTGGATAGAAAACTTATCTAAAACTCGCATTATATATATCTTTCTATACCTACCAACCAAGATCCTATGACAAATCCAAATTCGGCCTCGCTTTTTATTCTCAATTTGAAATGTCCAGTTCTGGATAGAAAACTTATCTGAAACTCGCATGAAATATATTTTTCTAGATATACCCGCTAAGATCCTATGAGTTTTCTGAAACTTGCATTATATATATTTTTCTAAATGTACCTCCAAAGATCCTATCAAAAATCCAAATTCAGCCTCTCTTTCCATTCTCAATTCGAAATATCCCGTACTTGGTAGAAATTTAATCTGAAACTTGCATTATATATATTTTTCCAAATGCACCTCCAAAGATTCTATCAAAAATCCAAATTCAGCTTCTCTTTCCATTCTCACTTCAAAATATACCGTTCTGGATAGAAAACTTATCTAAAACTCGCATTATATATATCTTTCTACATGTACCCCCAAAGATCCTATCAAAAATCCAAATTCAGCCTCTCTTTCCATTCTCACTTCGAAATATCCCGTTCTGGATAGAAAACTTATCTAAAACTCGCATTATATATATCTTTCTATACCTACCAACCAAAATCCTATGACAAATCCAAATTCGGCCTCGCTTTTTATTCTCAATTTGAAATATCCAGTTCTGGATAGAAAACTTATCTGAAACTTGCATTTTATATATTTTTCTACTTGTACCCCTGAAGATCCTACGAAAAATCTACATTAAGCCTCTCTTTCCATTCTCAATTCGAAATATCCCGTTCTTGGTAGAAATTTTATCTGAAACTTGCATTATATATATTTTTCTATACCTACCAACCAAGATCATATGACAAATCCAAATTCGGCCTCGCTTTTTATTCTCAATTTGAAATATCCAGTTCTGGATAGAAAACTTATCTGAAACTTGCATTTTATATATTTTTCCATACCTACCAACCAAGATCCTATGACAAATCCAAATTCAGCCTCTCTTCTCATTCTCAATATGAAATATCAGGTTCTGGATAGAAAACTTATCTGAAACTTGCATTTTATATATTTTTCTACATGTACCCCCAAATATCCTATGAAAAATCCAAATTCAGCCTCTCTTTCCATTCTCAATTCGAAATATCCCGTTCTGGATAGAAAACTTATCTAAAATTCGCGATATATATATCTCTCTACATGTACCCCTAAAGATCCTACGAAAAATCTACATTAAGCCTCTCTTTCCATTCTCAATTCGAAATATCCCGTACTTGGTAGAAAATTTATCTGAAACTTGCATTATATATATTTTTCTATACCTACCAACCAAGATCCTATGACAAATCCAAATTCGGCCTCGCTTTTTATTCTCAATTTGAAATATCCAGTTCTGGATAGAAAACTTATCTGAAACTTGCATTTTATATATTTTTCTACTTGTACCTCCAAAGATCCTATCAAAAATTTAAATTCAGCCTCTCTTTCCATTCTCAATTACAAATATCCCGTTCTGGATAGAAAACTTATCTAAAACTCGCATTATATATATCTTTCTATACCTACCAACCAAGATCCTATGACAAATCCAAATTCGGCCTCGCTCTTTATTCTCAATTTGAAATATCCAGTTCTGGATAGAAAACTTATCTGAAACTTGCATTTTATATATTTTTCTTCTTGTACCTCCAAAGATCCTATCGAAAATCCAAATTCAGCCTCTCTTTCCATTCTCACTTCGAAATATCCCGTATTTGGTAGAAACTTTATCTGAAACTTGCATTATATATATTTTTCTATACCTACCAACCAAGATCCTATGACAAATCCAAATTCGGCCTCGCTTTTTATTCTCAATTTGAAATATCCAGTTCTGGATAGAAAACTTATCTGAAACTTGCATTTTATATATTTTTCCATACCTACCAACCAAGATCCTATGACAAATCCAAATTCAGCCTCTCTTCTCATTCTCAATATGAAATATCAGGTTCTGGATAGAAAACTTATCTGAAACTTGCATTTTATATATTTTTCTACATGTACCCCCAAATATCCTATGAAAAATCCAAATTCAGCCTCTCTTTCCATTCTCAATTCGAAATATCCCGTTCTGGATAGAAAACTTATCTAAAATTCGCATTATATATATCTCTCTACATGTACCCCTAAAGATCCTACGAAAAATCTACATTAAGCCTCTCTTTCCATTCTCAATTCGAAATATCCCGTACTTGGTAGAAAATTTATCTGAAACTTGCATTATATATATTTTTCTATACCTACCAACCAAGATCCTATGACAAATCCAAATTCGGCCTCGCTTTTTATTCTCAATTTGAAATGTCCAGTTCTGGATAAAAAACTTATCTAAAACTCGCATTATATATATCTCTCTACATGTACCCCCAAAGATCCCATCAAAAATCCAAATTCAGCCTCTCTTTCCATTCTCACTTCGAAATATCCCGTTCTGGATAGAAAACTTATCTAAAACTCGCATTATATATATCTTTCTATACCTACCAACCAAGATCCTATGACAAATCCAAATTCGGCCTCGCTTTTTATTCTCAATTTGAAATATCCAGTTCTGGATAGAAAACTTATCTGAAACTTGCATTTTATATATTTTTCTACTTGTACCTCCAAAGATCCTATCAAAAATTTAAATTCAGCCTCTCTTTCCATTCTCAATTACAAATATCCCGTTCTGGATAGAAAACTTATCTAAAACTCGCATTATATATATCTTTCTATACCTACCAACCAAGATCCTATGACAAATCCAAACTCGGCCTCGCTCTTTATTCTCAATTTGAAATATCCAGTTCTGGATAGAAAACTTATCTGAAACTTGCATTTTATATATTTTTCTTCTTGTACCTCCAAAGATCCTATCGAAAATCCAAATTCAGCCTCTCTTTCCATTCTCACTTCGAAATATCCCGTACTTGGTAGAAACTTTATCTGAAACTTGCATTATATATATTTTTCTATACCTACCAACCAAGATCCTATGACAAATCCAAATTCGGCCTCGCTTTTTATTCTCAATTTGAAATATCCAGTTCTGGATAGAAAACTTATCTGAAACTTGCATTTTATATATTTTTCCATACCTACCAACCAAGATCCTATGACAAATCCAAATTCAGCCTCTCTTCTCATTCTCAATATGAAATATCAGGTTCTGGATAGAAAACTTATCTGAAACTTGCATTTTATATATTTTTCTACATGTACCCCCAAATATCCTATGAAAAATCCAAATTCAGCCTCTCTTTCCATTCTCAATTCGAAATATCCCGTTCTGGATAGAAAACTTATCTAAAATTCGCATTATATATATCTCTCTACATGTACCCCTAAAGATCCTACGAAAAATCTACATTAAGCCTCTCTTTCCATTCTCAATTCGAAATATCCCGTACTTGGTAGAAAATTTATCTGAAACTTGCATTATATATATTTTTCTATACCTACCAACCAAGATCCTATGACAAATCCAAATTCGGCCTCGCTTTTTATTCTCAATTTGAAATGTCCAGTTCTGGATAAAAAACTTATCTAAAACTCGCATTATATATATATCTCTACATGTACCCCCAAAGATCCCATCAAAAATCCAAATTCAGCCTCTCTTTCCATTCTCACTTCGAAATATCCCGTTCTGGATAGAAAACTTATCTAAAACTCGCATTATATATATCTTTCTATACCTACCAACCAAGATCCTATGACAAATCCAAATTCAGCCTCTCTTTCCATTCTCAATTCGAAATATCCCGTACTTGGTAGAAATTTAATCTGAAACTTGCATTATATATATTTTTCCAAATGCACCTCCAAAGATTCTATCAAAAATCCAAATTCAGCTTCTCTTTCCATTCTCACTTCAAAATATACCGTTCTGGATAGAAAACTTATCTAAAACTCGCATTATATATATCTTTCTACATGTACCCCCAAAGATCCTATCAAAAATCCAAATTCAGCCTCTCTTTCCATTCTCACTTCGAAATATCCCGTTCTGGATAGAAAACTTATCTAAAACTCGCATTATATATATCTTTCTATACCTACCAACCAAAATCCTATGACAAATCCAAATTCGGCCTCGCTTTTTATTCTCAATTTGAAATATCCAGTTCTGGATAGAAAACTTATCTGAAACTTGCATTTTATATATTTTTCTACTTGTACCCCTGAAGATCCTACGAAAAATCTACATTAAGCCTCTCTTTCCATTCTCAATTCGAAATATCCCGTTCTTGGTAGAAATTTTATCTGAAACTTGCATTATATATATTTTTCTATACCTACCAACCAAGATCATATGACAAATCCAAATTCGGCCTCGCTTTTTATTCTCAATTTGAAATATCCAGTTCTGGATAGAAAACTTATCTGAAACTTGCATTTTATATATTTTTCCATACCTACCAACCAAGATCCTATGACAAATCCAAATTCAGCCTCTCTTCTCATTCTCAATATGAAATATCAGGTTCTGGATAGAAAACTTATCTGAAACTTGCATTTTATATATTTTTCTACATGTACCCCCAAATATCCTATGAAAAATCCAAATTCAGCCTCTCTTTCCATTCTCAATTCGAAATATCCCGTTCTGGATAGAAAACTTATCTAAAATTCGCGATATATATATCTCTCTACATGTACCCCTAAAGATCCTACGAAAAATCTACATTAAGCCTCTCTTTCCATTCTCAATTCGAAATATCCCGTACTTGGTAGAAAATTTATCTGAAACTTGCATTATATATATTTTTCTATACCTACCAACCAAGATCCTATGACAAATCCAAATTCGGCCTCGCTTTTTATTCTCAATTTGAAATATCCAGTTCTGGATAGAAAACTTATCTGAAACTTGCATTTTATATATTTTTCTACTTGTACCTCCAAAGATCCTATCAAAAATTTAAATTCAGCCTCTCTTTCCATTCTCAATTACAAATATCCCGTTCTGGATAGAAAACTTATCTAAAACTCGCATTATATATATCTTTCTATACCTACCAACCAAGATCCTATGACAAATCCAAATTCGGCCTCGCTCTTTATTCTCAATTTGAAATATCCAGTTCTGGATAGAAAACTTATCTGAAACTTGCATTTTATATATTTTTCTTCTTGTACCTCCAAAGATCCTATCGAAAATCCAAATTCAGCCTCTCTTTCCATTCTCACTTCGAAATATCCCGTATTTGGTAGAAACTTTATCTGAAACTTGCATTATATATATTTTTCTATACCTACCAACCAAGATCCTATGACAAATCCAAATTCGGCCTCGCTTTTTATTCTCAATTTGAAATATCCAGTTCTGGATAGAAAACTTATCTGAAACTTGCATTTTATATATTTTTCCATACCTACCAACCAAGATCCTATGACAAATCCAAATTCAGCCTCTCTTCTCATTCTCAATATGAAATATCAGGTTCTGGATAGAAAACTTATCTGAAACTTGCATTTTATATATTTTTCTACATGTACCCCCAAATATCCTATGAAAAATCCAAATTCAGCCTCTCTTTCCATTCTCAATTCGAAATATCCCGTTCTGGATAGAAAACTTATCTAAAATTCGCATTATATATATCTCTCTACATGTACCCCTAAAGATCCTACGAAAAATCTACATTAAGCCTCTCTTTCCATTCTCAATTCGAAATATCCCGTACTTGGTAGAAAATTTATCTGAAACTTGCATTATATATATTTTTCTATACCTACCAACCAAGATCCTATGACAAATCCAAATTCGGCCTCGCTTTTTATTCTCAATTTGAAATGTCCAGTTCTGGATAAAAAACTTATCTAAAACTCGCATTATATATATCTCTCTACATGTACCCCCAAAGATCCCATCAAAAATCCAAATTCAGCCTCTCTTTCCATTCTCACTTCGAAATATCCCGTTCTGGATAGAAAACTTATCTAAAACTCGCATTATATATATCTTTCTATACCTACCAACCAAGATCCTATGACAAATCCAAATTCGGCCTCGCTTTTTATTCTCAATTTGAAATATCCAGTTCTGGATAGAAAACTTATCTGAAACTTGCATTTTATATATTTTTCTACTTGTACCTCCAAAGATCCTATCAAAAATTTAAATTCAGCCTCTCTTTCCATTCTCAATTACAAATATCCCGTTCTGGATAGAAAACTTATCTAAAACTCGCATTATATATATCTTTCTATACCTACCAACCAAGATCCTATGACAAATCCAAACTCGGCCTCGCTCTTTATTCTCAATTTGAAATATCCAGTTCTGGATAGAAAACTTATCTGAAACTTGCATTTTATATATTTTTCTTCTTGTACCTCCAAAGATCCTATCGAAAATCCAAATTCAGCCTCTCTTTCCATTCTCACTTCGAAATATCCCGTACTTGGTAGAAACTTTATCTGAAACTTGCATTATATATATTTTTCTATACCTACCAACCAAGATCCTATGACAAATCCAAATTCGGCCTCGCTTTTTATTCTCAATTTGAAATATCCAGTTCTGGATAGAAAACTTATCTGAAACTTGCATTTTATATATTTTTCCATACCTACCAACCAAGATCCTATGACAAATCCAAATTCAGCCTCTCTTCTCATTCTCAATATGAAATATCAGGTTCTGGATAGAAAACTTATCTGAAACTTGCATTTTATATATTTTTCTACATGTACCCCCAAATATCCTATGAAAAATCCAAATTCAGCCTCTCTTTCCATTCTCAATTCGAAATATCCCGTTCTGGATAGAAAACTTATCTAAAATTCGCATTATATATATCTCTCTACATGTACCCCTAAAGATCCTACGAAAAATCTACATTAAGCCTCTCTTTCCATTCTCAATTCGAAATATCCCGTACTTGGTAGAAAATTTATCTGAAACTTGCATTATATATATTTTTCTATACCTACCAACCAAGATCCTATGACAAATCCAAATTCGGCCTCGCTTTTTATTCTCAATTTGAAATGTCCAGTTCTGGATAAAAAACTTATCTAAAACTCGCATTATATATATATCTCTACATGTACCCCCAAAGATCCCATCAAAAATCCAAATTCAGCCTCTCTTTCCATTCTCACTTCGAAATATCCCGTTCTGGATAGAAAACTTATCTAAAACTCGCATTATATATATCTTTCTATACCTACCAACCAAGATCCTATGACAAATCCAAATTCGGCCTCGCTTTTTATTCTCAATTTGAAATATCCAGTTCTGGATAGAAAACTTATCTGAAACTTGCATTTTATATATTTTTCTACTTGTACCTCCAAAGATCCTATCAAAAATTTAAATTCAGCCTCTCTTTCCATTCTCAATTACAAATATCCCGTTCTGGATAGAAAACTTATCTAAAACTCGCATTATATATATCTTTCTATACCTACCAACCAAGATCCTATGACAAATCCAAATTCGGCCTCGCTCTTTATTCTCAATTTGAAATATCCAGTTCTGGATAGAAAACTTATCTGAAACTTGCATTTTATATATTTTTCTTCTTGTACCTCCAAAGATCCTATCAAAAATCCAAATTCAGCCTCTCTTTCCATTCTCACTTCGAAATATCCCGTACTTGGTAGAAACTTTATCTGAAACTTGCATTATATATATTTTAATATACCTACTAACCAAGATCCTATCAAAAATCCAAATTCAGCCTCTCTTTCCATTCTCAATTCGAAATATCCCGTACTTGGTTGAAACTTTATCTGAAACTTGCATAATATATATTTTAATATACCTACCAACCAAAATCCTATGACAAATCCAAATTCGGCCTCGCTTTTTATTCTCAATTTGAAATATCCAGTTCTGGATAGAAAACTTATCTGAAACTTGCATTTTATATATTTTTCTACTTGTACCCCTAAAGATCCTACGAAAAATCTACATTAAGCCTCTCTTTCCATTCTCAATTCGAAATATCCCGTTCTTGGTAGAAATTTTATCTGAAACTTGCATTATATATATTTTTCTATACCTACCAACCAAGATCCTATGACAAATCCAAATTCGGCCTCGCTTTTTATTCTCAATTTGAAATATCCAGTTCTGGATAGAAAACTTATCTGAAACTTGCATTTTATATATTTTTCCATACCTACCAACCAAGATCCTATGACAAATCCAAATTCAGCCTCTCTTCTCATTCTCAATATGAAATATCAGGTTCTGGATAGAAAACTTATCTGAAACTTGCATTTTATATATTTTTCTACATGTACCCCCAAATATCCTATGAAAAATATAAATTCAGCCTCTCTTTTCATTCTCAATTCGAAATATCCCGTTCTGGATAAAAAACTTATCTAAAACTCGCATTATATATATTTTTCTAAATGTACCTCAAAAGATCCTATCAAAAATCCAAATTCAGCCTCTCTTTCCATTCTCACTTCGAAATATTCCGTTCTTGGTAGAAATTTTATCTGAAACTTGCATTATATATATTTTTCCATACCTACCAACCAAGATCCTATGACAAATCCAAATTCAGCCTCTCTTCTCATTCTCAATATGAAATATCAGGTTCTGGATAGAAAACTTATCTGAAACTTGCATTTTATATAGTTTTCTACATGGACCCCCAAATATCCTATGAAAAATATAAATTCAGCCTCTCTTTTCATTCTCAATTCGAAATATCCCGTTCTGGATAAAAAACTTATCTAAAACTCGCATTATATATATTTTTCTAAATGTACCTCAAAAGATCCTATCAAAAATCCAAATTCAGCCTCTCTTTCCATTCTCACTTCGAAATATTCCGTTCTTGGTAGAAATTTTATCTGAAACTTGCATTATATATATTTTTCCATACCTACCAACCAAGATCCTATGACAAATCCAAATTCAGCCTCTCTTCTCATTCTCAATATGAAATATCAGGTTCTGGATAGAAAACTTATCTGAAACTTGCATTTTATATATTTTTCTACATGTACCCCCAAATATCCTATGAAAAATCCAAATTCAGCCTCTCTTTTCATTCTCAATTTGAAATATCAGGTTCTGGATAGAAAACTTATCCAAAACTCGCATTAAATATATTTTTTAAATGTACCCGCTAAGATCCTATGAGTTATCTGAAACTTGCATTATATATATTTTTCTTCTTGTACCTCCAAAGATCCTATCAAAAATCCAAATTCAGCCTCTCTTTCCATTCTCACTTCGAAATATCCCGTACTTGGTAGAAACTTTATCTGAAACTTGCATTATATATATTTTTCTATACCTACCAACCAAGATCCTATGGCAAATCCAAATTCGGCCTCGCTTTTTATTCTCAATTTGAAATATCCAGTTCTGGATAGAAAACTTATCTGAAACTTGCATTTTATATATTTTTCTATACCTACCAACCAAGATCCTATGACAAATCCAAATTCGGCCTCGCTTTTTATTCTCAATTTGAAATATCCAGTTCTGGATAGAAAACTTATCTGAAACTTGCATTTTATATATTTTTCTTCTTGTACCTCCAAAGATCCTATCAAAAATCCAAATTCAGCCTCTCTTTCCATTCTCACTTCGAAATATCCCGTACTTGGTAGAAACTTTATCTGAAACTTGCATTATATATATTTTTCTATACCTACCAACCAAGATCCTATGACAAATCCAAATTCGGCCTCGCTCTTTATTCTCAATTTGAAATATCCAGTTCTGTATAGAAAACTTATCTGAAACTTGCATTTTATATATTTTTCTTCTTGTACCTCCAAAGATCCTATCAAAAATCCAAATTCAGCCTCTCTTTCCATTCTCACTTCGAAATATCCCGTACTTGGTAGAAACTTTATCTGAAACTTGCATTATATATATTTTAATATACCTACTAACCAAGATCCTATCAAAAATCCAAATTCAGCCTATCTTTCCATTCTCAATTCGAAATATCCCGTACTTGGTTGAAACTTTATCTGACACTTGCATAATATATATTTTAATATACCTACCAACCAAAATCCTATGACAAATCCAAATTCGGCCTCGCTTTTTATTCTCAATTTGAAATATCCAGTTCTGGATAGAAAACTTATCTGAAACTTGCATTTTATATATTTTTCTACTTGTACCCCTAAAGATCCTACGAAAAATCTACATTAAGCCTCTCTTTCCATTCTCAATTCGAAATATCCCGTTCTTGGTAGAAATTTTATCTGAAACTTGCATTATATATATTTTTCTATACCTACCAACCAAGATCCTATGACAAATCCAAATTCGGCCTCGCTTTTTATTCTCAATTTGAAATATCCAGTTCTGGATAGAAAACTTATCTGAAACTTGCATTTTATATATTTTTCCATACCTACCAACCAAGATCCTATGACAAATCCAAATTCAGCCTCTCTTCTCATTCTCAATATGAAATATCAGGTTCTGGATAGAAAACTTATCTGAAACTTGCATTTTATATATTTTTCTACATGTACCCCCAAATATCCTATGAAAAATATAAATTCAGCCTCTCTTTTCATTCTCAATTCGAAATATCCCGTTCTGGATAAAAAACTTATCTAAAACTCGCATTATATATATTTTTCTAAATGTACCTCAAAAGATCCTATCAAAAATCCAAATTCAGCCTCTCTTTCCATTCTCACTTCGAAATATTCCGTTCTTGGTAGAAATTTTATCTGAAACTTGCATTATATATATTTTTCCATACCTACCAACCAAGATCCTATGACAAATCCAAATTCAGCCTCTCTTCTCATTCTCAATATGAAATATCAGGTTCTGGATAGAAAACTTATCTGAAACTTGCATTTTATATAGTTTTCTACATGGACCCCCAAATATCCTATGAAAAATATAAATTCAGCCTCTCTTTTCATTCTCAATTCGAAATATCCCGTTCTGGATAAAAAACTTATCTAAAACTCGCATTATATATATTTTTCTAAATGTACCTCAAAAGATCCTATCAAAAATCCAAATTCAGCCTCTCTTTCCATTCTCACTTCGAAATATTCCGTTCTTGGTAGAAATTTTATCTGAAACTTGCATTATATATATTTTTCCATACCTACCAACCAAGATCCTATGACAAATCCAAATTCAGCCTCTCTTCTCATTCTCAATATGAAATATCAGGTTCTGGATAGAAAACTTATCTGAAACTTGCATTTTATATATTTTTCTACATGTACCCCCAAATATCCTATGAAAAATCCAAATTCAGCCTCTCTTTTCATTCTCAATTTGAAATATCAGGTTCTGGATAGAAAACTTATCCAAAACTCGCATTAAATATATTTTTTAAATGTACCCGCTAAGATCCTATGAGTTATCTGAAACTTGCATTATATATATTTTTCTAAATGTACCTCCAAAGATCCTATGAAAAATCAAAATTCAGCCTCTCTTTCCATTCTCACTTCGAAATATCCCGTTCTTGGTAGAAATTTTATCTGAAACTTGCATTATATATATTTTTCTATACCTACCAACCAAGATCCTATGACAAATCCAAATTCGGCCTCGCTTTTTATTCTCAATTTGAAATGTCCAGTTCTGGATAGAAAACTTATCTAAAACTCGCATTTTATATATCTCTCTACATGTACCCCTAAAGATCCTACGAAAAATCTACATTAAGCCTCTCTTTCCATTCTCAATTCGAAATATCCCGTTCTTGGTAGAAATTTTATCTGAAACTTGCATTATATATATTTTTCTATACCTACCAACCAAGATCCTATGACAAATCCAAATTCGGCCTCGCTTTTTATTCTCAATTTGAAATATCCAGTTCTGGATAGAAAACTTATCTGAAAGTTGCATTTTATATATTTTTCTACATGTACCCCTAAAGATCCTACGAAAAATGTAAATTCAGCCTCTCTTTTCATTCTCAATTTGAAATATCCCGTTCTGGATAAAAAACTTATCTAAAACTTGCATTATATATATCTTTCTACATGTACCCCTAAAGATCCTACGAAAAATCCAAATTCAGCCTCTCTTTTCATTCTCAATTTGAAATATCCCGTTCTGGATAAAAAACTTATCTAAAACTCGCATTATATATATCTCTCTACATGTACCCCTAAAGATCCTACGAAAAATCTACATTAAGCCTCTCTTTCCATTCTCAATTCGAAATATCCCGTTCTTGGTAGAAATTTTATCTGAAACTTGCATTATATATATTTTTCTATACCTACCAACCAAGATCCTATGACAAATCCAAATTCGGCCTCGCTTTTTATTCTCAATTTGAAATGTCCAGTTCTGGATAGAAAACTTATCTGAAACTTGCATTTTATATATTTTTCTACATGTACACCCAAATATCCTATGAAAAATCCAAATTCGGCCTCTCTTTTCATTCTCAATTTGAAATATCAGGTTCTGGATAGAAAACTTATCCAAAACTCGCATTAAATATATTTTTTAAATGTACCCGCTAAGATCCTATGAGTTATCTGAAACTTGCATTATATATATTTTTCTAAATGTACCTCCAAAGATCCTATGAAAAATCAAAATTCAGCCTCTCTTTCCATTCTCACTTCGAAATATCCCGTTCTTGGTAGAAATTTTATCTGAAACTTGCATTATATATATTTTTCTATACCTACCAACCAAGATCCTATGACAAATCCAAATTCGGCCTCGCTTTTTATTCTCAATTTGAAATGTCCAGTTCTGGATAGAAAACTTATCTAAAACTCGCATTTTATATATCTCTCTACATGTACCCCTAAAGATCCTACGAAAAATCTACATTAAGCCTCTCTTTCCATTCTCAATTCGAAATATCCCGTTCTTGGTAGAAATTTTATCTGAAACTTGCATTATATATATTTTTCTATACCTACCAACCAAGATCCTATGACAAATCCAAATTCGGCCTCGCTTTTTATTCTCAATTTGAAATATCCAGTTCTGGATAGAAAACTTATCTGAAAGTTGCATTTTATATATTTTTCTACATGTACCCCTAAAGATCCTACGAAAAATGTAAATTCAGCCTCTCTTTTCATTCTCAATTTGAAATATCCCGTTCTGGATAAAAAACTTATCTAAAACTCGCATTATATATATCTTTCTACATGTACCCCTAAAGATCCTACGAAAAATCCAAATTCAGCCTCTCTTTTCATTCTCAATTTGAAATATCCCGTTCTGGATAAAAAACTTATCTAAAACTCGCATTATATATATCTCTCTACATGTACCCCTAAAGATCCTACGAAAAATCTACATTAAGCCTCTCTTTCCATTCTCAATTCGAAATATCCCGTTCTTGGTAGAAATTTTATCTGAAACTTGCATTATATATATTTTTCTATACCTACCAACCAAGATCCTATGACAAATCCAAATTCGGCCTCGCTTTTTATTCTCAATTTGAAATGTTCAGTTCTGGATAGAAAACTTATCTGAAACTTGCATTTTATATATTTTTCTACATGTACCTCCAAAGATCTTACGAAAAATCTAAATTCAGCCTCTCTTTCCATTCTCAATTCGAAATATCCCGTTCTGGATAGAAAACTTATCTAAAACTCGCATTATATATATCTCTCTACATGAACCCCTAAAGATCCTACGAAAAATCTACATTAAGCCTCTCTTTCCATTCTCAATTCGAAATATCCCGTTCTTGGTAGAAATTTTATCTGAAACTTGCATTATATATATTTTTCTATACCTACCAACCAAGATCCTATGACAAATCCAAATTCGGCCTCGCTTTTTATTCTCAATTTGAAATATCCAGTTCTGGATAGAAAACTTATCTGAAAGTTGCATTTTATATATTTTTCTACATGTACCCCTAAAGATCCTACGAAAAATGTAAATTCAGCCTCTCTTTTCATTCTCAATTTGAAATATCCCGTTCTGGATAAAAAACTTATCTAAAACTCGCATTATATATATCTTTCTACATGTACCCCTAAAGATCCTACGAAAAATCCAAATTCAGCCTCTCTTTTCATTCTCAATTTGAAATATCCCGTTCTGGATAAAAAACTTATCTAAAACTCGCATTATATATATCTCTCTACATGTACCCCTAAAGATCCTACGAAAAATCTACATTAAGCCTCTCTTTCCATTCTCAATTCGAAATATCCCGTTCTTGGTAGAAATTTTATCTGAAACTTGCATTATATATATTTTTCTATACCTACCAACCAAGATCCTATGACAAATCCAAATTCGGCCTCGCTTTTTATTCTCAATTTGAAATGTCCAGTTCTGGATAGAAAACTTATCTGAAACTTGCATTTTATATATTTTTCTACATGTACCTCCAAAGATCTTACGAAAAATCTAAATTCAGCCTCTCTTTCCATTCTCAATTCGAAATATCCCGTTCTGGATAGAAAACTTATCTAAAACTCGCATTATATATATCTCTCTACATGAACCCCTAAAGATCCTATGAAAATCTAGATTCAGGCTCTCTTTCCATTCTCAATTCGAAATATCCCGTTCTTGGTAGAAATTTTATCTGAAAATTGCATTATATATATTTTTCTATACCTACCAACCAAGATCCTATGACAAATCCAAATTCGGCCTCTTTTTTTATTCTCAATTTGAAATGTCCAGTTCTGGATAGAAAACTTATCTGAAACTTGCATTTTATATATTTTTCTACATGTACCTCCAAAGATCTTACGAAAAATCTAAATTCAGCCTCTCTTTCCATTCTCAATTCGAAATATCCCGTTCTTGGTAGAAATTTTATCTGAAACTTGCATTATATATATTTTTCTATACCTACCAACCAAGATCCTATGACAAATCCAAATTCGGCCTCGCTTTTTATTCTCAATTTGAAATGTCCAGTTCTGGATAGAAAACTTGTCTGAAACTTGCATTTTATATATTTTTCTACATGTACCTCCAAAGATCTTACGAAAAATCTAAATTCAGCCTCTCTTTCCATTCTCAATTCGAAATATCCCGTTCTGGATAGAAAGCTTATCTAAAACTCGCATTATATATATCTCTCTACATGTACCCCTAAAGATCCTACGAAAAATCTACATTAAGCCTCTCTTTCCATTCTCAATTCGAAATATCCCGTTCTTGGTAGAAATTTTATCTGAAACTTGCATTATATATATTTTTCTATACCTACCAACCAAGATCCTATGACAAATCCAAATTCGGCCTCGCTTTTTATTCTCAATTTGAAATGTCCAGTTCTGGATAGAAAACTTATCTGAAACTTGCATTTTATATATTTTTCTACATGTACCTCCAAAGATCTTACGAAAAATCTAAATTCAGCCTCTCTTTCCATTCTCAATTCGAAATATCCCGTTCTGGATAGAAAACTTATCTAAAACTCGCATTATATATATCTCTCTACATGAACCCCTAAAGATCCTATGAAAATCTAGATTCAGGCTCTCTTTCCATTCTCAATTCGAAATATCCCGTTCTTGGTAGAAATTTTATCTGAAAATTGCATTATATATATTTTTCTATACCTACCAACCAAGATCCTATGACAAATCCAAATTCGGCCTCTTTTTTTATTCTCAATTTGAAATGTCCAGTTCTGGATAGAAAACTTATCTGAAACTTGCATTTTATATATTTTTCTACATGTACCTCCAAAGATCTTACGAAAAATCTAAATTCAGCCTCTCTTTCCATTCTCAATTCGAAATATCCCGTTCTTGGTAGAAATTTTATCTGAAACTTGCATTATATATATTTTTCTATACCTACCAACCAAGATCCTATGACAAATCCAAATTCGGCCTCGCTTTTTATTCTCAATTTGAAATGTCCAGTTCTGGATAGAAAACTTGTCTGAAACTTGCATTTTATATATTTTTCTACATGTACCTCCAAAGATCTTACGAAAAATCTAAATTCAGCCTCTCTTTCCATTCTCAATTCGAAATATCCCGTTCTGGATAGAAAGCTTATCTAAAACTCGCATTATATATATCTCTCTACATGTACCCCTAAAGATCCTACGAAAAATCTACATTAAGCCTCTCTTTCCATTCTCAATTCGAAATATCCCGTTCTTGGTAGAAATTTTATCTGAAACTTGCATTATATATATTTTTCTATACCTACCAACCAAGATCCTATGACAAATCCAAATTCGGCCTCGCTTTTTATTCTCAATTTGAAATGTCCAGTTCTGGATAGAAAACTTATCTGAAACTTGCATTTTATATATTTTTCTACATGTACCTCCAAAGATCTTACGAAAAATCTAAATTCAGCCTCTCTTTCCATTCTCAATTCGAAATATCCCGTTCTGGATAGAAAACTTATCTAAAACTCGCATTATATATATCTCTCTACATGAACCCCTAAAGATCCTATGAAAATCTAAATTCAGGCTCTCTTTCCATTCTCAATTCGAAATATCCCGTTCTTGGTCGAAATTTTATCTGAAAATTGCATTATATATATTTTTCTATACCTACCAACCAAGATCCTATGACAAATCCAAATTCGGCCTCGCTTTTTATTCTCAATTTGAAATGTCCAGTTCTGGATAGAAAACTTATCTGAAACTTGCATTTTATATATTTTTCTACATGTACCTCCAAAGATCTTACGAAAAATCTAAATTCAGCCTCTCTTTCCATTCTCAATTCGAAATATCCCGTTCTGGATAGAAAACTTATCTAAAACTCGCATTATATATATCTCTCTACATGAACCCCTAAAGATCCTATGAAAATCTAGATTCAGGCTCTCTTTCCATTCTCAATTCGAAATATCCCGTTCTTGGTAGAAATTTTATCTGAAAATTGCATTATATATATTTTTCTATACCTACCAACCAAGATCCTATGACAAATCCAAATTCGGCCTCGCTTTTTATTCTCAATTTGAAATGTCCAGTTCTGGATAGAAAACTTATCTAAAACTCGCATTATATATATCTCTCTATATGTACCCCTAAAGATCCTACGAAAAATCTACATTAAGCCTCTCTTTCCATTCTCAATTCGAAATATCCCGTTCTTGGTAGAAATTTTATCTGAAACTTGCATTAAATATATTTTTCTATACCTACCAACCAAGATCCTATGACAAATCCAAATTCGGCCTCGCTTTTTATTCTCAATTTGAAATATCCCGTTCTGGATAAAAAACTTATCTAAAACTCGCATTATATATATCTCTCTACATGTACCCCTAAAGATCCTACGAAAAATCTACATTAAGCCTCTCTCTCCATTCTCAATTCGAAATATCCCGTTCTTGGTAGAAATTTTATCTGAAACTTGCATTAGATATATTTTTCTATACCTACCAACCAAGATCCTATGACAAATCCAAATTCGGCCTCGCTTTTTATTCTCAATTTGAAATATCCAGTTCTGGATAGAAAACTTATCTGAAAGTTGCATTTTATATATTTTTCTACATGTACCCCTAAAGATCCTACGAAAAATGTAAATTCAGCCTCTCTTTTCATTCTCAATTTGAAATATCCCGTTCTGGATAAAAAACTTATCTAAAACTCGCATTATATATATCTTTCTACATGTACCCCTAAAGATCCTACGAAAAATCCAAATTCAGCCTCTCTTTTCATTCTCAATTTGAAATATCCCGTTCTGGATAAAAAACTTATCTAAAACTCGCATTATATATATCTCTCTACATGTACCCCTAAAGATCCTACGAAAAATCTACATTAAGCCTCTCTTTCCATTCTCAATTCGAAATATCCCGTTCTTGGTAGAAATTTTATCTGAAACTTGCATTATATATATTTTTCTATACCTACCAACCAAGATCCTATGACAAATCCAAATTCGGCCTCGCTTTTTATTCTCAATTTGAAATGTCCAGTTCTGGATAGAAAACTTGTCTGAAACTTGCATTTTATATATTTTTCTACATGTACCTCCAAAGATCTTACGAAAAATCTAAATTCAGCCTCTCTTTCCATTCTCAATTCGAAATATCCCGTTCTGGATAGAAAGCTTATCTAAAACTCGCATTATATATATCTCTCTACATGTACCCCTAAAGACCCTACGAAAAATCTACATTAAGCCTCTCTTTCCATTCTCAATTCGAAATATCCCGTTCTTGGTAGAAATTTTATCTGAAACTTGCATTATATATATTTTTCTATACCTACCAACCAAGATCCTATGACAAATCCAAATTCGGCCTCGCTTTTTATTCTCAATTTGAAATGTCCAGTTCTGGATAGAAAACTTATCTGAAACTTGCATTTTATATAATTTTCTACATGTACCTCCAAAGATCTTACGAAAAATCTAAATTCAGCCTCTCTTTCCATTCTCAATTCGAAATATCCCGTTCTGGATAGAAAACTTATCTAAAACTCGCATTATATATATCTCTCTACATGAACCCCTAAAGATCCTATGAAAATCTAAATTCAGGCTCTCTTTCCATTCTCAATTCGAAATATCCCGTTCTTGGTCGAAATTTTATCTGAAAATTGCATTATATATATTTTTCTATACCTACCAACCAAGATCCTATGACAAATCCAAATTCGGCCTCGCTTTTTATTCTCAATTTGAAATGTCCAGTTCTGGATAGAAAACTTATCTGAAACTTGCATTTTATATATTTTTCTACATGTACCTCCAAAGATCTTACGAAAAATCTAAATTCAGCCTCTCTTTCCATTCTCAATTCGAAATATCCCGTTCTGGATAGAAAACTTATCTAAAACTCGCATTATATATATCTCTCTACATGAACCCCTAAAGATCCTATGAAAATCTAGATTCAGGCTCTCTTTCCATTCTCAATTCGAAATATCCCGTTCTTGGTAGAAATTTTATCTGAAAATTGCGTTATATATATTTTTCTATACCTACCAACCAAGATCCTATGACAAATCCAAATTCGGCCTCGCTTTTTATTCTCAATTTGAAATGTCCAGTTCTGGATAGAAAACTTATCTAAAACTCGCATTATATATATCTCTCTATATGTACCCCTAAAGATCCTACGAAAAATCTACATTAAGCCTCTCTTTCCATTCTCAATTCGAAATATCCCGTTCTTGGTAGAAATTTTATCTGAAACTTGCATTAAATATATTTTTCTATACCTACCAACCAAGATCCTATGACAAATCCAAATTCGGCCTCGCTTTTTATTCTCAATTTGAAATATCCCGTTCTGGATAAAAAACTTATCTAA
The DNA here is from genome assembly GCF_057945365.1 of Rhopilema esculentum. Taxonomy (NCBI): domain Eukaryota; kingdom Metazoa; phylum Cnidaria; class Scyphozoa; order Rhizostomeae; family Rhizostomatidae; genus Rhopilema; species Rhopilema esculentum. Next base: position 954,403 of record NC_142834.1, on the reverse strand, counting down.
AACTCGCATTATATATATCTCTCTACATGTACCCCTAAAGATCCTACGAAAAATCTACATTAACCCTCTCTCTCCATTCTCAATTCGAAATATCCCGTTCTTGGTAGAAATTTTATCGGAAACTTGCATTATATATATTTTTCTATACCTACCAACCAAGATCCTATGACAAATCCAAATTCGGCCTCGCTTTTTATTCTCAATTTGAAATGTCCAGTTCTGGATAGAAAACTTGTCTGAAACTTGCATTTTATATATTTTTCTACATGTACCTCCAAAGATCTTACGAAAAATCTAAATTCAGCCTCTCTTTCCATTCTCAATTCGAAATATCCCCTTCTGGATAGAAAGCTTATCTAAAACTCGCATTATATATATCTCTCTACATGAACCCCTAAAGATCCTATGAAAATCTAGATTCAGGCTCTCTTTCCATTCTCAATTCGAAATATCCCGTTCTTGGTAGAAATTTTATCTGAAAATTGCATTATATATATTTTTCTATACCTACCAACCAAGATCCTATGACAAATCCAAATTCGGCCTCGCTTTTTATTCTCAATTTGAAATATCCAGTTCTGGATAGAAAACTTATCTGAAACTTGCATTTTATATATTTTTCTACATGTACCTCCAAAGATCTTACGAAAAATCTAAATTCAGCCTCTCTTTCCATTCTCAATTCGAAATATCCCGTTCTGGATAGAAAACTTATCTAAAACTCGCATTATATATATCTCTCTACATGAACCCCTAAAGATCCTATGAAAATCTAGATTCAGGCTCTCTTTCCATTCTCAATTCGAAATATCCCGTTCTTGGTAGAAATTTTATCTGAAAATTGCATTATATATATTTTTCTATACCTACCAACCAAGATCCTATGACAAATCCAAATTCGGCCTCGCTTTTTATTCTCAATTTGAAATGTCCAGTTCTGGATAGAAAACTTATCTAAAACTCGCATTATATATATCTCTCTATATGTACCCCTAAAGATCCTACGAAAAATCTACATTAAGCCTCTCTTTCCATTCTCAATTCGAAATATCCCGTTCTTGGTAGAAATTTTATCTGAAACTTGCATTAAATATATTTTTCTATACCTACCAACCAAGATCCTATGACAAATCCAAATTCGGCCTCGCTTTTTATTCTCAATTTGAAATATCCCGTTCTGGATAAAAAACTTATCTAAAACTCGCATTATATATATCTCTCTACATGTACCCCCAAAGATCCTACGAAAAATCTACATTAACCCTCTCTCTCCATTCTCAATTCGAAATATCCCGTTCTTGGTAGAAATTTTATCTGAAACTTGCATTATATATATTTTTCTATACCTACCAACCAAGATCCTATGACAAATCCAAATTCGGCCTCGCTTTTTATTCTCAATTTGAAATGTCCAGTTCTGGATAGAAAACTTGTCTGAAACTTGCATTTTATATATTTTTCTACATGTACCTCCAAAGATCTTACGAAAAATCTAAATTCAGCCTCTCTTTCCATTCTCAATTCGAAATATCCCCTTCTGGATAGAAAGCTTATCTAAAACTCGCATTATATATATCTCTCTACATGAACCCCTAAAGATCCTATGAAAATCTAGATTCAGGCTCTCTTTCCATTCTCAATTCGAAATATCCCGTTCTTGGTAGAAATTTTATCTGAAAATTGCATTATATATATTTTTCTATACCTACCAACCAAGATCCTATGACAAATCCAAATTCGGCCTCGCTTTTTATTCCCAATTTGAAATATCCAGTTCTGGATAGAAAACTTATCTGAAACTTGCATTTTATATATTTTTCTACATGTACCTCCAAAGATCTTACGAAAAATCTAAATTCAGCCTCTCTTTCCATTCTCAATTCGAAATATCCCGTTCTGGATAGAAAACTTATCTAAAACTCGCATTATATATATCTCTCTACATGAACCCCTAAAGATCCTATGAAAATCTAGATTCAGGCTCTCTTTCCATTCTCAATTCGAAATATCCCGTTCTTGGTAGAAATTTTATCTGAAAATTGCATTATATATATTTTTCTATACCTACCAACCAAGATCCTATGACAAATCCAAATTCGGCCTCGCTTTTTATTCTCAATTTGAAATGTCCAGTTCTGGATAGAAAACTTATCTAAAACTCGCATTATATATATCTCTCTATATGTACCCCTAAATATCCTACGAAAAATCTACATTAAGCCTCTCTTTCCATTCTCAATTCGAAATATCCCGTTCTTGGTAGAAATTTTATCTGAAACTTGCATTAAATATATTTTTCTATACCTACCAACCAAGATCCTATGACAAATCCAAATTCGGCCTCGCTTTTTATTCTCAATTTGAAATATCCCGTTCTGGATAAAAAACTTATCTAAAACTCGCATTATATATATCTCTCTACATGTACCCCTAAAGATCCTACGAAAAATCTACATTAACCCTCTCTCTCCATTCTCAATTCGAAATATCCCGTTCTTGGTAGAAATTTTATCTGAAACTTGCATTATATATATTTTTCTATACCTACCAACCAAGATCCTATGACAAATCCAAATTCGGCCTCGCTTTTTATTCTCAATTTGAAATGTCCAGTTCTGGATAGAAAACTTGTCTGAAACTTGCATTTTATATATTTTTCTACATGTACCTCCAAAGATCTTACGAAAAATCTAAATTCAGCCTCTCTTTCCATTCTCAATTCGAAATATCCCGTTCTGGATAGAAAGCTTATCTAAAACTCGCATTATATATATCTCTCTACATGAACCCCTAAAGATCCTATGAAAATCTAGATTCAGGCTCTCTTTCCATTCTCAATTCGAAATATCCCGTTCTTGGTAGAAATTTTATCTGAAAATTGCATTATATATATTTTTCTATACCTACCAACCAAGATCCTATGACAAATCCAAATTCGGCCTCGCTTTTTATTCTCAATTTGAAATATCCAGTTCTGGATAGAAAACTTATCTGAAACTTGCATTTTATATATTTTTCTACATGTACCTCCAAAGATCTTACGAAAAATCTAAATTCAGCCTCTCTTTCCATTCTCAATTCGAAATATCCCGTTCTGGATAGAAAACTTATCTAAAACTCGCATTATATATATCTCTCTACATGAACCCCTAAAGATCCTATGAAAATCTAGATTCAGGCTCTCTTTCCATTCTCAATTCGAAATATCCCGTTCTTGGTAGAAATTTTATCTGAAAATTGCGTTATATATATTTTTCTATACCTACCAACCAAGATCCTATGACAAATCCAAATTCGGCCTCGCTTTTTATTCTCAATTTGAAATGTCCAGTTCTGGATAGAAAACTTATCTAAAACTCGCATTATATATATCTCTCTATATGTACCCCTAAAGATCCTACGAAAAATCTACATTAAGCCTCTCTTTCCATTCTCAATTCGAAATATCCCGTTCTTGGTAGAAATTTTATCTGAAACTTGCATTAAATATATTTTTCTATACCTACCAACCAAGATCCTATGACAAATCCAAATTCGGCCTCGCTTTTTATTCTCAATTTGAAATATCCCGTTCTGGATAAAAAACTTATCTAAAACTCGCATTATATATATCTCTCTACATGTACCCCTAAAGATCCTACGAAAAATCTACATTAACCCTCTCTCTCCATTCTCAATTCGAAATATCCCGTTCTTGGTAGAAATTTTATCGGAAACTTGCATTATATATATTTTTCTATACCTACCAACCAAGATCCTATGACAAATCCAAATTCGGCCTCGCTTTTTATTCTCAATTTGAAATGTCCAGTTCTGGATAGAAAACTTGTCTGAAACTTGCATTTTATATATTTTTCTACATGTACCTCCAAAGATCTTACGAAAAATCTAAATTCAGCCTCTCTTTCCATTCTCAATTCGAAATATCCCCTTCTGGATAGAAAGCTTATCTAAAACTCGCATTATATATATCTCTCTACATGAACCCCTAAAGATCCTATGAAAATCTAGATTCAGGCTCTCTTTCCATTCTCAATTCGAAATATCCCGTTCTTGGTAGAAATTTTATCTGAAAATTGCATTATATATATTTTTCTATACCTACCAACCAAGATCCTATGACAAATCCAAATTCGGCCTCGCTTTTTATTCTCAATTTGAAATATCCAGTTCTGGATAGAAAACTTATCTGAAACTTGCATTTTATATATTTTTCTACATGTACCTCCAAAGATCTTACGAAAAATCTAAATTCAGCCTCTCTTTCCATTCTCAATTCGAAATATCCCGTTCTGGATAGAAAACTTATCTAAAACTCGCATTATATATATCTCTCTACATGAACCCCTAAAGATCCTATGAAAATCTAGATTCAGGCTCTCTTTCCATTCTCAATTCGAAATATCCCGTTCTTGGTAGAAATTTTATCTGAAAATTGCATTATATATATTTTTCTATACCTACCAACCAAGATCCTATGACAAATCCAAATTCGGCCTCGCTTTTTATTCTCAATTTGAAATGTCCAGTTCTGGATAGAAAACTTATCTAAAACTCGCATTATATATATCTCTCTATATGTACCCCTAAAGATCCTACGAAAAATCTACATTAAGCCTCTCTTTCCATTCTCAATTCGAAATATCCCGTTCTTGGTAGAAATTTTATCTGAAACTTGCATTAAATATATTTTTCTATACCTACCAACCAAGATCCTATGACAAATCCAAATTCGGCCTCGCTTTTTATTCTCAATTTGAAATATCCCGTTCTGGATAAAAAACTTATCTAAAACTCGCATTATATATATCTCTCTACATGTACCCCCAAAGATCCTACGAAAAATCTACATTAACCCTCTCTCTCCATTCTCAATTCGAAATATCCCGTTCTTGGTAGAAATTTTATCTGAAACTTGCATTATATATATTTTTCTATACCTACCAACCAAGATCCTATGACAAATCCAAATTCGGCCTCGCTTTTTATTCTCAATTTGAAATGTCCAGTTCTGGATAGAAAACTTGTCTGAAACTTGCATTTTATATATTTTTCTACATGTACCTCCAAAGATCTTACGAAAAATCTAAATTCAGCCTCTCTTTCCATTCTCAATTCGAAATATCCCCTTCTGGATAGAAAGCTTATCTAAAACTCGCATTATATATATCTCTCTACATGAACCCCTAAAGATCCTATGAAAATCTAGATTCAGGCTCTCTTTCCATTCTCAATTCGAAATATCCCGTTCTTGGTAGAAATTTTATCTGAAAATTGCATTATATATATTTTTCTATACCTACCAACCAAGATCCTATGACAAATCCAAATTCGGCCTCGCTTTTTATTCCCAATTTGAAATATCCAGTTCTGGATAGAAAACTTATCTGAAACTTGCATTTTATATATTTTTCTACATGTACCTCCAAAGATCTTACGAAAAATCTAAATTCAGCCTCTCTTTCCATTCTCAATTCGAAATATCCCGTTCTGGATAGAAAACTTATCTAAAACTCGCATTATATATATCTCTCTACATGAACCCCTAAAGATCCTATGAAAATCTAGATTCAGGCTCTCTTTCCATTCTCAATTCGAAATATCCCGTTCTTGGTAGAAATTTTATCTGAAAATTGCATTATATATATTTTTCTATACCTACCAACCAAGATCCTATGACAAATCCAAATTCGGCCTCGCTTTTTATTCTCAATTTGAAATGTCCAGTTCTGGATAGAAAACTTATCTAAAACTCGCATTATATATATCTCTCTATATGTACCCCTAAATATCCTACGAAAAATCTACATTAAGCCTCTCTTTCCATTCTCAATTCGAAATATCCCGTTCTTGGTAGAAATTTTATCTGAAACTTGCATTAAATATATTTTTCTATACCTACCAACCAAGATCCTATGACAAATCCAAATTCGGCCTCGCTTTTTATTCTCAATTTGAAATATCCCGTTCTGGATAAAAAACTTATCTAAAACTCGCATTATATATATCTCTCTACATGTACCCCTAAAGATCCTACGAAAAATCTACATTAACCCTCTCTCTCCATTCTCAATTCGAAATATCCCGTTCTTGGTAGAAATTTTATCTGAAACTTGCATTATATATATTTTTCTATACCTACCAACCAAGATCCTATGACAAATCCAAATTCGGCCTCGCTTTTTATTCTCAATTTGAAATGTCCAGTTCTGGATAGAAAACTTGTCTGAAACTTGCATTTTATATATTTTTCTACATGTACCTCCAAAGATCTTACGAAAAATCTAAATTCAGCCTCTCTTTCCATTCTCAATTCGAAATATCCCGTTCTGGATAGAAAGCTTATCTAAAACTCGCATTATATATATCTCTCTACATGAACCCCTAAAGATCCTATGAAAATCTAGATTCAGGCTCTCTTTCCATTCTCAATTCGAAATATCCCGTTCTTGGTAGAAATTTTATCTGAAAATTGCATTATATATATTTTTCTATACCTACCAACCAAGATCCTATGACAAATCCAAATTCGGCCTCGCTTTTTATTCTCAATTTGAAATATCCAGTTCTGGATAGAAAACTTATCTGAAACTTGCATTTTATATATTTTTCTACATGTACCCCTAAAGATCTTACGAAAAATCTAAATTCAGCCTCTCTTTCCATTCTCAATTCGAAATATTCCGTTCTGGATAGAAAACTTATCTAAAACTCGCATTATATATATCTCTCTACATGTACCCCTAAAGATCCTACGAAAAATCTACATTAAGCCTCTCTTTCCATTCTCAATTCGAAATATCCCGTTCTTGGTAGAAATTTTATCTGAAATTGGCATTATATATATTTTTCTATACCTACCAACCAAGATCCTATGACAAATCCAAATTCGGCCTCGCTTTTTATTCTCGATTTGAAATATCCAGTTCTGGATAGAAAACTTATCTGAAACTTGCATTTTATATATTTTTCTACATGTACCCCCAAATATCCTATGAAAAATCCAAATTCAGCCTCTCTTTTCATTCTCATTTCGAAATATCAGGTTCTGGATAGAAAACTTATCTGAAACTTGCATTTTATATATTTTTCCATACCTACCAACCAAGATCCTATGACAAATCCAAATTCAGCCTCTCTTCTCATTCTCAATATGAAATATCAGGTTCTGGATAGAAAACTTATCTGAAACTTGCATTTTATATATTTTTCTACATGTACCCCCAAATATCCTATGAAAAATCCAAATTCAGCCTCTCTTTCCATTCTCAATTCGAAATATCCCGTTCTGGATAGAAAACTTATCTAAAATTCGCATTATATATATCTCTCTACATGTACCCCTAAAGATCCTACGAAAAATCTACATTAAGCCTCTCTTTCCATTCTCAATTCGAAATATCCCGTACTTGGTAGAAAATTTATCTGAAACTTGCATTATATATATTTTTCTATACCTACCAACCAAGATCCTATGACAAATCCAAATTCGGCCTCGCTTTTTATTCTCAATTTGAAATGTCCAGTTCTGGATAAAAAACTTATCTAAAACTCGCATTATATATATCTCTCTACATGTACCCCCAAAGATCCCATCAAAAATCCAAATTCAGCCTCTCTTTCCATTCTCACTTCGAAATATCCCGTTCTGGATAGAAAACTTATCTAAAACTCGCATTATATATATCTTTCTATACCTACCAACCAAGATCCTATGACAAATCCAAATTCGGCCTCGCTTTTTATTCTCAATTTGAAATATCCAGTTCTGGATAGAAAACTTATCTGAAACTTGCATTTTATATATTTTTCTACTTGTACCTCCAAAGATCCTATCAAAAATTTAAATTCAGCCTCTCTTTCCATTCTCAATTACAAATATCCCGTTCTGGATAGAAAACTTATCTAAAACTCGCATTATATATATCTTTCTATACCTACCAACCAAGATCCTATGACAAATCCAAATTCGGCCTCGCTCTTTATTCTCAATTTGAAATATCCAGTTCTGGATAGAAAACTTATCTGAAACTTGCATTTTATATATTTTTCTTCTTGTACCTCCAAAGATCCTATCAAAAATCCAAATTCAGCCTCTCTTTCCATTCTCACTTCGAAATATCCCGTACTTGGTTGAAACTTTATCTGAAACTTGCATAATATATATTTTAATATACCTACCAACCAAAATCCTATGACAAATCCAAATTCGGCCTCGCTTTTTATTCTCAATTTGAAATATCCAGTTCTGGATAGAAAACTTATCTGAAACTTGCATTTTATATAGTTTTCTACATGGACCCCCAAATATCCTATGAAAAATATAAATTCAGCCTCTCTTTTCATTCTCAATTCGAAATATCCCGTTCTGGATAAAAAACTTATCTAAAACTCGCATTATATATATTTTTCTAAATGTACCTCAAAAGATCCTATCAAAAATCCAAATTCAGCCTCTCTTTCCATTCTCACTTCGAAATATTCCGTTCTTGGTAGAAATTTTATCTGAAACTTGCATTATATATATTTTTCCATACCTACCAACCAAGATCCTATGACAAATCCAAATTCAGCCTCTCTTCTCATTCTCAATATGAAATATCAGGTTCTGGATAGAAAACTTATCTGAAACTTGCATTTTATATATTTTTCTACATGTACCCCCAAATATCCTATGAAAAATCAAAATTCAGCCTCTCTTTTCATTCTCAATTTGAAATATCAGGTTCTGGATAGAAAACTTATCCAAAACTCGCATTAAATATATTTTTTAAATGTACCCGCTAAGATCCTATGAGTTATCTGAAACTTGCATTATATATATTTTTCTAAATGTACCTCCAAAGATCCTATGAAAAATCAAAATTCAGCCTCTCTTTCCATTCTCACTTCGAAATATCCCGTTCTTGGTAGAAATTTTATCTGAAACTTGCATTATATATATTTTTCTATACCTACCAACCAAGATCCTATGACAAATCCAAATTCGGCCTCGCTTTTTATTCTCAATTTGAAATGTCCAGTTCTGGATAGAAAACTTATCTAAAACTCGCATTTTATATATCTCTCTACATGTACCCCTAAAGATCCTACGAAAAATCTACATTAAGCCTCTCTTTCCATTCTCAATTCGAAATATCCCGTTCTTGGTAGAAATTTTATCTGAAACTTGCATTATATATATTTTTCTATACCTACCAACCAAGATCCTATGACAAATCCAAATTCGGCCTCGCTTTTTATTCTCAATTTGAAATATCCAGTTCTGGAAAGAAAACTTATCTGAAAGTTGCATTTTATATATTTTTCTACATGTACCCCTAAAGATCCTACGAAAAATGTAAATTCAGCCTCTCTTTTCATTCTCAATTTGAAATATCCCGTTCTGGATAAAAAACTTATCTAAAACTCGCATTATATATATCTTTCTACATGTACCCCTAAAGATCCTACGAAAAATCCAAATTCAGCCTCTCTTTTCATTCTCAATTTGAAATATCCCGTTCTGGATAAAAAATTTATCTAAAACTCGCATTATATATATCTCTCTACATGTACCCCTAAAGATCCTACGAAAAATCTACATTAAGCCTCTCTTTCCATTCTCAATTCGAAATATCCCGTTCTTGGTAGAAATTTTATCTGAAACTTGCATTATATATATTTTTCTATACCTACCAACCAAGATCCTATGACAAATCCAAATTCGGCCTCGCTTTTTATTCTCAATTTGAAATGTCCAGTTCTGGATAGAAAACTTATCTGAAACTTGCATTTTATATATTTTTCTACATGTACCTCCAAAGATCTTACGAAAAATCTAAATTCAGCCTCTCTTTCCATTCTCAATTCGAAATATCCCGTTCTGGATAGAAAACTTATCTAAAACTCGCATTATATATATCTCTCTACATGAACCCCTAAAGATCCTATGAAAATCTAGATTCAGGCTCTCTTTCCATTCTCAATTCGAAATATCCCGTTCTTGGTAGAAATTTTATCTGAAAATTGCATTACATATATTTTTCTATACCTACCAACCAAGATCCTATGACAAATCCAAATTCGGCCTCTTTTTTTATTCTCAATTTGAAATGTCCAGTTCTGGATAGAAAACTTATCTGAAACTTGCATTTTATATATTTTTCTACATGTACCTCCAAAGATCTTACGAAAAATCTAAATTCAGCCTCTCTTTCCATTCTCAATTCGAAATATCCCGTTCTTGTTAGAAATTTTATCTGAAACTTGCATTATATATATTTTTCTATACCTACCAACCAAGATCCTATGACAAATCCAAATTCGGCCTCGCTTTTTATTCTCAATTTGAAATGTCCAGTTCTGGAAAGAAAACTTGTCTGAAACTTGCATTTTATATATTTTTTTACATGTACCTCCAAAGATCTTACGAAAAATCTAAATTCAGCCTCTCTTTCCATTCTCAATTCGAAATATCCCGTTCTGGATAGAAAGCTTATCTAAAACTCGCATTATATATATCTCTCTACATGTACCCCTAAAGATCCTACGAAAAATCTACATTAAGCCTCTCTTTCCATTCTCAATTCGAAATATCCCGTTCTTGGTAGAAATTTTATCTGAAACTTGCATTATATATATTTTTCTATACCTACCAACCAAGATCCTATGACAAATCCAAATTCGGCCTCGCTTTTTATTCTCAATTTGAAATGTCCAGTTCTGGATAAAAAACTTATCTGAAACTTGCATTTTATATATTTTTCTACATGTACCTCCAAAGATCTTACGAAAAATCTAAATTCAGCCTCTCTTTCCATTCTCAATTCGAAATATCCCGTTCTGGATAGAAAACTTATCTAAAACTCGCATTATATATATCTCTCTACATGAACCCCTAAAGATCCTATGAAATTCTAAATTCAGGCTCTCTTTCCATTCTCAATTCGAAATATCCCGTTCTTGGTCGAAATTTTATCTGAAAATTGCATTATATATATTTTTCTATACCTACCAACCAAGATCCTATGACAAATCCAAATTCGGCCTCGCTTTTTATTCTCAATTTGAAATGTCCAGTTCTGGATAGAAAACTTATCTGAAACTTGCATTTTATATATTTTTCTACATGTACCTCCAAAGATCTTACGAAAAATCTAAATTCAGCCTCTCTTTCCATTCTCAATTCGAAATATCCCGTTCTGGATAGAAAACTTATCTAAAACTCGCATTATATATATCTCTCTACATGAACCCCTAAAGATCCTATGAAAATCTAGATTCAGGCTCTCTTTCCATTCTCAATTCGAAATATCCCGTTCTTGGTAGAAATTTTATCTGAAAATTGCATTATATATATTTTTCTATACCTACCAACCAAGATCCTATGACAAATCCAAATTCGGCCTCGCTTTTTATTCTCAATTTGAAATGTCCAGTTCTGGATAGAAAACTTATCTAAAACTCGCATTATATATATCTCTCTATATGTACCCCTAAAGATCCTACGAAAAATCTACATTAAGCCTCTCTTTCCATTCTCAATTCGAAATATCCCGTTCTTGGTAGAAATTTTATCTGAAACTTGCATTAAATATATTTTTCTATACCTACCAACCAAGATCCTATGACAAATCCAAATTCGGCCTCGCTTTTTATTCTCAATTTGAAATATCCCGTTCTGGATAAAAAACTTATCTAAAACTCGCATTATATATATCTCTCTACATGTACCCCTAAAGATCCTACGAAAAATCTACATTAAGCCTCTCTCTCCATTCTCAATTCGAAATATCCCGTTCTTGGTAGAAATTTTATCTGAAACTTGCATTATATATATTTTTCTATACCTACCAACCAAGATCCTATGACAAATCAAAATTCGGCCTCGCTTTTTATTCTCAATTTGAAATATCCAGTTCTGGATAGAAAACTTATCTGAAAGTTGCATTTTATATATTTTTCTACATGTACCCCTAAAGATCCTACGAAAAATGTAAATTCAGCCTCTCTTTTCATTCTCAATTTGAAATATCCCGTTCTGGATAAAAAACTTATCTAAAACTCGCATTATATATATCTTTCTACATGTACCCCTAAAGATCCTACGAAAAATCCAAATTCAGCCTCTCTTTTCATTCTCAATTTGAAATATCCCGTTCTGGATAAAAAACTTATCTAAAACTCGCATTATATATATCTCTCTACATGTACCCCTAAAGATCCTACGAAAAATCTACATTAAGCCTCTTTTTCCATTCTCAATTCGAAATATCCCGTTCTTGGTAGAAATTTTATCTGAAACTTGCATTATATATATTTTTCTATACCTACCAACCAAGATCCTATGACAAATCCAAATTCGGCCTCGCTTTTATTCTCAATTTGAAATGTCCAGTTCTGGATAGAAAACTTATCTGAAACTTGCATTTTATATATTTTTCTACATGTACCTCCAAAGATCTTACGAAAAATCTAAATTATCCCGTTCTGGATAGAAAACTTATCTAAAACTCGCATTATATATATCTCTCTACATGAACCCCTAAAGATCCTATGAAAATCTAAATTCAGGCTCTCTTTCCATTCTCAATTCGAAATATCCCGTTCTTGGTCGAAATTTTATCTGAAAATTGCATTATATATATTTTTCTATACCTACCAACCAAGATTCTATGACAAATCCAAATTCGGCCTCGCTTTTTATTCTCAATTTGAAATGTCCAGTTCTGGATAGAAAACTTATCTGAAACTTGCATTTTATATATTTTTCTACATGTACCTCCAAAGATCTTACGAAAAATCTGAATTCAGCCTCTCTTTCCATTCTCAATTCGAAATATCCCGTTCTTGGTAGAAATTTTATCTGAAACTTGCATTATATATATTTTTCTATACCTACCAACCAAGATCCTATGACAAATCCAAATTCGGCCTCGCTTTTTATTCTCAATTTGAAATGTCCAGTTCTGGATAGAAAACTTGTCTGAAACTTGCATTTTATATATTTTTCTACATGTACCTCCAAAGATCTTACGAAAAATCTAAATTCAGCCTCTCTTTCCATTCTCAATTCGAAATATCCCGTTCTGGATAGAAAGCTTATCTAAAACTCGCATTATATATATCTCTCTACATGTACCTCTAAAGATCCTACGAAAAATCTACATTAAGCCTCTCTTTCCATTCTCAATTCGAAATATCCCGTTCTTGGTAGAAATTTTATCTGAAACTTGCATTATATATATTTTTCTATACCTACCAACCAAGATCCTATGACAAATCCAAATTCGGCCTCGCTTTTTATTCTCAATTTGAAATGTCCAGTTCTGGATAGAAAACTTATCTGAAACTTGCATTTTATATATTTTTCTACATGTACCTCCAAAGATCTTACGAAAAATCTAAATTCAGCCTCTCTTTCCATTCTCAATTCGAAATATCCCGTTCTGGATAGAAAACTTATCTAAAACTCGCATTATATATATCTCTCTACATGAACCCCTAAAGATCCTATGAAAATCTAAATTCAGGCTCTCTTTCCATTCTCAATTCGAAATATCCCGTTCTTGGTCGAAATTTTATCTGAAAATTGCATTATATATATTTTTCTATACCTACTAACCAAGATCCTATGACAAATCCAAATTCGGCCTCGCTTTTTATTCTCAATTTGAAATGTCCAGTTCTGGATAGAAAACTTATCTGAAACTTGCATTTTATATATTTTTCTACATGTACCTCCAAAGATCTTACGAAAAATCTAAGTTCAGCCTCTCTTTCCATTCTCAATTCGAAATATCCCGTTCTGGATAGAAAACTTATCTAAAACTCGCATTATATATATCTCTCTACATGAACCCCTAAAGATCCTATGAAAATCTAGATTCAGGCTCTCTTTCCATTCTCAATTCGAAATATCCCGTTCTTGGTAGAAATTTTATCTGAAAATTGCATTATATATATTTTTCTATACCTACCAACCAAGATCCTATGACAAATCCAAATTCGGCCTCGCTTTTTATTCTCAATTTGAAATGTCCAGTTCTGGATAGAAAACTTATCTAAAACTCGCATTATATATATCTCTCTATATGTACCCCTAAAGATCCTACGAAAAATCTACATTAAGCCTCTCTTTCCATTCTCAATTCGAAATATCCCGTTCTTGGTAGAAATTTTATCTGAAACTTGCATTAAATATATTTTTCTATACCTACCAACCAAGATCCTATGACAAATCCAAATTCGGCCTCGCTTTTTATTCTCAATTTGAAATATCCCGTTCTGGATAAAAAACTTATCTAAAACTCGCATTATATATATCTCTCTACATGTACCCCTAAAGATCCTACGAAAAATCTACATTAACCCTCTCTCTCCATTCTCAATTCGAAATATCCCGTTCTTGGTAGAAATTTTATCTGAAAATTGCATTATATATATTTTTCTATACCTACCAACCAAGATCCTATGACAAATCCAAATTCGGCCTCGCTTTTTATTCTCAATTTGAAATGTCCAGTTCTGGATAGAAAACTTATCTGAAACTTGCATTTTATATATTTTTCTACATGTACCCCCAAATATCCTATGAAAAATCCAAATTCAGCCTCTCTTTTCATTCTCATTTCGAAATATCAGGTTCTGGATAGAAAACTTATCTAAAACTCGCATTAAATATATTTTTTAAATGTACCCGCTAAGATCCTATGAGTTATCTGAAACTTGCATTATATATATTTTTCTAGATGTACCTCCAAAGATCCTATCAAAAATCCAAATTCAGTCTCTCTTTTCATTCTCACTTCGAAATATCCCGTTCTTGGTAGAAATTTTATCTGAAACTTGCATTATATATATTTTTCTATACCTACCAAACAAGATCCTATGACAAATCCAAATTCGGCCTCGCTTTTTATTCTCAATTTGAAATGTCCAGTTCTGGATAGAAAACTTATCTAAAACTCGCATTATATATATCTCTCTATATGTACCCCTAAAGATCCTACGAAAAATCTACATTAAGCCTCTCTTTCCATTCTCAATTCGAAATATCCCGTTCTTGGTAGAAATTTTATCTGAAACTTGCATTAAATATATTTTTCTATACCTACCAACCAAGATCCTATGACAAATCCAAATTCGGCCTCGCTTTTTATTCTCAATTTGAAATGTCCAGTTCTGGATAGAAAACTTATCTAAAACTCGCTTTATATATATCTCTCTACATCTACCCCTAGAGATCCTACGAAAAATCTACATTAAGCCTCTCTTTCCATTCTCAATGCGAAATATCCCGTTCTTGGTAGAAATTTTATCTGAAACTTGCATTATATATATTTTTCTATACCTACCAACCAAGATCCTATGACAAATCCAAATTCGGCCTCGTTTTTTATTCTCAATTTGAAATGTCCAGTTCTGGATAGAAAACTTATCTCAAACTTGCATTTTATATATTTTTCTACATGTACCCCTAAAGATCTTACGAAAAATCTAAATTCAGCCTCTCTTTCCATTCTCAATTCGAAATATTCCGTTCTGGATAGAAAACTTATCTAAAACTCGCATTATATATATCTCTCTACATGTACCCCTAAAGATCCTACGAAAAATCTACATTAAGCCTCTCTTTCCATTCTCAATTCGAAATATCCCGTTCTTGGTAGAAATTTTATCTGAAACTTGCATCAAATATATTTTTCTATACCTACCAACCAAGATCCTATGACAAATCCAAATTCGGCCTCGCTTTTTATTCTCAATTTGAAATGTCCAGTTCTGGATAGAAAACTTATCTGAAACTTGCATTTTATATATTTTTCTACATGTACCCCCAAATATCCTATGAAAAATCCAAATTCAGCCTCTCTTTTCATTCTCAATTTGAAATATCAGGTTCTGGATAGAAAACTTATCCAAAACTCGCATTAAATATATTTTTTAAATGTACCCGCTAAGATCCTATGAGTTATCTGAAACTTGCATTATATATATTTTTCTAGATGAACCTCCAAAGATCCTATCAAAAATCTAAATTCAGCCTCTCTTTCCATTCTCACTTCGAAATATCCCGTTCTTGGTAGAAATTTTATCTGAAACTTGCATTATATATATTTTTCTATACCTACCAACCAAGATCCTATGACAAATCCAAATTCGGCCTCGCTTTTTATTCTCAATTTGAAATGTCCAGTTCTGGATAGAAAACTTATCTAAAACTCGCATTATATGTATCTCTCTATATGTACCCCTAAAGATCCTACGAAAAATCTACATTAAGCCTCTCTTTCCATTCTCAATTCGAGATATCCCGTTCTTGGTAGAAATTTTATCTAAAACTCGGAAAAAAATATATTTTTCTACATGTACCTCCAAAGATCCTACGAAAAATCTAAATTCAGCCTCTCTTTCCATTCTCAATTCGAAATATCACGTTCTGGATAGAAAACTTATCTACAACTCGCATTATATATATCTTTCTACATGTATCCCCAAAGATCCTACGAAAAATCTAAATTCAGCCCCTCTTTCCATTCTCAATCCGAAATATCCAATTCTAGATAGAAAACTTATCTGAAACTCGTATTAAAACCCTTTCCTGCATTATGTTGTTGCTCAACAACAATCTTTGGAAAAGTTGCTGTCGCTGCGCAGGAGACTAGATTTGTCTGAAAACCATGTGGTCTGATTTGCCACAGGTAGTCTAAATGAAAAGTTAATAAAACCTTTATTCTGGCGTTTGACATGAAGTATTTGTTAAGCTGAAGTTTTGGCCTAAACTGATTTCAGAAGGTGTCAACAGCCCAGGTTACAAACAGTCTCTGTACTAAGGTAAGCCTCTTTTTGCATCATAAAGAATAATTTCTACTTCAGTTAACTTAGTTATACACATTTTCATGGTCGATTAGTGTATTTGTTTGTTATGTTAAATTCCAGGCATGTAGACATGATTGTTGTTGTACAACAACATCATGCTGGAAGGGTCATAATGGTGTACCGTTTATAGACATATTTTGATTTGTATCCAGCATACATATCGAGGTATTTTCTGAAGTCTTGTGGGAAATGGTTGTTCACGCAGCATAAAGGGAGGTAGGGAGGGTCTGGCTAATTGTTTGGGGGGTTCTGGGGGTAAGGGGGCTAGGGAGCTAGAGAGATTATTTTTTATAGTTTTTGAACGGATATGATAACTTAGATAAGTTCAAGTTGTTTCATATAAATCAGGAAAGATTGATTGAATTGTTTTATTTTCATCCCAGATAAACAAGGTTCAATTTGCAAGATGACAAAGAGCATACCAACCACTTCGTTTTATGGAAGCAGGAGAACAACAATTCGAATAACGAATCATGGGGTTGAGGAAAAAGAAGCAAATTTGGGAATTATTGTCCCTGATGCTTTTAACAGTGATATAGAAGATGAAGAGAGTGATGAAAATGAGAACAATGATGTCATTATCAGAGGAGACATGAATATCAGTAATGATGATGATGGTGAAGACAGTGATGATTGTGATGATTATCATTATAATGATAATGAACATGGAGAGAACAATGTTTTCAGCTTCCCAGAGAACCCAGTTCCTGATAATGTAGTCAATACCACACCAGAAGGCACATCAGTTACCAGAAAATCAGCTACAAAAAGCAAAGCAACCATGAAAATCCCAATGCCAAGATGGCGCAAGAGGGAAGCTGCCGTGGTTAACAGTGTGTTCTGTGCAGAACCTCTACCAAGTCCACCCAATGAAGTTTTGACACCAATAGAATACTTCAAAAACTTTTTTGATGATCAGCTGATAGCTCACATATCTGAGCAGACAAACCTGTACTCTGTGCAAAAAAATGGATCGTCAGTTGCTACAACAGCTGATGAGATAGAGCAATATATTGGTGTTCTTTTGCTTATGGGTATTTACAAAATCTCTCAGTATAGAATGTACTGGTCAAGAGAACTGAACATTTCAAGCATTTCAGAAACAATGCCTGTAAACCGCTTTGATAAAATCAAAAGCTTTTTTCATTGCAATGACAACTCAAAAAATGTGCAGAGAAGTCACCCAGAGTTTGACAAACTCTTCAAAGTAAGGCCAGTGATAGATTCTGTTCAAAATAAATGTAGGAAGGTTCCACAAGAGGAAAAGCACTCTATTGATGAACAGATCATTCCTACAAAGGGCAGGTCTCCACTAAGGCAGTATATTCCCAACAAGCCACATAAATGGGGAATAAAGGTTTGGGCACGCTGTGGAGTCAGTGGCATTTTTTATGATTTTGATGTTTACACTGGTGCTTCTCCAAAGGGGAATCTAGATGAGTCATTGCAAAATTTTGGTGTTGGTGGTAATGTGGTGGCTCGCCTATCATCAACGCTGCAAAGAAATGTTGGCTACAAGCTTTATTTCGATAATTACTTCTCTTCCGTCGCACTGATGCAGTATCTTCAAAAGGAAAGGATCTGGGCTGTGGCAACAATACGGGCAGACAGACTGAAAGGTGTAGAGAAAGTCCTAGAAGACAAAAAAGCTTGAGCAAGAAGGGGAGAGGGTCCAGTGACTGGTGTGTTTATGCCAAGAGTAATGTTGTGATTGTTCGTTGGATGGACAATGGAGTTGTTCAATTAATTTCAAATTACATTAGCAAAGATGATGGTTCCAAGGCTCAAAGGTGGTCAGCTAGAGAAAAGAAGTTTATAACTATATCTCGACCTCTGATGGTTGAAGAGTATAACTTGCACATGGGGGGAGTAGATTTATGTGACATGCTGATGGCTCTCTACCGGATAAGACTTCGCTCTAACAAATACTACATGCATATCATTTATTATTGTATTGGCGTGTCAGTCATCAATGGATGGCTTCTCTATAGAAGGCACTGCATGCAGCTAGGAATTCCAAGTAAAGATGAATTGACATTGATTCAATTTCAGTCCATGGTTGCAAATGCCTTGACACTTGCTGGGAAGAGCACACAGCCAAGAAGAGGACGGCCATCGATTACCCCCCCTCCAAAGACGAAAACAAAATGTCATGCTGTAGCAACACCCATCAATGATGTTCGCTTTGATAATGTTGGGCATATCCCAGATTTTGAGGAGAAGCAACAGAGATGTCGTTACTGTCCTAAGGGGTACTCTGCAGTCAAATGTGTGAAATGTAAAGTTCATCTCTGCTTTGTACGAGGGAGAAACTGCTTCAAGTGAATTTCCATTCAAAGTGAAGATTAGGACCATTTGCTAGGCATAAACTGCAGTATGATAGGTTCAAAATAAGTTTTCTATCCAGAACGGGATATTTCGAATTGAGAATGAAAAGAGAGGCTGAATTTATATTTTTCATAGGATATTTGGGGGTACATGTAGAAAAATATATAAAATGCAAGTTACAGATAAGTTTTCTATCCAGAACTCGATATCTCAAATTGAGAATAAAAAGCGGGGCCGAATTTGGATTTGTCATAGGATCTTGGTTGGTAGGTAAAGAAAAATATATTTAATGCGAGTTTTAGATAAAATTTCTACCAAGAACGGGATATCTCGAATTGAGAATGGAAAGAGAGGCTTAATTTAGATTTTGAATAGGATCTTTGGGGGTACATGTAGAAAGATATATATAATGCGAGTTTTAGATAAGTTTTCTATCCAGAACGGGATATTTCGAATTGAGAATGGAAAGAGAGGCTGAATTTAGATTTTTCGTAGGATCTTTGGGGGTACATGTAGAAAGATATATATAATGCGAGTTTTAGATAAAATTTCTACCAAGAACGGGATATTTCGAATTGACAATGGAAAGAGAGGCTGAATTTGGATTTTTGATAGGATCTTTGGAGGTACATGTAGAAAAATATATATAATGCAAGTTTCAGATAACTAATAGGATCTTAGGGGGTACATGTAGAAAATATATTTACTGCGAGTTTCAGATAAGTTTTCTATCTAGACTTTTACGCATTGCCTCAGCGACAATTGTCGAAACTGTGAATACCTGAGGACCAGAATAATTGGACGGTCATTGTAATGCCCACTGAAAGGCCTGCTGAAGATTGGCAGTAGTTTTGGATAAAGCAAATTAACATCTTGTCAGCCAATTGGAATGAATTGTTGGGTAAAATGGGAATAACAGTGTTAAATTTTATTCCATATGGTCCAGGACATTTACACATTGCCTCAGCGACAATTGTAGAAACTGTGAATACCTGAGGACCAGAGCTGTAATTAAGGACACATTAACAATACATCATAAAATAAACACAGTTTCTAAAGCTTACATGCAGGGAATAAAATACTGGGCAGCAGTAGAACATTTCAGACCGTTATAGGGACATTTAGTAATAACGACGTCGCTGTTGAAGGCCGATGGTGCATGATGGAGAAATCGCGTAGCAAGGTTCCCGCAAAAGAAAGTTAACTGCGGCGACGAAAAAAACAGGTGCGTCGCCTTCTTTTTAGTAATGACTCTGACGGAATCACTGCTATTTTTGAGGATTGTTGTTGCTCAGCAAGCCGTAGTCCCTAGTCTAGGTAGGGCTAGGCTTGAGAATTGTTTTGGCGGCATTTTTTGCCCAACGTCTTGGTTCCTATTTGTTTGGAATTCAACTAATGCAAATATTTAAATATTTATATTCTATTCATTCCCTTACCCTATACTAAAGCTAACAAATATGGCGCTCAAATTAAGCAAACATCTTCAACGCAGAAACTATTAAATCAAAGAACATTGAAAATCTGAATCAAAATAAATTATGTCATAAATCAACGACACCGACAGACAACTAAATTGGCTGTCACTTTCAACATTTGCTTCTTATCTGCTCAAAAATTATACTTTATATGCTAACCTAATCTAAGTTTATAGTACAGGCCCCATTATTGGTATAACATAGTACTTGTGGTTAGTAGTTTAGTGTTTGTTTAAGAGAAAAATGATCATATAAGAACAAAAAACGAACAAGTCAATAGGACCAGATTGCTAAGAGTTTATTACATTGGAAAAATTGTGTTTATTTGAGGTTTGACATGCAAATTTTATACTAGACATTCTCAGTGTATTATTATAATAATTATACTTTATGATTTTGCTTCCAATGTGAGGTAGAATCTGTTTTTTCTTGCAAATTGATTGATATTACATTGAAAATCCGTTTGAAAATATTTTTTATATAGAGTGTCATATATATATTCATTGCCCAAAGGCATGGCAACCAAAACATGCATAAGTTCAGTGTCTACAGGCCTGGCCATTTGAGGCAAGCCATAGCTCTTGCTCCCCTGCAGCCTCTCCTCAAATCCCGGAGGGGAGCTACAGATTGCTTTCCTTAATTGCTCTAAAAGCAAATTGCTCTCCTTTGTTTATATTCTTATGTATCTAGAAATAGCTCAACCGGGGATTACTAGGAGAGCTGTTTGCTGCTCCCCTTCCTTAAAGCCTTATCGCCAGACCTGTGTCTACACGTACTTGCCCATCAAGTGCAATATGTTTATTCTTGTGTAAGAGCTAATATTTATTTCTTCAACAAAGTACTACCCAGAGTAATGTATAGTTCTAATTTTATCTTAAGAAAATCTTTGCTGGTATTCATTTAATTGGCATTATCTACAATATCCAGGACTTTCTGCACATACCCTGTTCTGATGCCTCTGCTTTCACTTATAGTTACACCTTCAATTAATTAAATTCTAAATAATTGTAAAATAGATATACCTCCCTGTATTTAAATATTTCTTCTATAACACTTGGGATTCAATTTTTTAGAAACTCCTGATGCACACAAAAAGAAAGGAGAATCTGTTGCATCCCTTCTTTCTGATATAGATGCACTCACAAATAAAATGATGTCAAAAAAATTGAAAAATTCTGGTAAAAAATATGCAACAAAAATTTTCCGTGTCGGCTCCACAGATACAAAGACAGGGTCAAAACACGTGCATTCCTCAAAACATGTGCCTTATAAAAGAAGAGAGCAAGCTGCAACCATGGATAGAAATTATTCTGATTCTAGTATAGACAAGGCGAGGTAGGGGGTGTATCGTCACCCATTGAGGGAATTTGTAAGACCAACTCTATTTGGTCAATTTCGATACGCTGATTACGAAAATCGATGCTATACGGAGAAATTCGGTACCAGGAAGCCTCTATTTCACGTTCAAACCTCGTTTTCGTCCAAATTTGAACGTTGAACGAAAGTTTGTAAATGAATCGATTTTTATCAATTTCGATGTGCTGATTTCAAAAAGTTATTTTATAAATGTAAATTCAGTACCAGGAAGCCTCTATTTCATGTTCAAACTTCATTTTCATCAAAATTTGAACGTTGAAAAAAAGTTTGTAAAAAAGTTTGGTCCCTTTTTCTTGCTGAAATCGTTTATTTATCGTATTCAATATTTCTAGAGTAAAATCTGCTGCGCACATAGATTTGCTTTAAAAGCTTGAAAAAGATTATGTCAAAAGGCTATATAATACGGCTAATAAACATTTAAAGTTGTAAACAATCTTTTGGTGGTACAAAGCTTGAAAATGGCTTTGAAAAAAGCAAACATTTTGTAAACTAAAGCTTTTCATCTGACACTCTCCAGACTTTAAAACGTCAGAACATAGATCGAAAACTCTACGCTAGGAAATATATATACCCAGTTGTGGATCGAAATAGGCCAATCAGAAACACGAGCACATGACTGTATAGGTTGACCAATCAGTGCCGCTTGCCGATTGGGAATGTTACCAATGGAGTCCTAAGGTGAAAACGAACTCCTTTTCTCTACACAGAAGCGGTTTTTTCGTGCTTATGTAGATAGATTCCAAAACTGCTAGGTAGAACGACGTTCGGGCTTTACCAATAATCCGAAACATGTCGCCATTATAGTTTTTGCACAATCTGGGTTTTCCAATAAATGATGCCTGATAGCAGAATCGCAGATTTTAGTTGTAATTTTAGATTTGCAAGACCGAGGTGGCTGTTCTCTTTGGGAATGGGTTTTGTTTCTAATATTAGACGGAACATGCTGTTTTATTCTATCCTCCAATCTTTGGGTAGTGCGTCCCACGTAGCCAGAATCACACTGGCACGTAAATTCATATACAAGGGAACTTTTTTGTGTGGCAGTAAAGAAACAATTTGCTATGGCCTCTTTTATTTGGCTTTCAAAACGTAGGGAACTGTCACCGATCCATGGTAGTTTTAGATAGACCGGGCACTTTTGAGGACCAAATTTTACGTCAGCCGAGAAATTTCTTATCTTCTCCTTAATGTAAACTGAAATAACATCCTCTGGATAGCCGTTCTCCAGAAAGATCTCAGTTAGATTTCTCACTGCGCTACTGAAATTGTCATACAGAAAATCTATTCAGTGGTTATGCTTCATGCTGTCTATCATATCAACATTGTCTTCAATTAAAAGACGAGCAATAGTTGGTTTTCACGCATTCTCCGGC
The DNA here is from genome assembly GCF_057945365.1 of Rhopilema esculentum. Lineage (NCBI taxonomy): Eukaryota > Metazoa > Cnidaria > Scyphozoa > Rhizostomeae > Rhizostomatidae > Rhopilema > Rhopilema esculentum. The sequence goes on along the minus strand of NC_142834.1, from coordinate 930,987 downwards.
AACGATTATGTGTCCATGATTTCCAAAAAAGAAATGAGGCATTCTGAAAAGCAATGTTAACCCTTTCCTTGCCACAAGCCGCTTTGGAGGCTTCGCCTTGTTTCCCTGTAAACGCCACTGGCCGCTTTAGCGGCTTTGGTGACGTAATTCGGTTACATAACTTTGGCTTTGGTTTTCTCCATAATGTTGTTGCTATAGATACCTTTCATTTATTTAATCCTGTAGACAAAGGATGAAACCACAGGCACACGTGTTCTTTGTCACATGTTTCTATATGAAATTTTTGAAATATCAACCGTTGAACTTTGTTTTGAGTTAGGCCATGTTTGTTGAGCGAAGGAAGCATGGCGACGAACGACTGTAGTGCATTGAGTGATAGTGATTCTGAAAGTAGCGATTCCTCTGCTGCCGATATCGGAGATTTTAGTAGCGAATTTATGGATGAATTCTACGATGTTTTTGGAGATTCGGATGATGAAGAAGAGGAGTTTGAGGGATTTCGTTTCGAAATGCCGGAGGTCAAATGGGCGTTGGGAGGAAATGTGCGAAGACAATCAGCTGATGCTGAAACTGTAGATGAAAGGCCAAAACCTGCAGAAGTAGCAAATCTTTCGTTGGATGCAAAGCCAATCGAATATTTGCAATTATTTTTATCAGATGAACTACTGCAAAGAGTTGTAGACTGGACCATTTTGAACGCAGAAAAAAAATTGGGTGCAACCGAAGGAGAACGCTGGACTATAATCTTGGATGAAGTCAAAGCATATTTAGGTGTTGTACTAATTGCAAACAGTTTGCTAACAACACCCAGAAATGAAAGATACTTCATAGCAGACGAAAATAAATGGATCTTTCATACAAATATTTGCAAAGTCTTTTCAAAGAACAGATTTAGAGAAATCCAAAGATTTATCCATTTTTGCGATCCAAATATTCCCGCAACAAACGACCGTTTGTACAAGGTTAGGCCAGTTATTGACCATTTGCAAGAGAAGTTTCGGGAGATGTATGTTCTGGGAAGAGAAATTTCAGTAGATGAAAGCATGATCCCATTCAAAGGGCACATTGCTTGGACCCAGAGAATGCCGCAAAAACCAGTGAAGGTTGGAATCAAAGTGTTTGTTGTAGCAGACTCGCAAATGGGTTACTGCTGGAATTTCCAAATTTATACTGGAAAGGTAACAGATCAAGAAGATGATGTTGGAGACCTTGGCAAAACTGATCGTGTTGTGATCGATTTGGTTAAAAATTTAACCCACCAAGGACATCATTTATACCTTGACAATTTTTACACTAGTGTGCCCCTTGTTTTATTCCTGGAGAGCCAGGGAATTTATACATGCGGGACAATAAGGTCAAATCGCAGATATTATCCTAGTGATATTCTCTCCAGAAATGCAAAATCGATGGCTAGGGGAGAATTCAATTTTGCATTTTTCAAAGGCCTAACTGCTCTAATGTGGAAAGATTCAAAGCCTGTCTATTTCCTCAGTTCAATTCATGATGCCACACTTGGAAAACCAGCAACAAGAAACCTAAAGAAGAACGGCAAATACGAAAAGATACAAATAGCCTGTCCAATTCTTGTCAGCGATTACAACACAAATATGGCTGGTGTGGACAAAAGTGACCAACAATCTGTTGTGAAAAAGGATAAGAAACAGAAGACTTATTATATGAGAATATTTATATCCTTTTTCATGAAATGTATAAACAATTCTTACATAATTGAAGGGCATGTCAAGCCTCATGTTGTTCAGGGTAAGGCCAAACGAGACCTTCTCTCTTTCCAGGAAGAACTTGCCATACAATTGGTTGGCAATGTCCGTGCAAAGGGGAAAGGAAGAAAAAGAAAGAGGACAGAGGAAGATAATAGGTTACAAAATGTTGGGGCTCATCTGCCAAAAAAAGGCCAAGGCAAAGACCACAGATGTCTTGTCTGCAAGAGAAAAAGGCAGAATTGGATAAAGCAGAACCCAGATGCTGATCCAAAGAACTGCCCATTTAGTTTATCAAAAACAACTTTTTGCTGTGCAGGTTGTGAGCCACAGGACACTGTATACCTCTGCATAACAAAGGAAAATAACTGCTTTATTAACTATCACACCAAAGTTAAATTTTGGCTATAATAAGTGTGACTAATATCCTATTTTAACATTAATTCTCTAATATATTTTTTATACAGATGTATTTCTTTACTGTTTTCTAGTACTGAGATGAAAGTTGCATTTTTGGATTCCTTGGGAATTTTTCTTTCTGTTAATATAGGGGTGTCTATACAACATATCAACTCCTTCTTAGTCAAAAATCAATTTGAAAAAGTTTGCTCGGAATTCTGTTTAAAGCCTCAGAAAATAGGCGTTTGAGGACTTTTTCGCAGGGGAATTTGGCAAGGAAAGGGTCCTGGAGAAGTTTACATGCTTTCTTTACGGTTTTTCAACAACTGTCACCAAGGCCAATGACGCCTGTTCAAAGAGTTTCTGGAAGATTTTTTTTTAACTTAGTTTAATGCCATCGTGTGTTGCCAATCTCATTTGCACAAAGCTACATTAGCTTATGTTGCAAACATTTACATAAATGCAGACCAGTTGGAGTTAAGCATTGGCAGTCCAGTTGATCATGGTTGGGATGCAGCCGGTAACGCATTGTGGAGTAAAGATATATACCTAGATAATAATGCCGAGTTGCTTCTAAATATCAATCAAGATGCTGAAAAAGACAATATTGACCCAATGAATGACAATTGCTTTGAGGATGAGTATAGCAATGACTCTGATGACAACGGATACTAGAATGTTTATTCAAAACAACTTTAAATGTTTATTAGCCTTTTTAAGCTTTTAAAGCAAATCTATGTGTGCAGCAAATTTTACTCTAAAAATATTGAAAACGATAAATGCACGATTTCAGCATGAAAAATGGACCAGTGCATTCAGACTTCCGCCGTATGAGATTAACCTTCGAAATCAGTATATCGAAATTGATGAGAATAAAAAATTTACAAACTTTTTTTCAACGTTCAAATTTTGATGAAAACGAGGTTTGGACGTGAAATAGAGGCTTCCTGGTACCGAATTTCTCCGTATAACATCTATTTTCGTAATCAGCGTATTGAAATTGACCAAATAGAGTTGGTCTTGCAAATTCCCTCGATGGGTGACGATACCCCCCCTCCCTCGCCTGGTCTAGTAGGAATTCCTTAATTATATAGACCAAAGTTGCTCCTTATTGTTTGAGCATCAGAGTTTGTTATCAATTACAGGGCCATAAGAAACAGGGGGCTGGAGCCCCCCCTAATAATAATTTTCAAACTGTACTACATTTTCTTTATAGCAGTTTACAAAATAGGAAGCAAAACGATGAGCAGTCCCCTAATATCAAGATCTTGCTAATATGAATTTCGTTCCAACAGCACTGATTTATTCTCCAGCTGAGTAGTTTAAACAGACACATTTCTTATTAAGCCCTGGTTACAGGAAAGAATATTCAACAAGAATAGTAAAATTATTTGGTTATTCTTGTTGTATCCAGATGAAAAATTTAACAAAGAATATTCTTGCCACCAAATTTTGCTTGAAAAGTTGTAACAGTAAGCAGAGTGTGACTGTAAACGGAGCTTAAACTAAAAGTTTTTCATGTTTGGGACTAGAGATTTTATGTGACTGTAACCAAAAATGTGACATAAGCAGAGTGACTGTAAGGGGAGTCAACTGTAACTCTTTTTATTAAAGTAAAATATTTTTTATAAGAACCAGTGAATTGAAGTTCAAGCTGGCTTGCCCGTTCTTAACTTTTTTGAAAAACAGAGGGTGGATTGTTCTTAATTTGTTCAATTGGTAGTGCAATTGATAGCTATTGTGGGAGGTTTACAGGACTTGTTTGTCAATAGAGTAAGTAACAAGACATATTTTATTTATTTTTTTTTTCACTGATAAACTCTTAGATGGCAAACACTCTTCTTTTTAGATGGAAAATTTTTCAAAGTTACATTTTACAGTATCTCAGCCCTAGCTTGTTCCTAGTTTTACCAATTTTGAGCTTGGTGTGCTTTTATACATTGTCCTTTTAAAAAGTGTATATTCATTTCTAATCTTGAACTCTTACATGCTCTGACATTATTTATTTTACCTTAGTCATATTTGACAGCAAAATAGTTGATGTGGACTTGCAGAAAAAGTTATATTCACATGAATATGTATAAGAATATAATCCCTTTAATGACTCTCATTGTTATGCTGCCCCCATTAAAGATTGTTTATCAATATATAATTTTGTCTTGATGTATGGCCTTATGCACATACATCTGCAATCCGTTGTGTTTTATAACTTCTTCAAATCAATCTAATCACCTTTTTAAAAACTTTTGTAAGGAATTTTTTGCTACATTTTGCTATGTGCAGATGATTGTGATTTACAACCAACAACATCATTTGAAGCACTGAAATTACAACAAGCGAAATTGATGAACATGTTTCTGTTGACAAAGGTTTGATTTCTATTTTATAACCATATTGCTGTTGTTTCTAGCTATTCTACTTAAATTCAGTCTGTCCCCTTAATGATTGGTTAAAATGAACAATTGGTCTTCCCACCTTAACGGACTTTGACTCCAGTGAAATAAATGTTGAGAACATTAGAGGACAGACTGCATTTAAGTAGAACATCTTTGCACTGCACTGATCTGAAGTGGTTCAGTAAAGTTGGGCAGCGAAGCAAGAACTTTAGAACATCTTTTATTAAACAATGTTGAATGGTGTTTTATGCTGATTTTTTTATTTGGCCAGGACTTTAGGTAACTGTAAAACTATTGTTGTTGTTATTTCTTTAGCTGTTAAGTCCCTAAAATTTCAATTAATGTTAAGTGGGCAATTATGTAGGTGATTACTATAGGTTTAGCAAGAGGGATCAAAAATTGTAATTGTTAAATAATTGTTAAGTAATAAGTTGGGACCTTTTTTGTTTAGGATTGTGTTAGTGCTGGCATGTCTATAAAATTCACCATCTTTGGTTTTTCCTGTCCTTCTGTGCTTGTATAGAGTTTCCAAGTGATGGTTTCATGATATTCTTATATTCTCAGAACTTCTTGAGATATTAGAAAGCTGCGATGATCTCATTAGAGAGTCTGAAGCAAAACTTGTCAGACAGCCAAAGCAAACATGGTTTGAAAGAAGAGATGCTGCATTGACAAAATGGGAAAGCAGTAGAGAAAGCATTTTGGAAACATCAATTTGTGAAAAAGCCTTTTCCAAAAAAAGTTGTTCCTATTGTAAGAAGAGAAGAGCCCTGATAAATTGCAATCAATGTAGAAAACATAAATATCTTTGTTTTCTATGCGATGACATAGTACACTCTTTGGCACCTCTTCACGATAGAGCTGTTTTCATCGAAAATCAAATGCAGAATATCGAATGCCACTCCAAGGACTCACAGAGAAAGGAATCATAGCGGAAATAAGTATGTGAAATTTTTTTTAAATTTAATTTTAAATCTAACAGGATGTCCATTTGCATGACAAAAATTCATCTCTACAAGTACATACATATATATATATATATATATATTACCTAAAATTTAAATAGTGGTTTGTCTTTTCTTCGATTTCTGAGAGTCTGAAGTTCAACACTCAACAAATGTTGAGTCCTACTGTTAAAATCATTTTACTACCCCTGCAAAACATCAAATTTGCTTTAAAGGAAGTGTCAAAAATGAAGGTTAAAGCTTCTTTTAAATCACTTATATTAAATTCCATTACAAAGTGATGAATTTGACAATTAGACTTTTTTCAATAATTTCCTATTTCTGTCAACAAGTTTGTTTCCAATATGTGATTCTTTGTCGGTTGTAGATCGCTGTCCTATAATGACACTACCTAGCAAATGTGCTAAATGTGGAATGCATGGACAATGGAGGAAGCTTCCTAGCAACCAGAAGTGTATATTGGTCAATTGCCGCGGTAGGCCTATCTTTTTCTTGTAGAAGTGGTTCATTACAGACATCAAATAATTTATAGTGGTATAAATTGTATAGAGCTTTTAGAATAAAATAACTAGGGGGGAGTTTTTTTGGACCAAAGAAAGGTGTCAGTTACTGAAGGTTACACTCTTTTTTGAATCGCATGTACAAGAAGCAGTCGAAACCAAGTAAGCAATATGGCATGATTACTTGGCAAGAAACATGATTTCTTTGTTTAATTAAAGCCTTTATTTATTTAGACCCTTGATCTTTTTAGCACGATTTGATCTGAATAAATTTCAGATCGAATGCTTGAATTGCAGTTTTTGCTCTGATCTATTTGATGATGTGTGCCAACTAATTAGATCTCGATACTGGCCAGGCCAGACTCCGGCAATAGGTATGATGCATGTAGCGAAGTATTAAAATTCAGAAGGTATCAGTTCCGAATCATCTCTTCTTTTTTCTATTCTATATAACAATTATTTCATAAAGCACCCAGTATTGTCAATTCCTACAAGTGCCCGATAAAATTCAGCTAAATGAATGTTGAACTAAGCTAAATGAATGTTCTAATTTATGATTTACATCTAATTCAAACTGGTCAAGATTAAAGTTTACGCAATCATGAGAAAGATTGATAACATGCATTTTTAAGTTATTTGATTTTACTTAATTTACACATGTCTTAAAAGAATTGTAGGATTCTTGCTCATCTTCCTCATTTGATTATTGACTTTCAAATCTCTTTTGTATACATGCAAGTGTCATCTTCTATAGGTTTTATATGGAGGGCTGTGGACGGAAGGTAGTGGATATACGATTGGCGAAGAAGACGAACAAATATTTAGTTATTTGTCAAGAACAGGGTCAACAATAAAGCACATGCTTCCAGAACGTAAGAAATTTGCATTTTCAGATTATTTTAGATATCTTTTCTCATCATTTAACTTTGAGCATAAAAGACCTTATTCCTTGCTTATTTCTCTAAATATACTTTTGTATACTCTTGTCTCATTCTGTCTAAATTACTGACTTTAAGTTATCTTTCTTTTTTATTTGCTTGATTCCCTTTGTTATCTTTTCAATTGCCAATGTAGACTTTACTTGTTTTTTCCTCTGTTGCTTTTAGCCGTTGATCAAAGGAAAGTTTTATGTTTTGTAGACAGGGATGATGCCATAATTGAATTTGCCATGTATTGGAACAAAAGAAAAGTCGATAAGATGGCAGAATTATTGCACAGGCGATTCAAGCGGGTAGGTTCAAACAGCATATTGGATTATTTGTGTATAAAACCATTATTAAACCAACAGTTTGGTCAAACTTTGTTTTTATATGAAGTCTTCAAAATTAAAACAGAACAGTTAGAACGAACCTTACCCCTCTGGCTACCAATCAGTTGGATAGAAGGAGGGTCACTGATATGTCTTGGATAACGTTTTCTTGGTAGTGCTCGTTTCTAGTGTATTTGATTATGCTTTTTAGTATCATTCCGGTAAACACATTATATAGCAGTTTATTGTTTTTGTTTTTATTAACAATTTCTTTAAAATCTGGACTACAAAAATACAGTAGCTATAGTAAAAGCTGTTTTAGGACAACTAAGAATTACAATATACAAATAGTAAATCGTTATAATTGGTTGTTGATAAAGTAGATGCATTAAACATTGCAATAAGACATTTTCAGTATAAAAAACATTTAAATCAAATGAAGTCTATGTTTGGAATAAATGTTTGACATAGGCAACAGTCGCAGGTTTCTCCAGACCAGGATATGATTTTGTCTTTAAACTTAAGAAGATATGTAAAATCAGTATGACGTTGTTTGCAACAGGTTTGTCCGAAGGAACGCAAAGCAATTGGCGATATAAATTTAAAATCATCTGAAGTTGACCAAAGTCGCACTCCTTTGTGGAAGAATGAAGCTGTTGCTCTGGCACAAGGTAAGTAGTTGTGTCAACGTTTTATGAAGCATTTGTTGTTGCAAATTAGGAAGAAACGCAAAACATTTTTTTAGCTGCAAGTCGCCCTTTATTCTATCTCCAGATGAAGTGAACGTTTTTGATTGAGCTAGTTTTTTTTTGTTCTTTAAACAGTTTCACAAAATGCTCTTGTTGATGTCAAAATTTCGCAAATCGAGGAGCTGATCCTGCTGGCTATCCAGCTGAATTGCCAAAACAAGCTTACTCCACCTCAGGGACAGGTGGTGCCGCTTTCAATGATTGAAAGGCTTCGGGTAAACAATTTGAAATTGCGTATTTTGGCCAAGCCGCTCAATAAGCTGTTAAATAAATATGAAATGTTGGATGCAAAGTTCTTCAGTGAATCGCACCAAGTGTCGGAGAATGAAACCAGGGATTGCGTTTGCTGTCTTATCCCCGTATATCAGCAGAAGCTTCAAGGTTTAGTGTACTCTAATCTCCACATCTCCCAGAACATCAATTGACTAGCAGGTATCTAGCAGGTTAACAACAAAAATGGCTTACTCGTCGATGCGCTACTTTTGACAAACTGAGCGAACAAGTTAATCAACATCTTCAACATCATTAAAATACTTCAAAAGTTTCTTTTCAAAAAAGAGTTTTTCCAAACTGATTAAAACATAAGTATCATGTACAATTGCTAGGATCTTTTTATAAAAAAATAATGAATCAAAAGCATTTGAGGTTCCCTGATGCCTTACATACATATTTACATTCCTCTACCACGTTATAAAATATTTCAATAGACTCAAATAAAACAAAAGTAGAAAAATAATGAAATACTTAAAACAATAAATAATTAATGTGATTCACATGTTTGCATTGTAGTGATTCACATTTGTTCATTAAAAGAGATGTGATGTCTCGGAATATTCATTTGATGTAAATTAATGGGTAAATGCTTCTTTAATGTCAATAGACGCATTTTTAAAAACTAATTTAAGTTATTCTCTTATTTTTTGAATTACAGTGTGATACATTTCTTCAAGCGCAGCCAGAATCGGGTGAGAATACAGTGGATGGATTCCATGCAGCTTCTGCCATGCAGCTTAGAGATGCAGAATGGACATATACGAAAATAAAGTAGTATGTAGGCATGCGATCAACCATAATAGTTGACGCTTTCTTGATTTCTTTCACAGAAGTGACCCTTTATTACAAGAGACACCCGTCTCTGTTTTAGACAGCAACAACTTTCTCAATGCTTTGGTAGCTACTGAAAAGTATGAAAAGGGGGTATTTTGAAAAACTACTTTGGCTAGCCTTTCAGATGGGACACCAGTGACACTCAAGAGGTACCATATTTGGGAAGGGAAAGATGCTGATGTTAAGAGTCTCCAGTTTGTCAGCCATGAGGCTCGTTTGCTGAAATATCTTGGAAAACATCCCAATATTACGTTTCCATATGGCATCATACAAATTAGAGGGGCTTTCCACATTGCACTGAAATACGAAGGGAATTTATCACTCAGACAGTTTCTTCAAAATGATGTATTCGGTAGTGAGGCAGCAGTGCAATCGGTCGTTGAAGGAATTTGTGTGGCCATTGTTTTTATTCACGAGAAAGACGTTCTCCATAACCACATAAGATGCGGGAACATTCTGCTCCCACAGTTCGGTGATGGGTGTAGACCCGTTCTTATTGGGTTCGCCTTTGCATGCAGACACTCAGTGAGAAAGCTGCTATCGAAAGAGGCGTTGGAGAAATTCAAAGAAATTGACCATTTCACTCCAGAGGTCATTACAAGAAAAAGCCGACCTTCATTTCAAAGTGATGTGTTTTCTTATGGCGTCATTATGCGCAGAATATTAGCGAGAAGACTGACAGTAGCAGACTATGTCCTATATAAATTAAAGAAAATTATGGAGAGGTGCACAGACTATGATCCTGAGATTCCATCGATGCCAAATGTATTACGAGTCGATATTAACTCTGCTTTTTATGATATGTACGCACAGTAAGGCAGGAATAAATTAAATTGACTTTAGTAGCCAATGTCCAAGTATTGATAACTCACTTTGCTTCACAGTTACTCTACAAGTAAAATTTCCCAATCCTTTAAAAGGTTGGCCTTTGCTGATCTTATCATGCACTTTCCGTCACTGCTAAACCCCTCAGTGCCATCAATTGTTGTAAACATACCATTATAGCAAACATCAACTTCATTCTTTGTTTCTTCACCAAATTCACAATGCCAGAACTTATTCCCCCAACTATCGCTTATCCCTTCTGTTATCGGCTGCCAAAATATCCAGGCTTTGCGTCCACTAAATTTCTTCCATTCTGACCCATTTTTTCCTTTTGAAGTAAATAACGGATATTTATATGTAGCAATATAATATAAAATATACAGACATTCATATAAAATGAAATCTAATTGAGCAACATGTGATGTTAACTATGAATAATTTTTTGGCATTAAATGGTTTATACAGACCAAGTCAACTAGTCAGTATTGCTTACTTGCTGGGTTGTCAAAGAATGCCTAGGTTCCCAATGTGTACCGCAATGAGTACGAGTTTGATCTGCGCACTTTGGTAGGAATAACCAACAAAACTGGTTCTGGGCTGTACGAGACCGATCTTAACCTTGTACGAGTTATGTTTTGCGGGTTTAAAACCTCTCTATTTACAATACAATTCCAATATCCATCATCTTATCATACAAGGCCATAGATCATATTCAATTATTGTTGCAAATCATATCCCGTCAAAGTTGTACACATGTTTACTTACCCGTTAAAACTTTGCGTTTCTTTGCTTTGGACAAAGTAACCCTTTGCAAAAACTTTCCAATCTTTCTCTTTGTACCTACAATATAATGAAAACAATATTTTTAAAAATTGTTCAAATAGTACTGAAATGAACTCATATTTTGTACTGCTCGTCTGACAGTCAAAATCTGAAATGCCGGACAACGTCCAAAGTAAAGGGATGAAGTCGATCCCCAGATGCGGTTCAAAACAACATTTTAGTGAAGGATTGATGCTTGTGATTAGTAACCTGCTTTGAATAACAATCATCTACCATCCTTCACAGGGTTTTGGCATCCAAAGACATTCAGACAATATCATAATTTTACTATCTAAAAGGCGTCTTTTTATATAACAAAATAGAAAGGAATTGGAAAAAGTGCCTCAGCCTCCCAAGTTGTCATTGACTATGATAATAATAAAAACGATAATATAATCGGATCCTGATGAGAATAAATTCCAAACCATATGTAATAAATAAATACAAAAGAAGTTGGAAAACTGCAATTTCAAGAATCAAAGCTATGAAATAAGTAGCTAAAACACTGTTTTAAAGATAGAACCAGTACAAGAAATGACAAGATTCTAGTAGGTAAAACAGATGACTTGAAACTGGAAAAGTATGCTGAAATAAGGATGAATGTGAGAAACAGGCTAATCTTCTATTAATTAGGATCAATACCAAATTAAATTGCAATAAACAGGACACAAAATACAAATCTGATTGAATTGTTACTGTACTGAACAATTTATGATTTGCAAGATTTTGACGTTGATCATATATAGCAGCTTCGTTGGTATAATCTAATGTCCATCTAACTGGTGGCTTATACATTCCATTAATTTTTTTTTCATCAGCCACGGCACGATCTACCGTAATACATGATTCTTAAAAGGCACAAAATTAGAAACCATCATTACATTAGAGATTTATTGGCACAACAAACACTTAATGGGCATATCATTCACATGGATAAAACAACGTCAATATAGCTTTCGATACCATTGCATTTCACAGAGCCATCGACTAACATTTTCAACAGATTCAGAATCGGATGGCACAAGAAAGGATCAAGTTGACTTACGAATCACGTCGACAGCTGTTCCCCTTTCCTCTCCGCCAGCTCCGTCAGCTACATCTGTGTCTATAACAATAAAAGGTAGCAAAATTAAGAATGAAGCAACGGTATTGCAACAGCTGCCAACATCAATTCAGTACACACAAGCATCAACAAACATTTTCAACAGATTCAGAATCGGATGGCACAAGAAAGGATCAAGTTGACTTACGAATCACGTCGACATCTGTTCCTCTTTCCTCTCCGCCAGCTCCGACAGCTACATCTGTGTCTATAACAATAAAAGGTATTAAAATTAAGAATGAAGCAACAGTATTGCAACAGCTGCCAACATCAATTCAGTACACACAAGCATCAACAAACACTTTCAACAGATTAAGAATCGGATGGCACAAAAAAAGGATCAAGTTGACTTACGAATCATGTCGACAGTACTTTGAGATGGTCACAAGAGGATCATCTCCCTGAGGCCCTAGAATCAACCCTCTTTGATTTTCGTCTAATAGACTCCTCTTTTAGACTAGGAATATTTCTTTCATTGCAATTTCGTATAAGTATATCCTGTAAAAATAAAAATAAAACAGCTTTGTATTTTGTATTAAATCCACATGTAAGTTACTTTGAAGACTCACACTTTCATTCTTTATCTGGACTTCCATGGCTTTAATCTTTTCCTCTAAGGCTTTTTGTTTAGCTCTGCTAAGCATACCTGCTTGCATAAGCTTTTTCCTTGCCACTGCATGCAATGGTGCATTCATGCTTAAAGGTTTATTTGCTGTATACTGCTGCCTTTTTTGCTTTTAGTTCAAAAGAGATTTAACTTTCAAGCATGATTTGCAAATATCCAATTTTGAAAAAAATTCACAAGATGTTGACCTAAATCATATATAACTGGAGTGTGACATTCATTAGGTATACTTGAATTAGTCGAAACATGAAGGTGAAACTTCTTGGTCCATTCGGGCTGTTCTCCAGTGGGTAGAGACCCAAAGGAAATAAGAGACTTTTCAGTTACACCTCTGCAAACATTCAACTCGTCTATTCCCTTTATCAACCACTGTATTCGCTTTTTCATCAGATATTTGCCGTTGTTGTCATAAAGAAAATGAGAAGCTGGGAGCTCAACTCCAAACCAGCGTGTTTTTACACAAAGGTTTTCATCAACAATAATTTTTGATGTAAGTTCCAGGTTATCAGATAGTTTTCCAATGAAAAGCTTTGACATGCTTCAAATCTTTCTGAATATAATCAAGAGTCTAAAAGCATATTTTTTCAGGTAAACTGACATCTTGTTGATAATTCAAAGTTCTCCATGGCTTTCTTTCTTTGGCAGATTTTCTGTTGGCAAGCTTCCTTTAAGAATATGGCCCTATCTTCAAAGGCGGCAAGGGTTTGTCAGGAAGTAGTTTAATAAGTAGAGTGCGAACAGCAAAATCTGAAATCTGACAAATTGTAACGTTTGGACTAATTGGTCAAAGGTTCCGTCGTAGAGCTCTGGAGTATCACAATCTCATGAAAATCTATGATAACCAGCGGGTGACTCGACGGACATGCCAGAATTATGTTAACACGAATAAAAAGCCTAGGGTGCTATTTGAAATCATGTCACAATTTAAAAAGGTACAATTTCTTAATGGCAACCTGATAACGTGTTAGATAACAATACAACATCTCAGAAAACTGCCTAATGCGAACAAGAAGTCTGATAAACTTTGGCAATTTTGAAAAAGTTTTCTTAATTGGCGTGAGAATATCGGGTTTGACAAACATTATCATATTTGCAGTGCGAATAGGGCCTATGCCATTTTCCACTTTAATTCATTAATTTGCACAATTTTCTTGTTTTTACATCATAGCCAATTTCTGCAGTGGCAACGACCGATAAAGAAACAGCATTTGAAAATATTTGATTAGTTTGTGTCAAAGTCTCCCTCAAGAAAACCAGTCTCAACCAAGCTTTTGCCAAAAGTTCCAAATAACATTACGTAAATTTCAATAGCAATTCTTTGAAAAAGTCCTTTTGTGAGAACTGGCCTTCAAGATCTCTAAAATTCAAGGGTCTGCTTTTCTGAAAAAAACATAGAGAATATAACTTAAAACCAATCTATATGCTTTTCTCTATATTGAATTAAAACCTTGCTCACACACTCTTTTTTTCTAATATGCAGCGGAAAAGGTAATTAATGAGTCCTTAAATAAATACATTTTTAAACAGCATGCAGCAACTGTATGCATACATAAAGCAAATAAAAACACCTTTGAAACATCCAATTTTCATGCAGCAACTCATTGCTTTTCAGAACTGAAGCACAAAACTATGTGGATGGCCCATACTTGTTGGGGATATAACGATGTCCCCCTTTTGTTTAAGACAAAGAAGTTCAAGTCAAGTCTGATTGGCCATACTTCATTGGCGCTTGCGCAGTACGAAATCAAATTCGCGCGAATGTGGTTGCTGTTCCCGGAAAAATTCACTCGTCGCGCTATGGAAGTCAGCCATGGATGTTTTGCGTAGTTCTGTCTATTTAGTGCAGTGTTTTTGCGTGGTGGTTTGCCCAGATAGAGTGTGATATCAGCCTGGGCAAGGTGAAACAGGGCACAGGCCGATTATGATCGTCAGAATAGGCCTGTAGAGCCCTTGTAAGCAAATAGCCTTGACCTAGTGCATGGTACACTCTTAGCGTAGTCTCTGTTTTTTAACTGGCTGATCCTCTGTAGTATGGCGGAGTTCAAAGGATCATTTTACCTTCTTTTGTAAGGACACGAGAATTGGAAGGCATTGTAACCGAACTGGGTGCATGCTTAAAACAACGGAGAGTCACTATCATTGCAACTATTGTGCAGTTTTCTTTCGAGGCTTGAATGCAACGAGGATGGAGAAGCATATCTGTTCCAAGCACGAAACAGAATTATATGCCAATAAAATTCTCATGAATGCTCCTATTGATCCACCTAATGATAGTAGACTCGAAGCTTCCTCTTTACCCAATGAAGGTAGTGATCCTGTCTTGGAATTGTTTTCTCCCCCTACTAGTCCCCTGCAAAGTTTTGTTATTAAAAGGCAAAAGATATCAACACCATTGTCAGCAAAACATGGTATTTCTAGATTTTCTCCAGTTAATTCCTCTCAGTTTCATAAGTTAGCATCCAAAACTGATGAGGCAAGCAAAGAAGAGTTAAACAGCAAATGTATTGTTGAAGGCTGTTTTGGTAACAGAAAACTTAAGACTTTGGCAAGGCAGAAATCTAGAGGGTCAAGGTCAGGCATAATAGACATTCAAAGCACCCTACTTCTTATAACTTATTACCATCTTGAAAATGTAGGTGATCCATTTGATAGGTTCATATGTCATGATCATTGGAAAAAGTGGTATAATTATAACTACTATTTGAAGGAATCTCTAGGGTATAATTTTGATGAGGACCTTGGATGCACTGGTATACCAGAATTTGACAAAGAACAGTCATGTCATGAAGAGATCTCCGTTTTTTCAATGTGTAATGACAGTAAAGAAGGCTTGGTTTTCAAAATTTTTAATTTCCTTGGTTATTATGATCTACAAAGGCTTGCCCGAACTAGCAAAGGATTTACTACTAGTGTTTTGAATTATTTAAAGTCTGAAAATGTTTGGGAGAGGTTATTAAAGCACCATTACTGGGTTGATAGGAAATTGAATGGGAAATCCTTTAAAGAGTCTTTCAAAGCAATCAACATGTACTGTTCTAATGTAAAGGGAGCTTACAATTGTGACCTTGATCCTCAAAGAATTATAATGCAGTTAAGCCATGAGTTTTCTGTCAATGGCAGTGAAAACAGTGATCTCTGTCAGCTTCTTAAACTATTTGGTGAAAATAGAAAACCCAATGCTCTAGAAGTTCTTATTTATTTTGCTGCAAAGAATATTAATACCATCTTCACTCAGTGCCTTAACTCAAGAAAAGCTTTCCAGGGCCAGACATTTTCTGTGTCTGACTTTAGGGTGGGAACCGAAGTGCTCAGCACACCCTTTATTCTTCTACTTTTTGATCTTGTTATTGCTAGCAATGGTAACCTTAAATTAGATAGATGGAAAGATAAGCAAAACCTTTTCAAATTGCTTGCCATCATTGGGATCAGAGAAAAACTTATTGAGCCAAGGGCAATAAATCAAACCCAAAAAGTTGTTTCGAATGAAGTTTCACTAACATGTAGCAAGAACCTTATGACTGTTTTAAATAGGACAGGTCTTTCATTTTCCTATGCTATTAAAGACATTAAAGACATTAAAGACAGTAAGTTAGCTAGGCAACTGTGGAACAAAGTTGGAATAAGGGCAGCTTTACAAAGTACAGAGTCAAATATGCATTGGATTGAGTGTGACAATTTGGAAACCATGTTGAAGTCCACCACTATACACAATGCCGAAAGACTGACTCACTTTCTAACATCACAGCTTGAATTTATAAAGGGTGATTATACAATATTAGATCTACACAAAAGAAAGCCAAGTTATTTTATTGACAAATCTTGTTTCCACTTAACTGATGATGATAAGGCCAAGGAAGCATTTTTTCTCAACAAATGCATGCAAAAAGTTGTACAGCTGCACAGTTATCTTTCATGTGATGAATTGGTGAGGGTCCTTGCCCAATCTGCTGCAGAAAATAATGAAAACTTTCAGCAGCTCCCTCACTTTGGTGACAAGAAACCTTCAGAAAGGATTTTAGACAGTGTTGATGTTTTAGATGAGAGTACAACTGTTTTTCTAAGGATGGAAAAACTATGCTCCTCAGATGCTCGTGATGTTAAGAAACTTCTTGATTTGACATCTAACGACTATGGGTTAAATGAACTTTGCTACATCCCTAGTGTGGCTAGTTCTCCTTTACTTTTTGCACCCAAGCATTTCAACAAGATTTTTCAAACAGTTGATCCCACATTAAACATCATGCCCCCTCAACCATACTTTGTTCCCTGGGGATTTGTTGAGTTCACAAATCCTGGCAGCATAGAATTGCAAAATGTTGTAGCAGATCCACAGAAAGTGCTACACAATATAATTGAAAAATTAAAGGATGATAGAAAGGGGATATTCCATGCCACGAAAGTTTTAGAATCTCTTGCTGTAAATGCAAGCAGCGATCAAATTACTGGGACTGATAAGATTATAATTAATTTCATATTAGCAGAATTTTTTAGAAAGCAAGGTTTTTTGAATAGATCCATAGATTTACTTTTAAATTCATGGATGCAGATAGAAATGAGTGAAACTTTTGATTCAGACATTTTCCAATGGGCCAAGAAAGAATCGAAGCAGTTTCTTCAGAACTGCTTGCTCATTAATGTTTCAGTTATATATTTACAACTAGGCAGAGAAGTAGATTGCATTGAAATGCTAAATAATATTTATCCTACCAGTGATCTGATTGGGTCTTACCAAAATGCTTGTGTTAAAAGTATTTTGAGTTCTGCTTTAGCATCCCAAGGTGATGTTACAACCTCCATTCAGGAAATTATGTCTGCATTTGAAATTATAAGCAATATATTGCCACCTCATCATAGTATAATGGCATCATTCTTAAATCAGATGGGGGTTATCTTGACATTAAACAAAGAATTTGAAAAGGCATTGCTACAATTTAAGAAATCTCTCCAAATTTTGAGTCAAACAGTTGGAAATGAAAGTGTTTTCTTTGTAACAGTAAAAATAAACCAATTCTTCTGTAAAACACTATTTGATGGTCATATCAATTGTCAAAATTTAGAGAAGTTAATAAATAATCTTCATGCATTGCTGCCCATGTCATTCTTTTTGAGAGATATTTTTACAACAAAATCTATCATCTCTAAACTTGAGGTTCTTCTTGCTTCTAAACAGGGAAAGGTATTCTATGATTTTATATGGAATTGGTCTTTTGTTTCAATTTTAGATCAACCATTTAGTTGGATTGACTATCCACCCATATCAAAATCAATAATCTTTGGCGCTGACTATCAAGTCTGGGCACACATTGATTCTCTTATTCATTCTCAGCCATTCAGATATTCTTGGATTTCCACTCCTTTTCTTGGTTCATTCCATAAACTTGGTAACCTTCATGAAAAACTGTGCAAGCGCTACAACAAATTTCATCTAGAGAAGCATGCCATAGCTTTCCTTGATAGCCCTAGTGCCTCCAAAGTTCAATTTCTATTTTCAATGAAGGATTTTGATGCATCAAATCAGTTTTATTATCATGACGTGATTGCTGGTTTGATTGAACTCTCTATTCTATATGCTAATGACAAAGAGGTAAATTTTGCTGATATTGACATCTTAAAAGTAAGAGACTACTGCCTTGAACAATCACAAAATCAACCTGCATTTATTGTTATTCATAATTACCTTTTCTGTGAGGGACTTGCAGTACTAGGCCTTCTTGAAGCACAAAAGTTTGGTGACTTTGAGCTAGATATGCTCTTTACACAACTAATAATCCCTTTGCAGTTCACAACGTGTGGTATAAACTATGCACCTGCCTTGTGCTATCATGTTAGAGATATGGAACATTTGAGAAGTCATGAAAAAACAGCAGTTATGAAGTTGTGGGTAGCAAATAAGTCATCAAAACCTGGGCACTGCCGCCCTCAAGATCAGAATCTAGAGGCAATGTTCAATAATAGTGCCAAAAACTGTTTTAAACTTGGAACTGTCGAAAATGTTTTGAACAAAGCCTCTATGATTCAAGAGCGTCAAAACTGTCACAAAAACCTACAACTTGAACTAGGTATTGACAAGTCAAAAGAAGGTTATTCATTCCATCCATTTAAAATAGATTCCCTTCTACGTTTAAGAGCATGTTGGTTTAAGGGCTTGAGACATCTCATAGATGAAACAGACAAAGCAGAAGTGATTTCTGGTATACAATCAATGCATAATCCAGAAGTAGTAATAAATGCTGACCTTAGTAATGTTAGACAGGTTGGTCAGGACTGCCTTTATAAGTTTGTAAGTGTTAAAATAACACAGGAGGCAGGTTGGAAGCTGCAAAATCCAAAATTCTCTGAAGTACTTACTGTAGCCAGGCCAATAACATCTAGGCAACAGAGAGCTGCCCTAAGTAATGCACAACAACAAGTTGAGGTCATGACAGATCTCCTCTTGCAATCTACTGGTATGCAAGTAACCATGTCTTCAACTTGTAATCCATTGCAGCTATTAAAGAAAGATGGGTATAGCCTGCATTTTGCCAAGAAAGCTGACTTAACATCTTGGCTTTTCACAAATTTTGAGCCTGCATTCCTTAATCATACTTCTTTTCTTGAAAGCACAAGTTCTCTAGGGGATGTAACTTGCATGATCAGAGATTGTATGTTTGACTTCCGACATCTAAAAATACCAAACTGTAGCTATAAGGACATGAGTAGCTATATTATTGAACAGTCAGTGATTCCCCATCTTCATAAATTTGCAAACAAAGACAGGCATTTCACTCTCATACAAACTTTTCATAGACGTGCTGATAAAACTAAAGGCTGTACTGAAATAACACGAGCGTCAGTACCCACATCACCTCTAGAATACACTGGCATTGAGATAAACAACAAAGAGCAAATCAAAGGTTTTAGCACTAGATGGATGGAAAGGGATAGCGGGAGACAAAAGATTCTAACATCATACGTCAAATCTTGTCAAGATATAAATTTTTTGAAGTCAAAAAGAATTCCACATAACTGTACCCATGTCATTATTGGTGGCAATTTTGATCTATACACTGCCTATTCAGTTGACCATTTTGGTAACATCAAGGTGGTAAATGATGATTATAGATGTTTTCATGCAGAGGCAGACACAGTTGTCTTCTTTGCAACGAAACGTTATTTAAAAAACAACACAAACATCAAAGAGGGTAGTGCCATCATCATTAGTTGCCCTGAAGCAGACAATGTTACTATTCTCCTGTTAGAACAGAGACTTATCATGGAAGTTCTATCCAACCACCGTGTTAAGTTATATTGTTCTGTTCATGACAAATCAGTAGATGTTGCATCAGGAAAGCCAACTAAGAAAACCAAAAAGGAAGCCACTGTTGATGAGTTCAAAACATCTAACTCTAAGATAAAGATGAAATTCTATATTGATGTCTCAAAACTCTATGATCTGCTTAGTAATTCTGATGTATTTCCCAACATATCAAATCCCATTGAGAGCCTCGGTGCATTAAGTATATTTACTGGGAATGACAAGAATCCTGCAATTAGACATGTAACAAAACCTTTAGCCCTCTCAGCTTTTAGTAATGCATGCAAAAACAACCTTTTACCATCTTTAGTAGACCAACATGGAAAATTGTCTGACAGTGTATCATGCAGGAAGTCTTTCTACTTACTTTATGCATGCATATATTTCCAATAAGAGTTCAAATAAGAAAATTAGGTAACATCACATGGGACTCAGTAGTTGATAGTGGACAACCAAACTTGAAGCTTTTGAGGGATATAGGGTACCAATATGGAAAAGGTCAATTGGAGAAAGTGATGCCAGTTGATGGTGCCCTCGAAGGAATATTCTGTAGAGCCATTTTCCAAGCTAACGAATATGACCAAGCCTTTGAGCCCATTATTGATTACCTAGATCCCCTTGAGTTTGGCTTTGAAGAATGTAATGGTGGGTTGCGACCAAAGCTCAACATGGACCTAGATCAAAATGGTCCACAAATCACCTTGGAAGAGGTTGATAACCTTTTGAAAGAACAAAATGATATTGCTTGCGGTTGCAGTGATTTTGTTGATAGAGAAGCGGTAGATTGTCATGAACTTACTGAATCGCAAAGTGTTTTGTTTGATATGTCATACATGAATATAAGTGCTGACAACATCTTTAACATAACATTAGGGCAAAAAGATAACCTTAGTGATCTGGACCTTGCAACTTCCAATCAAGACAATAACCAGCCTGAAAGTTGCTTAAATGAATCTTTGCAAGCCCTATTTACTTTCGAGGAATGGTTGCAAGAGAAAAGTAGGCTTTGATTCTGTTTTTTTGGAGAAATTGTATACTATATATAATATTATTGGCTTAAAATGTTTTGTTCTGTTGACAAATTTTTTAGTTCATTTGAAAAATTGTTTTGTTGCATCAAATGATGCTGTTCTGTTCTGTTTTGTTTGTACATATATAATGTAAATATTGTACATAGGTTGACATCTTCTGGGACTGTTACCTTGACGTGGTGAAGATGCTTGTGAGGCTCAGATTACAAGAGTACAAACCAAACACAGTTCAAAGTTTTTTCTTAGTTCTTTCAAAACTAGGTGCCCTCTGCTTTACCATAAGTTGTTAGAAAAGTGATATTTGATTTATTGATTTATTTATTCATTATTCAAGTTATTTTCATAAAGAAAAGTATTCCGTAATTTAGTAATGACACTTGCTGGAGAAGTGCCTTTTCGTTATTGTAAACATTTTCTATGGTTAACGAGCTGTCTCATGTCACCATTATAACGACTCCCAACGTTCTCATAGTAGAGATCAAATTATTTGTAAACTTTTGCCTATATCTGCACTTGAAATCGTTTAACCAGCAACGCGATAGTAAGAACATCTTGATAGAAGGGTGTCCAGTAAAGTATAAAACATATCCCGTATACATACATAAACAGTCAAAAAGTTCTTTGTTTACTTCAATCCGATAAAAGAAACCAGCTTGGCCTTGTTTCCCTACGATGGTGCTTCAAGCTGCCATGTAAATATTTTATCGTCTCTGTATTAATAAACATCATCATTTAAAGGGCAAAAAAGTTTCAGCGCTTCCATACTTCAGCTACCATGATCATAGTTTGCATTACAAAGTCGCTGTAAACAAATCTAAGCGTATCTTTCCCGCTATTTTTTTCAAATTCATACCTGCGTCCTGCGAGAGGATTTCCTTCGGATATTATCTAGTGCGCATGCTCTAAAGAAGTAAAACTGGGGGGTGCCATAATTCTAGAAAATTCCTTCAGACTTTGATGAATAATATCCCC
The DNA here is from genome assembly GCF_057945365.1 of Rhopilema esculentum. Taxonomy (NCBI): domain Eukaryota; kingdom Metazoa; phylum Cnidaria; class Scyphozoa; order Rhizostomeae; family Rhizostomatidae; genus Rhopilema; species Rhopilema esculentum. The sequence goes on along the minus strand of NC_142834.1, from coordinate 909,233 downwards.
AACAAATACACCATATATTTTGCTGAACTCTAAAATATTGGACTGTCAGTACGGCCCTGACCGTCACTTTGCAGAAAAAGTAAAAGAGCATAACAAACAGATAACACCAGGCCCCACTTTTAGTGAGTGGGGCCTGGTGTTACCAAATTTGGTATAGAATCAGGTTACAAGTTTCATGAATTGTAAAGATTTTGGTAATGAATTTTGACGCCTTGGTCCAGCTTTGCGGTTAAACATTGTGTTAAATAATAGCAATTTTCCTTTTACTTTGATCTCTCACCAGTGGCAGCTCATGTATTGGGACTAGTGTTGCTCCGCCCTACCAAAGATTTTCAAGAACAAGTTTATATTCAAATACATTATTAAAAATAAGAAATGTTCATTGAAACTCTAGCATTGTTCACTAGTTTGTGGTGACCTGTTGTTTCAGGTCATGAAAACAAGATGGAAGTTGCCAAGTGTTTTATAAACTTCAAGAGCTAAAATGATTGGCATTGGTATTGCTAGCTTTATCTTACTTGCCAGCTTTGACCAACTTTCCAGTGTTTTTAATGTTGAATTCCACTGAGGATCTACACTCATTTTTCAAATGTTCTGAATTAAAATTAAATCAGAATATCAATTCACCCAGAGGTAATTGAAGAAGATTTAAATTGAACCATTTCCCTGCAGAATAGACATTAATATTGTTCAAATGAAATTGATTTTTAAGCAAACTGAGCATGGCTTTGAGCGAAAATGTACTAAGGTGCAAGACACAAAGAAGTTTGATTGCAAGGCACAGATTATACTGCGATAAATACTTCTGTTCACGAAATTCAAGGTAGGCTAGCTAGGTAATATTAAGAATTTTCAACTAAAATATAAACAATTTAAATACCTAAATTTGGTGTTCTGCTGAATGTTACGGTGATACGTGTAACATGAAATTCCCTTTATCTTTCCCAAAAAGCAACAGAAATGATGATATTTAGCTTAACCATACATCTTTTGATGTGCAAGGCTACAGGGGACCAATCATAAAAGAACTTCTGACAAATATTATAAACTTACATTTTCCCAGCAAATATGTTTCCAAAAGGTGCGTACCAAAGCTACTCTGTACCCTTAAGTTTAACGCAACAATATCTTACTCATATCTCCATCTAGAGAACGCCCTGGATACAAAAGTATGTCTTAGATTTTTTAAATTCCCTTTCCTTTTGAATATGTACTATATAAAAATTTTGCAGATAATGTTCCTGCCCTCCCATAGGTTATTAGTCTGTATTTTACAAAACATCGATCGAGACGAAAGTAAAGCACAACTGAAATGTCCTTTGCAATTAATCAACAGCTTTATAAAGACATTCCTTATGAATGAAGGAAGACATCCAAAGCGGTGCACAAGGAACTGAGAAAGGAAATCCTTGACACAGATGTTGTTGTACGATGCATAGCCATTAATCTGCCCAACCAATAAGAGCACTCAGGGCATGTCGTTGGACAGGTAAAACTGATCGCAAATGTAAAAATATTTAACAGGGTTTTTCAGGTTATTCTGTCGGGTAGAAGGCTGTCTCTTTGTGTGGAAACTACCTATATAATTACCATTAGGGGGAGAGAAATCTGTTAAGTATCATTTGACCATTAATATGTTTTTTATGTTATCTTTCTTGATTTACTGTTTTTTATGTTTCATAAATTATTGTTATCTTTCTCTACCTACCCGTGAATCTTGAATGCAAAACAACTTCATCATCAATTTAAATCTTATGAACCTTTATACCTAATTGTTATATAAAAAACGTGCATCAAACCCAAATTGATTTCAGGAAGCTGGCATTTGTCAACCGATAGACAAAATGGTCCTGAAAGAAATAGATATTGCATGTTAGTGAGGGAGTCTATGATGCAATAGAGATGCAGCGACATATGAAAAAGGTTGTGGCTTCGCGATACCCAGAACAGAGCACTCAACTTGAAAATTGCAGGTTTCATCCACAACTGCAAGATATCCGACAGCTTTATTAAAAAAATGACCTTCAGTACAAGTTGGAGGAATGGAAAAAAACGTTTTCCAGAAGACAAAATTTACTGCAAGCTACAACTCTAAGACGTTCAAAATGAGACTAAAATAGAAATTAAAGCTGGCATCAGAGTCGTCAAGGCCTGGATTAAAAAATGGCATCCATGGTTCTTCATGACAGATTTTGAAGAAAAAGAAATCAACGCATTAGAAGATTCTTTTGAGGGTGCAGAAGTATACTTGTGCGACTTCCATCAGGAGCAAGCATGGACACGATGGGTGAGTGCTACCAAAAACAAAGTGAACGAATATAAAATTGAAGTACTGGCACAATTATGTAGGCTAGCTAAGGCAGAATCCAAGGTACAGTACCATAAGATGTCGCACGAGCTGAGAGAATCATCCATTTGGAAAGACAGCCCAGCGCTGCAACAATGGTTTACCAACCAGTGGCTTCCTGAGTACAAGGTGAGTGGCTTCCAAATGGCATTATCCATGGGCAACCAGTGGCATGCCGTGGAATCCACGGGTTTAACTTATTGTTGAATGACAAAATTACAACGTAGCTCTACTCTAATTTGCATCTTGATTGAAATTGCAAGCTTTGTCAGAAATGCAGAGCTGTCTTCTTCTCTATAGTTCTTGGAACTAAAATGACCAAAAGTCCATTTATATCCACAGAGATGGGTTTGGGCCTTTAGGAACAATTCATTTTAAGTCCTAATCAAAACAAACAATGGAATTGAACGTCAGAATGAGATGCCGAAGTACTCCTATCTGAGGTGTAAATGAAAGTGCTCTGTGACGCAATTGGCAACTATGCTCAATTTTTTCCCGGATTCCTATATAAAGTAAGTGAAAATATGAACTTTGCATCTTTTTAAAGCAATTCTCTTCGAACCTATTTATCCAAATGCTAAGACGCTGGTGTGAAACTTAGGAAAAAACTTTGTGTCAACCTTAGCAAACTGTAAATGGATTATTTGGCCCAAACTGAGATATGGTTTGGCATTAGCATATCATTTGGAGATTAGATGACATAAGATCTCAAGGCAAATTTTTTAGCAATATTTACCATTATTTGTTTACCAAATGAACAAGATTCCTCTTTTGGTTCTTTGCAAGAAGCCATCCTCAAAATTATTTTGTACCATGACTTCATAGTTCTCAAACGATGCTATAGTTTAATCATCTTTTCCACAAATATGCCATCTTGAATAGAAAATCGTCTAGCGGGTATCACAAATACAAGGCTGAAGTTCCTGAATTTTTAAAGGACCAACCAAGATTTCTCATTTTAAATTGCATGTGTCGGGAATGATAAAGTTCTCCACGACAATAACTCATAGTTTATAACAATAAAGAATGCTTCTGAGTGTTGTGTTGCTTTTATTCTCGAATCTATGCTCTTAACTCTCGAGTCTGTGCTCCAATGTCCAATTACATTCTACCTGCATTTATACTACTTTTACCGAACATTCTAGACACATACTTCATTATTTCGCAGCATTTACGTCACTTACAGTCAGCAATGAGTAAGGTTCTAATATAATAGTCTCTATTGTGATCTTAATCTACTACGCGGTTCTAGATTTTACTATAAGGTTCTGTTTAATAAGCATGAGGTAAGCATAACGAATACGAGGCTACGCTGGAAGATTCCAGTAAAATGGGCCTAAGTGTCGGCAGAATACATATAAGTTGCTAAGCAAGAGGATATTCATGAAAACTATGGGTCTACATATAAATCAAAACAAAGGTAATAAGAGATCCATTGTTGCTTGACGTATTTACTGTTCTAGAATGTTCGTGAAGTATCAAATTTCTCCACACATGCAAAGCATTCAAGCAGCCAACGTCATCAAGCGGGAGCATATTGCTTTAAAGCCAGATAGGAGCATAGAAGTTCAAAGTGTGCAAGCTCTGCTCCGGTTTATCACATATCAAGTGTCGTTTGGTAATGAAAACACAATGCCCTCTTGTCAGTGTGAGAGCTGGCAACTGAATCTCCTGCCATGCAAGCACATTTTTGCTGTCACGCTACATTTTCCAGGCTATTCTTGGTACAGTCTTCCAGCAGGGTATAGAGAATCGCCATTTTGTTGCCGTGATGACCTTCATGTTGTTCCTAAAGTCACTTCTCATCCAATGTCACTGAAGAAGCCTAATGACGATCCATTCATGTCTGCCTTGGTTCGAGATGAAGAGACTTCAAGCTTTGAAGAGGAAATGCAAACATCAGTCATTGAAGAAGCGTCTACAAGTGGAAATGCAGGAAATTTACCAAAGAGCAGATCAGCAAGACTAAATGTTGCAAGCGAATGCGGAGATTATCTAAGTCAAATACGAAATCTGACATTTCTGATAACTGCGAAACATCTCTGAACAATCTTTTTATAAAGTTACATGACATTTTGGAAGGCCTCAAAAATACCGCAGACAATGGATTCATTCTTGAAAACACCAGCCAGAAAATTAGGTGCAAAAGAACTGCAATCGAAGAGCCATTGGGAAAAGATGAAACTCTACTTGGTACAATTGAAGTGACTACTAGCAACGTGAGCCTTCTGCCGAAGAAGCAAACCAGCAAGCTTGTTAAGAGATGGTATGGGCAGGCTTATGAAACTCGAGTGGCTCACAAAAATGTCAATTTGAATATTGATACTGGCTTGCCAGGTAATTAAGCATTATTTGTAGATGTGTTCTTTTTGCCCTTTTATCTAACAACGTTTGGCTAAATCTTGTTATTGACATATTCTCAACTCAAACCATTTTCATGAAACATTTCATCGTAAGATCTTATTTTTAACTTACTTACATACTGAGCAAACCAAAGTATTACCCTTTCTTGAATGGTATAGATTTGTCCCTTTTCTTTCCCCATTGTGCATCTCCACAAATCAATATCACAATGTGTATCACAGTGTATTGCTATTTTTTCCAGACTTAAGAAGCAAGGCTGTAATCAAGAAATTGATGAGGATTAAAAAAAGTACCAGGTAGAGGATGTGACATATCATGTGATAAAAGTCATAAATGTACTCGCATATTTCTTATATATACAAACAATAAAAGCAAAAAATATCCATATCATCTATCTTATCTAACACTCGCATTAAATATACTTTTCTACATGTACCCCCTAAGATCCTATTAAAAATCCAAATTCAGCCTTTCTTTTCATTCTCAATTCGAAATACCCCATTCTGGATAGAAGTTTTATCTAAAACTCGCATTATTTTTTGACTTTTCAAATCTACATGCATTTCTAAGTTGGCATGTGTAGTTCAGATGCCCTATTGTCAATGTTTTGATGTAATTATAAACAGAAATAACGTTTTTTTAATATTTGTATAGTTTAATATTTCGAAAGAAAAATGTAGTCGACATGTTTATGAAATGATGTCCATTATTTTCCAACTTAAAAGTTCTTTTACAACTTTATAAGTTGCTCTAGTCATTTGAATTTTGGTTTGCGAGAATATTTTCAGTAGTTCTACCATTTCTGCTTCAAGCTGCTCAATAATTTTGTACCCAAAATGATTTTATTATTTATGATGGGTTAGTATGCTATCATTACGGTTTTTTTGAGTAATACTTAGCAATTCACAAATTTTTTAACTCAATATTTACAAAATTTTCTCCATTTTCACACGAAGTTTGTTCTACTAGAGTTTAATTTTTTATGTTTTGTGGGTTTCTACAAAAACAAAGTGAAACGTTATCATGGTGGAGTAATTGGTCTGATAGAAACAACCTGGCTATGTATAGCATTAAGACGAAGCCTATGATAATTTCTAGAAGTGAGATAATTGCCAAACGCCATCTTAAAAGCATATTAAATCTGAATTTTGCGGCAAATAATTAATTAGACAAAACTGATACACTCAATTTTTTAGGTGTACATTTGAAAGATAAAACTTTGGAGAATCGTTAAGAGATCACAACTTGCCCTTGCTACAGTACGCTGGCTATTCTCAAGAAATTACAAAAAATGTTCCTTTTAATCTATGGAAGCAGCTGGCAGAACCACTCGTTTTTCAATGATTGACAGTGGAGACCTTGTCTATGCTCCTCTTACTCTGCTGCACAGTTTAAACACTTACAAAAGATACAATTTGCTACTGCAACAAGTGAGTACGTAACGGATGTTACAAAGCATTTGATATTTGAATGGCTATTTATCAAAGACGAAGGAAGATAAGCCTCCTAAAGTCAATATTCAAAGCGATAAATTACGACCCTTAGCACTAAAAAAGCAGCATCTCACCAAAGAGCAATCACTTGTGATGCCAAAGGAAACCTGAAGTCTTCAAGAGCTGTCTTTTTAAAAAAATATTTCAGGAGTTGTTTAATGAAGTCTGGACAATCTCTCTTTAGTTAAAAACATATAATTTAATAAGTAGCAGGAGATTAGCCTGTGCTCCAGACCCTCAACCTGGGTTGAGGGTATGTGAACTGCCTGTAAATATTGCGTCCAGACATTTTCCCTGGTTTTTCAGAAAAGCTTAATTATGCATTGCATATTAATGAATTATTTTGTTTATTCGATTATTGAAACCCTGACAGAGAAGAGCCTGATTAAGTGACTTGTCTTCGACATTATCTTCTTGATTGTTCTGGCTGAAGTAGTGATATTAGGAATGAACAACGCGAAAGGCCTATTCTGAAAGAAGCGAAGTATTGAGCAATAGCAGTGTGGATTGTTTGCCTGCCAGCAGTAGCTCAAGCAGTACTCACCTTACTGCGGCGATCAACCCTGAATGGATCTGCATTCTTTGCTTCAAGGAATTAACTGCCAATGGCAATAGAAACTTAGTTGAGGGTTAGGGTACATTCAATGCTATTGCAAAAATCAATTTACTGCCTTTTATTGTAAACAGAGTTGTAGCTTCTCCCTATATCTGCAAGAAGTGCCTTGGAAACTTAAAGAAAAGGAATGCTTGCAGTGCAAAACTTGTTGCTCTCGTGAGGAATTTGAGCAGGATTATAGAAAAGTCTGTTTCAAAAACCAAATTCCAGTGAAATCAAAGTCGTCTTCAGTTATCATCAAAAAGACCTATGTCAGCTCTGTTGATGTAGATATTGAAGAAAATGAATTTCAAGGGGATCAACATCGAAAACCTGGCTGTGTCAGTGTGAGTACGCAAACAACAACTGTCACATCCCATACCAACTCAACAGCTAATGTTAGCGAAACTTTTCAGACAAAAGCTTTCATCAAGATAGTATGGGAAAGTGGAACAAGAGAACGGATGCTACCTGAAATGTTTGTTACTTTGGGGAAAATGCTTCTTCGTGGAACCTTGAAACAGATAGCTGTTGCTGCATTGAAATGTAGCAAGCTGAGACTTTTTTTAATCAAAGAAATGTACAAAGCTATTTATAATGAATGTCCCACACTCTGTGCCAAAAAAGATTTATCAATCTTGGCAAAAGTGAAAAAGAAGATTTATTGAATTTTAGTTTCCAGAACCTCAACAATGAACTGGAATTAAAGTCACCACTTTTACATGGAGTTTTAAAAACTGCCTTTATCAGCAGAAGGTCAAGGAAGAAAATTGATTTATGGGTGCCTCCATTGTGCATGGCTACTGCTATCTGCAGAACCGTTCAAGTCATGCAACTGCATTACAATTGCTGATATCAATCATATTCCAACATTGCAGCTTAACAGTAAGCATAACTTGTATAATTATTCTTATCTTAATTGAAGATTAAAATCTGTTTTAGCAGTTGCCAATTTTTTTATCAAAAAAATAAACCTTCAAAAAAAATTGATAATGATGTCATAAATTTTGTTGATCTTTGTTTCAATTTTTAAGATTAATTTTATCAAAAATTGATGGTTATTGAACATCCAGTTCAGTCAAAATTCTATAAAATTACCTTTCTAAGGAATACAAAAGATTCTAATATATGAAATTTCTAAGAGCTATATGTTATTTTGTGATTGATAACAATGAATTATATAAACATTTCCCACTCCATCTCCATCGAAAAGACAGAAAACAGAACAAATGTACAAGTGATTTTCATAAAAAATTTACGCAAGTTTATTGTTGATTGTAAACCCAACAGAAACGATCTGTTTGGGGCCGCCATTATGGAAGTTCATAAAATAGAACCAGTGCAAATCCAATTTGCGAAAAATTCCGAAATGAGGCCCAAAAAGTCCCAAAATGCAATGAACACTTCAAAAAATTCGATAGCTTTTTAAAGATGTAAAAGTTGAACTATTTTCAAAATCTCATGGAAATAACATGCTCATGCCCCTAAAGATTATAAAAATCTTTTGTTTCCAATGAAGAAATCCTTATCTTAGTACTGTTGCAAAACAATGGTAATCCTATATAGTTCTGTCCTTCCTACGGCACTGCACATACACTGTACTACTGAAGCCTACCCCCTTGCCTCTTGGTCATTGCGGCGTCCTTGTATCACGCAAAGAGGACATTTGGTATGGTAAAATAAGCATCGTTCCTGCTTTTCCTGTCCTATTTTTTTATCATTGTAGAATATATATCGTTAACTGATACAGGTTAATTGATTAATTAGTATTAATAGATTTCAGGGATATCTCTAAATCTGAAGAACACAGACATGAAATGATAAAACAAAATGAAGATGCAAATTTGTAAACAATCTAAATGTAAAGTGCATATATATAGTAACTAGTTAATGTCTTTTACTTCCAATGAAATTCAGAATCATCTATGTCTTTTCTCATATTTAATTCACAAAAAACTCTTGGAGACAGGCCCTTTGCAGCTTCGCTCTGCAAATTCGAATGGATCTTTCTTGGTTGGTATCCCCCTTTTCAAATTCAGAGAGGGATGTTTTGTATCCATCAAGGAAGGATGCCAGGTCCTTTAATTTCTTTTTGGTGTTACATTGAGCCATATCGTATGCTATTACAATGGATAAATTTTAGGTAAATGAAAGCTCAAACTGTTTGTAACCATCATATTGTTCTCAATTTGTTCTTAAATTAATTGGGTGTTCTTAATTTGTTCTTAACTGTTGACAAATTTTAAGGCTCTTATTCTAACAAAATTGTTCTTATAAAAAAGAGCGTAAGAGAAACAGACTGCCTAATAATTTCAATGGCACTGTAACATTTGATGGTATTGTAACTAATATTTTTCACAGATTTCATAATCAACATGAAAAAACTTTGGAAAATGGGGTATTTTAAATACAACTTGATTGGTTCACAGAACCAAAAAAACAGGTACGGATGTGCCCCTGGCATGTATTATACCTCCATTCCTGCATGAAGATGAGGTAGAATCACACTTCAACTTACAGGTAAGTCTTATCTAATTGTAAATTCTACCTCATCTTCATTACGTCACTTCGGATATCATGAGATTTTAGAGTTTATGTGTCACACTTTGCACCGAAAGAAAGAAATCAACGTGGGAAGTAACCATGAACATCTCAACCACAACAATGATAACTGAAACAAAACTACTAAACAGAACATCATTTTTTCAAACATAATAGTATTTATCAACCAAAGCAAATTTAAGCATTCAGTATAAACTGTCCAAAATTAATGTCATCATACTTATCAACAGTTTTGTTATAATACTTCTCAAACGTTGTCTCATGAGTCCAGCCTGCTGCCTTCATCATAACTTTTTTTGGCATACGATTACATTTCGAATACGATGTTGCTGCAGATCTGATGCTATGAGCACCAATAACATTGATGTCCACTCCTGCATTAGACAAAACTTCCTTACACCAATGGCTGACTGTACTTCTACTTACAGACCAAAAAAGGTTTAACGGTGCTGAAAAGGAGTTTTCAGCACGTATTTCGCTGAAAACGTGAGTCTTTGTCTTTGCAAGGTAGCAGGTTATATTATTTATTATGCAATGAGTTCATGATGTAATGAGTAGGATGGTCAATTATAAAAGAAATTTTGAAGAAACAGATTTTATTTCAGGCATGGATAAAGTGTCTTGGAAAATACATCTAAACTTGGATTTGCCTGCAATTAAATATGGCCGAGCAATGGAAGCAGAATCCTTGGCAGCATTCTTTAACACAAAAATATTGAGAGCACAAAAATGCAAAAATATTGGATTGTGGTCTTTTCCTATGCAAAGATGTTCCCTGTGTTGGAGCTATTCCGGATAGAATAATTGTATGTGACTGTTGTGGAGAGTCATGCCTTGAAGTAAAGTGCCCCTTTTCAATCTCCCATACTAGCCAAACTTATCCCAAATTACGCTTGCCATATTTGATGCTGACTGAGAACTCCACAGTCATGTGAACAGGAAGCACAAGTTCTTTACCAAGCGCCAAGTACAAATGGCTGCTACAGAAATGACAAGAACCTACTTTCTTGTGTGGACTTCACATGGAACTTTTACAGAAAAACTATATTTTAATAGTGGTTTTTGGAGTTACTAGTGCTTACTGAAAGACGAGTTTATTTGTAATCTAGTTAAAATTCAAATCAAAATAAGTATTCAGTTGCTAATTATACTTAAAAAACACAAAATTAAGTCTTCCCAATGTTAATCATGTTGATTAAGCTTTAACTAGAGGTGGCTGAATATTACAAATTGCAGCACATGTTCTCATTAAATCATCAGCAAATAGAAGTACTCAAAGTGGTAAAGTGTTCATTAACATCCTGACAGTTTTTCTTTGGTTGATTGCTCTTTCAACATGGATCCTTAAGATCTCTTTTGTTTTTTTGCATTCCCTTTCTGTCATCTGAGACTTGACCCTTGCTCCAGGTGGGACATACAAGTACAGTAGAAATGAAGCAGATCATCTCTTATTTGAAAACCTTGATCTGCCATAATCTCATTGCCATACTCTAGGAAATTATAAAGTCCACTGTCTCTACATATGTGTTGGTCAGTAGCCCTTCCCCCATAACCATTAGAGAGAAAGGGAATAAATCCAGATGGAGTAATTCCAATCAAATATTTTATTGTATTATGTTTCTTATAATCTGACCAAACTCAAACTCAAAATATTTTTTTCAACATAAAATTGATTAATTACAATATACCGGTTAACATAATTATTCTAAATATAAAATATCCAAGTTAATATGGCTAAATAACAATGAATGGTCAATCGCAATATTTTATAGAGAGCAATGAGAATTAAACAATTTTAGGCTAATGGACACATGGAAAGAACTTTGGGCAAGCTATCGAGCCATGTATCCAAATTGACGTGTTTATAATGACGATTTTAAGTTTGAATAATAACAGTAAGATATAACAAGAATAAAATAAAGTAGAACGAAATAAAAATAAGACTATGTGTAATATTGTAATAACAGCTAAGTGCAATTATAAAAAAATCATAAAGTAATCAAGCCTACAGATGTCAAATTTTGTTCGTAAGAAAATATTTCATCTGTTTCACAAAGTGGTGTTTATTATCCATCTTTTTTAACTCTATAGGTAGGGAGTTCCAAAATTTAATACAATCGAAAGTGAGAAAGTTTTTTTTAAAGTTTGTAGAGATGGATGGAAGAAAAAAAACCTTCAGAAGAAGATTGCTGTGTATTATAATTGTGTACATTTTTTGTTTTTACAAACTCGCCTTCAAGAGAAGTTTTGTCAGAGCTAATTTGATATATCATTTTTGCTGTCTCAAGCAGGTAAAGTTTATCAAAGTTAAATATTTTAAGGCGTTGCTGCCTCGTCATCAAGTGATTTTGGTCTTTCAATATAAATCTCAATGCAACCAATGATGCATCTTGCCTTGCTGTGAGCTCCATTAAAAGCCCGCATTACTTCACTTGGAAGCCATGAAATTAATGCACCTCCTAATACAGTGCTCAAAAATCGAATCAATGTGCAAAATATTCTTGAGCAGCTTGAGGAAGAGATCTTAAATCTATCTGCCAAATCATTAAGTAGTGAGCCAAGCCTTAGGCGCATCAATACAAGCAAAAATTGGTCTTTCTTTGTCAGTTTATGTGTTTTTGTTCTTTTCTGTCCATGTGTTTTTGCTTTGTGTGAAAATATGGTTTTTGATCCTCTCAAAAGAACCAAATTTGGCACATATGGTTTCAAAACTGAAAACAGTGCATGAAACACCTTAACAGTCTGAATGCCAGTAAAAAAATTCATCTTGGAATCTGCTGACATTCCCAATGACTTGGCCTGCCTTTTCTCCATTCCTTGACCGAGGATGTTCCTAAGTCATAAGGTTGCCAACCCTCCTCATTGCAAGAACTGTCTAGGACATTAAAGATCTCATGGTCTGATCTTGGCCTATTGTGATCATCATCATCAACACAAGCAGTTGAAGAACTTGGTTGAGGCTCCGCAGCTCTTCTCACTTAGGTTCTTCTTGGTCTTTTTGCTGGTTTGTCATAACCCAAATCTAAAGAAGGGTTAGGGTTAGCCAGAGTTGGTCGCCCCTCAACGAAATGTCGTGAACAAACCATGTTGCTCTGGCCAGGAGTCCACTCTTCATTCCCTTTTCTTGTTCGACGCATTAGTCTTGTCCACCACTTTCTCTTCTCCAAATTTAGCTTGATGCTGGGAAAAACATGCAGTGTAAATGGGCGAGCACAAAGACAACTTTAGTGTGGTTGTCCTGAGTGTTCATCGCAGCTACTTTTCTCCAAATTTTTAAGTTTGTATCGACTGTTCCTACAACCAAAAACTGCACAATTGTATAAAACTCATGAATGACTCCTGTGATTCTTCCATTGGCGTTGAACTTTCTGTTGTATGGAACTGCAGCCTCATATCTTGCTGCTTTCTATGAATAAATTTTGATGGTTGACCATCCATCAATTGGCAAATCTTTATCCACTTTTGGTGTTCAATCAGAAACAGCACATCCTGAAGAACTTTCAATACTTTCCAGTGAATTATCATTTGGTGTTGCATTAATTTCAGTATCTGTCCTGGTTGAAGTTATTTCATCTTTGAATCTACAGTCCTTTATTGCTCTCTTCTTTGTCAAAGTTTGGTAGGACTGGTAGTCATGAACTGTTATTTGTTACTCTCTTGTTCAGGATTGAAAAATGCAGCATGGATCCATGAAGGCATGGTGGTAGCGAAAGTTTTTGAAAATTTGGAAAATGTCTTATCTAAAAGATCAACTAGCAAGTGAGTGCTGACACCATCTGGGTTCATTGCTGAATTTTTTGTTAGTGCAAGAATTCCGGGAACAGATCTGAAGCGCTTTATCGAAATTGAAGCTATGTGCCTGGCAACAGATGTTATTTCATTTTTTGGACGCTGCTTTGTGTGGATGTTTGTAAAATCATCTACCATCAGCACTATCAAATCTCTTTTCTGAATAGAGTCATTGATAAATTCAACAATTGAATTGAATGCTGGTGGCTTTCTGCTGACTAACACAAAGCTCGCGTTGCTATGTTCTTTTAAATTGCTATACCACTCTTGTTAAGAACTGCTAAACCTGTTCCACTCAATCCAGTTCCTACAACCTGATAGTGCCTTTTGAAACCAGCTTGACCTTTCTGATTGCCCGTGCATCAGCATATTAATAATGGCAACACATTTTTTCTCATTGAGACGTTTTCGTTTTGTGACTGGCTAACTGTTGACATCAGACATCAGAGTTTGAAAAAGGTTATTTGCCCCAGTAGCTTCGCAAATACTCTTCATCGATCTTGGATCAAAGGGAGGCATACTTTCTGACCCAAATTTGGAAGATATTAAACTGCAGCATTTGGCTACTTCTTCTTGTAAATCAAATCTGTTATTGATAGTGGAGATGAATTTTGGAAGAATACTGATCGGAATGTATGTAAAGTTATCGGCCATTTTTAATGAACCAATTCTGCCTATATATTGGAAATAAACAGAGCTTGTTGGTACATACTCAACTATATGTTTCGATCAATTTCCTGTTCCTCAAACAGAAATTTCTTCTTTTCTTCACTGAATTCAGGCCTGTCTGGTGAACTTTAATTTTGTGAGCTCATTCCTTGGCTGTACATGTCTTCATTTTTTCTTAAAACCCCATAATCAGTTTGTAATCGCTTAAAACTCCTGTAATATACTACATATACTGAATAGAAGGGGAATCTGAAGAAATGTTTGATAGGCAGATGGGTTGGATTAAGGGAGGGGGGGGGGTGGATAGAGTTAAGAGACATTGGTTGTTAAGAGACAGTTGTATTCTTAACCAAATAGTGATAATTTCTTGAAAAAAAATATTTTTTGTTGAAAACATGCTTATTCTGATCTAGGTAAGCATGTGAACTATGAAATTAATTTGTTCTTTTTTAATTTTTAATTTGAAACTAATGGATTTTCAATTTGTTGCATATTTGCAACCTTGGCATGTAATGGTATAATAACATACAATTTTTTCAATGCACTAAAAACCTGTCCATAAGCTATTTTCTAGCAAAAGTGCTAACAAATGATATGAAATACTATTATAAAGCATCATGGCATAGTTAAGGGTCAATAAGAGCAAAAATATTTGAGTGACATTGCATTCTGGGGGCATTGTGTTCATAGTTCTTCTTGGGTGCCCTTAACCGTAAAAAGGTGGGGTATGTGTGGAATTATGCTTTGAATGGTTTACCTAGCCTTGCTTGCAACAATTTTGCTCAAAAAGAAACATCACCCTGCGAAAACTGGGTGGACATATACATTCCATGCCTACACCCTTGATAGGAAATTCCATTGTTTTAAAATTATCTTTTTGTCTTTTTGTGGAAAATTAAACAAGTTGTTCAAGGAATTTAGACACTAATTAAAGCATAAGCAGTGTCTAATATACAGTTCTCCATCCATGTCAAAAATCATAATTTCAGTATGTTCATTCTGAATGGTATGCAATGAAACAGTTGCTGTTGCTCTTCAGGTATAAGCCCACTTGGCATTTGCTGCAAAGTTTTTTGGAGTAGCCAGTTTTACAATGTCTACATCTTTCCCTTTTTTTTCTCAGGAACAGGCCAGGCCAATGGCCTCATTGGTCAAACCGAAAACTTGAGGTTGGCTCTGGCTGCACCAACTTTCTCCCTATCTTATCTGTGGTGACAGAGTCGGTACTTTTTCTTTTTGTTGGTCTTTCTGGAGTTCCTGCCTTTGCAGCATCTATTTGGCCTTGATGAAGCCTTCAGAAATCTGGGAGGAAAATTGCAACAAACTTTGTTGTTTTCTCTTTGAAATTTCCAATAAATTGCAATCACGTTGATTTAAAAGCCAAGCATTGACTTTGCAGATATCAACGCAGTGCCAGAAAACCTTTATGTACCAGCGATGTGTTTATACAGCTATCCGGTACAGTGTAATCAGCATGTCGGCTAAGTAAACACCACCCATCCCACCATTGTATTCCTTTATGATTCTTGCACACTGGATTTCTTTCCTGCATTTCTCCGCTGGAATCCACCCATTTACTGAACTCATTGGCTCAACACCCATTAAATTACAGGCAATGTGGGCTGCATTGTTATCCATCCATTTTGTTATGATAACACCAATGTTGAGGTCTGTCATGTAATCAATTGAGCCACATCCGGATTTCTTCAGCTCCTTGTTTGACTTCGAGGTACAACCTTGGAGACGATTGGCATGTATTGTACCACAAGCCAAAATGCCCAACTTTTTCAGGTGTAAAGATTTATGAGAACCAGTTATCAAAAAATAACTTTTGGCCAGCATGATGAGGCAAATCTTTACACAGCCTTGCAACCACCTGAGCAGATTTCTGGTGATTTTCAAAGCCATCTGTGAATGGGCCTTCTTTCATTTTCCCACCATATAGGTAAAAAGCATGTGTAATCCCAGAAGCATCTGCTCTCACAAGTTTTTTAAAACCCCATTTGTTAGGCTTCTTTGAATTGTACTGCTGTATTTTGCTGTAGCGGGTCTTTGGGGGTATGATTTGTTCATCCACAGCATGGCATTCTTCTGGTGGAATTAGAAAACACTGGTTCCGTATGTAATTTATATTGTCAACAAAATGGAAATATATCTTCATCTTCTCAAAACGCTCATAGGGCATGACATCCGCAACAGGTGGATACCTCATATCTCGGGACCAATACAAAACATAGGTTGGAAGCTGCACAATTCCCATCTTTATGTGCATTCCTATAAATTGCTCAATTTCATCTTTGTTTGTCTTCAAAGTTTCCATGCATATTTGGGCCAATAGTTGAGAAATAGTTAGATAATTTTAAGAGTGGAGCGCTTGTTGGCCTTTAGGGGTATGGTAATATGCATACTAAAATATTCTGAAAATCTCCTACTAAGTTGACGCTCATTGACAATAAATTCTTCTCCATTTGCTGTCGAAGCTAACAAAATCTGTCCATTTGGTTTCATCACTAATGAGAAGCCAGTGCATCCAAACTGTTCCATATACTGCATCTACGAGGATAAATAATTTGAGTTATTGGTGTATGTATAGCTATGGCTGGCACTTTTTGTAAATAAGATATTACACAAATATTACTTTCGATCTGAAACCTGAACTTAACTTTCAAATAAATCTAATTTGGCTTTTTTCTCAACATCATCCCCTTCAAAATTCAGTACATCAAATGAACTGAAAAAATCAACTATGTTCCATGTATACTCAAGCCCGGAATTGATAGGTTTTGAAAGATATATGACAGAAAGATATGGGGAATAATTTAGATAAATAACTGTCTATCTATTCAGCTCTTTATAAACGTGTTCATGTTTTAAGTATACAAGGATTAAAAATATCACTGTGGCAATAAGGATGTCATGGTAAATTGTTTCAGAAAAACAATAAGGCAGAGGGAGAGGTTTAGGTGTTAATTTCAAACATGAGAGTAATTATTAGCATTCTTGAGTTTTTGTATACTCTGGGCTCTGTATGTTACTTACTGTTCCACGCCAACATTTATTCATTTTAAATATTGAGAGTATAAGCTGATAATTGAGAAAACATAGAATTGAATTTATGAACTGATATGCGAAAAATAAACCTCTTTTAGAATCCTCTTCTTTGAGCTGTTCACTGACTATTCTATGTCATCTAAAGACATGTCTTTCATGTTTGTCAAGTTGACATGTTCTGCCTCCATCTCCAGTTTTCTTCTTATCCTTCTCTTTTAGCATCTTGTAAAGTTCTTGTGCCTTTTTACTTTTTTCTTCTTTTGGGCAATCTTTAAGTTCTGAAAGATTTAATTAATCCTTATTCAACAGGCTGTCATAAGATGCTATATTATACTGCAGGTAATATACTACATTCCACTATGCTATACCTTTTACATGAACCTTTTCTAAACCAGTTTTTGGTGTAGAATTCAAAGATCAATGTTGATTAGCGGAAAATAATGCTTTTCCAATATACAGGGGACTTTGTCCAAAACCTGGGATAAAGCCACTGATTGTCTTATAAATAGATAAGGTTTAATTCTTATGTATGTTTAGCAAAAAATCATCTCCAGTGGACATGGACTAGAACTGCTATCAGCACTGGGGCTCTTGACATAGGGAGAGGGATGAAATTAGGTTCATCTGGTTTGGAAAAAGGAATTTTTGAATAAGTCTGTTAGTTATCTCTACAACATTCAAACCTGAAACCAGATAACAATTTCAAGATCATAAGCTATCATGCATTTCTCCTCAATCTGCACTGTCACTGAGTTTTTCAGTGTCAGTATTATCTTCATTATCTAGACCAGGATCTCTTAATTATTTTAGGTGCTGGGCCAGAAGAACATATAGATTTTCTTCAGGGGCCAATTGGCTTTCAACTTTTACATACCTTATGTAGGCTGCTCAAAATTGAACTCAGATCTCATTTTTACCAGAGTCTAAGTTAGTGATGAGATAGACAGGCCTTTTATTTGGGCCTGCCTATCTTATCTACCTTCACATAAACCCGAAAAATAGTTTTCACAAAGATATGTAACTTTATGTTTCTTGTACCAGGCTGAGAAGATCGTTCTATGCTATTTTTAGGCTTGGACATTAATCTTCGTTAGTCTCTTGTTGGATCGATTTAAAGCACCTGAAGTCAGGCCGGGGGACTGCATCAGAGGGGAGAAAAGAAAACCAAAGATAAATCGAGTTTCAAATTTTCAAAATGTTTTCCAGGTAAAAAGCATTCAGGGGGCCGGATAAAATTTTGCTGCAGGTCGTAGTTTAAGAATGGCTGATCTAGACATTCTTGACATCCAACTGATGCAATATTCCTTTTTTTATTTTTGGCTATGGCTCTTCTATCTGGTCTCCAAAGGCTTGCAATGTAGTTTGAGCATTGCATGTGCTTCCTAAAGCTTAGACTGCCTGGAGGCGTGCAGATGGGTCTGCAATTTTCTTGTCTCTTGCAAATATTCTTTGAGAAAGCTTCCCTCTCACATCATTCACAGCATCTGGTCTAGATTAAGTTGGTCTGGTAAAGTCCCTCGTCGGGTGGTAATGCTTCTCCTTGACCCTCTGGACTAATATGGTCTCCAAGTTCTCTGAATACTCTAGATAGATTGATACCTGCCAAAACACTCGAAGGGACTGGATCTGGAAAGCCTCTACCTAATGGAAGCTTACCACATGTGGTTGCTAACATTCGTTGAAAGCATCTTTCCGTCTCATTGTAAACCACAATAATGCTTTATGTTGGCTCTCCCCTATCTTTGAAATTCAGAAAGCTTGCTGTTAAACTCACATGCTTTGTGCTTCCCAGTGCGTTGCTTCAAATAAGACACATGATCTTTTCATCAACCATTTTGCAGCGTAACCAGCAATGTATGAAATTGCAGACATCTTGAACTCTGACAGGTGGGCAAAGTTTGGTGCATCAGTGTAATCATGCTCTGAAACTATTGGTTGATGTCTCAATTGTAAATCATATTTCCTGATCAATGATGCTTCAGTGAGGGTTACTTCTTCACCATTGACTTTACAGGAATCACCAATGACATGGAGAATGTCAACTTCCTCTTGCTTCTGGCAGTTCCCTCGCCCACCTTGGATGCTGCTTCGTAGCAATAACCTTTTGTAGGCTGCAATGAATTGTTGTGATGTTGGGTTATTGTTGAAGCCTTCAGAAGATCTAATAGCTCCAAAGAACAGTTCCAAGTGGTCTTGGCTGAACTTGTGTGTCAGCAAATACTTCAAGAGAGCTTCTGCTTGTTCAACGAGATCATTGGAAAGAGCTTTGATGCTCCTTATGGCAACCAGAAACCCAATGAACCCAGGAAGGGTTCCCATGTCATTTTGTGTGTTAAATGTATTGCAGACTTAGTGCCCCTTGCCCATGGATTTCTGGAGTTGAAAACATAAAAAAGATGATCAATGATCCGAATGAACTTCACTGTGGCTTCAGAACCTTGAAGCTGCTTGAGTTTATGCATAGATGAGCAATACTGAAAGTTTGTGTTGCCAGATTGACTTTCATTTTCTGCTGATACCATTTGATGTGTGCCAATTTCAACTTGTTTCCAAGACATAATCCTTCCTTTTTCTGAAGCTTCTGCAATTCAGCAACATATTGCCAAAGGATTTTCTTGCTATCTTTGTTATCCCTTTTCTGTAAGAATATTTCTTATTAGTTTGAGCATAAGGAAAACATCTAAGATCACATTGATATTTCTGTCACTGCCACTGGAATCTGGAAAAGTGGGCTGCAATGATTGCTGGTTCAAACATGCACCCAACTCGGACATCATTGTGAAGTGACATGATTGGCCATCACAAATTAAAGAAACGACTGCAACACCAGTATCAGACAGTTGTTGGATGCAAAGCTTTACACGGTTGGAACGCTCATTTCCTTGCAGACCGTCAATCAAGAAGTAGCCACAAGTAACCTTCCATGACCCATTCACGTGGACAACCATGAAAACACGTGCATCCTTAGTTACTGGAGCTGAATCATCATCATTGGCACCATTTCCCAGGTCAACAAGCCACAGAATCTGGTACAATCCCAGGCAATGTGTTTGCGTATAGTCATCCCATCTAGCATCAGGGAGCATGCCACCTGTGTTCCTCCTTTTTTAGCTTCCTCTGCTTTGAGTCGAAGGGCTTCAAATGCAGGTTTACTAAACACTGGATAAGCAGGTTTTCTTTCGTACCATCATCTTATTGAAGCCTAATGTGGTAAAGCAAGCTGAAATGTTCTTCGCACAAATTCCTAGGCTTTAGAAGAAAATAATTGCAAAGTCAGAGCAAAGGACTTTGTTTCAGGAGAGTACTTGGCACCCTTCTCGGAGGGGCTTGCAGATGTCATCCTCTTCATCATTGCCAATGGAACACCAGAAAATGTCTGAGTAAGCATCTGCTCACAGCTTGAATAATGAGTTGCTTCTTCTTCAAATGCAGGACAACTGTTTTCAAAGACCTCACTTTGAATTTTAGGCGGCGAGTCTTCTTCAGATGTCATCCTCTTCATCATTGCCAATGGAACACCAGAAAATGTCTGAGTAAGCATCTGCTCACAGCTTGAATAATGAGTTGCTTCTTCTTCAAATGCAGGACAACTGTTTTCAAAGACCTCGCTTTGAATTTTAGGCGGCGAGCTTTCTGTTGTTATGTCTTCAGCCTTACTCTCAAGTGCGCAATTTTATCTTTAGCCTTGTCCAGCTCCTTTTTCAACTTCCTTGGAGAGGCAGTCGACTGGTAGCAGTGGTCCCATTGCACAGGCTGTAAGAAATCTTTTCTTGGCTGGAGGACCTTCTGCTGGATTGTCATGGTTTCTTTTTTTATTGGCAATGCTGCTGGTTGTGCTGCTGGTCACCCGTACCTCTTCCAATCTGTTGATCATATTTAGGTTAATTGATCCATTAATCCCGTATATATCAGAAAAGTCCACGTACTGAGGGGAGCTAAAATGTCTTTTTCAAAAAATTTCCATTTTTGACAATGGTCGTAAATAAACTCAAAATTGTGTACTCTTTAATAGACTTAGGTGTATATTTGGTTCTGATGACTATTTTAGGTGTATGGGGGCATTTAACCCTAGTCTCATATGAATACGTCTTTGTGGCAAGAGAAACTGTTTGAATTGAAATGGGCAACGCTCCGCTATCCCTTGGCCTAAATAAACAGAATAAACTCCACTGTGATCCTCTTTTATCAAGCTACCCCCTGGACGTATTGGTGTAATGATTTTGGACGTCTTTTCGGTGAAAAACAGCTTGAAATCATGTATTACTTTATCCAATAGATTGCGAGAATTTATCCGTTAACCAATAGAATTTCTTCATTGAAGCAACTTCCACACGTTAACTAATAAGACAAAATGGGGGAAGCAAGAATTAGCCAATCAAGAAGCTGTATCTTATGCTTCCATGACAACATAGCTTGTGTCGGTTGAGAGCGAAGGTTCGCTGAATCAGATATTCGATATGGACGAATCTAAATCTACATGCAATAAAAACCGCAAATTTCGAAGCCAGAGAAGAAGAAAAAAGACTTTTAACAAAAGGAAAACTGTTGCTGCGCCTTCTAAAAGTCAAATGTCGCTTGAAGCCAAGATCTCAACACAGCAATTGGATAAAGTAGAGGTAGGTCATTCCTGTTTGACATGGTTAGGTTCCATGTTTTCCGTCATCGTTGTAAGGTTCAAAAGCAGGTTTCAGAAAATAAATATAAGAAAATTTTTTATATATATTAAAACATGTCTTCACATGATCTCCTTGAGTATGGGGTTTTCAAAGTTTGATGAGCAGGGTCGGGTTTTCTCTTGCTCGGGGTTAGGCCTAAATCTGTGAATACAATCAGCTGATACGACAAATCAGTAATAAACGAGAAATTACTTGGTTTCATACTGATATAATCAGAGTACATACCTGAATTTGCCATATTAATGATGAAATCATTTGATTTCAGCTCCCAGCAATTAAAGAGACTTCCGCCAGTGTGAGAAAACTGGGTGATGCTGGTGCTACCACGAAAAATTCAGCGGGTCTGAGCGGATTCAGAATAATTCATTTGTCATTTTTGGAAGCCCTTCTTCGATCTGTCGTCTGCCGAAAACGCAAATTTGGAAAACTCTCAATCACGGAGGTCAGTGCCAAGAAAATGGGCCCAGCATCCTTCTTTGCCTTTGGATGTGACTCTTGTGCAATGAGATGCGAAATGTATTCCTTCTCCCATTGTAAAGACTCCAGAACTTTTGAGGTCAATAGCAGATCAGTGCAGAGAGTGAAAGATGCATTGGAGCATGAAGCCAATGAAAGTATGAACAAGGCTGCAGTGGAAGAACACTCAGAAAAAGGCTTAGAACGGACTGAGGTCACTGAGTGTAAAGCAATGTTTGACAGAACATGGAGAAAAAGAGGGTACTCTTCTTTGCAAGGAGCTGTAACTTGCATATCTGCAACTACAGGCAAATGCCTTGATTATGAGACCCTCAACAAAGCCTGCATTAGTTGTTTGAGGTGGGCCAAAAAACCCATTTCTGCAGAAAAAGAAAGATGGGAGGCAAACCATGTTTGCCCAATCAATTTTGAAGGGTCAGCACCAGCTATGGAGCCAGAAGGAGTGAAGCGGATTTTCCTGCGATCTGCTGAATCCAGGCACCTACAATATACTGGATACATTGGTGATGGGGACTCTAAGGCATTTTCGCAAGTAAAATTGCTAAGACCATATGGAGATAAAAACATTACAAAAATTGAATGTGTAGGCCATGTTGAAAAGAGAATGGGAACTGCTCTACGCAAATTAAAATCTGCAAAGGGGAAACAAAAGCTAAGTGATGGAAAAACAATTGGTGGAGCTGGCAGACTAACTGGGGCCCTTATTGACAAGCTTCAAATTTATTATGGGCTTGCCATACGTCCAAATAAAGACAATTTGAAAAAGATGTATGACGAAGTATGGGCAGGCCTTTACCATTCGGCTTCAACGGATGAGCATCCCGAGCATCAGTATTGCCCCAAAGGGCCAGATACTTGGTGCAAATTTTACCAAGACCAAGGAAATGGTATCTACCACAGGCACAAAAAGGAAATTGCAGATGCTGTGGTACAAGAGCTCATCCCCATTTATAGAAGACTTTGTTCCGAAGAAATGCTCAAAGGCCGTCTTGGTGGCTATACGCAAAACAACTGCGAAGCTATAAATCATTTAATTTGGTCTAGATGCCCCAAGAGTGTCTTTTCTGGGAGAGACCACTTGGATTCTGCCATTGCAGGGTCAGTAGTAGCATTTAATGAGGGACTGAGTGCTATGGGAAATGTCCTGTTTCACCTTGGAATAGAGCCAGGAAATAATACAATGACTTTTTTCTCAAAAATTGACAGAAAGCGCAAGCGTGTGAGTGCTGCCAACGCAATGAATACTTCAAAAAAATAGACAGTCAAAAAGGAAAGCAAAGAAAAGGAAGGAAGATATAACTGCAGCAGAAGAAGGAATTACTTATGAGGCTGGTGGCTTCTAAAAAGACTCTAATAGATATTTGGTCATGTTTTGTATTATGTTTATTTTTAAATTGATTTTTCTCAACTTGCAAATCTGCGTGCATATTGCATAGTACTACCCCTACCCAATCTACTCTGAGTTTTACAGATAAATTGGTGCAACTATTAAGGCTTGAGAACCGTCACAAAACCTATGGCAATTTCATGACTTTATACATGAAGTAGTCAGCATTTTCCAAAAATTTTTCCTCTTGTCAAGATATAATTGGCATAGTTGTCATTTGGCCCAATTACAGCTTTATAGTGCTTTTGGTTAAAAAGATATGACTTAGCCTAGAGAGTGACCTTAAAACAGACTCCCCTGAGTCTGATTAATCCTCAATACAAGCAATCATATGCTGAATTTGGACAGGACGGAGTGAATAACGAGAATAGGCCTAATCTGAAAATGGCAGGCAGTAGAAAGAGTGCCAAGGAAATCAAAGACAACATTGAGGTGTTCTCTCTGGACAGTTAGAAAACAAGAAAGATTCTGGGGAGACATTCAAGAAAGATTCCCAAGATCCAAAAACATGATGTTGAAGTTGGTGGGCAGTTAGATGGAATTTAAGGCTCTTTTCAAAGAATTTTGGAAAATTCATTCGATGACAACGAAGGCAAAGAATGTGTTCACGCAGGGTAAGAGTTATTTTATGCTATATTTCGCTAATATTGGCTACCTTTTATGGTTTCAGCTGGTCAGAAGATTGCAAAGATTCACACTGAGTGTAAATGAAGAAGTTGCCAGCAAAGAGAAATTTCGCGCAATTACAACCGGAGATCTGCTGTTAAGATGAATCTGGTACCAGGCAAAGTGAATAAAATTGAATATAACGATGCAGTGGATATCCAAAATGAAATTTATCAGGGTCTGCCTAGCTTTGAAGTTGATGTGATTCCATCGTATGTCATAAGGAAAGCTGTAGAATTGAATGTGATGAACAAAAGAGCAGCAGAAAAAATCAATTTGGGCAGACAGGATATGATCTGAACATTAAACCATCTCATCTCGGAAAAAAAAAAGATTGTGCTTGCTGCCTAATATCATAGAAGTAATCCTGTTTCCACCTGTTACAGCAGAGGTGCTGTAAGTTTGTTGAGCCAACATATCAATCAATTAGATGGCTGAATCTCATGCTATGGAAATATTCTTAGACGCTGTGGGCACAACACAGGATGAGGTTGATTCGATCTTGCAGCAAAGAGTGGTGCTTGTGAATATGTCCTTCACTGTAACTACCTCACAGTTGGAGAACTTATCCAACGACAAAACAGAAGCCATCATTGACGCTGAAAGTGACGATTTTTGTACTCGACTGTCTGATGTGATTTTTCCAGACAACAACTTTTCTCAGTTTTTTTGGAGGACAGCGATTAGCCAACAAAGACAAATAAATCTTTCAACTATTATCTTATAACCATAGTTGATCCAAAATATAAACTGATCACTCATTATTCATCAATCAGCTTGTGTTGCACGATTTATAGACTTTGTTGGTCCTTTTATTTGCATCTTATAGATATTATCAAACTAACGATTATAATCGTGTAAGTCCTATTACTGATTGAAGAACAAATTTAGCGAGAAAGCGAACCGTTTTGAGATTTACCAAAGTTTGGCGTCAAAGTTTGTATTTGACTGATCAGTTTATATTTTGCATACTATTTGCAAACGTATTTTGTAAACGTGTTAACTTTCTTAATCACTTGGTATGCCAGGGACCATTAGTTTAGACCTGTTACGAAATTGCTTTGACTGTGCTGTGTACCTGTCCAACCTACGTTGTTTTGATGCATGTGTCAGGGTTGTTTTAAATGCTCATAAACAATTGTGTTCTTATTCTCTTTGAGCATTAGTTATTATTTTTATTATAATACGATATTCTTTAAAATTTTGTTGCTCTAAATTTGTGTCACAATTAACACATGTTTGTAGCTTGAAGTTGCTTGATTGAATTTCTAAGCCATTGCAGATGTTATTTAGGTAATTGTTGGTGCACCTCAAACTTTCTTGACGGAAGTAAACTTCTGCCAGTTTTTACCCAGTAATATCTGATTTCTGTACATAATAGGGGTTTGATAAAACCAAGATCTTCCTAATATTAAATGTAACTCCGAGAAAACCTGCTAAGAATTTCAATTATTCTAATTAAGAAACTTCTGATCCTGTGTCAGTTTTTCGGATTCTGATAAAGCAAAATACATTTATTTGCCGTTGTAATTATGTGCTATTCAGGCATCATCAGGCAAGCATAAAATAAATCTATTTTCATGTCAAAAGTATACATTTTTGCCATTGTCATATAGGGTTTCTATCATAAGTTCGCATTGTTTAGTGTATATAGCATTTTTTCAAAACCTTTTTATATGTGTTGTCATTCTACTTGTCCAAAGCTGGTGACTGCCAATGTTACTGTAGATGAGAAGATTGATGCCGGTAATCTCTGGAATATAAACAACACCCCTCTTCTGTCAGCGAGATATATTTCAGCCTTGTCTAATTCTGTCAGCAAATAAATGACTGGCAGCCCCCTTTGTGAAAGTTTTTAGCGACAACCCTGCCCAGAATGGGAAAGGGCATTCAGAGGCTTTACTTCAGCATGTCCGAGTTGTCATGGGCAACGGCGGCTAACTAAAAAGGCAAATATAAAAATATTATTCTACAAAGCGTAGTCATCCATGACGGATACTCATAACAATGTTGTACAAAATATGGCAGCACCAAGATCAAATGAATCTCTAAATGGACCTCTAAATTCATTAATCATTTCCCTGGGGTTCTGTATAATCTTCAATTTCTTCAATTAATCTCTCGCGTATCAAACTTTTGTATGTGAGTACGTAGCCACATATTATTTCAATTAGTTCTCGTTATTTTTTAAATTGTGCGTGTTGCTTGTACAATAAGGTTGAGAAATGATGCCAACTGGGGGAAGTAGAAGTTAATTTTTTGTTGGGGGGAGGGGGACTTAACTAACATTTTCATAAAATCTTTGACAACGTAGCAAGATTTTCAAAGTTTCTCGACCAATTTAGATACTGTTCCAACCCCTTGCGCCTCTCAGCCACTGCATGCCATGTATGTGAAGGTTTTCGATGCTTTACCAATTTTGTGAAAGATCTTGTCAGCATTAAATTTTGTTTAGCTACGTCCTCAGCACTGTCACTGGCCTTGAATGAAACCGTCTGGTAGGTTGAAGAGCAATTTTCAGAAATGTTTTTGCAATTCGCCAGTTTTCTATTACTATCCTATTGAACCTTACCTATTGAACGGAATTGAACTGATTTGAACTTGAATTGAACTGAAATGCTAGATAATTACCCAATAGGGTTAGTTGGTTGTTGTCTGAGATCAGGGGCGCAGTGCCTGGCAAAAATTTTGTCGGATTATCGGAAAATCCAACGTTTGTCGGAAAATTTGAAATATTAGACAAAATGTAAGGTTTTCATCGATCCTGTCCAAAAGGTCGCATATTTTTTTAAACCTGTCGTAAAATAGGGCATGCTCAACCCTTTTTACTTATTTTCATTAGAGCATTTATCGGAATAATCGCATTGCTGAAATTTGTAAAGGAAATTAACGCTCTGGTCTCAGTTATTTTATAAACCCCCATTTCCGACAGTTAAAATTCAACTCAGTTCATTTCGAAATGAATTTGCTGGTGTTGTAGAAGACGCAAAAAGTTATTATTTTCGCCATGACTTAGAAGAGAATCAATGAACACAAGATTCACGTCTCATAAGGCAATTTTGACAGATTTTGCCTTGCTCAACCCTGAATGTTTTCAAAAAACAATTGAAAGGCAGTTGTGTGCAGTGTCATTCAAAAAGGTTGCGAAGTATTACGGTCTGGATGACGAAAAATAAAGAGATGAGTACAGCTCTTTCGTCAATAATTACCGTAAATTTAGGAAAGTTAGAGAGAAGAGCAGCCCTCAGCCGGCTGCAGGAGAAAGTCTTGATTTAAGCCCCGGCCAAACCACTCGATTTTTCACTCGAATTTCTACTCGACAAGAAATCGAGTGAAAAATAGAGTCGTTTGGCCACCCTGTCGAGTGAGTTGAGTGAGCGCGTGCGCAGTTATCATATCTTATGCTGGGCAGGGAAGCAGAAGCATACTACCCTGGGGCCTTGAGGTCTAGGGTACCTTTTTAAGTAATGAATTTAATTTAAGAAAAGAGCAACCCTCTCCCGGCTGCAGAAGAAAGAGAAAACTTTTCAGTTCCATTCAGTTCTTCAGTTGATGATAAGTAAAACCTGCAAAGTGCCTTTCCACAGCTGGTCCTTCTTTGCAAGGTTCTCATCACTTTGCCAATAGGTTCAACAAACTATGAAAGAGCTTTTTCAAAGCTGAGGATTGTAAAAAAATCGGCTACGGTCAACTATGGGTCTAGACCGCCTTTCCTCTCTGATAACAATCAACGTCGAAAGTGTTATTTTACAGTCGATAGACTATGGTGACATCATCGATTTGTATGCTGCCACACCTCTTTTGAGAAAGGTGCTGCTTGAGTAACAGTTTATATAAATTCAGTTAAAAGTAAACTATTCTTTTGGACGCGTTATATCTATTTAAGGTTTAGCATAAATAAATGCAAAGTAATTATGATGCGACTTAAAACTTGCCAAAAAAACTTTTTGCTATAAACAGCTATAAACACTAACTTGACAGTTTATTGTCTAGTATAGCGAGAAGACTTGTAGGGTGTAAACTTATAACTAGTTGCAGTTTTGTTCATAGCGATTTATATTTGGTAAGTTTTGTTAGAATAAAGGCTATTGTTGAACTTGAAGGTGTATAACGAACGATCCATTTGTTAACGATTTCCAGATCCATTCGTGATATTGTAGTATCAAGTGTTGCAGTATATGCAGCAAGGGTAATCTTCAAGGAATGTATTGAGAAAAAATTTGTCGGAAAAATCATAGTTTTATCGGAAAATTTTCAGCTTTGCCCCCCCCCCCCCCCACAAAAAGTTAACTCCCACTGCGCCCCTGTCTGAGATTGAGTAGCAGTCTACTTTTATAGTGGGCTTGAGTTGATTATGGCCGATCATAAAGATCAACATTCAACGTATAAATCGTATAAGAATAGAAGGTACAGGCAAAGAAAGGGGGCAAAGAGGGCAGGAGGACAAGCTGATGAGGGAGGCGACAAGGTGCAGAAAAACAACATGGATATGCCACTGGTGCCAAGGCCTGCTATCTGCAATGTTAAAGATGATAATGTTGACTTGCATGTGGCCTTGATCAAAGACACGATGAGGACCAAGAGGATTGTCTGGATTGCCAAATGACAGAGGTTGGTAGGATTGGCTGGATTGCCAAACGACAGAGGTTGGTTTAATCTGAGCATAATCTCTTCACCAGTTCATAACAACAAAGATTCTAATGTCAGTACATAGAAGCCTCTTGACGATTTTTGCCAACCTTTGCCTATCTTTTTTAATAAAAGAAGGGCTGAAAAGGCCCTCAGTCTAACAAAATTAACATCTATGTGTCTACCTACAGTTTTAAGTCTCTCTAACATCTATCGGACAAAAGCTTTGCAATCAATGAAAAATCAGTTTGAAGGTGATTAGGGTTTTCCCGATAATTAAGTAAAAGTCAAAGATTGAAATTTTCTAAACCAATACTTTCACTTCACTTTTTAACAAGTAACCATTTGAGTTTCTTGTAAATGTTCCAATTGCACCGAAAAAATGGCAACAGCTGTTATATTGTACTTCCCTGTTTCCACTAATATTATTATCATTTCACTATTACTTCCATTAATACTATTTCTATTAGAATAATGCATTTGGTTATGCTTGTAATTATTGAACGATGTCCTGGTCCTTCCTCTCAATGTGACCACACCTCCTGATTTCAATGTCTGGAATTAAAGAGAGCTGTCAACTCTCTACACTCTGAGTGAATGTTTATCAATGCCAGTGACTGGAACCACAGACCCTAAGTCTGTAGTTAGCGCCTCTAGCCACTGAGCTATCCTCGTACTTTACACTTAAATACTTTTCATTAAAATTAAACTAAACTACAGTAACAAACCTCTCTGCCACATGGGTAGTTTTCAACTGGCTAGCCATGGTTTACAAGTGCAAATGGGAAAACTGAGAAAAAACAACAAAATTTGAAAATGATGTAATTCTGAGAACAGGACAGTTCTAAGTTGCTACTTCGAGTTTTGTACTTAATGCTGTGATTAGGCAACAGGGGTAAGGAGATAAATTGATCCTATCCATGATAAAGAAGTCAGCCAGTCATTTGCAGCATTGAGAGATTGTGCTTTTTGAGCTTTCTGAATTTCCAGGCATAAGAATCATAAATTTTTTCACATCGAGAGGAAGGACAAGGACATTGCTTGATAAGTATCAAAAAAATTACAGAGTTAATTTCTGTGTGTTTATGTTGTTTGTTCTCAGTGCATTGCGGTGTTCCTTATTTGATACATTCTAAAAACTTCCTTTGGATATTAGTTAGCACTTGGAAACTTCTCTTTCAATTGTCTTGATTCTTGAGCTAGTTATATCTATTATAAATGAACTATTTTTATGTACTTTAAGTTTTTTCTCTTTGTTGCAACCAGCTCCCTGTTTACATATTTTAAAGAGTAATGTATTCTCATCCTTATAAATAGCTTGAGGAGGAATACTTTATCAAAATCTGTGCATGGTATATCTAAATTCTCTTTTACCAATATACTTAGCAGCTCCTTTCCGACCCCTGTTGTCTGCTTGATATCATTAAAAACAGAAATGAATTTTTCTTCAGCTTTATTGGGGAACTGAAGCATTTGAACAGATGGAACAATGAGTCCAGAATATATACTTGTGTCAGAGTCATAGGCTTTAAAATTAAAAATACTTTCTTTTCTAGGCCTCCACTTTGATCTGCTAGAATTGCACATTTTTCACACTTGTGCTTTTAGAATGTTTTCCTTAAAAGATAGCCTGCTACATATCCCATTGTGTTGTCTTTAAATATTATTTTATGAATGTGCTCACTGGAATAATCAGATGTCACTATCTTGAGTGGTCCAACTTCAACTGGAGCCAGTTTAGGCAGGTTTTGAATGTCTGTTAACTGTGTCAATAGCACATTTTCATCAATTTCGCAGTTTGTCAAGGAAACGCTGAGCAGGTTTGTATGAAACAATATCCTATATGCTCTCTTAAACTGGACTGGTGTCTGGTTATCAGAATTCCCTCCGTGTTGCCTAATGGAACCACATAAATTCTCCAAAGGGTCCTGATTCAGCTGCCTTGTTACCAAGAATGTTGAATCAAAATATCTGTTCAATCTACTCCAAAGCCCAGGAATTGCTTGCAGAGTTGTACACCAACCCTTCAGACATTTAAGATAATTTGTACGGTCTTCATCAGTAGCAGCATGAATTACTTTGACGGATGCAATAAAATTAGCCACTTTCTTCATTTGTTCTAGATGTGGAGATGAAGATGTCAATGGCCTGCGGCATATTTTTGTATCCTTAAATGATAAAGAGTTACATAAATCAAAAATTTGGTCAAAACGGGATAAGTGCTCTGCAGTACCAACGGCTCAAGACAGCAATCCATTCAATGCAACATAAGTGTTGATTCCTGCTGCAACTAGGTGGCTAAAAACTTGCATGGCCAATTTGACTTTCATTTTTGCAAACCAGGTTGGATTGTGCTTTACTGTTAACGTTGGGGCAGTTCTAATTGCTAGTTTCTGATCATTATCAAAGAAAGCGCTGACATCTTTCCTTGAAGTTTTCTTCTCGAACTGGAAGTTGTTCTGCAAAATATTGTTTCTTATGGATTTCAATAAATGAGGTGGGTCAAAGACAGTAAAATATCTTTTACCGTGCATTTTTCAAAAAATGGCCTATCAACAGAAACTCCCAGTAATTCATAAAATCGTGAAAAATTGGAATCATGATCACTAACTGTTGCAAGAACATTCAAGCCTATTGACTTTTACTGCAATAGGTTTTCTTCCACAATCTCCTTCAAAAAATCACTGTTGCAAGATTCATTCACTAAATAATAAGACAATTCCACGGGCCATAAAATTAAAAGCATATTTGACTTCTTACTTTAACCACGATCTTCAAAACCAATAATTGAATGACGAGACTCATTTTAAAACAAATTTGACTTTAAGGACATTTCATCCATTAACAGTGTACAGACTTTTGCCTTGTCAGCCATGGCATCTACCCAATGTTTTAAAACAAAGATCGACTTTTCAGAGAACCCAACATCTGATGCAAATCTAGAGACCACGCTTGTCAAACTAGATTTGGATGGCAAATTCAGCAATTTTGCAAAAAAACTATAAGCCTTATCACTGATGTAATATAAAGATAGAGCTCAAGCTTTGAAAGAATCATCATACCTTCTACCTTGTTTCTTTTTCAAGGCAAGAGATACTTGTTTCTTGATAAATGCAAGAAAATCAAGTCAAATTGTACCTTATAAAAGTTTAAATGCTTTGTTGGCTTAAGCTAGCTTTGTCATTCTTTTAGGGGAAGAATTTGAAGAAAATGAGGTGGAGGATAATTATGTTATTTGATGGCGCTTCCTCCTCAATAATTTGCGAATCTTTTGCTTACGGGGAGTATTTTGGGAAAGAAAATGTGTGATTAGACAATATTTCTTCTTAGTTGGTGTATTGCTTTCTTCAATGTTGCAAATATTATCTGCTTGATCTTCGTTGTGAGCACCAGTTTACGTTGCATTAACTGTAAAAAGGAAACAATCATGAAAGCTCTTGATTGCATTGTTTTGAAGAGTGTCAATAAAAGCAATGAAATTTTATTTCGTAAATATCTGCTATAATCAGCTTGATTTTTTTTTTAATTTTTTCGTCTTTAGTTTTACATAAACAGTCCCTGTATTTGTATTTATACTATTGTGTAGTTTAGTTTAATAAATTCTTTGTATTAATGATACATATATTGTATGTTGAGAATTTAAAAAATATGAAACTGAAAGCTGATGCTTACCAACTTGGGCTCCATTGTCTATTTCATATTCCATATCCAAATGAATTTTTACTCAGATACTCAGGAGTTTTCCCCATCAAGTCGGCCCTACGACAATTTTGGAACCATTCTCTGCAAATAGAAGGGTTTGAAGAACAGATTTCAATCAAAGGGCTATTCATTCGTCTTAGGGCAACATGGTTAGAGAATTAAATAAAACAAATTTTGGAATATTTCAGAATAATAGCATAAAAACCAAGCGAAGTACTAGCGATGTGGCCTAAAATTCTGAAGCAACCCTATCATTCAGGATTTGATGGAAACCTGGAAACGATAACTCTGGACTTTTCGTACTGTTATTGCTACAGTCTATGGCTGCACAATGGTAACTCGTCTTCTACTTTATGGTTTTATTTCCTGTCATACTTAAGATTTCTTTTGCTAGTGATAAAACGCTCCGGTCAAGTAACCATCAACTCAGAAAAAGTTGTTGTGGTTTATTTAAACTCGTTCAGAACTTTTAGCCTCGCCCACATGATTGACCATGGAAAATGCGAGAGTTGGCTTTCTGTGTAATCTCTATTCTGTTGTACTGGGTTGGCATAAATATTACCTCTCTCACAACTCTCTGCATGCTTTGACTTATACATTTGTCAAAATCTTTTGGAGCCATGCTTTCTAAATCCACATCTGCAGCTAATTTTGCGTGCTCTTTCAACTCTTCTTTTTTCTCTGAAGATTTCTCTGAACTCTGAAGAAAGTATCATAAAGCTCATTTGCCTTCGCACTCTTTACTTCTTTTGGTACATCTTTCAGTTTTATTTTAGCAATAAAAGACAATGTTTTATTATAATATCAAACTCCTCCAATAAAAAAGTAGACACTTATTACAAACGTCAGTGTCATTGGCATTCTTCAAAATGGTACTAAAATATGAACTTCCTTGATAAAAACGACATGATTTTTGAAGTTCTTTTTAAAACAGTTTACATTTCAGATTAATGGCTTAAACAAAGTAATGAAATGTCAAAACTCAGCTTCATGTCTGTATATAAAAATGTAGAAAAAAGTAGGCACATAATCTTCTTAGCCTCATAATCACATGTATACTTTTGATGCAGTTTGGTAATGACTCAAATAGACCAAGTGTAAAGCCCTAAATCAAAATACCATATTGGGATACCAGTCAGTTGGCAATCATAACAATTGTTGACACATGAATAGTTGAGAATTGAATATGAATGAGAATTATATACCTTGTCAGCCATGTTTGCTACACTCCTTTCTGTGAAAGAAACCTTGAATAATTTCTTACGAATTCTAGTCATGTTGCTATTTTCATGGTTTTATCATAAATTTCTCGAGCAGCATTGTGTTAAAAATAACTGCAAATCTATTACCCACTTTGCTCCATATCACAATTCGTGGAGATCAACAAATATAAAAGAACATAGGGTCTACTAGTGAATGGGCAAGCACAGGGTGAATGTGCCAAAAATATGAACAAATTGTATTTCCATTACTTTACACAGGTCAATTTGTAAACAATTAATTAAAATCAAGATCTTTATTCAGATATGAAATACTCGAATATATTGTAGTATGTTGAAATCTTTTCATAAACAAATTTCATAAAAATTAAGAGACAACATAAACAAAAAAGGAAAGACAACTTTAGATATTCTACCAATTGTAATATCTTTAGATCCTATTGTAATAATAAAGCCTATTTAAGATAACCTCTTTTAGAATGATTACTTTAGAAAAAGCAACTTGGAAGGACCACTTTATTTTCTTTGAATCTCTTAGATCACATCTTTCACTTTCGAACTATTGCTACCTTCAAACATATTTGGAAACCTTGTAGAACCAGATGTGATCTATTGTTTTTCGTCTGTTGTTTTTGTAAGTTCAAACTGTTTTTGTAACCTCAAATTTGTAAGCAAAAGCGAAAAAATACCCTGGCAGAACTTATTTTTAACTCAAAAGCCTTGTGGATTGAGAGCAGACCTTGTAATGAGCAAACAACAGGAGAGCAGAGAATTGACCCCTTTAACTGATCAAGGGGCTCATTCAAGCTCCTCATGACTCAGTGGCGGTCGCTTATTTCTCTGGTTTTGAAACCAATTATGCCCTCCTTTCCCCATTATTGAACTTTGCGAGTTCCACATTCGACTTTGCATCTGTACTAACAAAAACTGCCATTTTCCTAAGGCTCACTGTTCGAGAGAACGAGGGTGCTGTAATAGTTTAGCCTTGAATAAGTCCACACCTGAAGATACTTTTGTGAAACAAGCCCCCACCCTCTAATAAGCCCCCACCTCGACAGCAATAGGTTTATCAAAATAAATTTGCATTTTTGAGCATACTGACTAAGCTGCTGCTAAATAAGCCCCCATACCACCACTCCTCTTTTCAATAAGCCGCCAACTCAAAATTCCTTTTTGCATAATAAGCCAATCGGGGCTTTTTCGAGGACTTACACTTGCTGTTGCTCAGTAATATAACTGGATGTTGTATACTAAACATGAAGTTGGACTACGACTTAAAGAGGGTTGAAGGAATTTTGCTAAATTTGAAAAGCATACTCTTGACACATGGTGCAATGGAAGGAGGATTATCATCTAAAAAACACATATGCTAGTGAATTTAGGCTTTAGCTAGAAACTTTGAGTGCCTTTCTATAACTGAATTGTTGAACAGAGGGAAACAGCCTGGAAGAGATCTCCTCATATATACAATACATCACAATTGATAAAAATCCTATAGTGAGGCAGTAAAACAGAAAATTTGAAGAGGGACTGCCAGAAGTTAGCAAAAAGATTACTGTTATTCCAAATTTGGGAGGAAATGGACTTTCAGGAAGGATTTTAGGTATCAGAATTTAGTTGGCCAAAATTCACTAAATTAGTCTCATGAAAAAATTGATTTTTGAACAGCAGTTTGAATATGATAATAGTTTGAATATGCATGTCATAACAGAATAATATGATTTTCTTTTTTATCAAGTATAAATTGATACTGATATACCATATTTTAGTTTGTATGCTTTCACTATCTCACTCGCATTTGTTTAAAAAAATGCTTTGTGAATACCAGCTTTTCTACAGGGGTAGATCAGTTGTCACCTAGTTATTTACGTGATAGAACTCTACACCATAGTTATTTACATGACAGCATTGCAGGCACTGACATAGCTCATCATCACATCTTTAAATTAACTTAGTTCAGTGCACAACTAACTATGTGCTGGTAGAGAGCAAGGACATCTTCTCGTAGGTTTATATAAAAGGCTAACTGACTTACCTCCTTTGAACGTTCTGCTCAGAAAAATGTTCCAGGCACTGATCCTCCTGTTGCAAGGCGCTCTCTTTAAACTTTTGCCACTACCTTCGTACCTCGCCACAGTTGATCCTGGTGAGGTCGAAAGTGAAGGGTCAGAAGACGAGACAAAACCACTTTTCCTCTTACGGTTGTTGATCCAAATCTTGAGCTTTGGAATCTCTATTTTCGTTTCAAACGAAAGGCACTCACATCTTCCAGCATGCAACGTCATATTAGTTGAGCACAATCCATATATAAAGGCTTTTTCCATTAGGTCTAACTGCTCCACAGTGAATTTCGTAGGCACCGCCATTGCTGCTTTACTGACCTGCAAAACTGAAGTCAGAATTTGGAAGTTGCTTGTATTGAGGATTAATCAGACTTAGGGGAGTCTATTATAAAGAACCATTTTTTCAGTCCCCTGAGTACATGGACTTTCTGATTTATATGGGATTTATTGACTGATTAACCTCGATATGATCAACAGATAAGAGGAGGTACAGGTGTGCTGGTGGTGTTGCTTGCTGACAGGACTGGCTGTCTGTCTTTAGGTTGCTTACGTTTTTTGCTTCCTATAAAATTATTGGAAGAAACAATAAAAGTCAATATTTTTAGATATACATCTGTAAGCACTTTCCTATCGATACCGACAGAAAATTTATGCTAGCATTTTATAAGCAAAATCATGATTGCAAATTTTTAAAACAATTACTACAACCTACACAATTTGCTTGATAGCAAAAGGTCTCTTAAAGAAAATTAGTTTGTATCCCCATTATACAGCTTTATCATTACACAAAACTCCTGTTCAGCTCTTATATTAATATAGAGAGCAAATAAACTTGTAGTACTAGAAGACAAACAAGTTCTGGAAGATTTTAGCATTAAAGGACCTTGCTTTTATAAAAAATAGAGAAGAGAAGCACAACAAATTAGGAATATAAGAGCATTAAAATGTAAGGCAAAGGGAATTTTTTGAGGATGTTTTTTCATACAGAAAGGTTTTTTATACCTTTGTTTTTGTTTTAAAACTTTATCTGTTTCAAAATATATTTGAATTTGTTAATGTGATTGATCAGATCATTTACCTTTTAAGATGGGCAGAAAACGTCTTGGATCTTGTTGTAGCTGCTCCTTCTTTTAATCTGACAATTTGGCCTGTTCTGCCCATCATGTCTTCCGTTAAATGATCAGAACAGACCTGTGAACTGCCACTTGGAACCCAGTCAACAAAAATTAACTGTCCCTTTCATTCAGGGACACCATCCAAAAAAAATTAGGGAGGGGCAGTGCTGTAGGGAACTTCTAAAAGCCAGTTCCAATATACATACATTTATGTGAAAGATTTTTTATTGCATATATGAAATCATTAAAGCATTGAATGACTCCATAAGGCTGATAGAAACTGTTCATTCGAGGAAATAAATAACATAATCAAGGCTTACTTTGCCAAGTAAAGAATTCCCTAAGCAAAGCTTATATCAAATTGTCCCTGAGTTAAAAAAAGGGGCTGGAGCCCCCTCCACATCACCACAGAAATGAAAATCGAATCGTGCCTTTGATGTTCATATATACCAGTACCACAGTGGTGGGTGAAGTGCATGTTTTTTTGGAAAGTTTGCCGGCCAGAAGACGAAACTATTGTAGAAAAGCCTTAAATTTGAGATTTAACATCATCTTAGATAG
This sequence comes from Rhopilema esculentum, assembly GCF_057945365.1. NCBI lineage: Eukaryota > Metazoa > Cnidaria > Scyphozoa > Rhizostomeae > Rhizostomatidae > Rhopilema > Rhopilema esculentum. Next base: position 871,867 of record NC_142834.1, on the reverse strand, counting down.
AACACCACCTTGGCAGATATAAAACTCATAAAAACAATTTGATAGGGCGTAACTCACCTGTGGAAAACTCTTGGCAATGTTCGTTTTTGAGAGGTTTGTTCGCCGTCATTGCCCTCACTATCACTTCCACCCGTACCTCCTCTTATCACTAATCCACACCAATCATTTGATTAATCATGGACCCAGACCTTGTGGAATGTACACCTTTTGAAGATCATGTTCCCAAGTTCAGATTAATCATTGGTAACACCTGGTTTGTCATTACAAATTATTTGAAACCAGGTGTTAGCATTTTTTTTGATGCGCATTACACTGCTGAAGAGGTTGATGACCAGAAGGCCTAGCCAATGTTGACCTATTCGATCTCATGGATCTGGCATGGCTTCTCGGTCACGTAAGAAACCAAAAGTTTTTGATGATAGCACCACTATTCAAATGGTGAAATAGAAAAAAAGGGTAAAGATAAGACCAGGCTAAGCAATTTATACTCTGGTTTTGATTGCTGAAGGATGCAGTGAAGTTTTCCAAATATTTTCAATTTTGAAAATTTATAGATCATCTGCTGACTATTCAAACAAAATAATTTCTGTACAAAACATCCAATATGTTGGTTGTCATTGTTATTTTTTATTATTACTGGTTTTCGGTTAAGAGCAAATCTTTTTTTTAAAAGATCAGACAATATTTTCCTGTATTGGCTGTTTGTCAATGTATTGGTAGTTTTTTCCATCTAGACCAATCAGGTAATAAATCAAGTCATAGCTCGGGTTGTGTCTCAGACAAGCTCTGTGCTGCACTGATGAGCCCACAAAGAGCGAAGCAGAACTGTCTGCAGATTGAGTATATATATTATATATATATATATATAAAGTATGGTTACTTGCTATTAAGTAAAAAAGAAACCAAAAAGCATTCAAGAAAAGTAAGACGACCAATCTTCCTTCCTTGAAGAGGTAGTAAGTTCTCCACGTTTATTGCAGTTCTTTCAGGTCCTCATGCAAAGCCTCAATCATTCGTGCTGTTGCAATCATTAAACGATAAAAACCTGCTTCGTTGATTTCGAAGTCTTCTTCGCGCAGGACCAGCCTCTGACCGTCTTTAACATAAACATTGCTTCCAAGCACAGATGCCTCGTCACGCGATTTGACAAAGTCCCTGTCGCCACTTTTTACAAGCCACTTTCCCTTTATAATGTTGTTTGTTTTGTCCCTTTTACCACAAACAAATAGATAAAATTTATCTTTTGAATCCTCCGGTGATGGAATGACCAGGACCACACTTCCTTTTCTCACAAAAGATAATTTTTTGGTATTGACTTTCTTGGCCTTCCCATTATATATGCACTGTGCATAAATAACCGTTGAACCAACAGCATAAACATATTGGCGAGTCATGCTGGTTCCATTTTGGCAACTTGGACAGGAAGCAGGCCATTTTAATTGGAACAGGTCTTGCTATAAAAGAAAGGTCTTTCATCTAAGCAGTTTATAGTTTCAAAGCTACATAAATTGCAATATAAAACAAAGACCTTATCAATAAAAAGGGAATAAATTGAATTTGTTCTTATATAAAAGCTGTTGACAGGAAACTCATGGAAACAATTCTAATTGTTTTACTAAAATGCAGATAAACTGCATAAAATGCTTTGCCCAGCTTTACTCTGATTCATCTAGTCTTTTATCAATTAACTGTTGAAACTTGTATTTCATCTCAAAGAAGTATAGTGCATTTGCATAACAGAGAGATGGAAGCAAATATGTATGTAGCATCTCATACCAACAGAAACCAGAATGCCATCTAAAAGTGTCTGATTGTTGGGTATGCCCTCAAAGAATCCATTGATCAAAATTTGACGATCATGGAAAGAGAGGTCACAATGGATTAAGTTGTCACATTCACTGCATAACACTTTCTGGCAGGTGGTACAATACAATACAGCAATGTTCTCAGTGCATCTCTCACAATCTTTATCATTTCCTGGGATACTTTCCTTTTCAATCAGACAATCGAATAAATATGCCCTTGATTTTGCCCAGTTCTCTTCCATGCTCTGTTTTCTTTTCTCCCATGCTGTATATTCTTTTTTCACCAGAAAATGTCCTTCAATCTCATCAAGAGTTTGCAAAAACTCATCCTGATGAGTGTTTTCAGTTTCAGTAGCCCCCGTGGAAACTGCAACCTGTAAGTTCATTTTATAGGTAAAACATTCCTTGGGAGGCACATGATAGAAATAACAGAGAAAAGGTAAATAAGAAGCAGGCAAAATTGCTAAAATTGTATGATCTTACCATCTTCAACATCTAATTGCTCAGAATCAAAATCATTCCCTCCTGTGTTGGCGGCAGTGGTGATTTGTGAACATACACTTGCTTCTCCCAATTGGAAATTATTCCATTCAGTAAATTACCAATCTGTTCCAGATAATAAGAAACGTCATTGTGGCGGAGAAGCATATCTTAAGTTTACTAGTTATATTGTATCAAAAAACCCTTCACAAACCCCCTTGAAGAGAAAACTATTTCCTCCACTCTTGTCACTCAAGAAAAAAACCTTCACACCATGACTTTTTCCTGTTTTCTTCTTCTGGTATGATTTACGGGGCTTTGTTATTTATTTTCCAGTAGAACAATCCTTCTTTTGTTCATAAAAAGAAATAATTGAGTCTTATTCCTGGAAACACCTGGATATTCATCAAGGTCTGCTAAAGCTTCTTGGAAGTAGCACTGCTTTTTCTTCTTTCTTTATCAAGTTTCCTTCAAGAATTAAATTTACTAGAATATCATGCAAAAAATTCCTATATGAAGGGAAAAAAGGATCTTCAGACTAACTTATTACTTCCTTTTTGATGATATAATAAAAAAATGTTTTTGCTATCCTTTTTCTTAGTGTAAAAGCTTGATGCAAAGACCGGTTCATTTTGTTCAGTTTGGCATAAATTGATCACTTTTAGAGGTTGCTAAGGTTTCTCAACACCTGTGATATCCAATCTCTTTATAGCATTTAATCAGAGAAGATTAATTTTTGTAAATTTCTGCAGAGAACAAAATATTCAAAATTAAATGAATGAGATCACACTTAGGCTGCTGTGTTGTGATACCATCTATATTAATGTCCATTCAAACCATTGGATAAATCTAATGCAAACTGGAACAGAATAACCCAACAGGGCACAGGAACCTGGAATCAGTGACCCCTTGATAGTTAGAATGAACAAGTAAAAAATAGGCAAAAAAAATATTATTTACTTGAACCCAGATTTTTTCTGAACACGTATATCAATATTTCCGCACATTTTGCCAATGTTGAATTTTTTGGGTTATTTTTGAAAATCATCCAAGAAACCCTAAGTTATTAGAAAGGTTTTTTCTGGTGGTGTCAGATTTGGAGATATTCAGCTTGACTCAAGCATCCACAGGATGCAACAATACTAGTGGTGCATATCTTGCGTACTCTTAGAAAATGCTAAATATGCTCAGGTGCTAAAGAGATTCACAGATCCACTTAATGATTCATCTTTTGGAAGGACCGTGTTTTCTTATATTTGTATTACCTTTTTTGCTCAATAACACTTGTAAGTTAACTGACATTATCTGTTATTTGTTCGGAATTTCAGAGTAGAAGGACAGTTGAAAAGGTTTGAAGAAAATAACAATGTTCACCATTGATGGACAATTGACCAGGAAAACATAAAATATCATGGTTGTTAATTGAAAGTGAAGAACAGCAAGAGGCATTAGAGAAGCTGCGGGTCATGTACTTCGATCGATGGTTCCTCCTGTCCTTGAAGAAGAAATATGCAAGTACGTTTACTTAGAATAGAAATGTTATAATGCATCATCACCTGATAGGAAAGAAACGTTTCAAGCCAAAGCTATGGTTAAAATTGTTTTGCCAGAAGAATCTGTATGACCTGATGGAACCGGCATTACAACAATGAACTGTTATTTCTGTACTTTGAATCCCCTTTGAATTCAATTTTCCTATTTTGCTTTTTTATTAATATTGTTTTTCCTTTTCGTATTGTAGCTGGTCTAAAAATTGCAAAAATGCTTTCAAAAGTATAGACATTTAAGTTAGCAATATCAAGCAAACCATACGCATATTTAACTCTAGACCTGCAGTGAAGATGAACCTTGTGCCAGATACAACACGTAAAATTGATTACAAAGATCCATTGGATATCCAAAGTGCCTTATACCGAGACCTTTCAAGCTTTGACAGTGGAGACATTCCATCAGAAGTCAAACGGAAGGCTGTAAAACTCGATGTTATGCAGGACATGGCCGTAGAGTTGTTCAAGCAGGACATGCATATTGCAGCTATGGTACCAAACAGTACTAAAATAACATATTGTAAAACTGGTAAGTTCTACAGCCTTCCGTTTGACTTCTGATGGTACACAGATACTTTCATCATGATTTTAGAAAATATCAAATCTTCTTATATCAATCATTCTATTCCTTCTTTTTGTATATATTCTGAATAATTGCAAGTGAAATATCATCATATAATTAGATACCAAATTAAGGTGAGAATTAATGGAGCATCAGTCTCATTAAATTCAAAGTTTCCATGCATATTTGGGCCGATAGTCAGGAAATAGTTAGATAATTTTAAGAGTGGAGCGCTTGTTGGCCTTAAGGGGTATGGGAAAAAATCTGTAGGAAGTGATCATTGATGAAAACAGTAACGAATTGGTGAAAATATACTAATACATGATTGTTTTCATGATTTGTGTTCAATTCAAAGTTTCCATGCATTTTTGGGCCGATAGTCAGGAAATAGTTAGATAATTTTATGAGTCGAGCGCTTGATGGCCTTTAGGGGTATGATAATATACATACTACCATATTATGAAAATCTCCTACTAAGCTGACGCTCTTTGACAATAAATTCTTCTCCATTTGCTGTTTAAGCTGACAAAATCTTTCCATTTGGTTTCATCACTAATGAGAAGCCAGTGCATCCAAATTGTTCCATACACTGCATCTACGAGGATAAATAATTTTAGTTATTGGTGTATGAAACCTAAACTTATCTTTCAGATAAATCTAATTTGGCTTTTTTCTCAACATAATCCCCATCAAAATTCAGTACACCAAATGTACTAAAAAAACGTTCCATGTATACTCAAGCCCGGAATTGATAGGCTTTGAAAGATATATGACAGAAAGGTATGTGGAATACTTTAGATAAACAACTGTCTATCTCTTTGATAAACACATATACATTAATTATATAGACCCTGAAACAGAGCAGTAAGTAGGCAAGTGAGAAAAACAGTGCAGGTGAATTCCAGGTGAAGACCGCAATTCCAGTAAAAGCCACTTTTGAAAGGTTTTTAGCTTTCCCATACTCTCTTTGAATAAAATTTCCAGCTCTTTATAAACATGTTCATGTTTTAAGTATACAAGGATTAAAAATATCATTGTGGCAATAAGGATGCCATGGTGTATTTTTTCAGAAAAACAATAAGCCCGAGAGAGAGGTTTAGGTGTTAATTTCAAACATGAGAGTAATTATTAGCATTCTTGAGTTTTTGTATACTCTGGGCTCTGTATGTCTGGGCTTTTGTATACACCAACATTTATATAATTTTAAATATTGAAAGTATAAGCTGATATTGAGAAAACAAAGAATTGAATTTATCAACTGATATACGAAAAATAAACTTCTTTTAGAATCCTCTTCTTTGAGCTGTTCACTGACTTTTCTATGTCATCTAAAGACATGTCTTTCATGTTTGTCAAGTTGACATGTTCTGCCTCCGTCTCCAGTTTTTTTCTTATCCTTCTCTTTTAGCATCTTGTAAAGTTCTTGTGCCTTTTTATTTTTTTCTTCTTTTGGGCAATCTTTAAGTTCTGAAAGATTTTATTAATCCTTTTTCAACAGGCCGTCATAAGATGTTATATTCTACCAGGTATTATACTGCAGGTAGTATACTACATTTCACTATGCTATACCTTGTACATGAACTTTTTCTAAACCAGTTTTTGGTGTTGAATTCAAAAGTCAATGTTGATTTGGCGGAAAATGATGCTTTTCCGATATACAGGGGACTATGTCCAAAACCTGGGATAAAGCCACTGATTGTTCTATAAATAGATAAGATAAATAAATAAATAGATTTTAGTTGCTGGGCCAGAATAACCTATAGATTTTCTTCAGGGGCCAGTTGGTTAACAACTTTTACATACATTGTGTAGGCTGCTCAAAAATGAAACTCAGATCTCATTTTTACCAGGCTAAGTTAGTGATGAGATAGACAGGCCTTTTATATCGTGCCTGCCTATCTTAGCTACCTTCCCATGAACCCAAAAAATAGTTTTCACAAAGATTTGTAACTTAATGTTTCTTGTACCAGGCTAAGAAGATCGTTCTATGCTATTTTTAGGCTAGGACGTTAATCTTTGTTAGTCTCTTGTTGGGTTGGTTTGAAGCACCTGAAGTCACATCGAGAGACTGCACAGCGTTTTCATAACTAGGCTCCATAGTTTTATCTGTTGATTAGAAAAAGGAAACGCTATGGACTAATAACTGTCCAATGAAACGCATTTGAAGTTTACTACAGAGAAAAAATATCAGAAGGGAGAAAAGAAAACCAAAGATAAATTGAGTTTAAAATTTTGAAAATGTTGGCAAAAATGTTTTCCAGGTAAAAAGCATTCAGCGGGCCGGATGAAATTTTGCTGCAGGTCATAGTTTAAGAATGGCTGATCTAGACATTCTTGACATCCAACTGATGCAATAGTCCTTTTTTTATTTTTGGCTATGGCCCTTCCATCTGGTCTCCAAAGGCTTGCAATGAAGTTTGAGCAGATGTGCTTCCTAAACCTTAGACTGCCTGGAGGCGTGCAGATGGGTCTACAGTTTTCTTGTCTCTTGCAAATATTCTTCGAGAAAGCTTCCCTCTTACATCATTCACAGCATCTGGTCTAGATAAAGTTGGTCTGGTAGAATCCCTCGTCGGGTAGTAATGCTTCTCCTTGACCCTCTGGACTAATATGGCCTCCAAGTTCTCTGAATACTCTAGGTAGATTGATACCTGCCAAAACACTCGAAGCGACTGCATCTGGAAAGCCTTTTACCTTCCACATGTGGTTGCTAGCATTCGTTGAAAGCATCTTTCCCTCTCATTGCAAACCACAATAACGCTTGATGTTGGCTTTCCCCTATCTTTGAGATTCAGAAAGCTTGCTGTTAAACTCACATGCTTTGTGCTTCCCATTGCGTTGCTGCAAATAAGACACATGATCTTTTTATCAGCCATTGTTGCAACATACCCAGCGTAAAGCATTGTAGATACATATCAGTGATTCAGATGGAAGAAGATTTTGAATTCTGGAGAGATTGCCACACGTTCTTGCCAGGTTTTTGGAAAGTTCACCAAGATGATACTTCCAGCTTAGGTTTTCATCAAGCAGAAGACCTAGAAACTTAACATATTTGACTCTGGTGATGTGTTTTTTTCCTATTTCAATTACAATGTCTGGAGGTATTGACGATGAGGTAGAATGGAAGATAACATAATTAGTTTTGTCTATGTTCAATGATAGCTTATTGGCATCAAGCCATCTTTTTACGAATTTAAGCTCAATATTAACTGTTTTAATAAGTTTATCAAGAGTTTCTGTATCATAGTAAATGTTGGTGTCATCGGCAAAGAGATAAAATTTCAATTTTCTCGAGACATTAGGCAAGTCATTAATGAAAATTAGAAAGAGAAGAGGTCCAAGTACAGATCCCTGAGTTACACCACAAGTAACATTCATACGATCAGAGTTGGTTCCATTATTTTAAATATATTGGGTTCTATCTGATAGATATGAATCAAACCATCTAAGGGCATTTCCTCTGATACCATAACATTTAAGTTTAGAGAGCAAAATATTGTGATTAACAGTATCGAAGGCTTTTGTAAATCAAGAAATATACCACAGCCATATTTTTTATTGTCAAGAGTTGACCTCACGACTTCAGTCATACTAATAAGCGTATGTTCAACTGAATGATTTTCCTGGAATCCATTCTTTTTGTGAAATAAAAAGGGACAACCCAAAACACAAGCACTGGTAAGAGTATTGATTGTTTTTCCATTCAAAGCAGAGTAATTTTTTGTATTCTTCGACTATAGGCAGGGAGAAATAGGCGTCTGTTAAAGGGCTACTGCAATGAAAAAATCGACCCAAATTTTATTTGATTTTCTGAAAATTGAGTATTTTCTAAGTGCAAGTGAGTATTTTCTAAGTGAGTATCTTTCTCAGCAAACTGCTCAATATTCTTGTGGATTTCATGGACAATTGAAAATGTGTAGGTCGTGCAAAAAAAATCACCATCTGTGACATCACAATTGTGATCACATCAATTTACTGTAAACTCAAACTACTGCTAAATTTCGATCGGTCTGGTGGAAAAATTGTTGGTCTTTTCGTATACCTTTTTTAAGCAGGGGTCTGGTCATTTTCTCAATTTTGCTGTATTTCGAAAAATCATGTTTGGACTGTCTTCTGATATATCCCTTTTCTGTCTATTGGCTCTAAAGTTTCTTTCACTTTAAGGAAACCTGTGACTGCTAAGAAAACAAAGTATGAAAAAAAACATAAATTTTGATGTACTTTCTTTAATTAGTAAAAAAGAAACCAAAAAGTATTATAGAAAAGTAAGACGACCAATCTTTCTTCCTTGAAGAGGTAGTAAGTTCTCCACTTTATTACAGTTCTTTCAGGTCCTCATGCAAAGCCTCGATCATTCATGCTGTTGCAATCGTTAAACGATAAAAACCTCATTGCTTCATTGATTTCGAAGTCTTCTTTGCGTAGGACCAGCCTCTGACCGTCTTTAACATAAACATTGCTTTCAAGCACAGATGTCTGGTCTTAACTATAATCAGGTGTATGTGGCATGACTAGCATAGACGCAAAATAAATTTTTTTTTGAATGAAGAGCTATACTTTTCATTTCAAAACTTTAGACTGTCTTATGATGAAAATGTGGTGAGAATACTCAACATTCAGCAATGTCTACTAAACTGCACAGTAATAAGTTTGATTTTCAATTAGAGTTTCCAAATCATTTATGTAAATGAAGTGAGGTGATGCTCTGTTCGGTAAGAAAGAATAATTTAATCTATATCACAATAGGCAGTTGCAGATTAAACGATGGATGAATGTTAATAAGGTATAGTTCTGTTGGTATTAACCTTTAGGGGACGGTAGTCACAGATCTGTGACAACATGACGTCACTTGAAATGATGTCATATAAACCTGATAAAAATTCCTCACTATAGGCTGTGCAGATGCTTAAACATTTCTCTGAACTACCTGTGGTATATCTGTTCATGTTTATGCTGTTGACATGGAAACAAGACCAAATATCGCGAGATGAAAATCTCACCTGATTTTTCAATTCAACATGGCGTCGCATTCAAAACGAAAGTTTGACGCAGCAGAAGCATTGCTTGTTTTGGATGATATAAGTAGCTGTGATGCCAGCGAAATATCAGAAAACGATGAGGAAGACTCTAATTGTGAGATTTTATCAGAATCTGAATCTTGTGAGTCCATGGATTTATCAGAAAGTGAGGTTGCAGTTGGGTCAGTTGTAACGCCTAGGCCATCGTCATTGTGTTTGGAGAAAGAGGTAGATGAAAAGTCAGAAAGTTTAGAATCTGAAAGTCCTGATGAAATTTCATTGGAAAGAGAAACAAATGTTTTCAAACCAGGGAAAGAGACAAGGAAAATTGGAAAAGGAAAAGCCGTTTCAAGATTTGCAGTAAGCAATGTGACACGTGGCCGACCGAAAAAACATATTCATGCTCAAAGCCAAAATCTTGCTAGCAAGGCATCCAAGAAATCAAGAAAGGAAGAGTCTCAGCACTCGAAGTGGGCTAATGATAAAAACTGGAACAAAACATGCTCTGAAAGGGCAATTCCACTGTTTGTTGGAAAACAAGGCCCACAAATGAGAAGGACAAGCCTCCCAGAAAAATTATCATCTAAAGTTTTTTTTGAGCAGTATTTCACTGATGAGGTATGGCAATTACTTGTTGACATGACAAATGCAAATGCTATTGGCAAAAATGTGTCTTCTTGGAAGAACATAAATGTAGCAGAGATGAAGGCATTCTTTGGGTTGTTACTAGCTATGGGCTTGTTGAAATTGCCTAAAATAAAGGACTATTGGAGAAAGATCAATTGGCTTATACATGTCAGTTCTTTTGGAGAGGTAATGCCAAGAGACAGGTTTTTGCAGCTGTATAGATATTTGCATGTTTGTAATGATAATCAGCAAATACCAAGAGGACAAGATGGTCATGATCCTCTATTCAAAATCAGGTCCTTTCTAAATTTGATCTCTGACAGGTTTAGAAATGTATATAAACCATCCAGAGACATATGCATTGATGAAAGCCTCATCCCATACAAAGGAAGAATTTACTTTCGTCAATTCATTCCTAGTAAAAGGGCACGATTTGGCATCAAAGCCTTTGTGTTATGTGAATCTGACACTGGGTATGTTAGTGAGATTGTCATCTATACAGGGAAAGATGCTAACCAAACAATTTCAAAAGGCCTAGCAGAGAAAGTAGTTTTGAAGCTCACTGAAGGCTACCAAGATGTAAATCATCATTTGTACTTGGACAATTATTACACCAAGGCTTGGTTGCTCAAATCCTTAGAGGAAAAGGGAATTTATGCAAGTGGAACAGCCAGAGTGGACAGAAGCGGATTTCCGAAGGAAATAGTGATTGCAAGTAAAAGAGGAAAAGATCGTGGATATTCAGATTGGAGAATGAATGGAAGTATTTTGGCCACATCATGGCTTGACAACAAAGGGGTACATTTTTTGTCTACAATACATGAGCCAGAATACAAAGATGATATCCAGGATAAAGAAAAAGTTGTGAAGCGCCGTGGTAAAAAAGGACACACGGGAGCAGTTGAAATACCTTGCCCACCTATTGTGCAGCCATATAACAAGAAAATGGGTGGTGTCGATTTTTGCGATCACATGATCAAATTTTACAACATTGGAAGAAGGTCAAGAAAATGGTACAGGAGGGTGCTTTTCCATATTCTTGAGCTGTGCATACATAATGCATTCATCTTGGGATCATGCTTCATCCCTCATGAAGTTGGCAAGAAAACTCCCAAGCGTCAAAACTTTCGTGAGGAGCTGATAGAGTTGCTGATAGGGCAATACCGTGCAAGAAAGCGCACTGTAGGTCGTCCATCTGTAGCACATGAAAATGAGCTCAGATTTCAGAATGTAGGAGTACATCTGCCTGTGTACAACACAGACAGAAAAGACTGCCAATTATGCAAAGAAACTGTGAAGTCAAGCAGAGGTGGAAAGATTGGCAAAATTGATCGACGTGCTGCAGGGGTTCATGTAACATACATATCCTGTGAGATGTGCAATGTACATCTTTGCTTGAATAAAGATAGGAACTGTTTTAAATTATGGCATACTAGAGTCTAATTTACTGGAACTCTTTCAAATCATTTGATTACTGAACATCTCAATTCATAAACTTTTTTTTGCATACTAACTTTTTTTGAATGAACTATTGTTTTGCTATTTTACCTAATATCTAGAATTCTTGAAAGTTTGGTCATAGCAATATCTTTTGGCTATAAGTAACATTATTTCTCTTGAAAGGTTTCCTTTTTTATTTCCTGTAAGTTACTTCAGGGATAGGTAATTTTCTTGTGATAGCAACTGGTATCAAAATAAGAACACGAGTCAAGCGGTTCAGAGCCAGATGATTCTTTAGTTGCAATAATTTACTGAAATAATAAAACAATTGAATATAATTTGGATTCCTGACTTTCTGATGATAGAACTTTATAGTAAATGCAATTTGCTTTGGTAGTGACCAGAACAATGTCCTCTTTTGGCTCCTAAATTATTGAAATGATGGGGAAAAAATTTTTTCGTCAGCCATTTTGAATTATTAATGAGATCACGTGATCATTAATTAGGTTAAATAATTTTTTTCTGGAATACTTCACAAACTGGCAATTCAAAAATATATACTTTACTGGGTCATAATGCACCATTATTCTTCCAAGAAAGACTTTTCTGATGCAAGTATATTGTATGCAAAAAAAACCCAGTCCTCTAAAGGTTAAGCAATTACAGTTTAATGTATAATTCAAAATAAGAAACCCTTTGTCAACAAAAAGAATTACTGTTTCAGCAAGTTCTTACAAAAAATATTCCTATCTGCTTAACAATGAATAGCTTACAATGTAGCTAATAAACAGGCCTCGCCATTTGAGGAGAGCCATAGCTGTTGCTCACCTCCAGGCTCTCCTCAAATGCTGGAGGAGCGCTACAGATTGATCTCCTAAATTGTTCCAAAAGCAAATTGCTCTCCTTGAAATCTATTATCCTTTGTTGATATAATATTCTTATTTACTTTCAAATAGATCATCTGGAAATTACTAGGTTGATTACTGCTCCTCTGCTTAAAGTCTTGTGGCCAGCCTGAATGAATCCACCTTACATCCTTACAGTAAATGAATACAAGTGTTCTCCTTTTGCATATAAGCATTGCAAAGAAGCTACTTTGCATAAATTGACAGGAAAGAAAGGAAACAAACTAATAAAAGAAGAACATTTGTGACCAACATCTTTGTTTTCCAAAAGAAATTGTTTTCCTTTCTTGGAACCTGGGAAAACGAGACCATCATAAGTGTTTTGGATAAGGGCAATCCAGTGCCTCCAAATTAGTCTAGAAAGTCCATCTGAAGAGGAATGGTAAAGTTACTGAATTTTAGGACATGAATATATAAAAAATATACAAAACCCTGTTGTTGTATTTTTAATGGCCTCAAATTTCTTCAAATTCAATAGTACTTTCACGACACTTATCAGGTAAAGACAAAAAAGAATTAGCCAAATTACAGTTATTTCAGTGACCAAAGGAGAGAAGTCAATGATAGTCTAACCTGTTCATTTAGCAAAAAAAGCATGTTTCCAAACTGATAATTTTTTACCCACTTGATCTAAAGATCTAGCAAATCAATAGCCAAAGTTTTAAAATGCATAAGAGATCAGAGAGTCACTTTTTTTGTCAAGGTCTTCTCTCATGGCAAATCCTCTCTACCTTTTAACACTCTGTATTAACTAACTGTAAATCAACATGACAAGAACCTAGGGATGCAGAAACAAGCACTGTATATACAAAAGGGATTTGGGTCTTTTCAAGGCCAAATTCCATACTTGTGCTTCTCTTAAAAGAACCTTGCAGTGTTACAAAAGCCAAAGATATAAACCAGAATAAATGTAGAAAAGAGTTGTTTCTCATTATTCAGAAAGCTCTTTTCTCTAAAGGCCTTTGCTAACAAAAACTTGCAAAGAGAATTCCAAACGGTTTTCTAAATGTGCTACCAGAATCATTTTGAGCTCACATTAGAGATCTTTAAGGTAGCTTACCTGGGCTTGTATCCTTTGAATACTTTGGCGAATCAACCTTCCTCTAGCCTTGCCCTGAACTTCTTCTATTTTGACTCTCCTGTTAGAATTCTGCTTTGATTTTTCTATGTATGTTTCTTGTTCTTCTTATGGCAGTTCTTGCACATGGAATGTGCATGTTTGTTCTTGTTATGCAATGACATTCCCTTTAATTCTGGAAGAAAATGGTGTTTGTACATATATGATAAAAAAACATTATCTGAAAAAATCGTTTCAAGTTCTCGTAGAAAAGGAGCATGTTGACTTTTGTTACTATACCTGGATATAAATAACAATATTTCTTTGTTCCCTAGACTTAAAAATAAAATTTGCCAAATGACACATCATTCACGCCCAACAGGTCTTATCTGCCAAAATTTCTTACATTGTCCTAATCGAGTATGTTTTTTGAATGTAAAAATTAGCATGTATGCCTAAAAGGTTTCAAAGGAATTAAGTAATCAAAAACACAAAGAAAACCGTTTTTTTATTGCAGCTTAGCCCCAATCTACCGATTTATTCATAAAGATAAGAGCTATGTAAATTTCATGTTTCCACGTATCAGGGTGAAATTAACCTATGGTGGATGAAGTTGATATCATCAACTGGATTTTTTGTCTTATTGTTTTGCTTTTGAAGAATACATGACTTTGGTGAATTAAATATATTCTGCCTTGGTTGATGATTGTCAACATAAAATTTTGCTCCTATGAACAGGGCATCAACAAGACTATATCAATGGATAAATAGGCCCAGGAAACAACCACACGATCAATTTTACTTTGCCTACACAAAAGTTATACTTCTAAAAGTGTTCACGTAATATATATATAATATTCTTAATGTTATGGTAATGTTCCAGTACCAGATCTTTAAGCATTTTGTCTATTTATTATTAGTAATGCAAGCGCGAGAAAAATTTTTCACAGGAACACACATAAGAGGCCTTGGGACAAATTAAATCTTGCATGGCAATTTGCCTTTATTCCTATGTATGCGTGTTTATGTGCAAATACTAAAATTTAGTTGAATGCTCTTGTCTGCAGGATAAATAGTCAAAATGTAAAAAGATCTGGTGCCAGAACTATAACCACAGCTTAGATAATAATGGCTATGCTTTTTCCAAAAAAACTCTCAGGCACTCCACCTATTTTCACGTTGTGGGGCTGACTGTATTTAACAATGGAATGGTATAAATACAGGTACAAATAAAATGAAAGCTTCTTTGCTTCTTTGCAAATTTTCATGTCAATGGATTCATGCCACGAATATTGTACTGCCTCAGGCATCAAGGAGAAGGGACTCCCACTCTTTGTCAAATATGCAGAATATTAAGAAATGAACCACCAGTCAACAGAAAACTGCATATCCAGTTGCGGATTTTGGGGATGGAGGCTTCTTGTAACATTGTGTGCCTGTATTGCTGTTTGCAGGTCTCCTGCTCTCTTCTGATTCCATGCCAACATCTTTGTTCACGTTAGGCAGTTTAAGCACAGGCGACAATAACCATAACAATAACCATCGTCATAGAAGATTCCCCTTCCGTTATCTTTTTCACTCATCGTTCTAGTACGATAGAAATCAGATCTATCATTCTCTGACAACGATAGGTTTGTATGTTGAATTGCTTTGCATTTTTTGCGGTTTTTTAACTGGAAATGGCTTCCTCATCATCCAACCAAAAATCTAATGGGTAAGTTGTGAGTTCCTTACTGTTTTAAACAATTTGTAGTTTTTTTTCATGATGAAAACAGGCCTGCAAATCTGTTGAATGTTGTAAGATCCATGTCCGTAGTTTGAAGCTACAAGATTGTACTGAAATGCTACTGATTTTGGTAGTGAAAGTCAAGAACTTGCCTGATTAATGTTATTTTGCTAAAGTAATTATTTTAGCTTTGCCTGCAGTAATCACCGTGTATTTTTTCTGAGGGTATTGTTTAATAGGCCAACTGCACCAACAGTTACAATTAACATCAAGAGTAATTAACAAGATTCCCTGAAAACTTTAGGGTTAACACTGAAAATTTTATTACCTGTTTTTAAAATTGTTTTTAAGGAAACAATTTAAGTGGACAAGTGCCCATGATGAGCTTTTACTACGAGAAGTATTAAATTCGGAAATTTGGTTGATGAGGGCTGGCAGTGCAGAGAGAGAGGATAAATGGAAGAAAATTGCAAATACATTAAACTTAATAGAATGTCCTGTGTTTGGAACAAACCAGAGGTCCACTAGAGAGCGGTTCCAATATCTCTTCGAGAAGAGGAAACAAAAAAATAGAGAGGAAGAAAGGGCCAGCGGTATATCACCTGATATTGACAAACTTTTGGATGAGCTGATTGAACTTTCGAGACAGCCAACTTAGAGCAAGCAAATTCAGCAAAAGAGAAAGCTAATAAGGTGGCTTTAGATGCAGAGAAAGGGTTGGAGATGCGAAGACTGTCGATGGAGAGTATGGGAGAGTCAGCAAAGAGAAAATCAAGTGACGATGGAAAGGGAAAGGAGAAAAGGGCAAGGAGAACTGGAAGCGACACATTCGAGTTTTTGAACGAAAAAATAAAAATTGATACTGAATAGAAAAAAAAGGAGTTTGAGTTGAAAGAGCGTACATTGGAGAAGAAAGAGAAGAAGAGAGAGTATGCGGAGAAAGAGAGGGGTTGGCAGCGAGAAAGGGAGGAGAAGCGTCTGACAGCCATCGAAAGTCAGTTGGAAAGGCAAAATGAGATGTTGGCGCAAATTAACGAACAGTTGCAGCATCAGAACAGTTTAATTATGACACTGATGCAGCATTTTAATGCTACACAATAATTTTAGATGTAAATTTTTATTTTCACCCGCATTTTCATATAAAGTAATATGTAAGAATCATATTATAAAATTTTCGCTTGCTCCAACTGTTGTCTATAGTTATCTGTTTATCTACTTTTACATACTGATAACTGAATCTACAAAGTTTCTTATTACATTGATCTCCTTGCAAATCAATGTTCCTTTATTGTTGTCATAGGCAAACGGGTTTTAAATTTTAACTTTTATTTAATAGGTGCATTTGAATCACATTCATAAGAATTAGTCACAAGTATAATAATAGTAATACAGAGATTGTTGTCAACTTTGTGATACCCCTCTACTCTCCTCAAAAATCACATCAACTCTTTGGTGCTCCCCCCCTGGTGAGTGTATATGTCAATCTTGAGCACCCTCAAAAGCAAAGAAATTATAAGAGAGTACAAATTCTGTTAGAAGTATCTTTTTTATTGCAATTGTTTTTATTTGATTCATGGATGCTGAAAATAATTTACACTATTTGGTGGTTCAAGCTGAACAAATTCTGACGTAGTACTACCGTATAAACAATTTCTAGCATTCTTTAACAAGGTGCATACTAAATACATCTCTCCAACAGCACTAAGCTGTATTTTCAAGTTCTTCTTAAAGTCTAAAAAATAAAATAGATTATTATGTCCCCAAACAACCATTCCACGCTGAGTCTGACTGCACTCATCCGTTGATTCCACAGCTGCTGCTCTTCTGTCAGATCTCCATTTCTGAATGGGGCTTGAAGATGTGGCCTAAGGGGGTATGCAGGGTCTCCATAAATGCACATAATATCACCATTTGGAGAAACAGAATGCTGCTCGAGTAATTGCAAAAGGCCAGATTCTCGTAGCATTCCACAATCGTGCCTTCTTCCTTCAAATGGACCATGCAGAAAAGCAACAAGACCGTCTGGAGTAGCAACAGATTGGAATTTAATTGCGTGGACTCTTTTATGTCCATTATAAAGGACTCTCTGGTTAATGCCAGGTCTGGAGATTGGTCTGACAGTTCCATCAATGAATCCCCAGCAGTTTCTTAAAGGTGCTTCTTTTTTCGTGCACTGCATCTGCGTATCCTTGAAGATTCACTGGCGATAGTGTTTCTCTCTCGAAAGAATTCAATAAAAACCCCACTGCTCATAAAACATTCGCATCAAAGTATTAAAAATCACGCAGATTTCAGGTACTGGCCTAGCAAATCTTGGCATCATGTCCATATATATACATGGATAGGCAAAACGTTTCAATAATATGCAGATAGCTTCCATAGTGTCAACTCTAATTCTGTTGTATGTTACTATCTCTTCTGGGAAATGAAAAATTTCTTGTAAATTAAAAATGTCTCTTTTCTCAAAACTGAACTCGCCTTTACACTCGTCATTTGTCATTTCATCCTTAACTTAATGCCCCCTAATGTAAATCCAGGGAAAAAATGTTATGTAAATTAGTCTTGTGTCAATTTGAGGACAAAAGCTGCAATTTTACTACTAGATAGAAAATATTTCTGAAGTGGTTTGAAAACACAAACATTGAATGGTCTGGATACCTCCCACAACTCTTGCTGGGTGGTGATATTATTTTTCTTTGATGATCTATATTAATGCACATAAAACTTTAGCAGCTGCTGCTCAACTAATTTTGACAACACAATTAAATCCTTGTTCTCGTATTCAATTCCAACAAAAAAATATTCCATGGCATGAAAATCTTGATAATAATTATCTCAAGCATACACATGAAATTTATGGTTTACTAGTCTGTCATGTAGTGCTAAAAGCGCTAACGAGATATTTTTTTAATACTGCTAACCCATATTTTCGTCTTCAGTTGTGCCTTTCATGGAAATAAACGAGTAGAAACTGTAAGCAGCCAAGTACATACATATATTTGTTGAAACCCCACAAATGTGACTATCGTGCTTTTAAGGGAAAAATCGCGACCAACTGCTGTTGCAAGCATGCATGCTAGTGACAGAACTTTATAGTCACAGTTTTTCGTTCACAGTTTGCTGCTGAAAATACAGATTTCTTTACAAAAGCGTCCCCACTAAAGTAGCGCAAGCAAGTCAGACGAGCAAGTAAAGTAGAGAATCGGACCTTTATACTAAAAACAAGTTTCTCGACATTTTTTGCACTACTAGCCATTATAACTTTTCTAGCTAACTGTTCCATTCCTATGGAATCATTGAAGTAAAATGCGAAGGTATCTTTTACATGGCAATTGATAAGTCAAAAAATTTCCACCATAATTGCTCCATCAGGCCCTCTCTTACCAACAAGTCTTTTTAAACTGCTAACACGTAGCTGGCTATTTGCTACAGGTCCGAATGATCTTGAATGTTAGATATAATATGGACTGCTAGTGTTGGATCAATGTTCTCTACACCAAAGGGTCTATCAGTATGTGCAGATACATTGGCAAGCCAATCATCCTCTACCGTAATTTCATTACATGTTTTCATACTTTCAAATAATTCTCGGCATTGCTTAAGACTCTCAATATCTTCAAATTGGAAATTGAATCTTCTGGCTAGATCTACGTTGCCTCTTAGAAACATGTGGCTCTACTGCATTTAGATCAATAACGGGCTAAAATGAAGGATAACATATAAATGTCATATATACTATATATTGCATATAGAAAATTTGCAAAAAAATTTGAACATGTGTCAATAACTAGAAACATTACAAAATGTTTTTAGAAACCTTTTGCAGAATATTTTTTGTATATATCTTACCTTCGTTGGTTCACTGCCTTCGAATGTCTTTCTGAGATTTACTTGCTAACCAAACAATATTATTTGTTTTTAAACAGAGATGAATCTATGCAATAGGGCTTATATAGAGAAATTAGCACAATATCGAGGAGAAAATAATCTGTTGTATATTTTAAAGCTATGATAGCAGAAACTGAACCATTTACAAAATAAACAATGCGCCCTAAGTAAATAGTCCATGAATTTACTATATTTTTTATCCATTTTAAGCGTGACAATTTCTCTTATCTACAGAAAGGGCGCATCGAGTCATTTGAACATGTGTCAATAACTAGAACATCGACTCTTAGCCCAAACTAAATGCAGTGAAGTTGGGCTGAATCACAGAAAAGGAAATCATAGAAAACGACTAACCTGATCTTGTCTTTCAAGGCTTGCTTCTTGGCTATTTCTAGCGTCTACTTTATGATTTGTAGCATTCTGTTGAATATACATTTTCAGACTCAGAAAAAAAACTAGCGAGAAAATGTAAAGCTAAATAGTTTATTTTGATGTTAATGGTGAATGATGTCTGTATTTTAAGCTGTTTTAAGTGCAATAGATATGTGCTAACATTACCAGCTTAGGTTTTTGCTATATGTTCACAAACCCATGTTGTCTGTTTGTATCGGTCTATTACCATGTCAATCTGTCATTTTGCTCTATTTCCATCTATATTATCATTCAAAATACTTTTCATTAAAATAATCATACTTTTGTCAGGCCAATACTTGAATCAATATTCCTTCTCCTCTTTATGTTTTCTTGTCTTTCTTCAGATAAGGCTGTAAGTTAATAACAAAACTAATTTATTAATTAAACTATAATATGTTTCATGAATATTATGCTGAAATCAAACTATATTTTTCAAAAGTTTTGTGAAGTATCGTAATGTATAAACCATATTTAAAAGTATTGTTAAGGTTGTGTGCTGGTCAACTGCACCCTGTGCTACTATGTTAAGATGATCTCAACTATCTCTATATAATAATATAATAATAATAAATAATTTGTTTAAAGTTGGCGTACTAAATGAACGGCTGATAGCCATAAAGAAGCTAATTAAGGCCAACTATCTATAAAGAGTTAGTATGAAATAAAAATATATGATACAATATTAAAAAGGTTTAGGGTATAATGTTCTAAATAAAACCTAACCCAGCAATAAATTTTTTACACAATCTACAGTCGCATTCTATAGGGTGTGCTCTTAATTCTTTTTTAAATGTTGCCAATGATTGGGACTCTCTTATACAAAATTGCAAAGTTAGAAAAATTAAGCCAGGTATCCCCTCTTCTTTGCTATGCCACCATCTATACAGGTTTATTTGGTTTTTTTTTTCTTAGAAGATATTCAACTGTAAAACGATGAATAGAACAAATCCAGCGGATGGGTAAAATTACATCTGTCAGTAATTATTACCAATGTACCATTTACAAAAGGGAAATGCAGCAAAATATAACAATTAGAGTGATATATATTATTCTTATCATGGCATCTCAAAACCAAATTCAAGAACAATCAAATGATGGCAAGTAATTAGGGGAGTATATTTATGGTAAATTGATGAATTACATTCTATGTCAGTGAAGTTACTATAATACGTTAGATGTAATATTGATGACCAACCATTCAGACTTGTAAAAGATGCATCAAGTTCAGCAATAATCTCCTCAATTGGCTGATCATCTGTTGAAAAAGTATCCACTATTAAGAACAACTTCAACCAACAAAGCCAACTGATTGCAGAAGCCATAAAACGTAAAACGACAGTGACTACAACCTCCTGAGTAGTTTCGAAATTCAAAGGAAATAATATGCTTTTAAGTCCTGTAAGGGTATAAAATTGGAAAAGTGAACGACTTTCTCTAGGTGAAGTTTGATTTTAGTTCTACAAATCATCAACATTAAGGTCTGCAATTTATGCAAAAAAGTTGGATCCAATTTGATTTTTCCCTTTATGATTTTCGAACATCAAACATTGATTATTACCTTTTTCCTTCTATAATTTCGTTTGTCGTTTTGGTTTTTTTAGGGGCCAAGCGTTTTTTTCTGCATGGAAAAAATTGGTCTTATAGACAATCTTTGTGACGGAAGCAAAGCAAAATTTAGTATATGAAACAAAATTTAACTGTTCTGTTGGACATAGGCATGAAATTTTCCACATTCCTACCTTGTACAGATTGGTACTGCACTTCCAGGGTATCAATACATTTCCGACAACTTGTCCCCTGCTTTTGTCAATCTTTGGCAAAGCCATTGCCGGAGTTGGTGACGTCAATAGGAAAGAAAAATATCCTGTTTAGCTATTATGGTGCAAGATATTCAAGATTCAAGAAAGTGGTATATTGACATTATTGTCCTATGCATCTGAAGGTGTAAGATTGGAGCCAGAAAAGTATTTATCCTGTACTCATGTCACACGTCTGCTGCATTGTATCTAGCACAAAAGCCCCTTAGTTCTCTCAGCTGAAAACCATCTGCAATGTATCAACTTGTACAAAGTATTTAAAAGGCTCATTTCAAGATTTTCTCTACTCAAAGAAAAGACAAAAAATAAATGTTTTATACTTCAATGATTGTAATTGATCCTTGTGGTTCTTTTTCACGATCTTGGGTCAAGGAAAGGTTGGAGGACGGGTCTCTTGTTCTTTTTTTTCTTGTAGCTTACCTTAAAAACAAAAACACTTTTTATAAGTTCATATGTCTTTTATGAACTTATGTCTCAATTGTTTGGACATGGCTAATGACTAAAGACACCTTGAGCAAGAAAAATATCTTACCTCTGACGTTATGATGCTTCAGCTCCCTCCAAAGCCATTCAGGACATTTTTGCACTGTTTTCATCGCTGGCTCTACTACACGTTGCGATGCCGTGCACAAGAACTCTTTCAAACCATCAACAAGAGAGGGTAAAGCTACATCTTCACTCTAATGAATACTTACTGTCTTGACTTGACCATGTTTGTCTGGTTGTAAAATCGATGCAGTTTTCAATGTCAAAAAAGAGAACATTGAACTTCTTGCACTCTTCTTCCATGGCTTGGTTGAAAAGGTGCTGTCTCACATCAACATCATCCAGGCAAGGTGCAATGGAGATTGCAACGCCTAGCAAAATAACCTGAATAGTTATATAATCCCTTTATATATAACTATAACCACTAAGTACATAAAAATATTTTCAGAAACTTTTCCACCGATGCCGAAAAGTCTCTTCTTGCATGATTGAACATGCAGTATCTGGACATACTGTTGGTTCCTACCATAAGGACGATGAACTAGGGGTCATGTAATATATGTTCTGACACAGAGTGCATTTCATCAAGGAAACAGCCTCCTGGCGTCGAGTTAATATTCCAGGCTGCTGGGAACAAAACAGTATCTTCTACTATTGGCCAAAGTTGGGAGTCCAAGAAAAAAGTACCTAAATAGAATAAGCATAGACGTAGCTTTGTGCCATAATTTACACTTTGATTTCTAGTTGTGTCAAAATGTTACCTTTTTCATGAAGCAAAGGCTGAAACACTCTTAGTGGAGGAGAAAACAATTAGGACAATCAGATGTATTTTGAATGGATACAACAGAAAGATTAATGTGCAAATGAATGAGGTGACAGTACTTACACTGTCTTTTAGAAAAGCCATTCAGAGAAGCCACAGCATTGTTTTGCTTTCCACTTTCACCTGGCTTCCATTTTCTTCTTGGCTTCTCCCACCCGTTCCTTTCCAATCTACCCCACGCATTTTCCATGTGTGTTGTGCACAACCAATTCTTGTGATTATATGGGCCCCAAAGGGGACTCCAGATCTTTTGCGCGGTGCAAAAGTTTTATGTTTTACAACTTTAATCATTGTTATACGTGCCTTCAATAAGTACTACAGAAAAAGTATTCCTTGGATCTAACTGTGCATCCTATGATGCTACTTATCACATTACGTAACTATTCTGAAAGATGAAGCAATTTTGTCCTATTATTGAATATGAGATAATTAACAAGGACAACACCACCCATAGCGTTTTCGCATTTTATACGTTCAAAAACCTCCTCTACCCTTTGGCGACATAAACTCTTTCTTTATTTTACCTGTGAGAGCCATTTAAATGGCCGGAGTTTTGATTTTAAATCTAATAAAACTTGTTAACTTGATAAAACAGAGGATCTCCTAAAATTTTTACAAATTAAAGCCATGGAATTGTGCTCAGTGAACCTACTGCGCCACATTTCTCTATTTTACCTGTGAGAGCCAACCCGCTTCTCCATTTCATCCTGAGAGCCTATACTTAAACTTTTAGTAATTGAGTGCTGACAATAGGATCAAACAGCGGTTAATCTGATTTCTCTATTTTACCTCTAACCGGAAATATTTCTCTATTTACGTCCTTCTCTATTTTACTCGGCTCGCAACCAATATGGGTGGATATTCTTGACTTGACTGCTCTTGAACAGCAACTTATAGCTCTGAGAATTCCTTTCATGCAAATCCGTGAATTACCCAGGGAAAATCAGCTGGGCATTCATGGAAATGTTGTTAATGTTCCTGCTGATGTCAATAGAACAATCAATCTCAAACCTAGATCTCTAGATGAACCACAAACGATAGATATTAAACTAAAAAGATCAAAATCATACAAAGGACATTGCATGATTCAGCATGTTAGACCATTACGTGTCTTGTATGCTGCACACCACCTCTCTGAAACTAGCGATCTTTACAAAGCAGAAGGAATTTTCCAACACTTGGTTAAAGGAGCTTGAAATTGGTAAATCAAGAAATGAATTAGTATCTTGCTTTATTTCGTGGAATAAAGACGATATATTTGATGATACACAAAATGAATCCAACTCTGTAGAATCTCAAAATGATTCAGAAGTTGATGAAAAAGGTGATATTAGTAATGAAGCTACCCATAATGATGATGAATGGAATGAGAAGGAGGAAAGACCTGTTGGTACTTTTGATACAAACAGGAACAAACATTCATTCAATTGCTGATAAACCACTTAAATTATTACCTATTGTAAGCAAAAACGTATCATTTATGACTAATTCTTATCAAAGAATGTTTCTATAATCCACAATCTCTTTACTAAATTAGCTACAACCATATCAAAAGCCTTTTCCTTGTTGACTTGCCTAAAATCCAATGAAACAACCCGAAGCTTTTGTAATTTCAGCTACTCCTGACAAATTATGACCCAGTGGTCATTAAAGACAATAATGATGCAGCCAAGTATCTCACGGGTTTTTTTACAAGTTTCTAATGCTGTCACCAATCTGCTTTTGCCACACATGATGCAACCAAGAAAAAACTTACCATTGAAAAATCAGATCTTGATGGTTGTTGTAAGGCTAATAGGTTGAATATGCCCTTTGAATATCTGTTAATCTGTCACAAAGCACATTTTGGGGGATAATTTTTTTGGATGTACTTGAAAATGAAATTTTTAGTTCGTTGGCCGGGTCATGATTTTATAAGACAGACACTTCCGCCTTTATTCAGGCAGTACTTTCCAAGGCTGACCAGCATAATTGACTGCTTCAAAATATTCATTGAAAGACCAGGAAACTTGAAAGCTCAAGTGTACTCAATCTATAAGAAGCACAGCACAATTAAATTTTTAATTAGCTATAGTCCTCTTGGAGCAGTTTCCTTCCTATCAAAAGCTTGGGGTGGGGAAGCAACAGATGTGCAAATTGTCAAGGAATTTATAAACCCCAACTTGCCTGAATCTGGTGACCAAATTCTTGCAGACAGGTTTAACTCTTCAGGACGACATTACATCAGTATGCTGTGCAGATCTTATAATTCCTGCATTTACGAAAGGCGAATTTCTGCTAATGAAGTTGCAAATATAAGGATTCATGTAGAAAGGGTGATTGGTCTAATAAAGAAAAGATTTGCCATTCTACAAGAAACTTTGCCAATAACATTCATTAAATCTCTGAATAATGAAGTTTCTGACGAAATACCTTATATCTATAAACTTGTAGTGGTTTGTGCTGCCCTAGTGAATTTAACAACAGGGATAATTTATAGCGAACATTGACAAAGTAAACAGCAAATTGCTTTATTGTTCAGTAAAATGTTGTCACTGAAAATATAATATTGTCACTAATATTGAACATAACTTACATTTGATCAGATGAATATAATTTTTAACTGTTCTTATTTCTTTTTGCAATCCTTGCAGAACCAGTTCTGTTTGCTTCTTGGCTGACTTCTGATTTCAGCACATTGGAAATGAATCCACTGATATTTACAGTGTGGGTTGTCACAACCAGCCAGTCTATCCCCTTCTTTATATGGCTTTTGGCAATACCAAAAAAGTTGAGAACCATCTTTAGGCTCTGAAACAGGTACTTCACTTTCTGTTCTTCCTGTAATAAGCTCTGGTCCAATGAACTTCTCATGAAAGCAAATGAGTTAACAATACTGGCAGAAAAATCCTCATCATATTCAGCAATAACCCCTCTACAAAAATTTGGTGTGTATATTACCAGGTGGTTTACTTTCATCTTGTGTATGTACCTTTGCATCTGAATCTGGGTGTAATATGTCTGGTTTTTTTTTTAATTTTCATTGAATTGTCAATGCAAAAATCTTTGACTGCGAAGCATTCTTCAATGCATTGCTTCTTCCTGTGTTTGCAGGGGCACTTAATTTCAACAAGAAATTTGCCGTGGCATTCACAGGAAGCTATTGCATCAGCAGATGCACCAAGGAAATGATGTAGATCATCAAGCATGAGACCAGATTTCTCCAACTTCAGATGAACATGGCTGTTTTGAAGATGACCCTCGTAGTATCTAATTGTCTCTGCCTCATGCTCTCTTCTCCAGGAAACAGCTGGGACATTGAGAGGGGGAGATAACCTGCATATTTTCAAAATCAGTAATTTGGGCGGGCTCTTCCTCTTGTAGTGTAAAACCTCCAGGGGCAACAGAAGCTGTTATTCTACCAAGTCGCATTTCTTTCCAGAAAATGGAGTCACTTTGCAACGTCATCAGAGGAAATTTTCAATCTTTTTTATCATTGCTTCTGATGACATTGCTTGAGGGCACAAATAATCATGCAGTGATCTTGGCAGTGTTGGCCTACTTAGAACTGGAGCTTCATGAATGAATGCAGAACAGAAATATTTAAAAAGACTGAGGCCTACTGGCTGCTCCTTACCAGGTAATTGTACTAGGCTACTTAAAAAATCATCCCTTTCAGCATCAGAGGTGTTAGCAAAACGTCTCTTTTGAGGTCTTTTCACTTCTGTTCTCTTATGGAGTTTCAATTTGAGAGTTCAGTTCCTTCGATTTTTTTCAACAAAATTATCGTTCCACTTGCAAGAAACATCTGTGAATGCTAATGTTGTGTAGCCGAGATATCCGATTCTCCCAACCAAGAATAGATGTTTTAACAAAAATTAAGATCATTCAATAAAAACCAAGTTTTTATCTACACAATAGTGACAGAGCAAAGATATTGTTGTGAATTTTTCAGCAAAATTATAATGAGGAATCTTATATCTTGTAAAAGTTTTCTTAGATGGATCAAAAGACTGGTTAAGTTGAAGACTCTGGCTATTTTTATCCATGGAAGCTTCCTGAATGCTCCCTTTTCTGCTTTATGACATCATAATTCTTCTCTGAAAAAGATAATAGTTGAAAATGAAGAGTAAAATCAAGTCCAGAAAGTGGCCAGACAGTCGCTGTTCTCAAAGAAAGACGAAAATGGCTTGAAGGAAATGAATAAACCAATTTGACTAACGGCCTCATTTCTGAAATTTTTCCCAAATCTGATTTTACGACTTTTTAAGCTCAGATTTGGTTTAGTTCATCATAATTTTAGGCTGGATACGATTTTGCTTATTGTATTTGTTTGCATTTAGATTTTACAGAAAAATGAAGTTGTAATGGATTTGACTGCCAAAATCATTCCTGGTGAAACTTTACCCCCCCCCCTCCATTTAAAATTTTTCATTCTTTTCTGGCTATAATATCAATACAGTGAGCAAAACCTTCCAAGTAGACTAAAATCATTGCTAGCAATCCATATCTAAGGTTTTAAATTAAAGGTAGTTTCTTCAAGGCTCCTTTTTTTGGCCACCCAACTCTTTTTGGGGTAGCACTCTCATACGTTGATTTACCTGCACCAATCAGTGCTTCCGCGATAGACATTGTGAAATCAACTATTGATTTTCTTTGCCTTTTTGGGATATTCATTACATCACAGTGTCTTATATACAAAAGCCAGCTGTTGACTTTGGCAATGTCAACTAAGTGCCAGAAAATCTTCAAATACCACCGTCTTGTGTTGCATGGAATTTGGTAAAGGGAAATTAGCATATCTGCTAGATCTACTCCTCCCATTGCTTTGTTATAAAAGAGAACAAGCTGTGGGCACTCTACATCAATTTTGCTTTTTTGTCCTCCACTCCATCTTTTTACAGCACCAATAGTTCTGAGCCCCTGCCTCACAACCCAATTCCCCCAATTTCCCAATGTATTTGAACATTCAAGTGTCTAACTTGATACTATTATCTCTATACCTATCAAACACCAGATACACATCAATGTCACATACATATTTACCGATATAGATCCTTAATGATTTTAGGAGGTCTGAAACTATTCCTCCTTTTGGCCAGTAAATGGCTGCATGAAGCATACCACACCCATCTAAAAACAATGCATCTGGCTGAACATTTTGAGAGGACACCTCGACCTTCAGAAAATTTTTTAAATCCAACTTGCTCTTTGGGTATCAAGAATCACTATCAAGCGTGAAACGAGATTCTGCAATGGGATATAATCCCTAAGCTTGATGTTGTATGCTTCAACAATTTCTTCTTTATATTTTTTCTTGCCACCTTTCTTCATTGTGATTACCAATGATGATATGTTGTCACGAAAACCCCAAGGAAGTGCATGTTGTGAGAATTCATTTGGGATTGTCTAATTTCAACAGCTTTGTTTACCTTGCGCTTGTCTCCACCATCTTCCTAAGTATAGATGTTGCAATGAACACATGGATCTTTTGCGACAACAGGTCCAAAGGATGAATACAAAAGCTAAGAAATGTTCACAGTTTTTGTCTGTCAACAGCATCTGCTTGTATCCATGCTTTAGATTCTTCTTTCTGAATGATTATGTCAGATTTTTCTTTGCTACACAAGTTTGAAAGTTCAGTCAAAATGTGAGTACAAGCCTGCTCCTTCTTTGCCCTTGTTTACAAAGTTTTTGGCTTGGTTGTTGACCCAATAATTCCCGAAGGACCCTTTCCAAATTTCATGTATGTTGTCTCAATCATCATGTCAGACCAGATGGAGTTAAAAAGCCCATCTTGATGCCGCATTGGCTGCTGACCCGCCATAAATTGGTAAGGAACGTAGCTTGGAATTCTTTCCATCCATCTCAAGTAACAAAGACCATACCTGGCATAATTCACGTGACCAGCAGCAAAGAAATATGGCATAATCTGCTTGCATGCATAAAGATGTAATGCAAATTCACTTTCTCGTTCTGCTTGAATATTCAATAACATGAGTACTGGTTTTACTAGATTCTTAAACCAGTGCTCGGATAAAACACTTTGTATAATAGATCATCGAGCCAAACCTAAGAGCTCAAACATTCATTGGATTGGCAAACATACAAACATTCCCGGCAAAATCTTATCGACACTTCCAAATGCTGCCTTCAAAACAGAGGATCATCCAGTGTTTGCCATCAACACTCCAACAAGGGCGACAAAACTCATCAACCAGTGCTCCCTCTTATGTGTGGGATGAAGAATTTCCATCAATTAGGATTGGACCAAGTAATCTCAAGCACAATTTGATACAACTGCTTCATTCTGCCATCAATTGCCCATACACTGTCGATATTTAAAAATCTGTGGTTCAAGCTTACCTCGTCAAAAATACGCTTAATTCCTGGTGCCAAATCCTCACTTACTTTCACATTTTTTGCATTTTTTTTCACTCTCATGACATTCTTCTTTGTCTTATGACTCAGAAATTTAGCTAGAATTGAACAAGCTTTGTTTTAATCCTTTCAATTTTGACTTTAAATACTCGATTTCTTTCTCAATGCCTGAAAGTCGTAACGATTTCTTTCTCAATGCCATCATCAATTTTCTTCTCAAGTTGTAGTAAAATTTCAGAGAAATCGGAAGTCTCAACCTTGTGTTGACCCAGAATTTCATTTGATGTCACCACAAAGCAGCAAACTAAAGTAAAGGTCCATACTTTCCAAACCAACCGAATAGGCCCTCCTCTGACGAATTTGCTTCTGTAAAGATTTTGAAGACTTAAAGTTTCTTTCCAATCGAACAGCCGTTCATAAGAAATTTCTCTTTGTAATCATTTCTATTGGAAACATTCGATTTGCAGTCATAATACTCAAAAGCAAAGAATAAATCGAAGAGTGCAAAGAGAACACGTGCTGTCACTGCCATGATTTCACAGTCACCAAATACAAATGACATGTAATGTCCTAAATAGATAAGGACATTGCCAATCACCAAAACAAATCATCTTTCCTGAGGAATACGTGAAGAAACAAATCTATTTCCTGATTTAGCAAATTGCTCACAAATTGAAATAGCAAACAACCTATAGTTGAGGTTTTCTGCATCTTTTGAAGGGTCAACCAACTTTCTACGACCAGTGGTTCGGCAAATGTGAAATATGGCTGAACTGCCTTGAATAACCTAAATTAGCCCTAATTAGGCACTTCCGGTCGTCTGAGGCGCATACACATCTTAAAGCACCCCCTATAATTCAGGTCTTTTGCTTCTATTGCTTCAGGACAATGGCGATATAGATCAATTCGTTAAATGTGTGAAGTATAGGGAAACTTACAATGATTTTTCTGCCATGCAGAAATTTGCTAATCGGCAAAAATTTGTTAAAATTGTATAAATTTGTATGAATTTTAATACAAAAATCATTTAAATTATAACTATTTGTTGAATCTTGTATCATGAATGTGGTCAATTAACAAAATATTAAACATAAAGTAGATTCTATTAATGATATACTGCCTCTTAATAGGGGGCTTCATCAGAGCTGTATAAAACTGCATAGTTTTGACACAATTCAAAAATTATCTAAAGTAATTAAGTTTTATTTCTAAACTACTATATTCTCTCATTCTATTTTACAAATTTTTACAAATGTGTCACTGTACAGATGATACATTTACAATACTGCAGTGGATTTGAGGAAAGAGGACAGCAAAGTCACTGGGTTCTATGAGTTTTTCATTGCATTAAAGAACACCGTATTTCTAGGCTGTTCTGCAGAGTAAAATTCTAAAGTCGCTTCTTTATAGGACATATTATATTCTTTAATTACAAACTGACTAAGTTGTTCTGGAAACAAGAACATATCTGCTGAATTTGAACAAGTGTGGCCAAGTAATCTTTCTATGCTATATTTAAACTTATATTGGAGGCTCCCTACAGAGTCATTTACTGTCCTTACTATCTCGATTAGTAAAGCAGTGTAACGAGACATGATGCGCCAAATTGACTTTGCAAATGTTTTGTGAAAAAATGTAAGTAACTCTTATCTAGCAAATTCTTCATAATCTTTATTACTAAGGGTAATAAGGGCAGTTAGTGGCTCTGATAAATGCCATTTGTAATGTTTTCTTTTGGGTGCAGTATCCTTATTAAAGCATGTCAAAAATAGTTCCAATTCGGATTCTGCAAAGTTTAGAAAAGCATCTCTGAATTTTTTTGATCTGAAATGTATGTCTTCCTGCCTATTATCGCTGACATTATCTGTGTCATTATCGGTATTGCTATCAGATGTTGAGTTAGTGTCTTCCCTAGGATTGTCATTACTTTCTGCCTCATCTGATATGATTTTTGGATAAGTAATGGTTTTGTGGAGATCAAACGAGTCCATAATTGGTTTTAATGTAGCAAAAGGTTTAGAGGAGTTTTGATCTGCATGATAATTGTACTTTGAAATATTTCGCTCATCTGCTTCTATTGCACTCCAAACAGTGGCATTGTTGGACATTCCTCTACCTAGATTATATGCCCAATTGATGCAAGCTTTCCCTATCCAGTATCTTATCGGTATAAGGTCAGTTTGAGAAATCTCAAAATCCGCCAAAGTGACCAAACAATATGCATTGACCATGTCAATACCCCACAGCTGTCTGTATCAGACTGCTGCTGGAGGCCGTTTTTAGTTAATGATAGATACACCCAGTTAGGTATTTCTGACTTTGTTGCAATTGCTTTTTTCTGAATGGTTTTGAAATGAAAATAAAAATTGCAAAGAAGGCATTTTCCTTCTCCATCTACACTGGCTGCTGAATCATAATGTACCACCAGCCTTTTCTTTGGGTATAAAGCAGTAATGCTACAGTGCCCAGGCGAATCCTTGGTGGCCTGGTGGAATGAAACGAAGACAATAGTTGCACTCAGGATTCGTTGGTATTCTTATATAGAACTTGATAAAATGTGTCCTTTAGGTGGATCTTTTTTCCAGAATGGCTGTCAAAACCTGTGATGGCATCACTTCAATGTCGAATTTTCCAAAATATTTAAAAGCTAGATGTTGCAAGAATGTAGAGATAACATCACTATGCAAATTTTCATTTCAAGCAATGGTTTGATATGATTCAACAGGTAGATTAATTTCATTTGGGCTTTTCTCAAGTCCAAAAAGAATTCTTTTCATATTTTTTTATCAACGGGGCTGATTTTGCTTTCCCAAGCCGTATTTGTAGTTTGCTTTGCATTTCTTAGCACAACAACAGCTGCGAAACGATACACACAAGCATCTTCATTATACTGACCTGACATTCTCATCATGTTTGATAAGAAGAGTTTCGTTAATTATAACAGCACAATGCAGAACTGCATTTTCTAGGCTGTTGGCACTTTCGACCATAATTAATAATGCTACAGGGAGCTGTAAATAAAACATTATATGGGTCAAATGAGCATCTTCAGGCTTGCAATCGCAAGAGAAGTTGTGGAACCTATCCTTGACAATGGACAGACAAAGATATGACTGCACAGATACGTTCGGAATCAAATTTTTTTCTAAATGGATGGGAATCGCAACCTGGCCGCTGCAGATGTTCCACCTTTATTACAAGTAGTGCAGTTTGTGAGATTTAAGATTTTTGTTTAAAAATAGCCTTCGATGTCATCTATGCTGTTATCTATAAGATGAAACAAGGTAAATTCCAAGGGGGTGGATGCCATGTTTTGCTCAAATTTTTCACTAATTTTGAGGATTGACTGGCAAACAATTGTGTTACAGTTGTTTTACGAAGGCAACAAGTTAGATAATGCAGTTCTGCAAAGGAGATGAAATGCTGAGTTACTCCAGCAGTTGTTGCAACTATTCCCTATTCTGCGTTCACTCAGAATTTGCAGTCCACCTATTTTTAATATATGCTTAGTCTCCACATAATAAACATTTTTCTTGATTTGTCTTCTGTCATCAGATGACAGGTTTGTCCAAAGGGAAAATGGGTCAGGCAGTTGCATTATTTCAGGAATAGATTTGAAGCAATAATGAGCAAATAGGTTCGGCAGACAATCAATAAAAAAAAATTGCTTCCATTGTGGGCATATGCACATTGCGACACTGAGCGCAATTATCTCTTTTAGCACAGGCAGAGCTATTATATTCTTTTCTTTCTTCGTACAATAATTTCTCCCAGTCTTTCCCAATTTTATTGCGTACAAAAGACATGTTGTTTTTATCTGATTGAGAAACTGATTTGTAAATCTCTCTCTTATATAGAGGGTATCTCTTGTTGTTCGAATCATTGTTTTGGGTTGATTCTTTTCGAGAATTTCGCTTACAAGAACGTTTATTTTTAGTGTCAAAACCTTCTTTGCACAATTTTTTGTTTGTTTTAGAGGCAGCAAATTTCAATCTTTTCTTTAGTGGCTTTGGAACCTTTCCTTGAGTTTTCCTTTTCCTTAGAATTTTATTACCTTTATCCCAACCTTCAACAATGCTAGAAAGTTCTTTCGCATCACTTTCCAAATCACCTTCGCTTCTCCTGGAATCGTTGTAACTAATAAGAAGGTTTCT
Source organism: Rhopilema esculentum (assembly GCF_057945365.1). NCBI lineage: Eukaryota > Metazoa > Cnidaria > Scyphozoa > Rhizostomeae > Rhizostomatidae > Rhopilema > Rhopilema esculentum. The sequence goes on along the minus strand of NC_142834.1, from coordinate 838,758 downwards.
TAATTTTGACTATTATGTTTCTTTAGATAATTTATTTGTTTCACTGATATGGGTTTTTAAGCCTAAAATAAACTGTCTTTGCAAGCCCGATTATGATGCCACAATTTCTGAATAAATTCAACGAATGACTGCTTCAAATTACTCCTATTCCTTTTCTTAAACAGAAAATTGTTCTGCAAAGGTGCTAGTTTTGGTCTTTGACAAGAACCAGTCTTGGTATTCAGGATTAAAATGCTGCAAATTTCCTAAGCATAAATTGCTCCATAATGCTATATAAGGCAGTTTTCGTACATTCATTTACAGTAATTTGGCATGTAATACCGATTGGTTTCCCCATCTTCTGGATTATGGTGTTGTTTTATTGATTTTATCCTTTGCGCCCAAAATTTATGCAACTTAGTTTCATTTTTAAAGCTTTTGTTAGCATCATATTCAAGCGAGTCTGAAAGATCATCTGCATTCAACCCTTCTGACCAGAAATTTTCTTGGGTACTACAATGTTCTACTTCCTCTAATTGACTCTTCCACGTTTTTCAGAGCAGTTTTTACTTTCTTATCATCATATTTAGATCCTAGTACAATAGTTCCATTCTTTAAACGTTTGTAGCACCATCTTTCGAAAAACAATTAATTAGTCTTCCAAACAAGCCCGTTGCAAAGTGTAGGCGACTTTTTCCTTCTTCACCATTCCTGCAATCTTTGATAGCATGTTGGCGATTCAGGCATATCATGTGAAAAGCACAATATGGAGAAAAGTTTTCCTCAACTCTGTTGAGCTGGCACTACCGTTAATTGTCCGAAAGGTTCTGTTTATATATTCGTGTATATGTTCCCCATTAAATTCACTTAGGCAGGCATTTATAATAGCCATACTGAAATTAAGTACTACTAATTTTGGTTTATTAACATGTTGGTTGCCATACTTAAAGCTATCCATTTCTAGTAGTGTACTTAAAAATCGCTTAATGGAGTGTAAGTCCTGGTTTGTAGTTAAATACTCGGCAACAGGTAAAGGAGGGCTTTTGCCAAAACGATGCTGGACTGTTGCTGCATAATACAAAAATTTCTTTAATCCTTTGAAGTTCCTTATAAGTGTGCCAGTTGCGTCTAAAAACAGAGTAAAATTTTTGACATTTTAGTGGTACAACATCACAATTGGCTGATCAATTAGGACAATGCTTATCTCATTATTACTAATTACTGGCCATTGGATATACCCATAATGATTTCTAAAAGTTGCACCTTGTTTTAAAGCTGGCTTCTCATCTAAACTCATAAGCATTTTTTGAAGTTCGATGATATCATTATGAATTCTCTCGATTGAATCTGCCTCTTTTGTGGCTTTTGCAGCTACTGGTAATAGGCGATATGATTTTTACCTGCCCCTGTCAAATTACCAGCAGCAAAAGAATTGGGATCCATTGTTTCTAAAGACAAAACAATGTTCGCAACACTTTTGAACCCACTGTCTATAAAACAAATAAATTCTAGAATCTTACCATTACTTTGTCAAGAGCCTTCTATTCTCAAATAGGAACTTTCTCTTGATACCTGCAAGGCAGAATATAAATTCTAGAATCTTACCATTACTTTGTCAAGAGCCTTCTATTCTCAAATAGGAACTTTCTCTTGATACCTGCAAGGCAGAATATAAATTCTAGAATCTTACCATTACTTTGTCAAGAGCCTTCTATTCTCAAATAGGAACTTTCTCTTGATACCTGCAAGGCAGAATAGTACATTAAAGAAGCAAATTTTAGAAAGAAGCAAACATTAGATTCAATTACTGTAACAATTACTGTTACAATTATCAGCTAGATGAATGACTGAGTTGATCAGCATGATGGTAATACAGAAAAATTTATGACATACCTCAATACCTTGACCTTTAAGTTTCAATTCCTCCACAACAGAGTCTTTGGAATGAGCATCCTTCTAAATAAAATAAGCAAAAACTACAACCCTGGACAAAATATATTGGAACTCCAGCTATTTTCAGAAATTTACCTGATACTGCCGCCCCCTCACCCCCAGTATAATGTTGCAAGTTGTAAATCAGTGTGTCTTCCATACACAACATTGCTGAAGGGGAGAGGGGGTGAAAATTTGAAGGAAAACGTAAAAATCTAAACCAGCATCGATTTTCGACGTGAGTTCCAAAATTTTTGTCAAAGATTGTCTGAATGCTCTAAAAACCATATGTCTTGTGATTTTCAAACTACTTATTTTTACGCATTAATCTGATTTAGAATATCAATGTCAAGTTAAGTAACACATTTATAGCCGTAATTAAGATATTCCAAAATATTTTGAAATCCATAATGGCGGATGCCCAGCCAATCAGAGGCAAGCTATGTTATTTGTCTTGAAATCAAGTAACGGTCGTTTGAAAATGGCGAAAAGTGACGATGACGGTTCGCGATCAAAATATAAGAAAATTCCTTTCGATGTTTCCATGCACCTGCGGTATTTACATCAAGACAAGGGTGAAACTTTGCCCCAGCTTATGCAGAGGTATCCACATTATTCAAGAACAACTATTTATAACCACAGCCGTCTACCCATCAGAGAGAACATAGTCGATAGAAGACACTCAAATAAGGGATGGCCTGCCAAGCTCACTCCTCGAGATGTTAGGAAATTGTCGAGTAGTCTTAAGAAATTGAGAGAAAACTTTGGAAACTTTACATCTAAAGATGTTCAAAGGGATGTTGGCATTAAAGAACAGGAAATAAGTAACAGAACTGTACGTCGAGCTTTACGAAAAGAAGGATACTCTTACACACACAGTGCAGGAAAAAGGGGCAACTGGTACAGGAAGACCTTAAAAAGAGATTGCAGTTTGCTCGGAAATGTAAGAAGTTGCCTGAAAGTTTTTGGAAGGAGGGGGTATCCTTTTATTTTGATGGAACCGGTTGGGTGCACAAGACAAACCCCTGTCAAACAGTAAGAACGGCACGCACACGAACATGGAAGAAATGTTCTGAGAGTCTGAGCCTTCATTGCACGGCAAGGGGCAAAAAGGAAGGATCAGGAAGTAGAATGGCCAGGTTCATGGAAGCAATTGCATATGGAAGAGGTGTAATATCATGCATTTAGTACAATTCACCTATAAATGGCGAATTCTGTTATGAATTTATCAGAGAGCATTTTCTTGGCATGTTTCAGGTTTCAGCAAATCCAAGAGGGAAGCTTTTTCTTCAAGATGGGGACCCTAACCAAAACAGCAAGAGAGCACTTGAAGGAATTGATTCAATTGGATGCAGAGTTCTTAAAATCCCTGCCTGGTCTCCAGACCTAAACCCGATTGAAAACATTTTTCACTTGGTCGGTAAGGAGCTTCAAAAGGATGCACTGGAAAAACAAATCGTGAAAGAGACTTTTGGAGAATTTTGTAACCGTATAAAGCAAACTATGATGGATTTCCCCAGCGATGTGATTGACCGAACAATAGAATCGATGCCAAAAAGAATAGGCATGGTAATCAAAAATAAAGGTAACAGAATAAAGTAGTAACATTTAAAGCATTGCAAAATTTCGTGATATATGACTGTAATATGTGGCTATAGATAAGGTATTTAAAACAAAAACTAAAAAGCTTGAAGCACGTTTCAAACACAGCTATGTGATGCAGAAGCTGTTCATGTATTTCATCATTTAAACAATTGCTCACACATAACCACACATGTAACCATGAAATATTTTGACACCATTGTTAATTCTACATTGTTTTGTGGTTTTACCAACACGTAACCATCGTTTTCAAATTGAAAAAGGTCTATATATAAATTTTTTAATAATTGATGGTTACGTGTGGTTTCGTGTCATTCTCTGGTACATACTCTCATAGTGTCATATGGTTACGTGTGTGGTTACGTGTGGGGTTACGTGTGGTTACGTGCAGGAAATGTTGCAGTCATGTTATCTAGGCATCTTTTCCCAAAACAGCTAGTTTTGCAAAGCATTTACAACAGGGTGGAATGTCCTTTTGATCCTTTTCTTTAAATTGGTGACTGAATTTGAATACTTTCCAGCGCGCTGCCATCATCTCTGTTTCCCTATCATCTGTTTGGTTGTATTTGCCAATGTACGTAACTTCTGACTTACCTGTTGCAAATAATCTTGATGAAAAAACAATAGTATTTTTTGCGACCACACCCTTTTCAAAAATAAAATCGCACATTCCAACATAAGACAATGTAAGGAATCACAAGTCAATCTGGTTACAGCAACGCTTCTTAAAACAGTAAAATTTTGTATCGGGAAAGTTTATAGAAAGGTCATAGAAAGCTTTCAAAAACTGAGCAAGGCCTCAACAGTACGGATGATATACTTTGAAAACTAGGAACTTCTTTACTCGGTGACTGTATGATTTGAATAACTTATATCTTTTTAATTGCCGCCTTTAGCACGAACAGCAACAGCAACATTAACATCCCGTAAGTCAGTGACGTCAGTGGTGATGCAAACATCTTTTGCAAAATGGTTCTTTGGAGAAGGCAAGTGAACAGCTTTTCCTTCGAGCAGCAGAAGAAAATTTTGCCATGTTATCAACTCAGATGACAATCTGAAGTCATTTAAGAAAATGGCCTCTGCACTTTCTGCACCAACCCATGCATATTTATCATTAGCTGGATTGCTGAAAACCTTGTATATGCCTTGAAGTGGTTTAAGCATGAACGATTTTGCACAATTTGCTGGCCCTATAATAATTATGTTTCTAAATTTCCCACGCCCCTTCTCTAGCAATTCTCTTAATGATGCTGCATATACATAAGGGTGTATGTGGTTGTTTTTATAAAACTTCCATTGCACACTGAAGCCACTTTACATTTACATTTTGCAGCACAATCTCCCTCAATAGCTTTTTCCAGTAGCTCCATCCTATTCATTTTTCCCCTCTCGATGACACTGCTCGCTTCTACCATCTTCCATGTTGTGCCAATAAGATCTTCTACCTGCTTTGGTGTTCGTGATAACAAAAAAGCTGGAAGATCTTTTTTCCCGGATTCTCTTTGAGCATTTGCTACTGCAAAAAGTTCAGTGCTACTAGCAATGTTTTTCTCTTTTAAAAAATCTGACACATCAAGGTTGCTTAGGCGCCTAAACTTGCTGTCTGGATTTGCACCATCATTGCTTTTTCGCTTTCGTTCCTCTAACTTTGAAGCTCTGAAAGCCTTAATGCACTTCTTGGTTCTTGGAGACCCAACTTCAGATAAATCCGGGTGGTCCTGGCTTTTAAAGATATCATCATCTGACTTGCAAATGTACTTATAAGCAGTGTAATAATTGTCATGTCCTTCTGAGAAATTCACAACAATACCAAACGTTTCTGTCAAATGCTCTTTTACTCCTACCCATCTCTTTGGCCCTGTTAGTTTTATTGCCACATGATAATGCTGCCCACCATCTTGATGTCTTTCAAGACAACACGCCCAGTGCTGAGTTTTAACTTTGCCAGATCCACTGTCAAATGCTTCAGCTATTGCTTTGCCAAAGGATTCTCTTGTTGGAAAAATCTCCAAATTTGCCTGACTATAAGTCACCAGATATGTTCTTCGAACAACTCTTGATGGTAAATTTTGCGTTCGCCAGAATCCATTATGCTTTACGGTAGCCATTTTAGACGTATGATTATTCCGAAATTATGAAGGGCAGTATTTGAATAAAAAACACCTTGTACGTATTGCGAAATAATCTAACTTAACTGGCACTTAACTTCATGTAAAATATCACCAAATTATTGATCTTTCGAATGTTTATGCATCTATCGTCATAAGTAAATAAAGAGTTTTACAAAAATCATTGCTACATTTTTTTAAAAAGAAACTTATAAAATTTTTTGTCAGACAACCCTGGACAAAATATATTGGAACTCCAGCTATTTTCAGAAGTTTACCTGATACCGCTGCCCCCTCACCCCCAGTACAATGTTGCAAGTTGTAAATCAATGTGTCTTCCATACACAACATTGCTGAAGGGGAGAGGGGGTGAAGATTTGAAGGAAAACGTAAAAATCTAAACCGGCATGGATTTTCGTCAAAATTTTTGTTCAAGATTGTAGATAGGGTCTGCTATAATTATCAGCTAGATGAATCATGCGAGTTGAACAGTGTGATGAAAATGCAGAGAAATTTATCACATACCTCAATACCTTGACCTTTGCATTTCAATTCCTCCACAGTGTAGTCTTTGGAATGAGCATGCTTCTAAGCAAAAAAGCTAACATTAGATAGTGTCTCTAATTAAAACTCTATTTGAGCAATAGAGATTTTCTACAAGGCGCTGTTGATGGGTAAGACAATCGATTATTAAATTTAAAGTTGCAGGTAGATGATCCTTTATAGAATGGAAGTATAATCAATCAACAACAGAAACATGAACTTACGATAAAATCTAACGGATCTTTGGAGGGGTACTTTGCATCTAAAGTTATCCGCAGCTTCATCCCTATAAGTAAATGCAAAAATCAAATGAAGCTACTCTTTCCTTATAAGCATTTTTCACTTGAAATATATTATAGGTCGTATTATTAACATTCTACTATCGGGGTATCTCTGAGACTTACTTGTCCAAAAAATAATCATGTTGAAAAATTCGAAAATCTGAAACAGCACACTTACATTTACCTTTCTGCTCTTTGGACACATTACAGGAACCAGACTTTGCCAGACTTTGCTCACACTCTAAAAGGTAGATAAATGTCAGAAGTTTGCAAAATCCATCATTTCCAACAAAACAAAAAAGATGAGGGGAAAAACATGTTTTTGCATTCATTTACCAGGACTCGTAGTGCTCAGTACCACATTGTAATTGATAATGCCATTGAAAAAATTTTTATGGTGGAAGAAAGATTAAAAAAAACTCTTAAGTGTTTCATCCTTCTTCGTCAAAAACCCACAGTTCTCTTACCTCTGGCTGAGAGCGGCCTTTTTTCTATTTGTTTCAGGAGGTGCTGTCCCCTTGATAAGCCTTACTGGACCTAAGGAAATATATATTGTGTTGATAAATTTTTTTATATCGTTTTTCATATTTCCTCTACAATTACACTATATCTATTTCGAATTCTTTTTCACAAAAGTGCAATACATTTGCCTACCTTCTCAGCGATGGTATCGATGCTCCCTCCATAACCACTTTGGACATTCAGGTTTTGTTGGTGGCGGAGGGGGTGGAGGGGTTGGCAGAGATTTTGAGGCTTCCTCCTTACTCTTCTGGTAGCGAATTTCGTTTTTTATTAGGCACATTAAGAGAGGCAGTCCTTTATCCTCGCTGATATGGAGGCCATCTCTCCAATACCACATACAGCATTGGGTTACATAAAAATTTGGCGTAACATCCTGGAAATGGACGCCCAGCTTTTTGCACACCTCAATCATTATATTGTGGTACTGCTGCCCCCAAATCGAATATTCGTCCAGCCGTGGCAATATTAATACAGCAATGATCTGTTATAAAGTACCAAAAATTAGAAACTTAAAAACAAATTGCAATAAATGTAATTATCATGATCCTGCAAAGTTGGTGCCAGAGTCAACGCATTTCGTATTGATATTCTACCTTAAATATGCATAGTTATTGATACAGCAACGGTTTAAAATTCAACTGAACTGAACTGAACTGGTTCAGCTATGATCGTTGATATCAAATCTGTTCATCAACTGGTACAAAAGATTTGTAATCCAATAAATAAGCATTTAAATCGTGCAAACTTCTAAAGAACAATGAATTTTACTTTCAGTGAGACAGGTTTATCAAAATTTATTACTCTCGTATGATATTGCTCATGTATAGAATTAAAAAGCGTTGTATCATGCAGAGGCATCGGAGGGTAACTCATTCCATGGAAATCCCTTACATCTTTGCTGGAAACCTTATTGTTATTATCAAAAATCCTTGGACTTTTGTTTTGGCAGAGTTCAAGAGTGAGTTGCCCTATGGAGGAAGCTAGATAGAAGCAGTGATTCATTACCATTGAATCCGAAAACTGCGTGGAGGAGACCACAGAAATCTCCCTTTGCCTTATCCATTAGGACGTGTCGAGATAAATTTTTAGTGCCAATCAAAAGAACTACTGTGTGTGGCTTCGCGCCATTTGGGAATTTGGCATTCACCATCTCCTCCTTTACATGATTGAAGCAACAACCCAGAGTCGAGTACACAAACCAATTTGTAGGAACTTGGACATCACCTTTTACATCTGGGTGCAGCTGAGAGTTGGAGAATACCCCACCTAGATAACACAGAGTGGTTTGAAACTCAACGAGTAAAATAATACCAACAATACATATGTGGAAATCCAGGAAAGGCCAAAACATATTCATGGATAAGTTTGATAAAATATGGCCAAAAATGTAAAGAAGAATTATTAGAATAACAGGAAACCTTTAATGCATTTCTAAGTAAAGAAGGACCTTTAAAAGACAGATTATTAAAAAGTAATAACTGAGTGTGGCTGTTTACCAATGGTCACCAATGTCTTCCATTGGTCGATTAATATACCGATTGGTTTTCCCAGAGACGCTAATTTTCCACATTTTGGCCTTTGACCTTTTCCCGTTGCCTCCGTAGCCTTCACTGCGAATTCTCCACGCTCTAAAAAGAGTTATTTTTCGATCAAAAGTAAAGATTGTCTTTCAAAATCACAAGAAATCAAATCATCTGTTTACTACTGTAATCATTTTCCAGAAAAATGTAAATAGAAAATGACGAATTCTCTCCTTTTAAGATCTCACAGAGAATGTTTAGAAGGAAATGTTAGCAAATTTCAACAATAGAATGACTGAATATAATAGTTGTTGTAAAAGTCAACTAGTCATTACTATTAGCGTTTCATTCCAAAAATCACATGCAAATTTTATCTCCTCAATGAAGTACCCATTTGAAGCCCAAACAAAAATTAACATTTAAAAAAAAACAGTAACAGCCATCTGTGTTTAAGACTGAGAGAAATATATGTGACTTTGTTTCAATTTTAGCATTAGCATTTTAGCAGGTATGGCAAATTTACATTTATGTCTTGAGGTAAAGTATGAGTTATGGAAATAGGGCATTTGACTTCCAAGCATGCTTTTCCACAACAAGAGCATGTTACTCATTTATCTGGACTTGCTCCAATAAATGAATATTTCTGGTACAGGAATAAACCACACCCTTCTATTTTGACACCATTGTGCACGGTTTAAAGATGTTCTTGGAAAGCATTCACTGCATGTACTTCCATTAAACGTCTTTATTTCAATGCTGGCAAGTCTTGATTTACAAATGTCATCGCAGAAATTTTTTGAAATAACGATGATAAACTGATATGACCAATCCCAGAATATTTTACTTTTCTCATTCTGGTCATAACTTCATGACATTTTGATGCTGCGATAACATACTTTCGGTATATATGCAAATTTTTGTTACCATTTTGCCCCTTTGTCAGATTTGCGATATTCTCAATATTTTCAAGAATCATGATTTCTGAACTATTCTGAAAAAAACTTCTGGCACTTTTTGAGACCATCAAAACATGATCAATGCTTATAATATTGTCTGGCTTTGGTGCCAATGACAAAGCTACATTTTCTATAGCATTAATCTTTGGCTTTGGGACAGCAGTTGACAAAATAAGAGGAGTTTCAACTTCCCTCAGTGCTTAAGCAACATCTGCAACATTCACTTGAACAGCTTTACTTCGCTGAACAAAAGGGGGTTATAAATCTTCTTTGGAGAGGAAACCAAAAAACGCTTCTTCTTTCATTGATTTCCAAAATCATTCCTGTTTAACTGGACAGCCTTGATCTTCTTGGGTTCAATTATAGCACGGTTTGGTAACCACTCACAGGGCATGTCAGTGCAGGCAGGATTTGCAAGACAAAGTCTGATGGCAGCCCCAACTCTAAACAGAACAGCAGCAACATGGTCGCATGTCTGGGACATCGCAGTCTTGCAAGAGCAATGAGCACTCTTGACTGTAGCAGATTTTTTCTCTACACATAGCCACAGCTTGTATGCAGGATCGTCAAGTCTTTCATTTTCTTCATTTCATGTCAAAATATAATTTGCCAAGATAGCTGAGTCTCGAATGTTCAACGATAAATATCTTTCCTTGCAACAGACCGTTTTTCACCCCACTAAACTAGATCCCAGACTAAGCGCAAATTTATTCATAATGGATGCAGTTTATGTCAAATAGGTGTATTGTAATGGAAGTTTTAATCTCAGTATTCTCTCATTTGTTGGCTTTGTGACCTCCCTTCTATCCATGATACGGTTTGTTAATATTCTTTATGTAAGTGACATTCCGTGAACCGCGCTTTCTTTGAACTTGCCTTTCAGACACTAGTTCCCGAGCTTGCAAGGCTAGCCCCTGGCAAAAAACTGAACAATGAAACATGCTCTCAACTGTTGTCATTCACTGAATGGTTCACTGCCCTTAAATTTGCTTGAATTTGGGGCTAGTTGAAACTAGCACAAAGCAATTCAATTCAACTCTGACTAAGTGCGTAATATGACAAGCTGTGTGAACTTTAAAGCCAAGTGAAGACCTACCAAGAGTGCCATCAATTTGACAACTTATGTTCACAAGTTTAAAATTTTGGGATTTTCAAATAATATGGAATTAATGAAGTTGACTATCTTCTACAGAATCCATTGGTCGACTGACAAATCAAGAAAAATTTGAAATAAAGAGGTTAGGCCTGCATCATCCGAGGGATATCCCCATCATGCAAAAGTCTGCCTTTAATGCAAGCAGCTGGTTTGAGAAAGAACCTTGGCTGACTGTGAGTATTCAGAAAAAAAAGTTTCTGTTTTCTATGTCTTCATTATGGAGGAGAAAAATTTTGAACAAAGAATGGCATTTCTGATTTGAAACATTTAGTCAAGCGAAACATTTGGTACAGTAGACATTGTTTCATCTGTAAGCGAAGAACACCGTCTTTCTGTGATATGCCACAACCAAGATGCTGAAAAATACAGTTCAGAACAAATTGCTTGATTGTATGTTTAAAGTTTACAGAGAGGAGATAACGAAGGAGATTCAGGAAGCACCCTTTGTTTCAATACAGACCGACAATACTACGGATGTTGCTTGTGTCACGCAATGTGTTTTGCTTTCAAGGTATATCAAGAAAAACAAAGTCTTGAAAAGGTTTCATGGATTTCTGCAGCCCCTTGATAAAACAGCTACAAGCCTTAGTGCACTAATACCTAAGGAAATCAATCACTACCAAATCAAGAAAAATTGATTCCCCAGACTTTTAACGAGGTTGCAGCGATGAGTGGGAGGACAGGTGGTGTTCAAGTCAAGGTTCAGGAGCAATGCCCAAATGCTGTGTTCATATATGCTATGCCCATCAACCCAATTTAATCCTGCAGCAAGTAAAAATCCCAGTAAAAGCAGCAAGTAAAAACTCCAGTAAAAATATTTTTGCCAATCTCTCCGCCTTCCGAAGGCTTTTTTCTATGTCAACAAAACAGTAGTCTTCAATGTCGCCAAGACTGCACAAACCCAAATATGTAAAACATCCGAAAAATGCTCTTATTTCCTCAGCGGTTGTGAGTTCCCATCTCCTCTTAGTACAGACAGCTGAAAAAGGGTGTTTAATTTTCTGCTCTGCATACTTGTTTGTTTCATTTACAATGGTGTCAATCAGTTTTGCTGTCTAGAGCAATTCGAAAAAGTTCGATGTGACTGCATCTTCACTCAAAGTGACCACAGGCCCTTATTTTTCTTTAGGTTGGAAAGTGAACTGGCCTCTCAATTTCATTCCATGTTGGTCATTCAATCTCATCATACTCTTGTAAGCCATGAATTAGTTCTCGCTTTCTGCCAGTCACAGCTATTCCTAAAGTTCTTCCAGCTCCCAAAGACTTTTTTTCGCATATTCTTCAAAATTCTCCTTTGCTGTGGGACTCCATTTTGAATTGAAACTTTGCATAGAAGTCATGATTTGAAGTCATGATTTGACTTCAGATCGAGGCTGTTAGGCTTGGTATCTCTCTTCTCAAATATTTTTTATTGAAAACATCCAAATTTTCAAAATTTTGCTCCTAAGTTTTCTAAAAATATTTATATAAAAACAATTATCAGTTCATCTTTGAAAAATTTGCACATATATTATAAATTGAATTATCAGCTACGTTCAAATACTAAATATGACTTGACTGAGCTTTGCAGAGGAAAGGAAAATATTTTATTGCGAAGCACTTTTTTTCGTAAAATCCCTATGGCGTCAGTTCCTGTTCCTTTACCTATTCATAGAAACCTTTGAAGACATATTGCATATACAAAAGTCAAGGTACTTCTTCCCAATAATATCTGGATTAGAACTGAAATAGGATATAAAAACAACAGTATCTTCCGCGAAAATGTGTCCATGTACTCGAAAGGAAAGGTCCAGTTTTGATATACACACAATTTATCATGGCCATGTAGTGATATATCCCAAAGAGGCCCATCAGATTTGAAATTTCGTATGCTTTTTTCTCTTTTTCAAATTCCTTTTGTCAAAGTTGTAAGCATCCAAGTATGCAATCATAGTATAACTAGGTGTCTTGGCACTTTCAAATGTTGACTAATGTAAAGCAAAATGCAACACTGTTTTTAATTTCAAGAAAAGATACTAACTTTTGAAATGAATTCAAAATTGAATGTAAAATGAAAAATCGTTTGAAATTGCTTTTTATCTGCTGCTGGAAAGTGAATGACATTCTTTTTGGCATGCCGATTGCAAATACATTCATGTGTGAAATTATACTGAAATTTTGCCCTGCTAACGCTGGGCCACCATACATGTTCTCTGCACATGGCATCTATACGGTACAATGTCAATGTTGAAAGCAGACGCCATGCTGATGGAAGAATACAAACACCATCATTATACATGCATCATTATCAGAATACAAACAGAATATGCTGATCGAAATCATTGAACAAATTGACCCATCATTGAACAGATTGACCCAAACCAAGAAGCAAATGTAGGCAAGGTGCTGTACCTTCCACGTATCATATCCAGTTATCAGATATGATAAGAAGATAAGCAAAGTCCACATCTCAGCGAAGGATGGACGTAGAATAGAACATCATTGAACAAATGTCTTTATTCAAGGTCTTGTCTGCTAACAAAAATTGCAGAAATTGTTGCAAGGTTTAGACCTTTTCCAGTTACTGTGACAGCAAACATTGAAAAAGCCTTTTTGATGATTTCAGTTGGCCCAATCAATTGAAATGCTTCGAAATTCTTATGATGTGACATTATCAGAGCTGCGTCACCAAAGCTTGTCACCTATTGCTTTGCCAAAGTAGTATTTGGGGTTACAAGCTGTACATTTCTCCCTGAATTTATCCAACAACTAGCATTTCAAACATTATACAGAGGCACATCCCTCTACGACATGTGTTCATTTTCCTAGGGACCTGGGGCGAGGTCTCTAACACACTCCTGCGAATTGATAAACGAATGTCATCAAGCAACTAAATAAAACAATCGCAATGTATATTTCACTAAATATTGTCCAAATGTCCATTTTTTTGTAAACGACTAAAGGGATATTAATTTTTAATAAGCAATTTTAACACTCAAACTTTAATGGTTACCATATCTTTTTTTTACTTTTTCTGTAATTCTCTGCGTTGTAATTCCCCAACTATTGCGGCATTACGTTGTTCTCTACCTGGCACTATGTCGTTGTTTGGGGAAATATTAGTAGAAACTGGTATCTGTGAATTAGACTCAGTTTTATTACTGTTACATTTAAGCTCTAACGGTATAAGATGTTGCAATGAATGACTAAGAATGATTTTCCAGGCTCTGTAGGTACTTCTACTTTGGCAGCCGTAACATTACAGTCTCTACCTTGGATTAATTCCGTAATCCGACCCATTTTCCAAAAGGATCATTTTGTTAGCTCATTCTTTAAAATAACAATTTATCCGGCTTCAACCTGGGGCTTACCTTCCCCTTTACTAGACTGTACCACTTTACAAATACTCAGTAGATACCTTCTACTCAACCTACTAGTGAAATCTTTTAAAACTTTCAATGGTACTTGGCCCTCTTTGTTAATGACTTGTATGTGTTAAGAATCTTGAACATTCGATCATTTCCTTTACCAGTTATATTTCTACCATAAATTAAATGAGCAGCTGTAAGTGCATATGATATACTGTCAGAATCATCATAGACGTATGTCAACGGTTGACAATTTATGACGGACTCAATCTCGACTAGAAGCGTGTTCAGCTCTTCTCGCTCTAAGGAGATTTTTCCTACAACGTTTTTAAAACAACGCTTGATGACACGAGCCATCCTCTCCCAAAATCCTCTCCAGAATGCAGCTCTTTGGATGATAAATTGCCAAATGACACCCTTCTTTACGAACTGCTCTTGAAGCATCCGAGATCAAAGAATATTTTCAACCTTCTTTGATGCGGAATAAAATGTCTTTGCATTATCTGAAAGAAGTCTCTTAGGAAGGCCCCTCCTAGATGTAAACTTTCTAAACACCATAAGAAAGGATTCTACGTCTAATTTGCTCACCAACTTGAGCAACCTCGTGGATGCTCAAGTAAACAAGCAAATATAGGCCTTGTGGGATCTCTAATTTTCGTCTTTGACGTAAAGCGACCCTGCGAAGTCTATACCAGTATTGCTAAAAGGTTGACTGTCATCTTTGCCGGATTGTGGCAGGATCATTTTATGCATACGTTTTTGCCATTTGCAACAAAACAGTTCCCGATTTTTGCTTTCTCTCTTGCACTGTAGCTGATACGGAAGTCGTCACTGCCCTTTCTTCACCATCTTTGTTGCTATTTCTTTTCTTGTCAGCTCTACAAATGAAAACATGATGAAAATATCCACAGTTTCTGCAACGCTGTCTTCAGTCACAATTCTTTGCCTGGTGTTTTTGGCTTGAAAAAATAAAACATCTCTCCGACTGTCTCAATTTGTCTTTCCTCTCTTTTGGTTCTTTGACATCTGTGGATTCATTTGCTCGATGACCTTCTTTACAAAACAAACGCCTTTGACTTTTATCCTCTCCTCTTGTGTAAAATGCTGACATTGTTGCAGGAGGTGATTTTGTCTTCTGAAAGAACCCAACTTTTCTTTCTTTTACACTGACATCCTCACTCATTTCTCTGGCTTCAAATTCACTCCTAATAATTTCCAATATCTGAGGCATACTACACACATCTTTTGACACATCTTTTGCAGTTAGATATTTTTTGGAATTCTTTGCATAAATACAGGAATCAATAAACTTCTGTAGTGTTCCGCCTTTACACCCAAAGACTCTAACCCACATATGTGAATGTTGATTTTGTCAAATAGCAACCTTAACTCCAACGTTTTTTTTGTTACATATTTTTGAAGTTTTAGCACTTCATCCATGTGTGCGGATATCATTTTTTGCTTATTTCCATAGCGTTCCTTCAAAAGCTCTGTGGGAACTAAAGCGTCTAATTAATTAGATAACAAGAACTAATCAACAAGAATTAACGCACAGCATCCAATACTATGATCGTTCGTGCATGTAGACTTGTCTTATACTTTCCATAAACAAGCCGTGTCTGCCAACTGGGTATGTTTACAAGGTTCTGGGACCTTCAAGTACCTCGTTTCAGTGGATCATTCCCATGTTGTTTGTTTGGACAACTCCCCAAATTATCATGGCCTAACTGTCTGCCGTGATGGGCCTAATTCAGCACACACTCCCATCGTCAAGAAAGTTCTTCTTGGTTGACATACTCTGTGATTGTGCTGCTTATGGCTTTTGCGTTCAGTGCAGCCAGTCTTGTGCTTCCTCTGGGCATGGCTTGCTCTTCCTTGCGAGGCTTTTTCGAAATTTCAGCAAACAGCTCTAATGGGAATACCTGCTAAATTGCTCTTTCAATCCTTCGTTTGTAACTTCTCTTCTCTTGCGATCCTAACTTCTTTTCCTTTGAGTAATTTGACGACTTTTCCTTTCTTCCACTAACCTCTGTGAGGTCCCTTGTTCTAAAAAAACGATACCACCAGGCTAAACTTCGTAACTGGAGTCCTTCTTGTGCACTTTCGGTCTATGAAATTCCCATAAGCCAATGAGGTACTTTTGTTTCCAACGATCCCAAATTCCATTTAGCTATGTCTCAACATACTGCAGATGCAGAGACACATTGTTGTCATCTTTGAAGAGGAAATCAAATTGACTGGCAAAAGATGGGAAATAGACCCTGACTGAAAATTGTTCCCTTGGGCTATTTTGAGACTAGCGATTTCAATTTGCAGAAATGCTTGTTTGATGTAGGGCATCAGTATTCCTTATACATCCAGAAATTCAGCAGGATTGAATACAGCAATGAGTTCAATGATGGTCCAGTGTGCAGACATGCGTTGAATGATTTTGCTTCTTTTTTATCTTAGCAGATGCATGGTAAACCACCCTCACCTTTGTGGTTGTTGCCTCTTCACATACTACAGCTTGATAGGGTATGTAGGTTATTCTTGGTCCAGTTTGCTTTTCTGGAACCTTTTCCAAATATCCTTTCCTCAAGTTGCTGCTTTATTATACCATCATATTCCAAAATAATTTTCTTCAATTTTCGCATCTGATTCTTCAGCCTTCCCTCAGCCAGTCCTCTGTTAACTGGAACTTTGAATCTTCCTTCTCTCCAAGGGAAGGGTACTGAATATCTTTTGCAACTGAATTTGATTTCCTTTTCAAAGGCCATGTGTACTGGATCTTCCTCTTTGTTCCCCAATATTTCAAGGTCCTACAGCTTTGAAACTTTATCCTTGATGCAGTGGCCATTCTCTATGATCAGGTTTATAGGTTCCTTTCTGTATTCAATTACCTTTTGCCATGTCGTTCCCATTAAAGTCCAGCCAAGCTTTGTTTTCACTGCTACAGGTTCTCTCGCTTCCCCTCGTTTGATGAGTCCTGCCTGTGTTTCTGCAAGATGCTAACTTCCAAGCAACATATTCACTTGAAAATTTCTGTCTTTTGTCATATTTTTAAAATAGTTGCCCTGCAAATGTGGGTACTTCTTTTTGAGCTTTAGAGGGGCTGGGTTTCCAACTGTGGTTATGGCCAGGAGTTTTTTGACTTGCACTAAGTTTTCATATGAACCATCAAGACTCGTCAATAGCACTATGCGTGTCTCTGTCTCTAGCTCTTGAACATTTTTGTTGAGGCCTTCAAATTTCTGACGCAGCCTTTTCCCTGTCGGAGTACTTCTAAGTTGTCTTGCCAGCTTTTCATTGAAGAAACTTCTGGCACTCCCACTGTCAAGCAAAACTCTGCATTTCACTGCCATCTGCACACTGAAGTTTTCAATTACTGTCTGATACCCTACTGCAGCTGTTGGATTCAACATTTTCACTGAATTGATGACACCGTTGGGCTCCTTGGTAGCATTGCACATGATGTTTGGAATTGGAGCACTTGACACAGACGTTTCTATTTTTGCAGGTCCTCATCATATGTCCTGTCTTTAAGCACCCAAAACATCTCTTGTATTTTCTTGTCACTGTTTCTCTTTCAGAGACTGTCTGGTACTTACTGTACTTCCCTGCTTTGTGATCACCAAGACAAAACTCGCATCTCAGCCTTCGTTGACTGTCTGCAGATGTCTGTTTAGCACCTGTTGAGTGGCCAGTTGATGCACTTTGTTTTGGGTAAGGTTCTGACAAATGGTTTATCTTTCTGTGGAAATGTCTTCACTTGTAAACCGCACTTGTCCATTACTCTGATGCATTTCCTCAGCCCTTCTACCAGTCTCGCAATTTCCACATCTTCTCCATCAATTTGATGTGAATATCCATAGGAAGGTTGCCTAAGAACTTTAGCACCATCAGTGTTGAATACTCCTCTGGCCTCACATTGATTGCAGAAAGAGCCTTGTAGTGGCATTCAACCTCTTCAAAAAATCGTTGTAACTGCTGCAATTCGCAGCTGTTGTTAACAACTGGCATCTTTTCCAATCCATCGAAATGTGCCTTTCATAGAAAATTTTTATGGCCATATCTGTCCTTCAGAAGTCTAACAACAGTTTGGTAATGATCTCCTATCAAGTCAAGGTCTGAAACTGTCACAAATGCAGGACCCTTGAGACACTTTTTCAAGTACAGCTTTTGATGGTCCGGCAGCATTTGATTGTTGTGATTGTTCAAAGAATTCCTAAATTCATGCCATCTCATCAGATTGCCATAAAATGTCTGCAGGTCAATTTTCAGCAAACAGATCCCAATGAATCTGGATCAAGACTGGTTGCTCTCCTCTATCGACTTTTCCGGCAATTTTGCTCATCATGGAATTCCCAACAGCGCCTGGGCCTTGTGAATTTAGGTGAAGTTTCATTCCTGGGAAAGAAGTCAGCTCTTTGTGCCCTATCACGTGAAAGATAAGAGAAATTGAGAATCAAAATGTTTCTCTATGCAAATAGATAAAATAGATAAAAATAGAGCCTCTCAACAATGAGTATGTTTGTATGACAATAAAAGGCCACGCCCACCTAAACTTGCACCCCCTGAGCTTGACATCTCTACCAATGGTCCTAAGAGATAACAAGGAGCTTAGTGGACTAATAAGAAATAGTGTTATGATGGCTCTAGAATTCGTCTCTATATTATTTCTACTTTTCCAACTATATTATTTCCATAATCTGACTACTCTCATAATTTCGGTGTTCTTTAATGGTAAATAAGAATGGGAACAGTTATTTGCAGAATTTTTTCTTCTACTCTGAGATTAAGCACTTATTCACAAAGCTACCTTGTTGTTTAAAAGGAGCCCTCAATCATGGTATCAACTAACATCTCTTCTATCTTTATCTAACACCTTGCAGGTACTGTGACAAAAAGCCAAGTGACTGTTATCAGAAGTACCATGATGCTGTACCAAAGTTCTTACATAATCGGCCAAAGAGCCTCGTCAC
The DNA here is from genome assembly GCF_057945365.1 of Rhopilema esculentum. Taxonomy (NCBI): domain Eukaryota; kingdom Metazoa; phylum Cnidaria; class Scyphozoa; order Rhizostomeae; family Rhizostomatidae; genus Rhopilema; species Rhopilema esculentum. The sequence goes on along the minus strand of NC_142834.1, from coordinate 819,848 downwards.
ACACACCATGCATTCAAACAAGAGGCTGGAAAGCTCGAGTACCAGGTCTGGCTTGGGTCGTCTGACTAACTGCTATCTTGCCAATGTATAGAATTTCAAAAACAAGAATGCCCTGCAAACACAACTGTGCTGTAGCGAGTTTGCCAACAGTTCAATGAGAAGCACTTGGGTCTAGTTTTGCAATGCCTCCACTTTTCATACTTGATCCTGTAGTTGTAAATCAAGAAGATAAACCAACCAATAATGATTTCTATACAACATCAAGTATGCACCAGGAAGATCACTCTTTACATAAGTTTTTCAAAGATGCTCTACTACAAACAAAAGAACTGCAAATAAAGAAATTGCAACAAGAAGAACAAAAAAGTTGCGCTTTGATGAGGTAAAGATTATACAGGCCCTAAAAAGCCTTTGTGATGACCTTTACCTCTTCAAAACTCAACTTGTGTTGGATAAAATTTACTGCAGGATTTCAGATACTTTGCAGTCTGCAAGAAAACACAGGCCAACAGAGAATAATCTGCCATTGAAAGATAAATCTCTTTCACCAAAGAAATTGAAATGTTCAGTTGCAAAGTCCAAGGTTTCTAAACTGAAACTGAGAGCCAACAGCAAAAGAAAGTTCAAATATTGTAAAAGAGTTGGAATTAGTGCTGACAGTTGGAATTAGCAGCTAAAGTTGCAGTTCCTTGTAGCAAAGAAATGATTGCAATAAGGTCTTCCATAAATGTTGAATAATACATATGTAAGGAAACCATACCTTTGGTTTAAAGCTTTGGTTTACTCAAATGTTTGCTTTTTTCAAAGCCAGTTTCAAAGCCAGTATTTCAATAAATTTGTCATGCCATGTCACATGGCCACTTGTGTTAAAATATTAACAATATTCATCACTGACAACTTTACTGTCATTTCTATAACTTTTGTTTCTAATAATCGTAATAGACAGGAGTTCACCTTGCTCTGATCTCCAACTACCTTTGTTAACTTGCCCTTCTTCTAAATCTTCAATGTCAAGAGTTTCCATTGGCATATATTTCGATGCTGCTTTGTCTTGTAGAAAATTTTGTCAGGCACAGCTAGCCAATACTATTATCCTACGTTTTCTTGGGCAAGCTGAGTAGGTTAAAGAAATCCCCGAAAGCAGTGAGTTAATATGCCACATGCATTCTCAACAATGTCTGGCCCTGCTCAACCTGTAATTCTGTTTTGAAAGCCCTCTTAATTGATATGGCTTTTTTAGATTGGCTAATAAAGGAATTGCATTGTCAGCTAGAAAGAAATAGGGTTGGCCTTTATCATAATCATATGGTTGTCTTGGTGCTGGGGTCCTCAACAGATCGCTGTTCAGTTCTTTGGACAGTGATCTAGCTCAAAAAACTCCTTCATCTATAATTTTTCCATTGCATCAACGTAAATTAATTTTTAATTTCTGTCAGCCATTGCAAACACTAAATGCTGAATGTTCCTTTGAAGTTGAAATGCATATAAATGCATATAAATTTTTCTTGGATATGTAATTTGCTTAATAATATTTCTTATGATGTCATCAGATAAAAGCTATTTTGATTCTATGGATAAAAAAGATCCCGCAAATTACAAATGTAAATTAACGTTAACCGATGGTTCTGTCCTTCTGGACCCATAGGGTCTTGATAAAGGCTGGCAGGATGTTGTTGGTTTGCTCCCAGATGTTGGCTGGCCAGATATATACAACTAAGTAATAAATACCTCAAGTAATTTTACTAAAGAATTGTTAAAGGCCTACTAGTCTTTAGAGGCATACAACTTTTTCATCTGTGGACAGGTTAATGATGTCTATAATTATCCAATGAACAACACAAGCGATTTTTGTTGTATAAAGTCACAGGTATGTAAATCTTTTTTGTCTTTACTCCTATCTGTATAAATGTTTTTCTTTTTACATCTTTATAAAGAAATTTACATTTGCTGGTAAAATCTTATAAATTATGATTTTTTTATTTAAGGTGATGTATTTCACTCCCAACTACAGTGTGTTAATATCATCAGGGTCACTGTTCAATTCAGGTTTTACCAAGTCAAAGACAAGGACAGAAATGATGATTGCATGATGTGTGGGTTGTACTACACAAAAAAGAAGGCTAATTTTCTCTGCTAATTGTACTTGTATGGCAGGCTAAGTTTAGATTTCAAGATATTTGAAAAACATCTAAAAAGTCAGGTAAAAAATTTAAATTTTTCTTCTTAGTTGATGCATCATATCCCTGTAATAAAGAAGCATGTTTACAGCTAAATCCATAAAGGAATAGATATATACATACATGTTTATATGTATGCTTTCACTTAACATTTTAGGCAAGGATCTGTCTGTAGTCAAGTGGCTGCCCTGCTCTTCAAACTTCAGGCATGCACCCAACTGAATGAAGTCTTCAGCACCATTAAGCTATGTGCATAGAGGTATGCTGAGCCAGCCCCTCTAAAAAAACATTTACTTTCGTTCCCCCAAGAAAGATAGTTGTGTCCAAAATGAGACAAAAGGTAGTAGGCAACTGGAGAAGCCATACTGTTCTAAAAAATCCCCCAGTTTCTGGTGAGACATCTGCCAAAAATAAATTAAAAAACTGAGAAAGTTGGCCCCAAGTGCAGGAATGTTTACAAGTATTCTGGATTCGTCTTTGCATGATGACAGGAGCAATAGTGAAACAGATACTGGTGATGAAGATGAGTGTCATCGAAAAGGAGTACTAGAGTAAATGCCCATATAAATGTGAAGATAGCCTGGATTGGTGGAAGTCAGATCCCAATTTTCCAGTCTCTTCTGATGATGTAATAAGGCAGAACCACCAATGCTATTCTCAAGGGCAGTACCAACTTCTTGTAATTGGACGAACTTATTGTTACTTTTTCATTTGGACAAAAGGGCAGAAAGAAAGTGACAAGCTCTTCTTGACCATTGAAGAAGACAATCAATTTTGCCTCAAATGGAAAGAAAAATTCTGCAAGGTAATTTTAAATTTCATTTTACCTGAAATAGTTTTTTCCCATTGCCTAGAAAGCATGATCAAAATAAGGACAACTCAGACACACTTCTTTGCTATTGTAGAAGTCCAACCCATAATTCCCTGTAATGAACCTGATTGTGAAATGGAATTGTTCCACTAATGGTTGTGTAAAAATTACCAGAGCACCTGCAAAATCTTGGTAATGCAACCAGTGCAGGAAAGCAAACCATGTCATTGGGTAAATTTGCATATTGCAGCAAACCACTTTATATTAAATCTAAAAGTCAAATCTCGATTAAGAAGTCCTAGTTTCAGCTTCATGAGAATCAGTAACAAATGGTCTTCAACATTCAGCTGCCAACAGGTCTATTTTATCTCATCTTTAAACAGGCTCAATAATCACAAAAATAAACTTTCATTTTTGAGGTCTGTATAAAAATTAATTTAGGAATAGAAGGACAGTGGATTGTGACAAAGATTTTTGTCAGCATTTAGTGGTAAAAATTCAAGAGCTCATATTTCAGGCCCAATTTGGAATGTTGCAAATGCCCTGTCCACATACTCATTTTCGCGCATTTGCAAACTCCATTATGCCAACAGTTACATTCACATCAATAGGATGCACAATATCAAGACGTTTCTTGTGTTGAAAAGTCATTGCCTGATGCCTACAGCAAATTTCTTCATACAGCTTATGAGGTGGCAATGGCACCAAGCGTGCCTTTGAGTAATTTTTCCGTTCTGGTTAAGTGTCAACGGCAAAATGGTGTCCATTTAATTCAAGGAAAGCAAGCCAGGAAAGCCGCCAGAGAGTTTATCAGCTGTTTAGCAGAAAAGTTTGCAGTTGTACTGGCTGGAAGCGACTTCATCTCTATTCTGTCAGATGGATCTCAAACAAGGAAGACAAAAAGCTAAAAAGAGTTAATTCTCACTACAGTAGAGCATGCTGGTTTACCCTGCTATTTTGTAACCTCTCTTATTGAAATGGCAAATTTTGGAGAAACTGGTGCAGACTCTATCAAGAAATGCATTGACAAAGTCTACCTGAATAAATTGAATCTGCCAAGTGGTCTCTATGAGAAAAAAAAATCTGTGCAACATCAGAAGGGGATAATGTGGAAACTGGTATTTACAGGAGAGTCTTGAACCAACTCAAAAGAGAGAGACCATGGCTTACAACCATTCACTGTGTCAATCATCTAATCGAACTGTATATTTTCGCAAAAGCACCTTCATGGAGGTAGAATGTGCCTCACTGGGAGTTTCAAGGAATTGTTCAAGAGATTGTGTTCTTTGTTTGCGAAACTCAGCATAAATTGACAAAAACTGAAAAACTATTTTATACCAAGATCTCGGGTAAAACAACCTTATTCCAGTCAAATTCCAATTTTAGATGCCGTTGGACACTTGTTTGGTTGCGAAAATAAGGTAGTTGGAATTTTTACGACCTGCACTTCGATTCAAAAGTCCAAGCCAAATGCGGTATTCAGGGGCATGAAAATGCTATGTATTGTCCTGATACCGTCTCATTAGACACTAGAGCAAGAGGCAATTCATTCCTGCAAATAGCGTACAAGATTTTCCCTAAAAAGAAGAATTTCTGGGGATTGTCAGGTAAAACAAAAGGATTTTCAAAAAAGATGTACAATATTTTCTTGGAGTGATTTGCCCCTCGCACCAGACAGTAGATTGATTGAGCATGATTCACTCCGCGTATTTGATTAAAATGAAAACTCAGTAGAGGTCTTGTTGTCTTTGCTGGAATTTATGGAAAAACGGCTTGACGTTGTTGATTGTGCAACGGAAGTTACGAAGGATAACTTCCGTTCCTTCGTAAAGCTTACAGCCAGTCAAAATGATATACGGGAAATACATGCTTGGCTGCACCAGACCTTGATTTGCGGTCACTGGCAGACTAGTATAATGACATTCAGGAGACCGATATTAGGAAAGACGGCAACTCAAAGGCTCTCCTGAAACAGCTTTGCAGACAGGAGCACTACAAAGAGGTAGCACTGGATTATGGCCTGGATTCTGGTGTGCAGCAGATTGCGAGAGATTGGTCTCGGTATATAGTAGCCTCAAGACAAGCGCCAGAAGCCGGCTTCTACGCGAAACGATAAGCAACTATTTATATGTCAGCATGAATATGCATGTCTTGACCATGTTCGACCCTAGACCTGCTGTGCACTACTTTCTGCAAGACTGAAATCATAGAGTAAGGGATACACCAAAGGCAGATCGACAAGTGTGGTTTCGCAAAGCATTTGAAAGTGAAAGTGAGACACAAGACGAAGAAATGAACGAGAAAAAGCCTTTGCAACATGGTTTTCAGACATTTTTACTGACAGAAGATATGGTATATTCTACATAAACGTTTACTCTCAAGTTCCTAATTGTAAGGGGGGAGGGGGGGTGGAACTCCATTTTTCAAAAATTTTGCATACTCATTTCCATTTATCAACAACCCCCTAATTATATATTTCATGCAAAATTCCAATTTAAACACCCCCAAATTTAAATATAATTTCAGAAAATCTAAGTATTTCAATCTATTATGACCTCCCCATTTAAGGGTTTAGGAACTTGAGAGTACTTTGTTCGCAGATATGTAATCATGCTATCAAGTTTTAGATAAAGTTTTGTTAGTTTATCATTGGGTATGCTAAATGCATAATTTTAGGAGAGTTTTGACAGTCTACTTTAGGAATAGGAATCAGAGGTATAACATTGGTAATAAATACATAAAGATATAATTTGTTTGGTTATCATATTGGCTAGAAAATGGCAAATGAAACCTGACAGCAAGCACTGATGCATCTAATTGAAATATTGTTTAACAAAGGGATGCGCAAACTGGTGCTGAGTTGGCTGAGTCTTGTTGCCACGTTGTATAACTAGCATACCGATTTTTGGGTCTTGCTGAAGTTTTAAGAAGCTTGGATTTCATTGGTAGATTTGAAAATTTCTAATTTGCATAACAATAGGAGAGTAAAGGTAGTACTAAGAATATGCACTATGTATAGAGTAGGCTAAAAAGCAATGTCTCTGGGTTGTATCCAATCCAACACACGGTGCTCGAAAAGGATTCCAGTACTGAAGCTAGAAGTTAAGTCTTATAGTTTCACCCACACTCAACAGACACTCAACAGACATAAGGGTTCCGAGGGTTCCGAAGGTTCCAGTACTGAAGCCTTATAGAATGATATTTAGGTTCCAGTAGTTAAGTCTTTTAGTTTCACCCACCCTCAACAGACACTGAGCAATAAGGGTTCCGAGGGTTCCAGTACTGAAGCCTTATAGAATGATATTTAGGTTCCAGTAGTTAAGTCTTATAGTTTCACCCACACTCAACAGACACTGAGCAATAAGGGTTCCGAGGGTTCCAAAGGTTCCAGTACTGAAGACTTATAGAATGATATTTAGGTTCCAGTAGTTAAGTCTTATAGTTTCACCCACACTCAACAGACACTGAGCAATAAGGGTTCCGAGGGTTCCAAAGATTCCAGTACTGAAGCCTTATAGAATGATATTTAGGTTCCAGTAGTTAAGTCTTTTAGTTTCACCCACCCTCAACAGACACTGAGCAATAAGGGTTCCGAGGGTTCCATCACTGAAGCCTTATAGAATGATATTTAGGTTCCAGTAGTTAAGTCTTATAGTTTCACCCACACTCAACAGACACTGAGCAATAAGGGTTCCGTTGGTTCCAGTACTGAAGCCTTATAGAATGATATTTAGGTTCCAGTAGTTAAGTCTTATAGTTTCACCCACACTCAACAGACACTGAGCAATAAGGGTTCCGAGGGTTCCAAAGGTTCCAGTACTGAAGACTTATAGAATGATATTTAGGTTCCAGTAGTTAAGTCTTTTAGTTTCACCCACACTCAACAGACACTGAGCAATAAGGGTTCCAGTACTGAATCCTTATAGAATGATATTTAGGTTCCAGTAGTTAAGTCTTTTAGTTTCACCCACACTCAACAGACACTGAGCAATATGGGTTTCTCAGGGTGCTTCTTGCTATTAAGGCACTTTGGCTCAAGCCATGATCGTCGGGTATTTCGCATTTGCGGTCCTCATTAGGACCATACACCGTTGCAGAAGGGAGCCAAATTAATCAAGGATTTGACGATATTATTTTCATTTATCCTTCCTTTCATTATGTATAACTCTTACGCGACTCGTTTCTGTAAATAAAATAACTTTGAAACGATATATTATGGGCGACAGAGAAAAATAATAATTATGAAATACTACGTCACTTCAACCAAAATCAAATAATCTACACGATACAATACAATACAATACAATACAATACAATACAATACAATATACTATAATGTCCTCTTAATGCCTTTTCGTCCGAATGCAACAGGCCTCCTTTGTTGTCTCTCCCGCATGCAGTCCACGCAGAACCTGATGGATGAAAAACTTACTTTGATAATCGTAATCGTCTGCCAATCATGTGATAATAACAGTATAGATATATAACCAAGATAAAATAATAGAACTATTGATTTGACTAGAGGAGAGTTTAGTTACTAACTAGGAGTATTTCCTTATATCAATAAAATTGCCTAGAATCTGCACCGATTTCAAAGAGCACCCAATAACAAAACCCCCACTCCTACCGTATATTGAAAGCAAAGGGTGAGAAAATTGACTTGGGCTAAGTGTTTTGGCTCTGAACTTTATGAACCAAGCCAAACAAAAAAGATCTGTTAGCAAACTGTATATATCATCCAATTTTTACCATATTTACCAGATTTTGCGAATTCAAAGGTATTTTCTATGATGTTCTTCTAGGCCATGTGATCTTAATCCACACATTATTAAACTAGATTTTTGTAAGGTAATACTTGAACCATATTATGATGATCTTGGAAGTTCGATCGAAAAATCATTCAATTCTGGGATTTTTTTTGACTCGACTTAGGATTTTTCAATTCAATCAAATCTGGCTGGGCTGGTCACACTGGCTTGGCTTTAAACTTAAACTTACCAGTCTTCGCTTTTGGGTGGCTTTTCGGACATCCCAACACATTCCATATGGAACCATTTGCTTCCTGGACACTAGAAAAAAGATTGGAAATGTACTGAGAAACATTTTTGATTGGTAAACATGAATGCATATGAGTTCATTACGAGTTGTGGGGACTAGGGGAGGGTGCTGCTTTGAGGCCAGGAAGTTTACAACACAGGCTGCAAGGTAAATAGTTTTTTGAGTAACAGTAATTATGTTTCAATCTGAATTCAGCTGCGTGATAATTGCTGAAGTATAAAGCACAAAGAAAATTGCACTTTCCCGATGAATATAACAAGCATTTTTTGCTACTAGGATACATCTTTAAAAATGTAATAGAATTTGATACATGTTAAAGTCAGATATAGTGAATCATGAACACGTTGCCAATATGTCATGATGTCAAGATGTAATGAGACTTAACATTTGCTACGTCACCTGAACATTCGATCATGATCCATTTTCTCCCATACCTCCTCTACAATTATGAAAGATATAAATTGACTATTTTGTCAAAGTTAAATTACACAATCATCGTCATATGGCTGTAAAATGGCTTGAACCTTGTATGATCTAATTGATGTTAATCAAAATTAGATCATACAATCAAGGACCAATGTTCTGAAAATGTGGGGGATGTGTAGTCATCCCCATTCCCCCCGTGGCTCCATCACTGCTCAGAAGGGTTTCAGAGCTATGGGTTGTTGAATCTTGAAACTCTTTTTCCAGAAGGGTTCCAAATGAAACCGGTACCACGTACACGGGAGCTTGACAGAAAATTTTTTCGGATGGTTTAAAGCTTGAAAAAGCTGTTAAAATCAACAGCAAAAATAAGAGTTTCTTAAAGAAGATGTATGTAAAGGAAGCCACCACAAAAGAAACTGCCCTGAGAATGCAAAGAAAATATAAAAGCAACAAAAATTCAATTAAAAATCATACCGATGTTGGAATTCCTTCTAGTTTCGACTTTTCAAAACAGCCATCATTTTCTCCCCACGTTATTCTGGCCATATCAGGATCCCTGAGATTCATATGACGCACAAACGTACAGGGTGTGTCACAAATGAACAAAACTGGTGGATATCGGAGTGACAGCCATAGATCTGCAGCATCCCTGACAGATTCCGTTAGGATCATAAATTTTGAGCAAACAGTTGTCTAAAGAGAAGTAATAAAATGGCCAGTTTAGTATATTAATATAACTTAAACCAAAAAATGTAATGAGCGATCACAGGTACATCTGCATTTTCTTGATTTAATTTAAAAGTTTCTTAATCGAGCACTTGTTACTATGTAAGTAATACTAATCCCCCTTTTAGTTAGTTATGCACAATTTTAGCTATGCACAATTTTTCGATTTTAAGTAAAAATGTCAGAAATGATTTGTTGTCATGCTAAATTGTGGAATGGGGCAAAAATCAAACAAGGCCTTAAAAACAAAAATTTCTTCTAGTTCATCCCATAGTAACGAGGTAAAATACGTACCCCATGGGGACAGACTATGTGATAAAAACCACCAGTGTGGCCTGGGGATTTAGTAAAGCCGTGGCAACTTGAGCTGCCAACAAGAATTGTTGCATATAATTCTTGTAGCTGGATCCTCAACATGTCCTACAATAAAGCACAATAAATAAATTCTTAAAACAAGGGTTTTGAAATCAGTTTTCGAAATAAATTTTCGAAATCAGTTTTTTGTAATAAGGTTCCCGGATGAAACAGTGCTAACCTTCGACTTTCCTTGGGTTCTAATTTTGCAGGATGATGCGATGCCAATAAGTGACTCAGTGTCTAGGTCCGAGATTTCGCCGATAGCTATGCTTATCATTTTGTCCGCCAAGATAATCGCATCACCTTTGTGACGAGAGAGTCAGTTATTGGATAAGACCAAATATCCTTTTTAATGTATTTACACACTTAAACACAAGTAATCGCCTTTAAGGGGTTCTTCCTCCATCGCAGTAGGAAGGTTTAGTGTTACAAATAAAAAGGTTTAGTGTTAATGCTGGATTTTTCCAATCCTACAGTAATGAAGGAAACATAAATTACCTTCAACTTTTGTCGCATTGCTTTTAAGGTAAACGCTTCGTTTCTCCTTTTCTGTATTTATTTCAGCCTGATGCTGTTTCGAAAGCAATATTGGAGGTATGTCCTCCATTCAAATTGAAAATTTAAGGTTTGTCTTTGCAAACGTGTTTTTCTCAATCATGAAAAGACGAACTTTCTCTAAACAGTTTTCCAAAAGCATGTCTTTGTTAGCAGGTGTCTCTGATCCGCCTTCACTTTTTTCTTTACTTCGGTCAAGCATTACCACCTTTAATGTAGTAGGGATATAATTACTATTATTAGTAGTGTGAACATAATTCAATAAAAAGTCTAAATGAATTGGGTATAAGAATCTAACGGAATTGAACTACATATAGTAGTAAGGTCGCCAATGGTAAGACAGAATATCATTCAACAGCGAACAACGGTGTAAGATAGTCAAAGATTGTTTTCTGGAAAAAATGGCTTGGCATGTTAACTGGAGGATATTAAACAGAAAGAATGCATCGCATTTCATTCAAAACAATTTTGAAAAATATTTCACCTCTCGCAAAGAACAGCAATTTTTTTCCTTGCCGTCACCGAAAAAAACTCTCCCAACAATTCAACATTTTCCGCAGATACCGTCATTGAGGTTTCTCTCTGTCATTGCCTCAAACGCATAAAAAGCATTGTAGAGAACATCTGCCAAATATTCCATTCTCGCATGACATGGATGTAAGATCTAGATATAATAAATGGGCAATGCAAAATTTGAGACGTCTTTCCCCTCAAAAACGACACATATTTTCCAGCATATAATAACAAATGTAACAACCATTATAGCTCTAAAAAAATATATTGACATAGAATAGGCATATGACATAGAATAGGTTTTACGTTTTAATGCCAGCAATTTCCGATTAATGACGTTTGTCAGAGGGATCCCATCTTTGAAAAACTCGCGCCATTCAAGCATAATGTCAATGCCCACCAGAACCTTGTTGCATGCGTTGAACAGACCTACAAAATGAGAGCTATAATGAGAAGAAGATTTACCTTAATCTCACGAGGATAATATTCATTTAAAATTTAGACATCATAGTTATAATAGCATCATTTTTAGCTGTAAGCGTTTTTTGCCAGTAGTTTGTTGGCTTGATAACTATTCTCGTCAAACCTTCATCCCCCGATGTTTTCTCTATAAAAATTGAGATTAAACACTTAATATTCAAATTTTTATCAAACCCAGCAATAGTCAATACACATTTTAAAGGCTGTACGTATATCTAAAGGGAAATGTATATCTAAATACTGTTGACGGCACCACATTGCGAATTACTGTTCACTTTTACATCTATGGGCAGAAATGGGTGGGTATTCGTCAGCAAGACTCTATTCCCATTTGTGGCATCACACCCTTGAAGATATAGAGAGCCTCCTAGATCACCACCACAGAGTTCACAGGTAGTCTCTTTGGGCTCGAAAAAAGGTCGTCGCTCCGGGTCTAACGCACCAACACGGTCTGCTCTAGCAACAACGTCCAGCGATATTTTATAGGGAATGCTCCTCTTAATTTGAAGTTCTAGGGTTTTTCTTTGCTTTAATGGCAGGGCATTCAAATCTGTAATCCCAGTGACAAGGGAATTTTCTTCTCTAGCTACAGCTTCCTTTAATTTTCTTGCCAAGGTGACAAAATGCAAATGAATGCAAATTTTTCGTGCAGTTACCTGTATATAAAAAAGGCAATGGTTTCTATTAACTGTTTTTACATAAACTGTCTGATTTATCTGATTTTCCAAATAATCTTTTATGGAATTTACTCAATCTCCGGAGGTAAGAACAATGTTCTGCGTAACTTTACTGAATGATGATGATAATGATTGAATGATAACACGAATAAAGATTTTGAATAAAGAAATACACATGGAAACTTAATAGTTCTCCCCTTGCCCTCGCCAAATATAGCAACCTTTTTTAATTTGCTATTGTTTTGTCCATTTTTTTGGCGTCCTGTTCTACAGCTCTTCAATGGAAAAGCATTAACATATATTCATAGATCTGAAATCCTCTTTGGTTATTTCTAGATTATCTGATTAAGCAAACCAGAGCATCAATACTCTTAAAGATGGAGGGATACATGGTTTGCTGAATGTCAAGTTGGTATGAGTGCGTCTAGAATATAAACAATTTCGCAAGTATGACTAGGCAAAGGGGGAGTTAGCAGAAACTTTAAACAAAGGCATGAAAATGTAGGTGAGGTAAGTTAGCCGAGTAAAAAGGAGGAGGTTCGGAGATTCTCCTCCGGAATTTCCTTTTCTTACTACACCCCAAGTGCCGTTGTAATGAAATTTCATATTAGGGGAGGGGGGGGGGGGGTCGCGGGATTGGCTACTCTTTGTATTCCTTAGCACTCAGTACACTGCTGTACTGGAATAATACCACGGTTTGACAATTATCGGGGGGATCCAGCTGCCCGGCCTCCACGGTTCACACGGACCTGACCTCAGTTTGGTGGCTTTAAGCAACATCAGATTATATTTTGCTGCAATTAGGAAATGTTCGAAGTGATAAAGGCAAAGGGAGGAGCTTATTGTTAATTCTCCAGAGTAAATTTTTGGTATTTGCCTATCTTGAATTCAGTGCCAATTATGAAGTTTTGTTCCCAGAATTAACCAAATGTTGTTGTCACCTTTAACCAGGCCCAAATCTAGTAGAGAGTTGAGCCTTGTTGCGAGAAAGATTTTTCGTCAAATATCAATGTAATATTATCTAAAGCTCTGATAGGCATGAATGAGATGTAGGAAACTTATGTAAAGGGTGGGCATGGAGCACACTCTACTTGCTAGGACCTGGAATTCTATGACACTATGAACAAAAGGCACTTTCTGCCTCCTCTGGCCTCTGGTTGGATATTCATATTCAATTGGATAGTCCAGTTCTGGTGATGTAATTTTACAATGAGATAAGTTTGGAACAGAGACAATTTTTGATTTAAGATAGTTGAAGGAAAACTGAAAGCTGCAGGTTGGTATTAGTTTTCATATCTTCCAATTTTTAGATGAAAGGGGTGGGATGTTTTTTGTTTAATATATTTTTACATATTCCCATCATTTCTGCTTAAACTTCTTCAGCTTTAAGATTTCATTGTTCTGTGTCAAAAATACATTTTTGTTGTGATATATAGTGGGAAAAGTATAAAGCAATGTTGTCACCCTTTCAGCTACATGTAGATTATAGCCCTTTTAATAATTATCCTTTTTAACAGCGTACTGAATAGGAACTGGAAGCAATACAACAGGCAGCCCATCAATATGAACTAATCCTGCCTATTATTCAATTACACCAAAAACTTAATCATCTTTAATTTTTGTAATAATTCTTTTTACAACTTATGGAAAGCTTGTTGCTGTTGATGACTGTTCTGGTTTGGTAAGTAGAATCAGGCAAAAAACATGATCTGGTACAATCTTTCTTCTCTTTAATTTGAAGTAAAGAAGACTCAACATGGAAAAAGAGATTTGAAATTCTTGACATGTTTATATATTTATACTTTGTAAACCAAATCAAACTCTGAGGTTTAAAGAAAAAATTACATACATCTGCAAATATTAACTTGCTTAAGAATTAGACAGAAATTAGAAATTTTCATAAAATGTTAGCTGAAGTTTGTCTAGGGAAAGATTCTTTGCAATATTCTAGGTAATGGATGTTGCTAAAGAAACATTTTTAAAAGCTGATGTCTGTAATCATAAAATTACAAATTCATCAGCTAAACACCTTTGATATATACAAAACATTAAAATTTGTCTTATTGTCTTTACTCAAATGATCAATGTTTAAAAGAAATGTTTAAAAGCGGAAAACTAAGTGTAGAAGGAAGGAATACATCAAGAAACGTACGTGTGATGACATCTATTAACATTTAGGTTTTCCTAAAATCGGTAATTTAAATATTCAACGTTTCTTATTGTTAAGCCTTTTGAATTTAATATCGGATCTATCTCTTCAAACATACTGAAAACTGGTTTCAATTCAAAAAGAAATAGCAAGAGAAACGGTATCTGATTTTGCTTAATAGTGAGGGCAACCAGTGGCAGATTTCATAACAATCGTGCATTTAGTGAAGAAAGCATGAAAATTGGCATACCTATAGATTTTGACATGCTGAAAACGATGAGATCGGGACCCCACCTGTTAGGTACCCCAAAAAGCTATTTTTAGATGATGATACTCGGACCCAGTCCTCCTCAACCAATTCTACCAATTTTACACCACAGTTCCATATTAAAAGCATACAGAGTTGTATAAGTGTATAATCAGGCATGAAAATGCAATAATATTGTTATTTCAAAATGAATTGCCCCCATATTCTATTTTTAGATGGGGTTCTTGGTCCCAGACCTCCAGGAAAGGTGCTGATCATTTTTCTGTAGTACCGGGGAGCGAAATACTAAAATTACTAATATCACAGAGATTAAGATCCTCATAACGATGAAAGCAATTGTTCAACTTTCATATTAGGCGCGCAGTCTATTTTTAGAAAGCGGTACTTGGATCCAGACCTGTGTCGGTAGTTGTGTCTGCCCTCTCATGATTTTCGGATGTTGGAAAATTGAGATACTGGTACCATGGAAAGCACTCAATGCTGTAGATGAAGATGGATTGTGGTCAATGTTGTCGATCGCTGCAGACGTGAACATACCATTCTGGATACTTGGTGGGCAAACTACGCCGTTTTCTCTGTAAATTTTACACAACTGTTTTGTAACCGCTAGTTCGAAATTTTGCACGCGATTGTTCGGGACGCTTATTCCATGCTTTGCAAGGTTTACTACCAAGCCCTTTTTTCGCGTTTTGCTGTGTATCATCAATCAAATATAGCGAGGAAATGGTGTTTCGTCAGCTTTCATGTGCCGTTTTTTTCAACAATGTCATTATGCTTCTTTTCTTTTCTGATTGTATTAAACCGAATCAACTGAGAGATAGATTTCGCAGCTCTACTGTTGCTCAATTCACAAGGCTCCCCTCCAATCACCGAAACACCCAGGATCATTCTTACTAAGCTATAAAGTGAGGCCGGAACTGATGCTTCGGCCTCACTTCATTGTTTTGATGTTTATGATGTTTTGGTTCTTCCTTATCGTCAGCAAACATTTGTTTTCTAATTATTTTGGCTGCTCTTGCAAGGCATCTACCATCATCCTCTCCGCTAAACGAGCACGAATCGAATATTGCTGATCCCGTCTCTTCCTTCAAAGTCAAGAGTATTTCTCTTCCTTTCTTATGCTCACTCAGTTCTGGAAGTAGCTCAATAATTTTCTCTTGAGGCGAGTGCTGTGAATCTTGCTCTTATATTCTTCAGATGCACCATATTCGACAAGGCGCTTGCAAAAAAAGAGTTTTCAAAGCACTTAGTTTGAAAACTGGGATTGTTTCTTCAACACTGCAGCATTCTTGCATGTAGGAGACTATTTCCGCTAAAATGACTCCGTAAATAATTTCGTACTCAACATCTGCTGCAGGTTTAGAAGATTTTATGGCTCGTACTCTATTTCCTAGAATGGTCAAACAGTTCTTGTGGAAACGAGCCTCAATTGCGACCAAGTCACCTTCACTGAGTCTAGCAAGAAGCTTGTCGTCCGATAACAGAATGGCCGCATCGCGAATTCTTTTATCCAAGCCAAGTGTGCCCGCATGGTGCAAGTTTTTATCGGAGTCATGCTCATCACATAATATGCACGTTGGTTGAAAATTATCTGCAGTATACTGAGATCGAGTTTTTAAAGTCACAGTGGAACTTTGTTCCTGGCTGCTTTCATCAACGCGCCTTTTTCTACATACCCTGTTGTAATGATAATTGTCGTAACGATTTCTACAACTTTTATGAAACTTTGCTTGGTATTGAACAAAATTATCTAAGAGATTCGGATTTTGGAACCTTCGCTTCAGAGATGACGGTAGCTGTCCTATCTCCCCAAAACGTCTAAGGTTTTCTATTACAGCAAGATATCCTTGACTAGCATCAGCTCTAGTAACATTCGCTGGACGCACGAGCGCAGTTTGATCGACTCCTTGACACAGAAAACAGAGATTCCAGTCTATTTCTCTATCAGTCTGACATCTATCAAAGTGATTGGGTACGTCCAAGAGCTCAAACCTCTTTCCGGACATGACACTTTTTGGAACCGTTCTGGCTACTTTCTGCTTACAGTCATGTCAAAATATCCCCTACTCATATCATGCCACGCGCCCCTGTATCTTGATAAGATCAGGCTTTTCTTTTTACCAGGTATCTCACTTCAAGGATAGCGTGCTCGCGCGTTCTTAAGACAAAGGATCTTCTACATGCATCAACGCAACTGATCAGATCAGTAATTATACCACGTTTCTGGAAATTCAAAAGCTGCAACGCTTACAGATTGCTTTCAGCTGTTAACTACGGATTCAGCTTCTGTATCGCGAAAATCGAAATTGTCCATCCATTGCATACGTAAAGATAGATTGATAGAAAAACTGCTCTACCCCATTCTGAAGAAAGCTTTTTGGTACAATTTAATCCCCTCTCAATTAACTTTTATGACTTGACGCATGGTTTTTGAAAATTTTGTAGAGGTCTGGATCCAAGTACCGCTTTCTAAAAATAGACTGCGGGCCTAATATGAAAGTTGAAAAATTGCTTTCATCGTTATGAGGATCTTAATCTCTGTGATATTAGTAATTTTAGTATTTCGCTCCCGGGTACTACAGAAAAATGATCAGCACCTTTCCTGGAGGTCTGGGACCAAGAACCCCATCTAAAAATAGAATATGGGGGCAATTCATTTTGAAATAACAATATTATTGCATTTTCATGCCTGATTATACACTTATACAACTCTGTATGCTTTTAATATGGAAGTGTGGTGTAAAATTGGTAGAATTAGTTGAGGAGGACTGGGTCCGAGTATCATCATCTAAAAATAGCTTTTTGGGGTAATTTACAGGTGGGGTCCCGATCTCATCGTTTTCAGCATGTCAAAATCTATAGGTATGCCAATTTTCATGCTTTCTTCACTAAATGCACAATTGTTATGGCTTTTTCCCTCACTATAATAAGATTGGGTTAGACAACTGATGGATTTCAAAGGTTTACACTCGATACAAATTTGAGACGGTATGAAACCTTCTAAAATCTAAACTACGTACCTTATTTAAATATTTAAAGACAACTAATTCAAAGAAACAACAAGTCTTTTTGAATATGTCGTTCCAAGCAATAGGTATCTATCTACAAATGCGATAAGAGCTCCAACCTTATGTAACCCCTGCGCTGTCCAGTTGTCATGAATTTGAGCAAATAGTTAACAATACAGGTTGCTGAAGTTCCAGAATCTTTAACCTGAATTCATAAGAAACCAAAATTTCAATCAACACATGCGATAAAAACTCCAACCTTTGGGCAAATTGTTAACAATCCTGGATACTGAACACCCAGAACCTTTAGCATCCTTTAATTCATAAAGAAACCAACCCAGATAAGATATGTGAATTATATTTCAACAAAAGTAGGCCAGACACAGAACAGCTGAATTGAATTTCAGAATCTTCAACAAACTTTACACCTCCGTAGCAGTTGTAGGATACCCAACTGCCAACGAACTGATAGCCAATCACAGACTCGAGTTTGGGGAATTTCAATGTGTAACAGCCAATCAACATAGTTGGAACCCTCGGAACCCAAGACATCCCCGCAAAAACCCTTTAGCCAATCAGAATTGAGCTTCTTAAAACTTCAGCACTACTGCAATTTTTAAATTCAAAGTCGTTTTAAGTCGTTTTTGATCAACTGTATACTATTTTTATTGTTAAAGTTGTTTTAAGTTGAGTTCTACTTGTAGCTTGATTGCATTATCTCATTTGATTCTTGACGTGTGATGCCAGGTATAATAACCTTGCTTGAGGAACACCTTACAGCCGGCAACAACGTGAAGAAGAGCTTCTGACAGTAGGCAGTATGAACAATCGGAAATCAGGCTTAAATTCCATTTTACCAAATTTTTGCCAGTAGGAAGGGTGTTGTTTAAGTACCTTACGGTAAAAATGAGAAGTTTTCAGGAAGTTTGCTTTCTATGTCACACAAAACCTTGTTGAAGTGTGGTACAGAATGATAAAGAAGATAGGATATTATAGTTCCTTGAGAAGTTGGGTGATTTTGCAAGCGGCTCTTGATGAACAGCTTAAAAAAACTCCTTTGTACTCCTGTACATATAATATGCTTTATTGGTTTTGTTACTAGTATTTTTCCATAAGTTACAAATGTTTCCATTTGGAGAAGTTTTAAGAGCATTTTGATTGATAGTTTGGCATTGGAAAAATTTGACAGATGGTAAATTACAGCTGGGTCCATTTTGGATTTTTGATAGAATTATGTTGTTGAGGGTGGCACTAATTGGAAGCTCTAGCCATTGGCGTATTTACTTGACTAGGTTCTCAAGATCCTCAACTAGATATATGCCAGAAAATTTTAGAAAAATCGTAGTTGTTATAAAGATTAAATTTTTTTTCATGAAGAGGTTATGAGTCTATTTGCTGAAGCAGGTTAGTCAGTGTTGGAACGATCTCAGAATTGTGTATTTAATTGGTCAATTCAAAGCCAATTTGGCCACCAAGGTACTTGAATGATTTTTCATTTTCAACAGAGGGAATGGTCTCATTATTAGCGAAAAGCCTTGGCTAACATTGAAGAGAGCAGGAAGAAAATTTCTTGATACAGAATGTTATATATTTGTCAACATGAATGATCATTGGCCTATTGGCACCATCAAGTGAAACAGTCCAAAAGATACTGTTTTCCTTTTTCACTACTGGTAATAACAGGTAAATACATTGTATTTGTTCTTGAGAAAAGCTAATTCTGTTGAAGATTATAATCAATAATTTACGTGTATTCTTTGTCTTTCATTCTCGGGTCATTCCGGTGTTTGTTATTTGCTACGCTTACTTTGAAAGCCCAATGCTACAGTGATTAAAATGCAAATACTATGCAAAGAGTGCTTCTCAATTCATTAAAAGTACATTTCATTAGTTTACAAGTAAAAATAAAGCAGGCAGTAGTAACGCCATAGAGCTTTTTGGCTGTAAACTTTCCTTTGAGTATCAGAACTTGAGATCAACACCTTTATCAGTGACCATCATACGCATATTCTCAAACATCAAACACCCCTACCATGATCTATGGCATGTTCTGAAAGGGTTGACCAAGAAGTTGCGAGAAGCCATCAATGAATTACGGTATGAGATTTTGCAGCAATTCAAAAAAATCTGCACTGGTGTGCTTTGTCAACCAAACAGGGATTTGGTGATCTTATTCTGGCTAAATGGAAGTAATTCATGAGACATATCGGTGACAGACATACTGATCATCTGACCCTCTGTTTCCTCAGTGTGCACATGATGCTATTGAAGAGCATGATTTGATTCGTTGGTATATATAAATAAAGGTAAAATTATAAATTTTATCATGTAGCATTCATTTTCAACAGTAGTAGCTTCAACTAACAATTCCAGTGAACAGAAAACTTTGATAAAGCCGCATCCATAAATCCCTTTTTTAGGAGATTTTCATGAAGGGCGACACAATTGAAGTAGTTGCCAAAGTAAACATGGTGGTTTCTGCCATGAATGTTTGTTGTCAAATGTTTGACAGCCCTTCTTCCAAGTTCTTTCTCTCGGCCATGATTTCCTCTTGGATTCCCAAGGTAAACTTAGAACTTGCAAACATACCCATTCCTGCTATCTGCCCGCTCCCAAACCTTGATACCATATTTAGTTGGCTTGGCCGGCATGTACTGCCCAAATGACAATATCCCACAAAACTTTATCATTGCGTCGTCTACAGCATTGTCTCTGTTAGGACTGTAATTCCCCAAACACTGTTTGTTGACAATTTCCAAAAGTTGCCTAATCAAGTGGAGCTTGTCTCTGTTAGGATCTTGCCGATTATAGACAGTGTAATCTTGTACATGGATATACTGGGATACTTCGTCAAATCTATCCCTTGTCATGATCTCAGCAATGGCATAATCACCATAAAATTTGTCCTGGCTCCAATACATTTTGATTTCTAGCAGGTCAACCAACGACATGAAAATTCTTAGGTCAACAAAGCAGCGCATTTCATCAGGTGTTGTTGGCGACCAACACTCATCTACCTTGTGTCGCTCCACCTGCAACTGCAAGGCATACAAATTTGTTTGCTCTGCCGAAATGTAGTAAATCTCTTCAGGGAACATTCTCAAAAAAGTTTATTTCTCTGGCTTCACTAGCAAGAGTGAATGTTGCTCAGACATCCTCTACAAATTCTGGGATGTAAACATCGCGAAGCATTTGTGTCCATCCGTTGGCTATATCGTCAGACAATTCTTGGCTTTCCCCGGAGCTGAAAAACACGTTGATAAAAAGGTCACCTTCCTCTGATGTTCTCTTTAAATTTTCAAAATATATTTCTATTGGCAAAAACTTAAAAAATTGACTTTCTCCGTCGCTTCGCCAATTTTGCAGTTTCCAGATTTTAATCTACCATTTTATATCCAATCAGATGTGAGTGATAAGGGTTCCGGGGCTGTTTTAGGTCAAATGTGCAATGGATCAGAAGTAGTTGTCGCATATGCTAGCAAAGCTATTGCACCTAACGAAGCAAATTGGTCGACTATAGAGAAGGAAGCCTTTGCAATTATATGGGCAGTTAAGTATTTTAGACATTTTCTGTATGGTGGCCAGTTTACCATTTATACGGACCATAATCCTTTAAAATGGCTGTTCACTCTTAAGAGCCCCAAAGGTAGATTAGCGAGATGGACAGAAACCCTGAAAGCGTATGATTTTAAGATAGAATTTAGGCCTGGACGAAGCAATGCAAATGCAGATGCATTATCTCGTATCCCTGTTATAAGTGCAATTTCTGCGCCTAAGTTCGAGCTAGCTAACATGTCAGAATTGCAGGGCAAGGATCCTGATTTGGCGCATATAATTAATTACTTACAATCAGGTATATTGCCAGGAACCTCTTCGGATGATCGCAAAGTCCTTGCAACATTTAGTCAGTACCTGTTGCAAGATGGTATTCTATATCATCTGTTTAGCCCTAGTACACCATATCGCAGGCAGGAAATGCGCTGTCAGTTGGTAATACGCCTTAATTTAATAGACGAAGTCCTCACCAGTATGCACGATGACGTATTTGCAAGTCATTTAGGTATAGCTAAATGTTATGATAAGATAAGGCAGGGATATTTTTGGCAAGGAATGTATAAAGACATTACGCATTGGATCGAAATGTGTAAGGACTGCGCTTCTAACAAATCGCCAAAGCGCACTGCCACAGCCCTTATGCGAAGTATTCCAGTAGAAGGACCATTCGATCGTGTCTGTGTAGATGTATTAGGCCCATTACCAACCTCGGACATAGGAAATCGCTATATTGTTGTTTTTACAGACAGTTTAACCAAATGGCCAGAAGAATTCGCAATTCGTAGCGCAGGCGCTGACACCATCGCTAAGCTTTTTGTCGAGGAGTTTCTAGACATGGTGCTGCTCTTACACTTTTATCCGACAGAGGTAAGAATTTTCTGTCGAAGCTAGTTCAGGAAATTTGTGATCTTTTTTCCGTCAAGAAGATTAATACGTCTGCCTACCACCCGCAAACAGATGGTCTTACCGAACGCTTTAACCATACGCTCTGCACAATGCTTTCTATGTATGTCTCTAAGCATCAAAGAGACTGGGACCGTTTTATACCTTTCGCACTATTTGCGTACAGGACAGCCGTGCAGGATTCTACCAAAGAAACACCGTTTTGTCTAATTTATGGTAGGGATCCCTCTTTACCATTAGATGTTGTACTTTCTGCTCCAATTAGCAAGTATGTATCGGTAGACGATTACAAGCAAGAAGTTATAAGGCGTACACAAGAAACTCGATATGTAGCTCAGCAAAGTATCGAGAGTTCTCAATTTAATCAAGCCACTAATTATGATAAAAATGCTAAGGAAGTAGAATTTAACGTTGGAGATCGAATTTGGTTGTTTACACCTCAAGTAAAACAAGGATTAACGTGTAAATTAGCTCATCTTTGGAATGGACCTTTTCGTATAATTAGAAAAACGTCGCCTGTAAATGTTGAGATCGAAGAAACACCTCGTAGAAAAACTATTGTACATGTAAACAGATTTAAACTGTACCGTCAACCACAACCACAACCAATGGATAAAATGGACAATGTCAATGATACTATAGCCCCGGATTTAGAAACAAGTTATCGTTTATCCTTAGATATTTGTAATCAATCTAACTTGTCGTTGAAACAAGGGACGTTTCAACAAGGGGGAGAGGTATGTCACCATACCCCCTTTTCCTTCATTCATTTAGATATATTTTTTCTATTCTATCGTCATCAATTAGTTGCTTCTTTTAGTTTAGCCGCCCTTTCTGAATCAGTTTAATGACTAACTTTCATTACATCGTTTCAGCTCTACCTACATCTTACCCTCGTTTTCATTCCTTTTCGATATCTACCTTTAGTGCATGACTCGGTTGTTTTTCTTACATTGTATCGTCGCTAAAGCTAATATCATGTTAGTCACTTTTCCTGTTTTTCTAAAATATTATTGGTTAAGTTCTTCACGTGTTTTCGCGTAGCTTTTTATTTAAACAGTAGTTTGTAATTAGAATTTAACTTGTGTTCCATGTCTCACTGGAGTCATGTTTATTGTTGATTGAATGAAAATGTTAATGTGAAACTTGTACTTTTCTATACCGCTCGAGCCTGACTGCCCTTCACATATTTTTGCAAGAGCACCTTCATGGAGGTAGGATGTGCCTCACTGCGAGTTTCAAGGAATTGTTCAAGAGATTGTGCTCTTTGTTTGCGCAACTCAGCTTAAAGGACAAGTGACACGCCTTTGGCGCCAAATTTTTTTTTCTTTTAACTTAAAGTAAAATGCTGTATGAGAGTGTTGTTGAAATATTTTTCCTTTCTGATTTCATTTTCCCACTTAAAAACCCATTTGAAATTATGGCGGGAAATGAATCACGTGACACCGTGATGTAGATTGTGATAATTTGTTATTACTGCTACTGGTATAGAGTGCAATATTAACGTTTACAACACGCTTGTAAACGAATACAGTTCGTCTGGACCTGTCGCGTCGTGTTTCGTAAACTCTCTATCAATTACAGGAAAATTCTGAGTTATCACAATGTACGTCATAGGGTCACGTGATAAAAAGCAAAATCGCGCCCCCTGCACCCCCTGCGCCCCCTGATTAGAATTTTTTGTTCCAAACCAGGAAAAAATTACTTCTAAAAGATGATCTATAAGTTAATGAAAAGAAAAGATAGGGTGAAAAGTGTGTCACTTGTCCTTTAAATTGACAAAAACTGAAAAACTATTTTATACCAAGATCTCGTGTATAACAACCTTATTCCAGTCAAATCCAATTTTAGATGCCGTTGGACGCTTGTTTTGTTGCGAAAATAAGGTAGTTGTAATTTTTACGACCTGCACTTCAATTCCAAAATCCAAGCCAAATGCGGTATTCAGGGGCATGAAAATGCTATGTATTGTCCTGATACCGTCTCATTAGACACCAGAGCAAGAGGCAATTCGCTCCTGCAAATAGCGTACGAGATTTTCCCTAAAAAGAAGAATTGCTGGGGATTGTCAGGTAAAACAAAAGGATTTTCAAAAAATGTGTACAATATTTTCTTGGAGTGATTTGCCCCTCCCACCAGACAGTAGATTGTTTGAACATGATTCACTCCGTGTATTTGATTAAAATGAAAACTCAGTAGAGGTCTTGTTGTCTTTGCTGGAATTTATGGAAAAACGGCTTGACATTGTTGATTGTGCAACGGAAGTTACGAAGGATAACTTCCTTTCCTTCGTAAAGCTTACAGCCAGTCAAAATGATAAACAGGAAATACATGCCTCAGCTGCACCAGACCTTGATTTGTGGTCACTGGCAGACTAGTATAATGAAATTCAGGAGACCGATATTAGGAAAGACGGCAACTCAAAGGCTCTCCTGAAACAGCTTTGCAGACAGGAGCACTACAAAGAGGTAGCACAGGTTATGGCCTGGATTCTGGTGTGCAAGCCAAACTCAGCAGATTGCGAGAAATTGGTCTCGGTTTATAGTAGCCTCAAGACAAGCACCAGAAGCTGGCTTCTACGCGAAACGATAAGCAACTATTTATATGTCAGCATGAATATGCATGTCTTTACCATGTTCAACCCTAGACCTGCTGTGCACTACTTTCTGCAAGACCGAAATCATAGAGTAAGGGATATACCAAAGGCAGATCGACAAGTGTGATTTTGCAAAGTATTTGAAAGTGAAAATGAGACACAAGACGAAGAAATGAACGAGAAAAAGCCTTTGCAACATAGTTTTCAGACATTTTTACTGACAGAAGATATGGTATATTTTACATAAACGTTTACTCTCAAGTTCCTAGTTGTAAGGGGGTGGAACTCCATTTTTCAAAAATTTTGCATACTCATTTCCATTTATCAACAACCCCTTAATTATATATTTCATGCAAAGTTCCTATTTAAAGACCCCCAACTTTAAACATAATTTCGGAAAATTTAAGCATTTCAATCTATTATGACCCATTTAAGGGTTTAGGAACTTGATAGTACTTTGCTCGCAAGTTTTGTTTGTTTATCCAGGGGTATGCTAAATGCTTGTTTTTAGGAGAGTTTTGACAGTCTACTTTAGGAATAGGAATCAGAGGTATAACATTGGACATAAAGATACAATTTGTTTGGTTATCATATAGGCTAGAAAATGGCCAATGAAACCTGACAGCAAGCACTGATGCATCTAATTGAAATTTTGCTTAACTAAGGGATGCACAAACTGGTGCTGAGTTGGCTGAGTCTTGTTGCCACGTTGTATAACTAGCATACCGGTTTTTAAAATTCAAAGTTGTTATAAGTCGTTGCTGGCAATTTTCTAAAAATAAATTTTCAAAATTTATTTTTTCTGGCAAAAACCCAAAAAATTCACTTTCTTCGTTTCTCCATGAACTAAAATAATTGCATCCAGCCTTTTTTGCATTGAAAGGTAAACACACTAAACCTCTCAACTTTCAACTGTTGTTTTCTCCAGATTTCTGACCTTGAACTACCAAAACATTTAACACCATTTGAGGTGGAAAATACTGGTCCAAGAGCCTAACAGCTCCTTTGAACTCAACTCCTTCCTTTGGCCGAGTTTCTGGAAAAGTGTAAAATTCCTTGCATACCCATTCTTCCACAATGAAGTAGTGGTGTTTTTTGGGCTAAATAAGTTATTCCCTTTTTAACAATGAAAGGGTCGAATGCATGTTCCATTTCTTCCATTTTTCACCAACAATTGTAGGGTCTCTATCGCAGTCAAATTGTGAAATTCTGCCAAAATCTGTACTAACAGGTGTTGCCATGATTTCTCATTGCCAGTTTGTTAGATCCCGCTCTTTTTATAACAGGATGCCACTGGATTGAGCTGCAGAATTTAGTCAAATAACGTATGCCATTTTAAAATGAAACACCCGTGTTCTCAACATGACCACAAGTTTGTATGAAAAATCAATCTCTATATTTTAGATGTGAAAGAAAAAGATCAAAGTTTTACACATAAAGATTTGCAAATTGCTTTCAACCAAGCGTAAGTGAACGAAACCAATCAAAAAATCTTCTTACAAAACTTATCTTGTGTATTGGCTTCTAGACAAACTTGTTCCATTCTTTATGCATTTTGGGGGCTGTAGGATCTTTGATTATTTTGAAGCTAGAAATATAAAACATCCTTCAAATAACATTTTATGTATTATTTATAAAGTGAGGCAGCTGTGAAAATTCCATTGCTTTTCCTTTGAAATAAAACTGAGTTTACTTGAACTCCATATGATCTTTTAGACATATTAGACTTGAAGCTCTTTTAATAATTTTCTGGGAGGGTTATTGATTTCTATTGTTTTACAGCAAAAGCCATCAACTGCAAAAATGCCAAGGTTCCCTATTTGAAAGAAAACTTTGAGATCAAAGGCATCCCAGACGACATTCCAAGGAGAAAGGAGAATGGCAATATAAAGAAGCCTTCAGATTATGGGCAACTCAAAAAAATCTAATAATGACAGTTAAAGAGTCGATTACATTCAAGGTTATTACGCCAGCATTAACTGCACCACCAACTGTAGAAGTTGTGGCTGCAACACCAAGTGTATCGGCGGTGGCATGTGTATCGATAGAGGAAAGTGCTAATGAAATCAAAACCCAGATAACATTGGATACGGATTTACCAGTCTGCATGTTAAAACTTGTAGAAAAGGAAGTAGGATTAAGGGTGCTGAATGGTGGTAGAAAGATTGAAGAAAGTGAGATAAACGTTTTCAAACGCCTCAGGGATGAAGAAGTTTGGCAGTTGACGGACACCTATTCCAGGGTTTTTACTGAGCATGAATTGGATGTTTTCAAGGAAAAATATGCATCACAAGAAAAGGGTGTTGTCTTGGCAACATATACTGATCATGCTGGTGTCTTTTGGCTGTTTAAGTTTGAAGGCTTTGCAAAGGATCTTACACATTTGAATGGTGATGATTCTGTGCCTGGCTACTGGCTCGACAAGAAGAAGGGTCCAGTTTACCATTTTTTTAACAGCAACGTCCATTCAATATAGAAAGATCATAAAGGACGATTACCAAAGTATTATAAGATGGAAACACAGAGTGGGAAAAAACGAGGCAACTAAGAGTGGACCAAGAGTTTCTCTGCTTGTTGAAGAAAAAATCAAACTGTTTAATTAAGTGCTTTGCTTTTGCTTTGTTTGATATTCTGGAGACTTTTAATTTTCACTCTTTGATGCCTTTTTAACTTTCCATCTTTTACAAAGACTGAGAACCAATAGTATTGATAGGAGTTTTTTGTAAAATTAAAAATCTCTCATTCTTTAAAAATATAAAATGCAGTAATGATGGTTGGTAACTGTTTCTTATGTTTCATTAGTACTGTCTTTCTCATCGGGTAAAATGTTAAAGGTGATTTCATCCTCGTTAATTTTTTGATGTCGCTGAATAGTGTATGCAACACAGTTGATAATCTTTTTTCTATTTTTCTAATAATCTTAATATGTTTGTATTTTTGTAATTCTTTATTTTACTACTTACAACTGATTAATTGTCTTAACTTTATTATCCTAGCTTAATGTTTGCCAGTTTTTTCAGATCCCTCTCTTTGATCTACAATGCCTGCCAAAAGTAGTTGGAACGCCGAGATTGTACTCTTAATAAATGTATATTTCTCAGTTCATTTCCCTTTTTCAAGCAGATGGAACCCCCTTCCCCCCTTATACAATGTTGTGAAGAAGGATAAACATGTTGCTAAACATGGGTTGCAAAATTTGCGCGGGAGGGGAGACATTTAGTAGGAAAGATGATTGAACTGTTCCAACACTTTTGGCCGGCATTGTATATGCTTGTTCTTTCTATCAGTATGGAGCTCTGAAATCCAATCACCTTTCCAGTTTCTAAAAATATATTTCCTCACTGCTGTTCATTTTTAGCTTCAGGGTTTACTGCCACTTAAATAATGTTTTGTACCATACTGTTTGGGTCTGGCATTGTTTATTGTCAAAAGCTCTCATAGCCTGTTATCAAGTAAATTAGAAAAGCGATGATAGAACTAAAAACCGTTAAAGGAATATGGAATTCGACGAATGGAATAGGAAGACGGATGTAAGAGCATGGAAAAGAAATATATGAAAAAAGCTAATAAAAATAAATATATATATACATATACGAAAATACAGAATATATGTATATGTATTTATGCACACTAATATGAAGAAAAAAAACCAAGAAAAAAGGGGGGGGGGTGGTTTTTGAAGATACGTAAACTGTTTATTAAGTCCAGAAGGATATAAAGTTCCAAGTTTAAAAATTATCCGTTTTTCCAGTGACTTTCTCTTTGCACTGTCCGTTGGGGCAAACAGGAGGCCAAGAACTACCATGTTATCTTCTGTGTGATTGGCCAGCTTAAAATCATGTCATTTATGAGAATGGAGCTGAAGTTTGAGACTTGTTGAAATAATGGAGGGTCTTATACCCCAACACCCACGGCTTTTACGTATCTTGTTGCCATGCTGTGGTATCATTAAAGATGCGATAGTTACTGCTGCCATCATGTGAGATGCTGTTGGCAGATGCTCAGTAAGCAAGAGACAAGAAAGCAAGAAGGATAAATTGAAAGTAACGGAAATCTTCTTTACAGTATGATTGCACGATCAAATTTAAGTCATATTTTCACCGAAGGGACATATGACGTTCATCTGTTGTACTATAAATGTGCAAAACATTCGCATTATATTCAACTTTTAGCACAATGTTCTTCTTTATGTGTCATGCGCTAAGGCGTTGACGATCATGCTCCTTCAAATTTCTCTATCTTGACATGCTTGAATGAGTTCATTTCCATTTGTCCTGTTAGTCCATTCTTTGATGTTGCTCAAAAACGTCACTCTCTGTCTGCCTCTTGCTCTTTTACTTTCTACTTTTCCCGTTAGCGATAGGTTCTCTATGCCTTTTCTCCACATATCCCAAAAATGTCATCTTCCTGTTTTTTGATGGTTTTCTAGCAATTTTCGATTCACATTAGCAATTGTGAGTACTTGCTCATTTGATATTTTATCAGTCCATGATATCATTTGATATCTTCAGCATTCTTCTTAAAAACCACATTTCTGTTGCCTCCAAACGCTTCTATATAACAGATGAGGTACTCCATGTCTCACATCCATATAGAAGGATGGACCGGATATAACAGTTCAGGATTCTCTGTCTCATTGACATGGTAATGTTTGAACTTGTTTAAATAGATCTCTATTTGTTGAAGGCCTCTTTACTTAATGCAATTCTTCGCTTTATTTCATAATCAGATTTGCCATCAGATGTAAAAAAGCTTCCTAGATAGTTGAATTTTGCAATGTGTTTTATGTAGATTTCACTTGCTTTAAGTGTACATGTTGGTGGACTGTCATCAAGTATGTTTTCTTAGCATTCAATGCCCATCTAAAGGACTCACTCTCTTTTGTAACTTTATCTAGAATATATTGGAGATTTTTTTCTGTCTTAGGAATCAAAACAGTATCATCTGTATATCTGATGTTGTTCACATTGCGTCCATTTATAACCATTCCATGCAGATCTTCGACTTTCCTGAAGATAATTTCACTACACAACGAAACAGGGTTGCCATACTGGCCTTTTTAAGGCCAAATTTCTCAATTTTGGCCTTTTTTCATGTTGATTTGCCTGAAAAAATAACATTTGGCCTGAGACTAAAATTTGGCCTTTTTTGGCCTGTTTTCTCGAATTTATCCTAATAATTTTTTTACTTTGTTTTTGGCCTTTGAAAAGTTTTTTTCAAACAGTGTATTCTCGCAGTTTCATGACATGGGCTTTGTATTGTTAGTGTAATGTAATTCATCACTTGCCACTTAACATAACGTTAAGCTGTGAATAACCAGCTACAGGGGTCACTGCGCTATAAATATTCAATTGACATTCACCAGTTAGTTTTCTACAATAACAGGATGTCTCGATGTGAGGCATAACAAAACATCGGCTGTTTTATCGGATATACCACTTCCAACAAGACTTGCGGACCCTAAAAACTTGATTCATATAACCCTAAACATCAGAAACCTTTCATTTAGATTCACGCGATTGCAATACTCACTGCTCTGTTAAATTTCAATTCGATTTCAATAATGAGTTTAAGCAAGGAACCCAAAGGTACTAAGTGGAAAGGCTACTATGAAAGTGCTCGAAAGTATAAGCCGCAATGGCAAAGAAAGCATCCTTGGGTAACAAAAGCTGTGGATGGAACAGATGAAGCATACTGCTCTTTATGTAAAGTCAATGTTAACCCAAAGCTTTGTCATCTTCAACAACACGAGGCTTCTACTAAACATAAAAAAGCTTCCACTGCAGTTTCTTCGAACAGAAAAATTGTTACTCTTTTGAAGAAAGATGATGAGGTCCTGAAGAAGATCGAGCTTGAGCTTGCTGTTGCTATAACGTGTCATTGTGCAATTCGGGCAGTTGACCATTTTGGTGAAATAATTGTGAAACACGGAGATAAGAGCAAACTGGGAGAACTGAAGCTTCATCGAACAAAATGCAGCCAATTAATCAAACGCGTAATCTCTCCTGCCCTATACGAAGAGTTACGTAGCGATGTTTCTGGCAAGAAGTTCTCCGTTCTCATAGATGAGTCAACAGATGTATCATGCAAGAAATATTTGTGTGTAACAGTGCGATATTTCAGCGAAAAGCAAGAGAAAATTTGCACAGCATTTATCAGTTCAGTTTCCCTCGTAAGCGCCACTGGGGAAGATATATTCAATGCCTTAAAACTAAGTCTTGAAGATGCTGGATTAAACTTAGAAGATTGTGTTGGCTTGGCATGCGATGGAGCATCTGTAATGGTCGGAAAGCATGACTCTGTTTATTCCAGGATGAAGATAGTGTCTCCAAATTGCATCCTTATGAAATGTATCTGCCATTCACTCTCCCTATGCATAAAACATGCTTTCGAAAAACTCCCTGCTAATCTTGGATTTTTGCTGAGCGAGATCCCAAAATGGTTTTCAAAAACCACACTAAGACGTGAAGCATACAAAGATCTCTTCAAGATCATCAATGGCGATGATGAAACCGTGAAAGTAAGTGGCGCCTTTCAGAAGAATTCCACAACAAGATGGCTTGTCAGAGGCAAATTGCTGTACAGCATCTTAGTAAGTTGGGAAGAGCTAAAAACCTACTTCTCAATTGCCGAAATAGAAGCTGATGCTTCTAGAAGATACAAAGCACGTTTAATTGCAGAAATGATGAAAGACAATGTGAATAAATTGTATTTTCACTTCGTTACACCCATAGTAAACGAATTTGAAAGGATAAATGCATTTTTCCAAGCAACAGACCTAGATCCAGACTGTATGATTAAAGAACTGAATTTGTTCCATAACAGCCTGACCAATCGAGTTTATCTCCCTGATGGCAGCCACGTAGCATCAGATAAAGTTGGTTATGGTGCTAAGTACATATTTGAACGCAACGAAATGATGGGGAGGAAGCAACTTGCTGCTCAACAAGGAAGGGAAATTGATGCAAGATGCCATCACTTGTTACTGGAGGCTGCAGCTCAAGTAGCAAAGCGCTTACCAGATTCCAATGCGATTTTTCAATCCATTGCATATCTTAGCCCCTCGAGTGTACTCAGTCAAGTGGAATGTATGCCATTGGCAAAGTTGCCCATGCAGCACCTTATTCAAGGCGATGTTCTGTCAACTATTGATGAACAGTATCGAAAGATAAAATTTATTGACTGGGCCAAAGAGATGAAGGAAGGAATACCACAAGATTCCTCAAAATTTTGGGCTGCAGTATTCTTATACAAAAACGCCCTGGGCGAGAGGCCATTTAAAGAACTCGCAAGCTATGCACTGTCATGCCTCACAACACCAACCAGCAATGTTGTTGTCGAAAGAATATTTTCTTACGTTACTGCAGTCAAAACAAAGCCAAGGAACAAGATGTCTCCTGTCATGCTTGAGGCAATCGTGCGCATCAAAACGAATTTGCATTTCGAAAATAAATGTTGCAAAGACTTTCGTGTCATTCCAAGGATGTTAGAGCTGGTCAATTCGTCCATGTATGCAACAGAAGGAATAGATGAAGATGATGATGATGATGTGATGATGCAAGATGAATAGCTTGTGTGAAACTTTATTATTTTTGCTTCATGCTTTGTTTGTTATTAACTTTAAATTTGTTCTTGTTTATCTTTTATAATTGTTCAGTTGCTTTCAGCTCTCGAGGTTCATGATGTGTTTTCCTAATGTATATCTACGCATGCGCATAGCGATGCTTCATGACGTCATTTTAGTTTGGCCTATTTTTGACCAATTTGGCCACTTTTTTAAGCTGGTTTGGCCTGCTCGTTTCCAGACCATCTGGCAACCCTGCAACGAAAACCTCTGGTTACAGATCACTTTACACTGTTACAGATCACTTTTTGATCTTTATCAAAAGTGATATGGATTGGCCTCCCATTTACACCACTCCTAGCTATCCATAGCAAAACTGATACAGTTAACCGTATCACTTTTGATCCTTCTAGCAAAATATCGCAAGTGATCCGGACTTGTGAAAACCCAGTGTAAACAGGGCAATCTGTATCAAAAGTGATACAGATCAACAATGACGCTTTGAATCAGCACGGGAGTGAGACAATTTGGCATCAACAGACTTGATTGAACTCAATTTTGCGAATGCCTGGTAGGTTTGAACTTCGTGGGATAACTTGATCAATAATGTTGTATCACCAGTAGAAATGGGTTGAGAAATTTGAAGGTCCAAGGACAGTCTCTTGAATCTATGTTATGAGTCAAACAGTCATTATGTGGGCAATTTTTTGCACCTCACAGAGAAGGACTTTGAAGTATTAAAGGAGTTTTACTTAACGGCATACAAATTTTAGCACTCACTCAAGAATTCATACTGGTGTAAATGGAAAGGCTATCAGTAGCAAAAGTGATCCGATGCAGTGAAATCAGGGCCTAAAATTCTTATCAGCCTCCTGACCTATCAAAACATTTTCTCACTCTCTATATTTTTCAAAATAGCAGACCAGCAGCCTCCTTTTAAGACTTAATGAGGCTTGATGAATATCATTGTTGGATTTAATCAAAGGAGAAGTAGGACAAGGTTAGAGGGTTAAACAATATCCTTTGGGTAGTACCCAGCTTGAATTTGTCATAACAGAAACTCAATGAAAGCGCACATTTAATGGGTCTCAATCCTAATCTGGCTCAGCTTTTGAAATAAATTAATCTAGAACATCGGACAAGAGAGCAATAGCAAACAGAGATGCAGTGTCACATTTCAAATCTCCAAAATTCATTGTAAGTCTGAATCTTTCTTA
This sequence comes from Rhopilema esculentum, assembly GCF_057945365.1. Lineage (NCBI taxonomy): Eukaryota > Metazoa > Cnidaria > Scyphozoa > Rhizostomeae > Rhizostomatidae > Rhopilema > Rhopilema esculentum. Next base: position 786,808 of record NC_142834.1, on the reverse strand, counting down.
TGTGGATCGAGCCCAGTGAATACAACTTTTCTAACAAAATATTCACCTAAAAAGTAGATATACCCTTCATGTTGCCCAGTACGATAAAGAATTCCATAAATTGACAGTTATTTTCAATATAAAACACTTTACATGAATCACTTTACACTTTACAAAACACTTTTATAGAAAATATTCACATAAATGCTTAACATTGCTGATACTTTATATCTTTCTATAAATTTTTAGATATGTATGATTTGTGAATAACGTTCTTTGGAAGCCTGATTAATTTTTTTTTTAATTTTCTGTTTTTGTATGTTCATAGCCATTTTCATACTGCATTTGTATATTCATAGTCTGATTGCTGAATATCAATTAGAGTTCTTCAAAACCATCGTCATTGTCATTATCATCAACTTCATTGTCGTTGTCATCATCATCATCATCAGTTTCATCAATGGCATAATCATCATCATCATTATTAATGTCATATTCAGTTCTCCTTGAAAATGCGACATTCGCTAGAAATTCACAGCTTGTAGACGCGATAGACGACGGGATTTCTTTTCCAAATTTTTCGTAGGTAATTTTTTCAGATAAAATTTGGTTTCAAGTAATTAGCACGTGCTTGTATAGGACACCACTTAGACAGGAATTTGCGTTTCTGCTCCTTGATAGTTCTTCCACCTTTTTCTTCAACATTTCTATGGTTTTTAACATGACTGCAATAGAAGTTTGCATTCTGCATAAAGAAAGCCTTGTTCTTCGTAGCATCTTTTTTCCAATTATAAAGCTGGATAATACAGCGTTTGGAAGCAAAAGGTATTTTGTCTATAAGAGAGGTCCGAGTAGATTCAGATTTTTGGTAAAGATTCAAAATCGAATGTCTTGTTTCTTGGAATGAAACTTTTTCAACTGACAGCAAAATATGTTCCTGAAGCACTATAGTTGGGCGTTGTATTTTGATACTTCAAATTTTTGTCGCTTTGTATATTGGCCTACCCCTCGTGCAAGACATATTGCTTGTTTCTGACCCTCTTTGAAAGGAAGGTGTAAAAAATTAGGACAGGAATATCTCTTGGTAGCATTATTATGTTTTCCGGTATCTGGAAGGATTATAATATCTTCTTTATAAACAAAAAATTAAGCTTTTAAACAGCATTGAGAAACACATTTCTCAGCTAGCTCTTGTAAAACATAGCGCAAAGTGAGGAAAACAAAATATCTTTGTATGACACAAAGAATTTAGTTGGAAGCAATAACTTGTTCATTCACATAATAAAAAAAATCAAGTTAAGCTTGAACCAGTGTGAACTATCTTGAAGCTACCTAGGAAACAGATCCTCAGAATATTATATGACTTAAGTATTGCGTATAAGTATAAGCATTAAGTATTGCCAGTAATATCTTATTAGTATAATCTGTTATATCATTATTGAAGTATCTTATCAGTTTTTTATAGGTATAGAAGGTAAAAACTAAAAAAACAATGTTTCAATAAGACATCTTATCCTCACCAGAATCCATCACAGACAGTAGCAAGTCACACTGGACGACCTGCCAGCATTCGATTCTCAATGTTTCTATTGCATCCCATTACAATTTGTATTTCTCACAACAGTACAGTCTACATTAGTGGTTCCTTAGCTATCAGCTCCGATTATTAACGAATTGCTCAGATTGATATTACTCTCCAGCATCCACTTTACTACTGCATTTTGTTGTTACTTGCGGTTCCTTACACATCGTAGTTTGCTTCTGGTGCCCACCCCTTTTGGGCCTTACAACTGTAGCTTATATTACCGGTTCGGGGTGAGGCTTGGTGAGTTAATGTTGGATGGGTTTGCAGATTTTATTTTCTTTTTTAGTCCAAGTGAAAGGCCTTTGCTAGATTTCGATCTGGTGTAATCCTGTTGGGCAGGTGTTTTTAGGGGAGATCAATGTCCATTTTTGGGGGTCAGGTCAATGTCCATCAGATCTGTTAGTTTGGTGGTAGCTGATGACACCAGTGACGTCACCATGGTGGTGAAGGCAATAGCAATAGTTGCCATGTTCGGAATTCCAGATCTGTAGGGCACTAAAAGTATCGACGGCAAAAAGCACGCATCAAGAAAGCAGGCCTTTAATTTCTCTAACTTGCTACTACAACTTTCCAACTACTACTACTACAACTTTCCAACTTGCTTTCCTGCCATTCAACCCACCCCCCTGATTACTACTTTTCAGGAAATTCTCAAACTCCCCAATCATTTCAACACCCTATTTTTCAGTACTTCAAAGATAGTGTCAGGACTTCTTTTCAGCTATAATAATATAGTTTTCTTAATAAGTTACTTCACTGTGGTGGCCCCATCTAAAATACACTTGAAGCTGTTATTGTGTAATGCAGCTTTCAAACAAATGTGGATGCTATCCATTTTCTACTGCTCTGTAGTAGCAAGTTGTAAGCTTAAAGACTAATTAATATTATTACATCATTGACCTTTAAATTTTTTTCAATATTATGGCTAATGATTTCGCCCTTTCACAATAAATGAAACCTAATACGTAAAATGTTTTACCTTGCTAATTTCTAGGTGAAACATTTAACAGCATATCATTCCAATATAGAGTAGGAAAGCGAACAGTATCTTACTTAGAAACAACACAAGCACTCTTTTCTGCATTTAAGAAAGTCTACTTGAATGTAGAATACATTGATACTAGATAGAAGTCATTAACATAAATGTGTGATTCTGTTGAAGTATGTAAGATTTATAATTTTTGAAGCTGGGAATCCTGATTTGCCGTATAGCCTGGTTAAGGTGATTCAACATTGTGAGAGAAGAACTGAGTATCCAGTCTATGCGATCTCTGCTCGGGTGATTGAAGCCAGCTTGGGTTTCCAGGATACTGAGTTGATCCATAAGTACCTGCGTACCTGCTTGAGGCATAGATTGACCCCTTTTACATTGGATTTGCATTGGATGCCTGGTGGCCTAATGATCCCATCTGGGCTTGAACGATTATATTTGATACTTCGTGCTGTGCTATTTTCCTTGTGACAGGATCTAATTCGCCAAGGCTCTCTGCTACAAAAAGACCAAAGCTTGCAGTGGCACTGTTGCAATCACTCTTCTGCTTTCTTTTCTTTGTTTGGTTTATGGATGTTGCCAGACTTTTAATATGAAATATGAAATTTATTGTAGGTGTTACTATTTTAGAAAACAGAAAAAAACTTTCAGTGACTGACTGAATAACATACTAAGCAATGTGCAATTTTGCTTTTTTACAGGCAAGTCTTGGGTTGCTTTCATCTGCTTTTCCTGCTTTACTATCTACAAATATTTTATAGCACTGCCTTGCTCGAAGCTTCAGGGTCTTGTGCTGGTAGAGGAATACCATGTGCTTTCAGTTCATCTGCTAAGGTTTGTGTCACTTTTTCTTTTCTATCTTTTTTCAATTGTTCCCATGTTTTTTGCATACAAATGCTTGTTGCTTTGAAAAACAACTGGCAAATTAACCTGAAAGAACAGCATTGAGAATCTTATTTTGAATTAGATTTAGCTGAATGTTTGAAGCAGATTTGAATTTTCTGTTAAAAATTTGGTTTCTTGTCATTCTGTGCTCGTTTTTTCTATTAGTTTTGATTAGCATGGACTTTGCACAACACGATGGCAAGATAGAATTAAATTTAGTCTTAATTCGAGTACTTGGTTATACACACATGGTTGCAAGAAGTTTTTTTATGTTTATATTTTTTTATGCAAGAAGTTTCAAAAGTCATTTCAGTTTTTTATGAAGGTTTCACTCGAACACAGGATGAAGATTTCACTCTTCGAGAGATTTCAAGTCATTCGAGAGATTTTAAGTCATTCGAGAGATTTTAAGTCATTCGAGAGATTTTAAGTCATTCGAGAGATTTCAAGTCATTCAAGCTTGTTTGATACTTGCTTGCCATAAGACAAAGCAATTATTGCAAAAAAATCTACAACAGCTGGCAGCAAATCTTGCCATTCATTCATCAAATAGCTGTTTTTTGCTTTCTCGGGAAAATGTTCCCTCTTTTTCAAGGTTTATAAGTTAAACTTGCAAATGACCTTGATTTTATGCCATTTAATGATTTTTATGATATTTCCTCCTCTGAATTCGAAGAAATGATGGATTTCCACTGTCAAAGTGACAATGTATTGGATAAAGATGGGAATTGAAGCCATTCATAAATCAACAATTGGTCAAGCATCAAATTTTTAATGGAAGCGACAAAGGATGTACCGGATAACAGCTTCCAATTTCTACTCAGCTGCTGTCAACACAGTTACGAACAAAGGTTGATCTGTTAGCTGATTTGCTGTAGCATGCATACAAGACTTTATCTTCACTGTTATCCATAACATTAAAGCCTGTAAAGTTGGATTTTTTTCTTTTGCTCCAGGTCACATGCTCATATTTTTTTGTCATCAGCACAAATTTTTTGCCCTATGATTAAAAGCATATGACTGTTGTCTATATCATTTGATGTACCAACTTCCTTCAACATGCTCTAGCATCGTTTGACAGATTGCACCAAAACGGGCACAGTCTAAAAACGGGCATCTTCTCCATCTTGCAGTGGTCTGAATTTTGTAATTTCTTGTGTGATTGCATCTGATACAAAACGAGGGTCTCTATAAATAGCATTTAACACTCCCATGCAGTGTCATAATCAGATCCAACTTCTCCATTTCATACTTATCATCATCCTTGATTAAATTTGTAAACTCCTCGTGCTTATGTACTAAAAGTTCAAACCTCCTTTAAAATTATCCAATCATTTTTGTACCTCGTTTACTGGACTTGCATTTGTGACTACATGATCTAAGACTTTCAAAGCTAGAGTAGAGGCTTCTTTTGCAGGTCTCCGATTGATTTTTCCCCCTTTTAACTTCTCAGCTTCCGCCATGGTTTCCTTTCATAACTTTGTTGGTTGCAGCTCTCAAGTTCTTTGACAATTTATCATAAATCAAATGCATGGTTCCTTATAACAGGACAGACTTTAGAGAAATGCACCCAATCATATATATAGAAATCTTATTCGATTTGAAACAACTAATTCACATCATAATAAAGCACAGCGAGATGATATTAAACAACATTTGTCAGCAAAATAATAATAATAATATTATGTTTTTAAAAATATTTAATCAAAGAAACACCCTCAAAGTGCCAATACCCCCTCCCACAAGTTTAAGATGCTTCCTGAATGCAATGCAAGAATTTAACATGAGGTTGAACAAGATATTGCAACACTATGCTACATTGAAACCGTCTAGCCCTCACTAACAGACAGTTAAATGCCGAAATTAATTATATAGAATGATAAGCAATTAAGCATACTTTGGAAGATAAGCTTACCAATCAATGTTTTAAGCATGTCTTGCTCAGCATATTTATGTCCCTTGGACTGTTGAGGCTTCTGCACTTTAGCTGTATTTAGTTTTGCTGATTGTTATGCAGGACATGGCAGAGTGCAGTGGGGCTCCAGCTCATGAAAAGTGAGGAACTAGAGAAGGTCTGTGGCTGTAGCACACAAAAAGTTTTTTGGACCACCTCCTTTTTTCCTACAAGAAGCATTTTTTCCCTTATAAAACAATCCTTGTTTCCCAAGAAATGTAATTTAATTCACGATTTGCAATGAACATTATTTCCTAGAACTTAATTTCAGAGTTTTGAAATTAGATATTTTATGCATTGAAAAATCACGATAAAACATTGAATAAAGTGCTATTAGTAAAAATTTTCAACTCTACACTGTCATGAAATCTAAACGAGAAAAAAGTTCAATAACGTTTTTGAGGGGATACCAGGTTCTAATCGATAGACCAAGTTTTCAGCTGTCTATTATCATGGACTATAGATCAGCTTCATCGATTTGATGGAAAATTGTTTTTGAAGAGTTGCTAAGTCAATTCCGTTTGAAATATCTCTCTCGCTGCATATTTAAATGATTTTCTAGGCATTCTTCAGTCATTGTAGCCTTAAGATAGCTGTTGATAATTTTTACTTTGCTGTGGCATTGTTTGCATGATGCTATTGACACAGGGAGACATGAAGCAATTTTTATTGCCAGATGAAGGTTTGGGTAAAGATTTTTAAGATCGCTTTGCTGAAACATCTTGAGAATTAATGGCAAATCGGGATTTTTCCATTTCTGATCTACGAGTAGGGATCTACAAGAAACTGGTGACAAGTGTTCAAGCACTTAAAGAAATGGGGAAACTTATCAAAGTGAATGGGTATGTGAGGATGACCCTTGAAAATCTCCCAGCAATTAGAGCAGACCTCGTGAGATTGGATGAGGACTGGCAAAAGTGGGGATTTCCTCAGCTGATTGAGGCGTTGCTAAAATGGTCTGAAAGAAATACAGTTTTTAACAGTGAATATCAGCTAAGTGAAAAAGCAAACAGACTGCAGCGAAGGGATACGTTTTTTCAAGTCAAACAGCACGAGTGGAAACCAAGGCAATTTTAGCAAATAATAGCAAATTTAAACATCTATTTTAAATAAAGATGTTTTAATATACTGCCATTTATATGGTTATTATATTAAGTTATGCAATATCCGGTTACAGTCGCACAAAATGTTGCTTGAAAACTTGTGACTGTAAACAAAGTGTCACTGTAAAAAGGGCTAAATTGAAATATTTTTACATATTTTGGTTTAAATGTTATGTGACTTTAACCAGTAGTGTGCCTTGTAGCAGTAGTTCGACTGTAGAGACATGAACAGGTAGCCAAAAGAAAGTCTTTTATTTCCAACAACGTGTTTTGCTTTAGATTTCACAGGACAATTAAATTCCTGTTTTCTTTTTAAATATTGCCTACTGTATCAAAAGATTGCAATATTCCAGTTAAAGAGCATTTTAAAATAATTTTTTATTCCATTGTTTGCATGACCTAGGGTATGCAGTAGAACTTATACACTATCCTTTCCTTTAGAAGAAGCTGTTCCCTTATGTCTATCTTTACTGGAAACAGTATCAACAGAAGCTTTGGAGAACAATTAATTCTAACTGGTGATGCACGACATGATAGTATGGGTCATAGTGCTAAGTATAGAGTATACAGTGTATTTTGTTGCAACAAACTATCAATTACACACTTTGATCTTGTCCAGGTAAGAAAGTACCTCTGACCCTTTCTTAGTAGTTTCGACAAGTCCTTTTCACCATATTATTGTTAGGTGAATTGATTTTTATGTAACATGCAGTTTTGTTTGTAAGCCTTGGTCTAGCCCATAAAGAATTGTTAATGCCTCTACTGCATTTGCCTTCACAGTGTGGTAAAAGACTTTATCTATAAAATCTGACACAAATGTTTAACTATGCTTGATAACTTTGCATCAAAGGCACAATTTAAAGTGATTGCTTTTTATCAGTAACTGAGGTATGAAAATAAATCTTTTTCTAACAATTCAACTTTTTTCTAGCGTAATGGGTGGATAGCAGCTCAGCTATGGAGTACAAAGGGTTTCAACGAAGCATCACATTCTTTGCTACACTGCCTTGTGGAATATCCACATTCGTATCAGACAGACACTGCTCTGTTGCCAAGCACATGAGAGAAAAGTTTCCTACTGTGAAACATTACTTTGGTCTCTGGCATCTAAGTTTTGATCTGATTCGGAAAAATAGATAATTGATGCCTATAATCAATACAAATAATGTATGCAAGCTTCATCTTTAGCAATTCTTTTCCTTGCAATTATCTGCTTTTCTTTAGAGGTTCGTAAAATTTTAACAAGAATATCAAAGCTAAAGGGTTGCGAAGTATTGGCAGAGTTGATTCAACCATGTGTGAACCATTTGCATTGGAGTGCAACGACAACACTAAGTGGAGATGGCAATGTAATTCTTGCAAAATTTAGGTCCTTTCTTGGGCACATCATCGATCGGCATAAAGATCTTGAAAATTCTCTTTTCGATAAATGTGCACATGGAGGAAATATTTCACAATGCAAATGGCTTAGGAAAGGTTCGCATTATTTGTATAAAGTACACTGCATTATTTTCTTTCTATTACTGTTGATCAAGTGTACAAAAATCTAAAAAAAAATGTTCTTGATTTTGCATTTAATGTCTCCTCACAGACTCGGATGAATTTGAAACGCTTAGTTCTGCCCTCAGTAACAGGCTACTGGAAAAAGGTATCCAGCAAGCTTTACCATTGGCCCAGACTAGCTGCTTGTAAGGTTTCCTTTCAGTGGTTATTCATTTTTGCTCAAAAAAGATTGGTGTCTCGTATGTTGGAATGTTTTGCAGGTAATTAGACTGAAAATTTCCATATCTTCTTGTGCAAAAGACAACTTTGTGAGGCTGTGTTAATGAACAATATCAACTTTTTGGTTTATTTACTTTTTAACAGCCAATAAGGAAGCTGCTTCTTTGCATCATATTTAAAAATGACCTGTACACAGGTTGAATATCATTAAAATTTTAGGATCCGAATACACTTCATGAATTTTTTTTCTATACTTTAGTTCTGATTTGATTTTAGTTCATATCAACAGGTTGCAGCAATTACCTTTAAAGAAAGATTTGATTTTCTTACCTAACAAATAGCATATGAATCTCTTTTCAGACATGCTCTACATTTCAACTACAATTTGGACAGGGAAATCAAAAGAAATGACGATGGTTCAGCTCAATTAGCTGTCCATTACCTGAAATTCAAAAATGGGGAGGCTACCATGAATGATATTACAGTTCATCAGTATTTTGCTGAATATTTCTTTTTCTCATTAATTACTCTAGTATAGATAAAGTAGTTGACAGTTTCTAATGTATTCTAGCTCAAATAAGGTTTGTGTGTTTGCCTAATGTGGCTGTTGATGTTTTACTAGGAATGTTCAACTAATATTTTATATCATGTGGAGGAGCTGTTTGCCACAACAATGAAGGACTGTAAAGGTTGAACAAACTAAAAGAGGCTACACCACCCCCGCTTCCTGCAGGTTTTGACAAATAAGATAGGGAAGAGGCAATTGAAAAACAGGAGCATAATGGACAATTGAAAAGGTTCATAATACACAATGTTAAAAACTATGTCAATGCCCAAACAATCACATATATTGAAAGAATTGTTGGAAGTGACTGCCTGAACAGTATGTAACAATAGGTGCAATGGGGACCAACTGCTGGCAAACACTTTATGCAAAAAGTTGAATACAGTTCAAAATTTTGCATACAGTTCAAATGTTTCATTTGTTTCAAATCATATGTTTCAATTTGCATATAGTGCAAATGCACTTTATGCACAGTATGTAAAACACCCATGAAAGAACACAAATTATTACACAAAGACTGTCCAAAAAATTTAGAGTAATCAGATTTATTATAATTACCATAAATAGAGTCTAATCAGCCCAGCTCTTCCTTTGACACCCTTACTAGCGATAGTCCAGTCTACTATAACACGTTTTCATCATGTTCTGCATATCCTGTTGCTCTCTCATTTCTTAAATTAAATTTTCCTCGAAATGCATTATAAACAGGCAGTGGCACACGCTTCTCCCCCAACTTTCCATGAATCAGCCTTGTAAAAGCTCTATAGGCAGCAGCTCGCAAAAATCTAGAAAAAAATAACTGCTAACAAGGAGGAAAGATTAAGAAAAATAAGTGATGATCATCGGCATGCAGTGCCATTTCAACTGATAAGTTGTGGCCATAAAGTTTCTTTCTGTCTTCAAAAAGGGGTAGAAGAACAAATTTTTCCCTAGTGAAAATAAATTCTTTGTTTGAAATTTGATAAATTTTTAATTTCAAAACTATATATTATATATCTTTACAAATAATGAAAATTGATGTTTTATCAGTCCGACATAAAGTGCTTCATGTTGTGCAGGCAGAGCTGTAAAGGCGTTTGTTGACAAATATACTCTCGCGTTTGTTGACAAATATTCTATCAGCTGTTAGCCTACCATAGCCCCCTTTTGATTTACCATCACTCAATTTCTGTCCAGCATACTTTGTTTTCAGTTTACGAAGTGCAGTTCCAAGGCGTTTTTGCACATGTCCGACACATTCATGCTTTTTGATTAATTTTACACCAAATGGCTTTAGGCTGGATACATTGTTGTATGCTTTGGAGTCACCATCTCCAATGTTTCCATTATATTGCAACTCGTGTAGTTCTTCTGATCGGAGGAAGATTCTTTTCACTCCCTCTGGCTCCATAGCTGGAGATGAGCCATGATAATTTGTTGCACAGTTGATCTTGGCCAACCATTTCTCTTTCTTTGGACAAACTGGCTTGGACTTCCAGGTTGAACATCCATGACACACTTTGTTTAGTGTCTCAAAATCAAGACACTTTCCTGTCTTTGCTAAGATGGCAGTAACCGCACCTTGCAGGGAAGAAAAACCTTTTTTGCCAGGTACCATCAAGCATCACATCACACTCGGTGTGGTCAGTCTCCTGGTCTTTCTCCTTTTTGGAAGCATCTCTCATGTTTTCTGCTACCTTATTTTTCAGACAACCTTGTATGGTTTTCAAAGTTGAGCTGTATGTGTCATGCAACATTGGGAAGGGAATGTTCAAATAAGCACAAAGCTTTAAAAAAGATGTCTCCCCCAATTTCCATTGCACCAAGTACAGCTCTACGGTTTATTTCAAACCCTTTGAATTTTTGCAGTTGGGAGAGGTGTACATCTCTACCCTCTTCAAACATTACTGACACTCTACAACAATCAATGATGCTAGTCCCATCTTCTTTTCTGTTTCTTTCTTCACTTGAAGCTTGCCATATTTACATTTCTGGCAAATTGCAGTGATATCCAGAAGTGACTGCAGAAATTCCATACCTATGGTACGAAAGCCTTCAGATTGAAAGTTGTCTTGGATGTCCTAAAAATAAATTACTAATAATATGTTCCTTATATATATCCAGGGGCCGATATAGGAAATTTTTTGACCAGTGCTCAGTTTAAGGGACCGCAACCAACAAATTGACCACGCCCATTTCGGTGGCGATGTTAAGTAGCGTATTTTTTCCAATCAGTGTCCCTCTCTAATGCACGCCCCCCTTTTGAGTAAAATTTCTCTTATCAGCACCCACTCTCCAATGAGCGCCCCCCAAATATTTTGAAAACATATAGTAACCAGCAAATCTTTACAATAGTAATCAGTTAAAATATATGGAATAAAACCTATGCTGTTTCAATTTGGAAATTCTTCTGCAACTACTGACAGAATTACATAAAAATACATTTGAAGGTATTGACATTTTAAATATTCAAGATGCCACACCAGTATTTATGCAAGTCTACTAGGATTTCGACTCAGGTGAAACTGAAATCTTGTAATGATTATGCCCATAACAGGTGTGATGGATTTTTCTAAAAACAACCATTGTTTAAATTTCAAAGCTTAACTTTTTAGTGGTGGATTTTTATCTTTTTCTTGATTAGCCCCACTCTCTAATGGGGCCAGAAATATGATAGAATACGGTAAACAAGAGTGGCTATGGAAGCAAGGAAAGTATTGTACAAAAAAAGGCAAATTCATGAAAATTGCTAGCCTGTGTTCAAGAATGTCAAAACGATGCTTTAAACATACAAAAAAGCAGAATTAATTTCAAATATTTTAATATCTAATTTCAGGCATTTTGGGGCCTTTACGAGAGAAAACCTTACCTGGAATGACGCATCATTGTTATATAGTCATTTGCAGCATTAACACAAAGGAAGCAATATTTTTTCTACCTGAACTCAGTAAAACTTGATTGCAGTCTTTTAGAACAACGTGTTGCGATAACATCGTAACTTTTTCAAAATACCTTTCTTAGGTTAAGAAATTACAACAGAATGGACTCGGAGGGACAGGAAGAGAGGAAAGGGAAGACCAAAGAAAAGATGGAGAGATGAGATCGAGCAGAAGGCAGGCAGCACGTGGACCCAGAGTGCCCAAAACCGTGATGAGTGGAGAAAGATGTGGAGGCCATCCGCCAGCAGTGGTGTGACAGGCTAATGATGATGATGAAGAGGTTAAGAAAGTCTTGACGACAGTTTTGATGAACTAAAATGGATTTCTTGCTTTTCTGAACAGATGCCCTCAGTTGTGCTACAAGTACTTGATTATCGAATGTGGCCTCGTATATCATATAAACCTCAATAAAAAATTTTCCCAACGGTTGATTTTGGGCGATTTTCAGTCTGTTATAGAGGAAAAAATTCTGAACTGGATGGTGGAAAATTCGCTTTTCTACTATTTTTTTCCGAATTCACCTTGAATTGAACGCTCCACGACCTAACTATTTCTTGTATGTGTGCTATTCTTCTGTCATTACCTCTGTCTTTTCTGATTCTCATCCAAACTGGCCTATTCACTCTGCAAAATGAGTTGGGAACAGTTGGATGACCTCTTGGATGAAGAATGCAATGTCTTCAATTTTTCACCTTGGATTGATTCTTTCCAGCGTTTTTCTATAATATTTGCCAACTTCTAAGATGTTGGTCATCCACTTCATCATGTTTTTGATCATGTTCCTCGTTCAAATCATCAAGAAACTCACCTCCATGTTTGTTTGCAACCTTCCCTGCATCCTTGTTGTTTGGCACTTGTTGGTTCTCCTTTTCACATTTTAGTGACAAATGCAAAGGAAATTTTTACGACGTCTCTTGCTGTGAAAGCATTTACTTCTATCATCAGAGAAAAGTAGGCAGGCTGCTGCTGGAATTTGTGTCATTCCATGAGCGTTTCTTTCTGGTGCTACCTGACTTCAGCCTATGGACGTGGAATTTGTTGCCCCTAATGTTTAATTTCATGAATTCCTCAAACGTATTTGCCATTGTGGCCATGCCATCCTTTCATTCATTAATATTTTGCAGTTCGTTCTGCGGTAGTTGACTACATTGTGGTCCCTTCCACTCATTCATTGATATTGTCTTCGGAAGACTTGAAGTTGACCTTTCAGTTTCTTCTTGCACGAAGTTCAGTAGGCAAACCCGTATTGCTTCTGAATTTCCTCTTCCTCCATTAATTTCATTCACAGAAATTCTTGACCAGCAAAATAAAAACCAAGACCTCAAAGCTGGTCGACTGACACAAAGATGCATGTTTCGCAACTGACCTCTACGGGCATGCACCGCATATCTCATGTAATTACTGGTGGTGTAATTGGAGATGACGTAGAATTAATGTCATCCTGCTTGTTGGTGAACTTTCTTTAACAGTGGCTCTTCTTATTTGGTTGTCTCTGCTCCTTATCAATTCCTCTACCTTTCCCATACACCAAAACCCATCTCACAACATCTCCGACAACAATATTAGCCTCTCCAATATACGATGCAATAAACTATTTTCTCCTCTGTAATTGCCTACCAAGATTCTCTTTTGTAACATCTTTCATTTTTCTATCTAGCAATGTCTCACATTTTAATTGAAAATGTTGTCCGCTATTTTTTGCCGGTATTTTTTGTTGCCGTTTGTCTGCATAATTATTTGTGCCAAGCAGAAAATGCTGTCTATTGTCCGAATGGTTTTGTCAACTCTAAAGATAGCAATGGCTAAATTCTACCAGGAGAATGGCAAAGATTGGCTGCATCTGAAGGAATGGGTTTGCAAAACATACTTCAAGTGCAATAGCCATTAGGAATGCTTTGAAGCAATACTTGTACAGCAAAACTGGCCCTGTACCATGTCAATTAGCTTACATTCAAAGAGTTGATGACGAATAAACTCACACAGCATCTTCTAATAATTGATTTTTTAACATTTTATAATCAGGAAAATTTGATAATTGAGCAAATAATTTTTTTAAAAAGTAATCTCTATTGAGTAAAAACATGTTCTGATTTGGCTCTATAGCAACACTCTGACTTCTCTCACTTGTATTTCCAAGTGCTGATACAACAGGCTAATCGGGTGAAGGTGCATTCCATGCTGGTTGGTGCATGCATGAACGATTGCTGTTGCTGCTCCTGCATTTGTATATCAAATATAATATTTTGTATTTGAATGTTGTTTGATAGAAATTTCTATGCACAAATCGAAATCCCTGCTCATTGGAGTCCTTAATCACCCCCCTCATTCTTCGAATTATCTAAATGAGGATTTAGAATTGTTGTCTGATGAGTTGTTAAGTACATCTGTAGCCGAGGGGGAAGAAACCATCTTAACGGGAGATATAAACTGTGACTTTCTAAAAAGAAACGATCATAGATGTATAAAGAATATTTTAGCCAGTTATGGGCTTGAACAGCAAATCAAAGACTCTACTAGAATAACACCACATACAAGCACCCTAATAGACGTAATAGGCACAAGGCACAATATTAGTCGCCCAGTTGTGCAAATCACATTGATTAAAGGATGGAACCCATAATTAAAGTAAGATTAGGAATACAATAGAGAAGGATGGTTATCCCACCTTTATTGTATCAATATGGTATCATGTTTGCATCTATATCTATAGAGAAAATGCATCAAATGATAAATATAGAATAAGAATCTCAAATACAAACTCTACTACACTTTATCCTTGATAAGAATGAAAGAATAAAAATGAATTCAAAAAAACATAGTAAAGACCAAGGTTGATCATAGAAGGAGTAGTGTTGAAAACGAAAACAATACTACGCAATCTGATGCTAAGTTTTCCATAAAAAGGGGCCCTCGAATGAAAAATGGACTACGAATATAATGGGGATGGTGAGTACATTGTAGTTCACTTGTTTGTTTGTTTCTGAAATCTATTTTGTTTTGATAAAAAAAATAGTGTTATCCTAAAACACTGCCCCAATCCTAGATAATTTATCAGTCATTGATTATCCATTAATCAATCATCAAAGCAAATTCTTAATTTCTTTTCCTAAAAGTTTTTTCGAGTCCTGATTGATAAAGGACCAACTTTCCAAGTTCTGAGACTCATGCAAACTTCTTTCCCTCTTTGCACTTCCTCTCACATGCATTGCCACCTAATTGCTGGCCGTAGATTCGTTTTAGGTCCTCATTCAGTCTAGCTGTACTGATGAGCCCTGATGTGGGGCGAAACCAGTCTACAGCCGACTGTTTGAGGTGTCAGTGGCTTTCTTTACTTCACATTTCTAAGCTCTACCCCAAAATAAGTAAGAGCTCAGCCCTTGTTGAAACAAACCGCTTCCTAGTGCCTTGTTTTGTTTTAAATGATTTTAGCTGCTGTACTCCGTTTTTTCTGCCTACCTTACACTCTGCTTTTTGAAATCTATTTGAATGGAGCAGAAATTTGGGGTGCATCGTGAAGTAGCTAATAAATGATACAGAAAATTGATATTGATTGGCTGATAACAATTTAGGTATAAAAATTCATGCAAGCGGAGTCAGCAAAATGGCATCAGTATATAGCTATCACTAAAAAAATCCTGTTTGCTCAATGTAAATTCAAATTTGCTCAAATAAGGCGAATTCTTCTTATCAAATAAGGTGTCATATGTACAAACTGTTGATAAGAACAATACTGTGAAAATTGGAGCTGTCTCCGGATTTCTTGATTCAAACTCGAACAGGCATGTTGATAACGGTGCCTTTTTAATTTTAAAAAACTTCCAGGCTTGAAAATCATGAAACTCTCGGTGATATTGATAATTCTTACCTATGAATCTAATTGTTTGTTTACCATCTAAATCCTCCTCCAGTGCAAGTGCTACAATAGGCATATTTGTCCTTATAAACCATTCATCTAACTGTAAAAGAGGATAATATAACAGCTTAATGTTTTCAGAAGCTGATAGAACGTAAAATTGTTAGGTGTATATTTTGATGTTTTACACTCTGAAGAATGTCAGAAGAAATGCTTAAGCATGATTGAACATGCTCGCATTTTTCAAAGCCATTTTTAAGTTTTTTAACACCAAAAGATTGTTTATGAAATTGTTTGCTGTCAGTAAGTCTACATGTCTATAATTTGTAAACCCAAGTGAAAGCAGAAAGCAAAAGTTTAATATTTTTGTCCTATTTAGTTCCTAGGCTCCAAAACATTGCTCACAAATTAATCTTGAATAAACATACTGCTGAAAATATGGAATATTATCATGAATAACTCGAAGTAGTGGCTTCATTTGGTTCCTGAACTACAGAATCTGTTTAACCACGGAATGGGTTCAGTTTTGAAATGTACCGGAGCATAATATTAATATTTTTCAAACACTTTTGTTTAGTTTTGTATTCTGGTTGTATTTTGAGATAAACAAATTTTTTAAGGAGTGCTTTTTAACAAAGTGAGTACTTGGATAGGCATAAATGTAGGAAACTTTAAGCACAAGGCTGCAAATGCAAATAAAACACATGCAAAATTATATTTTAAAACAAAAGAAAGTTGCGAGGGCAGATTAGAGGCTCAACAAAAGTTTGGTATTATCTCAACAACTGCATGTTAGCAAGTGAAACCAAACAAAAGAGTAATTCAGCTTTTAGTGAGATCAAGCACCTAACAAGACTTTTTTTGAAATAGTAGATTAATTTTTTTCTAAGACTAAATATTCTTTACTTGTATAAGCAGTGCAAAACAACACCTATAATCAATTGTTTCAAATCATTCATTTTTACTTGTCGTCTGACATCTTCATGAACTTATAATTTTTTATGCTCTAGTCAATGAACACCGAGAAAAGTTAAGGAATTCTTAAGGATTTTTGAGTTTCAAGGCATGGGCATCAGTGCCCTGCCTAAGAAAAATCTTTTACAAAATGTATGTAATCATTTCAAATTATCAGTATCATTTCATACTTCCAGTTGTTAAAATCATCAAATGTCCAAAATTCAAATTTACTGAGGCTATAGTCTATCAAGGGGATATCTAGATTTGAAGTCCGGGGGAGACTTTTTTCATGAATGTTATACATACCATTGTAGCAAGGCTTGAAAGCTTCGTCCTGACAAATGCTCTACGGCGCCCTCTTTTTGCCAAGTACTTTAATTGCTTCTTTGATCTTTTTCTCTATCAAAAGCAACAAATATAGATTTCATCTGTTGTCAGGATAGTGGCATGTAGACAGGAAGAAGAAGGAAGTCAAAACCTGCAGGGGCACAAATAGAAGTAAGCCATGCAACAAAAAGGGCAGTTTTATGAATGTTTTCAGAGGAGACCTTAAGCAAAAGCATTTATCAAAAAGATGGGAATGTGTCCCCTCCCCTGCTCAAGATGTGCTTGGTAAACAATGCAGGATTCATATAACCTATAGAACATTTTTCCAACAGTTTAAAGCATAATATTACAAAATGAAAGAAGGATTATGTACACCTTAACCAAAAATGAGAGGTTTTATGCCAACTTGTGCACCTGAAGAAGCCTTGGTGCATGTGCTCGCTTGCCTTCATTTCCTGAGGCCTCTTCACAAAAAAACTATCAAGCAGATACACCTTGAGCTACAGGCTGTAGCAGAGATCATTAGGATCCTATTGCCCCCCAATTTTGTATGATTCTCAAAATGTGCAAGAAGATTTGTTATATTTGATAGAAAATAGAAATGAAAAGCTGATTAGCAAGAAACTTGAAACAATAACTACAATCCGCTGGTTTTATAGGAACTTTTCATTTTCAATTCAACACAAGCTACAATGACAAATTTCACTACAAAAAAATTTGCAGTTGGCTAGCGTGTGGTAAAATATCATTTGGTTATTTAATTCATTCACACATTATATTATAATTATACCACATGCAGCTTATATATTTATTTCATTTTTACTGACTAGCTATATCGATTAAAAGACGATTAAAGATCAAATGAGTAAAGAACAATCAGATGATAATAATTGACGACAATAACAACAATAATTTATTTACTTATAAGCCTTTGAATAGGTTCACGAAAAAATGTGGAAATTAAATAGATTATTCAATTCAACGGTTTTCGATGAATTTGTTTTTGTAATCTTGTTCCAATACATAACCCCACGAGTATGACTGAAGAACTTTTAGAAAGATCTCATAAGATCATTTTGCTAAATTTCTGAAAGTGCCTTTCTCTGGTTTTATTCGGAAATACTTCATGCTCGCAGAAAGATGAACTTAGGATAACATTTGGTTTGACAAATGTTATCCTAAGTTCTATCAATTGATTAAGACTGTTCTATCAATTGAGGTACTAATATATTTATAATTATTTCGATATCTTGAAACATATGGGGCTTGGGAGTGAAAAGGGAGCATAAAATTTCAATTAACACAAGCTTAAAAAATCACAAAATATATTCAAGACAGCAACATGCGAAAGCTCATACATTGAGATTGTGTTTTGTGTTCAGTTTTTAGTCGTTTGAATATAGTGCTACACAGGCAATATTATAAGAAGCAGTGATGGCCAATTTGTACAGTGATGGAAAATGTGCAGCAATGAATCTGAATTTATGCAGAGTGAAATTTTCAAATTGTTTTAATTAGTAATCAAAATGTATAAAACAGCCACAAACTAAACAAAAAGTGCAATTTGTTTAATCAAAAATGTTGTTACTTTTAAAAACTAGTTGACATTGATATATACCTAGATGTTGGCATATTGTCTTGCGTATAAGACTGCTTCTTGAACTAGTTTTAGGTCTGTTGTGTGCTGAGACTAAATTGTTGCAGTCTGCCGAATGAGACTTTGATGTCAAAATCCTTATCATCTTGATCTCTTCTACATATTTTTCTGAGGATATCTATTTTGACCTTTGCATAGATCACTATCTTTGAGATCTTCATATTGATCTGCAACCTCACGTGAGTCGAAATTGTAAGCAATGGATGCACGGACATTTCTTATATCATTCTCACTGGCTCAAAGCTTACAAGTTATCCAAATTCACCAAGAAATTGGTTTCTCGTTTAAAGTTTAATAAAGGAGCACTTGATTAGTTACAAAAAGTTATTATTTCATGTGTGATATATATTTTATTTTGCTAGTGTCTTCTTTCGCTGGTATGTTTCAATAAATCATGAAACAAATTTATAACATCTTATATCTAATAGACAATAACAAGTTGGCACAATAATTTTTATCCTAGTAAGCATAAGCCTGTCTATTTTGTATTCAGTTACGAGAGCTTCAGCTACATTTAAGTGAACTTCAGCTACTTAGCGTTGAAATGTTTGGCCCCCACGGAGTAAGTGAGTGTAAAGGTAAGCAGCTAGATCATGATCACTTTGCACATAATTTCTTTTTCAAGACGCGAAAAACATAAATTGATTAAGAAACATTTATTTTATCAAACAGGACAAAGTATGTCTGTGCACCCAAAAGCACACACATTTAAAAAATGTGAGTAGTTAAATGCATGCATCTGATGTTGGGAGCAAGATTACTCTTGCCTTCTTGATGCAACAGAAGACACTGCTGACGAGTAGTCTGCTGATGAAGTGAGGAGATCTTCCTCAAATCAGGCTTGCCGACAGACCAGATGAAGCCTTTGATAACTGGCATTCTGGAATATGATCAATGTCTCCAATGCACACAGGTGGACATTTTTGACAATAATATGATATGGGGGGCAACATCTTGGTCAGATTTAAGTGTCCAACTCACTGATTTCAGTGTTATCGGTGTTAACTCACTGTTTTACATGGGGGTTTTACAGAGACAAATGTCACATGCACTAGCAAAGTAATAAATGCGATGCTTCAGAGATTTGCCAAGTAAGACGTCCCTCTGTTTCCAAGATGTCACTGAGGAAACGGGCTTTACAGTCACGAGGCTGGCATACAACAGGTTGTTTTCTATCAACATCAAACAGGCACTTGGAAGGAGTAATGTACGTCTTCAGAAAGCCACGTACCGGTGAGTGCAGCTTCATCAGGGCTGGAAAATGTCAAGAAAAAAAAGAAATTGTTAGCATGAATTCTCCATTGCTTGATGTTAATATGAACATTAAATTTATGTTAACCTCATTCTATGTAACACTGTTTTCTTGTCATAAACATACATGCTGTATATTTTTCGTTCTGCGCTACTAACAAAAAATAGAGATTTGCTTTCAAAATACAATCATTTGATATTATCAGTGTATTGTCTATTGTACAAATTATGTGTATTAGGTTCGAAGACATTCTCCTCAATTATATAATATAGAGTGAACAAAATGATTGCTGTCAAAACAGCTTTGATAAACAATAGAGGACCAACAATTTGTTTTTGCTTAGTGTGAGAAGTTGTTAGGAGAAAAGTTTGAACAAATCTAACAACTTAAAAAATCAGCTTCTGTGACTGGTTAGAATTTTTGTCAAAGATTTGCAAGAATATTTGAATTTTTTATTTTGCTGGCAGGAAGAAAAACTTGTTTTCAAGCCTTGAATTTCATCCTACCTAAGCTGATTACCATATAATTTGAACTTGACTATAATTTTATTCCCTGTTTGTTATTTCATTTTGCAAAGCCCTTGGATGGATGGCAGCCTTCTCCATTATCTCCAGAATTTAAAAAAGTGTTAGTTACAAAAAGTCTTACAAAAATTTCTCCCTAGGTATGGTATAAAGTTTCTTAAATTCAAACCTCTTGGAAAAGAATTTCTCCTGGAGCTAAGTGGGTTTGTCCAGAAAAGACGTATAAGCAACTTGTCTTCAAGCGAAGAAGATGGAAGTGAAAGTGAAGCTGAGGCTGACGAGCAAAGCAGTTGATGTCTGATCCAATTGTCAAAGCGATGGCTGGCCATTAGATAATTCACAAAATGGCTTACTGCAAAACTTACTTCCAAGATGACTCACCTCAAGGAATCAGCTGAATCAAAAGAAAAACCTGCAGCATCATCGCCTGTAGCTGATGGTACAATACCAGCTACATCAGAGGAGGCTTCTACATCAGGTGGCAGGACATCCACAGTAGCAAAAGCCGCATTTCCAATAGCTGTAAATGCTTCAAAGGTGATTTCCTTGACTGAGGAAGAGCATCACCTGCCATGACTGCTGAACAAAGCTGCACGAATGATTGGCATTGACAGGGATGATTGGAAGACATTGCAGAGGTTGTACTTTGAGAAAGCTGCAGGTTGGTCCCAACTCTGCAATCAGCTTGTCACCTGCCTTCACACAAAACACCAACAGAACAAGGATAAAAACACATTTAACATTTTCTAAAATGGCATCAAGTGCTGGAGGCAGATCCATCCACAATCTCGAGACGATACCATTTTCAACAGTCCATCCGTGATTGGGAAGGTCTGGTGCATCCATAATAGGTGTGTTGAAGCTCTTTTCCAAATTGCCCACTAATACACTGACTGACGCAGATGTTTCTTCAGAGAATCGAGGTTGCAAAGCATCATCAGTTCATCATAAATGCCAAGTTTGAAGGAATTCAGTTGAGCCTCATTTACCTTGCATACATCATTGAAGCTGTACATTCTACAAACAAACTTTTCTATTTGGCTTAGCCAATCATCACTGTACAGGAGGTACATCCAATGTTGCCAATGTACCTCATGAGGTAATCAATTCATCATCATCTTCCAAAACTTTTAGTGGTTTTACTTTTCCTTATCCATGGAAAGAATTTTTGGTACGACAACCTGCAAAAAACGAACAATAATAAAAGAAACTTTTTAAATTTTCTCTATCAAAATAATCCTGAACAACCTTATGATGGGAAAGCATAGACTGCCGGTCAAACTTTTGCTGAAGGAAAAACTAAAGCTTCTGTTCAATGCTGCTGCCTGAGATAACTTAAAGAATTATTAATATGATTTAAACAATTAAAGTACTTAAGAGAGAAGATCTTGAGTTTTTTCACATCACTGTAAAATTGCAATTGCATTTTCGCTTTCTAGAAATTCATGGCACTTTATTAACAACAACAAAATACCTGTGAATGCATGGAATCCAATAAGACCTGAAAATACGGCTGACACCACACTCTCCTGTATTTTGTTTATGTCAATCACCCTCCTTTAGTTTACTGCACCAGGGTCCAAGTACAAATTGAAATCAATCGATGACTTATGACCCAGCGTTAATATGAACACATTTGTGTTCCTTATCTGAAAGTAAATTCAATGAGAGAATCCTTGTTCTTTACCAGAGAGAGAAACTTTTTAAACTGGCACGGAATATTGTGGCTGGCATTCAATATCTTCGTCTGGGTTGTCCCTGCTCCTGTCAATTTGTCTCTTCACGGGTCTTAATGCTTACATCAGGATAAGTACCGTTTACTCGATCAACTGTAGTTTAGGTTTGCAACATGTGGCTCAACACAAGTCTTAAAAATTTTTTTCGGTATTTTTTAACGAAGTTTATTGCGAGGTAAAAATCTTAATCATTGACTGTATCCTGCCGAAACCTTTTATGCTCTGGGAGGACAATCGACTTTCTTTGCTTTGGCTTTACTGCCATTTCTATGGTGCTTTTCTTCGCCTGCAGCCATTTTAACTTGCGGTATGGTAGGGTGGCAGTATCAAGTTGGTTTTTCATTGTCGTGGTTGGTTGTCAAAGAATTTTAATCATCAGTTTCCTTGCTGCTACTACTTGTGTTTATCAAGTTTTCCTTCTTGGCTTCGGCTCTCCTTATTTTCTCTTCATCACACAAATTCTTGTAGCAAGTATTGTGATACTACCACTCAAAGTTATCTGAATTGATCTGTGTAAAGAATTCTTGTGTGAAGATTTTGTGGAAGAATTCTGCCGCGATTGTACTTTCTTCTGGAGAACAGGCTCTCGTTGATCGCGACGATTCGGCCAGGTCTTCCAATTTGCTGAGGGTTGTTTTAGGAAGTGCTCCACACAGACATCGCGGCAGAATTGGTTTCAGTCCACCACTGTGTGCTCACTTTTAATGTCTAGTTCTTTTAGGACCTGCTTTTTCGACAGGCCACACGTTCATCCACATTCTAGGCTCCAGAAATATGTAAGAGCTATTATTTGCCATAACTGGAGCTTCGAGCCTTCGAAAAAACTGCCCTTCTGCACTTTAAATCTTCTCTGACATTCTGGGCACCGCTTTGTCACTCTATCTAGTGATCTATTGACGGCACCCTCGGTACATTCTATGTGACAGTTCTCGCACAACATCCTTCGCGCAAGCAGCCCATTCAGCCGACACCAGGAAAGTGTGTCAGACAAATTCACATCAGACTTTACTCCAAAATGAAATATTGTCCTTAGTTTAAGAAATATTGTCCTGAAAAGATGGTAAGAAAGTGTCTATTAAATACATTAAAATAAAGGGAAAAAACAATTTCCTAAACTAATTTAATGCATTGTACAATTATAAACGGTCTATTTAATTTATTAAAAACGTTGCAATTTTATTCTTTAAAAAGTCTTTCAACAATGATACAAATTTACTGTATATACTACAGTTTCTTATGTTTTCTGGGAAAGAAGTCTTGTTGAGTTATCCTGGGAGGTTCCGGTTTCTTTTGGTGTAATAAGTGTTTTAGCTCTACTTGAACTCTTTGGGGAATTTTTTCTCTCGTCTAGAGGCAAGTATGTTGGCTAGGACTTATCATTAATCGCTTTAAATGCAGATTTGGGTCAAGACTACAGCAGTAAAGGGAGACTTCATCTTCTTCTTGTTCAAGGGTATTCTTTATCAGCTTTTCACATTAACTTAATGAATTGGATAGCAATGCATCTGCTTGCTCTAGCTTTCTTTTCTTTCTTGCTGGTGTAGAGCACACAAAGCTGGCTATAAAATTGACCCCCACTCCCTGAATAAGCTGCAGCAACAATGCTCTCTGTAACTTGGTTGGCTGTCTTCTCTGTCAAGAACAGCATCTGATCGAAAAATTTACACTTTGCAAGAGAGGATGGGGCTGCTTCTCACCTGGTCATCTTGTTCCTATATCCAGGCATTTCTTTAATGTTTCTTTTAGATTTTTATAATGTTTTGCAGAAATTCAACTAAGATCAAAATTAGAAACATTATTGCTTTTAAACAGCTTGCCTACAAAATCCACACAAAATCGGATAGGGCAAAATTTCATGCTAAAAAAGTTATCATTCATTTATATACTGCCTTGTCAAATGCTAAACAGTAAAAAAGGTCGATCAAGAATATTTGGGAAAAAAAGTAAAGCGATGGAAAAAGAAGGACTCTTCCGTGAAAATATTCTTTCGTCAAAAATCAAAGGCTGAAGCAGTGGATGTGCCACTTGAGGATAGAGATGAAGCAAACGATGAAGACGACAACAATGTTGACTGGTCTGATGTTAAGGTTGTGGATAACAACAGCAGAGGCAACTCTCTCTTGTTTGTATATCAAACAGAATGGCAACATAGGCTTCTCCGAAGATATGGAAATGAATTGGCTTTATTAGATGCTACATACCGCATGACACAATGCACGCTTCCACTGTTTTTCTTGGTGGTCAAGATGAACGTTGATTATCAGGTTGCTGTTGCATTTGTCTGCAAAGGAGGGTTCGACAGAAAACATTGCTGAGGCAATGTGTATAATACGAGAATGGAATCCCCACTTCATGCCACATTATTTCATGACCGATTATCCAAATGAAGAGATAAAAGCAACTGAGCAGGTTTTTCCATGTACAATAAATAATCTAAAAGTCTTAGCTATTTTTTAAAAGTACTTTATTTTGAAATGTTGGAGATACAGTGTTTTAGATATAAAATCATGCATGTTAGGTGACAGTTCTTTTTTGGTGTCAAGCAGAAAATTATATTTCCTTTTTGTGAATTTCTTATCACGCTTTGTCATGATATTTTTGGCGTGCAAAAAAGCATTATTTTCAGTTTATAAAAAAATTCTTCAAAAAGCTAATTCTTCTAAATTAATTTTTTTAAAGGTTATTAATTTTTTTGTTTGGGTCACATTTATTTGTGGTATCCACCAGGAACAAGCTTGGGATCGATGGTTAAGGAAAATAAGAAACGGTTGTGTGAAGGTAAGCAAAGAGGTGCTGCAGATGCACATTGGGCTGAAATAGGAGGTCAAGGGGACATTTGGGTTTTGGGCATATCTGACCAAAATTTTCTGACAAATAGCTGACAAAAGTAGTGGGAAATGGTAATTTGAGCATTTGGAAAGCCCTTAAATAAAAATCATTGTCATTTTATCACTTTAAGGCCATTCACAACTAACCATAAAGGGTTCATAAAGATTCCAAAATTTAGTATTTTCGTCCAGGTTACCCACTTATTCTTTAGGTTTCTAGTTCCAGGGTTGCCAATCGTAGGGATTTCTACCTACAGTAGGGATTTTTTGCCTTTTGTAGGTTGTAGGGATAAACCTACACGATAAAATGCAAAATGTAGATATAAATCGCTCAAGTTGTAGGTATAATCAAGATTAAAGAATTTTTCTAAGGTAAATTTTTGCCTTCAGTGCAAGACAAATGGTGTGACCCTTTAGTTTACAATGGCTGCATTGAAATCGCTCTCGAACTTTCATGACCATTGGATCACTCTTGTCCCAGAGTCTATTGATGCAATCAGATAGATTATCAAACTGACTTGTCTTTCCACTCTTGTTTATTCTATACTGACGGAGGAATTTAGTTGTTAAGGCCGATTGCTCGATCATACACAGAGAAAGAAGCTGAACAAGCAGAATATGACATAAAAAAGTCAAAAATCTGGAAAAGCCCAGAATACAGGAAATTAGTGGCTTGCCTAGAAAGTTATTGGTTTAAAATTAAAAAGGTAATCAATATGAAAAATAAGAAAAATATCAATAAACAAGTCACAAGGTTCTTTGATCTTTAAAAAAATTAATGCATTTGATTTTCAGGACCCCACACAATTTTCATGGATGTTATATTAATGCAAATTAAACACCTATTGATGTAATACACTCAATGGTGCCACAAGTATTAAATCAATTATTATCTTAATTTAGATCATACGTTTTATCTATTGTTTAACCTGTTTTTCCATTTCAGAGATGGATTCAGGCTTATCGCCAAAACAGGCTTCTCGTTAATTTTAACACAAACAATGGCACAGAACGTCAAAATGAGTCACTGAAGTACCAGTACCTGCAGAGGCACTTTAAAACTTTGCTCACTGTAATGCTTACAGTACTCACTGAACGATTCTTCGCAGATAAATTTGAGAAGTAAGTATTCAGCTAATGAAATTCAAAGCTTCATTGCTATTGAATAAGGTTATGTTCAATATTTTGTGATATAAGAAACTTCATATGTTATATAGCGTTGTATATCTAAAGGGACATTGAACACATTACTGACAGTTATAGATTGCATTTCAAATGCGGCTTATGAATTCTGAGACAAAAGTGTTAAATTTGAGGAGCATTGCACGACTTCAAGCAAATTGGAAAGCACTTTTAAATGGTCTGATGTGGTTGCAAATGTCATCTGTGCTTGAAGGTCATGCTGGCCTGTGGATTTTTTATTAATTGCAAACGATATTTACTCAATTTCAATCTATTCTAAGAATTTTTTCAAATGCAAATTGGATGATTTTAATCTCAATGCAGGTATTGCAATGCTGATATAAAGATGGATTCATCATATCGATGCTATTCTGACAACACTCCAAAATATTTGATGAATTGACCAAGCAGCTTCATAAACAGTTACTTGAAAAAAACGATCAACATGCAAGTGACATTCCAGCATCCTATATTTCAATGCAAAGCATGAGCAAGTTTGCAGTCACAAGCATTTCAAGAAACGCACTACCGGAAGAGTACCAATTAAGTTTCGAAAAAGATACAGCGATGCCAAATTGTACTTGTTATGATTGGAGACATTCTGTATACCTCTGCAAGCATTTTTTGTAGTATTTCCAAATTGGTCATGCGAAGCATTATCGCCTGTATATCGCAATTCGCCATTCATGACATTTGACGAAGAAATTCAGCAACACAGGTCCCGTGAAATTCTTGCAAAATTTCGAAGACCCTGAGCAGCCTGATTCCCAAAATGACCAAGACGCTCTTCCTTATGAATTAGGTAATGATTCATCTTCCAGCCAACAATCTCTGAAATCACACGAAAAATGTTATGGGCCACTTTGTCGCGAGACTCTAGATGAAATAAGGAGGCTTACTTTCCTTGTGCAGGATAGAAGAGACTCATGAAACTCTGACCTTCTTGAAAAGAAAACTTTACGCTGCTTGTTTGACGGAGAAGAGTTTGCAGTTGCTACCCACAAATAACTGTAGAGATGAAAAAAGAAAAAAATTAAGGCTTTCACTCCAAAGTTAATCGATGAGGAAACATAAGAGCCAACAGTTAGATCGAATCGTAGAGAAGAGAGATCAGACAGAAGAAGCAAAGAATTTTAGAATATATGATAGAGAAATTATTCCTATTATTGAGGAAGGAGTAGTTGGTGTTATCGACATGGATGGGGTAACAACGTTTGCTTCAACAGTCAAAAATTGTGCTGCAACAGTAGAGGACCCTTCTGACCTTCTGAAAGATCATCTGCTCAAATGACAGTGTTAAAACTACACTGAGTCATAATGAGAAGTCTTTTATGGGCGATCCTCTACGTTGAAATCTCACACAAAAGGATCTATCTGCCTTTCTGAAAACAGAACGCTAAACGACAATGTCATTAATGTTTTTCAAAAAATGCTTGGTAGAGATATCCAAAATGTATTAGGATTGCAAGACAAAGTTTTGGAACAAATCTTTAAATTCAAATCCATGCCAAATACACCTTTTGTCCAAATCATTCATGATGGCAGATTTCATTGGTTGGCACTAAGCACATATGGTTGTCAGGAGGGAGAAGTATTTTTATTGGACAGCCTTTTGTCAGGTATTATAACACAAAAGGTCAAGCATCAAATCTGTCGAATAATGAAATGCCCATCTGATATCATCGAAGTAAAAATTGCTTCTGTTCAGCAACAAAGTAAAGGAATTGATTGCGGTGTTTTTTCAGCATAGCATTCGTCCAAAGCATCCTCCTTGGAGATGACTTTCCCTCGTCAGATAAGACCAAGTCAGACTGTGCTCACATCTGTTACAATTCTTGCTACGAAACAAGTTGTCACCATTTGCATCAGCAATGGCTGCATTGAAACATTGCAAAGCAAGAACCATTGAGATTCAAGTACAGTGTAATTGCCGCCATCTATGGCTAAAATCAGATGACAGGATTTTTTCAAGGTAATAATGTGATAGCGAACTCTTCATGCTAAGAGTATGATGCTAATTTACAGTGGAGGCTGAAATACACGGTACTTTTACAGTGAATATTCAAACATGTCGGCAAATGAAGGTTTTCTCATGCACTTTGTTGGCAAATGAGGCCTCCCTAGATTGAAAAGCTAGCAATTGTGCTGCTTATACCCTGTCAATTTAAGAACAAATAAAGAACAATCCAGAATAAGATTTTATAAAAAATTAAGAACAGTCCACCTGAACGTAAATTAACTGGTTCTTATAAAAAAGTGTGTAGTCTATACAACCATGTATCAAGCTTGCGGCCCTGTTTTGATTTGGAACCAGCTGTCATGACATAACATGGAGACATTCGAGACAAAAGGTTTTACCGCCTTGTCAAAAAGACAAAAGAAAAGCCTATCCTTTCTTGCTGCAAAAGTTAAAAGCCAACATGTCTAGGTGAAAGGGACGCGAGGACTGATGGTTCCTTTTTCCAATTTACATGGTTTTTTCATCCTTTAGGTGAAAACAGACAAAAAAGGACTGTGTATTTCAGCCTTAAGGAATCTTTATAGAAGGTTTTCCACTTAAACACATTTTTCCTTGCTGCTATATAATGGAGTGAAAAAACCCATTACATCAGAAAATAGTCATTTTAATAAGTAATTTGTGGCAAATGTATTAATCTTTGAAGGTAACTTTGAACCCATTTTTCTATGAAGACGTTCAATTCCCTTTGTGAAAGCTACCTTGAACCACTCTCAGAACTTAGATTTCAGCTTTCTCTATTTCTTCTGTTTTTGCTTGACTTCCGTTTTGGAGTTGACCTCTGGTTCAACTCCTCTTCATTCTTGCCTTAATGTTAGCAACAAACCGAAATACACATGCCAAAAATCTTAACAACCTAATTCTAGATGAAAACCGATTAAACTCTAACATAATTATAATGAAAAAATTTTTATTTTATATTCTTCTACATACAACAGTAACCTCACTTCACAGCTAGTTACTATCGGCTAGCCTGGTGACAAGTCTACTAATTTACAAATGTTTTAATATATAAATAAAATCATCAGAGTTCGTAATATTTTTTGAAGGAGAGCAGTTCAGAGTTTGTCCAAGTTTCATTGCGCATACAGAATATATAATAAGATGTGCCTAGAATTATTGCTGACAATTTTTTAATCACAAAGTTTTGGCGTTGATAGTCTAGTTTTAATTTGCCACACATATTAATGAAAGAGACACTGGAGTTTCCAAAGATACAGAGGCAGCTGATGAGCAGATTGACAAATTTCATTTCTTTGTACTTAGGGCACAGTTCCTTTAGAAGGGAACAGTACTTCTCAGCCTTAGGGGCAGCGTTTTATTATGGTTAGTCTCGAACCCAACAGTTAATTCGATGACATACAGACAGTTGGAAGCAGTTTTGATTAGCATGTCAGGACAGAATGAATCGCCAGTTATGATACACTATGATTAGAAAGCAGGAATGTCAGCATATATGAATACATCTCGGATACAATAAAAGGATGATGCAATGAAGTGCTTTGCAGAGTCATGCCTCCAAGTAAAACGCCCTTGCTCAAGGTATTTGTTACATCCAGCTACAATCTGAAGAAATGATCCAGGCTGAAGACAGAACAAGCAAACTGGTGAAGAGCTAATTTTCCATTAGCAGAGGTTGTTCCTTGTGGCTAGTGTGTTGTTGAGGTACCTTATCGTAAAGTTGAAGATGTTTTTTGAAAGTTTACTCTGAGCTGCAGACCAGAGCGAGGCAAACTTTGTATAGGAATGCTCAAGCAGGAATGAAATAATGAAGCCTTGAGATGGTAACTAGGTTTTGAGCCTTTCAGTGTGTTCGTCCCTTGTAAATTTCAGTACTGCCTTAGTGTTCTTGTCAAACTGTATATTTTCAAAAAAAATTTCGGCTTTTTAATACTTTCCCTAAACAGAACTCTTGTGTGAGAAGCTTTGCTTTTTCTCTTCAGTCTCGTTACAGCGTTTCTAAGGCAGCAATACACGGACCAATCAACCTCTTTACCTGTCTGTCGCACTTTTTTCAAATGATATTCTCTTTCCTTTATTTTCAACTTGATATCATGAGAAAGCCATGGACATTCTCGGCTCCAGATTGTTCTTTTCACAATAGGTACATGTTTGTCAACTGTACTCTTGCGGAATTGTTTGAATTTATTCCAGGCGGTACTTATATCTCTTTCAGCATAAACCTGTTCCGATGGGGTACTCTTGAGATTTTCCTTGAAGTTAGCTTCATTTTATTTTGCATAATTATGTGTGAAAATCTTTCTCCGTTTGAATTTTTGACAATTCTCTCTCACGATCACTCCGGTTGGGTCATGATCACTTGTTTTCCAATTCCTGACCCTATTTCGAACAAATGGCTTCCAAGGCTTCTCATTACGGGTCCAACAGAGGGTGAATCCACCCAGTAATATGTATCAATATCATTTACATCTAACTCTTAATGAGAACCCGTTTTATTGACTTGATGAAGGTAGCCATCAAATTCGCTCCGAGAAATTCTAATTTGGGAATTGTTTTTCCTGAAATTGGACAAACCTTAGCCTTTGCTAAAATTAACTTAACGCCAATTTTCCCAGATTCCTACAGTGTGTGAAAGTAAACAAATCTTGCATATCCCTGTTTGGTGGCATCCAAAAAAGCGTGTATTTGATAGCTATGCGTTTTCTTGTTCTTAAGGCGTATACATTTCTGAACTGCTACCTCTTGTAACATACAAAGATCTTCCATTAACGTATCATAGAGTTATTTCTCTGTGCCTTCTAATTCTTTATTCCAAGGGATCTTTGCCACACACAAATCCTGAAACAAGATTTTCAGGTTGATGGTAAACAGAACCAAATAGCCTATGGAGTCAAATACTTTTGCAGCTACTTTTAACAAAGGCCTTTTCGTAGGGGGTAGCTCAGCTGCTAGATGTGTTATTTGCTGCACATCATAATAAAATTGATCTGACTTAAAATCCCAGTTGACCCCTAATACCTTAGAGGTACTGCTGCCTATAGGTAAGCTAACTACAAATTTTGCACTCGTTTGGTCGTCATGTAAAATATTTGAGTTCTCTTTATCTACCTTAGCCGATTCCTTTGATTCTAATTCATGTATTTTAGCACGCACTGCTGATTAATTACACTGCCATTTACATAGGTTGAAACCCCCTTTTGATTTGATTTGAAGTATCCTCGTCTTCCAACAGATTTATAGTGCCTCTGCCTAGGATTCTGCCCCACAACACTTATCGTCAACATATAACTGGCCCAGGATCTTGCAAATGTTACGCTCACTTTCCTAAAACTGTGTTATGCGCTTTCTTATTGTAGCTCCTAAAATAGCTGGACTGTGTTTTAATCTGAAGGGTAGACGTGCCCACCTAAGCTGAGCTATGTCGGAGTTTTCCTTGTCAACATCGTCGACCCATAGAAATCTTAAAAAATCATGGTCTTGCTTATCTATTCCAATTTGTAAAAATGCTTTCTCGATATCAGCAGTCATTACAATAGAATGAGTACAAAAACGAAGTACTTAATCAAAAATCAATAGCATCAATTTATATCCCCTCTGTAATCAATCATTTAAAGGGAGTCTGTCCCCTATTGTGCTCAACTTTATTTTCACAGGAGTGAAATTCACGCATCGTCAAGCTTGGTTGATAATTAAACGACTCAAACCAATCAGAGACAACTTTAATTCAAGAGCTTTTGAATCAAAGCTGTGGCTAGAAAAGTTGTTTTTCCTGTTTGGTTTGTGTGACAGATATGTCAACACCAAAAGGTAATGCTTCTAGTATCATCATTCAATTCAAATAACTTAATCTTCTTGCCATTACTGATAGCTTTTTTCTCGCAGTTTCAAATGTTGTGATCCGTTAAAGTGGGCAGACCAATAGTTCTTATTAGCCAATCATCGAGGGGATGGACTGCCTTCAATGATCTTTTCTTACCACACAATGATGCACAATAAAGTAGGCGTTCATAGCAGTTTCCTCTGCAGGGGGCACCCTTTTAATTATACCAGCATCTAATTGCTCCTTGAAAATATGACCCTATTATTTCAACAGTGCTACATCAGATTTAACTCTTGTCCTTAATGATGCCAGGCGAGCTAAACATAGCTCATTATCTCTTTTTACTGGTGAACCGATGTCTCCTTTTCAAGGCAGACCAACTTCAATTCTCTCACCATTGTGTTTGATATTCCATTCTTTGGTCGAATCACCATTGCTTAGCTTGTTGTCACAATGTTGCATCACCATGTGCTAGTAAAAGGCTTAATGGCACAAGTCATTCAATGATATACGTTTGAGAAAACTATATCTGTCGTATTTAGAAACCAATTTACACTGGTGACAGTTGTCGTGGGATTTGAAATCTGAGAAGTTTCAAACTTTTCGCCCTACACTGAACGACAGCCGAAATATTACATCACCATTTAAAGGGAGGTAAGTGATCACTGTACATAAATTTTGAAGCTTTTTTTCTTTTAAATATACCTTGTATATAGAACTCAATTCAACTCATTTCTGATTATCATTTGGCAAAAATGAGTAAAAAGAGAGCCGCCAAAGTGAGGGAACATAAACTTGAAATCATCGCTTCACCCCCACAATTAAAAGAAGACTAATAAAAAATCGTTGTCCACCCAAAAAACTGTTATGGGGAACCGGGAGAAGATATATTGAAAAGTGGCTACAAAATTTTGAAAGGGTCGCTAAAGCCAATAACTGTTCAGAAAAAAGGCAATGCAATATCTTGCCAGCATTTCTATGGGACAGAGTGGCGGAATATTATGTTGAGCTACATGACGGGTTAAAAGTGACCTTGAAACACTTATATCCTAATTAATGAAACATTTTATACGTAGGGAAACTTGTAGGTGTTATTATCCTAATTTATATTGACGCAAGCAAAACAAGCTAAAATCCGTTGATGATTTTGGCCGGGCCATAAAACTGCTTGTCCGTCTGGCACATGCTGAAATTCCTATAGAACATCAAGACACTCTGATGCATGAACATTTTGTGAATGGACTTAGGTCTGATTTAAAGTGTATGGTATTAATTTCGAACCCTAAAACATTCACACAAGCACTGGATTTGGCTAAGAAGGAAGAAATCCACGATCAAATTACAAATGGATCCACCACCTGGGTAAAGCAAAAATTTTTGTACCCAAGCAATGCTATTGTAACAAACCGGGGGAACAAAACTGGGGAACAAAATTTTAATGAAAGAATAGATCATTTAGAAAGTGTGGTTGAAAAACTTGCCATGACTCTTGCTGAGTCCTCTGTTTCCAAACGCCCCAATCGTTGATTTGGGGGTAAAGGCACATATCGTAGAAGGTACGAGGAAAGGAATTAAAGGTCCAGTAATGGAAGGCCAATTTGTGATCATTGTAAGAGAGTAGGACATCTGGAGGCTGTATGCAGCGACAAATAAAATGGAGAAAATTAAAAAAACTGATTAATGCTGCTCACGATTCATCGTCCTTGAGGCGTGATGCAGCTGATAGTAAATTGTTTAATCCCCAGTCTTCTTCGGATAGTCGTTTGTATGATGTACCATTACAATGTCTAACATTTATTGGACATGTCAAAAATTTTGGAACCGAAATAATTATTAATTCTGGCTTAGGTGTAGCAATTAGGTGTATCTTTTCACTTTGATCAATAAACATGCTAAGTCACCTTTAAAACTTTACACTAATTCAATATTAGCTAAAACTGCTACTGGTGAGAAATTGGATATCATCGGTACAACTATGTTAGAAGGTGATTTTGGCACTACAACTATGTTAGAAGTTGATTATGGCACTAGTAATTGGTATGTAGCCTGTTATGTTGCAGGTAATTTCAACTATTCATTCTTGATAGGGACCGATTTCTTAGTCAAATCAACGCCAAGGTAGATCTGTTTACGCTACAAGCTACTATAGGGCTAGATAAGGTTCCTATAAGTGTAGTTAAGCGTCCTAGCCAAGTACAGGTATGCATTACAGAATCCTTAGAAATTCCAGCTCGCAGCGAAGCATTCCTCACAGGTCATATTTCTGGGTTGCAGGGTACTGTTCTGGTCGAGCCTAGGAACGAAATACCAAGCAATGGTTGTTTTTTTATCTTGCTAGATCTGTTGCGTGCTTGTGAATAATGAGATCCCGGTAAAGATTTTTAATGCTAATGACTTTCCAGTCAAGGACCGTGTGATCTAAATGCTTTAGGCCTGTTTCCAACATTGCAGCGTGGCTATAAATATGTAGTAATTTTTACTGATTACTTTACCAAATGGCTTCACAAATGCTGATTCTCCTACCACCGCCAAATTATTCATTGAGGAGATCTTGTGCCGACAATCAGCTCCTCGTAGATTGCTATTGGATTGGGGTAAGAACTTCTTAGCTAAAGTAGTGAAGGGTATTTGTCAGATGGTAAACACGTCTAAGGTTAACATCACAAGTTATCACCCAGAATGCGATCCCCTTTATTAGAGCCCAAACTGTTTATAGAGGGTTTGCAGTAGCACTTGGTGTCTATTTCATGGTTGCTCAATGACCTGGGGAAAAAAGCCTAGTTTCTATCAGAAATTAAAATATTCTGATTTTTTATATAATACAGTCTACTGTTGTAATTATGGTGATCAATTATTGCTTTAAATTTTCTTGAAGGTTTCTTTCTTTGATGAAGATACTTTCTCATACAACTTGCCCCACCTCTATACTCTTAAAAAGATTCCATTTTGAGCCTGGATATATTCATAAAATATTCAGATATTTTTAAAATGTAGTTTTTAGGAAACATATTTCCTTGTGAAGGTTGAATAGAAAGCACGCTTTTAAAACAAAGAGATATACCAATATCAGTCATGCAATTTCCCGGTATGAACATCGCAAAACAGACAACTGCAGCAGCCAGAATGCTGAAAAATGAGACTCAAATACACAAATATGCTAGCTTTGGTCAAGCTACATTCATGAAATATTTGTAAAGATTGGGCGATTCTGTGACTGAATATTCTTAGAAAATTCCTTATAAAACAGTTCATAGCTCTGATATGATTTTGAGACTCACTTCTATCTCTACATATACTTGCGAGTTTACATGCAGTTTACATTCTTCATAGTAAAAAAAATGCATTGGGTGAATGTTTTTAAAATTACTGTTTACTTGTCTGTCATTAAGTCATCAATGCCTTCTAGTCAATTCTGTACTATATTCTTGCATTAACAGGACGATTGTAAGTTGCTGCTCTGAGTTTGAAGCTTGATGCGACCATCAGGCAACTGTTTTTAGGTGAATATTATACATATACTTGGAATCTTTTGTTGAGATGTATATTTTATATGTAAATATCTTACAGGGAAAAGGCAGTTTTACAAAATGTGGCGTCTGTGTGCTTTTGAAGGATTTGACTACTGCTTCCACAAATCCAGACAGAAGAAAAAGACTTCTTCAGAAAAAGACAAAGTACATTGAGCAGCAACAGTAAGTTAGGCACTATAATATTAGTAATACCTATGACGTTACCAGCATATTTTATTCAGATAAGACAAAGTATTTTTAATTTCATTCTGGAAATGATAAATTAAAAATAAAAATGATAAATTTTGATATTTTTTATTGAAATTAATAACGATGATGTTTATATCTTCCTAGAGCAGAAAGACAGAATAACCACCACATTGCTAAAGCGTGAAAAAACCTGAAGAAAAATATCTCGATAATTTCTGAAGCCCTGGATCAATCCAAAAGTAATATTCCACATTGGCTTGCAAAATCAAAGGTACCTTTCATTATTATTTTCCAAAAAATTAAAAAATCACAGCTGAATTCTTTATATTTAATGACAAAAAATTGTAAATTTGGTGATATTTGCAATAGGCACACCATTCAAATTTGGTGATGAATACGCTGTACAGATTGTTGGTAGATATTGCCACAGTACATTAAAAAGTCAGATTTTTTATTTTACCACTGGCAGATAGCTATGGCAGATGAGATTTAATTTTTCTGGACACGTTATCCAAATGTGTATTTAAATATTTTGAAATTATATCCATAAGTTTTATCCAGAATATCGTGTAAGCAAGTTTTGTCTACACTGTTGATTATTGAAACACTGACAAATATGTTTATGAAAAATAAAAAAGTAGGTTTACACGATTTCTGTACTTTTCTATGTTTTCCATATTCAGAAATGATTATTTTCAACAGATGTCCAGTAGATGTCCAGTAGAAACGCAGTCTAACTGCACAAAGAGAATGATGTCATGCTCCTGCAGTTGGAAGGTGTTTTTTGCAAGGCATACACTACTCGCCCAACAGTTACCACACTTCGGTTCCTATTCGATTTCAAAGGGTTCCTTTCTAAATACACCGCTAACATCCACAACCACAGCAAACCCCACACTTTAAATTTGAGAAAACAGCTTCTGGACTGGTTGGCATTACTTACAAGAACTGGGCAGCAGATAAGCAATGGCTACCATGAAATATTAATGGCAATAGAGAGCAGCCTTTGTTGATTCTCAATGAAAGTTGCACCTAAACGATTTCCCTTTACAATTGCAACCAGAATTCGATAAGAAAAACAATTTGGAAACAATGAGAAAAGAAGTGACAGCTGCAGCTGCCAGAATTACTGAAAGCGAAATGTTGTTCTACAAGAAGAATCCACGAAGTCCTGCTGAAAGTCTTTAAAGACAGGCAAGAGGCGTTTGCTGTCATGGAAATTTTGGGATAATTTGATTTTAAAACCATATCTAGAGGAATGAGCAGCAGAAAGTGATCCAGACAAGCAACAAAGGGAAGATGAGATAGATGAGATGATAAAAAATACAGAAAATTTCAAACAGGTTTGTAAAAAAATTTGTACTGTAGCTTTCTTGAGTGATATACATTAAAAGGTAAACCAGATAATTGTGCCCATGAATATGAGCCTATCGAGCGTTGTTGTGGTCTTAAAAACCAAAGGCAGACCATGTCAGTAATAAAGTTATAAACAGATTGTATCGAACCTATAAATGTAATGCAATTGCTCTCTATTTCAAGTCCACTTTTCCAAGTTTACAAGAACAAGGGTTAAAAGAAGATTAGCTTTCAAAAAAAGCTTTCAGTGAATAGAAGACTTCTACATTGTAGAAGAAATTTGTATCACCTTTCAACCATACGATTAAAGCAAAAATTTCTGATCACTTAGAAATGCAAA
Organism: Rhopilema esculentum; assembly: GCF_057945365.1. Lineage (NCBI taxonomy): Eukaryota > Metazoa > Cnidaria > Scyphozoa > Rhizostomeae > Rhizostomatidae > Rhopilema > Rhopilema esculentum. Next base: position 749,577 of record NC_142834.1, on the reverse strand, counting down.
AATTGAAAAAATTAATAGATAAGCAAAAATAATGGAAACGCAAAAATAGGTAAGACGTTCCATCCCTATGACAGGATATTTTTGTCATTTTTTGATATATTAAACTGTTGTTTATCATACACTCCAATAATTATCATACGCTTCAATCTCTACTTTATTTTTCTCTCCAAAGAATATTTTAAACTTTTGAAATTAACCATTGACACCTCTTTACAAGCAAAACCTCTTACAATGAGAAAACGTTTGCTAAAATATCCATTCATGGTTTTTTATAAAAGTACATGTAATCTTTGTGCAAGTACTAATCAAAGCTATGTCCTCTCATTGAAATTTTACTCTTTTTTGAAACAGTTGTAGTTCACGGAATCTAAGGAATGTTTTCCTCTTTTTTACAGGTTGAGATAATCAAAAAAAGATGAATAAGAAAACGAGAAAGTTAGGTAAGTATTTGCAGCACTTTAGCAAATTTCTATAATCACAAAAGCTTCTACATACTTTCACGTCCATAATGGTCCTTATTGGCATTCAACTAACCATAGGATTTTCAACTACGGTATTTTAAACAATAGATATTGAAAGGTTTTTACATTGTAATTTGATGGTTTAACTTTGTAATTGTAAAAAATCATTTTGTGGTACAAAATTTAGAAATTGGTTTGATTAAAGCAAACATTTCAGTCAACATACTTTGTCAAACAATCGCCCTTATTGAAAACAATAACTGTAGTATTGATAATATTTACCCTGTATGAATGTTTCTCTTAACATCATTATTGTTATTATTAAGTCCCTTAAATGACCAATAATGTTTGAACTTGCAAACAAAAATCAGTACTGCAAGAAAAAGAGTAGGCCAAAACTTTACTTAGCTAATAGTGAGACAAATGGGAAAGCAGACAAACTAAGTAGATAGAGCAAAAGCATTAGGAAAAAGGTCAACATCTTTCCTTACGAACAAGCAACACTATGATTAAAAAGTCTTGCAGAGGACCTTAAATTGAGAGGTAGTGCACAATCAATGAATTTTCTAGGGATCTTGATTCCTATTAGACCGAAAGCAACAAAATGCAACATAAAAAAACATTGGTACAATAAAAAGAGGTCTTAAACCAATGCTTTTAAACTGAGTTTTTTGTTTCTTCTCTAGAGGTTCATCTCATTCCTGAAGAGTTGCTTTTAAACTTTGTGTAGGCCCGTCAACTTGACTTCCGTCCTCACCAAGTGGTTGACCTTGTTTCAAACCTATGTTTATTAAAAGTCTCAGTAGTTGATGTCTGAAATCAACATATAATATGAGATGAAAATGTGGTCTTGATAAACAAAAAGAGCAAAAGACAAGCGTAGTACAATCTCCTTACTTTCGGCATCAATACTTGAAGCTTGGCTTTAACTTTAATCTGCATTAAAAGCATATCCGGAGTAATTGGTCTCCCAAAAATAATTCACTCAGAATTAGGGTTGTATGATCGATACATACCTGTAAAAATTTAATCCCAGCATGAAAGTCAGCAACCTCAAGGTACAAACCATCAAGTCTTTCCTATTGTCTGACACCATTTTCAAGCTGCAAAAGGCAACTAACACCACATTCAACAGTAAGCTGGTCCCCAATAACACCTTGCTCTACAAACTTTGTTGGATTTACACTGTCATTGCATGGAGCATAGCCATGCAGCTTAGTCTTGACCTTCTGCATTCCACTTGTATCACTTTCATCTTCATAAATCATCTCAGCGAACACCTTGGAACAAAGAGAGAGAATGTGTTGTTTGCTTTTTATTACATTAAGTTGCATCTCAAACACAACACTGGACATTATTAGAAAACACTGTGGTTAAAAATTTCTCAACAGAACTCAATTTTATCATTTAAGGAAAAATAATTTTGATGGTTTCTAGATAAATAGCAAAAAATTTTCTTACAATGATTAAACAATTTGTTGAAAAGCTGTAATGATACTTTAAAACTACTGAATCGTGTAAATATAAATAAATATATAATGAGCTCTCTCGATAAATTTGTATTAAAATTTTAAATACAAGGTCAAAAAACATATCTATGTACTTTAATTTTTTAAATTTTAAATATCTACCAGTGTGGTGGTGCACCTCTGTACATCACTTATGATTAAACCAACTGAAGTGAAAATTAAATGATTCACAAAAAAATGAATACTTACTAAACTAGTTGGCATGGCCATTTTTGAGGAATATCGATGAGCTATGTGGTTAGTTACAATTTTTTCCAATTGTTTCAAACATTTTCTGTTCTCCATAGCCAAACGACCACAAAGTGTAATTCAAGCGTTGCTGATTGTGCTCCATACTGTTTGGTATACAGAGACTATTCTCCAACTCGGCCTGTTTTTTCATTGAAGGATGTTGTGAGTGCAAGCCATCTCCCAAAATCTGGGTCTCTGTAATCATGAGCCCTACCCAATTCACAACTTTCTCTTGATTCTCAGCTGTCATTTGGTGAGGTTCAGAGCTGAAGTTGAAATGGTCAATGATCAACTTACGTCCAGAGTAGGAACTGCTTATTGAATTTTTCATCATTTCTCCCTCCTTTGAAATCTTCTCTTCAATGTCACACAAATGATCTCTCCCATATCCATCCAATTTCTTGTACAAGAATGTGTGAGAAACAGCCAGCCTTAGTGCACTCAGCCGTAACAAAGATGCCTATGCAGGAAAAAAGTGTATTATAAATACATGCAAGTAACAAAACAAGCAAGTAATGGGAACAAAAAAACAATCAAGTGACCTACAGCAAATATATGACCAGCAACACAAAAGAACATTAAACTCAATTATGAGACTTAAAAAAGTTAAACAACTGGATATAATCGATAACAAATGTAATTGAAAGATAGGGAAATTGCAGTTTATCACATGGGAAAGGGTAATTGTCTCGAAATTTTACTATTTAAGTAAAAGGTGAATATTTTGCAAAATTTTGAACTGTCCTTTTTATCTGAAATTGTTTCTGACAAAAATTTTGTTTGCTAACTGTAACCAACTAGATAGAGATATAAAGATAATAATACAGATATAAAGAGATATAAATGAAGGTAATTATACACAAGTAGAAGTAGGCAGAATGCTTTCAAAATAATGTTTTGCTGCTTGATGCGCTAGAACGTTTACCTTTTTCCTTGCAGAATCCAACTTCTGCAGCAACCAGAGACGACAAATGTACAGCGATTCCGGCCTAAATACGACAAGAACATCAAGCTCCTGCAACGCATTTGCAACATTGAACTTACTTTTAGGGCCATCCACCAAATTAAAATCACGACAATTATCCTTTTTGGATAGTTTTTTAAAGCAAAGAATGCAAGACATCATTGACAAGATAGGACAATGTTTGAATGCCTCGTGAAATTGAAGAATAAATTGAACTGCAAATGCCGCTCAATCAATGCATTTAATTTTTTTGGAAAGGAGGTCATGATCTTTGCTGTCTCAGGGAACATGTCTTAACTTCAATTCGCAGACTCTACCCTTCGAGATAGAAGTGTTTGAGGCTGCGCGCAGGCTATTGGCATAGTTGCTTTATAATTATTTGCAGACAAATTATTACTTATATTACGCAGGTTCTATTATTAATGTATAATTTTGTCATCACGCATTTTCTGGCTCAAACTCCGGCCAGCAAAAAAGGAATGACATGTTTAAATAACAATTTTGTCCAACCCTAATTTGGAGGGGTTTCCCTTGAGAAAGATAAAATGCGCACCTAATTTGTTAGCATTTCCCGCGCATCAGAAAAATGCGCACCGAAAGACTGGGATGAACCATTCATTATCTTGAGTGGGGGGGATGGGTAGAATCTAGCCCCTGGTGGTTTTTTTGTGATAAATTTCTTAACCTTATTCTAATCATGCTGATTTTTACAGAGAATTAACAAAATTTATCTGGCTTTAGGGTGAAAATTTTTTTTTAATTTTTCATTGTGTGCAACCCGTTGGACTGTAGGAGCCAATCTTTGTCAAAAATAATTGATCAGTTTGACAGCTTGCAACAGCTTTGGGACCTCTGCTTGCAGGAAAAGCTTACAACTGATGTTCGCTCTAGAATTATTGAATGTCAGGCTGTAAGAAAAGTTGCCAAAGCTGTGAAAAGTGGAGGTTTGACATATTGTCGTTCTTAGTTTATCATTTCAGACTTTAATTGTTATCATTATGGCTGAAAATAACGCTGAGGCAAATTCTAATGATCAAATGAAGAAGAAGTTATCATTAAGATTACAATGCGTAGCGTTTGGATGTTATAATTTCAGTATAACAAAGACTGTACTGGGACGAGCCTACATTTTTTTCATTCCCTCAAAAGAATCCAAGGAAAAATCACTGGTGCAATTTGATTAAGAGACGCGATGGCTCTGATGGTTTCATGGTTACTAGAAGCACTGTTTTATGCGAAGAACACTTTACTGCTTCTGATATAAAGCAAAATCCACTTTGCTGGAAGTTAGTGGCGAATGCTGTTCCTTCGCTGAAGCTGTTTGTTGATCCCAAGACAACCACAACAGGAATGACATGAAAAGCACCCAAGGATCCTACTGCATCTCTTTGTACTCAACCCTCCTCTTCAACTGCTTCTGATACCTGTTCTTTTCCTGATTTAATGAAGAAGAAGATGTTGCCTTGCCTGATACTGTTAAAAAGGTGTCATCTCTATTTTCAACATGTTCAACTCAGACCGAACTTTCTTTTGTAAAGACGCCTGTTTATTTGAATGATGCTTCCTCTTCTAACATTATGACAGATCATTGCTATGCACCTCCTTTATCTTCAATGAGAGAATATGTCACTCTCCAACAGAAAATTGATGAACTGTCAGTTAAAGTTTCAGAATTGAATGCTAAACTATCCATTGCAAAAAAGTCACTTTCCTCCATCCATAAGTTGAAATATGATAATGGAGCTGTCAAATTTTACACCGGGTTTCAAAATTTCTTTTCTCTGGAATCTGTTTTGGATTATTTGGCACCAAAGTTGGATGATATTTCTTATTGGCGGGGATCCAAATCACATGATGTATCTAAAGACAAGCCGGACAGGCCAGATGAACACAAGAAATCTGGTCCCAAACAGAATTTATCTTACTTTGAAGAATTTGTCTTGGTTTTAATGCGTCTGAAAGTTTGTTTATTCGTAAATGATCTTGCAGATAGATTTTGTAGCTCAAGTGGACATGTTTCAAAGATTTTTACTAGTTGGGTCAAATTCTTGTTTCATGAATTGCCTTCTCTCTTCCCCTTCCTGTCTCAAAAACAAATCCCAAAGTTAATGCGAGAAGAATAGCGCTTTCCTCGGAAGCTTAAAATAGATTCTCACGTCGAGGCGCGGTGCACTATGGGATCGAGACTCGGACAAGCAAATATATTTAAACAATGTGTAAAAAGTCAACAACGAAGCATTGCTGCTGGGGGGGGGGGGGTATGTAAAAGCGACTCTAGGTATCCAGATCGAATGCCAGATGGTACAGTTTTTTTTACCATTTTCAAAGCCAGGAAGATACCGCGAAGGAATGACAAAGTGGGAGCTGGAGCAAGCCAAGATAAAAACAGAGCGTGCGATGGAATGGTTGCATGCTTGTGGAAGGAAGGACTTTTCTAAATTGGAACAGATAATGAAAGATATATGTATATGTTCTCTCCACTTTTTCAATGGCCAGGGTCCAACAGAGGAAAACCCAGACCCAGTTCTTGCAATATTAACAGAAAAGGAAGCAGAAGGCAGGATGAAGAGAAAGAGACACCCAAAAGATCGCAGTATTGACGCAAACAACACAGCGTCAAAAAAGGCCAAAGAAAGTATGGAGGAAATATCAGCATATGAAGTGGAAGCTCTTGCAACAGAGTCAAACAAGTCGATTGAGGTGGCGAGTATTAAATTGCAAGAAAAATCAGATGCTTCCACTCAAACCATTTACGACAAGTATGTGCTTAGAGAGAAAATCGAAACAGTTATTCTAAGAAATGATGGAAAGACTCGAAAGATGCAGGCACAATGAATAATTTAAATCTTATGTCCCCAAATGTAATATTGGCTGACAGAAAGAAGTCTAAATTTTTTATAGGCCTTTATCCTGATCAGGTTGATCTTTAAGTTTTTGGGTCCTGCTAAATATCAACTGACATATTGGCGCTTCCCACAGGAGCCAGACCCAATGGGACTATGCCAAACAGGGAAATCTACATTCCTCATACAAACACCACACTACCTTCAAAGCGTTGATTGCAGTGACCCCCAATGGGAGTGCATGTTTTGTGTCTGATTTCTATGAAGGAAGCCTTGATGATGTTGCCATTACTCAAAGATGTGGGATCTTAGATTACATTGGGCCTGGAGACCTTCTGTTAGTGGATTAAGGTTTCAGAATTCAAGATCTTGTGCATGAAAAACAAGCCACAATCAAAATACCACCATTTTTAGGAAATAGGTCACGATCATAGAATTGGTCACGATGTTTTGATGTCTCGTACAGGTTTTATTGACGTCAAGTGAATTTATGAAGAGAGTCCAACTCAAGATGGTTGTAAAAAGGCTAGGAATAACGAGTTTCACCAAGGTTTGAATCGAAAAGCGGAAGTTTTTGTACGAGAGGTCAAAGGGGACTGATTTCAGCCTGGTCAAAGTCAGCAGTGAAATCACAAGGAAAACAACAAGGAACGCTGTTTGTGAGTTGCTTATTGTAAAAAAGGAACATTTAAATTCTAATTTAGCTGATTACTGCCTAATTTTATCAGCAATTCTAGCTACAAAATTGACTGGAAATTCTGCGGTAATTTGCTCGTTTGCTGCGTGTCCGCCATTTTTGGCAATTCATAATGGCGGCAAAAACTGTGAAATCGCTTATTGGAAGGACAATTCCACTGTCATTAATGCCATTAGCTGCTTGTTTAGTAAATTTTCAAGAGCCTTTGTGTAGATAGTTTGTTTAACTATAAATATATATTATATCAACTCAACTATAGGCCCCCTAGATATAGGCCCCTGTGTACTAACCTACATATCATTTCAGATGTAGGCCCCCAAATAAAAGCATAGGGCTTCCCTTTGAAATTCACTGTGTATAGTGAAGATTCAATGAAAAATTTTTTTCATGAGGTAGCCTGAATAAAATGACTGTTCCTGCGTTGGGCAGAGCCTCTTATTACTTTTGTTCTTTCGTGAAATGTTTGCATGAGTACACTTTGGTGCCTAATAGATGCTCCCCACTAATTATTTTTTTCCAAAATTTTCCACCCAGGACATTATTATTTCAACCCCCCCCCCCCGGGCTATTAAGTTTTGGGAGAAATTCCACCCAAGATTAGCTTTCAAGTAATTGCAAAGACATTGCATTGCTAATTTGAATAGTTGTCTTTCTTTTTCTTAGTTTTTCTTAGATTCTATTGTTGGCTGCCAAAGAAGTTGAACTGTTTAAAAAATTGTCCATACCAAATGTTATTAAATTTAAGGGAATTTTCCAACCCCCTGCTTATTCTACCCCCCCCCCCCCCCCACCCCTGCTAATTAGGTTTGGAGATTTTTCCAGCCCTCCAACTATTCCAACCCCCCAGTCTATTAGGCACCCAAGAGTATGTTGGTGTAAATCTCCTTGATTGGAAGCCAAATTATGATTTTATGGCACATGCAAGTCATCTGTTACCCCAATAGTCCTCCCTGAGGTAAGCCCCCATCCCCCAGAGACAAACCCGCAAGAAACTTATAAGAACCTTTAAAAGTTCATGGTTTGGGATTTTATGGTATTCAGATACACAATCTTAACAAGGAACAGAAGTAGATTGAAATAGATAAAAAAATACAAGTTTAAACATAACTTTTTAAGAGAATGAATTGACTGTCTCTACTTATATATATTCTCAAAATATATCATTTCTTGGTTTCCATTTGTGTTAGGCAATTAGTGGAAAATGTTTAATTAAAACAAAGCAACCATTAACTAAATAAGCAACTTAGGATTTGACCAAAATTCTAAGTTGCATATAACGAATCTTGCATTCAAGGTAGGCTTATGGGGGCTAGGGGGCTTGAGCCATTGGAAATAAATACTCTTGAAGCTTGTCAATAATACCTTATGATATTGTCTGCTGTTGTTCACAAAATCGTGAATCTGCCAATAAAGAGCTGAGTTTCTACCACTTATAGTAGGAATTTCGTACTGCTACAATTGTGCAATTAAAAAATATTTTCTCTCTATCCAAAAACTAAACAATAAATGCATGAAGTCTTCTTGAAACACGCATCTAAAAGTACTCAGGTATGAAGACTTTGTGCCAGAAGGAAGACAAGCTGACTCTCAACTTCTCCTGAAATTGTTTGTCACATGGAATCCTCTGAACTGATGGTGGTCCTTTGGGAGAATGCAAAACAAAGTCACAAAATGGTAGCTGAAGCACCAGCAGTTGTAGCTGGACGGCTTATCATATTTGACGAAACGAAACGAAATGAAAAGTGATTTTTAAAGAAACAAACAAAACGATTTCCATATCTCTAAAACTGCTTGCAAGATCGAATCGAAACCATGAAATTTGTGTTGGGGGCATTGATTTTCACCTGTATGAATGGTTTTTAAAGGAAACTTGCCCATCTGAAATGAAATTCGGACAATTTTAGAAAAGTGCTACAATAAGTCAAAATCTACTTTCAGGATTGAAATAAAATGTGAGTGGATTTTTCAGCGGGACAGCATGTTAGCATAATTGATAGATCAAGACAAAAACAGCTGTTAAAATAAAATGAAAAGCATTAATTGTTCTTTATTATAATGTTGGAGTGAATTCAAGGCTGTTAGCCAGACATTGTTTTTCAAGAATTGGATATGGCTTTGCGTAAGGTGCTCTTTTACGCTGTTGGCCGTTTGTAGCCTAACTTTCCAAAAGTAGGGGTTTTGTTTTAAAATACATTCTTTCCTTACGCAGTAAAATTGGTTTCCCATCATCTTCTTTGTTAGCTCCATTCTCAAGACTCTTCCCTCTTCGTCTTTGATAGGGTACTGATATCGTTCCCTGTGAATCACTAAAATGTCAAATGGTATTGTGAGAAATGCTCTGGGAAATGCATTTTCGCAACCTTTGCAAGCCACTGCTCTTTTGTAGTCTTTTATAAAGCCGATTTGAAATGGCTCATCATTGTGGTAGTGTTCCATGAACTTGGCGGGTCGTTGATGACTTATATCCAGCTCATCGATTAGCTCAATTATTGGCTCCTTTGCAACATTATTTTTTCCGCGCTGCTTTTTTGAGCCTGGTTTGAGACCGGCACTTTCAGGACTATTTTTAAATAGTATTTGGAAAGGCTAGTTGTCTTGCTTTATTAAATTTTTAAGATAGCTGTGAAGTTTGTTGTGATTATCACAAACGACTTCTATATGCTTGCATAGCATTCCATTCTCTTTAAACGATTTGCAAGAACAATTATACCGTTGCTGTGACATTTGCTCGATATGGAATACTTTATCTTCATCTGTTACACAGAAATTCCCATTTTCCAGTGGAATGACTTTTTCAGTCTCCATTAATACTGCAGTTTTCCCAGATTCCTCTAAGCCTTTGGGCAGAAATTGTTGGGACACAGAAGTCTATGTCCTCGTACCTTTGACAAGGTGACATTTTTCTCTTTTTGGCATTAAACATGAAAACTTTGTTTCTATAGTTTTCTTTCTGTGCAAAACTCATCTGAAACAATTGCGCTTTATCCAGTTAAAATTGTGTGCCCTTAAAATTCCATACGATTGGAATCTGTGTCTCAGCATTTGATGCCATAAAAAGTTCATTGGCAGGAGACGTCAGCTGGGTAGAATTATGCCTGATTTCATCTTCTACTCCCAACGATAATTCACTTTCAACTGGGTCAATTCCCGCATCAGACATGAGCACTATGCTTGTTTGTTTGCCATGGTCATGGTTTGCCGTTGCTTCCTCTCTTTTGACGAATTCAGCTATCATCTGAAAATTATATCAAAAACTTAAAAAAAACAAAATTTTTCAAACTTTTAAAAACAGCCAGCTCTTGATTTTATTAGTAAAAGTAATCTCTTTAGTCCTAATACTAGCATGTAGAATTTAAAATAATTTTAACTTAAGAACCTCTTGTCTGCGCCGCTTGGCAAAGCCCCTATACCGCTTCTTTGGGCTAAGTTCCTTCGGGCTTGGAGACTCCGAAGAGAACGGCGATTGAAATCTCGATGTAATTTGCTTGATAACTGTCCTCCTTTTAAAGCTCCTTTTTCTCTTGACTTGCCCACTCCCTTTCGGAGATCCCTTATCAAAAATGGTAGGTACCACATCGCGCTTCAAGGAAGGATGTTTGATTCCTTCGTGTCCTAGGGAAGCTATGAATTTTGGTCCCACTTCAAACTGGTCCTCCTCAAGATGATCCTGGCACAATCTAGAATGTGTCTTTAATTCAAAATTCAGGAGACCCATCTTTGCGATCCAAACTTTTTGCAAGGAAGGATCAGAGGGGAATTTAAAAAGAGTTTTACTTTTCTGTCTTGGCTGGCTAGGCCCATCAGAAATATAATTTGTGACAGAAGCGTTTTCAGCAGCAGCCGTCCAGCTTCCACTCGATTTTCTTTTCCTACTGTCCTCAAAACAATTGTACGCACTACAGTGAACCATCTTTCTCTATCAGACACAGAACTTATCGAAGTTATAACTTTAAACGATCAACTTACACAAATCTGTGTACAGAAATCTGTTTGCGCACGTGAAACCACTGATCACGTATGACGTCACAATGAACAATTCATTCTCGGAAACGAGAAAGATCCGAGAATTGTCCCGCAGAGTAACAGACATAAAAAACGCAACAACTCGACAACGGTTGTTTATTTTTAAATAATTTCTTTATGATTGCTTTTAACAGCCCTAACTGCATCTAAAACAGTTAAGACAAAAATATATCAAATTTCTCCTTTAAGGCAACGACTTAGACCTGCATATACAGCAATTATAATACCTGAATCAGCTGTGTATCTATAATTTTATTACTTTTCAGATCCATTAAGGAATAAGACCCATCTTTTGCAGAATAGCCTGTGGAATCCATACGTGCATCACCACCAAGAACTAATTGCTTCCCTTGTAACTTTTGAAAAAGTTTCTTTTGAGACTCTTCCCAAACAGCAAAGACAGATGGTATGAGATATGCACTCTGAATAACATTGTAAACCCTTTTTGATATCCCTGCCATATTCAAATGTTTTAGGAAAGAGATAACTTTTGAAGGCTGGCTGTCAGAAAATAAACAGGCAGCAACTATTCGAAAATTCCCCCATGGCATTTTCTTGTGCATTGGCCGGGAATACCAGACCCTTTTTCCCTTAAATGCATTCAGCCTCTATACACAACATTGACCCACAAAGGGTTTTCCTTATATCTGTGCTTGGGAAAAGACAAAGGTTGCAAATTGCAAAAAGTGACATGATGCAAGATTCGAAAAACAGGTATGTCTTTGGTTCTTGAAAGTCAGCTTCAGATTCAGAACTTTCTGAATCTTCAGTATCAGACCCTTTAGTGCTGCCTATCCAGTCCTCATCTTCCATTGTGGATTGCCCTGCTGGTGCCTCATCAGATTCATCATCCATCTCATCAACAGGTGCTATACATGTCTGATTTGTTTGATGGTTATCTGGCTGTGTTTGCTGATCAGCCATGATTGACAGAGTAATATCATGTGTTTCCGTTTGAGTGGCTTAAAAATTAAAAACGTTTCACTACAATATATAGACTGCCTAAAGCCCGGTTCATAGTCGATGCATTACATCAAAACTTATACCCGTACGCCATATTTCTCTGCATGAGGCGCCAGCTTGTCTGGTGTCGGCTTGTCACAGAACTAGCGTACGCTAAATTTCGCCCCATATCAGAGGCATAAGTTTTGCGTACGGAAGTTTATTCTATTTTCCGCAAACCCGTATGCCTTGAACTTATCGAGTTGAGAAATCTTCAACTTTTTTATCACTCCGTACGGAAAATTTGATAGCAATGGCCGACTTTGAAGCGAAGCTATGTGAAGAGGTGCAGAAATACCCCCATCTTTACGATTCCTCGCTAAGGGAACACAAGGATTCAGGGCGAGTATCTAATTCGTGGTCAGAAATTGCCTCGACATTAGAAACACCCATTGATATTTGCAAAAAGAAATGGCGATATATACGGGAACAGTACGTTAAATGTAAAAAAACTGCGAAGGGGAAGAGTGGAGACGGAAGAAAGGGGAAGTCGAAGTATGATGCACTTTTGGAATGGCTGTCACCCTTTGTAAAGCACAGACAGTCAGACACAAACATCACTGAGTAAGTAGCTAAATCTTAAGCTATTTGACTTGATTTTTAGCTCTTTATTATGAATTTGTTTAACAAAAGTTTTGGGAAATCTATTTCGCTTGTCATTGCTAATCAAAAACTTCATAAACTCAACAATCTTTTATTTTTTTACTAGACATTCTCAGCAAACGACAACATTTTTGTCCTTAGAAAAATTGCACAAATGAGTCAAAATAATATATAGATAAGTAAAAAGAGATGATAGTTGGTTACTTGAACTTTGAGGTTTTTAATCATTGCTGGAGCATTATCTTGTCATCCTTTGTCCTTTTTTATCATTCATTTTAATTTTCATCTAGCTGCAGTTTTTAATTCAAAAGGATGGTAATAATTGTGTGATGATTTTTTATTGCTAAAATTACACGCTAAATTGAGATGGTTAAACAGTTGCCTTTTTCAGTGACCAAGACCAAGACCTTGATCAATCTGACCGCGAAGTGTCTGAAATCGCGTCTCATTCCTCGTGTCCTTCCCCAACTCAATCTTTGCAAGGACGCCAGTCCCCTTTTGTCAGTGAATCAAAGTTAAGGCCCTTTATGTATATTGTCGTCAGCTAAAGTATAGAACTAGTTCAAGAAACGCAGATTTGTGACAATTAAAAGAGGTAAAAATGCTACAAAACTGTCATGTTGGGCAAATTCCAATTAAATACTATCAACAATCATTTCAGTTATAAATAAACAGTATAAAATTATTATTGAATCATGAATCATAAGAATTTAGAAATCAAGCTGCAAATTGATGGCACACAAAGCTTGTATTTTCACAGGTTCTCACAAGCAAGAAGAGAAAAGTACTCCATGACCCGATTGATGAAGCCATTTTAAGGTCATTGTCAACGGAAAATAGAGAGTTTCCGATCGCCGACGCAGCTACGACGGGGACGTGTGCGAGGCCTGGAAATAGCGCGGTCAGAAAAAATTGCATACCCCCGTGATTACTTCTCGTCCGGCCTACGACGCAAAATTCGAAAATTTCCGTCGGAGGAAGAACGCAGAATTTTTAAGGTAAGAGTTCAATGTTTTCGATGTAATAGTTTAAAATCGATATAATTTTGATTCATCGAGACATTAATCTATCTCTTCGAAGTAAAAACAGCTCATTTCAACAAGCTTTCTTTTGCATTTCAGCCTTATCAAATCGACCTATTTCAGAGGGAAAATGGCAACAGAACCACTATCCAAAGAAATGGAAAGCCGACCCGTGTTCGTAGTCATATCGCATTGAATGTAGTTGTAGTTTACTAACTGAACACTGTCTTATATTTCTTATAAATTATGGCTTTCTTATAACTATTTTTTTTAAGAAACATAGTTAAACTTTGTCTAAGAGTTATTTAATCAAAAGTGTGCCAGCTTCATAACGCATTTGAAGCTAAAATTTTCAGATATTTAAAGGGATTTTTCCATCTATTACCAGCTATTATTAAAGCTAGTTTTTGCCCTTCACAAAAACACTATACACTTATCTATTAATCAACAAACTTGATATAGAAAATTTGCTTGGGACATTTCAGAAAAGAGAGCTTGAAGAAAGCTGAGAGTAGGACAAGTAACAAAAGATATTACAAACATCTACCTGTTCTTCAAAGCCAACTTATCTTCAGTTATAAGTTAATCAAGTCCCCTTCAGGTTTCAGTTATAAGTTAAAATATTTCAATTATGGATTAATGACATGAAATTAAGAAAGTTGACAAAAGCAAGTGCTGAAAAATGCAGCAACACTAAGACACTTTGCTACTAAATGTTGACCTTTGTTTCTTTATAAAAATGAGTGTTCGTCCAAATTGCAATCAAACTGCTAAGACTTTTTGCCAAATTCTTATTATGCATGTCAAAATGCAGCTTTCTACATTTTCTGTTCTTAAATAAACAGTTGTGTTCTTGTAAAAATGTTGAAGGTATCATGTAAGATATACACCAGTCTGAAGAGCATGGCAGATTTATGCACCAGGTCAATGTAGTGCTGTATGCTGATATTAGGAACTACACATAACATTTACTGCCATGAGGTTTACACACAGAAAACCAACCTGAAATGACTTTGAGCATGTGAGATTTTATTTAGAACTGCCACACTCTGCAGACTGGGATATACATAATTATATCTAGAACATCTGTAATCATTTATGTTTCATACATAATTTTTGAGTGAAAAGGTTTTTTTGCCTTCAACCCTTCTTAAACCTTTTCAAATAGGCACAAAATGACATGGACCAAGCAGCATGATGTGCTACTTTGTAGAGAAGTGCTGGTTGTCCAGCCATTTCAATTTAGGCATGGCACCCATGACCGAGGGCAATGCTGGGAGCGAATTGCCAATAATTTGAATTTGGTGGAGCATCCCCACTTCATAGTTGACCAAAGGTCAGTGAGAGATCGCTTCACCAAACTTGAAAAAGATTTTAAAAGGAAAAGGGCCAGCGAGGAAAGAGCCAGTGGTATCAGTCCAGAAGAGCCTGATGAGCTGGATCAGGCTCTTGAGGATATTACAGAGACTGCAAGGGAGCAGCAAGAACAGTTGTTGAGGGGAGAGGTAAAGAAGAAAAATGACATTGAGAAAGAAAAAGAAACAGCAGAGGCAGTGAGGAAGAGGGCAATGGAGAGAATGGGGGAGACAAGGGAGAGGGAGAATGTAGAAAGAGAGAGGAAGAAGAAAAGGCATGGGGGGGATACAGTGGAGTATTTAAAGGAAAAGAGAGCGCAGGAAGTCAAAAAGAGTGAGAAAGAATTTGAGTTGAAGAAGCGAGATCTTGAGTTAAAGGAAAAGATGCAGGAAGAAGAGATAAAGATGAGAAGGAAAGAGCAAGAAATAAAAGAAAGGGAACAACTTATGAGGGAAAGGGAATTGGAGGCAAGGCTGAAGAAAGATGATGAAGTTATAAATATTTTAAGACAACAGCTGCAGCAGCAACAGGCTATTTTGGAAGAGGTACAGCAGCAAAACAAATTGCTACTGTCTCTTTACCAAAGTAGCCTGGAAAAGAAGGAATGACCAGGTTAAGACTCATAGTAAAAATAATGGAACCTCCAAGTGAAAATGCTGGTATTATTAGTACCAACAGATTCTCTGTTTATAAAACTCATAAATGCCAGATAAAATTCATATCCAAACATTCCTTCTTTTCAAGTAAGAACTTAATGACTATATTATAAAGTAAGAACAAATTTTAGAAGATAAACATGTTGGCAATTTTTGTTATAAAACCTGACCTAATACAGAGCTTGAAGGACCATGCCTACCGCTCCCCCTCCCCCCCCCCCACTGTTTTGATGCACTAGTTATAAAGACTTCTTCTTGAGACATATTTCCCCATTATGAGAGTTTAGCTTGCCCCTTTTTTGGAATGCTACTACAGGCCCTCTAGCTCCTGTATAGTTTTTGGTTCTGAGTTCAAAATTTCATAAAATTTATTGAGGCCTTTTCTTGAGGCTCTTCTAGAACTACTATATAATTAGCACTATACATCTAATAGACAAACAACTCACTTTAAAACACAATTTTGTCTAGTCTCAAAAGTATGTATATTTTTCTTCCACCCATTTGTTTAGTCATTTTCTTATAAAAATATAAGCATATCCTGCATGCTGTTGGTTCAATTTGAATTTAGAACTTTGAAAGATATGTTTCTATATAACCACAGCTTTATAGTTGTTCTTGATGTAATGTGATGCTTTATTTTTCAACATTAACTTTTTTAGATTAGAAATTGTCAATTGCAGTTAAGGATTTCTCTTGTTAATTGTTCTTAAACTTCAAGGCTGGACTGTCCTTAATATGTTCCTAAATAATTAGGTTGCAAGTAGAGAAATTTTTAGACAGGAACATTTTACTGAAGTACTAATGGCCTTTTATTTTCATTTAGATAACAATTTTCTTAAAAAATAATCTTAATATCAATTTTCTTAATAGCAATGTTCTGACAGGTTATGCATTGAAAAGCCTATTTCAACAAGCTTTATATTCAAAATCACCTTGTAAAATATCTCAGCCTTAGATTGTTCTCAAATTTTTACTATTTTTGTGTCAGTTTTCAGGCTCATGTCCTGATAAAATAGTTCTACAAGACGAGATTGTGATTTGGAATTAATGAAATGTTGCTCTTTACAACTCAGTGTGTTTGAAGTGATATACTGTTTGTTTTGGAAAAGTCACATTTACTTAAGTTCTATCAATGGTTAACTCAATTGGTTAATTTTTTGTTTATCAATATTAACTATCCCATACACTGAGATTTCTATCATGTGTGATAAGATAAATCTAAACTTGGTAGCTTTGGTAGCTTTTAAAAAAACTGTTTGGTAGCTTTTAAAAAAGCTGTTTGGTAGCTTTTAAAAAAGCTGTTTTTATCTGAAGTATTCTTCAAGAAGTGGTGGCTGCAGATTGAAAAAAACAGATGTGTTGTTCCCATACAGGCAAGTAAGTGCATTGCGTAGTAGGGCACAAACAACATAAGTCTTTCCAACTGCACTGAGGCCAATCTTCAGATCTTTCTTGAAGTCTGTGAATTTAAAATAATTCACAATATCACCAAACACCCATTCAACAGAAATACGAACCCTGCTCATGGATTGATTGAAGGCTTGCTCTTGAACAGTTAGGTTTGGTCTTCTTGCGAAGGGGCATTGGAGAAAAACACTATGAGGATATGCAGGATCTCCATAGATGCACAAAGGCTGGCCATCAGGTGTAAAGGAATGTTGCTCCAACTGATTTAAAAGACCTGACATTGCCAGGATGCCACTGTCATGCTTTCTTCCTTCAACTGGACCAAAGAGATTGGCAATAAGTCCATTAGGTACCACTACCGATTGGAACTTGATTGCGTGCACTCTTTTATGGCCGTTATAGACAGCCCTTTGATCCTGGTTTGGTCTGCAAATGGGCCTGACTGTTCCATCCACGAAACCCCAACAGTTGTCTAATGCAGCACCTTTCTGATGAATGGCATCTGCATATACCTTCAGATTATGGCGTGACAATAATGGCTGATCAAGGTTGGCAAGGAGGTATCCAAATCTGTCGAAGATATGGTCAATCACGAGATTTACGACCATACAGAGTTGTGATACAGGCCTACCAAAACGAGGGATGAGATCAGCCATTAGGGCGATGAGGTAAGCAAATCTCTTTAGGGCGATGCACAAGGCTTCGATTTCGTCTACCACCACACCATTCTGACACTTGAATATTTCCGGGAGGCGCAAAGCAGCTGCAAGTCTAAAAATGTCATCTTTTTTATAGCGAAATTCCACTTCACATTCGTCTTCTCGTATATCAAAAACATTAAAACGTTCGTACTTAAAATACGGAAGGCCAACGTGCAAATTTTTCGGGTGGTCATCTAATAGAAGAAGCAGCTCTTCGTCGTCGATATCGCCCTCATCGTGCAATAAATACAGCATGTCGTCCATTTTAGCTGGTTTAATTTTGGCGCCAATGCACGTCCCCGTCGTAAAATCGGAATCTGATTTTTTTACATGTGCAGGAGGACGGAACAGCCGCGCTATTTCCAGGCCTCGGAAACGTCCCCTGTTCTAGCTGCGTTGGCGATCGGAAACTCTCTAATGATGAGGCCAACAACTTCGCAAAAGTCGTGGCTGATTCCATTAGAAAGATGCCAAGACGAGCTCAGTTGATTGTCAAAAAGAAAATCACAGACATTATTTTTGATGCTGAGCTACAGTTGTGCAACACTCCAACTGAAAGTACAACGGAGATTGGAGATTTTTCCCAAGCCACTTTCTCTTCTCTAGACAACCAAGCAAACAACCAGTCCTCGGAGTCAACATATCAAATTTACCCCAGTTTCACGTCTTCGCTTCAGTAAAAAAATTTTTGCAAAAAGTTGTAAAATGAATATTTAAAATCTTTTAACCTCACCTATTCTCTCTAATGAGCACCTTAGTGCTCATTATAGTCTTGGCCTCAGAGAGGAGGCGCTCATTAGCGAGCGGTGCCTATTAAAAAGGGCGTTGCTTAAAAAAAGAAATCCAAAAATAAAAGTCAAAGTATTAAAATACAAACGAACTGAAAGAACTGAATTTTCCCAATTGATCAACCTAGATTTTATTGAACATACGTTTACCTCAGAGAGGAGGCGCTCATTAGCGAGCGGTGCCTATTAAAAAGGGCGTTGCTTAAAAAAAGAAATCCAAAAATAAAAGTCAAAGTATTAAAATACAAACGAACTGAAAGAACTGAATTTTCCCAATTGATCAACCTAGATTTTATTGAACATACGTTTAACTGATGACTGTTGCGATGATTTGCTGGTCTCCATCTGTTTTTATGATCTTCAGGAGTGCTCAATGGAGAAGGGCGTTTATTGGAAAGGGAGCGTTCATTGGAGAGGGGGCGTTCATTGGAGAGGGGGCGCTCATTAGATAGAATACGGTATTTATGATCAGTTTAAGATAAGTAATTAATCGGGGAGAAACATAATCTTAATCACCAAATTTATGTTGCAGATAATTTCAATTTCTTAATGATTTTCTGTATTTACAGGCGAATGAACAGTTTAATCAAATTAATATATCTTTATGAATTATATTGTTATTTTTGCTGTTATTGTTATCAATCAGATAAAAGGTGTCGTCCCGTGTTTTAGTAATTATTTCTGAAGTCGTCCTCTACGAACCACAGTTTCTTGCCAAGGTACGCTTCCTTCGTCGGTCAAGAAAAAATCTTTCAGCTGTTCTCTATATTTTGTAGCTTGTTTCGATGACATATTGCTACCAACTCGATTTATTGCACGGATACTGTTTGCTTGTATTTCTCTCCATGTCCCTGGCACAACGTCACCCTGTAGTTCTTGGTCAACCAGCGTTGGAGGCACATATCGGGTTTTTGGCGTATTTTGAAAATCTGTTTTTGCTAAATAATTGTGTAATGCAATACATGCTTTCGTTATTGTCACACTATTTTCTGGATTGGCTTCAATTGTGCGACCAAAAACTCTCCAGCGGGCTGACAAGATTCCAAAAGCATTTTCAGAAATTCGATGTGCTCATGAATGTCTATAGTTATAGACCTTCTTTTCATCGGATAATTCTGAGCCTGAAAATTAAGTTTGGAAATTTTGAATTTTTAGGCTACATCCTTTTAGGATATAAATGTTTCTGGAAGGGTGTATTTCTCGTTTGGGACGATGGAAACTTAAAAGCTAGATCAATCAAAATCTGATTGCCGAGAGCACTTCATATAAAAAAAAACAACTGACAATTATATAAAATGTTTTGGATACCATGTTTGAAATTATTACCTGGATAGGGGCGCATCATATTTTCCTTGAGTGGAAATGCTTCATCACCAACAAAAACGTATGGGGATATCTGTTCTGAACCTGGCAGTGCACTGGGTGCTGGAAGGTCCAATGTCCCTGCGTTCAGTCTCTTTCCAAATACTGAATTTGCAAGGACGCCTCCGTCGCTTTGCCTGCCGTAAGCACCAATATCTACCATCACGAATGAGTATGTGGCATCAACTACAGCTAGAAGTACTATGGAGTTGAACCCTTTGTAGTTGTAATAGTCACTTCCTGCATTTGCCGGTGCCTTTATTGCAATGTGCTTTCCATCTATGGCTCCTAGGCAATGAGGATAATTCCAATATTTCCAGAAATCGTTTGCGATCTCTTTCCATTTTTGCTCATCAGGAAAGCTTAGGAATTCACTTGAGAGTGTATCCCAAATAGCGCGGCATGTATGGTAAATGATTTGATTTACTGTCGATTTACCGTATCGACCTGTGATGGCTAGGTTTTGCTGTGCATCTCCATGAGCAAGGTATCGTAAAGTGAGCACCAGTCTTTCATCGGCTGATATAGGATACCTGTGATTCTTTCCGAACGTTAACTTTTCCTTCAATCTACTAAGCAGATCGTTCTATCGTTCTTTTGACATTCTGAAAAATTGAAAATGCCTTTCTTCGTCCATCGAACGCAAATCATTGACTAGGATCGTGTATTCCCCGCGCACGTTTCTCAAAGAATTCAAAGGCCGAATATACGACCGCGTTTTGTTGTTCCTTTTCTTTCTTCGCCGAGCAAGTAGAAGGGCAAGTAGAACCTTCCTTGACGGCATATCCGGAAACTATGTACCGAAAAAACTTATGACGTATCGTTTCAAGCTTCCCGCATGGACATGCGGAAAACGTACGAGCTTACGCTTTTGCCATAGGCAAGATGAAAAGGCGTACGCTTCAAAGCTTACCCTTGTGCGGAGTTTAGCGTACGCTAATAAGTTCAGAACTATGAACCAGGCTTAAGGAAATAATAAAGGGAAGATCAAAGGGGTAGAGGTTTCCAGAATATAATCAAAAGAGCATCTTGTGAAGTGACATAAAAAAGCCATATAGAAGTTTACTGAAGGCATTACAGATATGTATCAGGTAAAGCCCCCAAGTCCCGGATACAGAATACTTACCAGGTGACCATATTCTGGGGTTCGTCTGTGTCCCACAAAAATGCCATGTGATAGGTGTTTGTGTTGCATAACTTTTTGTAACACACATTTCATCTGCAATGGTTGTCAGCTGAGTTGACTTGTCAACAAATGGTGTCTAGTTCTCTTCCCGTTTGTTTTCTAGTGGTTCCGTAACAGCATCTCCTGTCTCAACCAAAACCAAAGGTGAAACCACAAAATCACTGGGGGTGAATTCGCATGGTTTGACCTCATTTACGCACATGTAAATTTTAACTTACCTCGCGCCTCTGGCGCTTGACAAATGCTCCATATTTCTTAGAACGCGATTTTTGTGGGCCTGGGGAATTAGACAACAGATGCGACTTCTCTCTCCATGTTTTTTAGGAAACAGTGCACAGTCTCGGCCGCAGAGCACTTTTGAGTCAATACTCAAAGAAAATGATCTACCAGCATGTATAATTACAAAAATAACAATGTGATGATGCTTATGATGGTGATGACCCTTATGGTGGTGATAATGATGACATTAATAGTGAATAATATTTTTGCCTTACATTAATTTAAAGATGGGTTTGATACTGAAGCTTTTCTGATACTGATACTTGCCTTACATTTTAAGATACTGAAGCTTTTCTTCGGACATTCTTCAGAGTATTGAACATAACAATAAGGATAAAAAGGTTACAAAAAAGTACCCAGTTGTGGACCAAAATATGCCAATCAGAAAAACAGGCACATGAGAGTTTCTGCTTCCCGGTCAGTGTTTCATACCTATACAAAATATTACATCTAGAGTGTAAGGGTGAAATCGAACTCCTGTCTACACAATAGCAGCTAGTTGTTTTCATAGATTGATTCCAAAACTGCTAGATGAATTGCAACCGGCTCTACCAATTATCATTTGCTTACAAAATCTAATATGCAAATGCTTTGCATTTGGCTAAGCTCATAGAAGGTGAGAATCTAATGTATTTGTATTTTGCTACCCTGCTCCTGGAGGTTTGTTTTGACCCCGAGAAACTATGCTTATTGAGCAGTGTCTTGATCTTTCCTCTCGATGTGACCACACCTTGTGATTCCTATACCTTAGCATATACCTTAGAATTACAGATAGCTGGTGACTCTTCTCACTCGGAGTGAATGTTTGGCTATGTCTGGGGCTCAAACCACAGACCCTTGGATCTGTAGGCAGCAACCCAAGCGAAAGAAGTCAGCCCCCTCTAAAAAACAAATTCGATCAAGAGAAAGAGAATTGCAGTTCTGTCTATTGGTGAGTTTTAGTCAATTTAGATCATTTTAATTCTTAGATATGGCCATCCAAGCTGTCAAGATAGAACAGGATAAGATTGCTGGCTGTAATGAAAAATCAAAATATACTTACAAATGTCTTTATTTCAGATTTCCAATGAAACTAAATTTTTTCTTGCTTTCTTTTTGTTTCACAGCATTATCTCGGTTATTTCCAGAATGTTTCTGGGTTCTCCAGCGCATCGCAGGAATGACAGTACTTTGAGAGGACAAAAGTATGGAAAGGATAGTCAATAATGGCGGCTCACAGTGGCCAACGGCCCAAGGCAATAAATCTTCAATGTTTTACTGATTTTTTTCCCTTTAAACAGCAAACTTATCGTTCAATTTTGTTTTCGACTGAAACTCTGTAAGATGACGAATGCATTTTCAGGTCATTTACTATCGTCCCAAGCCTCTTTTCCTAGTAATTATGTTTCGCAAATTTTTCGCCTTAGGACCTTGGCAACTGCGAGCCACCATTTTTAACAACCTTTCCATACTTTTGTACCCTAAAGAGTAGTGAAAAATCTAATCGCAATGTGCTGCCAGCCTCCTTTCACATCAGTTGAAAGCGAGAATTGTCTACTTAGACAGCGCAGCGCCGCAAAATCCATGACTGACTTGCAACAAAGGATGCCAGCGTTAGTGACCCTTCTGGTCAATATCTATTCTGTGGTACTGGCAACTATCTTCTTATATGAATTTGATTATAGTTTCAAAATTATAATGCCCTAGAATTTGCTTTGGAAAGAATTCTCAGTAGATTTTTGTTGAATATTATATACTATATTTTATCACAATGTACCTTTGGGAAGGAAAGCAGTTTTAAATTGTTAATAAAAATTTGTCTAGTAACTTCTGTTTAATGAGGTAAGTATGAAAGCAGAGGTAAATCTGTGCTTTTATGTGATTTCTATTGTAGATAATTTACTTCATAACTTTTATGTAAACAAATTCCTTAAAACTTTCTTATACTTCTAGCTCATATTCAGTGCCTTTTACCACCCTACATCTGCAAAGGACAAGTGCACTTTGTATAGCGACCGAAACCTTATTGACAGAAGAAATGTTTCATCTGATGTTAAGCACCATGTGAATCCTTGGAAGACATTCCTTGCATTAGCAATAAAGGCATGTGTTATTGTATCTGCTTTGCATATCATGGAGATGTCATCAATGGATGGGAAACCTGCTAAGGTATTGCCTGTTAATAAAAACGGTAAAAGAATAGAAAAGAGTCAATACCTGGTGGAGATTGCAACAAAAATTGTTGACGAATTCGTCCTAAGAGCATCCAAAGTCAATGAGTTGATAAAAAAGAAGGAAAACCTGGAATCCTTGCAAACTGATGTGTCTAAGAATGCACATAGTAGACTGAAGCATTGAAAATATTGCAAATTTCATCTCCAGAGTGGCAGTAGCTGTAAATAATTGTTTTATATCATCACAAAGAAGTTAGGAAGAGGAAGAAAGGTGAGGAAGAGGAAGAGAAGAGGCGAGGAAGAGGAGGAGAAGTGTCTTGAAATTATTTTTGATAAGCAGCTTAATGCTAATCTTTCAACTAAGGGGAATTGACGTTGAAGTTTTAAATTACATTTACAACACCCGATTTTCAACCTGTTTTGGTAGATAAAGATACACATATAATATCATGGAGAAAGGTAAAGATATAAAATCCGCACTAAAAGATGCCATTGAATGCATAGAGCGTCTTGAGCAACATGGTTCTAGTTCAGCAAACACCGTCAAAAATGCTGTACCACCAGCGGTCAGGACTTTGAGGCCATTCTTGCCAATGCGGCGCAGTGCAGACACACATACTACTTCGCTAATTAATACAAGCAGAAGACCAAACAACATTGAAGGAAACAGAGAAGAAGCAGTAATGCAAGATTTTAGGTAGATACATTTCTAATTTTCCTTTCTAATTTTCTTTATCTTTTCCATCAATCGATATATGTATTTCATAAAATAAGGTGCATGTTTATTATAAGGGACCTAGCACATGGCCTAGTTCTGGAAGTTCCTTATTTTTGGACCATTTTTTTTATCAAACTGTAGTACTAAAAGTTCCTTAATAGTTCCTTAAGTTGACTGCATTTCCTCAACACCCTGTTCTTTTACTGAAATGTCTGAGGGGCAAAAGACAGCAACCCGAAAGTTACTCAATTAAACACCTTCATAAAACACAATGTATCTGATTTTTAACTACAAATGAATAGAAAAAAACAACCAAAGGCTAAGGAAGGCAAAATGCATTACAACTGCACAGAATGTTTTGCAACTATACAAAGGAAATGTAGATTACAAAGTCAATCAGAAAAACATTATCAATCTCCAAAAAGAATTCCCTCAACAAAGATGCTATTGGTTTGAAGAAACTATCATCTAAAAAGGACCAACAGCTGTTAGAAGAGAAAACCATTGTTTCTAGAAGACAACTAAACATCGAGCATGTAGAATGTGATATTTGCAAAAGAAAGGTTACCAAAAAGAATAGGAATCTTCATTATAAAAGGTGGCATAGCCAAGAATATACATACACTGCAGTTTTTTTGTGATAAACATTAAGGTTTTTACATTATTAGAAAGTCATCACATGAGGATGTGGGTCATCCTTTGCATGTACAAAAATTACTTCAAAGTGGATTAATCGATTTTGAAGATGAAAGGTGTCGAGAAGAGATGACGACTGCTGCGTGGTCAGGCATGAACCAAAGGGAATGCAATCATTTGACGCTAGTTAATAATGCTTTCTATCCACAACAGTTTACATTGAGGGAATACAAACTATTTCAATTGGCTTCCAGTGGAAAGTATAGAGTTTTGTCTGAGGAAACAGTTAGCACGTGCATTGAGTTAGAACACGGTTGTGATTTGTATAATCATCCATTAGTGGTTGCTTAGAAAGACCAAAATCATATACATTTGTCCGTCTATAACAGCAAATATATGAACATACTTATACGGTCTCGATGTATAGTTTTTTTCAAGAGTCTATCTAGTGGTCTAAACTGAAAGGGTAAAAATCCAAGTATGTGTGCAAATATGTGCTGTGGCAGAGGCTGTATTGAAGACCAAGATCGATAGCAACTTCATTTTGATTTCCTCTTTGCATTTAGAATGCCTTAGCGAATGTTACGAGTTTAACTGCATGATATGTGGTTTTTATCTCGATTGCTGATGTTAATCATAAAGTTGCATTTAAGTATACTTCTCCTACAGAAAATGATTTGAATGAAGATGATGTGGATGAAGTTGATCGTCAAAATTTTTGGAACCAAACTGGATATTATAAATTGCACCAAGACCGGTCTTGATAAGAACAACATTAAGTTTAATGAGATTTTTCGGAAAATGTTTGGATTTTCTGGTGGCTGGTTGACAGTAGCATGCAATCAGGGAATAATTTAGGCACTCAAATTCTTGCATCGCTCTAAAAGTCCAAGAGACTATATAGATATTTTGCACAGACTGGAACACAGGCCAAATATATTTATAAATGACATGGCCCACATTGTTTCTGCATTTGGCAACAGAAATTTTGACATTTTTCTTTTCACCAAACAAAAGCATTACTGCATAGGCTACTGAGGAGAATGTCCAAAAGGCAAATGAAGGAGACCTACAGCTATCATTTCCTTTGATTAATTCATTCTCAAAGCTAGGAAAAGATGCAGATGCTAACTGTCACCCAATCACCGATAGTGCGCAACATTTTGCCCTTTTTGACCGACTTCATGAGGGAAACAGCTCTAATGAAGTTGAGGTACTGCAGAGGATAGCTTGCATCAATGAGCTCTATGGTCAAATTAATAGTCAAGTTGCAGAACAAATTCATGGCTTGTTCAACCTAAACAGATACTTTCTAAATAAAATGTCTCCATCTAATCATATATTTTTGTTACGCTTAATCATTGATTTGACAAACGAAGCCAGGAACTGGCAAGTTATTTGTGAAATGGAGAAAAGAACGAGACTTGTTGCTAAATTGGATAACTTTGGTCGTGCAATTCTTGCCCATTCGAGAGAAGAGGACCAAGTTCATGACGATCAAAGCTCAGACGATTCTGTTGACAGATCCTCCCTTGGGACAGCATCTATAGATCTATTCCCATGGTTTGATGGTTTGAGGAAGTTTCATTTTCTAAGGAAGACCAAACATCAAAACCTGACTATAAAGAATTTGTCAACGGTTTGTACAGGATGGCAATCGCCAGAATCTTTCTTCATATTCAAACAAAAATTTTGAAACCCAGCTAAAAAAAAGGTGTCTGCAAAGTATCAATATCTCTAAAACAAGTGATATCGAACCTGAAAATACAGAGAGGCCTATTGATGATCTTTTTCTATTAGACGTCAAGAAACCCCTTGATTTTGACAATGCTATTGTAATATCTGATGATGATCTTGACTGAGGTAAAGTTATTGATAGTCATAATGTGGTAATAGATTTTGCCGCAAATATTCTCTCGTTTGATACCACCCCAAGTATTAGTAATATTGAAAATCCAGAGGCTATAGTGCAAAAGTTGCAAAAGTTAAATTATATTAAATCCAATTGAATCAGGTTTACCCTTGTGTTGCTCTGTCATTAATGCTGCATTGGATATCTTGCGCCATCATTTTCCTAGTCTAGGCGGATTGAACCCAATTTGTAAACTTAATAATATGTGGGGCAGCGGCAAAAATTTGCGCTCAAATTGTTCCGGTCAATGATTTAGGGGATGGATGCATTGAATGGGGCACCCTGTCAGATGTTTGTCGTCTAGAACTATTTTATCGTATGACAGTCTTGTAAGAAACCATTTGTCCAAAAACAAAAGAGAATGCAAATAGGATATTTCTGTTGAGGGTTATGCTGCAAGACTTGAAAAAACCAAAGAAAGATAGCTTCGAAATTCAAGTTATAGATACCTCATCATCTTTAAAAAGTGCAGACAGGGAAATAGCTGCTATATTTTATACACTCAGTCTTGATGCAGGAAACTTGATCCACAGGTAATTTATTACAACTAAAAAACACTAAGACAGGAACTCTCCAAAGCGCTAAACAGAAACAGTTTCAAACAGATCAACTCCCAAAACAAAAAAGACAAGCTTTGAAGAGTTCCAGCATTACTTTCATCGTGACCCCCACAAACTTCTGAAGCTTTGCCAAACTCGATAGTTATCCTTTTCTGCATGTGTGACCAGAGTTTGGAATGAATAAAAAATGTTTTTCACAACAGAAGCATTTGAATTAAAAGCACCACAGGGTGAACAAATATTGTAGTCGCTGAAGGCTTCGTACAAAAAAGCGACCTTAGAATTCATGGATTTTGTGCTGGGTGACTTCAATGGATTAAATGTTATGTTTCAATCCAACGAATTCAAATTTCATAGGTTCCTGCCTGAAGTAGAACGCGTCATTTGAATGTTTTGTGCAAATTTTATGATCAGATCACAAAACCGCCATCCGTCTGCAATAATTGATGGGAGGGCATCATTGGATTCAGCATCAGTTCTAGCCAAAAGTCGTCCTCAACTGGCTGACAAAACTTTGCAAGTTATTGATCGCCAATGGCGATCCATTTTCATTGATGAGGAGGTGCTACGCAGTGGCTGGGGAACTAAATTAATAGAAGAGTTTCGGAGGGCTGTCAGCAAAATAACAACTTATGAAGCTTGGTAACTTCAAAATAACAACTATTAATTTGTGATTATAAATAGAATTACATAATTGGCCATTGGAAGCAAATGACGTAATGGCGTTGAGGGGTTTCCGTTATCCAACAAAACCTCAAGCACCATAACTTCATGCCTGCACTTGGAAATGGGTTTAATCTACTTAATCTACACAATTTTTAATCTAAAATAACCCAATACCAGAAGAGTGCTCACATCTACCATTTTGATGACTCATGAAAACTCGTTTATATATCCGCCTGGTCATTTTGATTATTCACAGCCTTTGTATAAGGATCAATAAGGGGTGTAGAAAAACTAAACATCATATTAGAATGTTGAACAAGAACTCCAGACCAAGTTCAAGGCATTTTAAAGACTTTAGAAATCCCATTTAAAAAACGAACAGTCAGTTTTTTGTCAGTCAGTTTTCAAACTCGTCCATCAATAATGGATGACTCACTCGTTTTATTAGCAATTTGAACTTTATATCTTCCCTTGGGCCGAATAACTACCAATTTCACTACTTATCACCTAATATTTTATGAACAAATTTAAAGCAATCTAGTCATGATTTTTCGGAATATCAAGACTAACAAGCCTGAACTTCAATTAACAAGCCTGAACTTCAACTTATAAAAAACAAAGAGTATATATTACATGCTTGAGACGCATCACCCGTCTACACATAAATTAATAATAGATTGTTTCTCTCAATTTGCAGGATATACAATTTGCAGGATATACAACTGTTTTTCTCTGAAGAAAAGGTCACAACTCCAGGAAATCCCTATTTTACAATTCAATTAAAAGTATCCGCAACAGAACAGATAGCAGTGAGAGTAATAAAGAAATGGAACAAAGATAAAAACCGAGATATCTTCATCCAAAAACAAAACGAAGGTGATCCTGTCACTTTATAAAATATAGCTGCTGGCATCTTCTTCTTCAATTCCTTTCAGGAAAGTGACCTCCTCAAATGTTCCTTGAAACTAAACTTTACTCGTTTTTATCAGTTACCACCAACTTTCCAAGAAATGAAAAACAAACTTCCAGCCTCTATTCTGTCCAAAGACAGTTACAGTGGATTGGGAGAAAAAGGTTATTTCTCCTGGATGAACCATCCCCACCAAAATACGTGAGGGGTGACGTTCCTTTAGACCACTCTGGCCACGTTCTAAAAGAGAAATAGAGGAGCTTCAGCCAAGTAAATTTAGTCAGTAAACTCAGACATCTGTTCCCTTACCAATACATGCGTAAGCAAAAATTTCACAAGAAAATTAGCAACTACAAGTACGGAAAGGTTCATAAAGTGCCTATTTTGCATTTGCCGCATGCCAATTGCAAAATGCCCCCTCACCCTAACGTGCCAGATAACAATTTTAACTAACAATCACCAACTATCTATAAATGCTACAGCTGATGTCTTGGCAAGCTTTTTGGAGACAGATGTTGCCCAAACATACAAAGAATTTCCTTTGGAGCTCGAAGATAAAATTCTGAAGCTTGAACAAATCGATATCGACTATAACAGTAAAAACAACCAAATTACTCGAATTTCATATCTTCAAAACTGAATTGCTCCATTTATTTGACACCATCTTTGTCCCAAACCAAATAATGCTTTTAATTATATAATTACACTTCCTGTAACGTTAAATGTTGCATTTTTTTCTTAAAACCATCTTATCCAATCAGCTTATTGACTGAATTAAAACCGAGAATCGCTCCCAAAAACATTTATAAGCACCCATAGACAAAGTTCCTCCTCTTATAACATTGATCATGCAAATCGTGACACCATCATGAAATTTCGCACAACTACCCAGTTTCATGCACTGAAAAAGATCGGGGTCAGACCCCAACTCAAATTTGCCCCTGAGTGCTATTTTTAGATTGGGGTAACTTAACTCAAAACTGCCCCAAAATTTTATTTTGGGACTGAGAGTACTTAGACCCTGTCTCATTAAGGGGTACCCTATCACAACTCTACTACAAATAACAGTAAAGAATTTTTCACAGATACCTAGTTTTATGCGTAGATTATGTTAAAAAAGATAAGTCAATCATTACAAAACACTTATCATGACAACGATATTTCAGGCAAACGGTTTGGTATTAAATTTTCTGAAACTTTTCCTAGGATGGCTTGAGAGGCGAAATATGTTTTTTGTGTTTATATATATGTTTATATGGTTTTAAAAATTTTCACTACTAGAGTAAATCAATGCCCAAGAGCATTTTCTTGCTCATTGGCGCTGCCTGACATTATTAATTAGAATGCATGATCTAGAAGATTTGCGACTCTGGTTTTAAGTCTTTAAAGATGGTAATGTTATTTAATCGTCACTGCATTGTCCACTGCACTAGCAGAGCTCTGTGCAATCTAGCTGATACTGACGACAGTTGCATCTTGCACTGCAACTTTTCTTGCAACGACACTTGATGAGCAGGTAACACGTCTTTTATGCTTCTGGAATTGTCATCCATAAAGGCTTGATTTCGTTGCCCTTTCTCGTCTACCCCCAACTTTCATAACTTAGAAGAACTTGGCAATTTAGAATGGATTGTCCCCAAATGTGTCTAAATTTTTAAACTAGTTTTTCGCCAAGGAATTTAGATAGAATTAAGCCATTTTTACATTATCTTGTGGTTATTAAATATTTCTTAAATATTATTAAATATCATAAAGTGGTACAACTCTTTGTCTTTTTCCTGTTTTTTTTCTTTGTCCTTTCCCTCTTATCAATTCAATGAGAACTGTATTAAACAGAATGTTACAAACCTGATTTTTCTAAGTGTCTTTCATATGTCCTCCTTTTCTCTCAGCGACGGCTTTCCCATCCTTGTTTTCACTGCTTTGTGTTTGGACTTTGTGAAGAAAAATTTGTGTTGCCTTTTCACACTTTCATTTGGTGCGATCTTTACAGCTGATTTAAACTCTTGCAATTTGATTTTTCACAGGGCATCAAATGTGTTCCTTGCAGATTAGATTTGCTGGCTTAAGAACTTCAAAGCTTCTAAGATAACAAGTGTTGTCTCACCAACGTCGGAAATCAGTTCAGTGAGGAATTTGATTATCCTGTCTCGCAGCCTAGAAACATTGTTTGCAGTACCAGTTGTTATGAGATTGAATTATCTTTGTATTCGATATCAGCT
The DNA here is from genome assembly GCF_057945365.1 of Rhopilema esculentum. Lineage (NCBI taxonomy): Eukaryota > Metazoa > Cnidaria > Scyphozoa > Rhizostomeae > Rhizostomatidae > Rhopilema > Rhopilema esculentum. The sequence goes on along the minus strand of NC_142834.1, from coordinate 718,690 downwards.
GTGTATTGTTCTTCACATGGCTTTTGCTTTCCTCTGACTATAAGTAGCCTTTGTACCAGATGGATATGCTTGCAGGTGATGCCATTCATCAAGAAAATTGATACAGGAATATTATTGGGAATGACAGCAGCTTCCACAGTCAGTGCATTTCAATTGGCAAGGTATTTCATCGCAGCTTTGTTGATGCCAGGTTACCTTTTAGATGTTGTTACCATTCTCAGATTTAACCAGCCAACAATTGGATGACTCAGGATCAGCTGTTACGTCACTTTCTCTAGGCTGAAGGCTGCAGAGGTGCCGTTTTCAAATGATGCTTGCTTTGAAGGTGCTTTTCCTTTAGTCAGCTTGATCAAACGCTGGAAAATTTCATCATTGTTAACTTGCTCCAGTTTTAACAGGGAAGCATAAACTTTTCTGTTATATCTCCCATGTTGATAATTGTATTTCAGCACTCAATGGAAAACCTCAACAAACATGTTCGTGTTGATGCCTTCCCCAACTCTGTAGCAATATCCCCAATTCTCCTTTTGCTGAACCGAAAATTTTTCAAAATACCTAGTGAAATCTCTTGATCCTTCTACTCCATTAATGCATGCAAGTAGTCTTGAAATGAAGAAACATCTGTTTGCTCAAGTACAACAGGCAACATTTTATAGACTTCTGTTTGAAGTTGCTGGCAGCTGATTTTTTGCCTTATTTCAGACTTCCATGTCTTATCAACATGCCAACTGCAAAAGAGGCCCTTTGGACAACAGTTGTTGACTTCACTGAATGCATCATAGAATTGGGGTGCAAGGTCACTCATTAGCCACTTCGGTGTCACAGCTCCAGAATTTTCCATGATCTTCTGAAAGAAACGTTTCAGGAATGGGAATGGCTTATTTCCATATATTCAAGATGCATTAATAGTTTTTTACAGTCCTGTAGATATGTATTAGATATGACAAAGATCACAATATTTTGCGATAAAAAGAGCATCATTTGTCTCAAAACATAAATTACAATGAACATCACTGACAATTGAAAGTTAAGTGTTCCATGACATTTCTAATCCAGCTTTTAAAAATTTCATATCGCTTCTTAGACAAATGTTGTTGTTTTGAATATGGATTTATTAGAACAAGCAGCCCCAAGATGCTTATTTTGTAGAGAACATATTTGCTGAAATTCGGACGAAAATGACAACCCAAACCACAACTGAACCCTTCGTTGCTCTGTGCAAGTTGTTGCTTTAATAGAGCACAGCTAAAGATTTTTGTAACACATACCTCTCTATTTTCAAATTCCAGAATTTCAGAATTCCAAATGAACAAAAATGTGACGTACAAGATTCGCCTTCTTGGCATAAGTCTGAGGGCAAAGTGGACACTTGAAAGAAGAAGACAATGAACTTGTCTTTGCCATTCGAATTTTGCTACAGTTTTATGAGGCAGTTGGCTGTTGGGGTAATACCTTAATATCTATTGATTTCTTCTTCTCTCCCTTCAATTTTGAACCGCCATCTTTGCTCTCAATTTTTCTTTTTGGCTCTTTGTCTGTTGATGCGCTACTTTGAATGATGTCCTCTTCTAAATGTGAATCAAACGTCATTATTTTGTGGAACAACCATTTCAACTGTTACTAGGAAAATTCAACAACTAACCATTTCAACAAATAAAAGGAAAATTCTGTAAATTGAAATAAATTTTTGGAAATACAGATACAGAAATGTATATAATGTTAATAGGATTTTGGCACACATGTCAGCAGCAAAACATTGATGTTCTAAATGCAATTGTTTGGTATAACTCTTTATTGTGACTATATTACTCAATTTAATTTGAAAAAAGTATATTGTGATACCTGCAACAATTCAAAGTTTACCAGCTTTGAAATGGAATTTTAAAACTTTGTGTAAACACCAAATTTAGCACTATGACCCATCGAATCAAACCTGCCATCTCCTGACCACTGAGATTTTTTTATGTGTTTGTCGATCAGGGCAGCTCTATACTTGTGCCAATGCATAAAACCTGAGGGAAACAAAAATTTTCGCAGATGGGGAAAGTAGGATCTTGGTGATATTGCTGCGAGGCCTATGTGCCTGAACATAAGAAACACCTGGCTGATGTTCACACCAGACAGTAAGATGCTAAAACTCATCATCAAATTTCCAGCAGGATATCTTCCATGCATGAATGGCTGACTTCTCCATGTAAACTGTTGGCCACAATGTGAGCATTTCTGAATGACATGGTTCCATTCCGTTTAATTGTAACTTTTGGATTTGGAGCTCTGCAATGGTAGCAGAACATCCGAAACAAATTGAGTAGCATGCCCAAAAACACTTTAAATTTTGGTCCATTTTCAGCCTGTGTACCAGGTGCAATTATAGAATAAATAAATACAACATCAAAACAATTTGTAAAATACAGGTAAACAGGATATTAAAATCCACATCTTTACCATAATTTAGACTTATGGAATTTTAATCTGACCCATTTTACTAGCTTTCATGAGCATATTGGTTATATTTTTCTATGTAGAATATGTTTTTGCCATCAAAACTGTTTGGCAGTTGCCCCCTGGGGCACTCTATATGCAAACATGAACTAGAGTGACAAACACTACCATATATCAAACATGTTTTGCCATTATTTACATACCTTACAGTGTTTTTTACATCCTCCATTTCCTCATCCTCAGACATCTCCGCAATTTCTTCACAGGACACCCAATCAGTATCTTCATACTCGGTACTCTCGTATTCACCTAACTCTAAAAGTTCATCTTGAACACTGCTTGTCTCCGAAACTGTCCTTTTCCTACTGCAGCTTGGTTGGTTGTCCTCTTCTGTACATTCTTTATTTGGACGAACCTGCATATGAAAAATACTCACCTTAATAACACTCACCCAAAAATTGGCTAAACACAAGGCTGTTAAGTTTATCTAGATAGAAAGAAGATGAGGCAGGGCTGACCCCTCTAGATCTCATGAGACCTACAATTTTAAAAATGTATATTTTCAAAACATGCTAGGCTTTTTGTAAGATGATTTGGACAACGCTGTATTGTCAATGTAAAATAAAGCAGTCTAAGTGTATCCAGGGGGAATGGTCTGCAACACCCACCCCCCTCCCTCCTAAAAAATCAAATAAAGAGGTTGGTGGTTATGTCATCAAACTTACTTGATCAAGTTGACAACGTAATGCAGCTTTCTCTTTCCGAATTGCCCAGTTGGTCTTTTGAAGGAAAATTTTTTCTCTTTGAGAGTTTGAACTTCAATTGGAGGGTCTAGTTTGGAGTCTTTGTGGGCTTCTTCGTCGTCAGTTCTTTCATGTTGTAGCTCCATTTTTTCAAGGGTCGTTCGTAAATCTGGTGGATTGAAGACTATAAAGTGTGTTGCTTTTGCGAGAAAATAAAGGCTAGTCTTCTTTCTAAATATGACACATATATCATGAACTAGGCTTCTGCGTAATTATAATCACCCTTTTCTATTTTGACAATTTACGTATTCTGATCAAATAAACCTAAGTAATTTTATTTAAGTTTTAGAGGAAGATGAAGTTTTGACCCTATTCTACAGAAGTAAGGACCTAATTTTAAAGCATGAGTGATTTGTTTTAGGCTTTCGTTCTCGGAAAGTTGTGCCACTATCAACTCTCTTGTTGGCTATATCAATGCTTGGAACAGCGTCAGCCTTTAGTTTTGTTCTTGTTTCGAGCTCCTTGGCAAGATCCCTTCTCATCATGTAAGAAGTGTCTTCAAAATTAATTGAACACAACCCAGCGTATTTTGATGGTTTGAAACCTTGTCTGTGCCGGCGAACAAATCTCACCCATTGCTGATGTCTGGTTCTGTCCAGAGATTAATCAGGGAAATAATGGAGCGAGATACCCTCTGTAAACTGTGTATTCTTGCAACTGGTCCCATCAAATGTTCCAGCAACGACTTTAACCTGGAGAGTGCTTCGAATTTGCCATGCTACTTCTACTCTAACTATCTACTACTATAGACCAATTCAACTTACGGCCTCGTTTTGAAAATGTCTCCTAAATTAATTATACGGCTTTCTCAAGCTCAGATTTGGTTTTATCACCATAATTTTAGGCCAATTTTCCATATTATTTGTGCTTGTATTTTAGATTTTACAGTGCAATGAAGTTTGAAAACTTGTAAGAGATTTGACCACAAAAATCATTCTGGGGGAAACTTTACCCCCCTAGTCGCCAATTACGGTCAAATCCCTTATAAAATTTTTATCTTAATGTTGTCATAAAATCAATATTGTGAGCAATACCAGAATGAAAACTTCCAAGTAGACTAAAATCATTGCTCTCAATCCGAATCTGAGGTCAAAAATTTTGTACAAAAGAATTTTTCAAAATGAGGCCGTAAGTCGAATAGGTCTAATGCCGTGAATGAATGCGTGACCTATTCATTTATATATCAGGATCCATCACTGTGACATCACAAGAGGACATCCTATTCCCTAATGAATATGCGTAATGTGTCGTTTTTCACACGCAATAAAAAAGAAACGACAAGGACTTATGAAATTCTGCTTTTTGATTCAGAACCAGAACCTTTGAATCTATGAGTGTAGCTAATAAAATAATTATCAAAAATTTGGTTTCATAAGTCCTTTAAGGGAGGTTTATAAAATTTACCATAACACTCTTCTTTATAAGAGCCAGTAAATCGAAGTTTAGGCTGTTTGTTCTTAATTTTTTTTGAAAATCTGACGCTGAATTGTTCTTGATTTGTCCTGAAAAGATGGTAAAAAAGTGTCTATTAAATACATTAAAATAAAGGGAAATAACAATTTCCTAAACTAATTTAATGCATTGTACAATTATAAACGGTCTATTTAATTTATTAAAAACATTGCAATTTTATTCTTCAAAAAGTTTTTCGACAATGATACAAGTTTACTGTATACACTACAGTTTCTTATGTTTTCTAGGAAAGTATTGAAGAGTCTTGTTGAGTTATCCTGGAAGGTTCGGGTTTCTTTTGGTGTAATAAGTGTTTCAGCTCTGCTTGATCGAAGCTCTTTGGGGAATTTTTTTCTCTCAACTAGAGGCAAGTATGTTGGCTAGGACTTATCATTAATCGCTTTAAATGCAGATTTGGGATGAGACTACAGCAGTAAAGGGAGACTTCATCTTCTTCTTGTTCAAGGGTATTCTTTATCAGCTTGTCACATAAACTTAATGAATTGGATAGCAATGCATCTGCTTGCTCTAGCTTTCTTTTCTTTCTTGCTGGTGTAGAGCACACAGAGCTGGCTATAAAATTGACCCCCACTCCCTGAATAAGCTGTAGCAACTATGCTCTCTGTAACTTGGTTGGCTGTCTTCTCTACCAAGAACAGCATCTGATCGAAAAATTCACACTTTGCAAGAGAGGATGGGGCTGCTTCTCACCTGGTCATCTTGTTCCTTTATCCAGGCATTTCTTTAATGTGTCTTCAAGATTTTTATACTGTTTTACAGAAATTCAACTAAAATCAAAATTAGAAACATTATTGCTTTTAAACAGCTTGCCTACAAAATCCACAAAAAAATCGGATAGGGCAAAATGTCATGCTAAAAAGTTATCATTCATTTATATACTGCCTTTTCAAATGCTAAACGGTAAAAAGGGAATAGCAAAAAGCAATATGAAGTGAGAGACAAATTAAATTTGTATCTAAAATAAGTTTTAAAAACTTGTATTCAAAGTAAGTTTTCAATTCATTGTCAATATGACTCACTTAGATGTTCAAACATAAAATGGCTCTTCTTTTTGTGAAGTATTTTCTTTATTGTTCAATTTATTTAATCTTCATTAAATATCATAATTTATAGTATCAGCAATAAATTTAGCAGGACTTAGCAGGACTACCAATTTTCATAGTTATAGCCAAAGCAGGTACAATTCTATGTTAATATTTAGAGAATCGTTTGAAAGATGTCCACACCCCTTTCTTCACATTTTTGGGGAAACGCCCAAACAACTTTAACAGCTTGTACTTTTCAAGGAATTGAGATATTGAAGTTTAGGAATTTATCATATTTGGTAATGATGTATAAGGTGTGTTAAAAAGAATGCATTCTGAAAACATCATGGTTACAGCCCCTGGATGATTTGACATGGAATGCCCAAATGTGAGATCCTCATAATAAGTTTAATGTTAGGATTTTCTACCTCTGAAATCTCCTTTTCTAATATTTTCAGTTCATTTTGGTGGCTGAAATCATCAGTTGAACAGGCTTCTTGTCCTGCCTCTGATTCATTTCTATGTATTTCTGATTCTGGCTTTGATGGAATTCCCATTAGTGTATGTTCTGACCCTGCCATCTCATTAAAATCTTCATCATCACTGGGCTCTATCCCTTTCTTTGGTCTATTATTAAGTCATGAATACATGCTACCAGTGGCACTGCCTGTCTGCTGAAATTGGGCATACCCCAGTCTAGGTCTTCAAATTGAAAATATTTTCCACGTCCTAAAACGATAAGTAATCACATTGTTCTCAGTAAACAAAGGTATTCCATGATCGATCAAGAATATTTGGGAAAAAAAGTAAAGCGATGGAAAAAGAAGGACTCTTCCGTGAAAATATTCTTTCGTCAAAAATCAAAGGCTGAAGCAGTGGATGTGCCACCTGAGGATAGAGATGAAGCGAACGATGAAGACGACAACAGTGTTGACTGGTCTGATGTAAGGTTGTGGATAACAACAGCAGAGGCAACTCTCTCTTGTTTGTATATCAAACAGAATGGCAACATAGGCTTCTCCGAAGATATGGAAATGAATTGGCTTTATTGGATGCTACATACCGCACGACACAATGCACTCTTCCACTGTTTTTCTTGGTGGTCAAGATGAACGTTGATTATCAGGTTGCTGTTGCATCTGTCTGCAAAGGAGAGTCGACAGAAAACATTGCTGAGGCAATGTGTATAATACGAGAATGGAATCCCCACTTCATGCCACATTATTTCAAGACAGATTATCCAAATGAAGAGATAAAAGCAACTGAGCAGGTTTTTCCATGTACAATAAGTAATCTAATAGTCTTAGCTATTTTTTAATAGTACTTTATTTTGAAATGTTGAAGATACAGTGTTTTAGATATAAAATCATGCATGTTAGGTGACAGTTCTTGTTTGGTGTCAAGCAGAAAATTATATTTCCTTTTTGTGAATTTCTTATCACGCTTTGTCATGATATTTTTGGCGTGCAAAAAAGCATTATTTTCAGTTTATATAAAAAATCCCAATTCCTCAAAAAGCTAATTCTTCTAAATTAATTTCTTAAAGGTTATTAATTTTTTTGTTTGGGTCACATTTATTTGTGGTATCCACCAGGAACAAGCTTGGGATCGATGGTTAAGGAAAACAAGAAACGGTTGTGTGAAGGTAAGCAAAGAGGTGCTGCAGACGCACATTGGGCTGAAATAGGAGGTCAAGGGGACATTTGGGTTTTGGGCATATCTGACCAAAATTTTCTGACAAATAGCTGACAAAAGAGGTGGGAAATGGTAATTTGAGCATTTGGAAACCCCTTAGGTCAAAATCATTGTCATTTTATCACTTTAAGGCCATTCACAACTAACCATAAAAGGTTCATAAAGATTCCAAAATTTAGTATTTTCGTCCAGGTATTTTCGTTTAGTATTTTAGTATTTTCGTTAGTATTTTAGTATTTTAGTATTTTCGTCCACTTATTCTTTAGGTTTCTAGTACCAGGGTTGCCAATCGTAGGGATTTCTACCTACAGTAGGGATTTTTTGCCTTTTGTAGGTTGTAGGGATAAACCTACGGGATAAAATGCAAAATGTAGGTATAAATCGCTAAAGTTATAGGTATAATCAAGATTAAAGAATTTTTTTAAGGTAAATTTTTGCCTTCAGTGCAAGACAAATGGTGTGACCCTTTAGTTTACAATGGCTGCATTGAAATCGCTCTAGAACTTTCATGACCATTGGATCACTCTTGTCCCAGAGTCTATTGATGCAATCAGATAGATTATCAAACTGACTTGTCTTTCCACTCTTGTTTATTCTATACTGACAGAGGAATTTAGTTGTTAAGGCCGATTGCTCGATCATACACAGAGAAAGAAGCTGAACAAGCAGAATATGACATGAAAAAGTCAAAAATCTGGAAAAGCCCAGAATACAGGAAATTAGTGGCTTGCCTAGAAAGTTATTGGTTTAAAATAAAAAAGGTAATCAATATGAAAAATAAGAAAAAATATCAATAAACAAGTCATGAGGTTCTTTGATCTATGAAAAAATTGATGCATTTGATTTTCAGGACCCCACACAATTTTCATGGAAGTTATATTAATGCAAATTGAACACCTATTGATGTAATACACTCAATGGTGCCACAAGTATTAAATCAATTATTATCTTAATTTAGATCATACGTTTTATCTATTGTTTAACCTGTTTTTCCATTTCAGAGATGGATTCAGGCTTATCGCCAAAACAGGCTTCTCGTTAATTTTAACACAAACAATGGCACAGAACGTCAAAATGAGTCACTGAAGTACCAGTACCTGCAGAGGCACTTTAAAACTTTGCTCACTGCAATGCTTACAGTACTCACTGAACGATTCTTCGCAGATAAATTTGAGAAGTAAGTATTCAGCTAATCAAATTCAAAGCTTTATTGCTATTGAATAAGGTTATGTTCAATATTTTGTGATATAAGAAACTCCATATGTTATATAGCGTTGTATATCTAAAGGGACATTGAACACATTACTGACAGTTATAGATTGCATTTCAAATGCGGCTTTTGAATTCTGAGACAAATGTATTAAATTTAAGGAGCATTGCACGACTTCAAGCAAATTGAAAAGCGCTTTTAAATTGTCTGATGTGGTTGCAAATGTCATCTGTGCTTGAAGGTCATGCTGGCCTGTGGATTTTTTATTAATTGCAAACGATATATAAACGATATCTATTCTAAGAATTTTTTCAAATGCAAATTGAAAGATTTTGTTCTCAATGCAGGTATTGCGATGCTAATATAAAGATGGATTCATCATATCGATGCTATTTCGACAACACTCCAAAATATTTGATGAATTGACCAAGCAGCTTCATAAACAGTTACTTGAAAAAACGATCAACATGCAAGTGACATTCCAGCACCCTATATTTCAATGCAAAGCATGGGCAAGTTTGCAGTCACAAGCATATCAAGAAACGCACTACCAGAAGAGTACCAATTAAGTTTCGAAAAAGAAACAGCAATGCCAAATTGTACTTGTTATGATTGGACACATTCTGTATTCCTCTGCAAACATTTTTTGTAGTATTTCCACATTGGTCATGCGAAGCATTATCGCCTGTATATCGCAATTCGCCATTCATGACATTTGACGAAGAAATTCAGCAACATAGGTCCCGTGAAATTCTTGCAAAATTTCGAAGACCCTGAGCAGCCTGATTCCCAAAATGACCAAGACGCTCTTCCTTATGAATTAGGTAATGATTCATCTTCCAGCCAACAATCTCCGAAATTGCGGGAAAATGTTATGGGCCACTTTGTTGCGAGACTCTAGATGAAATAAGGGGGCTTACTTTCCTTGTGCAGGAAAGAAGAGACTCATGAAACTCTGACCTCCTTGAAAAGAAAACTTTACGCTGCTTGTTTGACGGGGAAGAGTTTGCAGTTGCTCCCTAAATAACTGTAGAGATGAAAAAAGAAAAAATTAAGGCTTTCACTCCAAAGTTAACCGATGAGGAAACATAAGAGCCAACAGTTAGATCGAATGGTAGAGAAGAGAGATCAGGCAGAAGAAGCAAAGAATTTTAGAATATATGATAGAGAAATTATTCCTATTACTGAGGAAGGAGTAGTTGATGTTATCGACATGGATGGGGTAACAACGTTCGCTTCAACAGTCAAAAATTGTGCGGCAACAGTAGAGGACCCTTCTGACCTTCTGAAAGATCATCTGCTCAAATGACAGTGTTAAAACTACACTGAGTCATAATGAGAAGTCTTTTATGGGCGATCCTCTACGTTGCAATCTCACACAAAAGGATCTATCTGCCTTTCTGAAAACAGAACGCTAAACGACAATGTCATTAATGTTTTTCAAAAAATGCTTGGTAGAGATATCCAAAACATATCAGGATTGCAAGACAAAGTTTTGGGACAAAACTTTAAGTTCAAATCCATGCCAAATACACCTTTTGTCCAGATCATTCAAGATGGCAGATTTCATTGGTTGGCACTAAGCACATATGGTTGTCAGGAGGGAGTAGTATTTTTATTGGACAGCATTTTGTCGGGTATTATAACACAAAAGGTCAAGCATCAAATCTGTTGAATAATGAAATGCCCATCTGATACCATCAAAATAAAAATTGCTTCTGTTCAGCAACAGATTAAAGGAATTGATTGCGGTGTTTTTTCAGCATAGCATTCGTCCAAAGCATCCTCCTTGGAGATGACTTTTCCCTAGTCAGCTATGACCAAGTCAGACTGTGCTCACATCTGTTACAATGCTTGCTACAAAACAAGTTGTCGCCATTTGCACCAGCACTGGCTACAGTAAAACGATGCAAAGCAAGAACCATTGAGAGTCAAGTACAGCGTAATTGCTGCCAGCTATGGCTAAAATCAGATGACAGGATTTTTTCAAGGTAATAATTTGATAGCGACCTCTTCATGCTAACAGTATGATAATAATTTACAGTGAAGGCTGAAATACACGGTACTTCAACAGTGAATATTGAAACATGGCGGCAAGTGAGGCCTGGACACCTCCCTAGATTGAAAAGCTAGCAATCGTGCTGCTGATACCCTATCAATTTAAGAACAAATAAAGAACAATCCAGCCTAGGATTTTTGAAAAAACTAAGAACAGTCCACCTGAACGTAAATTAACTGGTTCTTATAAAAAAGTGTGTAGTTTAACAACCATGTATCAAGTTTGCGGCACTGTTTTGATTTGGAACCAGATGTCATGACATAACATGGAGACATTCAAGACAAAAGGTTTTACCGCCTTGTCAAAAAGACAAATGAAAAGCCTATCCTTTCTTGCTGCAAAAGTTAACTGCCCACTTGCATAGGTAAAAGGGACGGGAGGACTGATGATTCCTTTTTCCAATTTACATGATCAGTTTTTTCATCCTTTAGGTGAAAACATCTATTCCAATTTGTAAAAATGCTTTCTCGATATCAGCAGTCATTACAATAGGATGAGTACAAAAACGAGATACTTAATCAAAAATCAATAGCATCAATTTATCTCCCCTCTGTAATCAATCATTTAAAGGGAGTCTGTCCCCTATTGTGCTCAACTTTTTTTTCTCAGGAGTGAAATTCACGCATCGTTGAGCTTGATTGATAATTAAACAACTCAAACCAATCAGAGACAACTTTAATTCAAGAGCTTTTGAATCAAAGCTGTGGCTAGAAAAGTTGTTTTTCCTGTTTGGTTTGTGTGACAGATATGTCAACACCAAAAGGTAATGCTTCTAGTATCATCATTCAATTCAACTAACTTAATCTTCTTGCCATTACTTATAGCTTTTTTCTCGCAGTTTCAAATGTTGTGATCCGTTAAAGTGGGCAAACCAATAGTTCTTATTAGCCAATCATCGAGGGGATGGACTGCCTTCAATGATCTTTTCTTCCACACAATGATGCACAATAAAGTAGGCGTTCATAGCAGTTTCCTCTGCAGGGGGCACCCTTTTAATTATACCAGCATCTAATTGCTCCTTGAAAATATGACCCTATTATTTCAACAGTGCTACATCTCTTTTTACTGGTGAACCGATGTCTCCTTTCCAAGGCAGACCAACTTCAATTCTCTCACCATTGTGTTTGATATTCCATTCTTTGGTCGAATCACCATTGCTTAGCTTGTTGTCACCATGTTTAATCACCATTGCTAGTAAAAGGCTAAATTGCACAAGTCATTCAAAGATATCCGTTTGAGAAAACTATATCTGCGTTTATTCTTGGTGTCATTCTGAAGTTTTGCCGAACATTTACCTCGGCAATTTACACTGGTGACAGTTGTTGTGGGATTTGAAATCTGAAATATTACTTCACCATTTAAAGGGACGTAAGTGATCACTGTACATACATTTTGAAGCTGTTTTTCTTTTGAATATACCTTGTATATAGAACTCAATTCAACTCATTTCTGATTATCATTTGCCAAAAATGAATAAAAAGAGAGCCGCCAAAGTGAGGGAACATAAACTTGAAATCATCGCTTCACCCCCACAATAAAAAAACTAACAAAGAATCATTGTTCATCTAAAAAACTTTTATGGGGAACCGGGAGAAGATATATTGAAAAGTGGCTACAAAATTTTGAAAGGGTCGCTAAAGCCAATAACGGTTCAGAAAAAAGGCAATGCAATATCTTGCCAGCATTTCTATGGGACAGAGTGGCCGAATATTATGTTGAGCTACATGACGGGTTAAAAGTGACCTCGAAACACTTATATCCTCATTAATGAAACATTTTATATGTAGGGAAGCTCGTAGGTGTTATTATCCTAATTTATATTGACGCAAGCAAAACAAGCTAGAATCCGTTGATGATTTTGGCCGGGCCATAAAACTGCTTGTCCGTCGGGCATATGCTGAAATTCCCCTAGGACAGCAAGACACTCTGATGCATGAACATTTTGTGAATGGCCTTAGGTCTGATTTAAAGTGTATAGTATTAATTTTGGACCCTAAAACATTCACGCAAGCACTGGATTTGGCAAAGAAGGAAGAAATCCACGAGCAAATTACAAATGGATCCACCACTTGGGTAAAACCAAAATTTTTGTACCCAAGCAATGCTATTGTCACAAACCCTGTTGCCGCATAACTGGGGAACAAAATTTAAATGAAATAATAGATCATTTAGAAAGTGTGGTTGAAAAACATGCCATGACTGTTTCTGAGTCCACTGTTTCCAAATGCCCCAATCTTTGATTTGGGGGTAGAGGCACATATCGTAGAAGGTATGTGGAAAGAAATGTAAGGTCCAGTGACGGAAGGCCAATTTGTGATCATTGTAAGAGAGTAGGACATGTGGAGGCTGTATGCAGCGACAAATAAAATGGAGAAAATAAAAAAACTGAGTAATGCTGCTCACGATTCATCGTCCTTGAGGCGTGATGCAGCTGATAGTAACTTGTTTAATCCCCAGTCTTCTTTGGATAGTCGTTTGTATGATGAACCATTACAATGTGCAACATTTATTGGACATGTCAAAAATTTTGGAACCGAAATAATTATTAATTCTGGCTCAGGTGTATCAATTATTTGTTTAGAGCTTTTCACTTTGATCAATAAACATGCTAAGTCACCTTTAGAGCTTTACACTAATTCAATATTAGCTAAAACTGCTACCGGTGAGAAATTGGATATCATCAGTACAACTATGTTAGAAGTTGATTTTGGCACTAGTAATTGGTATGTAGCCTGTTATGTTGCAGGTAATTTATTCATTCTTGATAGATCTATTCATTCATTCTTGATTATTCATTCTTGAGAGAACTATTCATTCTTGATAGAGACCGATTTCTTAGTCAAATCTGAAGCCAAGGTAGATCTGTCTACGCTACAAGCTACTATAGGGCTAGATAAGGTTCCTATAAGTGTAGTTAAGCGTCCTAACCAAGTACAGGTATGCATTACAGAATCCTTAGAAATGCCAGCTTGCAGCGAAGCACTCCTCACAGGTCATATTTCTGGGTTGCAGGGTACTTTTCTGGTTGAGCCTAGGAACGAAATAGCAAGCAATGGTTGTTTATTGTATTTTGCTAGATCTGTTGCTTGCTTGTGAATAATGAGATCCCAGTAAAGATTTTTAATGCTAATGACTTTCCAGTCAAGGACCGTTTGATCTAGATGTTTTAGGCCTGTTTCCAATATTGCAGCGTGGTAATAAATATGTAGTAATTTTTACTGATTACTTTACCAAATGGCCTTCACGAATGCTGATTCTCCTACCGCCGCCAAATTATTCGTTGAGGAGATCTTGTGCCGACAATCAGCTCCTCGTAGATTGCTATTGGATAGAACTTCTTAGCTAAAGTAGTGAAGGGTATTTGTCAGATGGTAAACACGTCTAAGGTTAACATCACAAGTTATCACCCAGAATGCGATCCCCTTTATTAGAATCCAAACTGTTTATAGAGGGTTTGCAGTAGCACTTGGTGTCTATTTCATGGTTGCTCAATGACCTGGGGGGAAAAAGCCTAGTTTCTATCGGAAATTAAAATATTCTGATTTTTTATATAATACAGTCTACTGTTGTAATTATGGTGATCAATTATTGCTTTAAATTTTCTTGAAGGTTTCTTTCTTTGATGAAGATACTTTCTCATACAACTTGTGAGAAAGTACGGATTCAACTTGAATGTTGCAGGATCAAGAGAAGGTGTAAAAAATGTCAGCATAAAGAATATGTGCAAGAAATTGGATGAATACAATGTGCAGCTTTGGCGAAATTCTCTCGGATGACGACAAAACAATATACTTGCCATGCTGTTTCTTTAGAAAGGAGCTGTATACCACGTATAGATCAAACAACAAGTCCTCGGATATACAGCTTTCTGGAAAATGTGGAAAAAGGACTTTAAGCATGTGGAAATTTCAAGGGTAAGAATACACGAGATCTTCTGTTTATCGATGCTGCAACTCGTTTTTAAAGGCTAAATGGGTTTTTGGGTTTGAAAAATGTGGCCCATGACATGGCACAAGATTCTTTAGACTTTTTTGCAAGAAGTCCAAATTTTTGCCCCACCTCTATACTCTTGAAAAGATTCCATTTTGAGCCTGGATATATTCATAAAGTATTCACATATTTTTAAAATGTAGTTTTTAGGAAACATATTTCCTTGGGAAGGTTGAATAGAAAGCACGCTTTTAAAACAAAGAGATATACCAATATCAGTCATGCAATTTCCAGGTATGAACATCGCAAAACAGACAACTGCAGCAGCCAGAATGCTGAAAAATGAGACTCAAATACACAAATATGCTAGCTTTGGTGAAGCTACATTCATTTAATATTTGTAAAGATTGGGCGATTCTGTGCCTGAATATTCTTAGAAAATTCCTTATAAAACAGTTCATAGCTCTGATATGATTTTGAGGCGCACTTCTATCTCTACATATACTTGCGAGTTTACATGCAGTTGACATTCTTTATAGTAAAAAAATGCATTGAGTGAACTTTTTTAAAATTACTGTTTACTTGTCTGTCATTAAATCATCAATGCCTTCTAGCCAATTCTGTACTATATTCTTGCATTAACAGGACGATTGTAAGTTGCTGCTCTGAGTTTGAAGCTTGATGCGACCATCAGGCAACTGTTTTTAGGTGAATATTGTACATATACTTTTCTATCTTTTGTTGAGATATATATTTAATATGTAAATATCTTACAGGGAAAAGGCAGTTTTACAAATGTGGCGTCTGTGTGCTTTTGAAGGAATTGACTACTGCTTCCACAAATCCAGACAGAAGAAAAAGACTTCTTCAGAAAAAAGACAAAGTACATTGAGCAGCAACAGTAAGTTAGGCACTATAATATTAGTAATACCTATGACGTTACCAGCATATTTTATTCAGATAAGACAAAGTATTTTTAATTTCATTCTGGAAATGATAAATTAAAAATAAAAATGATAAATTTTAATATTTTTTATTGAAATTAATAACGATGATGTTTATATCTTCCTAGAGCAGAAAGACAGAATAACCACCACATTGCTTAAGCGTGAAAAAACCTGAAGAAAAATATCACGATAATTTCTGAAGCCCTGGATCAATCCAAAAGTAATATTCCGCATTGGCTTTCAAAATCAAAGGTACCTTTCATTATTATTTTGAAAAAAAAAAAATTCACAGTTGAATTTTTAATATTTAATGACAAAAAGTTGTAAAGTAATATGTTTAATAAGTCCTGCAAAATAATAATGTTTCCTTTCCTTTATTTGAACAGATGTCTAACAAGGACGAATTCCTTAAAAACCCATGTAACTGGTTTATTATCTCATGGAACTGCAACCTGTTACTTATTTATGGACCTGATGCAATAGGCACACCATTCAAATTTGGTGATGAATCCGCTGTACAGAGTGTTGGTAGATATTGCCACAGTACGTTAAAAATTGCCACACTATTTTACCACTGGCAGATAGCTATGGCAGATGAGATTTAATATTTCTGGACACGTTATCCAAATGTGTATTTAAATATTTTGAAATTATATCCACAAGTTTTATCCAGAATATCGTGTAAACAAATTTTTGTCTACACTGTTGATATTTGCAACACTGACAAATATGTTTATGAACTGCTGTCTACAAAAACAAACAAAAAAGTAGGTTTACACGATTTCTGTACTTTTCTATGTTTGCCATATTCAGAAATGATTATTTTCAACAGATGTCCAGTATCCATGCATGGTTTTTTATAAAAGTACATGTAATCTTTGTGCAAATACTAACCAAAGCTATGTACTTTCCATTGAAATTTTACTCTTTTTTGAAACAGTATGAAACAGTTGTAGTTCATGGAAGCGTAGCAATATCTTAGGAATATTTTCCTCTTTTTTACAGGTTGAAATAAAAAAAAGATGAATAAGAAAACGAGAAAGTTAGGTAAGTATTTGCAGGACTTTAGCATATTTCGATACTTTCCTTCTAGTTATTTGACGGAAATCACAGAAGCTTCTACATACTTTCACGTCCATAGTGGTCCTCATTGGCATTCAACTAACCATAGGATTTTCAACTACGGCATTTTAAACAATAGATATTTAAGGGCTTTCACATTGTAATTTGATGGTTTAACTTTTCAAGTGTAAAAAATCATTTTGTGGTACAAAATTTAGAAATTGGTTTGATCATAGCAAACATTTCAGTCAACATACTTTGTCAAACAATTGCCCTCATTGAAAACAATAACTGTAGTATTGACAATATTTACCCTGTGTGAATGTTTCTCTTAACATCATTATTGTTATTATTAAGTCCCTTAAATGACCAATAATGTTTGAACTTGCAAACAAAAATCAGTACTGCAAGAAAAAGAGTAGGCCAAAACTTTACTTAGCTAATAGTGAGACAAATGGAAAAGCAGACAAACTAAGTAGATAGAGCAAAAGCATTAGGAAAAAGGTCAACATCTTTCCTTACAAACAAGCAACACAATGATAAACAAGTCTTGCAGAGGACCTTAAATTGAGAGGTATTGCACAATCAATGAATTTTCTATGAATCTTGATTCCTATTAGATCGAAAGCAACATAAAAAAACATTGGTACAATAAAAAGAGGTCTTAAACCAATGCTTTAAAACTGAGTTTTTTGTTTCTTCTCTAGAGGTTCATCTCATTCCTGAAGAGTTGCTTTTAAACTTTGTGTAGGCCCGTCAACTTGACTTCCGTCCTCACCAAGTGGTTGACCTTGTTTCAAACCTATGTTTATTAAAAGTCTCAGTAGTTGATGTCTGAAATCAACATATAATATGAGATGAAAATGTGTTCTTGATAAACAAAAAGAGCAAAAGACAAGCGTAGTACAATCTCCTAACTTTCGGCATCAATGCTTGAAGCTTGGCTTTAACTTTAATCTGCATTAAAAGCATATCCGGAGTAATTGGTCTCCCAAAAATTGGTCACTCAGAATAAGGGTTGTGTGATCAATACATACCTGTAAAAATTTCATCCCAGCATGAAAGTCAGCAACCTCAAGGTACAAACCATCAAGTCTTTCCTTTTCTGTAAACCATCAAGTCTTTCCTTTTCTGTGACACCATTTTCAAGCTGCAAAAGGCAACTAACACCACATTCAACAGTAAGCTGGTCCCCAACAACACCTTGCTCTACAAACTCTACTGGATTTACACTGTCGTTGCATGGAGCATAGCCATGGAGCTTAGTCTTGACCTTCTGCATTCCACTTGTATCATTTTCATCTTCATAAATCATCTCAGCGAACACCTTGGAACAAAGAGAGAGAATTTGTTGTTTGCTTTTTATTACATTAAGTTACATCTCAAACACAACACTGGACATTATTAGAAAACACTGTGGTTAAAAATTTCTCAACAGAACTCAATTTTATCATTAAAGGAAAAATAATTTTGATGGTTTCTAGATAAATAGCAAAAAATTCTCTTACAATGATTAAAACAATTTGTTGAAAAGCTGTAATGATACTTTAAAACTACTGAATCGTGTAAATATAAATAAATATATAATGAGCTCTCTCGATAAATTTGTATTAAAATATTAAATACCAGGTCAAAAAATATATCTATGTACTTTAATTTTTCAAATTTTAAATATCTACCAGTGTTGTGGTGCACCTCTGTACATCACTTATGATTAAACCAACTTAAGTGAAAATTAAATGATTAACAAAAAAAATGAATACTTACTAAACTAGTTGGCATGGCCATTTTTGAGGAATATCGATGAGCTATGTGGTTAGTTACAACTTTTTCCAATTGTTTCAAACATTTTCTGTTCTCCATAGCCAAACGACCACAAAGTGTAATTCAAGCGTTGCTGATTGTGCTCCATACTGTTTGGTATACAGAGACTATTCTCCAACTCGGCCTGTTTTTTCATTGAAGGATGTTGTTAGTGCAAGCCATCTCCCAAAATCCGGGTCTCTGTAATCATGAGCCCTACCCAATTCACAACTTTCTCTTGATTCTCAGCTGTCATTTGGTGAGGTTCAGAGCTGAAGTTGAAATGGTCAATGATCAACTTACGTCCAGAGTAGGAACTGCTTATTGAATTTTTCATCATTTCTCCCTCCTTTGAAATCTTCTCTTCAATGTCACACAAATGATCTCTCCCATATCCATCCAATTTCTTGTACAAGAATGTGTGAGAAACAGCCAGCCTTAGTGCACTCAGCCGTAACAAAGATGCCTATGCAGGAAAAAAGTGTATTATAAATACATGCAAGTAACAAAACAAGCAAGTAATGGGAACAAAAAAACAATCAAGTGACCTACAGCAAATATATGACCAGCAACACAAAAGAACATTAAACTGAATTATGAGACTTAAAAAAGTTAAACAACTGGATATAATCGATAACAAATGTAATTGAAAGATAGGGAAATTGCAGTTTATCACATGGGAAAGGTTAATTGTCTCGAAATTTTACTATTTAAGTAAAAGGTGAATATTTTGCAAAATTTTGAACTGTCCTTTTTATCTGAAATTGTTTCTGACAAAAATTTGTTTGCTAACTGTAACCAACTAGATAGAGATATAAAGATAATAATACAGATATAAAGAGATATAAATGAAGGTAATTATACACAAGTAGAAGTAGGCAGAATGCTTTCAAAATAATGTTTTGCTGCTTGATGCGCTAGAAGGTTTACCTTTTTCCTTGCAGAATCCAACTTCTGCAGCAACCAGAGACGACAAATGTACAGCGATTCCGGCCTAAATACGACAAGAACATCAAGCTCCTGCAACGCATTTGCAACATTGAACTTACTTTTAGGGCCATCCACCAAATTAAAATCACGACAATTATCCTTTTTGGATAGTTTTTTAAAGCAAAGAATGCAAGACATCATTGACAAGATAGGACAATGTTTGAATGCCTCGTGAAATTGAAGAATAAATTGAACTGCAAATGCCGCTCAATCAATGCATTTAATTTTTTTGGAAAGGAGGTCATGATCTTTGCTGTCTCAGGGAACATGTCTTAACTTCAATTCGCAGACTCTACCCTTTGAGATAGAAGTGTTTGAGGCTGCGCGCAGGCTATTGGCATAGTTGCT
Source organism: Rhopilema esculentum (assembly GCF_057945365.1). NCBI lineage: Eukaryota > Metazoa > Cnidaria > Scyphozoa > Rhizostomeae > Rhizostomatidae > Rhopilema > Rhopilema esculentum. The sequence continues at coordinate 698,903 of NC_142834.1, read as the reverse complement.
TTATAATTATTTGCAGACAAATTATTACTTATATTACGCAGGTTCTATTATTAATGTATAATTTTGTCATCACGCATTTTCTGGCTCAAACTCCGGCCAGCAAAAAAGGAATGACATGTTTAAATAACAATTTTGTCCAACCCTAATTTGGAGGGGTTTCCCTTGAGAAAGATAAAATGCGCACCTAATTTGTTAGCATTTCCCACGCATCAGAAAAATGCGCACCGAAAGACTGGGATGAACCATTCATTATCTTGAGTGGGGGGGATGGGTAGAATCTAGCCCCTGGTGGTTTTTTTGTGATAAATTTCTTAACCTTATTCTAATCATGCTGATTTTTACAGAGAATTAACAAAATTTATCTGGCTTTAGGGTGAAAATTTTTTTTTAATTTTTCATTGTGTGCAACCCGTTGGACTGTAAGAGCCAATCTTTGTCAAAAATAATTGATCAGTTTGACAGCTTGCAACAGCTTTGGGACCTCTGCTTGCAGGAAAAGCTTACAACTGATGTTCACTCTAGAATTATTGAATGTCAGGCTGTAAGAAAAGTTGCCAAAGCTGTGAAAAGTGGAGGTTTGACATATTGTCGTTCTTAGTTTATCATTTCAGACTTTAATTGTTATCATTATGGCTGAAAATAACGCTGAGGCAAATTCTAATGATCAAATAAAGAAGAAGTTATCATTAAGATTACAATGCGTAGCGTTTGGATGTTATAATTTCAGTATAACAAAGACTGTACTGGGACGAGCCTACATTTTTTTCATTCCCTCAAAAGAATCCAAGGAAAAATCACTGGTGCAATTTGATTAAGAGACGCGATGGCTCTGATGGTTTCATGGTTACTAGAAGCACTGTTTTATGCGAAGAACACTTTACTGCTTCTGATATAAAGCAAAATCCACTTTGCTGGAAGTTAGTGGCGAATGCTGTTCCTTCGCTGAAGCTGTTTGTTGATCCCAAGACAACCACAACAGGAATGACACGAAAAGCACCCAAGGATCCTACTGCATCTGTTTGTACTCAACCCTCCTCTTCAACTGCTTCTGATACCTGTTCTTTTCCTGATTTAATGAAGAAGAAGATGTTGCCTTGCTTGATACTGTTGAAAAGGTGTCATCTCTATTTTCAACATATTCAACTCAGACCGAACTTTCTTTTGTAAAGACGCCTGTTTATTTGAATGATGCTTCCTCTTCTAACATTATGACAGATCATTGCTATGCACCTCCTTTATCTTCAATGAGAGAATATGTCACTCTCCAACAGAAAATTGATGAACTGTCAGTTAAAGTTTCAGAATTGAATGCTAAACTATCCATTGCAAAAAAGTCACTTTCCTCCATCCATAAGTTGAAATATGATAATGGAGCTGTCAAATTTTACACCGGGTTTCAAAATTTCTTTTCTCTGGAATCTGTTTTGGATTATTTGGCACCAAAGTTGGATGATATTTCTTATTGGCGGGGATCCAAATCACATGATGTATCTAAAGACAAGCCGGACAGGCCAAATGAACACAAGAAATCTGGTCCCAAACAGAATTTATCTTACTTTGAAGAATTTGTCTTGGTTTTAATGCGTCTGAAAGTTTGTTTATTCGTAAATGATCTTGCAGATAGATTTTGTAGCTCAAGTGGACATGTTTCAAAGATTTTTACTAGTTGGGTCAAATTCTTGTTTCATGAATTGCCTTCTCTCTTCCCCTTCCTGTCTCAAAAACAAATCCCAAAGTTAATGCGAGAAGAATAGCGCTTTCCTCGGAAGCTTAAAATAGATTCTCACGTCAAGGCGCGGTGCACTATGGGATCGAGACTCGGACAAGCAAATCTATTTAAACAATGTGTAAAAAGTCAACATCGAAGCATTGCTGCTGGAGGGGGGGTATGTAAAAGCGACTCTAGGTATCCAGATCGAATGCCAGATGGTACAGTTTTTTTTACCATTTTCAAAGCCAGGAAGATACTGCGAAGGAATGACAAAGTGGGAGCTGGAGCAAGCCAAGATAAAAACAGAGCGTGCGATGGAATGGTTGCATGCTTGTGGAAGGAAGGACTTTTCTAAATTGGAACAGATAATGAAAGATATATGTATATGTTCTCTCCACTTTTTCAATGGCCAGGGTCCAACAGAGGAAAACCCAGACCCAGTTCTTGCAATATTAACAGAAAAGGAAGCAGAAGGCAGGATGAAGAGAAAGAGACACCCAAAAGATCGCAGTATTGACGCAAACAACACAGCGTCAAAAAAGGCCAAAGAAAGTATGGAGGAAATATCAGCATAAGAAGTGGAAGCTCTTGCAACAGAGTCAAACAAGTCGATTGAGGTGGCGAGTATTAAATTGCAAGAAAAATCAGATGCTTCCACTCAAACCATTTATGACAAGTATGTGCTTAGAGAGAAAATCGAAACAGTTATTCTAAGAAATGATGGAAAGACTCGAAAGATGCAGGCACAATGAATAATTTAAATCTTATGTCCCCAAATGTAATATTGGCTGACAGAAAGAAGTCTAAATTTTTTATAGGCCTTTATCCTGATCAGGTTGATCTTTAAGTTTTTGGGTCCTGCTAAATATCAACTGACATATTGGCGCTTCCCACAGGAGCCAGACCCAATGGGACTATGCCAAACAGGGAAATCTATATTCCTCATACAAACACCACACTACCTTCAAAGCGTTGATTGCAGTGACCCCCAATGGGAGTGCATGTTTTGTGTCTGATTTCTATGAAGGAAGCCTTGATGATGTTGCCATTACTCAAAGATGTGGGATCTTAGATTACATTGGGCCTGGAGACCTTCTGTTAGTGGATTAAGGTTTCAGAATTCAAGATCTTGTGCATGAAAAACAAGCCACAATCAAAATACCACCATTTTTAGGAAATAGGTCACGATCATAGAATTGGTCACGATGTTTTGATGTCTCGTACAGGTTTTATTGACGTCAAGTGAATTTATGAAGAGAGTTCAACTCAAGATGGTTGTAAACAGGCTAGGAATAACGAGTTTCACCAAGGTTTGAATCGAAAAGCGGAAGTTTTTGTACGAGAGGTCAAAGGGGACTGATTTCAGCCTGGTCAAAGTCAGCAGTGAAATCACAAGGAAAACAACAAGGAACGCTGTTTGTGAGTTGCTTATTGTAAAAAAGGAACATTTAAATTCTAATTTAGCTGATTACTGCCTAATTTTATCAGCAATTCTAGCTACAAAATTGACTGGAAATTCTGCGGTAATTTGCTCGTTTGCTGCTTGTCCGCCATTTTTGGCAATTCATAATGGCGGCAAAAACTGTGAAATCGCTTATAGGAAGGACAATTCCACTGTCATTAATGCCATTAGCTGCTTGTTTAGTAAATTTTCAAGAGCCTTTGTGTAGATAGTTTGTTTAACTATAAATATATATTATATCAACTCAACTATAGGCCCCCTAGATATAGGCCCCTGTGTACTAACCTACATATCATTTCAGATGTAGGCCCCCAAATAAAAGCATAGGGCTTCCCTTTGAAATTCACTGTGTATAGTGAAGATTCAATGAAAAATTTTTTTCATGAGGTAGCCTGAATAAAATGACTGTTCCCGCGTTGGGCAGAGCCTCTTATTACTTTTGTTCTTTCGTGAAATGTTTGCATGAGTACACTTTGGTGCCTAATAGATGCTCCCCACTAATTAATTTTTTCCAAAATTTTCCACCCAGGACATTATTATTTCAACCCCCCCCCCTGGGCTATTAAGTTTTGGGAGAAATTCCACCCAAGATTAGCTTTCAAGTAATTGCAAAGACATTGCATTGCTAATTTGAATAGTTGTCTTTCTTTTTCTTAGTTTTTCTTAGATTCTATTGTTGGCTGCCAAAGAAGTTGAACTGTTTAAAAAATTGTCCATACCCCAAATGTTATTAAATTTAAGGGAATTTTCCAACCCCCAGCTTATTATACCCCCCCCCCCACCCCTGCTAATTAGGTTTGGAGATTTTTCTAGCCCTCCAACTATTCCAACCCCCCAGTCTATTAGGCACCCAAGAGAATGTTGGTGTAAATCTCCTTGATTGGAAGCCAAATTATGATTTTATGGCACATGCAAGTCATCTGTTACCCCAATAGTCCTCCCTGAGGTAAGCCCCCATCCCCCAGAGATAAACCCCCAAGAGACTTATAAGAACCTTTAAAAGTTCATGGTTTATATCTGGGATTTTATGGTATTCAGATACACGATCGTAACATGGAACAGAAGTAGATTGAAATAGATAGAAAGATACAAGTTTAAACATAACTTTTTAAGAGAATGAATTGACTGTCTCTACTTATATATATCCTCAAAATATATCATTTCTTGGTTTCCATTTGTGTTAGGCAATTAGTGGAAAATGTTTAATTAAAACAAAGCAACCATTAACTAAATAAGCAACTTAGGATTTGACCAAAATTCTAAGTTGCATATAACGAATCTTGCATTCAAGGTAGGCTTATGGGGGCTAGGGGGCTTGAGCCATTGGAAATAAATACTCTTGAAGCTTGTCAATAATACCTTATGATATTGTCTGCTGTTATTCACAAAATCGTGAATCTGCCAATAAGGAGCTGAGTTTCTACCACTTACAGTAGGAATTTCGTAGTGCTACAATTGTGCAATTAAAAAATATTTTGTCTCTATCCAAAAACTAAACAATAAATGCGTGAAGTCTTCTTGAAACACGCATCTCAAAGTACTCAGGTATGAAGACTTTGTGCCAGAAGGAAGACAAGCTGGCTCTCAACTTCTCCTGAAATTGTTTGTCACATGGAATCCTCTCAACTGATGGTGGTCGTTTGGGAGAATGCAAAACAAAGTCACAAAATGGTAGCTGAAGCACCAGCAGTTGTAGCTGGACGGCTTATTATATTCAACGAAACGAAACGAAACGAAAAGTGATATTTAAAGAAACAAACAAAACGATCTCCATATCTCTAAAACTGCTTGCAAGATCGAATTGAAACCATGAAATTTGTGTTGGGGGCATTGATTTTCACCTGTGAGAATGGTTTTTAAAGGAAACTTGCCCATCTGAAATGAAATTCGGACAATTTTAGAAAAGTGCTACAATAAGTCAAAGTCTACTTTCAGGATTGAAATAAAATGTGACAGGATTTTTCAGCGGGACAGCATGTTAGCATAATTGATAGATCAAGACAAAAACAGCTGTTAAAATAAAATGAAAAGCATTAATTGTTCTTTATTATAATGTTGGAGTGAATTCAAGGCTCATAGCCAGACATTGTTTTTCAAGAATTGGATATGGCTTTGAAATGGCTCATCATTGTGGTAGTGTTCCATGAACTTGGCAGGTCTTTGATGACTTATATCCAGCTCATCGATTAGCTCAATTATTGGCTCCTTTGCAACATTATTTTTTCCGCGCCGCTTTTTTGAGCCTGGTTTGAGACCGGCACTTTGAGGACTATTTTTAAATAGCATTTGGAAAGGCTTGTTGCCTTGCTTTTTTAAATTTTAAGATAGCTGTGAAGTTTTTTGTGATTATCACAAACGACTTCTATATGCTCGCATAGCATTCCATTTTCTTTAAACGATTTGCAAGAACAATAATACCGTTGCTGTGACATTTGCTCGATATGGAATACTTTATCTTGAAATTCCCATTTTCCAGTGGAATGACTTTTTCAGTCTCCATTAATACTGCAGTTTTCCCAGATTCCTCTAAGCCTTAGGGCAGACATTGTTGGGACACAGAAGTCTATGTCCTCGTACCTTTGACAAGGTGACATTTTTCTCTTTTTGGCATTAAACATGAAAACTCATCTGAAACCATTGCGCTTTATCCAGTTAAAATTGTGTGCCCTTAAAATTCCAAACGATTGGAATCTGTGTCTCAGCATTTGATGCCATAAAAAGTTCATTTGCAGGAGACATCTGCTGGGTAGAATTATGCCTGATTTCATCTTCTACTCCCAACGATAATTCACTTTCAGCTGGGTCAATTCCCGCATCAGACATGAGCACTATGATTGTTTGTTTGCCATGGTCATGGTTTGCCGTTGCTTCCTCTCTTTTGACCAATTCAGCTATCATCTGAAAATTATATCAAAAACTTAAAAAAAACAAAATTTTTCAAACTTTTAAAAACAGCCAGCTCTTGATTTTATTAGTAAAAGTAATCTCTTTAGTCCTAATACTATCATGTAGAATTTAAAATAATTTTCACTTGTCTTACGAACCTCTAGTCTGCGTCGCTTCGCAAAGCCCCTATACCGCTTCTTTTGGCCAAGTTTCTTCGGGCTTGGAGACTCCAAAGAGAGCGGCGATTGAAATCTCGATGTAATTGGCTTGACAACTGTCCTCCTTTTAAAGCTCCTTTTTCCTTTGACTTGCCCACTCCCTTTCGGAGATCCCTTATAAAAAATGGTAGGTACCGCATCGGGCTTCAAGGAAGGATGTTTGATTCCTTCGAGTCCTAGGGAAGCTATGAATTTTGGTCCCACTTCGAACTGGTCCTCCTCAAAATGATCCTGGCACAATCTAGAATGTGTCTTTAATTCCAAATTCAGAAGACCCATCTTTGCGATCCAAACTTTTTGCAAGGAAGGATCAGAGGGGAATTTAAAAAGAGTTTTACTTTTCTGTCTTGGCTGGCTAGGCCCATCAGAAATATCAGAAGCGTTTTCAGCAGCAGCCGTCCGGCTTCTGCGCGATTTTCTTTTCCTACTGTCCTCAAAACAATTGTATGCACTATAGTGAACCATCTTTCTCTATCAGACAGAATTTCTTTATGATTGCTTTTAACAGCCCTAACTGCATCTAAAAGAGTTAAGACAAAAATAACCTGGAATCCTTGCAAACTGATGTGTCTAAGAATGCACATAGTAGACTGAAGCATTGAAAATATTGCAAATTTCATCTCCAGTAGCTGTAAATAATTGTCGCAGTAGCTGTAAATAATTGTTTTATTGTTGAAGTTTTAAATTATATTTACAACACCCGATTTTCAACCTATTTTGGTAGATAAAGATACACATATAATATCATGGAGAAAGGTAAAGATATAAAATCCGCACTAAAAGATGCCATTGAATGCATAGAGCGTCTGGAGCAACATGGTTCTAGTTCAGCAAACACCGTCAAAAATGCTGTACCACCAGCCGTCAGGACTTTGAGGCCATTCTTGCCAATGCAGCGCAGTGCAGACACACATACTTCGCTAATTAATACAAGCAGAAGACCAAACAACATCGAAGGAAACAGAGAAGAAGCAGTAATGCTAGATTTTAGGTAGATACATTTCTAATTTTCCTTTCTAATTTTCTTTATCTTTTCCATCAATCGATATATGTATTTCATAAAATAAGGTGCATGTTTCTTATAAGGGACCTAACACATGGCCTAGTTCTTGAAGTTCCTTATTTTTGGACCATTTTTTTTATCAAACTGTAGTACTTAAAGTTCCTTGATAGTTCCTTAAGTTGACTGCATTTCCTCAACACCCTGTTCCTTTACTGAAATGTCTGAGGGGCAAAAGACAGCAACCCGAAAGTTACTCAATTAAACACCTTCATGACACACAATGTATCTGATTTTTAACTACAAATGAATAGAAAAAACAACCAAAGGCTAAGGAAGGCAAAATGCATTACAACTGCACAGAATGTTTTGCAACTATACAAAGGAAATGTAGATTACAAAGTCAATCAGAAAAACATTATCAATCTCCAAAAAGAATTCCCTCAACAAAGATGCTATTGGTTTGAAGAAACTATCATCTAAAAAGGACAAGCAGCTGTTAGAAGAGAAAACCATTGTTTCTAGAAGACAACTAAACATCGAGCATGTAGAATGTGATATTTGCAAAAGAAAGGTTACCAAAAAGAATAGGAATCTTCATTATAAAAGATGGCATAGCCAAGAATATACATACACTGCAGTTTTTTGTGATAAACACAAAGGTTTTTACATGATTATAAAGTCATCACATGAGGATGTGGGTCATCCTTTGCATGTACAAAAATTACTTCAAAGTGGATTAATCGATTGTGAAGATGAAAGGTGTCGAGAAGAGATGACGACTGCTGCGTGGTCAGGCATGAACGGAAGGGAATGCAGTCATTTGACGCTAGTTAATAATGCTTTCTATCCACAACAGTTTACATTGAGTGAATACAAACTATTTCAATTGGCTTTCAGTGGAAAGTATAGAGTTTTGTCTGAGGAAACAGTTAGCACGTGCATTGAGTTAGAACACGGTTGTGATTTGTATAATCATCCATTAGTGGTTGCTTAGAAAGACCAAAATCATATACATTTGTCGGTTTATAACAGCAAATATATGAACATACTTATACGGTCTCGAGGTATAGTTTTTTACAAGAGTCTATCTAGTGGTCTAAACTGAAAGGGTAAAAATCCAAGTATGTGTGCAAATATGTGCTGTGGCAGAGGCTGTATTGAAGACCAAGATCGATAGCAACTTCATTTTGATTTCCTCTTTGCATTTAGAATGCCTTAGCGAATGTTACAAGTTTAACTGCATGATATGTGGTTTTTATCTCGATTGCTGATGTTAATCATAAAGTTGCATTTAAGTATACTTCTCCTACAGAAAATGATTTGAATGAAGATGATGTGGATGAAGTTGATTGTCAAAATTTTTGGAATAACGTTGCGATGGAGATGATGAGCAGGGGGTTTTGCTCAATAAAACTAGACTCTCTAAAAGTGGGTCCGAATCTGTCATATTGGCCACTTTTTATGGGTAGAAAGAGTAGGATAGGAAATATAATATAATTTATAATATAATTTATATTTCCGAGCACCTTAAAGTTCATAGGGGTGATGAAAATGTTGAGGTGGAATTTAGAGAGATGTCTGAAGAGCGATTGCTGGAAACACTGTTTGAGAGCTCATCCAAGGACGTAAGATTGCATGCTATAAAAGTAGGTGTGTCCTCAAAAGTAACATTTTGCCCTTTTTGACCGACTCCATGAGGGAAACAGCTCTAATGAAGTTGAGGTACTGCGAAGGATAGCTTGCATCAATGAGCTCTATGGTCAAATTAATAATCAAGTTGCAGAACAAATTCATGGCTTGTTCAACCTAAACAGATACTTTCTCAATAAAATGTCTTTATCTAATCATATATTTATGTTACGCTTGATCAGTGATTTGACAAACGGAGCCAGGAACTGGCAAGTTATTTGTGAAATGGAAAAAGAACGAGACTTGTTGCTAAATTAGATAACTTTGGTCGCGCAATTCTTGCCCATTCGAGAGAAGAGGACCAAGTTCATGACGATCAAAGCTCAGACAATTCTGTTGACAGATCCTTCCTTGGGACAGCATCTATATATCCAATCCCATGGTTTGATGGTTTGAGGACGTTTTATTTTCTAAGGAAGACCAAACATCAAAACCTGACTATTAAGAATTTGTCAACAGTTTGTACAGGACGGCAATCGCCAGAATCTTTCCTCATATTCAAACAAAAGTTTTGAAACCCAGCTAAAAAAGAGGTGTCTGCAAAATATCAATATCTCTAAAACAAGTGATATCGAACCTGAAGATAAAGAAGGGCCTATTGATGATCTTTTTCCATTAGACGTCAAGGAACCCCTTGATTTTGACAATGCTATTGTAATATCTGATGATGATCTTAACTGTGGTAAAGTTATTGATAGTCATAATGTGGTAATAGATTTTGCAGCAAATATTCTCTCGTTTGATACCACACCGAGTAGCAGTAATAATGAAAATCCAGAGGCTAGAGTGCAAAAGTTGCAAAAGTGAAATTATTCTAAATCAAATTGAATCGGGTTTACCCTTGTGTTGCTCTGTCATTAGTGCTGCATTGGATATCTTGCGCCATCATTTTCCTAGTCTAGGCGGATTGAACCCAATTTGTAAACTTAATAATATGTGGGGCAGCGGCAAAAGTTTCGTTCAAATTGTTCCCTTCAATGATTTAGGGGATGGATGCATTGAATGGGGCACCCTGTCAAATGTCTTCTTGTCTAGAACTATTTTTTCGTATGACAGTCTTGTAAGAAACCATTTCTCCAAAAACAAAATAGAATGTAAATACGATATTTCAGTCGAGGGTTATGCTGCATTACTTAGACAACCAAAGAAAGATAGCTTCGAAATTCAAGTTGTAGATACCACATCATCTTTAAAAAATGCAGACAGCGAAATAGCTGCTATATTTTATACACTCAGTCTTGATGCAGGAAACTTGATCCACAGGTAATTTATTACAACTAAAAAAGACTAGGACAGGAACTCTCCAAAGCGCTAAACAGAAACAGTTTCAAACAGATCAACTCCCCAAACAAAAACAAAAGCTTGTTTAACTCATCACCCTCTGAAACCTTTTTGCAACCATATATAAACTATTATATGAGTAAACAATGCCCTGGGATATAGTCTTAAAGAAAACAATCACCCTCATTTTTTGAACGATTAGGCCTTCAAGGGCAGAACTTTAACAATCATTTGTAACATATAAACTTTTATATGGTGGGTATTTTTTTTCAAATGTAGGGATTTGTGGGGAAATGAATAGAGTTTATGTAGGTAAAGCACTGGTAGTAGTCACATGTGCATTAGGTATAATTGATATGGAAAGAGTGGCAAACAAAGCATTAGTAGTTGCAGGTGATGGTCAGATGGAATCTCCAGGGTTTTGTGCAAGTGAAGGAAACCATACTCTCATGGAATTAGCTGGCAAAAAATCATTAGCTATGGAATGTGGAGCCGGTGTAGTATGCTAATCGGTCCCCCATGTAAAAGTGTCCCCTTTGAGGCGATAAGTATATGCGTTTCAGTAACCTTCGTGAAACGGGTAGCGTTTCAGTGACCAAGTGGTAATGGCGGAAGTGTATAGCGAAGCTTCGAGAAAAAGTTCAAGATGCTGATATATTCTAAAGTTCAAGATGACTGTTAAATTTACTGGAAATCCAAAAATATATTATTTATAATGCAAAGATTGCTTAGATTTCTTGCGGTAGATGATAATAGTAAGCCGAAATAGAAAGTTGATACGGTGAGTTTAGGCCCATCAGCTTGATTCGTGAAATCGTGGCAAAAACTGATGGTTTATTCACAAGAAACGCTCCCTTGTGTTTAAAATCAATGTTTTTACTCGTGCATACTTGATTGTAAAGAAAAGCTATGTACAAATCTAACATTAATTGCATATGAAAGGCGTGAATGTTGACATATAATTTATTCGTCCCTGCTCTGTTTGGCCTAAGCCTTGCTACAATTTGAATATATAGTAAACTTTATCGTGAATATCGACATTGTCTTTAATCATGCCCATTTAATAGTATTTTTTCCAAGATGCTGCTACTGAAAAGATATGGGGCTAGTGCCCCCTTGAAGCATGCATACATTAGACGGGGAAGATATTCTACCCCATGTTAAAAGGGACAGCCCCTCCATCAAACTTTATGACACCTCTGAAAAAAGTTATCAAAGTCTCTAGAATCAAGGTGGAATTTTTGCATCCTTTCTTTTCAACTAAGAGACAAAGTAGGCAAAGTATTTAGATGTGTATATAAACTGTATACTTTTCAAGTTTAGGCATCTTCTATATCAATAAATGATCCAAATCCCCCTATTAATTTTTTTAAATTGAGGAAATTTTTGTCTGAAAACATTTTATCTTGAATATTCTGTACTGATATTTACAAGTATAAACATAAAATATTGCTAATTTTGTTTTGCTTAAGAGGTAATATTGTTCAGAATGTCTGCTTTTCAATTTGGATGTTCTTGACATTGACAATTATTGTTCTTGGTTTTTCAAACACTCTCCATTGATGCTGAGCTGAGCATTTTCTTTTTCAAATAATACATCTTCTGAAAACTCTTACTCAATAAACTTAAACAAGACAACAATGGATGAGATGTTTCTTGTATAGTGTAAATTTGATATGACGATGTCATCATCATTAATAATATGTAAACACTACAACTGTCTTAGGGTTCACATTACTTTGATAGATGGAAAGAATACATTATTTTTGTTTCTTAAAATTTTTATATGGTTTAAACAATTGACAATCATGAAAAAATTTTCTTATTTGTTTTGTACAATTGTGGGGTCATAATGTTTACTGTATAATACCATGAGATTGTACTTTTTTGCTAGAATAAGCCTGACATGATCTCTGACTTAGCCCTCATTCACTAAGGGGTTTATTGCACAGCTCTTACACAATAGACATTTGTGTTCAGATTTTTTTGCATAAAAATGAGAAATAATAATTGAGAAAAAACAATAAAATCAGAGCTGTTTTTCTCAAAATGCATGTATTTATTGTCAGATTTATCAGACATATAAAGATTTTATGTAATATAAACTTTCAATGCTTTTCTTATTAATGCTTTCAGGTATTTGGCAGACCTTTTTCAGACCTTTTTTCAGACCTTTTTTCAGACCTTTGGGAGATCTTTGGTAAACCTTCTAACCAGTTCAGAGACTACAATGTTAGTTTAATTTTGTGGTTCTTAACTTTCATTAGCAAGACCTATTAAAAAAAACATATCAATAATATTCCTTATGGATATGATAAGAATAAATGCATATGAATATAAAATGCACAAAATCAACTGTGTTAGCCACATCAGGGGTAGTTAGTACCTAGGCATTTCCCTGTTTGGCAAACAAATAACAGATTTCAATGCAAATAGGGGCATTACAAAGTTCAATATGGCCACTTAGCCTTTCAGTGTATCTTTCAGAAGAGGTAAAGGAAATTGTGGTGGTTTTGAAAAAAATAAAGGGAGTGAAGAGGTTTACAACTGATATTTCATACAAAGTCTCAATATAAAAAGATTAGTTACTTATTGGAGTGGAGACCATCCTACTGTAGGCATGGGGGCTGCAAATTTTTTATTTGGCACAAGGACCTTTGGAAGCTGTTCTGACTTTCTGGAGACAAGATGTTTCAGTAACAGATGTCTATAAATTGCAATTTTCCCTCAAATTTAAAGGGAACGGGGGGGGGGGGGTTGGCTCTTTGGGTGAGATCAGATACCAGGATTCCGCATAGAAAATTTCCTATTAACGCAATTCTGCAAGGAAATTTTCGTTTTACCGCAATACCGAGCTTTCAAATTGAAAACTACCAAATATATCGTAGTCTGAGTTTAGATTCAGGCAAGTGAATTTCGATTAATTCTAAAGATCAAATTTTATGTAAAACTGTTTTATGCACGATACAAGCATGCATAATATTGCCCCTAAATTGGAAAATTCGCAATATGTACACATCTCTTCAAATCACCATATATGAAACTCGACCCTTTTTTATCAAACTATCTAGCATTAGCATGTATTAATGGCGAATTGTATCTTGCAATTGCCCAATCAGAGACCCCTTACTGAAAGGTTTTATGTAAAGGTACAACTAGAATATCAACGACAAAGTTGGGTAGCAAAGGAGGGGACATATAAACTTCTTTGACAAAGAATTACATTCTTCCTTCTGATATCAAAGAGTCTGAGTAAAATGGGATTATTTTTCAACGTTAAAGTTGAAAACATTATCTCGCTATTGCTTACAAAGAATCAACGGAGATAAAGCTGGACACCTTCGCGCCTATAAATAGGCAACTGAAAACTCATCATAATGAAACTTCTTTTCGCTACGAGAAATTCCATACAATGGTGTATTTTGGTACAGGTCAATTCAAATACAAATTGGATGAGATTTGATTTTTTCCAGAACAACAAGACTAATGTTTGTTGATTGTCTTTAAAAGAAATCACAGTAATCATTTAACATAGCCCTCGTTGAATTTTATCAATTTTTCTTCATTTCAGAATTGAAGACAGATACTCCACTTTTTTCCCTTTAGAAAGAATCGGAGTATTAGCAATAAATCGAAGTTTAACCAAAAACGGAATACAAAAATGGAAACACAAAAACAAATTAATATTCAAGTCCAAAGTTTCAATTTCAAAATCTATCAAAACCTTGAAATAGCTTTCCGCCCTTGAATATTCATTTGAAGAGAAAAGTTGTATAAGTCACAGAATGTCGCCTCGTGTCGCAAGTAAATCGAGGAGGCATGATTAAGGAGATATATTTATCTATTAAAATTTGAGAAATAACTTCTTTTTGTTCATATACATAATAATGAAATGTTTTTATTCGACTCATAAAATGCCTTTTTGTAACTACAGAGACAAAAATTCAGCATTCAATGATTATTCAAATTTCATTAGATTTCATTTTCACATTAGTTCATAGAGAGGCTCATCTATGCTTGGGACTAAATATGCTAGTGCGGCTCTGTTATTAACCAGTGTAAGGAGTTAATACAATAATGCTAATATATAATCATATGGTAATTTACTTTATAGTTGTTCTTGTACAACCCAGGTTAAGACTTGAAAAAAACCCACCTTTTCTCCTTTTTTTAACAAAAAAGGCCTTGGAGAATGATGGATCAGAAACTTAAATTAATTTGTTTAAAGTACATGACATGATTAAAGTATATGACAAGAGAGTGTTATGGAACTGGTTGGGACAGAATGAAAAAATTTCCACACCTTTTTGCAGTCAAAAAGCGCCTTTTTAACCCCAGAAAGTAACTATTTTACAAGTAGGATGCCCTCAAGACTAATTTTTTTGGTTACACAGAATAAAGTATAATAATTTCCTAAAATATTACCCTTTCCCAGAATTATCTCATCAGAATTCGGCGAAATACAAAATCAATTACACCGAGATGTCCCACCCACTCTTTCTCTGTCTCTGCCATTGGGAACTTTGCAGTGGAATGTATACCCAGGCTAAATTTTGTGTGCACCTTGAATCGCATTATAAGGCCATACGTCTGCTTACGGTAGCCAAGACCTAGATAGTGGATAGCATGGTCTCACATGAATATGAAACAATATATTGGTTTTACCTATTGATTTCGTTTGACATAACAAATACAGTGGAATCCCGATATAACGATTTCTGAAGGGAACCAGAAAATAGTTTGTTATATCGGAAGTTCGTTAAACCAGGGGTTCATTGTATCAGGATTCCACTGTATGCTATGTTCATGTGTCAATAGTCCTACCTCTTCAGCTGTAATTTCCTCTCTTTATAAGATCTAAATAAAGTGTTCTACGTTTCCCTTAAATTTTTGCCATACAGTTATGAATAAACGTTACTTTGTTTCCATTCAATTTCCACGATATTTTCTACAATTCTTAATGTCGAAATTGCAAACTACAATTCTTAAGAATTTGATGGTAATTTCACTGAAGCAATAGTTATACCATTACAAATTTGAAGAAAGTCAATCATATTTTATTGATCCTATCAATAAGACATTTTGATGAATAATTTAACCAGAGCGATATTTCAATTATTGACCTCTTCCATAGATGTTTTGGATAGGGCAATCAGTTTTTAGGTAAATGTCCCCCTATTGTTTTATAGTGTTCTATAGAGGGGACACTTTTGCATAGTGTCGTTTTGCTATGCGTTTCGGTCCCCCCCCCGGACACTTTCACATACAGTTTTGTTATGCAAAAGTGTCCCCCTATTGTTTTGTAGAGGGGACACTTTTGCATAGTGTCGTTTTGCTATGCATTTCGGTCCCCCCCGGACACTTTCGCATACAGTTGTGTTATGCAAAAGTGTCCCCCTATTGTTTTGTAGAGGGGACACTTTTGCATAGTGTCGTTTTGCTATGCGTTTCGGTCCCCCCGGACACTTTCGCATACAGTTTTGTTATGCAAAAGTGTCCCCCTATTGTTTTATAGAGGGGACACTTTTGCATAGTGTCGTTTTGCTATGCATTTCGGTCCCCCCGGACACTTTCGCATACAGTTTTGTTATGCAAAAGTGTCCCCCTATTGTTTTATAGAGGGGACACTTTTGCATAGTGTCGTTTTGCTATGCGTTTCGGTCCCCCCGGACACTTTCGCATGGGGGGACCGAAACGCATATTACACCGGAAAAGGTTTGTTGAATCGCTGTGATTGATAGAATGCTGGGAAAGTAAAAAATTTTCAAAGAATGTGAGAAACAGACGCGTTTTAGACAATTGCAGTGTATGCAAATGGTTTAGATTCAGAATATTGGTTTTAGTTTTCTAAATTTCACCTTGTAGAAAAGCTCACTCAATAGACGGGCTGTGTGTAGCACCAGACTTTGAAAGACAACCAGTGATAAATTTAGTCAAACATAAATGGAGAAGATTTAATTAAAAACTTTGAGAAAAGAGCTGTATCTCACTTATAGCAAAATCGTTAAGGACATTTGTGACTTGTCTGCTTGCAAAATCTATGATCATAAATTGAGTGACTTCATTTGAATAACTTGAGTTTAAATGATTATCTCAACAGGATACATTTCTTTGCTAAGGCGTCAAATGTGCTTCTTTTACTCGTTTTGGCAAATAGGATGCATATATAGGGGCTCTTCATAGTTCATTGTTGTCTTTGATGCTTGTTGCGTGGATATTGTTATACAACTAGTTTTGTCTGTCATGCATCGTGTTTGTGGTTCGATTGTTAATGAGAATGTCTTTCGATGTTTGCATCAGTCATTTCGCTGTCACTGTCATTATAGATGGCTTTATGTTATTAAAATCGTATGTTCTTTCAGTGCAAGTACAGTCCAGTTAAAGTTGTCGTTGAACCAAGTTGTTATTTTGCATTTCTTGGTTGCCACTGATTTATACTATCTCTGTTGAAGAATCTTGGTTTTTGAAAACGTTATTGCGAACTGGAGTCTGGTTTATGATCTTTACCTGCCCTGTGAAACTTCTTAGTTTTACATTAGTTACCACAAAGTGACGAACTCGCGACCTTCAGATTATGGAGAACATGGTTTTGCTGGAGGAATTAAAGCATCTGGTAGTGGAAATTGTTAGCACGGTATGAGCAGAAAGGGCGGACAGGTATCAATGTTTACCGTATCAATGTTTAAAGAGCAGAGGATGACAGGCCAATCTGCTACTGTTGTTTACGCCTTGGCCACAGAGCAAAGTATTGCCAGGATAGGAAATTTTCGGTGACAGCATCCTAGGAGCAGTGCTACCAGAATGCGCCTATGATGGTGGCCTTGTTGACCGCAGAACATCACCCTACCCTGGAAGACATCATGAAAGAGATTGAGCCTTAACTGGAGGAACTAAAGACCCTAAGTAATGATCTTTCGTCGAGCTTCTGTCTAGACCAGTGATTATGAGAATGCAAACATCATGAAATGAGGCTGACAAAGAGAATTTAACATCTGAAACGAAGGAGAAGGCAGTAAAAAAAGAAGAAAACGGAAAGAAGGCTTTGAGTGTTGGGGGAGTGGAACAGATTGAAAAGACTTGTAAACTTAATAAATCTGGAGAAAGACACATTTTATCGGATGTAACTTAATTTAATTTTCTTAATTCATTGCGTTCTTCAATTTCATACTTTTGTATATCCTTAAAGAGTATTGTAAAATTATTTTTTGTTGTTCTTCTTCCTTTTGAGAGTGTGAGCCAGGAGGCTTGTCTTTCGAAGGGGGGTGTAATGTTATACAACTAGTTTTGTCTGTCGTGCATCGTGTTTGTGGTTGATTATTGTTAATGAGAATGTCTTTCGATGTTTGTGTCAGTCATTTTGTTTGTTATTGTGCCATCTCTATTGAAGTTGTTATTAGTCCATTTGCAGTTAATTTGTGTCATTAGGATTTTGTGTGCATCACTCATGTTGTTAAAATCATATGTTCTTTCAATGCAAGTTTCAGTCGAGTTGAAGTTGTCGTTTAATTCAATCCGTAGGGTGTAGACGTGATTTTAGATATTCAGATAGCTGTTGCTTTTTGGATGTTTAATTACCGAACTGCTGTTGCATTTCGGATGTTTAATTTTTCTATATAAAAACTGCTGATTGAATTGTTGTACTTAATGTGAAGAAGAACTTCCGTAAAACTTCGTAGTTTTATAATATTCATCCAACCATTTTGTGATGTTTTGCTGCGTGGCACAGTCTGCAGAGCTGCAGATTGGCAAATGTTGAAGGAATACATACTTGTTCATAAGAAAAATTCTCTTCTTCTCCAAAGAAATTATTCATTTAAACTTTTTCTATATATTATTGAAGTCATGAGACAAATTTTCCTGTTTTTAAAATGATTTCAAATCTAGTTTTAAAAAAGTCAGCTTGCTTTGGGTGGATTTTGGGGAGAAACATGATGTCTGGCTAGAATTTTACAATTTGCTTTTGTTTCCACCAAAAATTGTTTTTCTTTTGCCTACCATCATTCCTTTGTGTTTCAATTAACAGCAAAAAATTTCAAACATTCTGTTCAAAGATGTTAATTTGTCAGCGTTTTATCTCTTGCATCATGTCCATGAAAAGAGCATTGAGCAAAGGGCAATTTACAAAAACTTGTTTATCATCTTATCAGATATGGTAAGATAATGAATTAAGAGCCTAGAAATGAGATCACAAGATCTTCCTTTAGCATAGAGATCACGAGTTCTCGTATTTTCAATCATTGTTCCTCTGTTTTGTGAAACAACATACTTGGGTTTCAATTAAAGTTCACATTAAAGCTGCCACTGAAATTTGGATGTTCCACATATGATGATTAATATCTTTGCACAGTACATTAATTACTAGAAAATTAAAACATAATTATGCTTTACAAGTCCATCTTGACAGTCCATTATCAAAATTAGATATTCATTACTAGCTTCATTTTACAGTTAATTATGACTGATCCTTACTAAAAAGACATTTCCTTCAAATTTTCTCCTACATTAGCCTGAATATAGATTATATTCACCAAAAACTCTACATCTTTATCAATTATAGAATACCGAATCTCACTTAGGCTGTTTAAATATAATCTGAAAATATCTCTATCTAGAGCGAAAGGAACCTTAAATTCTTCCTTGATGTTGCGATGTTCAATACGATTTATAACATCATCAAAAAACCAATTATAATTACTCATACCGCCTATCTTTATACGAACTGCGATCTTTTCAAACCCAAACAATCATAGACATCCTTGCAAGTCTCACAAAGAAGTCGCCAATAACGAAAGGCAGTTTAAAATCAATTTGCCCGAGGTAAGTGTGCAATACCATATTGTACTACCATTTTATATCAAATTTTAAATTTTACTGCATCAATGACTTTGCTCCTGCACTTATCCTCGTCTTGCACTGCTCTCGGCTCTGTCAAATCCATTGACTGAGAAGTTATATTCCATTTTTTAACAATTAAAATCATTCTGTACGGTTTCTAAATTTAATACAAATTGATTTACATATTTTTAATACAAACGGCACTCACAATTTTATTAAAGTTTCAGATCCTAAATTATGATAACATAGTTACTAGCAATGGTGTAGTGCTATCAAAGTAACGAGGAGGGCTCATGCACATAATGTTCTCAAAAACAATAACAATAGTAAGATTTTGGCAAATTTCAGGCTTTAACAAGGGAACTCAGCACCCCTGCACTACACTCTTTATTACAACACCTTTCAAAAATCACTTATAACAAATACTCGTCTTCTCTCTTTGATTATCAAAATTTTTACATATATTTCTAGTCAACATGAGTTCACCACAGCAAAAGAAAAAGTTTCTTCCAAGCAGTACTACAAGCCCACTCCAGTTTCCTCCCAGCCACAGTAACTGCTCTACGCTATTTTTGACATTTTCACTTATCACAGTCAGTAATAGGTTTCTTTGAAATCGTCTACCTCAAACATTGCTGTACATTCTAAACACTCAACAGGGTCCATGCCACGAATTTGTCAGTGGGTGACAATGCTAATAAAAGTGGGAAGGCTAAGGCCTTGTTCACCTTTTATTGCACATTCGAAATTACCCACTCTGTGAAAAATCCGGGGCCATGGCCCCTATCCCCTCCTCTGTCACATGGGCCCTGTCAACGTAACATTGTTGCGTATGAAATTTTAAACAAATTAATCACAGCCAGTCTCCTTACCATTGCATTCTATTTACTTTAAATAAGGATTATTGCTCTAAACAAAACATACGTTCACAAGCTCTACCACATAGATTGCCTTAGAACAACTAACCAGTCTAAGAGACAAGGCAGGTAGCGCTCTTTTAAAACTTATTTGATGATTTCAAGAACTGGTCATAGAAGAAAATGTTTTTAATAAGAAAATCTTGTTTTTCCTTTAACTCTTTGTTAATTGAAAACACGAGGACCTCGAGCAGTAAAACTCGTCCATCAATAATGGATGACTCACTCGTTTTATTAGCAAATTGAACTTTATATCTTCCCTTGGGCCGAATAACTACCGATTTCACTACTTATCACCTAATATTTTATGAACAAATTTAAAGCAATCTAGTCATGATTTTTCGGAATATCAAGACTAACAAGCCAGAACTTCAGTTAACAAGCCTGAACTTCAACTTATAAAAAACAAAGAGTTTATATTACATGCTTGAGACGCATCACCCGTCTACAACGTAAAATTAGTAATAGATTGTTTCTCTCAATTTGCAGGATATACAATTTGCAGGATATACAATTTGCAGGATATACAACTATTTTTCTCTGAAGAAAAGGTCACAACTCCAGGAAATCCCTGTTTTACAATTCAATTAAAAGTATCCGCAACAGAACAGATAGCAGTGAGAGTAATAAAGAAATGGAACAAAGATATAAACCGGGATATCTTCATCCAAAAACAAAACGAAGGTGATCCTGTCACTTTATCAAATATAGCTGCTGGCAGACAGGGCATCTTCTTCTTCAATTGCTTTCAGGGAAGTGACCTCCTCAGATGTTCCTTGAAACTAAACTTTAATCGTTTTTATCAGTTACCACCAACTGTCCAAGAAATGAAAAACAAACTTCCAGCCTCTATTCTGTCCAAGGACAGTTACAGTGGATTGGGAGAAAAGGTTATTTCCCCTGGATGAACCATCCCCACCAAAATACGTGAGGGATGCCTTTCTTTTAGACCACTCTGGCCACGTTCTAAAAGATAAATAGAGGAGCTTCAGCCATGTTGCTATTAAGCAGTACTGTGGCATAAAATTATCAATAACGACCATGACAATCATAACAAAATTTGACAGCAAAGGAATCTCAATTGGGAATCTGTTGACATGGAAACATACATGTCAAATGCCGTAGTTGAAAAGATATTCTGATGCCCAAAGATAATAACTAATAGCTAGTTGTAGATAAGAAAATAATAGAAACGAACGAAAAATCAATTTCGAGGAGAGCAATTTACTTTTTAGAGCAATTTAGGAGAGCAATCTGTAGCTCCCTTCCGGCATTTGAGGAGAGTCTGGAGGGGAGCGAGAGCTATGGCTCTCATTGAATGACCAGGCCTGCCTCATGCTGTACCTGTTTCTATGTCATTATTGTAATTTTTCTGAGGTTTTCTGGAAGGGACACTTTAAAACAGACCTAGCTTTGTATTTATTGTATTTTTATAACAATAGCAATCTTTATTTCATTAATCTATCGTAATCAATATGACATTAGTTAGTAATCAATTAATTCATCGTTGAGACGATTGGAAAAAAAGCCCCCATTCACTCCAAAATGAATTTGCAATTAATGATAAGAGAAAATTGATTAAACGGGCAGTTCTTGGAACTTGTAAGTATGATGTTTATTTTTAATTTTTTTATTTTGCTAAAGAATGGTCAGTATCACTTTATACTGTTTATGCATTTTTTGGGAAGATGATAGGTCTCTGTAACAGCCAGACTGTTTATAAAAAAGAATAGATTTGGTAGAAGTAGAAGTGCTCATTGTACTAAAATTTGAAAACTCTCATCATAAATACATCTTTTTTATGCTTGTGAATGTGATTACTATTTTCTTAACAAAAAGAATAATACATCAATCAAGTTCTGTTTCAAATAGAAAGATACCAAATGTAACAAATTTTTTTGTATTTTTGCAGGTGAAATGGAAAAACACATGTTGCAGGAGAAGCAGAAACCAGTTTGGTGGCCAGAACATGTTTCATTTGTGTCCCCGAATTCTGGTTCCAGAGAAACTAACAGACCGATTGTGGCAGTTTTAGATATTATCCTGGAATCGTTATTATTATATGTCAGGAAAAATGAAGTTTCAGCCAGGGAAGACTGTAATGACGATATGAATGTGAGAAAGGAAATGAACGACAACATTCCATGAGAGTGACAAGTAAATTGATGAAAAAGCAGAGAATTAAATCAGAGGAAGCAGAGGAACAGAAAAAGTCAGATGAAGCAGCCAGCGGAGGAGAAGAACAGGAGAGACGTTTATGTGATGATGAAGCATGCCAAGGGTGCTGCACGGGAAAAATGTGGGCGAAGTAGGAAAAGAGAGGACAAAACAAGTTTATCAATAAGGGAAAATTACAAGAAAATTGTTAAATTTCAATGCGTCCCTTTTATGTAGATCTGTCATCCCTCATTTAAAAGCCAAGGTCAAATAAAATGCTTTATTTAATTTTTGTTTGATAACTCGAGGTGAAAAATGTAGTGTATTTAACACAATTTCTGGAGTTTATCTGCTTGTGTCTGCGTAGCAAACATGGTAATATTGATCCTTTATTTACTCTCTTTCAGAATTACAGTTAGAGTCTGGAAAATTGTGAAGATTTTCTGGAGCAATTCAAGGGGTCTTTAAAGTTGCTGCTGCGCGAGTTTGTGCAACTTCTTCCATTAGAGCATGCTAAGCCAATGGAATCGCATGTCAGTCGCAAGCAAATAGAACAATGGTAACTGTTATGGACTCCCTATGGACACTATTGTTCTATTATTCATTATTATATACTGGAATAGCCGAAGTGAAAACCTAATTCATCTTTAAAAACCTAATTTGTCGTTCATCTCTCAGATATATTTGTATATCAATCTTCTCACCCTCACAAAACAACTTGTTGACAGACTTTGTTAGTTCATTTTCCAACTATTTCACTGACTTTAAAGGGTTTTCTTCAGGATAGTTTTTTTGATGCTTTGTTTCACTTGACTAGAGAAATTGTTAAGGAGCTTGTCCTTGAGGTTCATTAAGATACAGTTGATATGAACAGATCTGCTGGTTTTTGGATCGCCCTAGACAATTGCAACAAGCAATTTTCTGGTTTTAGGTACTTTCATGCTTTGTCAATGGTGTCATGCTTGTTACCTTTTTCTAATTATGTTCTGAAGGTATCGCAATAATATCCCCCCTCAACGCCTTGAAACTGGAAGGGAACCAATTAAGGTTAAAGCTCATGGTAAATAATTGATGTTTGATAAAGCTCTCTGATCTGCGATATGGTTTGCTGCATGAGCAAGAGGTTATGCAAAAAGTAAGTGTAGTTGCCGTCATCCATTACAATCATCCATCAGTTTTCCTACCAGCTATTGTTGGGAAATTCTAACTACATTGATGCCAGAGTTAACACCACATGAACCATGTATCAAATACAGACAGAAGTTCTACTATTCTTTATCATGTCTGATTTAGACCGATTCTTGTCTTCTGCAGCTTTTGGATTTACAAATTGATGTCAGCCTGTTGAGCTACCTAATTACAACCAATGACATTGCTAACAAATACGCGCGTATGGAGGATGAAATTGAGAGGCTCCTGAACTGTGTAAGAGAGGAGACACTTGGCACTGCCGAGAAGTATAGATATGCAAGTAGGAGAGAGAACAATGTTAACGCTTCTTATTTGCAATTAAGCGATTATAATTATTTCCATTACCACCACCAGCTGCAAAGACAATTCATCATTCACAAGGTGATACTTTGTCCAAGGTAGCCATTGATTTTCCTAGTAATACAAGAGAACATATGCACTATGTCGGACTAAGCAGAGTAACAAGTCTTTAAAATCTTGATATATTTAACTTAAATGAAAGTGAAATTGCAGCAATGGAAAAAGTCAAATCAGAAAGGAGACCGTTGAGAGAAGAGGCTTCTGTAAAGATTCCTTTCCAGCTTTTTGATATTGAAGGCCAACATGTGTTTGAAGTTGTTTTCCAGAATGCAAGATCACTTCATCTACATATGAAAGGTATTGCTTGTGATTATAACATTCAATCTGCTGTTATAACCAACATTGCATAAACAGCTTCAATTCCACATGACCAAAATACAAATGACAGAAGCCATGGAATTTTTGCATAACACCATTCTCAAGACAAAGAATATTCAGTAATAATTCTAGGCGATTTTAATGGTAATCTTTTGACACTCTCTTCAGAAGCACATCACCTCACTTCCTACATGGTCAATAAAAAAGGATATACTCAGTTTATCAACAAATACACAACTGATACTTGCTCATTAATTGACAATATGTATACAAATAATCCTGAAATGATAAAAAACTAATTACTTAATACTTTGGAACATAAAAAGCTACAATTATAAAGAAATCAACCACCAGTCAACTCGAAATGAGCAAATGCTGTTGAATTACCAGTGAGCAATTCACCAACAATTGTAACAATTTTTAAACTATTTGCCTCTGTCATTGGAAAATGTCTACTCTTTCAAGGACAAAATCATAAAATTAAATTTAATTTATTTTGAAAATTTTATTTCGTGGCATTGGATTCTCGTCGTCGTATTGCTTTGTTCCTGTATACCTTTCATTTTAAAATCTCATTGCAAGATTCACAGAATCCGGCGGGCAGCCTATCCTGCGGTTCTTCCTTCTCACACTTTAAAATCACAAAGGCCTTAGAAAATTTATAAACAGTGTTCTCGAAAACACTGAATATTTAATAAGCATTCAACTTGGTCTTGATACTTCACTTTTAGCCAAGTTCAGAAATTCTTACATCAGGGTCATTCCATGCCAATGAGGGACCGTCATGTAATGCACCCTCTCAAATTTTCCTGATACTCCTATCAGATACTTAGCATTTTGAGAGGAAAATAACCTGAAAATTTCAAGTTGATATCTTTGCTCATTTAGATATTATGGGTTGCACGCTGTTCCAGGATATAAGCCAGGGCCGTAAATCTGTCATGTGAATTGGGGGGGGGGGGGGTTTGTCAGCAGATCAAATGAATATAAAGTATGCAGTGGGTCATGGCACCACAAGGGATTTATGGTATGTGTTATGGAAACAGTTGAGGGGCAAATTACTTTACAAAACAAAAGTCAATATATTTGGATTTCTCAAGACTTTCTGCTCTATAGAAGGTATTTACAGATATTCCTTAGTACATTGACTTGTGTGTGTGATTGGATGGATAAAATTTTTCAGAGACGGCCCCAAAAAATTGAACCTTGGGAGCTAAGAATCAATTTTACCGTCGTAGGAGGACTCACCATGGTTGGGGCCGACACGGAAGAAAATTTTTGAAATTTTACCTTCTAGAAAGGCTAAAAAAGCATCCCCCAGACTAAATTTAATAAAAAACTAGAATCGCTCAGGATAGAAAGTTCGGCGTTTCTCAGAAGAACACAGATTATTGGTTATTGGGTGAAATTTTGGAGGGGAAGAGTCATGCTTAAACCTTGGTGACAGACTTTGGGGAAATATGGGACACTGTTGTATTGATTGGTAGAAATTTACTTTCTGAACAGAAATGTGCGTCTTCCTTATTTTGACTGATTTCAGTAGGCCATGTTTGAACATCAAAAATGAATACATTTTAATGATACAAAAAGTGATTTACTAAATAAAAGTAAATAATAGACAAATAATAGAAATGTACGTAAATAAGTTAGTAAATAGGTCAAATAAAATGACAGACTGCTCTCTTTTTATTTCATACTCTGGTTTCAAAAATAAAACGGTAGAAAACAGTAGAAAACGGTAAAAAACGGTAAAAAAGGTAGAAAACGGTAAGTTTTTATCTTGTAAAAAATTATAAAAACCACTCTGCTTACAAAAATAGCCTTAGTGGCTGAGGTTTGTTGCAATAACACAGAGAACGTAGTTTGGTTCTAACCCGGCTACCAGGGATTTCTTTCTTACAAGGAAAATGATGGTAATTTCTCCAAAAAAATCGTTTTGCTCCAGATTTTTTTTGGGGGGGGGTCCAGTCCCCCTTGTCCCCCCCCCGGGATTTACGGCCCTGATATAAGCTATGCCCTTCATGCCAAAAGAAAGTCCGTGCATTGACGCAAGGTGATCCCCATGAAAGTATTTTACCCCAGGATGACCAATTCACGCAAGAACTAGATGATGAGTTAGCCATTGCAGAAAGTAAAGAGGTATTAAGTAGCACATTCATTGAGCTTGATTTGTCACCAATAAAACTGCATTCAATGCCTCAAAACACAATGGTTACGCACGGAAAACGAAAAATCAGAGAAGCAAGCAATGAACTGTCCAAACGAGTTGCCACTGTTTTAAATGTTGATAAAAGTGTGATTAGTTTCGAATCAGAAGAAAATAAGTCGGCAAAGGAAACAGAGCAAAAATCAAGGGACCTGGATTACCTGGTTTCTCTCATGAAAGAAAAGCTGAATGTGTCAACTAGAAGACAAAAGATTCAAATTTTGACACTGACTCCAAAGTCTTGGGGACTCAGAAAAGTAGCAACAGAATTCAAAGTTTCCAAAAGTACTATCCAAAAAGCTATCCGCCTCAGAGATGAAAAGGGAATTATAGAACTTCCTTCAGCCTGTAAAGCAAAGAAGTTGAACGGCGACATCGTTACGGCAGTTAAAGAATTTTATTGCAATGCGCGTTGTTGCTGTTGTGAAATCAACATCCTCGAAGAGCCGCATTGTTAAAACAATAGCCTATTGTTCGTTTCCAGACTAGCTTTTTCTTATGACTATGTTTTTACATAAGAATGGATATATAACCCAAAAGTACGAAAATCATGTCACAGGCACTTCAACAAGGGAACTCAGCACCCCTGCACTACACCCTTTATTACAACACCTTTCAAAAATCACTTATAACAAATACTCGTCCTCTCTCTTTGATTATCAAATTTTTTTATTTCTAGTCGAGTTCACCACAGCAAAATAAAAAGCTTCTTCCAGCAGTACTACAAGCTCCACTCCACTAAAAGATGCCATTGAATGCATAGAGCGTCTTGAGCAACATGGTTCTAGTTCAGCAAACACCATCAAAAATGCTGTACCACCACAGTCAGGACTTTGAGGCCATTCTTGCCAATGCGGTGCAGTGCAGACACACATACTACTTCGCTAATTAATACAAGCAGAAGACCAAACAACATCAAAGGAAACAGAGAAGAAGCAGTAATGCAAGATTTTAGGTAGATACATTTCTAATTTTCCTTTCTAATTTTCTTTATCGTTTCCATCAATCGATATATGTATTTCATAAAAAAAGGTGCATGTTTCTTATAAGGGACCTAACACATGGCCTAGTTCTTGAAGTTCCTTATTTTTGGACCATTTTTTTTATCAAACTGTAGTACTAAAAGTTCCTTAATAGTTCCTTTAGTTGACTGCATTTCCTCAACACCCTGTTCTTTTACTGGAATGTCAGAGGGGCAAAAGACAGCAAACCGAAAGTTACTCAATTAAACACCTTCATAACACAGAATCTGATTTTTAACTACAAATGAATAGAAAAAAACCAACCAAAGGCTAAGGAAGGCAAAATGCATTACAACTGCATAAAATGTTTTGCAACTATACAAAGGAAATGTAGATTACAAAGTCAATCAGAAAAACATCATCGATCTTCAAAAAGAATTCATCCCCTCAACAAAGATGCTATTGGTTTGAAGAAACTATCATCTAAAAAGGACAAACAGCTGTTAGAAGAGAAAACCATTGTTTCTAGAAGACAACTAAACATCGAGCATGTAGAATGTGGTATTTGCAAAAGAAAGGTTACCAAAAAGAATAGGAATCTTCATTATAAAAGGTGGCATAGCCAAGAATAAACATACACTGCAGTTTGTTGTGATAAACACGAAGGTTTTTACATGATTAGAAAGTCATCACATGGGGGTGTGGGTCATCCTTTGCATGTACAAAAATTACTTCAAAGTGGAATAATCGATTATGAAGATGAAAGGTGTCAAGAAGAGATGATGACTGTTGTGTGGTCAGGCATGAACGGAACGGAATCTAGTCATTTGACGCTAGTTAATAATGCTTTCTATCCACAACAGTTTACATTGAGGGAATACAAACTATTTCAATTGGCTTCCAGTGGAAAGTATAGAGTTTTGTCTGAGGAAATAGTTAGCACGTGCATTGAGTTAAAACACGGTTGTGATTTGTATAATCATCCATTAGTGGTTGCTTGGAAGGACCAAAAACCAAAATCATATTCATTTGTCGGTCTATAAGAGCAAATATATGAACATACCGATACGGTCTCAATGTATAGTTTTCTTACAAGAGTCTATCTGGTGGTCTAAACTGAAAGGGTAAAAATCCAAGTATGTGTGCAAATATGTGCTGTGGCAGAGGCTGTATTGAAGACCAAGATCGATAGCAACATCAAATTGATTTCCTATTTGCATTTTGAATGCCTTAGCGAATGTTACGAGTTTAACTTCATGATATGTGGTTTTTATCCCCATATCTCGATAGCTGATGTTAATCGTAAAGTTGCATTTAAGTATACTTCTCCTACAGAAAATGATTTGAATGAAGATGATGTGGATAAAGTTGATTGTCAAAATTTTTGGAATGACGTTGCGATGGAGATGATGAGCAGGGGGTTTTGCTCAATAAAACTAGACTCTCTAAAAGTGGGTCCGAATCTGTCATATTGGCCACTTTTTATGGCTAGAAAGAGTAGGATAGGAAATATAATTTATAATTCCGAGCACCTTAAAGTTCATAGGGATGATGAAAATGTTGAGGTGGAATTTAGAGAGATGTCTGAAGAGCGATTGCTGGAAACACTGTTTGAGAGCTCATCCAAGGACGTAAGATTGCATGCTAGAAAAGTAGGTGTGTCCTCAAAAGTAACATTTTGCCCTTTTTGACCGACTTCATGAGGGAAACAGCTCTAATGAAGTTGAGGTACTGCTAAGGATAGCTTGCATCAATGAGCTCTATGGTCAAATTAATAGTCAAGTTGCAGAACAAATTCATGGCTCGTTCAACCTAAACAGATACTTTCTAAATAAAATGTCTCCATCCCAAGTAGCAGTAATATTGAAAATCCAGAGGCTATAGTGCAAAAGTTGCAAAAGTGAAATTATTCTAAATCAAATTGAATCAGGTTTACCCTTGTGTTGCTCTGTCATTAGTGCTGCATTGGATATCTTGCGCCATCATTTTCCTAGTCTAGGCAGATTGAACCCAATTTGTAAACTTAATAATATGTGGGGCAGCAGCAAAAGTTTCGTTCAAATTGTTCCCTTCAATGATTTAGGGGATGGATGCATTGAATGGGGCACCCTGTCAAATGTCTTGTCGTCTAGAACTATTTTATCATATGACAGTCTTGTAAGAAACCATTTGTCCAAAAACAAAAGAGAATGTAAATACGATATTTCAGTCGAGGGTTATGCTGCATGACTTAGACAACCAAAAAAAGATAGCTTAGAAATTCAAGTTGTAGATACCTCATCATCTTTAAAAAATGCAGACAGCGAAATAGCTGCTATATTTTATACACTCAGTCTTGAAGCAGGAAACTTGATCCACAGGTAATTTATTACAACTAAAAGACACTAAGACAGGAACTCTCCAAAGCGCTAAACAGAAACAGTTTCAAACAGATCAACTCCTCAAACAAAAAAGACAAGCTTTGAAGAGTTCCAGCGTTACTTTCATTGTGAGCCCCACAAACTTCTAAAGCTTTACCAAACTTGATAGTTATCCTTGTCTGCATGTGTGCCCAGAGTTTGGAATGCATAAAAAATGTTTTTCACAACAGAAGCATTTGAATCAAAAGCACCACAGGGCGAACGAATATTGCAGTACAAAAAAACGACCTTAGAATTCATGGATTTTGTGCTGGGTGACTTCAATGGATTAAATGTTTCAATCCAACGAATTCAAATTTCAAAGTTTCCTGCCTGAAGAAGAATGCGTCATTCAAATGTTTTGTGCAAATTTCATGGTCAGATGTCAAAACCGCCATCCTTCTGCAATAATTGATGGGAAGGCATCATTGGATTCATCATCAGTTCTAGCTAAAAGTCGTCCTAAACTTGCTGACAAAACTTTGCAAGTTTTTGATCGCCAATGACGATCCATTTTCATTGATGAGGAGGTGCTACGCAGTGGCTGGGGAACTAAATTAATAGAAGAGTTTTGGAGGGCTGTCAGCAAAATAACAACTTGAGAAGATCTTGGTAACTTTATGCTTCAGATAACTGACTTGCCACAAAGGACAGCAGTGGTTGGAAGAAAATTCTCAAAACCAAGTTACATAGTCGGTTAGCTGTAAGGACAATTGACGCCATTTTCAGAGTTAGTGAAAGAGTTGCAACAAATTTTTAAATTGTCGAGAAAATCAGGAACTTATTTTCCAAGGCAAGAAACTCTTGATATCAATTATCATATTCCTTCTTTAAAACATTCCTGATAAACTTTCAAATTTTTATTCAAACATTTTATTTTTTCCTTGTTTATAATCCCTTGAAGCAAATTTTTTATGCTTGTTTAACTCATCACCCTCTGAAACCTTTTGGCAACCATATACAAGCTATGAGTGAATGATACCCGGGGATATAGTCTTAAATAAAACAATCACCCTCATTTTTTGAACGATAAGGCCTACAAGGGCAGAACTTTAACAACCATTTGTAACATATAAACTTTTAAATGGTGGGTATTTTTTTCAAATGTAGGGATTTGTGGGGAAATTAATAGAGTTTATGTAGGTAAAGCATTGGTAGTAGTCACATGTGCATTAGGTATAATTGATCTGGAAAGAGTGGCAAACAAAGCATTAGTAGTTGCAGGTGATGGTCAGATGGAATCTCCAGGGTTTTGTGCAAGTGAAGGAAACCATACTCTCATGGAATTAGCTGGCAAAAAATCATTAGCTATGAAATGTGAATATGAATATGAATAAGATCATGTTGCTTTATTATTCTACTAATAGTCCAATGAACTTGGTAGTAGTTATCATATGGAGCAAGAAGGGCTAAAAAGGATCATAAACCGCATGCAAGAAAATTCTATCAATATCTCCGCCATTGTAACAGATGGTCATAAATCGATCCAAAAGTGGCTTAGGGAGAATTGTAAAGATACAAAGCATTTCTTGGATGTGTGGCATGTTGCAAAAGGTAGGTGTTATACACTCACTATTAAAATTTTCTGATACCTTCAAATTGTTCAATTTCTGATACCTTATAACTATATGAAGAACATATTTATACCTCCATCTAGATTTATCTTAATATTATCAATACACCCTTCAAATTCAAAAACTCATAAATTGGTATCAAGATTTTTAACTCTGATTTTGCTTCCTCTTTTCCATAGGTCTTGCAAAAAAGATAGATGCTTTGGGAAAAAGACCCAATTGCTCTCTTGTAAATAGATGGAGCAGAAGTATAATCAACCACCTCTATTGGTGCGCAGTTAGCTCTGAGGATAATGGTGACTTAATGCTTGCAAAATGGAACTCTGTAGCAAAATATTCATGAAGGACATTCAGATTTATACCCAAAATGTAGTCATAAATCGTTGGATGATGATCCAAGGGAATGGTTTGAAGCTAGGAAGTCCATTGGTGGTTGCAAATTTGCGCACTAAATTTGTGAAATTTACTCCTGAATTTTTTAATTTTGAATCTCTACTTCCAGGAAGTGAATTCTATGACATCTGGTAGGTATATTTCTTGTTTCCAGGCATGTGCATTACATTTGTGATATGCCAACTTGAATTTTTTGCTACTTTCAGGAACTGGAGTATATGAACGACTGAGTGAGCTGCTGCAGAGCACCCATTTGCAAGCAAGTGTATGTAAATTATCCCCATGCGGCCAAACATCTGCTGTAGAGGGCTACCACAGTCTGGTCAACCAGTTTGCGCCGAAGATGTTCCATTTCTCATTTTAAAGTATGAAAGCAAGGTAACTTATAATTTTCTAATGCTCAAATTTCCTTCAAATCTTCTTATGTCTGTAACATTGCCATACCCTAATTCCCAAAGTTTTTTGTAAGTAATGCATACTATTCTCTTCCATGGAAAACTCGGCTCAATTAAATTACAGGCTTATGATTGCTGCTCTACACTTCAATGAAAACGCAGGTCCTGAGCAGGCTGTGAACAGGGAAGGTAATCGTGAATGCAAGATTGTATTCCCAAAGTACAAGAAAGGTGGTTTTATTGTTAGAAAAATAACAACTGATTGCACATATGGTAGGTAAAAATAATATTTTAACTAATTAATATATTCTTCTACTATTTCAAACTATGAATTCAAGATGCATAGCACTGGTAAAAAGAAATTCAACATACACAGTACACAGTGCAATTGCAGATTCATTAAGAAACATTTGCTTTGAGTACCCCCTTCCTGGTGGCAGCTGTGGTGACATGAATGTTTTGTTAAAACATCTGCCTTCCCTTTTATAGATTACACTGGGTTACAAAAATAGTTTTTTTTCAAGGTGTCTAGGATTTTTCATCTGATTTAGAACATTTCTGCAACGCTGAATCCAAAAATGATTTCCGTTTTTCTGTATCAGGTCAGATTTATGTGCTAACTTGATTGGAAAATATTGATTTTTACACTAAAGTTCCTTTTTTATAAAGGTTGATTTATTCCAGGTCCTCTGATCCAAAATCGGATTTAGACAGCAAGTATTCATTTCTAGCAGATTTTATGAAATGAATGATCCAAAACTTGATCAGTATGTATTTTGATTTATGCAAGAACAACTCTGTTAAGTTATAATTGTTCAAAATTCAGGATTTGAACTTGCGCTTCTTTGATGTTCTGGAATGATCAGCAGCAGGGATGTCTCTCTTTAGAGTCCAGCAGTAATCAGCCATCATAACTGCATCCCAGCGTCCTTGATACCTGGTCTCCATCTTTTTCATATTCTGATGGAATCTTTCCCCCTGCTCGTCACTCATTGACCCAATATTCTCAGGAAACGAATCCAAATGCAAGAGCAGGTAGTGCATTTTGATGCTCATCTTGCATCCAAGGTTTTTATAAGCAATGAGCTTTTTATTTACAAGCTCTTTGTAGTTTCTGGCCTTGTTTTTGCCAAGAAAGTTCTTCACAATCTGAACAAACGTTTTCCACGCCTTATGCTCCATTTTGCTCATTGAATTTTCCAATTCAGGATCTCTGATGAGCTGACGAATTTGTGGACCATCAAATATCCCAGCTTTCAATTTCTCTATTGTCAAACCTGGGAAAGCTTGGCACAAGTATTTAAAGCAGGAACCATCCTTGTCCAGAACTTTTGTGAACTGCTTGATCAAGCCAAGTTTGATGTGCAGAGGTGGGAATAGGATCCTGTTTCTGTTCACCAGTGGCTCATTGACGATGTCCCTTGCTCTGCCAAGGTACTCTTACATGTCTGCCAAGGTAGTGCCAAATCCATTGTACAAATTGCCTGTAAGCAACATGCCGGAATTTTTTATGCCTTGGACCTTCATAGGCATCTTCATATTGCTGTTTGTAGTAATACCAAGCTGTTTCAAGGGCCCGGACATTTGTACAAACAGCAATAAACCCAGGGTGATCTGTAATACAGGCTAGTGGTTTGTCTTCTCTTTCACTCAATTTCAACATAACATTTGGGATGGAGCTACAGCAAATGTTCTCTCTTTCCTTATTTTGTGGCTGGCAATGCCCACACAAACACCTGTGGAAATAAATTAAAGAAAACCTTGCAAAAATATACTATTTAATCAGCAACCCCCCCCCCCCCCCCACCACCACCACTTAAAAATTAAGTGTTGTACTCTAACATACCTATTGTACTGATTACTTACTGCATAGCCCAACCATGTTTTATATCATGATACACAGTATAATAATAATATATTGTATTAGAATATTAGACTAAAAGCCTGTTACAGGTTATTCCAGCACAAAAAGACTGATATCATAGAAAGGCTGATATCATTAAATAGTTATTCAGAGTTATATATATTCAGAGTCATTAAATAGTCATTAAAGGCTGATATCATTAAATAGAACTGTCAATGTTCCCCTAGAGTACGAGAATTAATGTGAAGACGTATCTTAGTCCACAATGGCTTGATAAAATTTGACGATATGTATGCCATATAATCATTTTTCACGTATTAAATAGCTTTCTTACCATTGATCTTCAAGTTCCTGCTCTGATTGAATTTCTTTGCGAGGTTCGTCTTCGGGCCTAGCTTCGAGGATCCGCTGCCGTGGCTTAAACATGTATGTCAATGTCTCCGTCGGGATATCTTCTAAGTCATCTTCTCCATCTATTTCAACTTCTAAAAAGGCATCGCTATCGCTACCGAAAAATCTCATCCTCGCTGCCACTATTTTCACTGGAATTATCGCTCATCTTGGACCTGTAAGATTTCCCTCATTGACTACGATACAAAAACTCTAAGGAAGAGGCGATCGAGTCCCTCCCGTGACGTCACTGTCTACTCATTCTGAAAACCAAGATGGCAAGTTTTGCCGTAGAAGATCGCCAATAACTCCTTCCTTTCTCAGAAAACGTAAAAACTAACCTCAGAAATGAAAATAACAGGCCTTTTTACCATAGTCATAAGAAATAGCTAGTCTGGAAACGAACAATAGGCTCTTGTTATATGTTTTTGTCCTTCGTTCTGCTAGGTCCCAGACCTCCGTAAGTGCAATCGGGTTTTGTTTGCTTTTCGCGATGATGTTGTAAACTGTAAAGTATGCCAGGAAGTAATTGCGCGATTTATGGTTGTGGAGCGTGTTGAACGAAAAAATACAAGGAAATATCGATCTTTAAGCTTCCTAAAGCTGTGGACGATGAAACAAAGGGATGGAGAAATGAAATTTTGAACGTCATCACAAGAGATCGAGTTATTGATGTTGGCCTACGAGAACAAATAAGAGAAGATCGTGTCTACATCTGAGAACAACACTTCAGACCAGATCAACTCTATTATTGTGAGTATAGTTCGAATGTCTATTAAAGGCACGAATATTCGTTATTGCACACGCGTCAAAGATGATAATAACCAGAATTATGTGGTAAAGAATTATGCAACTAGTTTTGTCTGTTCAGGAATGTTGTGCTAGAAAAGGGGGCTTTCGGAAAAAATTCTCACGAAGGCAAAAGAAAATAGTAGAAACGCGTTTTTGACAATAACAAGAGGTGATCGAGCCTCCTAAGTGCTATGTATTTATATGTTTGTAAAGGTACTAAAATTATGCTTGCTCAAAAATCGTTTTTGACAAGACGGTCAGCCTCTGTGAATGTAGTTGTTTTTATGAATATCAATCATTGATATTTCCATATGTCATTTATAAATTCATTTAGATTTAAATTGCAGCGTGGAAATATGAACAAATTAGAACACAATAGAAGTTCACAAATTTTATAAATTTTTATTATCTATTTGCTTTTTGATTGTACGTCTCTTTTTAGATAATAATCGCAAAACACTTAAAGAAGGTGCTATTCCGACAGTGAATTTACCAGAAAAAAGTCTGCCAAATCAGCCACAAGGATGTAGGTCAGAAAGCCAGATTGCCAAGCGTGTAATTTTGCGTTTTTCATCTCATTCAACAGCAGCTCCATGTTACACAGATTTCAAACAATTTATTAAAAGAGTGGGTGATTTGAAATTGGATATTGAGATTAAAGCTAGCACCAACAGCTGCTATATTGCAAAAAAGGACATTCAGTACACCGTTCCAAAATTTGAAATTGTAGTAGAGGAGAATCTAAGCTTTGCTGTACGTGTGTTCGGGTGGTTGTTAAAGCCAAGTTGCAGTTTTCTGAAACAATCAGGATGTACTTTCAAAAATTTAACTCTATCAACTCTTATGAAAGATCTTCAAACAGCAGTACTTTGCTCAGGAATTAACACAAGAATTGGCTTCGAGTATCAAAACAAAAGTATGATCCATCATGTTGTTCCCATGGTTGTTTCCTGTATGTCTTCGTCAATGGTAGAGACACCTTTGAAGCAGCAGGAGTACCTGCGTGCAACATCTTGTGAAGTTTTGCTACAAGATGAGGGTCAATGCTTACCATGCAAATCAAAAGAGCAGTATGAAGCAAAACAGAAAAAGAGAAAAGATGACACAAAATGTTCTGCTGCAAAACTCAAGGCACCCTTATCAGCAACTCATCCAGTACGCATCAAATTAGCTCTCCAGGAAATGTTATACAACTAGTTTTGTCTGTCGTGCATCGTGTTTGTGGTTCGTTATTGTTAATGAGAATGTCTTTCGATGTTTGCGTCAGTAATTTTGTTTGTCATCGTGCCATCTCTATTTTAGTTGTTATTAGTTCATTTGCCGTTAATTTGTGTCATTAGGGTTTTATGTGCGTCACTCGTGTTGTTAAAAGCGTATGTTCTTTGAGTGCAAGTCCAGTCGAGTCGAAGTTTTCGTTGAATAAAGTCGTCATTTTGTAGTTGTTGGTTGCTGCTGATTATAAGATCGCTATTGAAGAATCTTGGTTTTAAAAAAAATACTTTATTTTACATTGGTGACCACGACGTGACAACTCGCGACCTTCATTTGGAGCTGAAAAAAATGATGTCGTTGGAGCAATCGAAAGATATTTTATTAGAGATCGTCACAGAAGTAATCACTTATATGGCTGGAAAGATAAGGCTGGCTGAAGAAAAAACCAGGAACCCCTTCGCCAACCGCACAAACGTATACAGATGGGAGGACGGACGGCCTATTTGTTACAGCTGCTTACGAATAGGCCACGTTTCAAAATACTGCTGGGATAGGCGATATGCCCAGGCTAGTGACGTCAAAGACAATATCAAGTTTGGGATCCCGCAGTATGTATCAAATTTTCAGAACGCACTGGATGGACTTGAAGCCAAAATGAGGGACTTGAGGGAATTAAATCGACAACTCAAGGATTGGACAATGCCCTACCAGTTTGATGTTGTTCCATCAGTGCCTAATCATTCTTATGAAACGCAAGGGCAGAATCAGATGGAATCTTACGAGCACGTTTCTTCGCTTGGAAAAGAGATTTGTCATGAAAGACAACAAATGGCTGATAAAAGGGAATCCCTCCAAGAGAAACACAAACTTGATTGGAAACACAAACATTTGAAAAGAGACTACGGAGAACCGCTTAGAGATATTACATGAAGTAGCTGTATTGTGAACTAACTTTATTTTAAATTTCTTGTTTTGTTTGTTGTTCTATTTGCATTTCTCTCTCTGAATAATTCAAGCCAGGAGGCTTGTATTTGAAGGAGGGAGTAATGTTATACAACTAGTTTTGTCTGTTTTGCATCATGTTTGTGGTTCGTTATTGTTAATGAGAATGTCTTTCGATGTTTGCGTCAGAAAATTTTGTTTGTCATCGTGCCATCTCTATTTTAGTTTTTATTAGTTCATTTGCCGTTAATTTGTGTCATTAGGGTTTTATGTGCGTCACTCGTGTTGTTAAAAGCGTATGTTCTTTGAGTGCAAGTCCAGTCGAGTCGAAGTTTTCGATGAATAAAGTCGTAATTTTGTAGTTGTTGGTTGCTGCTGATTATACGATCGCTATTGAAGAATCTTGGTTTATTTAAAAACGTTATTGCGAACTGGAGTCTGATTTATGAGCTTTACCTGTCCTGTAAAATACTTTATTTTACAGAAAACAGGATAAAATGCAAGCAACTTGAATTGCGGCTTGAGGAGATGAAGAGAGAAATTGACACCAAGGCAAAGCCTGTAAGCAATGACCTTGGAGATGATTTGAAAGAATTATTCAGATCTTGCAATAACAGAAATATACCCCCCTTTATGAAACTTTTCTGGGAAGAGCAACAGAAATATTTGCAGCAAAGACCAAGCCAAGTTAGATACCATCCAATGATTATTAAGTATTGCTTGGCACTTGCTGCAAAGTCTACATCTGCCTATAAGGAAATGAGGTTTGATGAAAAACATGGAAGTGGTGTGCTAATTCTTCCAAGCCTCCGTACACTCAGAGACTATAGACATTACATTCACCCAAAAAGAGGTTTTAATGATGCTGTCGTCAGTCAGTTGGAGAAAGGAACAAGAGAATTTACAAATGTTGAAAGATACATCATAATTTGCTTTGATGAAATGAAGATACAAGAAGATCTTGTATGGGACAAAAATTCAGGAGAATTGATCGGGTTTGTTGATTTGGGTGACCCTGAAGTCAACTTTGGAACCCTAAAAACAGTTGATGAAGTTGCAACTCATGTGCTAGTTTACCTTGTGAAAAGCGTTGTAAACCCACTGTCATATAGTTTTGCAACATTTGCAACAACAGGTGTCACTTCAGCTCAGCTTTTTCTGTTGTTTTGGCGAGCAGTTGGCATCCTTGAAGCCGCATGTAATTTATGTGTAATAGGAGCAGTTGGAGATGGTGCATCTTCTAATCATTCATTTTTTCACATGCACAAACAAATGGATGGTAAAGCACAGAATGGTGTTGTTTATGGTGTCAAGAATATTTATGCACCAGACAGATTTGTCTTTTTCTTCAATGATGCCCCCAATCTTATGAAGACTGCTCGCAACAACCTAGCAAATTCAGGCTCAAACAAATCATCAAGGTTTCTTTGGAACAGTGGCATTCACATTCTTTGGAGCCACATAAGTAAGCTATATTATGAAGAGCTTGAATTTGGGTTGAAATTATTGCCTCGTCTTACCTATGAGCATATCAACCTAACACCTTACTCTGCTATGAGAGTAAGGCTTGCTGTACAAATTCTGAGCTCAACTGTGGCCAAGGTTCTTGGTGAATATGGCTCTAGTGATGCAAAAGGCACAGCTGAGTTTTGTTCCCTGATGGATAACTTTTTTGACTGTTTCAATGTCCGCAACAAGCAAGAGCATTTGCAGAAATGGAAAAAGTTTTTAAAACCATTCGAATCTGAAGATGATGAAAGATTTTCATGGCTAGAAAATGTATTCTTAAAGTTTTTTGCTGACTGGAAGAAATCAATTGAAAACAGAGAGGGGCAATATTCTAAGTCTGAAAAGCAAGCAATGTTTATTTCACGACAAACATACAACGGTCTTCAAAGATCTGTACACTCAGTGATCGAGGCAACAAGATTTCTATTGTCAAAGGGAGCTCATTATGTTTGAACAGAGCGCTTCTGTCAAGATGATTTAGAAAACTACTTTGGGAGGCAAAGGTCCATAGGTCAAAGAAGATATAACCCCAATCTTCAGAGTGTTGGCTATAATGACAACATAATCAAGAGCCAGTTCAGCATTGTACCAATAGCAGGTAATGTTACTCATGCTGCATCAAAGTTCAATGCTATTTCCACTGAGCCATTACCAAAAAGAAAAAGAAAATGAAAAACACTGAACTTGAGACAATAAGTAAATTTTAAACCTTATATTCTTTTTTGATTTAACATTTCAATGTAGTGATTTAACGTTTCTATATAGCAAAAATGAACTTAGTTAATTTGATTGTTTAACATATAATGTCACTGTTTAAAATATGCCTTTAAAGTATTCATGTTAAGGATGCTACACATTATTACCATCATTTGTCCTCTTCAATTCAACTCTTAATGACTTTTTTCTGTTTGCCTTCTTTCTTGATTTGTGTTTTTCCCGTATGTCCTTTGCAAATGAATGTGCACGTACATTCACATACAACTTGATGATCAAGTGAAATACATTTTGCACAATCTCCTCATCAATGTCTAAATAATCTGTATTCCAGGACATTGAAGTCATACAAGATTTGACAACTGGGTTGACCATTGAAATTTCAATAATTTCATCTGCATTTACAGAATGCAAAGACAGTCCTGCTTGTTTTCTAAAGACCATTTCTACTTGACGAAGTAATGCAGTAGCATGTCTGTTTACCTTCCAAAGACCAGTGTTGTTTTTCAAGTCAACAAAGGACTGGGGTTTATCTGTTTTTGCAGCATTGATAATTGCAAGAGACTGCTCAGTTGCTTCTAAATGTTTAGTTCTACTGCTTCTTAACTTGAAGTATGTCTTTCTAAAACAGTATCCTGCCAAGTATTCCAAACTCTCTACTTCTTTTGCAGATATCTTCTTTAATGGTATATTAACTTCATTAGCACTGCCAGCAAGGTGTGAAAGATAAAGATTTAAAATTTCAGTAAGCAATAAAGTGGTTTCAAATTCACTCAGTGCTCAGTGCTGCGCATGGACTGGGCCTACATCAAAGAAAGGTTGAAATAATAATACGGGAAAGTGATACAAAAGTATCAGTACATATGAACAGTACCAACCTCTACATTTGCAAGCAGATCCATCGACTTCATAAATTCATCATCGTTTTCCAGCCATTCAGCGAATTCAGGATCAAAAAGTAATTCAAACTCATTGGCGTTGGTATCACTACTATGTTGTTCCCCTTCCATGATTGAAATAATTGCACCCACGCGTTGTTGCTGTTGTGAAATCAACATCCTCGAAGAGCCGCATTGTTAAAACAATAGCCTATTGTTCGTTTCCAGACTAGCTATTTCTTATGACTATGTTTTTACATAAGAATGGATATATAACCCAAAAGTACGAAAATCATGTCACAGGCACTTCAACAAGGGAACTCAGCACCCCTGCACTACACCCTTTATTACAACACCTTTCAAAAATCACTTATAACAAATACTCGTCCTCTCTCTTTGATTATCAAATTTTTTTATTTCTAGTCGAGTTCACCACAGCAAAATAAAAAGTTTCTTCCAGCAGTACTACAAGCTCCACTCCACTAAAACATGCCATTGAATGCATAGAGCGTCTTGAGCAACATGGTTCTAGTTCAGCAAACACCATCAAAAATGCTGTACCACCAGCGGTCAGGACGTTGAGGCCATTCTTGCCAATGCGGTGCAGTGCAGACACACATACTACTTCGCTAATTAATACAAGCAGAAGACCAAACAACATCAAAGGAAACAGAGAAGAAGCAGTAATGCAAGATTCTAGGTAGATACATTTCTAATTTTCCTTTCTAATTTTCTTTATCGTTTCCATCAATCGATATATGTATTTCATAAAAAAAGGTGCATGTTTCTTATAAGGGACCTAACACATGGCCTAGTTCTTGAAGTTCCTTATTTTTGGACCATTTTTTTTATCAAACTGTAGTACTAAAAGTTCCTTAATAGTTCCTTTAGTTGACTGCATTTCCTCAACACCCTGTTCTTTTACTGGAATGTCAGAGGGGCAAAAGACAGCAACCCGAAAGTTACTCAATTAAACACCTTCATAACACAGAATCTGATTTTTAACTACAAATGAATAGAAAAAAACCAACCAAAGGCTAAGGAAGGCAAAATGCATTACAACTGCATAAAATGTTTTGCAACTATACAAAGGAAATGTAGATTACAAAGTCAATCAGAAAAACATTATCGATCTTCAAAAAGAATTCATCCCCTAAACAAAGATGCTATTGGTTTGAAGAAACTATCATCTAAAAAGGACAAACAGCTGTTAGAAGAGAAAACCATTCTTTCTAGAAGACAACTAAACATCGAGCATGTAGAATGTGGTATTTGCAAAAGAAAGGTTACCAAAAAGAATAGGAATCTTCATTATAAAAGGTGGCATAGCCAAGAATATACATACACTGCAGTTTGTTGTGATAAACACGAAGGTTTTTACATGATTAGAAAGTCATCACATGGGGGTGTGGGTCATCCTTTGCATGTACAAAAATTACTTCAAAGTGGAATAATCGATTATGAAGATGAAAGGTGTCAAGAAGAGATGATGACTGTTGTGTGGTCAGGCATGAACGGAACGGAATCCAGTCATTTGACGCTAGTTAATAATGCTTTCTATCCACAACAGTTTACATTGAGTTAATACAAAATATTTCAATTGGCTTCCAGTGGAAAGTATAGAGTTTTGTCTGAGGAAATAGTTAGCACGTGCATTGAGTTAAAACACGGTTGTGATTTGTATAATCATCCATTAGTGGTTGCTTGGAAGGACCAAAAACCAAAATCATATTCATTTGTCGGTCTATAACAGCAAATATATGAACATACCGATACGGTCTCAATGTATAGTTTTCTTACAAGAGTCTATCTGGTGGTCTAAACTGAAAGGGTAAAAATCCAAGTATGTGTGCAAATATGTGCTGTGGCAGAGGCTGTATTGAAGACCAAGATCGATAGCAACCTCATATTGATTTCCTATTTGCATTTTGAATGCCTTAGCGAATGTTACGAGTTTAACTGCATGATATGTGGTTTTTATCCCCATATCTCGATAGCTGATGTTAATCGTAAAGTTGCATTTAAGTATACTTCTCCTACAGAAAATGATTTGAATGAAGATGATGTGGATGAAGTTGATTGTCAAAAGTTTTGGAATGACGTTGCGATGGAGATGATGAGCAGGGGGTTTTGTTCAATAAAACTAGACTCTCTAAAAGTGGGTCCGAATCTGTCATATTGGCCACTTTTTATGGGTAGAAAGAGTAGGATAGGAAATATAATTTATAATTCCGAGCACCTTAAAGTTCATAGGGATGATGAAAATGTTGAGGTGGAATTTAGAGAGATGTCTGAGGAGAATGTCCAGAAGGCAAATGAAGGAGACCTACAGCTATCATTTCCTTTGATTAATTCATTCTCAAAGCTAGGAAAAGATGCAGATGCTAACTGTCACCCAATCACTGATAGTGCGTAACATTTTGCCCTTTTTGACCGACTCCATGAGGGAAACAGCTCTAATGAAGTTGAGGTACTGCGGAGGATAGGTTGCATCAATGAGCTCTATGGTCAAATTAATAGTCAAGTTGCAGAACAAATTCATGGCTCGTTCAACCTAAACAGATACTTTCTAAATAAAATGTCTCCATCCCAAGTAGCAGTAATAATGAAAATCCAGAGGCTATAGTGCAAAAGTTGCAAAAGTGAAATTATTCTAAATCAAATTGAATCGGGTTTACCCTTGTGTTGCTCTGTCATTAGTGCTGCATTGGATATCTTGCGCCATCATTTTCCTAGTCTAGGCAGATTGAACCCAAATTGTAAACTTAAGTCTGCTTGCTTTGGGTGGATTTTGGGGAGAAACATGATGTGTGGCTAGAATTTTACAATTTGTTTTTGTTTCTACCAAAAATTGCTTTTCTTTTGCCCACCATCACTCCTCTATGTTTAAATTAATAGCAAAAATTTTCAAACATTCTGTTCAAAGATGTTAATTTGTCAGCGTTTTATCTCTTGCATCATGTCCAAGAAAAGAACATTGAGCAAAGGGCAATTTACAAAAACTTGTTTATCATTTTATCAGATATGGTGAGATAATGAATTAAGAGCCTAGAAATGAGATATTCCTTCAGCATAGAGATCTCGTATTTTCAATCATTGTTGCTCTGTTTTGTGAAACAACATACTTGGGTTTCAATTAAAGTTCACATTAAAGCTGCCACTGAAATTTAGATGTTCCACATATGATAATTAATATCTTTGCACAGTACATTAATTACTAGACAATTAAAACATAATTATGCTTTACAAGTCCATCTTGACAGTCCATTATCAAAATTAGATATTCATTACTAGCTTCATTTTACAGTTAATTATGACTGATCCTTACTAAAAAAACATTTCCTTAAAATTTTCTCCTACATTAGCCTAAATATAGATTATATTCACCAAAAACTCTACATCTTTATCAATTATAGAATACCGAATCTCATTAGGCTGTTTAAATATAATCTGAAAATATCTCCATCTAGAGCAAAAGTACCTTAAACTCTTCCTTGATGTTGCAATGTTCAATACGATTTATAACATCATCAAAAAACCAATTATAATTACTCATACCGCCTATCTCTATATGAAGTGCGATCTTTCCAACCCAAACAATCATAGACATCCTTGCAAGTCTCACAAAGAAGTCGCCAATAACGAAAGGCAGTTTAAAATCAATTTGCCCGAGGTAAGTGTGCAATACCATATTGTACTACCATTTTATATCAAATTTTAACTTTTCTGCATCAATGACTTTGCTCCTGCAAAGTAAATGTCACTTATCCTCGTCTTGCACTGCTCTTGGCTCTGTGAAATCCATTGACTGAGAACTTATATTCCATTTTTTAACAATTAAAATCATTCTGTATGGTTTCTAAATTTTAATACAAATTGATTTACATATTTTTAATACAAACGGCACTCACAATTTTATTAAAGTTTCAGATCCTAAATTATGATAACATAGTTACTAGCAATGGTGTAGTGCTATCAAAGTAACGAGGAGGGCTCATGCACATAATGTTCTCAAAAACAATAACTAAAGTAAGATTTTGGCAAATTTCAGGCAAATTTCAGGAACTCAGCACCCCTGCACTACACCCTTTATTACAACACCTTTAAAAAATCACTTATAACAAATACTCGTCTTCTCTCTTTGATTATCAAATTTTTATATTTCTAGTCAACATGAGTTCACCACAGCAAAAGAAACAGTTTCTTCCAAGCAGTACTACAAGCCCACTCCAGTTTCCTCCCAGCCATGGTAAGTACTTTTGACATTTTCACTTATCACACCCAATAGTAGGTTTCTTTGAAATTGTCTACCTCAAACATTGCTGTACATTCTAAACACTCAACAGTTACAATCAAAATATCTACCTTCAACCAGGGTGCCACAAATTTGTCAGTGGGTGGCAATGCTAGCGAAAGTGGTAAGGCTAAGGCCTTGTTCACCTTTTATTGCACATTCGAAATATCTGTGAAAAATCCAGGGCCATGGCCCCTATTCCCCTCCTCTGTCACATGGGCCCTGTCAACGTAACATTGTTGCGTATGAAATTTTAAACAAATTAATCACAGCCAGTCTCCTTACCATTGCATTCTATTTACTTTAAATAAGGATTATTGCTCTAAACAAA
This sequence comes from Rhopilema esculentum, assembly GCF_057945365.1. NCBI lineage: Eukaryota > Metazoa > Cnidaria > Scyphozoa > Rhizostomeae > Rhizostomatidae > Rhopilema > Rhopilema esculentum. The sequence goes on along the minus strand of NC_142834.1, from coordinate 654,020 downwards.
ACATACGTTCACAAGCTCTACCACATAGATTGCCTTAGAACAACTAACCAGTCTAAGAGACAAGGCAGGTAGCACTCTTTTAAAACTTATTTGATGACTTCAAGAACTGGTCATAGAAGAAAATGTTTTAAATAAGAAAATCTTGTTTTTCCTTAAACTCTTTATTAATTGAAAACAGGAGGACCTCGAGCACCAAAACTCCATGCCTGCACTTGGAAATGGGTTTAATCTACTTAATCTACACAATTTTTAATCTAAAATAACCCAATTCCAGAAGAGTGCTCACATCTACCATTTTGATGACTCATGACCACTCGTTTATATATTCGCCTGATCATTTTGATTATTCACAGCCTTTGTATAAAGATTAATAAGGGTTGTAGAAAAACTAGACATCATATTAGGATGTTGAACAAGAACGCCAGACCAAGTTCAAGGCATTTTAAAGACTTTAGAAATCCCATTTTAAAAACGAACAGTTTTTTGTCAATCAGTTTTCAAACTCGTCCATCAATAATGGATGACTCACTCGTTTTATTGGCAAATTGAACTTTATATCTTCCCTTGGGCCGAATAACTACCGATTTCACTACTTATCACCTAATATTTTATGAACAAATTTAAAGCAATCTAGTCATGATTTTTCGGAATATCAAGACTAACAAGCCAGAACTTCAGTTAACAAGCCTGAACTTCAACTTATAAAAAACAAAGAGTTTATATTACATGCTTGAGACGCATCACCCGTCTACAACGTAAAATCAGTAAAAGATTGTTTCTCTCAATTTGCAGGATATACAATTTGCAGGATATACAAGTATTTTTCTCTGAAGAAAAGGTCACAACTCCAGGAAATCCCTGTTTTACAATTCAATTAAAAGTATCCGCAACAGAACAGATAGCAGTGAGAGTAATAAAGAAATGGAACAAAGATATAAACCGGGATATCTTCATCCAAAAACAAAACGAAGGTGATCCTGTCACTTTATCAAATATAGCTGCTGGCAGACAGGGCATCTTCTTCTTCAATTGCTTTCAGGGAAGTGACCTCCTCAGATGTTCCTTGAAACTAAACTTCAATCGTTTTTATCAGTTACCACCAACTGTCCAAGAAATGAAAAACAAACTTCCAGCCTCTATTCTGTCCAAGGACAGTTACAGTTGATTGGGAGAAAAGGTTATTTCCCCTGGATGAACAATCCCCACCAAAATACGTGAGGGATGCCTTTCTTTTAGACCACTCTGGCCACGTTCTAAAAGAGAAATAGAGGAGCTTCAGCCATGTTGCTATTAAGCAGTACTGTGGCATAAAATTATCAATAACGACCATGACAATCATAACAAAATTTGACAGCAAAGAAATGGTTGACATGGAAACATACATGTCAGATGCCGTAGTTGAAAAGAAGTTCTGATGCCCAGAGAAAGTTTTCCTTACCAATACATGCGTAAGCAAAAATTTCACAAGAAAATTAGCAACTACAAGTACGGAAAGGTTCATAAAGTGCCTATTTTGCATTTGTTGCATGCCAATTGCAAAATGCCCCCTCACCCTAACGTGCCAGATAACCATTTTAACAAACAATCACCAACTATCTATAAATGCTACAGCTGATGTCTTGGCAAGCTTTTTGGAGACAGATGTTGCCCAAACATACAAAGAATTTCCTTTGGAGCTCGAAGATAAAATTCTGAAGCTTGAACAAATCGATATCGACTATAACAGTAAAAACAACCAGTGGTTGAAGACAACAGTAGATAAGTGGTTGAAGTCTAACTTCCATGACTGTGATCCAAGATAGAAATATTCTTGAAACTGTAGGAACAGATACCCCAAATCGGTAGGCCAGGTTTTGATATGGCACATTAAGTCTTAGTTTAATCAAGGCCAAAACGAGTTCCTGATATTTTGTCAGTGTGAGAGATCTTCTTGTGACATGTGGGGCAACATGTTCATAGACAGCATCTAGAAGCTTCAAAGTTGGCAACCCTGTGTAAAATAAGACCTTCTCGTCTTCCAGCATGTCTTCACGATCAAAAAAAGGTTTTGGTGTTTCAAACATATAGTCAAATTCCTCAGTTTGTGTTGTGGAATCATGAGTTTTAGTTTGGAGTGTCTGGGTACTACACTCAGCAATGTTTAGACCAACAAGTTTTGAAGTGACTTTGAAGTTCTGAAGTCTTCGTTGTTTATTGAAGTTGAAGTGGAATCTAATGAAATTTTCTCTATTATGCCCCCATCCTCGTTAAGTTTTGCCAATTTAGTAGCTCTCTCCGTTAACTCCCTCTCATGTTGTCTTTTGCGACGTTCTTTAGCCCGTTCGCTTCGTGCCACCTGAAGTTCTGGGTCATTGGTATTGCTTGCTACTTTCTTTGAGTGGCCTAGTTCTACTGTAGGTACCCAGTCAACGTTCCACTTATCCCAAGAGGCTGTCGGTTTTCCTTGGACAAAGTGCCGGCTACAAACTCTTCCACTTTTGATAAGGTTTTCGCTCAAGTTGGCTCTGCTAATAGCGGACAACCACCTTCTTCGTCGCTCAATCGACAACTCCTCAGTTGATTCTCCTTGATTTGTAATTACAGCAGGTACACGATAGAAAGAAATTAAGTTATCACGAACACTTCTTGAGTGACAATTTACCATTAAACATAAAACCATGGTTGAAAAGCGATGTTGTCCTTTGTTGTGCCTACCGATCGATCTGTGGTTGTGCACCAAAATGGTGGATAGTAACCGTTGTCATGCACAGGGTCACGTGTGTGAAAATCTAGAATAGCTTTCTTTCTGTGCAAAACTCATCTGAAACCATTGCGCTTTATCCAGTTGCAAACTCTTGAAATGTTTGTTTGTGTGCCCTTAAAATTCCATACCATTGGAGTCTGTGTCTCAGCATTTGATGCCATAAAAAGTTCATTGGCAGGAGACGTCAGCTGGGTAGACTTATGCCTGATTTCATCTTCTACTCCCAAAGATAATTCACTTTCAGCTGGGTCAATTCCCGCATCAGACGTGGGCTCTATGCTTGTTTGTTTGCCATGGTCATGGTTTGCCGTTGCTCTCTCTCTTTTGACCAATTCAGCTATCATCTGAAAATTATATCAAAAACTTAAAAAAAAACAGAATTTTTCAAACTTTTAAAAACAGCCAGCTCTTGATTTTATTAGTAAAAGTAATCTCTTTAGTCCTAATACTATCATGTAGAATTTTAAATAATTTTCACTTGTCTTACGAACTCTAGTCTGCGTCTCTTTGCAAAGCCCCTATACCGCTTCTTTTGGCTAAGTTTCTTCGGGCATTGAGACTCCGAAGAGAACGGCGACTGAAATCTTGATGCAATTGGCTTGATAACTGTCCTTCTTTTAAAGGCTCCTTTTTCCCTTGACTTGCCCACTCCCTTTCGGAGATCCCTTATAAAAAATGGTAGGTACCGCATCGGGCTTCAAGGAAGGATGTTTGATTCCTTCGAGTCCTAGGGAAGCTATGAATTTTGGTCCCACTTCGAACTGGTCCTCCTCAAAATGATCCTGGCACAATCTAGAATGTGTCTTTAATTCCAAATTCAGAAGACCCATCTTTGCGATCCAAACTTTTTGCAAGGAAGGATCAGAGGGGAATTTAAAAAGAGTTTTACTTTTCTGTCTTGGCTGGCTAGGCCCATCAGAAATATCAGAAGCGTTTTCAGCAGCAGCCGTCCGGCTTCCGCGCGATTTTCTTTTCCTACTGTCCTCAAAACAATTGTACGCACTACCGTGAACCATCTTTCTCTATCAGACAGAATTTCTTTATGATTGCTTTTAACAGCCCTAACTGCATCTAAAACAGTTAAGACAAAAATAACCTGGAATCCTTGCAAACTGATGTGTCTAAGAATGCACATAGTAGACTGAAGCATTGAAAATATTGCAAATTTCATCTCCAGTAGCTGTAAATAATTGTCGCAGTAGCTGTAAATAATTGTTTTATATCATCACAAAGAAGTGAGGAAGAGGAAGAGAAGAGGTGAGGAAGAGGAGGAGAAGGGTCTTGAAATTATTTTTGATAAGCAGCTTAATGCTAATCTTGCAACTAAGGGGAATTGACGTTGAAGTTTTAAATTGACGTTGACGTTGACATTTACAACACCTGATTTTCAACCTGTGTTGGTAGATAAAGATACACATATAATATCATGGAGAAAGGTAAAGATATAAAATCCGCACTAAAAGATGCCATTGAATGCATAGAGCGTCTGGAGCAACATGGTTCTAGTTCAGCAAACACCGTCAAAAATGCTGTACCACCAGCCGTCAGGACTTTGAGGCCATTCTTGCCAATGGGGCGCAGTGCAGACACACATACTTCGCTAATTAATACAAGCAGAAGACCAAACAACATCGAAGGAAACAGAGAAGAAGCAGTAATGCAAGATTTTAGGTAGATACATTTCTAATTTTCCTTTCTAATTTTCTTTATCTTTTCCATCAATCGATATATGTATTTCATAAAATAAGGTGCATGTTTCTTATAAGGGACCTAACACATGGCCTAGTTCTTGAAGTTCCTTATTTTTGGACAATTTTTTTTATCAAACTGTAGTACTTAAAGTTCCTTGATAGTTCCTTAAGTTGACTGCATTTCCTCAACACCCTGTTCTTTTACTGAAATGTCTGAGGGGCAAAAGAAAGCAACCCGAAAGTTACTCAATTAAACACCTTCATAAAACACAATGTATCTGATTTTTAACTACAAATGAATAGAAAAAAACAACCAAAGGCTAAGGAAGGGAAAATACATTACAACTGCACAGAATGTTTCGCAACTATACAAAGAAAATGTTGATTACAAAGTCAATCAGAAAAACATTATCAATCTTCAAATGATTTCTATTGTAGATAATTTACTTCATAACTTTTATGTAAACAAATTCCTTAAAACTTTCTTATACTTCTAGCTCATATTCAGTGCCTTTTACCACCCTACATCCGCAAAGGACAAGTGCACTTTGTATAGAGACCGAAACCTTATTGACAGAAAAAATGTTTCATCTGATGTTAAGCACCATGTGAATCCTTGCAAGACATTCCTTGCATTAGCAATAAAGGCATGTTTTTGTATCTGCTTTGCAAATCATGGAGATGTCATCAATAGATGGGAAACCTGCTAAGGTATTGCCTGTTAATGAAAACGGTAAAAGAATAGAAAAGAGTCAATACCTGGTGGAGATTGCAACAAAAATTGTTGACGAATTCGTCCTAAAAGCATCCAAAGTCAATGAGTTGATAAAAAAGAAGGGAAACCTGGAATCCTTGCAAACTGATGTGTCTAAGAATCCACATAGTAGACTGAAGCATTGAAAATATTGCAAATTTTATCTGCAGAGTCGCAGTAGCTGTAAATAATTGTTTTATATCATCACAAAGAAGTAAGGAAGAGGAAGAAAGGTGAGGAAGAGGAAGAGAAGAGGTGAGGAAGAGGAGGAGAAGTGTCTTGAAATTATTTTTGATAAGCAGCTTAATGCTAATCTTTCAACTAAGGGGAATTGACGTTGAAGTTTTAAATTACATTTACAACACCTGATTTTCAACCTGTTTTGGTAGATAAAGATACACATATAATATCATGGAGGAAGGTAAAGATATAAAATCCGCACTAAAAGATGCCATTGAATGCATAGAGCGTCTTGGGCAACATGGTTCTAGTTCAGCAAACACCGTCAAAAATGCTGTACCACCAGCGGTCAGGACTTTGAGGCCATTCTTGCCAATGCGGCGCAGTGCAGACACACATACTACTTCGCTAATTAATACAAGCAGAAGACCAAACAACATTGAAGGAAACAGAGAAGAAGCAGTAATGCAAGATTTTAGGTAGATACATTTCTAATTTTCCTTTCTAATTTTCTTTATCTTTTCCATCAATCGATATATGTATTTCATAAAATCAGGTGCATGTTTATTATAAAGGACCTAACACATGGCCTAGTTCTTGAAGTTCCTTATTTTTGGACAATTTTTTTTATCAAACTGTAGTACTAAAAGTTCCTTAATAGTTCCTTAAGTTGACTGCATTTCCTCAACACCCTGTTCTTTTACTGAAATGTCTGAGGGGCAAAAGACAGCAACCCGAAAGTTACTCAATTAAACACCTTCATAACACACAATGTATCTGATTTTTAACTACAAATGAATAGAAAAAACAACCAAAGGCTAAGGAAGGCAAAATGCATTACAACTGCACAGAATGTTTTGCAACTATACAAAGGAAATGTAGATTACAAAGTCAATCAGAAAAACATTATCAATCTCCAAAAAGAATTCCCTCAACAAAGATGCTATTGGTTTGAAGAAACTATCATCTAAAAAGGACAAACAGCTGTTAGAAGAGAAAACCATTGTTTCTAGAAGACAACTAAACATCGAGCATGTAGAATGTGATATTTGCAAAAGAAAGGTTACCAAAAAGAATAGAAATCTTCATTATAAAAGGTGGCATAGCCAAGAATATACATACACTGCAGTTTTTTGTGATAAACACAAAGGTTTTTACATGATTAGAAAGTCATCACATGAGGTTGTGGGTCATCCTTTGCATGTACAAAAATTACTTCAAAGTGGATTAATCGATTGTGAAGATGAAAGGTGTCGAGAAGAGATGACGACTGCTGCCTGGTCAGGCATGAACGGAAGGGAATGCAGTCATTTGACGCTAGTTAATAATGCTTTCTATCCACAACAGTTTACATTGAGTGAATACAAACTATTTCAATTGGCTTTCAGTGGAAAGTATAGAGTTTTGTCTGAGGAAACAATTAGCACGTGCATTGAGTTAGAACACGGTTGTGATTTGTATAATCATCCAGTAGTGGTTGCTTGGAAGGACCAAAATCATATTCATTTGTCGGTCTATAACAGCAAATATATGAACATACTTATAAGGTCTTGATGTATAGTTTTTTACAAGAGTCTATCTGGTGGTCTAAACTGAAAGGGTAAAATTTTTCTTTGCATTTAGAATGCCTTAGCGAATGTTACGAGTTTAACTGCATGATATGTGGTTTTTATCTCGATTGCTGATGTTAATCGTAAAGTTGCATTTAAGTATACTTCTCCTACAGAAAATGATTTGAATGAAGATGATGTGGATGAAGTTGATTGTCAAAATTTTTGGAATGACGTTGCAATGGATATGATGAGCAGGGGGTTTTGCTCAATAAAACTAGACTCTCTAAAAGTGGGTCCGAATCTGTCATATTGGTCACTTTTTATGGTTAGAAAGAGTAGGATAGGAAATATAATTTATAATTCCAAGCACCTTAAAGTTCATAGAGATCATGAAAATGTTGAGGTGGAATTTAGAGAGATGTCTGAGGAGAATGTCCAAAAGGCAAATGAAGGAGACCTACAGCTATCATTTCCTTTGATTAATTCATTCTCAAAGCTAGGAAAAGATGCAGATGCTAACTGTCACCCAATCACTGATAGTGCGTAACATTTTGCCCTTTTTGACCGACTCCACAAGGAAAACAGCTCTAATGAAGTTGAGGTACTGCGAAGGATAGGTTGCATCAATGAGCTCTATGGTCAAATTAATAGTCAAGTTGCAGAACAAATTCATGGCTTGTTCAACCTAAACAGATACTTTCTCAATACACTTTTTATGGTTAGAAAGAGTAGGATAGGAAATATAATTTATAATTCCAAGCACCTTAAAGTTCATAGAGATCATGAAAATGTTGAGGTGGAATTTAGAGAGATGTCTGAGGAGAATGTCCAAAAGGCAAATGAAGGAGACCTACAGCTATCATTTCCTTTGATTAATTCATTCTCAAAGCTAGGAAAAGATGCAGATGCTAACTGTCACCCAATCACTGATAGTGCGTAACATTTTGCCCTTTTTGACCGACTCCACAAGGAAAACAGCTCTAATGAAGTTGAGGTACTGCGAAGGATAGGTTGCATCAATGAGCTCTATGGTCAAATTAATAGTCAAGTTGCAGAACAAATTCATGGCTTGTTCAACCTAAACAGATACTTTCTCAATAAAATGTGTCCATCTAATCATATATTTATGTTACGCTTAATCATTGATTTGACAAACTGGAACTGGCAAGTTATTTGTGAAATTGAGAAAAGAACGAGACTTGTTGCTAAATTGGATAACTTTGGTCGTGCAATTCTTGCCCATTCGAGAGAAGAGGACCAAGTTCATGACAATCAAACCTCAGACGATTCTGTTGACAGATCCTCCCTTGGGACAGCATCTATAGATCCATTCCCATGGTTTGATGGTTTGATGAAGTTTCATTTTCTAAGGAAGACCAACATCAAAACCTGACTATAAAGAATTTGTCAACGGTTTGTACAGGATGGCAATCGCCAGAATCTTTCTTCATATTCAAACAAAAATTTTGAAACCCAGCTAAAAAAAGGTGTCTGCAAAGTATCAATATCTCTAAAACAAGTGATATCGAACCTGAAAATACAGAGAGGCTTATTGATGATCTTTTTCGATTAGACGTCAAGGAACCCCTTGATTTTGACAATGCTATTGTAATATCTGATGATGATCTTAACTGAGGTAAAGTTATTGATAGTCATAATGTGGTAATAGATTTTGCAGCAAATATTCTCTCGTTTGATACCACACCGAGTAGCAGTAATATTGAAAATCCAGAGGCTATAGTGCAAAAAGTTGCAAAAGTGAAATTATTCTAAATCAAATTGAATCAGGTTTACCCTTGTGTTGCTCTGTCATTAATGCTGCATTGGATATCTTGCGCCATCATTTTCCTAGTCTAGGCGGATTTAACCCAATTTGTAAACTTAATAATACGTGGGGCAGCAGCAAAAATTTCGTTCAAATTGTTCCCTTCAATGATTTAGGGGATGGATGCATTGAATGGGGCACCCTGTCAAATGTCTTCTTGTCTAGAACTATTTTTTCGTATGACAGTCTTGTAAGAAACCATTTCTCCAAAAACAAAATAGAATGTAAATACGATATTTCAGTCGAGGGTTATGCTGCATTACTTAGACAACCAAAGAAAGATAGCTTCGAAATTCAAGTTGTAGATACCACATCATCTTTAAAAAATGCAGACAGCGAAATAGCTGCTATATTTTATACACTCAGTCTTGATGCAGGAAACTTGATCCACAGGTAATTTATTACAACTAAAAAAGACTAGGACAGGAACTCTCCAAAGCGCTAAACAGAAACAGTTTCAAACAGATCAACTCCCCAAACAAAAACAAAAGCTTGTTTAACTCATCACCCTCTGAAACCTTTTTGCAACCATATATAAACTATTATATGAGTAAACAATGCCCGGGGATATAGTCTTAAAGAAAACAATCACCCTCATTTTTTGAACGATTAGGCCTTCAAGGGCAGAACTTTAACAATCATTTGTACCATATAAACTTTTATATGGTGGGTATTTTTTTTCAAATGTAGGGATTTGTGGGGAAATGAATAGAGTTTATGTAGGTAGAGCATTGGTAGTAATCACATGTGCATTAGGTATAATTGATATGGAAAGAGTGGCAAACAAATCACAACATTAGTAGTTGCAGGTGATGGTCAGATGGAATCTCCAGGGTTTTGTGCAAGTGAAGGAAGCCATACTCTCATGGAATTAGCTGGCAAAAAATCATTAGCTATGGAATGTGGAGCCGGAAAAGGTTTGTTGAATCGCTGTGATTGATAGAATGCTGGGAAAGTAAAAAATTCTCAAAGAATGTGAGAAACAGACGCGTTTTAGACAATTGCAGTGTATGCAAATGGTTTAGATTCAGAATATTGGTTTTAGTTTTCTAAATTTCACCTTGTAGAAAAGCTCACTCAATAGACGGGCTGTGTGTAGCACCAGACTTTGAAAGACAACCAGTGATAAATTTAGTCAAACATAAATGGAGAAGATTTAATTAAAAACTTTGAGAAAAGAGCTGTATCTCACTTATAGCAAAATCGTTAAGGACATTTGTGACTTGTCTGCTTGCAAAATCTATGATCATAAATTGAGTGACTTCATTTGAATAACTTGAGTTTAAATGATTATCTCAACAGGATACATTTCTTTGCTAAGGCGTCAAATGTGCTTCTTTTACTCGTTTTGGCAAATGGGATGCATATATAGGGGCTCTTCATAGTTCATTGTTGTCTTTGATGCTTGTTGCGTGGATATTGTTATACAACTAGTTTTGTCTGTCATGCATCGTGTTTGTGGTTCGATTGTTAATGAGAATGTCTTTCGATGTTTGCATCAGTCATTTCGCTGTCACTGTGACATCTCTATTTTCGTTGTTATTATTCCATTTGCCATCAATTTGTGTCATCAGGATTTTTGTGCGTCACTCATGTTGTTAAAATCGTATGTTCTTTCAGTGCAAGTACAGTCCAGTTAAAGTTGTCGTTGAACCAAGTTGTTATTTTGCATTTCTTGGTTGCCACTGATTTATACTATCTCTGTTGAAGAATCTTGGTGTTTGAAAACGTTATTGCGAACTGGAGTCTGGTTTATGATCTTTACCTGCCCTGTGAAACTTCTTAGTTTTACATTGGTTACCACGAAGTGACGAACTCGCGACCTTCAGATTATGGAGAACATGGTTTTGCTGGAGGAATTAAAGCATCCGGTAGTGGAAATTGTTAGCACGGTATGAGCAGAAAGGGCGGACAGGGACGGTTGGCAGAGGAAAAGGCCAGAAATTGATACGTTTTCAACCGTATCAATGTTTAAAGAGCAGAGGATGACAGGCCAATCTGCTACTGTTGTTTACGCCTTGGCCACAGAGCAAAGTATTGCCAGGATAGGAAATTTTCGGTGCCAGCATCCTAGGAGCAGTGCTACCAGAATGCGCCTATGATGGTGGCCTTGTTGACCGCAGAACATCACCCTACCCTGGAAGACATCATGAAAGAGATTGAGCCTCAACTGGAGGAACTAAAGACCTTAAGTAATGATCTTTCGTCGAGCTTCTGTCTAGACCAGTGATTATGAGAATGCAAACATCATGAAATGAGGCTGACAAAGAGAATTTAACATCTGAAACGAAGGAGAAGGCAGTAAAAAAAGAAGAAAACGGAAAGAAGGCTTTGAGTGTTGGGAGAGTGGAACAGATTGAAAAGACTTGTAAACTTAATAAATCTGGAGAAAGATACATTTTATCGGATGTAACTTAATTTAATTTTCTTAATTCATTGCGTTCTTCAATTTCATACTTTTGTATATCCTTAAAGAGTATTGTAAAATTATTTTTCGTTGTTCTTCTTCCTTTTAAGAGTGCGAGCCAGTAGGCTTGTTTTTCGAAGGGGGGTGTAATGTTATACAACTAGTTTTGTCTGTCGTGCATCGTGTTTGTGGTTGATTATTGTTAATGAGAATGTCTTTCGATGTTTGTGTCAGTCATTTTGTTTGTCATTGTGCCATCTCTATTGAAGTTGTTATTAGTCCATTTGCTGTTAATTTGTGTCATTAGGATTTTGTGTGCATCACTCATGTTGTTAAAATCCTATGTTCTTTCAATGCAAGTTTCAGTCGAGTTGAAGTTGTCGTTTAATTCAATCCGTAGGGTGTAGACGTGATTTTAGATATTCAGATAGCTGTTGCTTTTTGGATGTTTAATTACCGAACTGCTGTTGCATTTCGGATGTTTAATTTTTCTATATAAAAACTGCTGATTGAATTGTTGTACTTAATGTGAAGAAGAACTTCCGTAAAACTTCGTAGTTTTATAATATTCATCCAACCATTTTGTGATGTTTTGCTGCGTGGCACAGTCTGCAGAGCTGCAGATTGGCAAATGTTGAAGGAATACATACTTGTTCATAAGAAAAATTCTCTTCTTCTCCAAAGAAATTATTCATTGAAACTTTTTCTATATATTATTGAAGTCATGAGACAAATTTTCCTGTTTTTAAAATGATTTCAAATCTAGTTTTAAAAAAGTCAGCTTGCTTTGGGTGGATTTTGGGGAGAAACATGATGTGTGGCTAGAATTTTACAATTTGCTTTTGTTTCCACCAAAAATTGTTTTTCTTTTGCCCACCATCATTCCTTTGTGTTTCAATTAACAGCAAAAATTTTCAAACATTCTGTTCAAAGATGTTAATTTGTCAGCGTTTTATCTCTTGCATCATGTCCATGAAAAGAGCATTGAGCAAAGGCCAATTTACAAAAACTTGTTTATCATCTTATCAGATATGGTAAGATAATGAATTAAGAGCCTAGAAATGAGATCACAAGATCTTCCTTTAGCATAGAGATCACAAGTTCTCGTATTTTCAATCATTGTTCCTCTGTTTTGTGAAACAACATACTTGGGTTTCAATTAAAGTTCACATTAAAGCTGCCACTGAAATTTGGATGTTCGACATATGATAATTAATATCTTTGCACAGGACATTAATTACTAGAAAATTAAAACATAATTATGCTTTACAAGTCCATCTTGACAGTCCATTATCAAAATTAGATATTCATTACTAGCTTCATTTTACAGTTAATTATGACTGATCCTTACTAAAAAGACATTTCCTTGAAATTTTCTCCTACATTAGCCTAAATATAGATTATATTCACCAAAAACTCTACATCTTTATCAATTATAGAATACCGAATCTCACTTAGGCTGTTTAAATATAATCTGAAAATATCTCTATCTAGAGCGAAAAGTACCTTAAATTCTTCCTTGATGTTGCGATGTTCAATACGATTTATAACATCATCAAAAAACCAATTATAATTACTCATACCGCCTATCTTTATACGAACTGCGATCTTTTCAAACCCAAACAATCATAGACATCCTTGCAAGTCTCACAAAGAAGTCGCCAATAACGAAAGGCAGTTTAAAATCAATTTGCCCGAGGTAAGTGTGCAATACCATATTGTACTACCATTTTATATCAAATTTTAAATTTTACTGCATCAATGACTTTGCTCCTGCACTTATCCTCGTCTTGCACTTCTCTCGGCTCTGTCAAATCCATTGACTGAGAAGTTATATTCCATTTTTTAACAATTAAAATCATTCTGTACGGTTTCTAAATTTAATACAAATTGATTTACATATTTTTAATACAAACGGCACTCACAATTTTATGAAAGTTTCAGATCCTAAATTATGATAACATAGTTACTAGCAATGGTGTAGTGCTATCAAAGTAACGAGGAGGGCTCATGCACATAATGTTCTCAAAAACAATAACAAAAGTAAGATTTTGGCAAATTTCAGGCTTTAACAAGGGAACTCAGCACCCCTGCACTACACTCTTTATTACAACACCTTTCAAAAATCACTTATAACAAATACTCGTCTTCTCTCTTTGATTATCAAAATTTTTACATATATTTCTAGTCAACATGAGTTCACCACAGCAAAAGAAAAAGTTTCTTCCAAGCAGTACTACAAGCCCACTCCAGTTTCCTCCCAGCCACAGTAAGTGCTCTACGCTATTTTTGACATTTTCACTTATCACAGTCAGTAATAGGTTTCTTTGAAATCGTCTACCTCAAACATTGCTGTACATTCTAAACACTCAACAGGGTCCATGCCACGAATTTGTCAGTGGGTGACAATGCTAGTAAAAGTGGGAAGGCTAAGGCCTTGTTCACCTTTTATTGCACATTCGAAATTACCCACTCTGTGAAAAATCCGGGGCCATGGCCCCTATCCCCTCCTCTGTCACATGGGCCCTGTCAATGTAACATTGTTGCGTATGAAATTTTAAACAAATTAATCACAGCCAGTCTCCTTACCATTGCATTCTATTTACTTTAAATAAGGATTATTGCTCTAAACAAAACATACGTTCACAAGCTCTACCACATAGATTGCCTTAGAACAACTAACCAGTCTAAGAGACAAGGCAGGTAGCGCTCTTTTAAAACTTATTTGATGATTTCAAGAACTGGTCATAGAAGAAAATGTTTTTAATAAGAAAATCTTGTTTTTCCTTTAACTCTTTGTTAATTGAAAACACGAGGACCTCGAGCAGTAAAACTCGTCCATCAATAATGGATGACTCACTCGTTTTATTGGCAAATTGAACTTTATATCTTCCCTTGGGCCGAATAACTACCGATTTCACTACTTATCACCTAATATTTTATGAACAAATTTAAAGCAATCTAGTCATGATTTTTCGGAATATCAAGACTAACAAGCCAGAACTTCAGTTAACAAGCCTGAACTTCAACTTATAAAAAACAAAGAGTTTATATTACATGCTTGAGACGCATCACCCGTCTACAACGTAAAATCAGTAAAAGATTGTTTCTCTCAATTTGCAGGATATACAATTTGCAGGATATACAACTATTTTTCTCTGAAGAAAAGGTCACAACTCCAGGAAATCCCTGTTTTACAATTCAATTAAAAGTATCCGCAACAGAACAGATAGCAGTGAGAGTAATAAAGAAATGGAACAAAGATATAAACCGGGATATCTTCATCCAAAAACAAAACGAAGGTGATCCTGTCACTTTATCAAATATAGCTGCTGGCAGACAGGGCATCTTCTTCTTCAATTGCTTTCAGGGAAGTGACCTCCTCAGATGTTCCTTGAAACTAAACTTTAATCGTTTTTATCAGTTACCACCAACTGTCCAAGAAATGAAAAACAAACTTCCAGCCTCTATTCTGTCCAAGGACAGTTACAGTGGATTGGGAGAAAAGGTTATTTCCCCTGGATGAACAATCCCCACCAAAATACGTGAGGGATGCCTTTCTTTTAGACCACTCTGGCCACGTTCTAAAAGAGAAATAGAGGAGCTTCAGCCATGTTGCTATTAAGCAGTACTGTGGCATAAAATTATCAATAACGACCATGACAATCATAACAAAATTTGACATCAAAGGAATCTCAATTGGGAATCTGTTGACATGGAAACATACATGTCAAATGCCGTAGTTGAAAAGATATTCTGATGCCCAAAGATAATAACTAATAGCTAGTTGTAGATAAAAATAATAGAAACGAAAGAAAAATGAATTTCGAGGAGAGCAATTTACTTTTTAGAGCAATTTAGGAGAGCAATCTGTAGCTCCCTTCCAGCATTTGAGGAGAGTCTGGAGGGGAGCGAGAGCTATGGCTCTCATTGAATGACCAGGCCTGCCTCATGTTGTACCTGTTTCTATGTCATTATTGTAATTTTTCTGAGGTTTTCTGGAAGGGACACTTTAAAACGACCTAGCTTTGTATTTATTGTATTTTTATGACAATAGCAATCTTTATTTCATTAATCTATAGTAATCAATATGACATTAGTTAGTAATCAATCAATTCATTGTTGAGACGATTGGAAAAAAAAGCCCCCATTCACTCCAAAATGAATTTGCAATTAATGATAAGAGAAAATTGATTAAACGGGCAGTTCTTGGAACTTGCAAGTATGGTCAGTATCACTTTATACTCTTTATGCATTATTTGGGAAGACAATAGGTCTCTGTAACAGCCAGACTGTTTATAAAAAGAATAGATTTGGTAACAGTAGAAGTGCTCATTGTACTAAAATTTGTATGCTTGTGAATAATAAACACACCATTTGTATGCTTGTGAATGTGATTACTATTTTCTTAACAAAAAAGAAAAATACATCAATCAAGTTCTATTTCAAATAGAAAGATACCAAATGTACCAAAATTTTGGGTATGTGGCTTTTTTTGTATTTTTGCAGGTGAAATGGAAAAACACATGTGGCAGGAGAAGCACAAACCAGTTTGGTGGCCAGAACATGTTTCATTTGTGTCCCGAATTCTGGTTCCAGAGAAACTAACAGACTGATTGTGGCAGTTTTAGATATTATCCTGGAATCGTTATTATCATATGTCAGGAAAAGTGAAGTTTCAGACAGGAAGACTGTAATGACGATATGAATGTGAGAAAGGAAATGAACGACAACATTCCATGAGAGTGACAAGTAAATTGATGAAAAAGCAGAGAATTAAATCAGAGGAAGCAGAGGAACAGACAAAGTTCGATGAAGCAGCCAGCGGAGCAGAAGAACAGGAGAGACGTTTATGTGATGATGAAGCATGCCAAGAAGACGATAAAGAAATTGGTGCTGCGTGGGAAGAGTGCGGGTGAAGTAGGAAAAGGGAGGACAAAACAAGTTTATCAATAAGGGAAAATTACAAGAAAATCGTTAAATTTCAAGCGTCCCTTTCTTGTAGATCTGTCATCCCTCATTTAAAAGCCAAGGTAAAATAAAATGCTTTATTTAATTTTTGTTTGATAACTCGAAGTGAAAAATGTAGTGTATTTAACACAATTTCTGGAGTTTTTCTGCTTGCGTCTGCGTAGCAAACATGGTAATCTTGATCCTTTATTTACTCTCTTTCAGAATTACAGTTAGAGTCTGGAAAATTGTGAAGATTTTCTGGAGCAATTCAAGGGGTCTTTAAAGTTGCTGCTGCGCGAGTTTGTGCAACTTCTTCCATTAGAGCATGCTAAGCCAATGGAATCGCATGTCAGTCGCAAGCAAATAGAACAATGGTAACTGTTATGGACTCCCTATGGACACTATTGTTCTATTATTCATTATTATATACTGGAATAGCCGAAGTGAAGGTTCATGTTATGTTCAGATATTCAAGAGTTTCGTTCCTGATTTTTAAAACTCTTGCACTGCGTTCATCTTTAAAAACCTAATTTGTCGTTCATCTCTCAGATATATTTGTATATCAATCTTCTCACCGTCACAAAACAACTTGTTGACAGACTATGTTAGTTCATTTTCTCAAGCAATTCAAGTGGTCTTCGAAGTTGCTGCTGCGCAAGTTTGTACAACTTCTTCCTACAGAGCATGCTAAGCCAATGGAATCACATGTCAGTCGCAAGCAAATAGAACAATGGTAACTATAGTTAGAAACTTCAAATATGCATATCAAGGAGGGAGAAATCGTCTTGTAGGACCTCATTCGTAGTACATCTCTCAGATATACTTGTATATCAATCTTCCAACTGTCACAAAAGCAACTTGTTGACAGACTGTGTTGGTTCATTTTCCAACTATTTCACTGACTCTAAAGAATGGTCTTCAGGATAGCTTTTTGATGCTCTGTTTTACTTGACTGGAGAAATTGTTAAGGAGGTAGTCCTCAAGGTTTTTAAGATATAGTGGATATAGTGGATGCTGTTTTTAGATTGCCCTAGACAATTCCAATAAACAAATTGCTGGTTTTGGGTACTATCATGCTTTGTTAATAGTCTCATGCTTGTTACCCTTTTCTAATTATGTTCTTAAGGTATCACAAAAATGTCCCACCTCAATTCCTTGAAGCTGGAAGAAACCACTTCAGGTTAAAGCTGATGGTACCTGCTTGTATCTATCTGTGCCAACGTGATTATTTGGCAATGAAAATAATTGGTGTTGGATAAAGCTCTCAACTCTGCGATATGGTTTGCTGCATGAGCAAGAGGTTATGCAAAAAGTAAGTGTAGTTGCTGTCATGCATTACAATCATCCGTCAGTTTTCCTGCCAGCTATTGTTGGGAAATTCTAACTACATTGATGCCAGAGTTAACACCACACGAACCATGTATCAAATACAGACAGAAGTTCTACTATTCTTTATCATGTCTGATTTACACAGGTTCTTGTCTTCTGCAGCCTTTGGATTTACAAATTGATGTCAGCCTGTTGAGCTACCTAATCACAACCAATGACATTGCTAACAAATACGCGCGTATGGAGGATGAAATTGAGAGGCTCCTGAACTGTGTAAGAGAGGAGACACTTGGCACTGCCGAGAAGTATAGATATGCAAGTAGGAGAGAGAACAATGTTAACGCTTCTTATTTGCAATTAAGCGATTATAATTATTTCCATTACCACCACCAGCTGCAAAGACAATTCATCATTCACAAGGTGATACTTTGTCCAAGGTAGCCATTGATTTTCCTAGTAATACAAGAGAACATATGCACTATGTCGGACTAAGTAGAGTAACAAGTCTTTAAAATCTTGATATATTTAACTTAAATGAAAGTGAAATTGCAGCAATGGAAAAAGTCAAATCAGAAAGGAGACCGTTGAGAGAAGAGGCTTCTGTAAAGATTCCTTTCCAGCTTTTTGATATTGAAGGCCAACATGTGTTTGAAGTTGTTTTCCAGAATGCAAGATCACTTCATCTACATATGAAAGGTATTGCTTGTGATTATAACATTCAATCTGCTGTTATAACCAACATTGCATAAACAGCTTCAATTCCACATGACCAAAATACAAATGACAGAAGCCATGGAATTTTTGCATAACACCATTCTCAAGACAAAGAATATTCAGTAATAATTCTAGGCGATTTTAATGGTAATCTTTTGACACTCTCTTCAGAAGCACATCACCTCACTTCCTACATGGTCGAAAAAAAAGGATATACTCAGTTTATCAACAAATACACAACTGATACTTGCTCATTAATTGACAATATGTATACAAATAATCCTGAAATGATAAAAAACTAATTACTTAATACTTTGGAACATAAAAAGCTACAATTATAAAGAAATCAACCACCAGTCAACTCGAAATGAGCAAATGCTGTTGAATTACCAGTGAGCAATTCACCAACAATTGTAACAATTTTTAAACTATTTGCCTCTGTCATTGGAAAATGTCTACTCTTTCAAGGACAAAATCATAAAATTAAATTTAATTTATTTTGAAAATTTTATTTCGTGGCATTGGATTCTCGTCGTCGTATTGCTTTGTTCCTGTATACCTTTCATTTTAAAATCTCATTGCAAGATTCACAGAATCCGGCGGGCAGCCTATCCTGCGGTTCTTCCTTCTCACACTTTAAAATCACAAAGGCCTTAGAAAATTTATAAACAGTGTTCTCGAAAACACTGAATATTTAATAAGCATTCAACTTGGTCTTGATACTTCACTTTTAGCCAAGTTCAGAAATTCTTACATCAGGGTCATTCCATGCCAATGAGGGACCGTCATGTAATGCACCCTCTCAAATTTTCCTGATACTCCTATCAGATACTTAGCATTTTGAGAGGAAAATAACCTGAAAATTTCAAGTTGATATCTTTGCTCATTCAGATATTATAGTTATTTTAATTTTTTGCTGATTCAGCATAATATTATCCACATATCCGCCATTTTGAATGTGCAGAGAAAGTAAACTTTGAGAAATTTTCATAAAGTATATGGAAATCATTAATTAAATTATCATTTTTGGATAAATTAGGGGCAAGGAATTCAAAAATTGCAACAGAAATGCACTAAATCCGTTAGAAAACAGAGTAAATTATACCAGAATATAATTTCTTATACTCGCAAATCGCTTTTACCATCCACCAAACTATGAAAAAATTCACCATGTTGGAAGAATGTGACAAATTTCAGATTGTGCATCCAAGAAGTACACAGGACAGACTTTAAATTTACAAAGAACCAGCAAAAGGTTTTTCTTGGTTTCTGAGATATGCACTTTGCAAATTTGTGAGAAATTCGTGAAAATTTAGCATTTTTCTCAGTTGTTTAAAGCCATCTATATAGGAAATACACTGTATGTTATTGGAATTGGTGTTTTACAAATAGAATTTAACTATTATAATATATGGTGTTTATAATTGAATATATCTTTCCCATCAATACAACCCATTTTCAATGGTTCAAATTTACTTTTATACATGCTAAGGGAGTGTGAAGACCTACAAAAACGTTCAAAATTTTGAAAAAAATCCGAAAACCCATGCAAAAATTCGGCAATTCCTAAAATGCATATTTCAAGGTAAAATTTTCTAGGGATGTAATTTATTTCAAAATTATAATCTGCCAAAAGCTAACATCATGACATGTTATTGTGCAGATTTGTTTTAAGTTTTGAAGTACACGCTTTTTTTATAAGGAAGCTACCTCAAGGCCTAGTTCCAAAAGTTCCTTATTCGTATACTTCAAATCATCAGATTTTATTACCAAAAGTTCCTTAAAAGTTCCTTAATTTTTACTGCACATCAATAAAGCCTTAACACTTAATGGAGAGGGGCGAGACAGCATATGCGGAAACTACTCGACAAAGCACTTGACACACGAATAGCAAACAATCTATGCGATTATTGGCTGCAAATGAATGGAACCGGCTTTTTAATTCTTGATGCTTGCAGTTATAAAAATTTTGTTCTTTAAATATTTCGGCCTTATACATGTAGGTTCCTTATAAAGTGGTTCCTTATAAAAAAAGCGTGTACCGTCTGTAAACGCGAAACACCACACCTTTTTAAACCTGGTTCCCAGTTGTAATTTGCGTAGGAATCTGGGAAGTTGGCAAT
Organism: Rhopilema esculentum; assembly: GCF_057945365.1. NCBI lineage: Eukaryota > Metazoa > Cnidaria > Scyphozoa > Rhizostomeae > Rhizostomatidae > Rhopilema > Rhopilema esculentum. Next base: position 633,748 of record NC_142834.1, on the reverse strand, counting down.
TCTCTTGCTTCTTATGCGTATTAGGAGAAGTGTGAACGTGTTTTTATAGGCTGTTCATGAGTCGTCGACTTCCATGACACTTTTGCGAATTACGATCAGTCGCCTTTTTGGCGCCCCGTGCAGCATTGAAATCAAATTCTCATAACGGATGTGAACGCAATGAATGCAGAAACGTAAGAAGAGCCAACTACCCTGATTCTTAGGCGAATTGCGACAAGTGAGAACAATGTAAATCCTTTGTTCTTCAAAGAACTTCATAGTTAACACCTCTGCAATATTTCCAGCTAATGTCCATGATGTTTCCTGTCAGGAACAGGTGTATCAGTTTTTTTTGAGGTTTTATTTAAATCACATTTGCGCAGTAATTTACACAGCAGACATTTTAAAAAGTTGATCTGTTACTTCGATACGACGCAAGCAGTTTAGGGTTTTGGTGTAACTATGAGTTTGAAGAATTGTTCGATTGGTGAAAATATTGGCACGCCTTGTCATTTAAAGTCTAACAGCAGAAACCAGGGAATTCAAAAGTTGGACGATCTTGACCTGGAGGAACGAGAAATCATTTGGTGGAGATCCGGACTTTCAATTTTAAATGTGGGTGCAGACATTTGTTTACATCATAAACACGAAATATTAAAAAGATACGTCATAAAGGAAACGTGGTGTTGCGATCCTTTCCATGCCCACACAAAGAAAATTAAAGGTATGTATGTTAGCAAGCAATCGTATATATCTATTTTCAACCAAAATTGAACATCGAGCAGCGATAGTGAGCCTTACCATTAAGAATCTTCTAAAATCTAAAAAGGATACGCTGAAGTTCTGCATTTTTACAAGAAACATTGATTTTAACAAAAACAAACTGTCATTCATGATATAACCGACCATTTCAATGAAACAGTAACGTAGGAACTTGAGGGGCAGGTGTCCCTACTTTTCAGAGGATACAAGTTTTGTGCCCCTTTTTGTACGCAAAATTGTCCCTTTTCTCAGAAAAGTGCACTTTTTGTCAAAAAACTTCTGCCGTGCTCCCTTCTTTTGAACACGTTCTACGCCCCTTTTAGGTTACTTCGAAATCGTGAACACACTTGATAAAGCATTTTGACTAACAAAACTATTTTTGCAGGTGGCCTTGCTGAAATAAAGCTGGAGCTTGCAAAGCACATGATCCAGTATGGGTTGCACGCTGTTCCAGGATATAAGCCAGGGCCGTAAATCTGTAATGGGAATTGGGGGGTCAGCAGATCAAATGAATATAAAGTATGCAGTGGGTCATGGCACCACAAGGGATTTATGGTATGTGTTATGGAAACAGTTGTGGGGCAAATTACTTTACAAAAAAAAAGTCAATATATTTGGATTTCTCAAGACTTTCTGCTCTATAGTAGGTATTTACAGATATTCCTTAGTACATTGACTTGTGTGTGTGATTGGATGGATAAAATTTTTCAGAGACGGCCCCAAAAAATTGAACCTTGGGAGCTAAGAATCAATTTTACCGTCGTAGGAGGACTCACCATGGTTGGGGCCGACACGGAAGAAAATTTTTGAAATTTTACCTTCTAGAAAGGCCAAAAAAGCATCCCCCAGACTAAATTTAATAAAAAACTAGAATCGCTCAGGATAGAAGGTTCGGCGTTTCTCAGAAGAACACAGATTATTGGTTATTGGGTGAAATTTTGGAGCGGAAGAGTCATGCTTAAACCTTGGTGACAGACTTTGGGGAAATATGGGACGCTGTTGTATTGATTGGTAGAAATTTACTTTCTGAACAGAAATGTGCGTCTTCCTTATTTTGACTGATTTCAGTAGGCCATGTTTAAACATAAAAAATGAATACATTTTAATGATACAAAAAGTCATTTACTAAATAAAAGTAAATAATAGACAAATAATAGAAATGTACGTAAATAAGTTAGTAAATAGGTCAAATAAAATGACAGACTGCTCTCTTTTTATTTCATACTCTGGTTTCAAAAATAAAACGGTAGAAAACAGTAGAAAACGGTAAAAAACGGTAAAAAAGGAAGAAAACGGTAAGTTTTTATCTTGTAAAAAATTATAAAAACCACTCTGCTTACAAAAATAGCCTTAGTGGCTGAGGTTTGTTGCAATAACACAGAGAACGTAGTTTGGTTCTAACCCGGCTACCAGGGATTTCTTTCTTACAAGGAAAATGATGGTAATTTCTCCAAAAAAATCGTTTTGCTCCAGATTTTTGGGGGGGGGGGGTCCAGTCCCCCTCGTCCCCCCCCCCCCCCGGGATTTACGGCCCTGATATAAGCTATGCCCTTCATGCCAAAAGAAAGTCCGTGCATTGACGCAAGGTGATCCCCATGAAAGTATTTTACCCCAGGATGACCAATTCACGCAAGAACTAGATGATGAGTTAGCCATTGCAGAAAGTAAAGAGGTATTAAGTAGCACATTCATTGAGCTTGATTTGTCACCAATAAAACTGCATTCAATGCCTCAAAACACAATGGTTACACACGGAAAACGAAAAATCAGAGAAGCAAGCAATGAACTGTCCAAACGAGTTGCCACTGTTTTAAATGTTGATAAAAGTGTGATTAGTTTCGAATCAGAAGAAAATAAGTCGGCAAAGGAAACAGAGCAAAAATCAAGGGACCTGGATTACCTGGTTTCTCTCATGAAAGAAAAGCTGAATGTGTCAACTAGAAGACAAAAGATTCAAATTTTGACACTGACTCCAAAGTCTTGGGGACTCAGAAAAGCAGCAACAGAATTCAAAGTTTCCAAAAGTACTATCCAAAAAGCTATCCGCCTCAGAGATGAAAAGGGAATTATAGAACTTCCTTCAGCCTGTAAAGCAAAGAAGTTGAACGACGACATCGTTACGGCAGTTAAAGAATTTTATTGCAATGATGATTATACTCGTCAGCTACCTGGCAAGAAAGATTGCTTAAGCATCGGAAAGAAGCAATATGTGGCAAAGTGTTGATATTGTGCAGTTTGAAAGAACTATATGAATTATTTAAAACTAAAAATCCTAACTTAAAGATCGGGTTTTCAAAGTTTGCCAGCCTACGTCCCAAATGGTGCATTTCAGTTGGCCCCAAAGGTACTCATTCAGTGTGTGTCTGCACAATCAATCAAAATTTAAAACTGATGTTAGATGCTATCAGTATAGACAAAAGTTATCATGAAATTCTAAATGTTTTTATGCGATTAATTGCACGCTCTACGTGGATCCGTAAATTTGCAATTGCCTTTGTCTTTTTGCACTCTTCAGCTGTCATCTGAGATTTGACTCTTGCTCCAGGTGGGACAAAAAGTGTGCAGTAAAAATGGAGGAGATCCTCTTTTATCTGAAACCCGCGATCTGCCATTATTACGTCATTATATTCAAGTAGGGAGTAGAATCCACTGTTCTGACATATGTACTGATCAGTGGTTCTACCCCCAAAACACTTAGAAATGAAAGTTATAAAGCCAGATGGAGCAATACCAATAAGGAATTTGATAGTGTTCCTCTTTTTGTAATCTGACCAAGTTCCTGCTTGATCACTGACTGACTTTGGTCTTTCAATTGCTATCTCAGTGCAGTCAATGATGCACCTGGTTTTACTATAGGGCCCTTTGAAAACATCTGGCAAATTTGTTGTTATGATGTCTTTTTTGAGCCACACTATCAATGCATCTCCTAGAATTCTGCTCAAAAACCTCATCCATGTGGAAAATATTCTTGAGCAGGTAGATGGGGATATTTCAAATCTATACGCAAGATCATTGAGTAGCAATCCAAGCCGTAGCCGCATCATAACAAGCAAAAACTGGTCTTTGCCACATAGCTTTTGAGACATCAAACCTTTGTTACCAGTTGGCCTTGCTTTTGTAGAAATGATGGTCTTTGATCCCCTCCACAGCACCAAATTTGGTAGGTATGGGCGTAATAATGCAAAAATAGCATTAAAGATGACAAGTGACTGGATGCCAGTATAAAATTTGATCTGTTCATCAGATTTTAGAAAAGCTGCTGACATTCTCTGTGGCCCTTTGACATCATCCTTTTTCAATTTTAAGGATTCAAGCTTTTTAGACAACTTTGCAATATTTTCCTTCAAAGCATCATTTTCCATCTTAATCACACTAACCTTACTATCCATAAGAGAACTTATCTCTAAACATTTTTGGCACTCTTCATCCTTTGGAAATGCAGAACTACCGCATAGATCTTGTACTGTTGAAGTTATTTCAGATGTAGCGGAGTATGAGCTTGATGCTTCTGTTGCTGGAGATGATGACCTTGGTGTCATTACAGGTGGAGCGGCCCTTACCAGTTCTCTTCTTGGTTTTTTAGCTGGCTTATCGTAACCTAAGTTCAAGGTTGGGTTTGGATTCTCTAAAGTTGGGCGGCCATCAACAAAATGCATTGAACAGACCATATCGCTTTGGCCAGGAGTCCATTCTTTATGTCCCTTCGTTGTTCGTCGCAGCAGTCTTATCCATGCTTTTCTCTTATCAGAATTCAGCTTCACACTTGGAAAGATGTGAAGGCTAAATGGGGTAGGACATGGACAATCCTTATGCAATAGGCCTTTATGCTCACTGCATTCTTTCTTCTGCCATGCCTTGATCTTGTATCTGCTGTTTGTACACCCATCACCACACAATTTCCGTTCACCATATCTCCGCCTCCTCTTGCTAACCTATACAATTCACAGCGCTTTAAGATCTTTGAAATTACAGGAGCTTTTAAAAAAGCTGTTCTGAAGATTACAGACTAGGTCAAGACAAGTTAAGCGTTGAGTAAATAATCAATAACTTTCGTATAGCACAGATGCCGTAGTACTGTTTACTGTTTACATTGCTATGGGTGAAACTTTTTCACCCAAAAACTAGTGCCAGACCTCTTCGCGCACTCGAGGCCACGGTCGTGCAATTGGTGTATTATTGGCTGCTTTGCAACATTATTTTTCCGCGCCGCTTTTTTGAGCCTGGTTTGTGACCGGCACTTTCAGGACTATTTTTAAATAGCATTTGGAAAGGCTTGTTGCCTTGCTTTTTTAAATTTTTAAGATAGCTGTGAAGTTTGTTGTGATTATCACAAACGACTTCTATATGCTCGCATAGCATTCCATTTTCTTTAAACGATTTGCAAGAACAATTATACCGTTGCTGTGACATTTGCTCGATATGGAATACTTAATCTTCATCTGTTACACAGAAATTCCAATTTTCCAGTGGAATGACTTTTTCAGTCTCCATTAATACTGCAGTTTTCCCAGATTCCTCTAAGCCTTTGGGCAGAAATTGTTGGGACACAGAAGTCTATGTCCTCGTACCTTTGACAAGGTGACATTTTTCGCTTTTTGGCATTAAACATGAAAACTTTGTTTCTATAGTTTTCTTTCTGTGCAAAACTCATCTGAAACCATTGCGCTTTATCCAGTTAAAATTGTGTGCCCTTAAAATTCCTTACGATTGGAATCTGTGTCTCAGCATTTGATGCCACAAAAAGTTCATTGGCAGGAGACGTCAGCTTAGTAGAATTATGCCTGATTTCATCTTCTACTCCCAACGATAATTCACTTTCAGCTGGGTCAATTCCCGCATCAGACATGAGCACTATGCTTGTTTGTTTGCCATGGTCATGGTTTGCTGTTGCTTCCTCTCTTTTGACCAATTCAGCTATCATCTGAAAATTATATCAAAAAATTATATCAAAGTCCTTATTCTATCATGTAGAATTTAAAATAATTTTTACTTGTCTTACGAACCTCTAGTCTGCGTCGCTTCGCAAAGCCCCTATACCGCTTCTTTGGGCTAAGTTTCTTCGGGCTTGGAGACTCCGAAGAGAACGGCGATTGAAATCTCGATGTAATTGGCTTGACAACTGTCCTCCTTTTAAAGCTCCTTTTTCCTTTGACTTGCCCACTCCCTTTCGGAGATCCCTTATCAAAAATGGTAGGTACCGCATCACGCTTCAAGGAAGGATGTTAGATTCCTTCAAGTCCTAGGGAACATATGAATTTTGGTCCCACTTCGAACTGGTCCTCCTCAAAATGATCCTGGCACAATCTAGAATGTGTCTTTAATTCAAAATTCAGAAGACCCATCTTTGCGATCCAAACTTTTTGCAAGGAAGGATCAGAGGGGAATTTAAAAAGAGTTTTACTTTTCTGTCTTGGCTGGCTAGGCCCATCAGAAATATCATTTGTGACAGAAGCGTTTTCAGCAGCAGCCGTCCGGCTTCCACTCGATTTTCTTTTCCTATTGTCCTCAAAACAATTGTACGCACCACAGTGAACCATCTTTCTCTATCAGACACAGAACTTATCGAAGTTATAACTTTAAACGATCAACTTACACAAATCTGTGTACAGAAATCTGTTTGTGAACGTGAAACCACTGATCACGTATGACATCACAATGAACAATTGATTCTCGGAAACAAGAAAGATCCAAGAATTGTCCTGCAGAGTAACAGACATAAAAAACGCAACAACTCGACAACGGTTGTTTATTTTTAAATAATTTCTTTATGATTGCTTTTAACAGCCCTAACTGCATCTAAAACAGTTAAGACAAAAATATATCAAATTTATCCTTTAAGGCAACGACTTAGACCTGCAATATATAGCAATTATAATACCTGAATCAGCTGTGTGTCTATAATTTTATTACTTTCCAGATACATTAAGGAATAAGACCCATCTTTTGCAGAATAACCTGTGGAATCCATACGTGCATCACCACCAAGAACTTATTGCTTCCCTTGTAACTTTTGCATACCTTGTAATATGCACTCTGAATAACATGATATACCGTTTTTGATATCCCTGCCATATTCAAATGTTTTAGGAAAGAAATAACTTTTGAAGGCTGGCTGTCAGAAAATAAACAGGCAGCAGCTATTCGAAAATTCCCCCATGGCATTTTCTTGTGCATTGGCCGGGAATACCAGACCCTTTTTTCCCTTAAATGCATTCAGCCTCTATACACAACATTGACCCACAAAGATTAACAAAAATAACAATGTGATGATGCTTATGATGGTGATGACGCTTATGGTGGTTATGATGATGATATTAATAGTGAATAATATTTTTGCCTTACATAATTTAAAGATGGGTTTGATACTGAAGCTTTTCTGATACTGATACTTGCCTTACATTCTAAGATACTGAAGCTTTTCCTCGGACATTCTTCAGAGTATTGAACATAACAATAAGGATAAAAAGGTTACAAAATATGTACCCAGTTGTGGACCAAAATATGCCAATCAGAAAAACAGGCACATGAGAGTTTCTGCTTCCCGGTCAGTGTTTCATACCTATACAAAATATTACATCTAGAGTCTAAGGGTGAAATCGAACTCCTGTTTACACAATAGCAGCTAGTTGTTTTCATAGATTGATTCCAAAACTGCTAGATGAAATGCAACCGGCTCTACCAATTATCATTTGCTTACAAAATCTAATATGCAAAATGCTTTGCATTTGGCTAAGCTCATAGAAGGTGAGAATCTAATGTATTTGTATTTTGCTACCCTGCTCCTGGAGGTTTGTTTTGACCCCGAGAAACTATGCTTATTGAGCAGTGTCTTGATCTTTCCTCTCGATATGACCACACCTTGTGATTCCTTTACCTTAGCATATACCTTAGAATTACAGATAGCTGGTGACTCTTCTAACTCGGAGTGAATGTTTGGCTATGTCTGGGGCTCGAACCACAGACCCTTGGATCTGTAGGCAGCAACCCAAACCACTGAAATTTGCTTTCTATTTTGATTTATAGTATGAATAGATAGGGGAAAATAAACCTGTTTCCAAATTTTGAATTGTGAAATAGAGGAGTGTGAGCAGATGCCCAGACAAGTATGGTCTTGGTCTCAAGTTTTGTGTATCATTGTTACACGTTTATGCTCGTTTTGGTGTTTTATTGAATTTTGGCTACCAATGCATCGTGAAAGAAGTCAGCCCCCTCTAAAAAACAAATTCGATCAAGAGAAAGAGAATTGCAGTTCTGTCTATTGGTGAGTTTTAGTCAATTTAGATCATTTTAGTTCTTAGATATGGCCATCCAAGCTGTCAAGATAGAACAGGATAAGATTGCTGACTGTAATGAAAAATCAAAATATACTTACAAATGTCTTTATTTCAGATTTCCAATGGAACTAAATTTTTTCTTGCTTTCATTTTGTTTCACAGCATTGTCCCGGTTATTTCCAGAATGTTTCTGGGTTCTCCAGCGCATCGCAGGAATGAAAGTACTTTGAGAGGACAAAAGTATGGAAAGGATAGTCCATAATGGTGGCTCACAGTGGCCAAGGGCCCAAGGCAATAAATCTTTAATGTTTTACTGATTTTTTTTCCTTTAAACAGCAAACTTATCGTTCGAATTTGTTTTCGACTGAAACTCTATAAGATGACGAATGCATTTTCGCGTCATTAACTATCGTCCCCAAGCCTCTTTTCCTAGTAATTATGTTTCGCAAATTTTTCGCCTTAGGCCCTTAGCCACTGCGAGCCACCATTTTTAACGACCTTTCCATACTTTTGTACCCTAAAGAGTAGTGAAAAATCTAATCGCAATGCGCTGCCAGCCTCCTTTCACATCAGTTGAAAGCGAGAATTGTCTACTTAGACAGCGCAGCGGCACAAAATCCATGACTGACTTGCAACAAAGGATGCCAACGCTAGTGACCCTTCTGGTCAATATCTATTCTGTGGTACTGGCAACTATCTTCTTATATGAATTTGATTATAGTTTCAAAATTATAATGCCCTAGAATTTGCTTTGGAAAGAATTCTCAGTAGATTTTTGTTGAATATTATATACTATATTTTATCACAATGTACCTTTGGGAAGGGAAGCAGTTTCAAATTGTTAATAAAAATTCGTCTAGTAACTTCTGTTTAATGAGGTAAGTATGAAAGCAGAGGTAAATCTGTGCTTTTATGTGATTTCTATTGTAGATAATTTACTTCATAACTTTTATGTAAACAAATTCCTTAAAACTTTCTTATACTTCTAGCTCATATTCAGTGCCTTTTCCCACCCTACATCTGCAAAGGACAAGTGCACTTTGTATAGCGACCGAAACCTTATTGACAGAAGAAATGTTTCATCTGATGTTAAGCACCATGTGAATCCTTGCAAGACATTCCTTGCATTAGCAATAAAGGCATGTGTTATTGTATCTGCTTTGCATATCATGGAGATGTCATCAATAGATGGGAAACCTGCTAAGGTATTGCCTGTTAATGAAAACGGTAAAAGAATAGAAAAGAGTCAATACCTGGTGGAGATTGCAACAAAAATTGTTGACGAATTCGTCCTAAGAGCATCCAAAGTCAATGAGTTGATAAAAAAGAAGGAAAACCTGGAATCCTTGCAAACTAATGTGTCTAAGAATCCACATAGTAGACTGAAGCATTGAAAATATTGCAAATTTTATCTGCAGAGTCGCAGTAGCTGTAAATAATTGTTTTATATCATCACAAAGAAGTAAGGAAGAGGAAGAAAGGTGAGGAAGAGGAAGAGAAGAGGTGAGGAAGAGAAGTGTCTTGAAATTATTTTTGATAAGCAGCTTAATGCTAATCTTTCAACTAAGGGGAATTGATGTTGAAGTTTTAAATTACATTTACAACACCCGATTTTCAACCTGTTTTGGTAGATAAAGATACACATATAATATCATGCAGGAAGGTAAAGATATAAAATCCGCACTAAAAGATGCCATTGAATGCATAGAGCGTCTTGAGCAACATGGTTCTAGTTCAGCAAACACCGTCAAAAATTCTGTACCACCAGCGGTCAGGACTTTGAGGCCATTCTTGCCAATGCGGCGCAGTGCAGACACACATACTACTTCGCTAATTAATACAAGCAGAAGACCAAACAACATTGAAGGAAACAGAGAAGAAGCAGTAATGCAAGATTTTAGGTAGATAAATTTATAATTTTCCTTTCTAATTTTCTTTATCTTTTCCATCAATCGATATATGTATTTCATAAAATAAGGTGCATGTTTATTATAAGGGACCTAACACATGGCCTAGTTCTTGAAGTTCCTTATTTTTGGACAATTTTTTTTATCAAACTGTAGTACTTAAAGTTCCTTGATAGTTCCTTAAGTTGACTGCATTTCCTCAACACCCTGTTCTTTTACTGAAATGTCTGAGGGGCAAAAGACAGCAACCCGAAAGTTACTCAATTAAACGCCTTCATAACAAACAATGTATCTTATTTTTAACTACAAATGAATAGAAAAAACAACCAAAGGCTAAGGAAGGGAAAATACATTACAACTGCACAGAATGTTTCGCAACTATACAAAGAAAATGTAGATTACAAAGTCAATCAGAAAAACATTATCAATCTTCAAAAAGAATTCATCCCCTCAACAAAGATGCTATTGGTTTGAAGAAACTACCATCTAAAAAGGACAAACAGCTGTTAGAAGAGAAAAACATTGTTTCTAGAAGACAACTAAACATCGAGCATGTAGAATGTGATATTTGCAAAAGAAAGGTTACCAAAAAGAATAGGAATCTTCATTATAAAAGGTGGCATAGCAAAGAATATACATACACTGCAGTTTGTTGTGATAAACACGAAGGTTTTTACATGATTAGAAAGTCATCACATGGGGGTGTGGGTCATCCTTTGCATGTACAAAAATTACTTCAAAGTGGATTAATCGATTGTGAAGATGAAAGGTGTCGAGAAGAGATGACAACTGCTGCATGGTCAGGCATGAACGGAAGGGAATGCAGTCATTTGATGCTAGTTAATAATGCTTTCTATCCACAACAGTTTACATTGAGTTAATACAAAATATTTCAATTGGCTTCCAGTGGAAAGTATAGAGTTTTGTCTGAGGAAATAGTTAGCACATGCATTGAGTTAGAACACGGTTGTGATTTGTATCATCCATTAGTGGTTGCTTCGAAGGACCAAAATCATATTCATTTGTCGGTTTATAACAGCAAATATATGAACATACCGATACTGTCTCGATGTATAGTTTTTTACAAGAGTCTAGTCTAAACTGAAAGGGTAAAAATCCAAGTATGTGTGCAAATATGTGCTGTGGCAGAGGCTGTATTGAAGACCAAGATCGATAGCAACTTCATTTTGATTTCCTCTTTGCATTTTGAATGCCTTAGCGAATGTTACGAGTTTAACTGCATGATATGTGGTTTTTATCCCCATATCTCGATAGCTGATGCTAATCGTAAAGTTTCATTTAAGTATACTTCTCCTACAGAAAATGATTTGAATGAAGATGATGTGGATGAAGTTGATTGTCAAAATTTTTGAAATGATGTTGCGATGGAGATGATGAGCAGGGGGTTTCGTTCAATAAAACTAGACTCTCTAAAAGTGGGTCTGAATCTGTCATATTGGCCACTTTTTATGGGTAAAAAGAGTAGGATAGGAAATATAATTTATAATTCCGAGCACCTTAAAGTTCATAGGGATGATGAAAATGTTGAGGTGGAATTTAGAGAGATGTCTGAAGAGCGATTGCTGGAAACACTGTTTGAGAGCTCATCCAAGGACGTAAGATTGCATGCTAGAAAAGTAGGTGTGTCCTCAAAAGTAACATTTTGCCCTTTTTGACCGACTCCATGAGGGAAACAGCTCTAATGAAGTTGAGGTACTGCGAAGGATAGCTTGCATCAATGAGCTCTATGGTCAAATTAATAGTCAAGTTGCAGAACAAATTAATGGCTCGTTCAACCTAAACAGATACTTTCTAAATAAAATGTCTCCATCCCAAGTAGCAGTAATAATGAAAATCCAGAGGCTATAGTGCAAAAGTTGCAAAAGTGAAATTATTCTGAATCAAATTGAATCAGGTTTACCCTTGTGTTGCTCTGTCATTAATGCTGCATTTGATATCTTGCGCCATCATTTTCCTAGTATAGACGGATTGAACCCAATTTGTAAACTTAATAATATGTGGGGCAGCGGCAAAAGTTTCGTTCAAATTGTTCCCTTCAATGATTTAGGGGATGGATGCATTGAATGGGGCACCCTGTCAAATGTCTTGTTGTCTATAACTATTTTTTCGTATGACAGTCTTGTAAGAAACCATTTGTCCAAAAACAAAATAGAATGTAAATACGATATTTCAGTCAAAGGGTTATGCTGCATTACTTAGACAACCAAAGAAAGATAGCTTCGAAATTCAAGTTGTAGATACCACATCATCTTTAAAAAATGCAGACAGCGAAATAGCTGCTATATTTTATACACTCAGTCTTGATGCAGGAAACTTGATCCACAGGTAATTTATTACAACTAAAAAAGACTAGGACAGGAACTCTCCAAAGCGCTAAACAGAAACAGTTTCAAACAGATCAACTCCCCAAACAAAAACAAAAGCTTGTTTAACTCATCACCCTCTGAAACCTTTTGGCAACCATATATAAACTATTATATGAGTAAACAATGCCCGGGGATATAGTCTTAAAGAAAACAATCACCCTCATTTTTTGAACGATTAGGCCTTCAAGGGCAGAACTTTAACAATCATTTGTAACATATAAACTTTTATATGGTGGGTATTTTTTTTCAAATGTAGGGATTTGTAGGGAAAATAAGCAGAGTTTATGTAGGTAAAGCATCGGTAGTAATCACATGTGCAGTCGGTATAATTGATATGGAAAGAGTGGCAAACAAAGCACAACATTAGTAGCTGCAGGTGATGGTCAGATGGAATTTCCAGGGTTTTGTGCAAGTGAAGGAAGCCATACTCTCGTGGAATTAGCTGGCAAAAAATCATTAGCTATGGAATGTGGAGCAGGAAAAGGTTTGTTGAATCGCTGTGATTGATAGATTGCTGGGAAAGTAAAAAATTCTCAAAGAATGTGAGAAACAGACGCGTTTTAGACAATTGCAGTGCATGCAAATGTTTTAGATTCAGAATATTGGTTTTAGTTTTCTAAATTTCACCTTGTAGAAAAGCTCACTCAATATTCGGGCTGTATATGTAGCACCAGACTTTGAAAGACAACCAGTGATAAATTTAGTCAAACATAAATGGAGAAGATTTAATTAAAAAAACTTCGAGAAAAGAACTGTATCTCACTTATAGCAAAATCGTTAAGGACATTTGAGACTTGTCTGCTTGCAAAATCTATGATCATAAATTGAGTGATTTTATTTGAATAACTTGAGTTTAAATGAATATCTCAACAGGATACATTTCTTTGCTAAGACGTCAAATGTGCTCCTTTTACTCATTTTGGCAAGTGTGTTGCATATATAGGAGCTCTTCATAGTTTATTGTTGTCTTTGATGCTTGTTGCGTGGATATTGTTATACAACTAGTTTTGTCTGTCATGCATCGTGTTTGTGGTTCGTTATTGTTAATGAGAATGTCTTTCGATGTTTGCATCAGTCATTTCGCTGTCACTGTGACATCTCTATTTTAGTTGTTATTAGTCCATTTGCCATCAATTTGTGTCATTAGGATTTTTGTGCGTCACTCATGTTGTTAAAATCATATGTTCTTGCAGTGCAAGTACAGTCGAGTTAAAGTTGTCGTTGAACCAAGTTGTTATTTTGCATTTCTTGGTTGCCACTGATTTATACTATCTCTGTTGAAGAATTTTGGTTTTTGAAAACGTTATTGCGAACTGGAGTCTGGTTTATGATCTTTACCTGCCCTGTAAAACTTCTTAGTTTTACATTGGTAACGACGTGACGAACTCGCGACCTTCAGATTATCGAGAACATGGTTTTGCTGGAGAAATTAAAGCATCTGGTAGTGGAAAGGGCCAGGAATCCCTTTTTCAACCGTACCAATGTGCAGAGGATGACAGGCCAATCTGCTACTGTTGTTTACGCCTTGGCCACAGAGCAAAGTATTGCCAGGATAGGAAATTTTCGGTGCCAGCATCCTAGGAGCAGTGCTACCAGAATGCGCCTATAATGGTGGCCTTGTTGACCGCAGAACATCACCCTACCCTGGAAGACATCATGAAAGAGATTGAGCCTCAACTGGAGGAACTAAAGACCCTAAGTAATGATCTTTCGTCGAGCTTCTGTCCACGACCAGTGATTATGAGAATGCAAACATCATGAAATGAGGCTGACAAAAAGAATTTAACATCTGAAACGAAGGAGAAGCCAGTAATGGAAAAAGAAGAAAACGGAAAGAAGGCTTTGTGTGTTGGGAGAGTGGAACAGATTGAAAAGATTTGTAAACTTAATAAATCTGGAGAAAGACACATTTTATCGAATGTAACTTAATTTAATTTTCTTAATTCATTGCGTTCTCCAATTTTATACTTTTGTATATCCTTAAAGAGTATTGTAAAATTATTTTTCGTTGTTCTTCTTCCTTTTGAGAGTGCAAGCCAGGAGGCTTGTCTTTCGAAGGGGGGAGTAATGTTATACAACTAGTTTTGTCTGTCGTGCATCGTGTTTGTGGTTGATTATTGTTAATGAGAATGACTTTCGATGTTTGCGTCAGTCATTTTGTTTGTCATCGTGCCATCTCTATTTAAGTTGTTATTAGTCCATTTGCTGTTAATTTGTGTCGTTAGGATTTTGTGTCCATCACTCATGTTGTTAAAATCCTATGTTCTTTCAATGCAAGTCCAGTCGAGTTGAAGTTGTCGTTTTATTCAATCCGTAGGGTGTAGACGTGATTTTAGATGTTCAGATAGCTGTTGCTTTTTGGATGTTTAATTACCGAACTGTTGATTTTTCTATATAAAAACTGCTGATTGAATTGTTGTTCTTTATGTGAAGAAGAACTTCCGTAAAACTTCGTAGTTTTATAATATTCATCCAACCATTTTGTGATGTTTTGCTGCGTGGCACAGTCTGCAGAGCTGCAGATTGGCAAATGTTGAAGGAATACTTGTTCATAAAAAAAATTCTCTTCTTCTCCAAAGAAATTATTCATCAAAACTTTTTCCATATATTATTGAAGTCATGAGACAAATTTTCCTGTTTTTAAAATGATTTCAAATCTATTTTTAAAAAAGTCTACTTCCTTTGGGTGGATTTTGGGGAGAAACATGATGTGTGGCTAGAATTTTACAATTTGTTTTTGTTTCCACCAAAAATTATTTTTCTTTTGCCTACCATCATTCCTCTATGTTTCAATTTTCAAACAAAAATTTTCAAACATTCTGTTCAAAGATGTTAATTTGTCAGCATTTTATCTCTTGCATCATGTCCATGAAAAGAGCATCGAGCAAAGGGCAATTTACAAAAACTTGTTTATCATCTTATCAGATATGGTAAGATATTGAATTAAGAGCCTAGAAATGAGATATTCCTTTAGCATAGAGATCACAAGTTCTCGTATTTTCAATCATTGTTCCTCTGTTTTGTGAAACAACATACTTGGGTTTCAATTAAAGTTCACATTAAAGCTGCCACTGAAATTTAGATGTTCCACATATGATAATTAATATCTTTGCACAGTACATTAATTACTAGACAGTTAAAACATAATTATGCTTTACAAGTCCATCTTGACAGTCCATTATCAAAATTAGATATTCATTACTAGCTTCATTTTACAGTTAATTATGACTGATCCTTACTAAAAAAACATTTCCTTAAAATTTTCTCCTACATTAGCCTAAATATAGATTATATTCACCAAAAACTCTACATCTTTATCAATTATAGAATACCGAATCTCATTAGGCTGTTTAAATATAATCTGAAAATATCTCCATCTAGAGCGAAAAGTACCTTAAACTCTTCCTTGATGTTGCAATGTTCAAAAAACCAATTATAATTACTCATACCGCCTATTTCTATATGAACTGCGATCTTTCCAACCCAAACAATCATAGACATCCTTGCAAGTCTCACAAGAAGTCGCCAATAACGAAAGGCAGTTTAAAATCAATTTGCGCTGTACAGTTTCTAAATTTTAATACAAATTGATTTACATATTTTTAATACAAACGGCACTCACAATTTTATTAAAGTTTCAGATCCTAAATTATGATAACATAGTGTAGTGCTATCAAAGTAACGAGGAGGGCTCATGCACATAATGTTCTCAAAAACAATAACAAAAGTAAGATTTTGGCAAATTTCAGGCTTTAACAAGGGAACTCAGCACCCCTGCACTACACCCTTTATTACAACACCTTTAAAAAATCACTTATAACAAATACTCGTCTTCTCTCTTTGATTATCAAATTTTTATATTTCTAGTCAACATGAGTTCACCACAGCAAAAGAAAAAGTTTCTTCCAAGCAGTACTACAAGCCCACTCCAGTTTCCTCCCAGCCATAGTAAGTGCTTTTGACATTTTCACTTATCACAGTCAATAATAGGTTTCTTTGAAATTGTCTACCTCAAACATTGCTGTACATTCTAAACACTAAACAGTTACAATCAAAATATCTACCTTCAACCAGGGTGCCACGAATTTGTCAGTGGGTGGCAATGCTAGTGAAAGTAGGAAGGCTAAGGCCTTGTTCACCTTTTATTGCACATTCGAAATTACTCACTCTGTGAAAAATCCAGGGCCATGGCCCCTATTCACTCCCCTCTGTCACATGGGCCCTGTCAACGTAACATTGTTGCGTATGAAATTTTAAACAAATTAAAAACAGCCAGTCTCCTTACCATTGCATTCTATTTACTTTAGACAAGGATTATTGCTCTAAACAAAACATACGTTCACAAACTCTACCACATAGATTGCCTTAGAACAACTAACCAGTCTAAGAAACAAGGCAGGTAGCACTCTTTTAAAACTTATTTGATGATTTCAAGAACTGGTCATGGAAGAAAATGTTTTTAATAAGAAAATCTTGTGTTTTTCCTTTAACTCTTTGTTAATTGAAAACAGGAGGACCTCGAGCACCATAACTCCATGCCTGCACTTGAAAATGGGTTTAATCTACTTAATCTAGACAATTTTTAATCTAAAATAACCCAATTCCAGAAGAGTGCTCACATCTACCATTTTGATGACTCATGACCACTCGTTTATATATTCGCCTGATCATTTGATTATTCACAGCCTTTGTATAAGGATTAATAAGGGGTGTAGAAAAACTAAACATCATATTAGGATGTTGAACAAGAACGCCAGACCAAGTTCAAGGCATTTTAAAGACTTTAGAAATCCCATTTAAAAAACGAACAGTTTTTTGTCAGTCAGTTTTCAAACTCGTCCATCAATAATGGATGACTCACTCGTTTTATTAGCAAATTGAACTTTATATCTTCCCCTGGGCCGAATAACTACCGATTTCACTACTTATCACCTAATATTTTATGAACAAATTTAAAGCAATCTAGTCATGATTTTTCGGAATATCAATACTAACAAGCCTGAACTTCAATTAGGAAGCCTGAACTTCAACTTATAAAAAACAAAGAGTATATATTACATGCTTGAGATGCATCACCCGTCTACAACGTAAAATCAGTAATTATTTCTCTCAATTTGCAGGATATACAATTTGCAGGATATACAACTATTTTTCTCTGAAGAAACGGTCACAACTCCAGGAAATCCCTATTTTACAATTCAATTAAAAGTATCCGCAACAGAACAGATAGCAGTGAGAGTAGTAAAGAAATGGAACAAAGATATAAACCGGGATCCTGTCACTTTATCAAATATAGCTGCTGGCCGACATATGATCTTCTACTTCAAAACCAGGAAGATGTGATCTTCTACTTCAATTTCTTGAAGGGAAGTGACCTACTCAAATGTTCCTTGAAACTAAACTTTAATCGTTTTTATCAGTTACCACCAACTGTCCAAGAAATGAAAAACAAACTTCCAGCCTCTATTCTGTCCAAGGACAGTTACAGTGGATTGGGAGAAAAGGTTATTTCCCCTGGATGAACCATCCCCACCAAAATACGCGAGGGATGCCTTTCTTTTAGACCACTCTGGCCACGTTCTAAAAGAGAAATAGAGGAGCTTCAGTCATGTTGCTATTAAGCAGTACTGTGGCATAAAATTATCAATAACGACCATGACAATCATAACAAAAATTGACAGCAAAGGAATCTCAATTGGGAATTTGTTGACATGGAAACATACATGTCAGATGCCGTAGTTGAAAAGAAGTTCTGATGCCCAGAGATAATATCTACTAAAGTTTCCCTTACCAATACATGCGTAAGCAAAAATTTCACAAGAAAATTAGCAACTACAAGTACGGAAAGGTTCTAAAGTGCCTATTTTGCATTTGCCGCATGCCAATTGCAAAATGCCCCCTCACCCTAACGTGCCAGATGACAATTTTAACTAACAATCACCAACTATCTATAAATGCTACAGCTGATGTCTTGGCAAGCTTTTTGGAGACAGATGTTGCCCAAACATACAAAGAATTTCCTTTGGAGCTCAAAGATAAAATTCTGAGGCTTGAACAAATCGATATCAACTATAACAGTAAAAACAACCAAATTACTCTAATTTCATATCTTCAAAACTGAATCGCTCCATTTATTTGACACCATCTTTGTCCCAAACCAAATAATGCTTTTAATTATATAATTACAATTCCTGTAACGTTAAATGTTGCATTTTTTTCTTAAAACCATCTTATCCAATCAGCTTATTGACTGAATTAAAACCGAGAATCGCTCCCAAAAACATTTATAAGCACCCATAGACAAATTTTCTCCTCTTATAACATTGATCATGCAAATCGTGACACCATCATGAAATTTCGCACACCTAGCTAGTTTCATGCACTGAAAAAGATAGGGGTCAGACCCCAACTCAAATTTTCCCCTGAGTGCTATTTTTAGATTGGGGTAACTTAACTCAAAACTGCCCCAAAATGTTATTTTGGGACTGAGAGTACTCAGACCCTGTCTCATTAAGGGGTACCCTATCACAACTCTACTACAAATAACAGTAAAGAATTTTTCACAGATACCTAGTTTTATGCGTAGATTATGTTAAAAAAGATAAGTCAATCATTACAAAACACTTATCATGACAACAAATTTTCACTACTAGAGTAAATCAATGCCCAAGAGCATTTTCTTGCTCATTGGCGCTGCCTGACATTATTAATTAGAATGCATGATCTAGAAGATTTGCGACTCTGGTTTTAAGTCTTTAAAGATGGTAATGTTATTTAATCGTCACTGCATTGTCCACTGCACTAGCAGAGCTCTGTGCAATCTAGCTGATACTGACGACAGTTGCATCTTGCACTGCAACTTTTCTTGCAACGACACTTGATGAGCAGGTAACACGTCTTTTATGCTTCTGGAATTGTCATCCATAAAGGCTTGATTTCGTTGCCCTTTCTCGTCTACCCCCAACTTTCATAACTTAGAAGAACTTGGCAATTTAGAATGGATTGTCCCCAAATGTGTCTAAATTTTTAAACTAGTTTTTCGCCAAGGAATTTAGATAGAATTAAGCCATTTTTACATTATCTTGTGGTTATTAAATATTTCTTAAATATTATTAAATATCATAAAGTGGTACAACTCTTTGTCTTTTTCCTGTTTTTTTTTCTTTGTCCTTTCCCTCTTATCAATTCAATGAGAACTGTATTAAACAGAATGTTACACTAACCTGATTTTTTTAGTGTCTTTCATATGTCCTCCTTTCCTCTCAGCGACGGCTTTCCCATCCTTGTTTTCACCGCTTTGTGTTTGGACTTTGTGAAGAAAAATCTGTGTTGCCTTTTCACACTTTCATATGGTGCGATCTTTACAGCTGATTTAAACTCTTGCAATTTGATTTTTCACAGGGCATCAAATGTGTTCCTTGCAGATTAGATTTGCTGGCTTAAGAACTTCTAATCTTCTAAGATAACAAGTGTTGTCTCAGCAACGTCGGAAATCAGTTCAGTGAGGAATTTGATTATCCTGTCTCGCAGCATAGAAACATTGTTTGCAGTACCAGTTGTTATGAGATTGAATCTTCTTTGTATTCGATATCAGCTGTGTATTGTTCTTCACATGGCTTTTGCTTTCCTCTGACTATAAGTAGCCTTTGTACCAAATGGATATGCTTGCAGGAGATGCCATTCATCAAGAAAATTGATACAGGAATATTGTTGGGAATGACAGCAGCTTCCACAGTCAGTGCATTTCAATTGGCAAGGTATTTCATCGCAGCTTTGTTGATGCCAGGTTACCTTTTAGATGTTGTTATCATTCTCAGATTTAACCAGCCAACAATTTGATGACTCAGGATCAGCTGTTACGTCATTTTCTCTAGGCTGAAAGCTGCAGAGGTGCCGTTTTCAAATGATGCTTGCTTTGAACGTGCTTTTCCTTTACTCAGCTTGATCAAACGATGGAAAATTTCATCATTGTTAACTTGCTCCAGTTTTAACAGGCAAGCATCAACTTTTCTGTTATATCTCCCATGTTGATAATTGTATTTCAGCACTCAATGGAAAACCTCAACAAACATGTTCGTGTTAATGCCTTCCCCAACTCTGTAGCAATATCCCCAATTCTCCTTTTGCTGAACCGAAAATTTTTCAAAATACCTAGTGAAATCTCTTGATCCTTCTACTCCATTAATGCATGCAAGTAGTCTTGAAATGAAGAAACATCTGTTTGCTCAAGTACAACAGGCAACATTTTATAGACTTCTGTTTAAAGTTGCTGGCAGCTGATTTTTTGCCTTATTTCAGACCTCCATGTCTTATCAACATGCCAACTGCAAAAGAGGCCCTTTGGACAACAGTTGTTGACTTCACTGAATGCATCATAGAATTGGGGTGCAAGGTCACTCATTAGCCACTTCGGTGTCACAGCTCCAGAATTTTCCATGATCTTCTGAAAGAAACGTTTCAGGAATGGGAATGGCTTATTTCCATATATTCAAGATGCATTAATAGTCTTTTACAGTCCTGTAGATATGTATTAGATATGACAAACATCACAATATTTTGCGATAAAAAGAGCATTATTTGTCTCAAAACATTAATTACAATGAACATCACTGACAATTGAAAGTTCAGTGTTTCATGACATTGCTAATCCAGCTTTTAAAAATTTCATATCGCTTCTTAGACAGATGTTGTTGTTTTGAATATGGATTTATTAGAACAAGCAGCCACAAGATGCTTATTTGGTAGAGAAGTTGTAAGAAAGTGTACACGCTTTAATAGAGCAAAGCTAAAGACTTTTGTAACACATACCTCTCTATTTTCAAATTCCAGAATTTCAGAATTCCAAATGAACAAAAATGCGAAATACAAGATTCGCCTTCTTGGCACAAGTCTGAGGGCAAAGTGGACACTTGAAAGAAGAAGACAATGAACTTGTCTTTGCCATTCGAATTTTGCTACAGTTTTATGAGGCAGTTGGCTGTTGGGGTAATACCTTAATATCTATTGATTTCTTCTTCTCTCCCTTCAATTTTGAACCCCCAACTTTGCTCTCAATTTTTCTTTTTGGCTCTTTGTCTGTTGATGCGCTACTTTGAATGATGTCCTCTTCTGAATGTGAATCAGACTCATCATTATTTTGTGGAACAACCATTTCAACTGATACTTTTTCAGCAATCCAAGTCAACAACACTGACTGTAGATACTTGGCATATTTTGATGGCTCAAGGATGTTTATGTTGGGAGTATCAGATGACCTGGTCTTACTGCATATTTGTCTATAAAATTGCATTTGATGGCAAGCAATAGATGCTACAATGATGGCAACAGGACCACAAATATTGCCGCTGGTTTGAGTTGGGTGAATTTTGCTGCATCCTTGTTCACAGTTTTGATGTCCATTGCAACGGCTAGCCGGGTCAACTTCTATGTTGTAGGAATCTGGTCCATAAATTCGGTCGACATGCATTTTGATCCTGCTGACAAGATCTTCAGGAAGATCCCATCCAAGAGAATCGCCATCTGTTACCTTCTTAGATATCAGAGATCATAGATATCATATCAGAGCAAAGTATCCATCTACGCAATTGACTGGTTATGCTACTTTGTTTGAAAGACAGTAAATAAAGATATATTATAGATTGTTATTTTAATTAATTTAATATTAAACATAAGCTAACCAAAAACTCGAACTACTTTAAGGTGCCCAATGGATGGAGTTTAGGGCATATAAGGCATATAAGGGGGGGGGCATATAAGGCACCTTAGAGTAACTACTCTAATTAATCCTCATTAATTTCTGTAGTATTGCAATGTCCTTTTGGATGACCTTTCATGGGCTGTTGACATTTCTGGCAATGTCTTCTTTTTCTGGCCTGGGTTTTAGCAGCAGCAACAGCTTTCCAAATTTGTCTGTTTGTGAACTATGAAGAATTGGCAAAGTGCATCCAATTGACTGAATAGACATACTCCTCATGGTCAAAGAATCTTTGCTTTGTTAATTCTACAAGTCAATGACAAAATCTATTTCAAAGACACCTTTATAATATTTATAATTACAACATGTTGGAGGAACTGCAATTTCTCAAGCTAATTCTTCACCAAGTTTATAATTTGGATATGTTACACTTGTATATGTTGCTCCATCTTCGGTGTTTTTTTCTCACGGCGAAGGTTTTCATTGAAATGGAGTATTGCCAAAATATGCCTTGAACAAAAGGTAAATCATGAGCATGCCAAAACAGGAAGATAATTTTCACTAAAATGCAATATGCCCTTACATAAACATTTGATAAATTTAGAAACTTTGGGATACAGACAAAACTACATAATGACTCGTCTTGTATATAGCCAAAGTTAATTTGATATGATTTTCTAAGTATGCCTAGAGATTATGCTAAGCAATTTGTTTTGCCACTTACTTACAGAAAGGACCAAGTCATGAATAGTGAGTCATTTTGGGATACCAAAGATTTAAAGTTGTGTGAAAGCTCTCCAAACGACTTGTTTGAGTATCTGACAAGGCCATCTTTATATCGTTTAATACATTTACGTTCGTAAGTATGGTGTGCAAACTTTCATGTGCTGCAGATCCTTTAGAATGCTAATAACTGGGTATTACAATTTATTTTTCAATTGAATTTGGATGATTCACAAATTGTGCCTTTAGGACAAGAAGATACAACAGCAAAAATTTAGTACAGTACAATAAGATTCATTCATTAATATGTTTCAACTCCAACCTTTACAATCAATCAAATTTGAAACAGGGGGACACAAATGAAACTATCTTGAAAATAAGGAAAATGTTGAAATCTTCCCAGAACCCTGAATATAACTGTAATGTTCTAAATGAGGCTGTTTGATAATGAGATTATGATGATGTAACACTGAAGTGACATAAGCACGTCTTTATATGTGTGTTACTCTTTGTCTATTTGTGGACTCTTCAATAACATTAGTAGGAAAAAGAAAAATCTCAATATATATATCAATAATGCACATGGTTGAGATCGCACCCCAGTTTATGACATCAAAAGCACCAATCATGTTCACCATTATATATATTTGTGTTAGTGCGAATAGCCTTTGGTCGTTGAGTTAAAGCTATTTTTATCTAGCCTCGTTTTCACATTGCATTGTTTTCTTTACGCTTCTTAGTATACGTTTCATTAGCCCATATTTGGTATTTCCGTTTTGCGTGTTCTTGCTTTTCCTCGTTTACTTTCGGTAGCTATAAAGGATTTACACCCCTCGTTTTGGGTTGGTTTTTTACTTGCCTTGTATTGCGCTGTGTTGGGGGCAGTTTTCTGTTGGGGGCAGTTTTCTAAGGACTAATAGATTCTAAGTTGTATGTATTATTATGTAGTTATCTTACACTTTATTTATAAGTAGCTCATATAAGTAGCTCATCTAGTTGGGTTTCTACCTAGTGTTAGAACACAGGGTTCCCATTCATTGCAGGACATCACATGACAATTGCATCATTGCACTGCAATTGCATCAGCTTCTGTAAATTGTATTATTCTTAGGGTATATAAGGGGTGGCTTTATAGTTAGGTTCAGTCTTGCCGTAAGCTTTGTCGAACTCAGTGTACCTTGTCGCTAGCTTGCAGAATTGTGTTTGCCGTTACATTGTCGCCGTAGCAATTTAAGATATTTTTAGTCGTTTGCCGTGAACTGATGAATTAGAAGAAGTGTATAGAGAATTGGATAACAGTTTTTGCCGTATTTATCATGTACGTTTCTGCAAACGACCTACGAGCTCACATTTGTAAAACCTCCTTTTTAAGTGGTTTTACAGTAGATCTATATACTGCTAACATTCCTAAACCTTTGTTATTCGTTTTCATAATATTGTAATATCAAGCTTCTAGTCGTATTCTCAACTTGTAATCTTCATGTATGTTAATTGCTAACATTTTTCTTTAGTGAACCACGTTCAACACATCACCTCACAACCTGTGTTGTTACTTGCTGTGTTATCTGCTGGGGATTAGGTGTGGAGCGTTCGACATACCAAAAGTAGTCAGAATTACAAATTGTAGATTATAATTTGTGTGAATGTTAATATAAAGAATAAGCATAAAATATGAGCTTCAGAGGGTAAAGATATTGCAAGTGTACCTGTCTTGAGCCACTCTCATCGTTGGAGTTGACCACAAGCACATTAATCAAAAAATTGATCGGGTTGGTCAGTATGGTTATTTGAAATTTGTCGCAACAATGACTTTCATTTGGCAACAATCATTTCTCCAAAGCCCTGCTTTGTTGATACAGCGCACCAGTAAAGATGACTCCATATACCTTTCAGCCAATCCTGAAGTTTTCCATTCTCTTTCTCCTTACTGTCTTGCAAAAACTTTTTTTGAAATTCCTTTGACGATATGCCAGAGATCGTGAAAATGCTTTGTGCCTGGCTGTTTCTCTCTTATCCACTTTGCAATGCCTCTGTGCCGGTCCCTTACAAAATTTGAGACATGCAAACCACAATCTTTGAGATACTGAACGCACAATTTAGCAGCACTCAGTTCGATGGCATTACTTCTTCCAGCTTGATTTTACTGCAAATAAAAGGAAAATTCTGTAAATTAAAATAAATTTCTGGAAATACAGATAAAGAAATGCATATAATGTTAATAGGATTTTGGCACACATGTCAGCAGCAACACATTGATGTTCTAAATGCAATTGTTTGGTATAACTCTTTATTGTGACTATATTACTCAATTTAATTTGAAAAAAGTATATTGTGATACCTGCAACAATTCAAAGTTTACCAGCTTTGAAATGGAATTTTAAAACTTTGTGTAAACACCAAATTTAGCACTATGACCCATCGAATCAAACCTGCCATCTCCTGACCACTGAGATTTCTTTATGTGTTTGTCGATCAGGGCAGCTCTATACTTGTGCCAATGCATAAAACCTGAGGGAAACAAATGGGGAAAGTAGAATTTTCGCAGATGGGGAAAGTAGGATCTTGGTGATATTGCTGAGAGGCCTATGTGCCTGAACATAAGAAACACCTGGCTGATGTTCACACCAGACAGTAAGATGCTAAAACTCATCATCAAATTTCCAGCAGGATATCTTCCATGTATGAATCGCTGACTTCTCCATGTAAACTGTTGGCCACAATGTGAGCATTTCTGAATGTCATGGTTCCATTCCGTTTAATTGTAACTTTTGGATTTGGAGCTCTGCAATGGTAGCAGAACATCCGAAACAAATTGAGTAGCATGCCAAAAAACACTTTAAATTTTGGTCCATCTTCAGCCTGTGTACCAGGTGCAATTATAGAATAAATAAATACAACATCAAAACAATTTGTAAAATACAGGTAAACAGGATAATTATTTAGAATTTAGAATTTAGAATTTTAATCTGACCCATTTTACTAGCTTTCATGAGCATATTGGTTATATTTTTCTATGTAGAATATGTATTTGCCACCAAAACTGTTTGGCAGTTGCCCCCTGGGGCACTCTATATGCAAACATGAACTAGAGTGACAAACACTACCATATATCAAACATGTTTTGCCATTATTTACATACCTTACAGTGTTTTTTACATCCTCCATTTCCTCATCCTCAGACATCTTCGCAATTTCTTCACAGGACACCCAATCAGTATCTTCATACTCGGTACTCTCGTATTCACCTAACTCTAAAAGTTCATCTTGAACACTGCTTGTCTCCGAAACTGTCCTTTTCCTACTGCAGCTTGGTTGGTTGTCCTCTTCTGTACATTCTTTATTTGGACGAACCTGCATATGAAAAATACTCACCTTAATAACACTCACCCAAAAATTGGCTAAACACATGGCTGTTAAGTTTATCTAGGTAGAAAGAAGATGAGGCAGGGCTGACCCCTCTAGATCTCATGAGACCTACAATTTTAAAAAGGTATATTTTCAAAACATGTTAGGCTTTTTGTAAGATGATTTGGACAACGTTGTATTGTCAATGTAAAATAAAGCAGTCTAAGTGTATCCAGGGGAAATGGTTTGCAACACCCACCCCCCTCCCTCCTAAAAAATCAAATAAAGAGGTTGGTGGTTATGTCATCATACTTACTTGATCAAGTTGACAACGTAATGCAGCTTTCTCTTTCCGAATTGCTCAGTTGGTCTTTTGAAGGAAAATTTTCTCTCTTTGAGAGTTTGAACTTCAATTGGAGGGTCTAGTTTGGAGTCTTTGTGGGCTTCTTCATCGTCAGTTCTTTCATGTTGTAGCTCCATTTTTTCAAGGGTCGTTCGTAAATCTGGTGGATTGAAGACAATTAAGTGTGTTGCTTTTGTCAGAAAATAAAGGCTAGTCTTCTTTCTAAATATGACACATATATCATCAACTAGGCTTCTGCGTAATTATAATACTCTTTTCTATTTTGACAATTTACGTATTCTGATCAAATATACCTAAGTAATTTTATTTTAAGTTTTAGAGGAAGATGAAGTTTTGACCCTATTCTACAGAAGTAAGGACCTAATTTTAAAGCATGAGTGATATGTTTTAGGCCTTATCTGCTTTGGTTCTTGGAAGGTTGTGCCACTATCAACTCTCTTGTTGGCTATATCAATGCTTGGAACAGCGTCAGCCTTTAATTTTGTTCTTGTTTCGAGCTCCTTGGCAAGATCCCTTCTCATCATGTAACAAGTGTCTTCAAAATTAATTGAACAAAATCCAGCGTATTTTGATGGTTTGAAACCTATTCTGTGCCGGCGAACAAATCTCACCCATTGCTGATGTCTGGTTCTGTCCAGAGTTTAATCAGGGAAATAATGGAGCGAGATACCCTCTGTAAACTGTGTATTCTTGCAACTGGTCCCATCAAATGTTCCAGCAACACAGGAACGACTTTAACCTGGAGAGTGCTTCAAATTTGCCATGCTACTTCTACTTTAACTATCTACTACTATAGACCAATTCGACTTACGGCCTTGTTCTGAAAATGTCTCCTAAATTAATTATACCGCTTTCTCAAGCTCAGATTTGGTTTTATCACCAAAATTTTAGGCCAATTTTCCATATTATTTGTGCTTGTATTTTAGATTTTATGGTGCAATGAAGTTTGAAAACTTATAAGAGATTTGACCGCAAAAATCATTCTGGGGGAAACTTTACCCCCTAGTCGCCAATCACGGTCAAATCCCTTATAAAATTTTTATCTTAATGTTGTCATAAAATCAATATCGTGAGCAATACCAGAATGAAAACTTCCAAGTAGACTAAAATCATTGCTCTCAATCCGAATCTGAGGTCAAAAATTTTGTACAAAAGAATTTTTCAAAATGAGGCCGTAAGTCGAATTGGTCTATTGCCGTGAATGAATGCGTGACCTATTCATTTATATATCGCGATCCATCACTGTGACATCACAAGAGGACATCCTATTCCCTAATGAATATGCGTAATTTGTCGTTTTTCACACGCAATAAAAAAGAAACGACAAGGACTTTTGAAATTCTGCTTTTTGATTCAGAACCAGAACCTTTGAATCTATGAGTGTAGCTAATAAAATAATTATCAAAAATTTGGTTTCATAAGTCCTTTAAGGGAGGTTTATAAAATTTACCATTACACTCTTCTTTATAAGAGCCAGTAAATCGAAGTTTAGGCTGTTTGTTCTTAATTTTTTTCGAAAATCTGACGCTGAATTGTTCTTAAATTTACAGGGTATAAGCAGTGCGATTTCTAGCGTTTCGATCTAGGGAGGTGCCCTGGCCTCATTTGCCAACAAAGTGCATAACAAAACCTTCATTTGCCGCTATGTTTGAATATTCACAGAAGAAGCATCCCAAGATGGCTTTCAAAATAGATGAAGGTGTGCGATATTTTGTGACAGGGCATGCAGCAAGACATGTCCCAGGCCGTGCATGTGCGATAACACACCTTTCCCAGGAAAGCCTATGGCTTGAAAGCTTTTCCAGAGCTATTTTGATATGTCCTCTTCAACTTACATATTTGGACTTACCCTATAATTCTGTATATAGTATTAATTCTGTATTAATGTATTAGATAATTACTTTTTAATAAAACATGATTAACATTGTTAAAAATCAGAATTGACATTAAATGAAATGAAGTGAAATGAAAAATCATTTTTCAAATTTCAGCTGAAGTAGAAATTTGCAGCAGATGGTAACATCTGTTTTATTATCTGTATGAACAATGACAAATAATTTCAAGAAATACTTAAAGCAGTGGAATTAATTTTTAAAGTTTAATAAGTTCTGATTATCTGGTTAAAAACTTTTTTACTTTGCAGAGATGAATTGAACTTGCAAGAGTTTGCTGTATTATTTTTCTACCTTTGATTGATTTTAAAAGGCCTTTGCTCAATATTCTTACTAAGTGCTTCACAATCTGGCATGGTGCCGATCGTGAATGATGTCATTTTGTTGAGACAGGTGGCACACAGTCGAGGCAAGATTGATTAACCGTAACAGGTCTTACATTGTCACAGCGAATGTCACCTTGTCAAGGCATTGAATTGAACTGATGACTTTTGTGTAGTTTAGTCGCTTTCCGGGGGTAGTGGTTTATAGCAAGGGACAGAGAGAGGCAGGGAAGAGGAGGAGAAGTGTCTTGAAGTTTTTCCTGATGAGCAGCTTGATGCCTAGCTTGCAACTAATGTCAGATTATTTGATGATAGATACTTCCATGTCGTAGCAGACACACAGAACTCAAACAATAGAGGATTGATAATTGGTATGGTGGTCCCTAGCCTATTACATAAGACAAAAGTGAGGAAACACATACTAAGTACTAGAGGTTTATCGTGATTTGGAAAATTTTCTAATAATTGATCCAAACACTGCAGGTTATGCTTAAAGGCTGGAACCTGTTGCTGTGATTGCAGTTAATTGTCAAGCGGAATGGCCTAGTGTTATTGACGATGAGATCATTGATTATATTGCAAATGCAGTCCAAATATTGGAAAAAAGTGGGCAGGATGCGCCTGCTATTATTATTAGTGCAGGGAAAAGTGTAAAACCTTCTGTTGATATCCCAAAACAGACACTAGAACTCTACCTCCAGTATGGGTTTCCTAACCAAGATAGCCAAGATTTTCTCAGTGATATGAAAATCTTGGCCAAAGATAGCCAAGATTTTCTCAGTGAGTGTTAAAACAGTATCAAGAAGAATAAAAAAGTTTGGGCTATTTGATAAAATTGCAAATCATATCAAAATTATAGACACTGGATTAGATGCTATTGTTGTTGACATACTGCAAAGTTCTCCAAACTGCGGAACTAGTCGTATGGCCGATATAGATTTTTAGGATCACGTTAGAACTTGCCAAGTATTGCAGACTGGCTGGTTTCAATTGGAGGCAATACTGGACCCAAAACCACGCTACAAAAAGTTCCAAAAAGCAAGTAAAGCACTGGGATACATCCCAAAAATGATTTCATAAAATAAGGTGTTCATTGACGAATCGCGACAGTCATCCACTGTCACTGTCATAATTGCATCAAATGTTGAAACTAGATGTCGTAAAAATGATAAGTCAAAGTCAGCTGTGACATGACCATAAATCAAAGACATTACATGTTATAATTTCAACCTGGCAGGGCCACAAGCTTAGTTGGGAAGCAACATAAAACCTATGGTTTTCATGTCGACTGGACTCATAGTAGAAACAAACCAACAATAACGGATTCAGCCTGATAAAGAAGCTTTTCAAATTTGGAACAAATGTCATCAAAGTTACGTGGCTAGAGAGTAGGCAACAGTGGGCATCAAGTTATTTCAGAATTAGGCCTAAATACCATTTAACTAACAATTAGACTTGATCAAAAACTAGCACCAACAATGAGTACCACTTCAATTATGAAAATATCAGCTAGGTCAGAAAATGTAGCCCAGCTTCTGTGTGTTTCTTGAAAATATCTTTTTAATATTTGACATAAAATTCTTTCTTTTAGGTGGCTGTTTTTTTGACTCGCAGCTACTACCCTTTGTGCAGGGTGATGTAAACCCGCCAGAGAACTGGTACATCAACTGCACTTCTGGTGGTCGTTTCTGTCATGTTGCCATGCAGATTGAGGCTTGTCATCTATCAAAGACACACGAAATCAAGAGGTCTTGCTGGTGGACACCAATGATATGTCTGCACACTGTATAGCTGATAAAGATGCAAAGTCCTTCGAGACTTGCCTGGTAACAGCTAAAGAAAAGTTTCCGTTGTCAAGGGTAGGTGCTCCAAATATAAGAACTTACTTGTGTCTTTTTTGACAGTTTCAATTTCAGTGTGCCGAGGTGCTCCTATAGGAGTTTAAATTTTGAGAAGGAGCTTAATATAGCTTATAACTTACTGACATTGTGCTTTACGAGAGGTTATGGCTGCAAGATTCCTGACAATATCTTTCTAATAATTTCTATTGGTCTCAATTAACACAGTGTTCTCTATCAATCTAGTTAACTGGTCATATCTTAACATAAAAATTATTTGATAGCTGTCGATTGCATATCGACTCATGTGCCCAACCACTTAACACTATGTAATGTTGGTTTACCCTATTTCTAATGTTGTTCATGATATTTGGCTATCTGTTTCATTACTTCATGTTTAGATTTAATGGATTATGGATAACTATGAGATTACTCTTCGAACTTTCTATTAAGTAATTAAATATGATTAGCAAATTCAATTGATATTTCCTAGGTTTATGTAGCTTGTATTCTGCCACACCTAGCCGAGTATGACACTTCTGGAGGTGTACGAAAAAATAATGAGGGATAAATGTGCCCAACTACTTGGACTGCAACTTTTTATACGAGTCATATGACAGAAGATTCTGGTCGAACAAGGACAGTGTCCACATGAGTGAGGATTATGGCGTCCCCTTCCTCATTGATTTTCTTCAAAACGAGATTGCAGTAGACAATGAAACTCAGTCAGACGCAGAATTGCAGGAGATGGTTGAGGAACCAACCTGTCTTGCATAGATGTGGTGAGAACTAAGGTTTCACATCGAAAGAGGTAAGGATATGAGACATCAGTACATACCCTGCCTCATTCTCATCCGTTATTTGACATTATGTATTGAGTTATGTTATTTGATTGAACTGTTTATTTATTATATGCTGATTCCTGAATAACGACTAATACTTTGAAGAATGTTATTTGTGACTTATTATAAATGAATTCTGTCTTTATTTATGAGTTTTTACCATCATGATAACCTGTGATTTTACATAAATCGATATAAATTTTACTATTTATTGTGAAAGGCTTTAATGTATCATTACAATTTGAAAAGGCTACCAGATTTATTACATTGCCAAAGTCTGAAAATACATGATTGTACACCTATGGTATACATGTATCTTATTTTGTTATTCTTTGACTATTAGGGAGACCAAAGAAGGAACGCACTTCCCAACCAAGCCAGAATAGTCTTCACTTTAAAAAGTGGTTTGGACATCTCAACTTTATATCATAAACACATATATTGTACGTCATAACCGTTTATCAATTGAGACGAAAATGTAACCAACATATTTTGAATGCGTGTTTTTCTGTCTCTCACTTTTATGTTATGCTAATTTCTGAGATATATTTTACCGCTGCATTTTACTATATCAAAACTGCATTAGATCTCATTTGGCAATGCAAAAGAACCTAAGCGTACGATGGGAAAGACCTTCCAAGCCAATGAAGACTCCTGTGATAAGTGTCGATAAAAGTAGAGGGAAAATATTTGGCTCTGTCCAACTTTCATGAAAGCAGTTTGCCATAATTATCGTACTGTAAGTATATATGCATAGTTCATGGCCCCCTTTCAAGATCATCTCTTTGCCTTTATCTTACGAAGAGAATACCTAAATGATTCTTAAGATCAAATTGACAATGATGAAAAAAGGAATGAATGAAAGGAATGACTCTAGATTGATAAATGTATATTAAATGTAAGTGTTCACAAATGTATATTATATTCCAATAGAAAAAGAACATCCAAAATAACGCAAAGAGCAAGTTTAAAACACCAATAAAATGGAGTCCTTCAAAAAATACATGATTGGACAAACAGGTGATTTCCTCTATCATTATTTCTTCTTGATAAACATTTCAAAACTCTAATTTTTGAAACACCACTTTACATTTGTAGAATGAATATTATAAGTATTATTAAGCATATTGTTAGCCTGGTTTATGTTATCTTCTTTCATTTTTTTAGCAACTGTTCGATGAAGATAAAGAATGGAAGGATTTCTTGGCATTTCTAGAGCACGGCAGTAATTCAAAAAGCTATCAATTTTGTATACCAAACATATCACTAAGTGGTTTTATTCACGATTTTGGCCCATTCAATAACGAGATTAGGCGAATAGTTCTCTTTTCCATTCACTATTTGTTTTTTATAAATTGAACTTGCCACAACTTTTGAGCGAAGGCATCTGTTGGAGAACGACTTATTCAACTTTAAACCATCATGCTTTGTAATGAATTCCAATTTCTGTGACGAGTGAATTAAAGAAAATTTCAATAGAAAGTGTTAAACACAATGTGCTGATTTCACTTATCTTTTCCTTGCACAGACATCGGCAAACACAATGCTACATTCTTGTCCGTCCCTTCGAGAGAAAAAAAATTGAGAAAGAGAGGGAAGGTAGTGTGCCCAACAAAATTTGGTTATACAACCACAGCTGAAACGATTCAGAAGAAATTGTGTTTAGATGATTATCTTGAAAGGCTGCATTCTTTGCAGCATAACATAAAGGTATTCTCAAAGAAGAAGTTAATTTTGCTAAAAACATAGAATTGAATTTAGATTTTCAACTGTTGATGAAACAACATCATTAGGCTGCAGGAATACTATAGGTTACCTGTTGTACATCTAATTATCGAAGTTACTGTTAGTAGTGTATTTTTATTTAAGAACATTAAATGTAAAGGTAAGTAAAACAAGATCTCAAAGATATTTGAAACAATGATATAAACCATTGTGACGCACAAACCTCACTGTATGAAGTTGTACAATTTTCAAGGAGGCAAAAGACTCCAGGAAAGGAAAGTTGAAAATGTTGTGCCAACAAGACAACATTTCTGGGAAAGAGCAAGGTTTTATTCCATAGCTTTTTTCACTGTACCCTCATGTATCAATCATGTACCTCATCTTGCCTCAAATTTCAGAAGCTCGTCATTCAGTTTCAAACCCTGATAGTCATATTTGCAGCCAAAGTCTATTTGTTGCTATGTCTCTATTAAGTACCAATCTACTCACACAACTGCATGTTTTCAATTCTTGCAGAAACATATCGTTACTGTAACAAGAGCACCAAAGAGGAGGAAACCCTTAATTTGAGGTAAGCTGGCGTAGCTAACAGTTTTTCATTTATTTATCCATATTCTAGTATGCCCATCCATTTCATGTTAATTCTTTTTCCTCAAGAAAGCACGACCATTAAAGTTCATCTTGGTAGTGAAACATTATCAACTTTCTAACCCTCAAGTCCTCCCAATTTTATTATAGAATGAAAGGGAAGATTGCGTTGCTGTGGAGGACAGCAAAGATAGCTGCGAGTATGAGGCACCAAGGGGAGCATTGGAGAGAATTGCACCATCAAAAGTAAGTGATGAAAAGTTCGTGAAAGTAGCTCTGCAGAATTATCAAGTAGCTCCGCGGAATTATCAAGTAGCTGTAAAGAACGATTTTGTAACAATTCCATCATACAGTAATTTGATAAGGGCCAGGGATGTATTTCGTAGCAAGGGTTGGAAAAGTAGAAATGATTATTATGCACAAATAGGCTTGACAAATTATGATATAAAGGGGATGAATTACTGTTTGGCACGTCATGAAATGAAACATGAGCAATTTACCGTTCAGAGCGAAAATTGTTGGCTAAGCAAACTCCATAATAAGGGTATTTGCCAGCCATCAGATACCCCTCCAATTGACATGCAATGACCTGCGGATTATGTTTTGTTAATTCAGAGCCACTCCAATTCACATTACCTTCCCGACGTAGGACTAAGAGTGTCTGCCTTCAAGTTGTTGGCAGATAAAAGGTGAGTCGATGGTGATGTATCCAACTGAGTATTAGAGCTCATAAATGAAACATCTGCTGATACACATGCCTTTGCAATTAGTGCGATGATGGTTGACATTGAGACTGCTTTTTCGTTGTTTAAGAGGAGGTGGCAAGGTAAGTTGCCAAATAGGCTTGCTTTTTTGCCAATGTAAGGTTGGAAGGTAACAAATCTTTCCTGGGTAGAGCAATTTTACCAAATGGTTCCATGGTAATAGGAAACCATTTTTTGATGGGAGTGTACGAGTTTCAAACAAATGATTTTTTTATGGCGATACACTTGCTTTGCCCATACCTGAAAGGTTGGTAACAATTTTCAGAGATTATCTCCGTCTTCTGCGAACATCGCTAGGGATTGTCGTGTAACACATATCCATGATGCAACCTCTTACAATATAAGCAACAGGATCTTTCCACACATCTGCTCTCGTAGGTGTTGGCCTAACTTTTCCTTGCAAACAGATGGCTATATATGTGGTGTAGCTGTCTTATTTATGATTGCTATTGTAGCCTGTGATCAAAATGTTCTTTTTACATTGCTAGATTGACAAATTTTCATCAACTATCGATGTAGTTACATATGAAACATTTCATTGTTTAACGATTTTCTAAGACTTATTGCTATACATTGGTTGTTGAGCGGTAAAATAGACTTGACAAGTGCTCAGTTGAGACAGGCGGATAATGTTCTTAATCGTTCATGTCGTATCCAGGAAAAAAATCATCAGATCCTTTGCACTCTGTAAAGTCTCCTCCTAGAAAAAATAAGTAAGTAGTACGGATAGGGGAGGAAATCGTTGCTGTTGTGTCTGGTTCGGAAGATTCTTCTTATTCCTCTGATGATGGCCAAATGTCTAAAGTTAGCATTTTCACTGAAAGCAAGCGTGAAAACCCTGAATCTCCAATCACATGGTAGTTTATCGCACAAATAACATTTTTCCATGCAGAAAATGGCATAGTGAAAAAACTTACGCAAAAAATAAAGTAATGCACTTTCGCTGCCACATATGAAATTCTTTAGTCTAGCAAAAAGTAAAATTTCACGCCCATCTCCAGCGCCATGAAAGAGACAAGCATTTAACTAGACCAAATAAAAATTCTACCAGTTTTACAAAGAAAGAGACCAACAATCAACTGGCGAAGTCGCAGGATGATTTGGTTATGAAGAACTCTATGAAGAAAAATATGGTATAACAAAGAGAACATGGAAAGATTGCCATGCACAGTATGTGGGTTAGTAATGAACAGAAATAATCTCAAACGCCATCAACAAATAAAACATAACATAAATAACACTATTAAAGCCATTTGCTGTGATGAAGGAAAAGGTGTTTATATGGTTAAAAAATCCAGAACAGGTGGTTTCTGTTGACCAGTACATGTCCAAAAATTAATACATGTCAATGGCGATAAGATTTTAACATGTGAAGTGGATACCTGTAGGCAGGAAATGCAAATAGCTGGCAGATCTGTATGAAGGGTAAGGAATGCTTGGATTTGCTGGCAGTGAACGATGCACTTCTCCCAAAGCATCATACTAAGCTAGATGAAGGGCGTTTAAGTGAACTTTGTGGAAATAACAAACATAAAATTTTGACAACAGCAACTGAAAATAAATGTATTAATTTGAATCGCCATTGCTGCATCAAAAATACGCACACAATTGTTGAATGGGTTGATCATAATTGAACTTCTTCCACCTTTCTATTTTTAATGAAAAGTTTAGCCATTTTCCAGCACTATCACAGATAATAGTTATGTTTAAAAATTTGTCCTATCGCTTAGACTGCAGATGTAGTCAGAGCAAACATTTCTGCATTCATAAAGCTATGGCTGCATGGTACTTGTACCAGAAATACGTTATCGGTAAAGATGAAATAAATCAGCAAAAAGGTTTAACTAGCAAATCTGAGAAAGATCCTCTTCTCAAAGAAATTCACCTTGGCTCTACCTCAGAGATGCTGGGAAAGGATGTATACCCGCCATACTCTGAAGAGACATTAAAAAAAATTATTGATTATTTTCTGTCTCCTAACAGGTACCTTTTACTATAACCCAACAATATGTACACTGTAGGAAGGATAATTTTCCAAAACAGTTATTTCAAAAGGAAATTGTATGCCATGAATGCAAAAGCATTTGTCGGGACATTTTAGAATAACGACATCTGCATGGGTCCTTACCATGCAAGGTTATATAGACGGCATTGAGATGCACTTTGAAAAATACGATACCTGCTCCAATTACTATACATATCAGGAGTATTCTGATGGTGTGCACAATTTTAATGATATTTTGTTGCTGGGTATAGATGTTTGTTCCTTCTTACAAAGTAAAAATATTTGGAATTTTAAAGTAGATAGTCATGGAGTATTGAATGCAAACATGCATTTTGAAGCACTTAGTAGGAGGTCCTATACATTCAATTGTGTTGATTGTGGCTTTCACCCTCCTATTTTGATAGCGGACTTGAACCGGAAAGTTGTTTTCAAGTATAGGGAAGGTGAGGAGGAGTTGAACTCAACTAGAAACCAAGACGCATTAGATAATGACTTAGTAGACTGCAAAGACTTTTGGGCCTCAGTTTTAATGGTTATTCTCACCAAAGGTTTTCAGGGAAGGTAGTTGCTGTCAATTGAGGTTAAACCCAATTTTCTAAATTGGTCACCATACATAGGACCTAATTCGCAAAAACAGCAATTTCCAATACAACAAAGAGCACCACAAACTGTATTAGGAAACTGGGGAGGTTGAGCTTCATTGTAGGGAGTTGTCAGAGGAGCATTTAATCAAAACAATGTTGGAAAGTAAAGTTGATGACTTGAGGAGGTTGGTGCGTTTGGTTGGTGTTAGTTGGAAGGGCTAGGAAGCTGGACATATTAAATCCCCTTAAAGATGAGCTTGGGAATCAAAAAAAAGTTCAACAAGATGTTTAAACAAATTTTTGGATGCTCGGGTGGTTGGCTGGCGGTGGCTTGTCCACATGGAATGATCTATGCTGTTAAATTCCTTCTTAGAGGCGAAAGCCCAAGAGATTATATAGACATTTTGCGTAGTCTAAAACACAAACCAAACATTTTCATAAATGACATAGCTCACATTGTAGCACAGCATGCAAATATTCAACATGGCGATTTTTTCAAGCCAAACCAAGGCAGAGTTGCTCCGGCAACCCCAGAAAATTTTGCTCTTGCGAAACAACTTAGAGGTTTCACTTTCATTCCTTGAAAACAGCCAAAGCAGTCATTGTTTAATGGAAAACGATGAATTTCATCCATTAACTGATAGCGTGTTTGCCTAGTGTTATATTGCAGTGGCTTAAAGAAAATAGATTTGGTTGTCTGGTTTGGCAACAACGAGCCCCTATTTATCTAGTCTGTGACACATGGTGACAGCTTTATAGACCGATCTGTTAAACCAAAGTTAACATTTTTCTATTTCTATTGTCGTGCAATCTTGCCTGAATTCTTCACAAAGTGTGTAAAACGTGGCTTAAAGTTGTACTGACAGGGTGGCTTGGAAAATTATGACGCTAAAGAATGACTCTAAATTGATAACACATGAACTCATTTTCCTTTTCCATTTATCATATCATCTTTAACTGTCTATCTTAGAACAATTTTAGTAGTGTGAACATTTTTAATCGAAATTAATCGAAATTAATCGAATCTTTATGACAATGATTTAAGTAGAGAAGTACATGATGACACTAGCAGTAATCAAATTCACAATAATGATGATTCATTCCATAAAGAGTATATCAGCACATCACTGGAGGAAATGGATGTTAGTTCTGTAAAATTACACACAGTCACATCTCATTCAAGGGAGTTTAGAGAAAGAAAGAGAAAGAAGCAAGCCTCCAAGAGACAGTGGCAAGTGTAATCAATGTTCCAAAAGAGTCTCTGGTTATAGAAGAACAAGCACACTACAATTTGCTTGAACTTTTGCAAAAGGAAAGCAATTTAGATGAACTCATGTTTCTAATGGAAGAAAAATTACAAGCCTGTAACAAGAAGAAAAAAATTCAAATTTTGACAATGGTACCATCCTCTTTGTCAGTTGCTTAGACTCAACAATTCTTTAATGTCAGCAATTACATGATGAGATCAGCAAGAAAGCTTCGAAAAGAAAAGGGGTTGTTTGAGTTACCTGAAGGGAAAAGAGGGAGAAATTACCTAAAGAAACAGAGGAGCTGGTGAAAAGTTTTTACTTTGACGACCAATACAGCCCCATAATGCCAGGGAGAAAGAATTGTGTCAGCATTAGCAGAAATGTTCATGCTCAAAAGAGACTGCTGTTGTGTGACCTCAAAGAACTTCATGCAGCTTCTAAGAAAAGCGATGACTGCTGTAAAATTGGTTTTTCAAAGTTTTGCTCAATCTGCCCAAAATGGAGTTTTCTACTGGGGTCTCCAGGCAATCATTTTGTTTGGGTGTGCACTATACACCAGCATGCCAATCTTATGCTGAATGCAGTTGACCTGGATAAGTCATGCCATGAACTACTGGATATGCTTGCTTGTGATTTGAGCAGCAAAGAAATGCACGATACACAGATGTCTTGACTTTCCAGATTCATCAAAACTGGTTGAATATTTAAGTGAGCAAATCATTGGATATGATGAAGAAGATGCTGAGGGTGAAATTATTGATGATATCAGTGAGAAAATAAGCTTTAAAAAATGGGTTTCGACAGACAGCTTATCACCCGAACTCGGAGTCAAAAGGACTTCGTACAAATGCTTGAAGGGAAGTTTAACACCTTGACAGCTCATTCTATTATTTCAAAGGAGCATGCACGGTGACTGCAAAGAAAATCTCAAAAACATTGAATGCATAATTTTACTTGACTTTGCAGAAAACTTTAAGTTTGTTATTCAAGATGAGGTACAAAGCTATCATTCAACCCAGGAATGTTGCACCCTTCATCCAGCTGATCTTCATTACAGTACAAGAGAGGAAGAGAAGAGAAAAGGAAGAAACAAAATCTGAAAGGAAGAGAAAAATTCAAAGTATTTCCTTATCTGACACATTGCTGAATGACAGCGTAGAAAGTCCAATAGACAAAGAGCAATTTTTGATATTGAGTTCTGAAGAGAAGGTTGAAGAGGTCATAGAACAGATACCAGGTCCAAGCAATGAAGAAGCCAACAGCCTCCCATATTTAGAGGAAATTGACAATTTTAGGAGAGAACGAGACCAAGCTATATAAAAATTGCAAGGACAAGGGTACCTGTTTTCAGGCTTTTAAACACTAGTAACTAAACCAAAGAAATTTAAATATTATACTGGCATAGAAGCTGAGAAATTTGAAGCATTTTTCTCTTTTGTTGAAGAATTTCTCCCAAATAAAAGCAAAGCATAATTGCATTATAAAACCAAACTGTTGATGACATCGATAAAGTTACGTCTTGATATTCAGTTTGACACTCTAGAAGACATGTTAAAGGTATCAAAATCAAGCTTGAACACCATTTTCTGGAAAATGATTGATCGCTTTATTGCAAGTTAACTCTTCTGATAGTGTAAAGCTAAGTTTAGCCACCATCTACTGGTTACCCTCCCTATATTCTTTTGTAAAAAAGACAATAAACAAACAATAAATCAGAACTCCTGGGCAAATTGAAAGATACTCTATGTTGGCCCCGAATTTCTCTCACAATTTTCTTCCCCTTAGCCCATTCATTGTTGGATTTTCTCAATGTTCCTTTTTGCATATCATTAGCTGTGGCATACTTCTCGGTCATATGTCACATGTCCCGCGTCATAGCAATGCCTCATGCTAGCAATACTCGTTATCGGCTAGTTACCATAATATTTGGTATTGCTAATTTTAGATTCCCTTCGTATATATAAACAATTTGTAGAAGCCATTTGAACAAAACACTGTCACTTGTGGTAAGGCCCTAGTATGGTTTAGTTGTACCAAAGTGTCTGGGTTAGAAACAAAGTATAGTTTTACTTTTTGGGTCTGTCACACATAGGAAGATCAAGAGATCGTGCTCAAAATTTAGGTGTTTTCTTTTTTTGACAATAATGCATCATTCTGGGTTAGGCTTTCTCCCATAAGGGCCCCAAAAGGCCTGAAATTAAATATTTAAGTATTTGAAATACATTTTGTGCTGTTTATCTTTAAAAAAAATAGTTTCTACGATCTTGAACTCAGGCTAGCGCAGTGGGTCTGTAACAATAACAAGGAATGATGCCTGGACTGAATGACTTGGCTCTTCTGAGTATTGAAAGTGACGTTGATGATGGACTTTGATGATGTTATCAATCTCTGTTAAAAAAGCTCGTAAAGTGGCACTGTAAAGGGCACTTATGATTTGTACTCATAGGGCACTTATGATTTGTTCCAAGTCGGGCTATAACTTTTATTCAGTTTTCGATTGGTAGAATTTTCAATCCATGTTCTGACGTTTTATACTCTGAAGAGTTCCTAGTTTACCTAGTGTAAATTTTTATGAAATCTCAAGGTGAAAGAATTTACATATGTTAAAATATCTACTTTCCGATGGTCAATTTAGGTTTAACCTATCTTTTCAGGAAGTTACTTATATTTCAATTTGAAAAACATGTCCTTCAGTGAAAAATGAATGATTTGTGCCTTTCCAGGCATCATCCTAACCCCTTCAACCCAGACACCGATCAAATCGTTATATTTTTCTCTTGTCAATAAGCCTACCATCTTTATTGAGTCTCCTATTAAAAAAGAAATAATCTAGGTTTGGTCGAAATGATGCAAAATGCTCAATATTCAAATTTGATTGGCTAAAACAGGTCACATGATTTGTAATCTATTGTTCAAACATAGCGTCTCGCTCACAAACAAATGTTGAAAACTGTTGTATGGTGTCAAATTACTTTGCCTACCTTTGCATTCCGCTGTGAATGTGCTGTGAATGTGAATATTCTTACTTGTATTGGCTTCACAAGATTATAAATGTATCTCGAAGGGACATATCCACACTTCCTGGGAAGAAATCGCAAGTTAGGCATATTTGTTTAATCGTTTTGGCCAAGTGCAAGAGCGTTGGTGTTACTCGAACTCTCTTTTCATCAGACTCTATCGTATTTGTTTCAGATTTTAGCTGACCTAATTTATAAATAAAGGTAGACCACGAAAAAAAGCAAGAAAGTTTCATGGAAATTAATTCACTTGTAAGACCAGTCTTGTCTCATTGCAGTCAATTCAGAGAGAACACCAATGACACAGGGTCATGGTGAAGCAACGGCATCTTCTTCTAAGTTCACTCTTTTGTCATCTGATAATTTTAATCCTGGACTTTCTGGCAAAAGAATAATGAATGTCATGAACATTCTAAATTTCTTGGAACAGCTAGCTTGTAGCACTTGTTTAGAAAAGATGGTCTTTGCCAAAGAAAAATTGGTTG
Organism: Rhopilema esculentum; assembly: GCF_057945365.1. Lineage (NCBI taxonomy): Eukaryota > Metazoa > Cnidaria > Scyphozoa > Rhizostomeae > Rhizostomatidae > Rhopilema > Rhopilema esculentum. The sequence continues at coordinate 592,000 of NC_142834.1, read as the reverse complement.
GACAAGCGTCCACCCTTTATTTTTTATGTGGATGTGATTCAAAGTTAGCACTCCAATCCTCAGATCTGTGCACAACATCCAAGCATTTCCAGGTCAATGACAGGCTACAGGTTTCAATGTATGAAATTGGATGTCACTATGAAGCTGCCAGAAATTTCTGTGGAAATATGGACCTTCCACCACCAGTTTCGTGCAAATCTTGGAATCAAAACAAGAAAAGGATCGATGAAGCATTCAAGGAAGAGTCTACCAAGAGCAAAAACAAGGCTGCTTCAGAAATCAAGGATGCCAAAGGAGATGATGTTACTGTCCCTTGTGATGGAACGTGGCAAAAGCGTGGATTTTCCAGTAAGAATGGTGTTGTGACAGTTGCTACTCAGTTCTACTCAGTTGCTACTCAGTTCAGTGGACTCAGTTCTAAAATAATTGATACTGAGACCTTGACAAACCATTGCAATAAATGCAAGGCAACAACTAATGACAATGGAACTACCCACATTTCTCAGAAAAATTATGAAAGAACTGCAGGGTCAATGGAAGGTGAAGGGGTAAAAGGAATTTTCAAGCGATCACAACAACAGTATGGTCTATCATATGTTGGATACTTGGGAGACATTGACTCGAAGAGTTTCAAAAACCTATGTGAGGCAGAGCCACTCATTTACCCAGGAAAGCAAATTGAAAAACTAGAATGTGTTGGTCACATTCAGATAAGAATGGGGAGAAAGCTGAACAATTTAGTTTTTCAATGTAAGAAAATGATTTATACAGACAGCAATGGAAAAATAATCAAAGGAATTAGAGGGAAAAACGAATTGACAAAGAAAGGATATTTACAGAATTCAAGGACATTATGGGGCTGCTACCAGGAAACATATTGGGAATGAAAATGGGATAAGAAAGGCAATTTGGGCCGGTCAGGAGACCATTCAATGTGTGGACAGTGGTGTCCATCACAATGTGGCAACCTTGAAAAGGCCAATGCCAGATTGCTTTCAGATTTTGTGCTAAATGAAATGAGGCCTGTATTTGAGGGCCTAACCTCAACTGAGCTTCTTTTAAGGTGCACAAACGGAGAAACTCAAAATCTCAATGAGTCATTTCATAACATTATCTGGTGCCTTTGCCCAAAAAAAATTTTTGTTGGCTGGCGAATCCTTGATATAGCTGTTTCTTCTGCTACATTGCAATACAATGAGGGAAAAGCCAGTAAGCTTGCTGTGTATGCTAACCTTGGCTTGTTCCATTCAAAGTATCACCAGCAATATGCATGATGGACAAGAAAAGAATTAAAGGCTCTCATGTAACCGAAGGACATAAAGCAAAGTGGTGGAAGAATCAAGAGGCTACTAGCTTGTCAAAACCTTCCAGTCAATATGGCCCTGGAATTCATGAAAACACTGAATAAATGTTTTTGTCTGTTTGCAGATACTTTAGCTTAAGATTCTCTAGCATTAAATGCTTTAAATACCATTTTCCTATAAGGGTGTAAAGCATAGGAGTATTAGTAGGTGTTTGAATGCCTTTACCTAAACTTTAAACGTGTCTTTCTCAAAAGTCTTATTTATGGTTGATGTACATGATAAACTGGGACATATCTCAGCTTCTATCAATGGTAGATTCTTGAAATTTCGAAATCTAGTTAAAAAAAAAATCTAGTTGATATATCACATTGGTTGTAGTTCAGTTTGAACATATACCCTAGAGTTATCATAGGCCAAAATATGGAACCTCTAGCCTTCCTGGGTGCTGAGTTATTTCCCATTTCGTAGTGACATTCTCTGTGCATTTACCATCTTTAAATCACGTGATCAAAATGCTATATTCTCTATTTTTTGGAGATTTTTCTGTATTCAACCTCTAACCAACATTTTCCCAAAGATTAATCAAATTTTGATCAGAATTGACAAAAATCATTTTTCTTTGGTGAGCCATTTTTCTGGAAGGTTAGGTGCAAGTCGAGAATCGAATATTTTAGTTAAAATTTTGATTTTTTTGTTTTTGGTTAGAAATTTGTTAAAATTATTCACCTTCCAGAAAATGTAGCTCAATACTTGTCAGCTCTCCTTTTTAATGTAAATTTTCTAGTTTTATTACGGGCTACCTACAGAGGTTTTAATGAAATTGTGAAACTATCGAGGTAAAGTAGGCTTTCTTCTCAAGTCGGCCATGTTTATCTTGCTGCAAGATCATGTGACTATCTATCAAAAGATAGCTCACTTTGTGAATAATTTTATTATTAATGTCTTTCCACCAATAATATCCTCCCTTTCAAGTTATCATTCAATTTATCACCTGTACCTAGAAGCAGCCTTAAAGCCTATTATGCGATCTGAGTGACCAGTGATTGGTTGAAACGTATCAGCTGTGAGCCTATAACAACAACCATGCTTTTTTCATTCCAATGAACTCAAGGAACTCAAATGATCGTATATTATCACTATACTGGCTTATGAATTCGTTTGGTTTTAGAGATGGGAAAAGCAAAGTTTAGAGTTTCAAATGCTTATTGTGGCCGCCGAAGCCGTTCCTACCGAAAATCTTCTTTGAGTAACTTGCTAGAATTTGCACAAGTGCCAAACCAAATCGCAGGGCCTAACCCTTCATCACAAGCTTCTGACAAGCCACATACACCAACCAGCGTTAAAAAGCTTGACTTTTTTGGAATGTCACTGATTGTACCATCTTGACGATGATTGCTATTTTATTGAACAAAAGAGCTCAATGCGCAAATTGATAGCAACAGTGCTTTGTCCAAAATGTTTCTCTTCTGGACTACTATTTGTCGTCACTGATAACAACGTATGTGGGTTTGCTGTAAAATGTCTTGTCATCTGTGATACTTGTAAGGATGTAATCATTGAACAGTACATGTGTGAGAGAATCGGTTCTGTTACAACTTTGCGTACTCCATTTGAAATTAATATGAGGGAAGTTGTAGCCTTTAGAGGGCTAGTCTGCAATGCAAAGTTGGTGTGGGACAATGAACATGCCAAATTGCTTGAGTCACACTGCCTATCAGACTGTTCAGTCGAAATGGAATGTGGCTACCAAGGACACCTTCCTTGAAGTTAGCAAAACAGTGCAGCAGGCCATTGTTAAATCGTATGAGGAAGTTGGTGTCAAACCTGATTGTGGAGGCATACTAGAAACTGGTGTTTCTCATGATGGGAGCTGGCACAAAAGAGGACATTCTTCACACACAGGAATTGGTGTTTTCATTGACCTTCTCACAGGATTACCCATTGATTTTGAGGTACTATCAAAATTTGGCCTGCAGTGCCAACTTGCTCCATCTAGTGGGGATGAAAACTTTGATGATTGCCTACAAAAGCATTCTGAAAATTGCTCAAAAACTACGCAGGGTCTGCCAATTCTATGGAAATGGAGTGTGCCAGAAGGATTTGGGAACGATCAGAACAAAAACACAAGCTCAGATACACAACGATTTTAACAGATGGTGATAGCAAAACCCATGAAAATCTTGTGCAAAAGAAAATGTATGGTGATGCCATTCAAATTTATAAGGAAGAGTGTGTTAATCATGTGGCAAAGAGAATGGGAACAGTATTAAATAATTTAGTCGCCCAAAGCAAGGCACAAACAATTTCTATTTCTGGGAGAGAAAAGTTAACGAAAGATAAAATTATAAAAATACAAAATTATTATGGGTGGGCGATAAAGGACAATGCATCCATTGATAGCCTTTATCATTTGAGCTCCATCGATGAAATACCAAAACATGTACACTGCCCACCAGGAGAAAAATCATGGTGTTTTTGGCAAAGGGCACTGGCTGAAGGAGAATCTCCAAGCAAGCACAGGAACCATGAAACACTGCCTCCTGAGATTGGGACTAAAATGGTTCCTATTTTTCAGAGACTCACAGAAGAAAAACTTCTGAGTAGATGCTTTTCAAATAGAACCCAGAAGAACAATGAATCTCTGCATAATTTGATTTTGTCATTTTGTTCCAAGAGAATTTTTGCAGGGAGAGCAACAGTGGAAAATGCAGTTTGCATTGGAATTTTGCAGTTATCAATGGGCTCAACATTTAAAGAGGTCCTTTGTAAAGTGCTTGGTTTTGCCCCTGGTAGACATTTGCAAGACGTTTCCAGAAAAGAAGATCAGAAAAGGTTGCTGAAGGCTTCATGTAGAGATACGAAAAAGATGTGGAAGCAGCGAAAATATCAAAAGTCAAACGCAAAACAGAAAAATATTGTCAAACAACTGTTGGGATTACATGCTACAAGTTTTAACTTCAATTCTTCAAGACTTTTTGCATCAGCTTGTTTGTCACTAGCTGAACAAGGATCATATTCCTTGCATTGGGGCATACTGTTTTTATCATTTTTTTTACCAAATCTGATTTTTACAATAATCGTTTCTTGAATTGTCAAAGGAACAACCTGTGTTGATGAAGGGACATTCCATGCTGACAATGTTTATGTACAAGAAACAGCCTCTGGGCATTCTTGGTAACTCTTTCTGTTAAAGCTCTCCAATGCAAAAAGAACACCTCCAACATGGTTACATTTACCAAAACCTCCCAATCCAACAGCAGCTGGGCAAGTACAGGCTGCACAAGAAACGTCTCCAGTTGAGTTGTCAAGAACAACAAGCACTTTGTAAGGAATATTTTTCATTGATGCCTTCATCCGGATGTCAAAATAAGTGCAATCATTATCTTTAGCAACTGAAAATTTTAAATGAATTGAAAAATTGAAAATTCGTAGAAGAATTGAAAAGGATTTGAGCTTCTTTAAGCAGTGTTTTTAACCCAATGTGGTTGTACTTGAAAGTTTTAACCACAAGATATTCATATGACTGAGTAAAAGAAAATGGTTGCGTATTTCTTAAGTCGGAAACCCAAGGTGAATTTCCACATCTTGAACGGAAAATTATCTCATATGTCGAGGCACTTTTTTCTGCTTCAGAAGAGGAGGTCCTTGGAATTCTTTGAATCAGCTTGAATGGCACGGCAAAAGATGGGCGTTTGTTCCTGATACCGTTTCTCTGTATGATAACAAAATCAGCTTTAATTCCTTAACTGTCAAGGAAGCCAGATCTTCCAAGGTGCTTGCTGACTTTCCATCAGGAAAAAATTTAGAAAATTGATCCATCGCAAATATGTTTAAAACAAAAATTTTAGGCAACTTCGAAGCACTTCTTGTCTACTCAACTGAGAAGTGCGGCGAGAAACACTGATCTAAAAAAAGACTGGATCAAGCAACACAACTTTGTCTTGGAAGCCAATGACAGCAGCCATCTTTGTGTGACCACCTTGTTGTGAGGAAACAGTACTGAGCTTGTTGAAAACGGAGCAGGTAAGTCTGGAATACTAAGGATATTTCACCATAAAGGTTTTTTTGTTTTATATTTATATAACATGCTATCTAGTTAACCCAAATAAATAGGCTACATGTTTCCTAACGTATTTTGGCCTCATGACTTTCAATTCAGACATTGATTTGTGTTTGTAAGATTTATGACCCTGTTGATGAAACAGATGTTTATTTTTCGAAAAATCGTTTGATACGGTGTAAAAAAACTAGTGAAGCTGCTGTGGTAGCTTTTAAAAAAGCTGTTTTGTATGAAATCTGTCACGCAAGAGGCATAAAAGCCAAAGAGCTCAGTGATGCCTGAAAAGCACTAACTTGTTCAGTTTCTTTCCAATCTTTGTTCCAGCCATTTTTGCAGTGAATTCTTTTTCAAGATGGTACAACCGAATCTTGCAATAGGATTTGGAAATGGTCTTCACCAGAGTAAATGTGTGGTTGTCATTTACAGCAGTGTCAACAATATGCCTATCAAGCTCACAGAAGCTGCAATAGCACCTTGAATGCCTTTACAGACACCATAAATAAAATTGTTGCCACAAACTGAAGTATTCAATTTCTGTAAAATCTTCAAAGACTTGTAGATGTTATTGAATGCTTTAGAAATTAATTTGGAACTTCTCAAATTTGGAAATTCCAAATATTTTTGACAAAGATATGTAACATATTTTGCAAATAACAGTAAGGAAAAATGAGCAGTTTCAGGCACCCATCAAGTATCTCTGAGTTCATCTTTGTGAAATCCTGCAAATCAGCACCTTCTCTTTTGCAAGTATTTTAAAGCAAGTATTTTGCAAGTATTGCTCCTAGTGCCTGACAACATTGGCTACACAGGGTCTACGTCAAGACCATCTTTCCAACATATCCTGCTATGTAAGAAATGGCTGCCACCTTGTACTCAGAAAGAGAGACAATATTTGGCATGTCCCCATAGTCATGGTCAGATTGCAGTGGTGCTCTGTCTTGCAAATCATATTTCCATATAAGTGAAGCATTACAAATACTAATATCTTCCTCATCAACATTGCAGGTGTCACCAAATGTTTGAAGGATTGCTGTGGGATCTCTTTGTTGACAGTTTCCTTTTCCACCCCCAATACTGCTTCTCATCAAGAGGGGCGTTTATATGCAGCAGTGAACTGTTTTGCGCGTTTGTGAATCGGTTGTTGTTAAATCCCCCTGCAGATGGAATAGCACCAAAGAACAATTCTAGATGGTCTTGCCTCAACAAAGTCATGGAATATGCCTTGATGCTACTGATTGCAAGAGGAAACCCAACAAACCCAGTTTTCCGTCTAGTTGTATGCATTGGCTGCCCAGCTCCTTCAAGTTGAAAAAATATTCCAATGATGTACCTAGAAACCAGAAACCTTTGTTATTGACACTCAATGCTGACTTGAACCCTTTAGCCCATGGATTTCTGGAGTTGAGAATACCAAAAAGGCGATCAATGTTGCGAATAAACTGCACTGTTGCTTCTGATCCTTCAAACTGCTTCAGCTTGAGTACAGTGCGACAATATTCAATGGCATTAGCAACACTTGAGCTAAAGGACTGAGCTGCAAGGTTGACTTTCACCTTCTGTTGTCTCCATTGAATATGGGCCATCTTCAGCTTGTTTCCCAGTCTCAAACCTTCTTACTCCTGGAGCCTTTGAAGGTTAACAAGAAACTGCCAGTAAATTTTATTGCTTTCACTGTCAATCAATATGCCTCCATCACCAAGAGTATTCCTGACGAGCTTCAGCATATGGCAAACGTCCAGCAGAATGTAGATTCTTCTATTGGGATCAAGTGAACGGAGAAAGTATGGTTTGAGGTTCAGGGGCTGAAGATTTCCACCAAATAATAATAATAATAATAATAATAATCGAATGTTTTAACAGGATAACCTATCAGTACAATATGTACTGTTACCATTAGGGTCCTGAGCTCAGTGAGCATTGAAAAATGACATGAAGGACTATCACATGTCAATGAAAGGACAATAACTCCAACATGATGAAGTTTTTCAATGCAAAGTTTCGCAAGGTTTGCTCTTTCTATTCCACTGAGACCATCAACAAAGAAATAGCCGGAATCTTCCAGGAACTATTCACATTGACTACCATCAGCACAAAGCATCTTTTGCCACAGGAGTTGAATCATGGTCTTCAACACCATTCCCAAGATCAACGTATCCGCAAAACCTGGTACCATCCCAAGAAACATGCTTTTTTATTGCCATCTCATCAAGCATTAGGGAACAGATTGTTGCTCTGCCTGCTTGTTCAACTTCCTTTACTTTCATTGCAAGTGCTTGGAATGCTAGATGAGTAAATCCAGATTTTGCTGGCACTTTTGTATACCAACGTCTCGGAAGAGCAAATTTGAATGTTTTCCTGACAAACTCATATGCCTTGGCTGAATAGAATTGCAGGGTCAGTGCAAACGATCTACGTTCTGGAGGGTATTTGCATCCCTTGGCAGATTTTCCAGCTGCCATTCTTTTCATCACCTCCAGTGTAACACCTCTTCACAGTTGAAGGAAATCAGGTTCTTCTTCCTCAGTTGTTTCACAACAGTCTTCATGGAGTTCACCCTGACCTTTAATCGTCTACATTGTTGCTGAGACAGCTTCAATTTCCTCTCTAGTTGTTGAACTCGCTGGGAACTCCTGTCTAGCCTTGCCTTTAGCTTCCTTGGTGAGTCACTGATGTGGTACATTTGGTCATTTGCTAGAAGCTTGCCTGCACACACTTTCTTGGGACTTGGGCCATCTGTTTGTTCTAGAGGCATGTCATCAGAACATCTTGCAAGGGGCAGCTTTGGCTTTTTTACAACCTGCATAGAAATTGCAAAGATGAGAAGGCTTTGATTAACATGCATAATTTTATTAACAAAACATTTAACTGTCTTTAAAAAAAAATTATTGTTTCTCTTCATTGTTGCATGTGCTAGGATGAGATTTGCGATAGATGTTAACAGATTTTATAAAAAATATTACAAACTTTGTTATGATTTGTAAGAAAATTCTCATTTAAAGGCACGTTTTCATGGCAAATTGAGTTAATATATCTCCTATGACGTCCTATGACTAGTTGCAATACTCCCTAGGCACAAGGTAAGAAAACTAATGGAATTGGCATGTAGTTCTATTTACCTTTTTCAAACGCATGGGAAACTGTTTAAATCGAGAGGGCACAGCATCTTCTCTTACTTGTAAAATCTGCCCTGTTCTTTTGATGGATTTGTGAATACGTTGAAGGCTCCCAGTCAAGTCTGTGCATCGCAGCTAGCCATTTTGCCTTTCTTTCTTGGTTTGATGGAAACCTGAATTAAGAAATGTGAAAAGCATTAGAAATTTCACTGGAGGGAAAAACATTTAGAAACATTTCCAAGAAATATGCATCATTTTTGTTTATATCATAGTTGAATAGCATGAAAGAATTTCTATCTCATGAAATATATGGTGAAAATGAAACATAAAGATTAATGCTAGCTTTATGGCCAAAATTTCATAGACAGCAGGGCTGCATCTAATATCAAGCACGCTTAAAGCTGTATCAATTTATTACAAATTTATTAATAAATAAAACATATTTTAATTATGCAAGCCTTCATCTCAAGATAGATGCAGGCAGCATTTCAAAAGTGGAGAGAGGCATATGTAGGGGAAAAGGGCATCTTTGTAGTACAGTCAAGCATCAAGGGTACATTCAAGCAGTAACCGTATAGGCCCCTGCCCCTTTCACATATGATGAGGTGAGTATCAAAATGGGTAGGCATGTTAGTTGGACCCAAAAAGGGCAAACAAAAATAGAGTTTACAAGGACATATATCTAGATATCAAATTATCCTGAAGCTCACATAATTAAGACAACATAGGTTAATAGTTACTTAATAAAAAGTCCTTCGATGCTTCCTTTTGACTTGTGTTTCTTTATCTGAGCTACCTTCGCTGTCACTCCTGGCATTCTCCCCTTCTCCCTTTGTCTTTCTCCGTTTTTTGCAACCAAAGGTGCAGCACTGCGTTCAAAAAATCAACTTCAAATTTTGGCATGCAAAAATAATAGGTTGCTCGATCCAGTTTTTTGGATCAGCGGGTGAGAGATCATTGTTATCCTCCCTTTCGATGTCACGCCTTGACTTCATTAGGGATTGTGAAACTGGTCTATTGACAGTTCAATTGATTCTCAGGGGTGTGCCCTCCCCCTGGCTCAATTTCATCATACCATCCACACCATGTACCAAGGAAAACAGAATTTGACATTTAATTTATGCTTACGTCTATACAAAGAAATTTCATAGGCAATGAAATTTAAGTTTGATTTTATTGCTTAGAAGTATGTCCTTGCTAAAGACAAATAAGTGTCACTAGTAATCTATTAATCTATAGAGAAACATTTCGTTTTTAGGTCTGCAGGGCACCACTCAATTTTGTAGGGCAGAAACCCTTTTACACCCCCCCCCAAAACTATTGGCCAAGTTACACCCCTGTTCTCACCAATTGTAAACATTTGAAGTAGTTTTTGCTTGATATTATTTATAATATACCAGAACAGTGAATTCCTGGTCGAAATTGCAACAAAATATAAAAACAAATTGAAAAGCGGAATTCGCAAGTATTTTTAAACATCATTATTTCTTTATTCTGCTGAATATTTCATTTGTTTTAATTAAGATAAGAAGAAAATGTGTTAGAAAGAGCAGTTTGTCACCATATAAACAGAAGGTAACCATTTAAAGCATCATTCAACACTGAACAATGAATAAAGACTATTAGAATTTTAGTATCAGACCGATTTTCTACCAATGGAACAGCTAATTGAAGTGAAATCAAGCCCATAATCAATTTTAGAATAAAGAAAGTTTGTAGTGATTAAATCTTCAAGTTTTCTCTCTTATTTTGCTTGTAGTTATATTTCATAATGTTTGTGTCTTAAATAGGCTTGGTAGGTGCGATCATTTTATAATAGGTAGGCCCTATATTCAAGAGAATAGGTAATGATAATTATTTGTTTGAACATTCAATCTTGAACAATATATTTTTTTCAGTTAGAAAAATAGTTGTTCACAGCATCAGCAACTCTCTTTTTCTTCTCTTTTTACTAATAAAAATGTGAACACACATTTTATCAATTTAATTATTAGGTTAGTTCACTACATGGTTTACAGTCAATAGAGAATCATTGCTTTTGGCAGCATCATTTGTTCTGGGGAGAATATTGCCACATTCATACACCAAACCTGACAGAAAAAACAATGGTTGGTAACATCTGTCACATTAAGAATAGTCTTTATTTTTTGCATCCAATAGCATGTAACATATGTCACATTGAGAATAGTCTTTTATTGATGCCAAAGTAGTAGAAATGCTAAATGCACAAAATTTGGCACTGTGTCCCATGCTGTGGTGTCGACCATCTCCTGATATGACAATTTCATCTCTTTCCCTCATTTTCGTACTGTACTTTTTCCAAAATAAGTTTATTGTTGGAAACAGCATGGTCTGCAAAAAATAAAAGTTTATTTTTATGATAAATTTGCTGAGAAATCAGTAGGGGGCATCCAAAGAAGGCAATAAAACCAAAATCGAATGTTGCATCAAAAACCAAGAGCAAGGAAAAAAAATAAAAAGTTGCAAACTTTCAAAAATCGATCTAGCAGATTTATTTATATCAAAGAAACTTTCAAACAGACTGGAACTTCTGCGCCACGCCAGTGCTCTGAAAAAGAATGGCAAGACAAAGCTGTATGAATTCTGCATAAGCAGGTCGACAAAGATGCTGGTAGAATTTATTGGCACTGTATGGATTGCAACTTATATTTCTGAACAATTTTAGATGGGAAAAAAGGATGATACCTTGGTCGGATATGCTGTTGCTCTCTGAGGGTCAATTGGTGCACTTCCTGGCTCCTAAAACCCATTACAAAAGAGACATATGCTTAGAAAAGGACACATCAATATTTTGCACTAGCAAGGGACCGATAATTTTTGTAAAGAATAGTGTTGTTGATGACAAAGAAGCTGAAATGATGGCAGTGAGGTGGGACCATTTTAAATTTCATCAGCAACTAAGAATGGAAGACTCTAAAGATATACCCTCATGCTCTCGCTGTTTTGCAAAACTGATTCTTTGAAATTCAACATATTTTTTCACTATTGCTACTTTTATTATCACGTTTTTCACCGTTACCACTTGTTTAAGCACGCATTGATTTCATAATTTTATCTGTCTTGATGCATGAATATGTCTGTCTAAAATGCATCAATAGAATGGAATAGGCTTACGTTGAAGAAACCGTTTTTGTGTACAAATACAGCATAACAACAAAGATATAAGCGATTTTATGGAGATGGAAAACGGTTTCCACTCTACTTAAAAAACCGATGATGTCTTTGTCTTCTATTACATTTTATAGTGATTCTTAAACCGTCAAAATCATCAAAGAACTCTTAATTTTTTCATTTATTGAAGCGTTGAGACGGCAGAAGTTGAAGTAGGTTTCATTTCAAGGTATAGACATTAATTTTCTATCATTCAGATAATGTTTTTTATGTGAAACCTTTCTTAAAAAAACGATTTCTAAATGGCAACCATCGTGGAAACCGTGAAACTGGTCATCGCATGCCCATAGTTAGCAACCTTTGTGTTTGTATTTACTTTGTGTTTTGTAAATACAGTTTGATCAACATATTGAAGGTTGATTATTCTAGATTTTTGTCTCTTTATTGTTGATATAATTGGGGTGTGAAAAACATGACAATGCTCTATTTTTGAAACTTATTCTCTAATTGTATTTTATATTATAATCCACTTCACAACCATAGTCAATAGAGAGTTGATTAATCACTATATCAAATGTAGTGAAGCTATTGTTCTTTAGTCAAATTGTTGCCATGACTAGACAATTATTAAAAAGGCCATAGTTTTCATTATGAAGTATAATCTTTAAATGAATAGGTCAAAGTTATGGTACAAAAATATTATGCAAGGCATTTAAATTGAATGAACTTTACTATCTGGTTCTGTTGCCATTTGTGTCTTTAATACATCTTAGCTGTTTGGGTCATAAGATTGATAACAGAGCGGTCATAAGAAAATAAAGTCTTTTTTATTCTCTCTGAAATATCATGAAATGTTTCTTTTTTTATCTTATTGTCTAATGCTTGCTGGTGTAATTCACGTTTGATGTTGTGGAATATATTTTCTATGAGATTCAGGTCCGGTGACCTTGCTGGGATTTTGACAAGAGTGGTTTCAATTTCGTTGATTGCTTCTCTTGCTGCCTTGCTATTTTGCGAAGGATCATTGTCCATGACAAACAGCTTTGCTGCTCGAAATTTTCTTGAGTCGATGCGTGCATCAATAAATGGACATAGCAGCTTTCTCCTCACAAAATCAGCAAAATATTCACCAGTCATCTTTCCATAGGGCTCGGCAAGTATCACACCCTGGTTATAAGTTAAGGCTACCATGAAATTGAGCCTTTTACCACAAGGAAGATCTTTAGAGCCAATTGCTGTGTACCAGAGGCCTTCGCTTGGCTTTCAACACACATGCCCTTGGCCTTGATGCTTCTATAAAAGGATTGAATTTGTGAACAGATGAGACTGCATCCCCAGAGGCCAGCATGTGCATGGCTACCATTTTGAATGCATGGCAAAAAAGTTCCATGCAGTATGGTAGTTATTACGCATGGCCAGCTTTTCGGCAATTTTCATGTTTATAAATCGCAATGGTAATTTTGTTTTCGGCGTACTGATGCCAAAATAGACACAGCAAAATTGTTTTGAGCAGTGGTCAATGGATCCTTTGGGTAACGGAAAACCTATCGTGTTTCATAGGTACGGTATGCCATGCATGTTTTGGCCTAAAAATGTGAAATGAGCTTCACAGCTGGGAATTTTTTTCATACCTATTTCAATATGATGAACTTTAAATGGTTTTGATATTCTTTTGTCGGTGGAGAAAATACAATTTTTCTTTAATGCAAGTTAAGTTTTATGTAAGTATTATATTGGTTTGTACATGGCTTTTGCTAGTGGATTTTGTGAAGAGCAAACTTCAAAACGTCTAAAATCCTTTAAATTTTGTAATTTTATGTTTCAAAATTTCAAACCAAAAATAGTTGTAATTAATATGCATTAAACTGCAGGTTTCCAGCCAATGAAGCACTCCGTTTGCAATGGGTTAAAGCTATGAGGCGTGATAAGTGGACCCCATCAAAGTACAGCTACATTTGCAGTGAATACTTTTTGCTCACTGAGTACACTGCCCCTCTTGGTCAGCCTTACACAAAATTAAAAAAGTCAGCTGTTCCATCAAAATTTTAACTTCCCCACATTTACTACCAAAACATTGCAGGTTTCATTGTTCGTCCTATCATCTAAAAGCTTGATTGCTCTCAATGTTCTGAAGCTCTCATTCTTAATTGCATGTCAGAGGAACACAACTATATGACAGTACCATTTTCACTGTTTCGGTATAGAAAGAACAATGGTGGGCTTATAAAAGTATTATTTGGGGTGCACAAATTAACCACATTATGTGAGAAATCATTTCGGAAGAGAGTAAAAGGTACAAGGAAGGGAGACATGAAAATCAATTCACAAGTTGGATTGATACTGAGAATGACGAACGGCGTGCTACGAAGTCAAGGCAAAAACCTAAGGAAACTATTTCCATCGTTTTCCAACATGCACACGAAATCAACCCAGTCTTTGAGGATGATCATCTCACAAAAGTTGTGAAGAAAATTTGCGAGAAATACTTCCATCTGCGTATGCAAACTTATGCAAAGCATTAAACAAGACAGATAGTAATGAAAAACACATCAAGTTTATGACACAGAATGAACAAATTAGTTTTGTTTAAAAACACATAAACTTAAAAAACCATAGCTTTTGCTGTTTGCTTCAAATGTTTCTTTTAGAAGTGTTTCGCCTAATATTAAATCCTTCATTTTTGAAAATTGGATTGATGAGAAATTTTTGAAACAGTGGGTGCTCTTTCCTCGATTAGTTTAACTACTGAGAGAGCTCCTCATTTAAGTAATTCCCCCATGCAATTTATCTTGTTCTTTGTTCAGTATTTGTATGTTGTATCAATTTTAGGTGCATTATTGTTATTATTGTAGTTTAGTAATTTGTTTGTATTAATTAGTTTTGTTATGATTAGTATTGTATGTGGAGAATTTAAAATATGAAACTGAACTGAACCAAAAAACCGGTCAAATTTTAAGAGTTATGTTTCTCTGCGAATCTTGATTTTTTCATCTAAATTTAAATTGCAACAATTGCTGCAGTACTCCCTGACTGACAGCAGTTCTTCTGTTTAGATAATAAATTGACCCCCCCCCCCGAGATTCCAACAGAGTTCCCAACTTCCTAATTCACCCTTTATCCCAAAATATCTGAGGAAATCAAATCGAGGAAATCAGTTGCCACTCGAAGTGATACGCTATCTAAGCGCCAATATTGAAACTGGTGGCTATTGTTTTCTGAAAACCTGTGAAAACTGGTGTTCTCTTATGCAAGAAAAACCGGTGACTAAATAGCATACTCGATATCATATCCATAGCTCGAAAGGAAAGGATGGACACTTTAAAACAAAATGATATAAATTGGAATACCGCTGCAAGCTAGAATCTTTGTATTGAGGGACTAGAAGTTCTTTCTCGGAAAAATTCATGAGAATTAGAATGAAAGTTGAAAGAGGAGGATCAAAGTCAATGCTGAATGAAGTAAAATTGTGACATTTTTAATAAAATGTAGCCAAACTAATCACATTTTACTAACCTCATTAGCAACTTTTGGCAGTATTTATGGACCACACAGTCACACACAGGGCTGTAACTGGGTAAAGCACCCTGAAACCAGTCAACATTTATGGCTAGATCCGTGCTTGAACCCTGTCCTACTTATGCATTTAATTCCTTTTAATTATCCCTCCATAGAGCATGCTAAATTTTGTATTGTATTTATATAAAAATATTAGAAATTCAAAAGACTGTGTGACAATTTTCTGTGGGTTAAGCTGAATCACACTTTGCATGCAAAGCTGCATCATTCTGTGGCCCTGATCTCTATGAATAATGGATATGGTCTCGGATACTTGTCTGAAGAATACTTGGAACCTACAATAAGGACATTAGAAATTATTTGCAATTTTTGTCTCCGAAGACCTGTCCATTTGCTCAGCTGGATGCTGAGCTCCTAAAGTCAAGACTCCTAAAGTGATCTGACCCTATCATAAATAACATAATCACTCAATGCCAACCAAAACGATACTAGAAAGAATGTCAACCAAATGGGGCGACTGATCACCGTGTCCAATCCCACTCTCATTTGTTCAGTCTTCCTAAGAAATATTATAGCTCTCTAGTTGAAGACATTTTAATTGATAATCTCATATATTTTTATGTTTTATATAAAATCATATTTTCAAGTTATATTTTGTTGCTGATGTTAGAAATTTACTGACAATCTTTTGCAGTTCGCTCACTTTTCGATTGTCTGGTTTCAAGTACATAATCGGGTGTCCTTTTTTATTCCCGCATGTAATTCCAATACCTTTCAAGTTTCCAAAATGAACATGTTGCTGTTTTATGAGTAAAAATATGGAAGGTTCAACAATATTCTATTAACGGAAAGGAAACCTTTATTTTCAGAATGCTGCAGAGCAAAGATATTAAAGTCAGGCTGATAGTTTGACTGGTTGAGCTACTGTCTTTATATTACTACATTTAACCATATTCAAAGTATTGGTCTGTCATGCAGCACCAAAAAACCATTTTTAGGCTCCTTTCCAATGGTAAGACTTTTTCCCAGCTCAATTTCCAGAGTTTTGTGTTCTTGGCCCAGCTTCATTTAAAATGCGAACATGAGTTCTGTAGTTTCTTTTGACAGCTCCTGCTTCTCTCATGAAGTCTGCAACAGTTGGATTTTTTCTTCCCCTGCGTAATTTTCTAAACGTTCCTAAAAAATTCCCTTGCTAAGGTTGAAAAATTATCTTTTTCTGCCAGGAGTTTCTTTAAAATTTTATTGCAATGCCTTCTTTGTGGCATCTATATACGGAAAAAACAGCAATGTTCAGTATTTTTGCTGTTTCTCTAGAGCTTTTCTTTTTATAAACAACTATGCAATGTGCAAATGCCCTTGTCTTTGGGCAAATTTTCCTCAAAATTGTCATCGTGTAAGCTCTCCTTTTTCAATGATTTCCTTCTACCTTACTGCTTTCTAGCTCTTTCAATATAATTTTAAAAGAAGGGAAATTAATTTGACGTCATTTGGCTGCAGCAACTGTCTAAAGTAGCCACCCATATGGCCTCGTTCTGATTTTTATCTATAAGATGTTTGTATTTAATGCCTGGCAATTTCTTTTCTTGCACAAATGATCAAACAGACTTAGGGGAAAAGTTAATTCTTGCTTCTATTAGCAATAATTGAAGAAATGAGGATAATTCGATGCCAAATAGAGTAGAGGGAAAAAGATAGCGCAAGAAATGCTGCATTCAATCATCAAAGTTTACTGTGATGATGAATTTTCTCGCACACTTCCTGGCAAAAAGGATTTCATAAGTGTATCAAAGAATCAGCACATGCCAAAGTGTCTAATCCTTTGGAACCTAAAGGAACTTTATGCTGCCTATAAAGCAAACAGCACCACATCCAAGAACGTCAGCTTTTCAAAATTTGCAAGTCTGAGACCCAAATGGTGTATTTCTGTTGGTGCAAAGGAACCCATTCGGTTTGTGTGTGTACAATACATCAAAACACTAAATTGATGCTCGATGCTGCAAATTTGAATAGCCATTATAAAGAACTTGTAGATATGATAGTTTGTGATGCACATTCAAAAGAAATGTATGGTGCATCGATGTAGGAAATGCCCTGGTATTGAAGGTCTCAATTTTTATTTAACTGGCATATTCACTTTGTGATGCAAATTCAAAGGAATGTATGGTACATCGATGTAGGAAATGCCCTGGTATTGAAAGTTTTCATTTTTATCTAACTGTCATATTCACTAGAAACAAAGAGCAGAATAAAAGTGAAAATAATGATGACTCAGACGATGATAAAGAGCTTAGAGAAATGATTACAAGCAATGGACAACTACTGACCGATCAGAACTGATATCACAAACTGCTACCTTGGAAGAGTCTGTAGATGAAATGTGTGACAAGCTAGATAGAATGACTGTACACTCTTACATTGCAAAGTCTCAAGCAACCTACTTAAAAGGACTTTAAAGTGCTATTGGTAAAGAAGAAGTTATTGTTTTTGGCGACTTTGCAGAAAATTACAAATTCCTAATACAAGACGAGATTCAAAGCTCCCATTGGAACCCGAGACATTGGAACCAGAACCAGTTACATCCAATCGTCATAACTATACATGTAACAATTCAGCTGAGGTATCATCAAAATCACTCTGTATTATTTCTGATGATTTGGAACATGATGTTAACATGGTCTATGCAGTAATTACAGAGAATATTAGCTACATAAAGGAAGCAATTTCGAATGACATCAAACTAGTGCATTATTTCACTGATGGTTGCACAGCTCAGTACAAGAATTGCAAAACAATTTGGAATCTGTGTCACCATCAGCAAGATTTCAGGATGCAAGGCCAATGGAACTTTTTCGCAACAAGCCATGGCAAATCACCATGCGATGGTATTGGTGGCACAGTTAAACGGCTAACTGCCAGAGCAAGCCTACAACGTCCATCTCAAGAACAAATTTTGACAGCTGATGACATGTTTGCTTTCTGACAACTGGAATTGGCAAAGAACTTCAGAAGACAGAGAATTTGATCTAGACTATCTTTTTATAGATAAGGATGAGCCAAATGTTCCGGGCTTGAAAATATGCCCAAATAATTTTGTTGTGTGAACATATGATTGTATTGAATGATTAGGAATTGATTTAGAGCTAGACAAAGAAAATGGTGACATTCTTATTAAGTTTATGCACCCGCATTTTCCTACTGCTTTGTTTTCATGGCCAGTAAAAGATGATGTGTGTTGGGTACCAAATCAAAATGTCTTGGCCATTGTAGAAGCACCTGCACAAACAACAGTATTCTTTGAATCCTGATGACATTGCAAAAATCAATGAAAAAACAAAATATAACATTTCGTAATTTTGAATTCCTTACTTGGAAACTGCAGATTGAAATCATAAAAATCAAAACGCTCTCTGAATTACTTTGTGAAATTCCCACCATTATGAATGTTTAGATGTTTTGAATTTGGCTTCATTATATTCAAAGTATTTTTTAGAAGTCCATTTATTCCATTATTGCATAGATAAGTAAAGGTTGCTCAACCAGAATATGGTTACTGGCTTTGATTTTGAAATGTGCCCTGCTCCAAACAGGTAATTTCGCCAACATGATTAATTTTGAGCCAAAAGATGGAACACTTGTTGCCACAATTTCTTCCATTCTGTTTCTATAAATGAGTTTCATCAGTCTTAGTTTAGTTTTAAGGCAATTTTTGGATTCAATGGTGTTTAATTGACCAGGGATGGTATTATTATATTTTTTCACGAGCTTTAAGAAATGTTATAGATTTGAAAAAATCAAAATGACAGATTGAAGAAATTAAGGTTGAAAAACACAGATTTTCAAATTACAATATTTCACAAACCAACTGAGATATTAGACTAAAATTTTCAAATTTTATCTATCTCACGGTGTTATTTGTTCCTACAAAAAATGAAAAAAAACCAAGGGTGTCAACTTTCAATAGTCATATCAGGTAATTCTCTTTATTCAAAGTCAGTCTTATATTGATTTAATTGCCCATTTTACAATATTTGCGACACTTTGATTAGAAATCAAGTATTATACAATGCTTAAACTAGTGTATTTGCTATGCTGGTCACTATTCCAATTGAACCAACTGTTGTGACGTCACTATAGTGCAAATTGTTCACGTGACACCGAATTTGGTCAAAGATTTGTAAAGCATGCCCTTGAAATACCTTATTAACTGCTTTGAATGTAGAGTTTGATAACTAATTGAAAAAGACGCTCAGGACAACCCTTGCCAAAATTTTTGGAACAATTGTGCAAAGCTGAAGCTTTTTTTGAAAAAAGAGGCTCTTATTGACTGAGAAAGCAAGAATGAAATGATTGGATTGGGGGAGGCAGCACAGAGACTATGGCTGGGTCAAAGTAGTTTTTAGTGATGAGAGCAGGTTTTGTTTAAATATTGAAAGACCTGTTTATGTAAGAAGAAGGAGTTGAGAGGAGTACCTTCCCCAACGTTTGAATCCAACTGTTAAACATGGAGGTGGTGGGATAATGGCTTGGGGCTGTATCACAAGCAAGGGTGTTGGACGTTTACAAAGAGTCGAGGGTACAATTAATGCAGCCAACTACATTGAAATTTTACAATTCTGTGGACTGCCATCAATAAGACACCAACAAATTCAATAACAAATTCTGGATTGCCATTGTGCTGGAAATAGACACTGAGAATGATGACTTGTACATCATGAAACTTTGTAGTAACTGAGCAAACAAAGAAGTTGTTAACAACACAATATATTTTGGTTGCAGATTCGTCTTTTCCTACAGCAAAGTCATCAGGTAAATAAGTAAAAAATGTTTTCCTTCCTTAAAGAGAATGCACAAAGCGCATAAAAATATTAATTGATGTCAGAGTGAACACATTCAAATTTCTATCGTAAAAACAACTAATCAGGGAAGAAGACAGCAACAGCAAGTAGCAAGAAGGTCGATCAGAACTTCATATGGACAGATGAGGAAACTTTGTTGTTGCTCCAAGTTATTATTGACAACAAGAGCAGCAAAGCAGCGTTAGGCCTAGAATGTGAAAGTGTTAATTTAAATATGGAGATATTTGTGAAAGGTTGCAATCACACTGTCCTTAGGAAAACAGCGAGGCTCATGAACAGAACATCCAATTGTTGGGACATGGAGTTTGCATCCCAGAAAAACTCTCACAGTCAAGGACAATCTCTGACTAAAAAGGTTTTTGAGGATGAACTTTAAAAATTACAACAAAAACAATTCAATGAATTTAAAGAAATGTTTTTGCTAAATATATCCAAGTATCAGCTCTAGCTTAATACTATCTAGAAGTTATTTCTAATGTTAGTTCATATATCGGGTCATTCATATAGTACGTACGCAGTTTGAAAGCCACTTTTTGACCCTCCCGCCCCCCTTGTATGCACATGTACGCTTTTTGCATATCCCCCCTTTTGCGTACATTGGGTATGCTTATATCACTTTTCAACCCCCCCCCTCTTGTTTCGAAGTACAATACAAATAATTGAGAGTTTCCAGGGGAATTCAGGGAATTGTCCATACTGACCATTCCTTGTTATAATATATGTTAATGCAGTTGTCTAATTTAAGTAATCATGTGAAGCACAACAAAGCAGATTCATTAATATTAAACTAATTGTATTTAGCTTTCTAAAAGGCAAAGCCTTTCACATAGTTTTTATCCGAAGTTCATCAAACAGATCAGATTTTAGGTAGGATGAAAATATGCAACGAACTTCCCATTAAAATCTCTGTCATATGAGCAATAAATGAGCAAGCTTGCAAGACTCAAATTTCAAGTTCAGGAATTTCTTAAGCGTACGTACTAAATACCCATTGCACCCCCTCCCCCTTGTTTGATTTAATGCTACTAGGAATCTAGATTCAAAGGAAAATTCATTGATTGTGCACTACCTCTCAATTTAAATGACCCTGGTCAACCAGTAGACATTGTGCGTGCTAACAATCGCAAAACACCCTGTTGAAACAAATAGCGTGACTTGGATCAGACTTTTTGTTCGCATCAGATTTTGTCTAGGAGAAATAGATGAGAAAAGATGAATGTGTCAGGAGAAGATGAATCAGTTTTGGATGAAGAACTTCAGGTAATTCAAATTTGATGTTTTTATCATGACCATAATAGAAACGCTGCTAAAATTCCAATGGCAGCCTAAATTTTTTTGTACATGCATGGCGGCCTAAAATTTTTGAACGTTTTACGACTATTCTCTTTATTTCAGTAGAAACATGCATCTGCAGCACAACATGTTCAAAAAAAGTAGGTGGAAGTAGGTAGGAAATTGCCTGCGCAGTAGGGAGAAATGATAAGTCGAGCAACACTGATCAGCTTCTTTGGTTAGAATTCCACAATGGATTAAATATACCTCCACCATGTACAACATTTTCAGAACTGAAGCAATCCCATTGATGCAGAAATCCTCATCTTAAATAAAATGCAACCTGTGCCTTGACAAAGCATGATATTTCAGAGGAACTTCTTTTTACAAATACAAATTACTGTCACAAAAATACCTTCCCAAAAATAAAATTAAATGTTAATATTTGAAAACATAGAAACAATAGAAGATTTGTTTTAAAAATTTGCTTGCTGTACTCTATGAAGAGGTCAACCTTCATTTTTGTTAGTTGGTATGTATTGCATCGAATGTTGATTTTTGAAAGAAAGTTATGGTACATGCAATTTCATCAATTCATATCTGTTTTAATCTTGAAACTCTATCTTTAATTAAAAGTTCTTTTAAAGGTGGTTGAACATTTGGATCATTGTAGAACTTTTAGTAACAATGCCTCTGATTGGTCAGTCTTCGTTCTAGGTAATTCCCAGGGTACCAGAGGGTTCCAATCCTTTTATTTGTCTACATAGGCGTCTCCGAAATTTTCCAAGGTGCCAATTGGCTGCATCTGCAGTTGTTGTAGATACCACAGTTGTCTGTTACGATCCTGGAATCTGATGTAACATATAGACGAAGCTATGGCGGATGGCAAAGAAGGCAGTATGTGGATATCCAATTACTTTGCGAAGATGCAAATCTTGACTGAATTGTATAGCAACTGAATTGCCATTTGACAACATTGCAATATTGTAAAGCAACTGAATTGCCACTTGAAGTAGTTTATCTAAGCACTGTGTTCGATGTGAAAGTTGTTGGACTAGTTAATGCGGATGGCAATGACGGAACAATATGATTAGGCCTACCAATTTATTTTACAGAGAGGCCGATGTCAACTCAATTGTATACCTAGCTATTGGATCATTGTGTCCGATATGAAAATTAAAGTTGTTGGATTAGTTTAAACTGCCTATCATTTCAAAGATGATCAAATTAAATGGTTATAGGAGCATTGTCTTGTGTTCGATTTGGAAGACATTTGATTGTTGGGCTAATTTAAATTGCCTATCATTTCAAAAATGATAAAATTTGATGGTAAAATGGTTGGTTTCATCTTCTCTCGTTGTGTAGTCCAAACCAAACTTTATGTTTATGTTTATGTTTAAAAATGATGTATTAAAATTATTGTGTCAAACAAAACAGCTGAAAAATGCAAAGAAATCTTTACAAAAAAGTTTATAACCACAGCTTCTTTGATTGCCATGAGTTTGAGGTTTTGTCGTTAAAACAACATTTTCTTTCCCTTGAAAATTGCTGGTTTGAAGTTTTCTTCTCTTTAGATTTTCATTTCCAATCCACTTCTAAAAGAATACAAATACGAAGTACTTAAAAACATGAATTTAAAGGGGACAGCCAACTGAAAAGAATAGAGCATACCAAGGAAGGGCCAAGCTCAGCCTAGGTCGCTGGGCCTCAGTCAGTCACATTTCTAATATCATCCTGCCTTGAAAGTCAGACAATGGCATAAATTTATGACAATACTATTGTTTGAAATATAAATAAAACGAAACCAACTTCCACCTTTGCCTTGGGGAGACCTGTCTTGATGGCAGCCTGCTCAATGACCTTCTTCATCTGCTGACCACGTGTACTGTGCACAGCAGGGCATGTCTTTCCATCCTCCCCAACCATCGTTCCCTCGTAAAGCTTTTCTAGGGTGTCACGTTGTGCCTTCGAAATTTTATCATAACATTTTTCAGAAGCCACGGTTCAATTGAGATAGCGAACACTTGAAAAACAACTTGCAATGTCTGGAAATTCTCCAATTTATAGGACAAGATCCCCCATGAGATGTTATGCGATGAAAAATCACATTTCTGAACAGAAATTCTATAAATCATCAGATGTCAGGGATGATCATCCGTCATTGGTTGCAGCCCATTTCTATTTTTTAGAGATTATGGTTTAACCTATTTAGAAGTAGTGTAACGGGTGAGCATATTGTAACTAAAGAAGAATGTGTAGGGCACATTCAAAAGAGATTGGCACTGCTCTACTCTTATATAAAATAACAATGAAGGGTAAAAAGTTAAAAGATTGTCAGCTGATGAGCTGCTAAACAGATGTTTGCTAGGTCTAACCCAAAATCAAAATGAAGCTATTAATGGCAATCTTTGGAGCAAATGTACCAAACGAAAGTTTTGTGGAAGGAAGAAATTGCTTCTAGCTGCCGGGGAAACAGTGTGTGAATTCAATACTGGAGCAGCTTCATTGGATTTACAAATACAGTAGCCAATATCTTGCTATCCAGTAACACAGAATCTTGAATATGGCTCAACTTGATCACAATTGGGCGTCGATTTGAAGACAACGGCGAGGCTACAATTGCATGGTGCAGGCAACATGGGCTGCTTTTGACAGAACAAGAGTGCGATGTATGCCAAGTACCTTGTAGTGAAGGTCTGTACAGACGTGGCATTGATGGCATCATTTCCAAATTGTAGAAAAACGATAAATGTCGGAAAAGGCAGCTTTTTTAAGCGCTTGCATTTAAAGCTATTGCAGGTTGTCAGCTTGACATACCTGTGGGCTTCAAGTGCGGGTTGCGCTAGGGAGCTGTCTGTGTTTCAGACGACGAGGGAGTTTAAAATAAGCAGAGAAACAAACAGTTGTTGACTGGAATCAGTTTTGTCGAGACGTGGCTGTCCAACATTTTGTGAACCACCCAGAGCGTCTAGGGGGAAATTGACACATTGTTGAAATCGATAAAAGTCTGTTTGCACAACAAAAGTACGAGTGTGGCCACCTTGTGAGAGAGCAGTGCATACTGGGCGGCCACGAGGCAGAGACAAAGAAAGTGTTCCTGGTACTGGTCCCTGCAAGGGACCAAGCTACATTACTGCCGATCATTCAGCAATGGGTGGAAGCCAACAAAACGATATGGACGGAAATGTGGGCAGCATATCGGAACCTGCCACAGCTTAGGTTTGCCCACGGCACGGTTAACCACACATTGAATAACAACGGACAGAGCGGAGGCAATGTGGCAGAGGGCCAAAGTGAAATTCGCGGCAATGTAAGGTCCAACAAACCGAGAAATGGTGGAAGATTACCTTTCTGAATTCATGTGGAGCCATAGAGACGAAAACAAGCGATAGAGACACAAGGCAATTTGTCATTGATTTTGTAGATCCAAAATATAGGTCTTGCTATCAGGTAAAGGGCAAAAGATTACAGACGACTTGTGTCATAAGTGGTAAAGTGGAAGACTTTTCTTGCAACCACCTTAAAGCATCTAAAATCGAACCATTGTACTGTAGTTGTTTCTCAGATGACGACATAGAAATTCAAGAGGAAGGATGGCAAGCAGTTGTCAAGGTGTCTGAAAAAAGTTTTCCTGTTGAAGGTGAGGTATTGGCAAGCAACCCAATTGGTTAAGCTCATGTGATGTGTCTGAACACTGGTGAAAAGCAAACACTTAAGTGCATGTCCACCAGCTGCAGCAAAAAGCGAGCACAAACAAAAAAGGTAATTTGTAAATGTCTGGTTTTGGAAAGTCCTTAATCATTACAATAATCTAACACAGGTACAGCATGAAAACACAAGAAATATGCCCCCTCTCTTAGCAGTGGCGGAAATTGGGCATTTTTCCTGGGGGGAGGTGGGAGGGGGGCAAAAACATTTTTGCATACATTTTTAGCAGGAATGTAGTCGTATAATTTTAACACATGGGGCTCTATGAAGTTTTTCTTTTCATGTAGTAATTGCAATTTAAGAATGTCGAGGGTTGATGTTTTTTCTGATCATTGGTTGAGCAGCCAGGCAGGTACATTGATTGTTTCAGCGGGCAGCTGATATCAGAACATTAATACCATGGAAAGGAAAGGGTAAAACTTCATTGCAACTTAGGGGCAAAATGTTTATATTGCTCAGGGATTTAGTAAAAGCCACCACTGTGGTTAGCAGCGAGAAAAATTTTGAAATATGACATTCTAAGGATGGCCAGAAAATGCAGATAGGATATTTATAGAATCAATAAGGAAGAACCTTATTTTTAAAACTACTGATCCATTACAGCATCAGAACAAAAGAAAATCTCTTGACATAGTTAAAAAGGCCAGCAACATTTCATAAAGTCATTCAAGGCGTCAAATTAAAGAAACTTTTACAAAACAATGAGTTTTGAAATTTCCACAACCTTAAGAAACTGGAGTATTCAACATCGACCATTGTTTCTTATAAAAAAAGAATGTATGTAACTGTTCATTCTTCCACATTATAATTTTTTGAAACAACCGCAAGGGCCCTTCCACGGCTTATTTGTTTTGCTGATAAATTTTATATTGTGGATGAGTTGATTCTGGATATAAGTTATTCTGGATATGCTTGCATTCGGGAACATCCTAAATCCACAGCTGCGCAACTGGATTTAAGTTTTGCCTCCTCCTTGCTGAGCCTCCTTCCATCTGAGCCTCCTCCCTGCTGAGCCTTTTCGCGATTCTTGGTGTAGAAAGAAACAATAGAAGGGATTGTTTGTGGTTGACATACTCACTTGTCACCTTGACGATAAGTGAAATATGAATGCCATATTAAAAGATAAGAAGCGTGTGCATGGCCCGGCCACTTGGGTTTGGCTGGGGGACTGCCAATGTTTGGCGTCAAAAATTTTATCCATGAGCAAATAAAGATTGTTTTAACCAAAACCAGATTTGAATTTACAGACAAAATCTCTGATATGCCGACAAATTCTTGCTCCCCCCCCCCCCCCCCACAAATTCCGCTACTGTCTCATACCTAAATCGCGCTGCAATCAAATTCCAACAACCTGTCCTTTTTGCTAATCTTCTATGAGCCCTGGAAAAATATTCAGCAATTTTCGCAACAAATGCATCCAAATTTGTGACTCTCCTCTATATACAATAATACAAACAGTATCGTATCTCGAAAACTTCTAACATACTTGCTTTCTGTTCTTTTCAGCTTTTTCTTCCCACTTTCGATTGTTATAGTTTTTCTATATATCCAGGCTAGCTATTTTACGTGCTTTCTATCTATTCAAAAGAGAGGTTGGTAATTTTGTTGTCCATGAATTGAAATGTAGAATTTTATTATAGTGGCAATCTTCAAGTTGCTGCTGCTGATAATGAAAAAGGATGAATATGGTAAGAGAGTAGAATAAAAAGATGATGATGATAATAATAACGATGATGAATATGAAAAAAGATGAAGATGATTATATCAGGAGGCGGCGCAGGATTTGCCTACACATCCACTTAGCACCTTTGGCGATAAAAAAGAAAGGAGGCAACTGCAGCTCTGACCGATCCGCAAGCTTGCAGCTTCATATGGCCCTAGAAATTCCCTACATCATTTTAGCAGACATAATTAACAAAGCAGACAAAATAATTTATGGGAAACTTTGGTTGGTTACTTTTGCGCCTTTGCATAGCACCTGCCTTCTTGCAACTCTGCTCTCTCCAAATCACTTTATCAGCAAGGAAATAATTCTTTGCTTGGCAAAGGGTGTTTATTAACAAACTACCATTCCCTTCAGAAATGGGTCATTAAAATAAAGAAATGCACTAATCAGTCATGTGGAGCTATAAACCACTTATTTCCGTATCACCTAGGTATTCCTCTATTTCATTTTCACTAGAATAGTGTAGAAAAGTAACAACACAGTTTTTATAAGAAGTCTATAAGAATATCTAGGCTCGAAATCGCTGAAATTTAAGAATAATTCAAGAATAATCCAAAGAGTGTTTACTATAAATCAGTGAACCGTGATTAGTATCACAATGACAGTTTATGATTGGTTTCAATCCCATATCTCAACAATGCAGCTTACTATTCCAGACTTATTCAACATTGACAGCCCAAGATTCTTGTTTCCCTTGCCATCTTACTTGAATAGAGAGAACAGATGAAAGAGGGTTTTCCTATAACAAATATCATTGAAGCCAAGCTAAGAGCTTTGCTGCTTAAACTAGAACAGGTGGCAAATGAAGGTTATTTGGATAGAAATTTGCAAACATGTTTGTATTTGTATTTGTATTTTTTAGGATTCAAAAATGCAGCCGCATTTAAATATCTAAAGAATAAGATTGGATTTAAAGTTATATTGTCGATGAGATGTATAGTAAACAAACCAATTTTCTTTTCTAGGCCATGTTGAAGTTTGAGCTGCAGCAACTTTACACCACTATTCTAGTCTGAAAATCTCCTTGCCATGGCTTTACAAAAATTCCTGGAAATTCTGGTGGATTTTATCACTTTGTTTGCCGTCATGGTGTAAGTGTTTTATATTCGTTGAATTTCATTTTTCAGCTTTATAATGCCCTGGCCGTTAGACCGTGATTATAATTTGCATACATTATATTTCAACCACAAATATCTTGCCAATGAAAGCTCTTTTGAAGTTTATATTTGCATCTTGTTAACTGAAGTGGGAGATAAAACAATATTATCTAAAAAGTTAAAACTTAATTTCCTTTGTATTTTTAGATGACAGTGGCCTCGGAGTCGGTAAGAGAGACGGTAGACCTGTATCTTTCTCTTTAATATCAGCCCGTTACAATTGTTTGCCGTACTTCATGCAACATGGTTAGTCATCTGAAAAACAGGGCACCAGCCGTTGCTGAAAAACTCTGTAAAATCACCCCTCCCATTTTTTTTCAAGCATACCATTTTTGTAACAAAGACACAAAATCTTGAAATATTAAGCTTTTTTATTCATTGTAAACAGGAAGGTTCCAGCATAATCCTTGTTCTTAAGTTTGAATGTAACTGTAGGAAGCTGGTACACTTTTTTTAAAATAATTTAACCAAGTCTTTTAAAATAATTCAACCAATTTGTTTGTCTGCGCCTTAACAGGTTCCTTAAGCCAAATATTCAGAAATTGCACTGCTTATGCTGTAATAATTTAAGGACAAAGTCAGAACAATTCAGCCTCAAAGTTTTAGAAAAACCAAGAACAACCAGCATGAACTTGATAATTGAAAAAACGTTAAAATGTGTTGACAGTAACTAAGGTTATTTGTGAGCAACAAACTTTGACAATATATGTTGCCAGCATATTCTGGCTTGTATGAATTTTTAAAAATTAACTTTATATTTTGGTTGTTTAGAACTTTAACTAATTCATGACCTTTTATTAGAGCATCAATGTTCCAGATATCGAGCCAATTGAGCACAGACAGCCTCAAACCGCATTCCTCGCATGTCACAATATTGGCAACAGCGAAAAAGCATTTTCCCTAGCAACTAGCTACCAAGAATCCGCAAATAAAACGAAAAACAGAAAAAAGGTTTAAGGTCAGCTTGCATTATTTCCACAATGTCCTCATGGGATTCTATTAAAATGAGAAAGTTGTGGAACAACAAAAGGAAGACCTAGAACGAGGTGGAAGAACTGTTGTAAGAGACAAATATTATAGATTTGTTTTCGAAAAATGAATTAGGAAATTGTTAATTGTTTTCGAAAAAGGCCTTAACTTTGAGTACTTTGAGTGTGATAATAACTTTGAGATATGTTCTGGCTGTATTGACTCGTGAATTTTAAGAGAATGTAGATATATACACTCATACAAACACACCTGATTTTTATGCTAATGCAGAACAGTAAAAGACAATGACAATGAAAACTTCGGAATGATCGATGGTAAAGGGGGTATGTAATCCCTTAACCTTGAGCACGCCCCTGATCATCCTTAGCATATAGAATATTCAGCAGTATCAATCTCTGATGTATTTCTGATGAGAAAATCTCACCATGTAATAGTATATAATAGTGAAAAACGTTATAAAAAGAGAGTTCTATTAAAATTAAAAAGCAAGGTACTTTCTCTATGAAATAAAAGCATGGGAAACTTCTCTCACATTAGGTGACAGGCAAAATTGTGTGCAGCAGAAAATGACTCTGCCATAGAACTTTTCATCTGATATAACGCTAATCTGAAGTACAAACCTAACTTGTAGGTTGTGGTTTG
Organism: Rhopilema esculentum; assembly: GCF_057945365.1. Classification (NCBI taxonomy): domain Eukaryota; kingdom Metazoa; phylum Cnidaria; class Scyphozoa; order Rhizostomeae; family Rhizostomatidae; genus Rhopilema; species Rhopilema esculentum. Next base: position 562,524 of record NC_142834.1, on the reverse strand, counting down.
TGTTGAAATGCCTTTAGTTTATTAACAGTTTTAATTTGTTCTATCTTTATTACGGGAAATGTTCTTCATAATATTGATAATTATAATAATGTTACTTATTGCACGCGTTTTTTTATCAAAAATGGAGCTCAGGATAGTACTCGGTTTCTTAAGCTTTTTGACTATTTCAGAATTAGACAATTCTTAAAGATTTCTTAAATACAAAATCAAACAGAGCTACTTTCAGGGACGCCGCAGAGAGGGGCGAGGAATGAACGGCTCCTGTTGATTTTTTATCAAAGATGGTCAAGGGTGGTCAAAGTTTTCACAGAAGCGCCCTTGACATCAGCCATTTGTAATTAAAAAAGATTCATACGAAATTTTGACTGTGCTGCCTTATTCATGTGACGACATTTCTCAAAACTTATAAATCAATTTATTTTGCCAGAAGTATGTTTTTATTATTCTAAAGATACTACGTCTGCACACAGCAAGATATTTACAGATAGTCCAAACACAATAACAGTTAAGAATGAAATGCTATTATGATAATAAAATTGAAAATAACTAAATCACTTTCAAGCTGCTAGACCTGCATCACTTTTCATTTTGGTTGAGCCATGGGTCCAGAACTTTCCTAATAGTTTTCTCCAATATGTATATCGGGATGGGCAAAGGATAAAATATCAGAAGCCATATGACCAGGAAATTTTCAAATTTTCATGCTTCCAGTTCCCTTAAAAATGCACTCTTTCAGGCAAATTTTAATGAAGCAATACCCCTAATCCTATTGAAATGTTGTTTATTTTTGCAAACGGATTAAACAGCAGATAAAAAAACTGGTACAATTTAATTGTGGTCTTTAAAGTTTTTTAAAAGGCAACAAGCACCACTAGTTGTCAATTTAGAGAATGTGAAAAAAATTGAAGCTCAACCTTCATTCCTATCAAGATAATATCATATTTAACCAATGGAGCAACGGCAACTACCTGAACCGTTTCTTCCACTGAGCGGATACTATTGGGGGGGGGGGGGGTGACACCCTCCACACACCCCCTGTCAAAACGCCCCTGCAAGGAAGAGCCGAGAGGGCAGATGTTTGCTTTAAAATTTACTTTGACCTCTACCTTAATTTAAAGAAGATTTTATGTTTTGATCAGGGGGAGAACTCTATGACCTACTGTAGTGACTCATCACCTTTACTCGCCCTTCCTATCCTTTGTTTTCCTTACATCATTCGTGTCAATTTTAGATATTCATTTCTGTTTATAAGCATGTTAATTTTTATGTAAGTCAGTCAGTTCAGTTCAGAGTTTAGTTACAATTAAGCAACACACTGTCTCTCTCTCTGGCTCTGTGTTCTCTGCACGTAAAATAAGATGCAACGCAAGTTGGAAATGACGCGTTAGTCGATGGATGGAATTATTAGTGAACGAATCGCACACAACAATGCTCAATTCTCGTTTCACTAAACTACTTGTATGCTGAAACAAAGCCAAAAAACCATTTCTACTTCTAAAATGACAAAACGTACTTCAAGCTGTTGAATTCGCAAAACAAAGATGAAAATGTCAACAAGCTATTTGTGGAGTGTGTTTTGAATACCGTGGGCTACTGGGAGGACAGTAGTGATAGCAAAAGAGACAAAAAATATTGGGTCTGTTTATGTCCAGGCTTGTCCAAGGACCTGAAAATCTTGACAAAGTAAGTTCACTTTTGAAAACAATTAAATCAATGTAGGGGTTTAATCCAGGGGAGTTTACCGTATTCCTGGAACCAAGTATTTCAGATAAGATCCACATTCCTCTTTGAAGCTCATGGTACATCCAAAGGAATAGGTGTCAAGAAATTGGAACCTGATCAATAAAAAGGTTTTAGTTACATCATAATAGGCCTTGGAAAAGGCAAAGCTAATTATTTTTCCTACTTTTGTAGATCTCTTTCACAAGAGACCTCTTTCTCTCGATCTTCTATCTCTTTCACAAAGAGGGTTGATATATGACCTTAACTTCAATTACTTATAATCAAAACATACAAAGAGCATGTGATTTTTAACAGAAAATGTTTTCATTGTAAAATGGAGCAGTATCAACACAGTAGCATGTAATATCTTAGACTCTATATTTGAACTTGACAATGTCTTGTGAAAACTTTGTCTATAGAACAACAACATTGGGCTACAAAGCATTTCATTCATCATGAAGGTATGATCTAAATGTCAATTTTGATTGAGACTATTATGCTTGATGTTATAGTTTTATAATAATTTGTCTGCAAAAGTTTTATCCTTATTTCTCTAAAATTTTAAAGGTTTATGGAATATGCCAGACACTTTCGGGACAATGCCGTATCAGTGTCCCTGGCAACATCATTCGTTTTAGACCAACATCAAGCTTTTGACGCTATGTACATCAAGCGAAGAAGAACTTCATGCCGGTACAGTGAATTCAAACATATGACTATTCATATTAATTATGTCTTTGTGAATATAGGGCAAAGATTAGATAAATTGCAAGACAAAAAACATAAACTGATATGGAGGGGAGTTGATATGGAGTGGAGTCCTGTCTAGACTTACTATTCACACTATTTTTCAAGATGACATTCTAAAAAGTGAACTTCTATATCCAATGGCTATAACATAATATACCATTTCACTGATATGTTTACCTGTTGTTTATAGGAGAGACAAACATCGCCATGCTTTATGGGCCCTAAAACGTGGGCAAAACGTTGACACAACAGGTCCTACATTCTAGTCAAGGTGCCAGCTCAATAAGGCATGACCTGATGTTATCTGGTGGCAATCCATGCACTGCAGGGACAAGTGGGTAAGAATAATATTTTCTACTCAGTTCTAAACTTATGATAGACGTCACCAGGGGTGTTGTTCTTTTAACATCATGATTGTATTAAAAAGATAGCGAGCAAAATAATTATCTAGCACATGAAAACTAAAAAAATAATGTCTAATGAACAGGAAAAGATTGCAGCGAAGTAGTTTTATCATTGGCATGTATTATTTATATTTTGCAGAATCAAAAAACTTGGATCGTCATTCAAAAGCAACTTAGTTGTCATTTGATGTAACAAATTCAAAGTTTCTAGCAGAAACGCTAGTTCATATCCATGAAGGACTTCTGCAGGGTCAAATAAGCGTGGGCTAAAAATTCCAAATGTGACTGGGGTATGGATGTCAACCAATGCTCTTGAACCTGAAAGGTATGTCGCAACTTTTTATGTTTACAGTGATATAGAGAAGCATGGAATAGCAAGAACACCAAACACTGCCTCGCAAAGGTAAAAGATGTACCCTTTGTTAAAGAAAGTTCCATCAATCAAAGTTCTGGAAAGAAAAGATTTTTTTTCAAATCCTATCAAACATTTAAAAGAAGAATCATTTAAATTTTTCGTTGAATGTTCCTTGTAGAACCCATCAAAAGTATAGAGTGTAGTATAGCTTGAGAAAATTTTTGAGTATAACCATCAAATCTGTTTATGTCAAGGCTCAAAGCTTGGGTTCTTCGCATCAACTATGACTGATGCAACCTTTCCAGCGAAGATAGGGAAAGCTTGCAAGAAATGAGAGAGATGTCTGAAATATAAAGTAAGTAGATATTGCCTATTGTTCTTTATAATCTGGCATCATTTACCAGGGCCCTTGAGAGCCAGCTCGGGCTCAGGGGTAATTCACAAAGCTGGGCTCCTTAAGAAAAGATCATATGGCCATGCCCTTCAGCCACCAGATAACTGTGGAAACGCCCTTGTAGTTACAGTTGTTGAAAATAATTTTTAAGGATTTATGAAAATTTGTAAAAACGTTTTACATGAATCAAGGACATGTTTTCTCTGCGATAAACTTACAGGTATTGATTCCATGTATGTAGCTGAAATAGTAGCCTTTTGTGTTGTAAATAGATCTTATTTCACTGCTGAATATAGTTTTGGTGGGATTTAAGTCATATTTAGCTAGTCCCCAATTAGTACAGGATAGTTGAAGGGGGATTTGAATAAAACGCTACTATCAATTAAACACTAAAGAATAGGTTACCTTTTTCCTTTGGCAGGGTTTCTTATTATCCTGTCTAATGCACTTCAGAAGTTTATGGCTTTCAATGGAGACTGACATTTAAAAAAAACAAACTTCAATTCTTTTGAAATTCCTTCCAAGAAAACAAGAAAAGTAGAGAAAACATGATAGCCTTTCTACAGCAAGAAGTTCATGTTGTGTCTCAAGAATAGAGGAACAAAGTGAATCTGAAAAATTGCTTTGGGAGCGCTGGCCCAGACTTACTGCATCTGAGTGCAAGTTAGTGACTGTTTTAGGAGAAGATGTTGCTTCAAGAACCCATCAAAAGTCAAGCTCTACAACTGTTTATACAATCATTCTTTGTTTCAGGAGAGAATCTTAACTAGTGACATAAAATATGGCATTGACATGGAACCCATATCAAGGCATGCTCATTGTAAAAAAACAGGAGCATTATTTCAACAGGATTCTGGGTGAATAAAGAATGTTCTCATCTTGGTGCTAGCCCAGACAGCAACATCATTGAAGATGGTAAAGAAGTAGGCATTGTAGAAATCAAGTGCTTGAAAATATTTAGGAGCAGAAATGTGGAGGAGTTACTGTCTAACATAAGTAAAGGAATAATTCCAAAGAAAATTATTCAAAGACAGCTTTCTGATAAATGATGATGATAGTTTAAAACTCAAACACGATCACAAGTACTATTATCAAGTACAGCTGTTATCAGTATCAGTAACAGTATCAAGTACAGCTATTATCAGTATCAGTAACAGTATCAAGTACAGCTATTATCAGTATCAGTAACAGTATCAAGTACAGCTATTATCAATACTATTGGTGACTGATTTCAGTTTTTGCGATTTTGTTCTATATTCGAGCAAACGAACAATAAGACTCTGCAAGATCACATTATCATTGCTACCTAAGCCTACTGCCATTGTATTTTTGTTCCAGAATATCTTTTAATACGTGTACCAAGAAAACCACTTCCACTTTTAAATGAAACAAGTTTGAGAAAATATGCCAATCATTCTAAGAGGCCATCATTTGTCAAACACTCTCCTGAATAGCAAATATTGGTTGTGTTTAGATAGGAAGAATGAAATTTAATGCATGTTTGAAATTTAATAATGCAGGCTTGCGAGGGTTAAAGTTATAACATTGTGGATAAGACTAAATTTTTTCCATCATCATCATCATACGGTGACAGTTTCAATGAAGAATTTTCGTCATTACTCTACTCCAGTAGTCACGATCTTCAGCTACTCTTATGCACTGCTCAAAGTTTATTTTTGTCTGTTCCATGATGTTCTTCATCCACGATTTACGGGACGTCCCCTTGGTCTTTTTGCACATACTTTTCCTTCCAACAATGATTTTTGCATTTTGTCTTTTCTTATTAAATGTCCAAAATACTGCGTCTTTCTCTTTGTTAAATTTTTTTCTAGCACTCATTAAATCTCTCAACATGTATCCTTGCCTGGGCGATACGTATGGTCAAAAGTTCTTCTTTGGTGAAGGTACTTCTTTTCCCCAAAAATGGTGGTATAAAAATTGTTGCCTGTTACTTTACCATAATGGCAAAGCATTTGTCAACAAGTAGCCCATCCCCTGGGTTTACGTGCTCAAGAATTCCACACCTTACAAAAAGCAACACATCATCTATACTGCCCTCAAAATGTTCAGATATTACGCGAGCTGCACCATTGGGAGTGACAGCAATCAAACACTTCACTGCATTATGATTTTTGTAAGGCAAATACATGTTTCTAATAATTGTTCGGAATTTTACAAAAGAATTAAGTACAACCTACTGAGCATCTGACATTTCTAAATTGCTAGAACATTTTTGGAAGGAATTGTTGCAGTTCTTGACGTGGGGGTATCATGAGAAACTTGTAGTCTTTGAAAAGGTGAGACATAAATTGGATCCATGTTCTGAATATTCTTCTAGCTACAGTGCATGATATGTCATACAGATATGAAATTGTTTGATGTTTTAAACCCCCTTCTCAAACGTAACAGTGTTATAAAAATTTGTTCTTTTGTTGAAATTTGCATTGGCACTCTTCTACTTTTGCCATTCTTTTCCTTTTGATCACACAAGTAGTTTAATTCAAATTTTGCAGGCCCTAGAAAACTGTAAAGAGTTTCAAACTGAGCTGAAAATATTCCAGTAAAATACTTGCACTTTGCATTATTTTTAAGAATGGTTTTGCACTCAAACAGTTGAGGTCATGTTTGTACAACAGTATTGATGGAAGAACTTCAAAAAATTTTCATTTCATTTTGTAGCACTATATTTTCAGCTTTTGCTCCTAGTTTGTACTTACTGTAAACAGTGTGTTTCTTTATCACAGTGGCTTAAGCAACTACCCTCTGTCTCTGTCTCTCTGTCTGAATCGTGTCAGCTTCCTAAAAAAGCCACTTTCACACTCCATTATGGAGTTGAGACTCAAAATCTAAAGCAAGACTAGAATTGTTTTTCGTTTGTCTGCCAAGTGAGTCGTTAGCATTCAAAAGCATGGTGCGGATTTATAATGTTTATTGTGATTTTCTAGAAACAGATATAGATCAGTTTTGCTCCTTGTTACCTGAGGGAAAGTTTTTCTTGAGCTTCCAAGATTTATTAGCTTCAACTGTGAAAGAGCTCAAGAAAATTCTGTGGGCCTACAAAGAGAAGATATTGGGTGTCAAGGCAACTTAATTGTGGTGTGTTTGCAATATTTTCAAGATTGGAGCAGCAAGAGAGTGAATATCCCAGTATATCCAAGTCATGTACTGGCATATTCACTCTCTTGCTGCTCCAATCTGGCATCCAGGTAGTATGTGTCAAAAATGACAAATGCACATATGAAGCGATTTTTTCTTCTATATATAGCAGTTTACCTTAGATATCAGACCTCAGAGGAACTTCAAGCTTTATCTTGTTCAGTTGTATGACTATCTTGTAATAGGAACATACAAGCTTGAGCACATCAAGCTCAAAAGTACTGCCTACAAAAAGCTGAAGGCCTTCCAATTTTTTTCTGAAGGATATAGCAAAAAATTCTATGTTGCTTAAGATGACAGTTACACTTACTTAGATGTTCGCACAAAGACCTCTATGAAAAATAAGCTTTACAAGGTCCTTGTCATCCTTTCAAATGCATTTGGGATGTTTGCTCTGCCGTTTGCATTTTTTCTGCTGGTGCAGGTCTGGGTGGCTTCGGCAACTGCCATCATAATGGAGGTGTCCTTTTTGCCTTAATTGATGTATTATTCTTCCTTCTTTTCTTTTAGCACAAAACATGGGAAGCACTTTGAATCATATGTGCGTGCATTATATACAGACCAGATGATTAAAGATGACTGAGACATTGGTTCTTATTCAACCAGGGCTAATAATTTCGAAATCTCACCCATATGTGGGTGCTTCTTTAGATGGCATCGTTACATCGAATGGTGACTCACGGGAACTTGAAATAAAATGCCCCTTTTCAAAGCATAACTCATCTCTTACCGAAGCATTGGAAGATAAAATATTCATTTTGATAGAAAAGCAGAAAGTAGAACTAAAGAGGGGTAATCTTACTTTTATCAAATTCATATATACCAAACGAGTTCAAAGAGGCTTGAAATTATATTTACATGGTGGCTGGGAGAGGTCACCCCTTTGCTCTAAGAAAAGCAAAAAAAATGATTCTGAAGAATGAAAGAATTAAAAAAGAATTCAAGGACCTCTCAGTATTTAATGCAAGAACATTAGTAAGAAATAAAGCTTGCAAAATGTTACAAAGTTATCAGTGTCAGTATCTTACATCAGTATATCTGGAATGCATTATGTTTGAGTTATACGTTAGTTCGTTAGTTGAAACTAAATCTACTACATTTACCTGATCAATTTTTAAAGGAAAAGTGACACACTTTTCACCTTTTCTTTCCATCAACTTATAAATCATCATTTAGAAGTAAATTTTTCCTGGTTTATAACACAAAATTCTAATCAGGGGGTGCATTTTGCTTTTTATCATGTGACCCTATGACATACATTGTGATAACTCCGAATTTCCCTGTCCTCCTGATAACAAGTAGCATTTTGAGGAAAACGTAGACAAAAGATCGGATAAATCAGAGAAATCATGGCAGATTTTTAAATGGATTTCGATTATGCAGAGAATAACTCTTTGGAAATCGTTCCATTCCAATTTGAACCTCTAGTACAAAACAACTACCCGAATACAATCACGGAAACATCAAGCTCCGAGGACGACCTAGAAAATGTTGGCAAAGAAGAAGAACATTCCAGTGGACAAATTAGAAATACAGAATGGTGAGTGGTTTTTTTACAATCAAATTATTTTCAAAGATAATAATTTTAATAAACACTGTTTTGTTGTAAAAAATTGTGCAGAGGGGGAATTTTCAACGACTTTTTACCTAGCTGCAAATTTGGGAGTTGTATCAGTGTTGACAAAGCAGCTGAGGCAATATATTGCAGGGAGATCGAAGCTGTTGAGAATTTATTGGGAGAAGAAAGGGTTAATTGTATCACAGCTCATTCCGGATTTCGTAGTTGCTGTCTTAACATGCAATCAGTTTGTGTTGCAATAGAGATTTATTCTCAGTATGTTGGACCCTTTGATGGGACACAACCACCGCATGAGTAAGTAAAGTTAATGATTATTGTCTTTTCTCGTACTATCCTCAGTGCATAATTATCACAATACTAACTTAATATCATAAATATTTTTAATAGAATCTATCGCCATGTTGCATATCGGCAGCTTGCAAGATTCCTCTATGGACATCTTGGACGTCATAACCGCCGCGTTCACCCTTCCTCTGAAGTAGCTGTGCAACAGAATCTGTTATATCCACAGTAACCATAGTATCCATGCGATCAGTGGTCTCATCAACATTAGGCTCTGTTTCAGCATTTGAACATGATTGATGTGATGCAAGTGCTGATTCAATAACCTGTTCGAAAAATTTTTTTCTCTCAATAAATTGTGAGTCAATTTTGAATTAATATACATTGCTTTTTTCATAGGTCAATAATTTATATTTAACAGAAATTTGAAATAACGCCCCGTCTATAAAGCCCCCTTTTTCATACAAGAAAGACTACAGTGTAAACTGCAATGATTTAGTCATATTTCATGGTGTATTTAGTCGTAATATTGCCAATTTCTTATTTCATGTTTTGGAGAGTAAAAATTTTCTTGTCCAGTTTTGTCTTCAGCATCTCTAGAAATCCTCGAGAATCACTCAGCACAGTTATTTTTTACATAAGCCCCCCTCTCTAATAAGCCCCCATTTCTATTAAGCCTCCTCTCTCTAAAACCTTGAATATTAAAAAAATTCTGGGGGATGCTTAATAGAACTTTATGGTAACTTAGTTACGACAAGGTATAAGAAAATTGTCTTGTACGAAGCAAGGTGCAATATATTTTTATACGGAAGACACTTCCGCCCCCATGCCCTTACAAAACGGTCTTTTGCCCGAATTAACAGTTGTAGTAAAAATAAGACTTACTTCTGAATGCATTCTCTTTTTGTGGGCACCATATGTCGCCTTTCTACTTTGTTACATAGAAATAACGTGGGGACAGCATCTGGCAAAAGTTGTGCTTTCATCGTCACTTCCAAAGAGCTGTTTACAACAGCGATCTCCTCCGAAACGATTCATTTGTAAAATGAAGAGAGCAGACTCTGGAGTGTCAACTTTGTACAAATTTTTCACGTTTTATTTTGACAAGCCACGCTTTCCTAACTGCTTTGTCTTCTGGAAATTTATGAAATGAAATGTTCTTCCCATCGGCGGTGGCCACAGCTCTTACTCTGTAAGCAAAACAATGACGTATTTTATTACTCCTTATACTTATTTACAGGCATTTCTTAGTGTCAAAAACAATTTGGAAAAGATAACCAATAACTGACTCTAAATTCGTTTGGAAGCATGTTGTAAACGTTAATATTGCACTGTATACCAGTAGCAGCAATAACAAATTATCACAATCTATGTCACGGTGTCACTTGATTCATTTCCTGCCATAATTTGAAATAGGTTTTTTGAGTAGGGGAATGAAATCAGAAAAGAAAAATATTTTGACAACACATTTTACTTCAAGTTTAAGGGAAAAAAATTGGCGCCAAAGGCGTGTCACTTGTCCTTTAAACAGTTTTACCTTCCTTCCCTCATGTAATAATGCATAATAAATAAAAAAAGCTCCTCCCTCTTAGTATGTGATCATTGCTAGTCCCTGTCTTGGAAAAAAGTTTTATTCAAAGTAAGGGTATAAAAAAGCCACCGGGCATTGTTTACAACTTAAGGCAAAATTGTATTTTGCATGGACAATGGAGATAAAAAGGTTTTAGTTCTTTAACAGGTGATCAAAACATTATCATCTATTTGAAATGCCCTCAAGTCACTCATTAAAATATCATTAAATGTAAAATAATATTTCCATAGACCTCATATTATTAACAGATAATCGTGTAGCAATTGTTAGGAATAATAAACTTTTATGATTTAATCAATTGTTTTCATGACTATGTTATGATTCACGTCTGTGAGAACAGCAAAAAAGGCCAAATTTCATGAAAAATATATAGGCAGGGCGTGATGTCTTTCATGTTTATCGATAAGCCTGATGTCAAAACCTGATCATGCCTGATTTATTTAATGACCATGTTTAGAGGCAAAAATTTTAAAAAGAAATCAGACAAGATATGATAAGAAATTAGTTAACAGGCCGCAAACTATGAAAATTTGATTAGCAACAGGTGCCAGGCTTAAAGGCAATACACCATCCAGAATGTGTTAATTCTGTACTCTTCCTATTGCCCTCTCAACATGGATCCTGACTGATGCTTTCTTGTCGGTTTCTTCTGCTTCTTCAGGTGTTCATTGTTCCCGTGAACCTTTAAATGGTTGGATGTTGAGTGTAACACCTTGTGGCAATATATCAGCAATAGTGAAACCTCTGTCTGCCATCACATTTGCACCTGGTTCAAGGCAAAAAAGAACCCCTGACAACTGAGTTATGTCCTTGTCTGAGACACATCCAGACCAGAGCGTGAAAAAAAAGGTAATGGTACCATTAGGAGATATGCTGATGAAAGCTTTACATGTGTTGTGGTGCTTATATTCAGACCTTTTATGTCTGTGATTAGGCAGTCATTGAGGAAGGAACTTCTATATATATATCTGTACAATCCTTGTAAAAGGGTAACTTTTGACCTCTCGACAAGGTCCTTTGAAGCAACCTCTCAACAAGGTCCTTTGAAGAGCAAGGAAATAACAGAGGCAATTCGTGGAATAGAAAAATTATCCAGTTACTGAAAATTTCGGAAGCTTGTCCAGCAGAAATTCCAAATCTAGCTGCAAGATCAGTTAGAAAATGGCAAACTTTCAAACGAATTAAAACAAATATAAATTCCTGGAAGTTGTGACAATCTACATTTAGGTCCACTTTTCGAGCTTGCTTCGGGTCTTTTTGTTCTTTCGACATGCAAGGAGACTTGGTGCCATGCCAGTAAGTCAAATGTGTAAGTTTTGGCTCAAAATACTCAAAGACAGCCCCAAGTGAAGAATAAGAAGGGAAACTGGTGTAGAACTTGACTGCTGAGTTGTCTTCTTGTAATTTTGTAATTAAATCTAGAAAAAAGGTTTCTTTGCAATGGCTATTTCATTATCAAGTTCAGCAACTTTGAAAGAGAGATCTCAATCGCACTTTCTTTTCCCATGCTCATGGTTAATACAGCACTCGTTCTTATGTGCATTTTGCCACATTAAGAATTGCTGGCTGGTTTTATTATCATTTTCATGCCTGGTGCATTCATGGCAATATTTAGTTTTTACACAGTAATCCAGGATTTCACCAGTACGCACCGAAATCACAAAAACAACACCATTTTTGGAACCATGTCCTCTTCTTTGCAGGGTGCCATCTACTGTGACAGACACATTCGCAACCCATCAAGTAATGTTTCAATCTGATCAGGAGATTCCAATTGGGTTAGTTGCATTAGCCTTTCAGCTGCCTCCTTCATCTTTCATTCAGCAATTTCTGAGTTCTCTGACAACCTCTTCATTATAACACTGAATGGTTTGTTACCAATTGGTTTCGGTAAGTCAAAGGACACACACATCTTGGTCATACCAGAATGCCCTAAACCCCCACACAATGAAACATGCACAGATCTTGTATTTACACCAAATGGACCAGAAACAAGTTTTCATTTCTTTTACTTGAACAAAATGGTGTCACATTTGGACTAACACTGCAATTAAGGGTGAAAGCTTGTGCAAGACCTTTCCTTTTACCATCATTTTCACCCAATAGTAGCCTGCTTCTAGGGTCTTTGCATGAGCTACAAATTGCAGACTGTGATATTGCAACTTGTAGATTTTTTAGATCCATAAGTGAATATCCACTAGGTGAATGATCGATTTTCCTCTTAGAAATACCAGCCTTCTGTGATATTGCTCTGGTCAACCTGTTACCTTTTACAGGGCTCCCTCTCAGTCTAGAATTCTTCAGCTTTTCCTCTTTAACGTTTTTTATTCTTTTAAAAATGTTTTCACTCTTTTCACAGCATGCAGAGTTTTGGTTTCAACTGTGACGTTCTGTTCAAGATCATGTTGGGCTTGACTCAGTTTCTTCTTCAATCCTTTGTGGTGAAACACATCTTCCAATATTTGCATTGCATCCTTTTCTTTTTCTAGCAGTTCTCAGACTCTTTGCTCTAACTTGCATTGCACTCACTTGGTACAGCAAACGATAAATCAAGACCAATGTAAATGTACAGCTGCAGATAGCATTTGAGAAGTTTGGTAGATGAAAAATAACATGCCCCAGTTTGAGGTGGGAGATAATTCATGATAGTTCTCCTCCGCATATCATAGGCAAATGTTTTCTCATCTGCTTAGGCTCATAATTTCGGTGGAGAGGCAAGAGACTATTGTTCTACTCGCAGCTCAATTCTGTGTAGTAAGTGGGAAGACTATTGACATTGACCTTCTTTGTCACTTAATTCTCTTGATTTATTTCTAGTTCTTATCAATTATTCCGCATCAATACACTTCACATGAAGGCACCAATTGGAAAAATCGAGGGGTGTAAAAAATCACTTTGTAAAAATATTGTACACCTTTCATGGAAATCCCATTGTTTTTTCTGAAAATGTTTTGATATCCTTTTGTTTTATTGGAAATCATTGCTCCTTGGGAAAAGTAGTATTAAAGTCTTGGGGAATTGTGGACAGATAAAATATCCCCACCCACCCAACAACCACTGTAATGGATTTTGCTATGAGAAAATGTTTCTGCCGTGACAGACATTAATGAGAAGAGATACTGGATGTTAAAACTGGAGTAACACCTTATGTATCTTTCTGTCGGACAGGGTTTCGCATATATAGCACACAGTACTCAAGAATAGAGATACCAAGCTGAGGCAAACTGTTATTTAATGATGACAAAAACAGTAATCTAATATAAAATTTTCTTCTACATAAGTTTTGCAGAAAGCAAGATGGTTTTCCTTTCCAAGTAGTGTAACAGTTGCTAACCTTACAATATCATTGTTTAAGCTGAATATATAATTTGAAATCAAGTGCTAAATACCTTGTAGTATATGCCCAAACAGAGAGAAATTTTATCAATTGGTTGCTGACAAGGGCAAAAATAAGTGTCTGCTGCCAAAAGGAGTCCAAGTTAAAGGTTAAGACCATATCAGTTTTGATCATTCTCATTACTTTTCATAAATTGTGCTTTTGAATTGCAGCTAAACTTTTAAAAAAGAAGTATTTAGTGGTTTTGAGGTAAGGTTAAAAAATTTTCATTAAAGAAGCCTACTTTAACAAGTCACCTTATTTTGTAACGCAATGTTGTGACCATTACAAATTGTTAAAACTGATTCAGGCTGACTTAAAAATTACTCCAAAAGAAACAAGTAACTAAAACCATAAGCACTTTAGCCTACAAATGTTATTTAAAATTCTATTTCTTCTTTGTACATTCATTGCAAAACCATTGAAGATGCTTGTTAACAAATACTTCTATCAGTATGCGTTCACACATTCTGTGAAACCACTGGTTACATTTGCAGCATTCAACCATATGCCTGTTGAAGTATTTATGCAGTATAAGTTTATAATCATAAACAATTGTTTGTATTTTGATCTGACAGTACAGTTTCTCATTTTGTATTCTAGGTGATTTTAGCATGGAATAAGCTTCAGATCGGAACTAAATGAGGGTTCCATAAAACTCGAAAAGTTATTTGTAACCAAAGCACAGTCATTTGATCATATGACTACAAAAATATAGGTTGTCTTAGAAAATAAACAAAAAAGCTGGGGCCAAGCAAAACATGTTTCACACATTCCTGTTCAATTGAGTCAGCTTTAAAGATACGACCACTTTTTGCACATTGTAAATTCTTCAAATTTTGTCGAAATGTAAAAAATATTTAATTCAATCAAGACTCTTATGTGAAATATACAAAAAATGTATGTTTGGTTACTGTTGTAAACAACAGTACTTTATTTTATATATTAATGTATCAACTTTGCTTTTTATTCTGAAAAATTGTAGCAAATTGTATCAATCATTTCTAAAATGTTTTTATTGATTTTTTCAGGATAGTAAGGACTTTTTACAACAAAAATGCAGCATTTCAAATTTTCTTTCCGACAAATGGAAGAGAATAACATACCTGCAAAATGAATTGTTGTCTGATGGAACCCAACACATACGACAATTACAATGTAGCTGTATCCCAAATTCTTTCTGGGCAGATCTACGTTCTCAGTTGTTTACCAAAGGGAATTCTTCCAATCTGTTTGCTGTTAAGGCTCTCAATAGGTGACGTCTCATCAATACTTGATCAAAAGTCACATCAATTGGATATTTTTCGTTTTTAACAAAATAAAAAATGAACGCCAATGCATAAATCCTACAGTCAATACCATTTGTCTGTTGCTGAACAGGGAGAACTTTAATTTTCAAACCTTTTTCTCAGAATGCTTCGATAAATGCTAAAAGAAAATTATTTACCAAGAATTGGATCCTGTAGCCCACCTGTTTCTTGTTATTGGCATTGGATCATTCCTTGGTAGACATGTATAATTGTGTCATTTAGCATTTCATGGTCTGAAACGGACTTCCAGTCAGCTTTTGTCAAATGCTGTCTCAGTGTCAGTCTTGTTTGCTGTGACGTTTCTTCTTCCTCACCATTATGCAAAATATCATTGGCTCCAGGCAGCACTGCCAGGCAGCATCACCAAGCAGCTCTTGCTCGTCTTGAATTAATACTTCCTCAGTAGTATTGTGCTTTTTTCCGTTTTCAGAGCTTATGGCAATTTTTGACGCCTTAATGTATTTTTCTCATTTCTCCCCAACTCTTCCGCAAAGTGTCTCCTTCCGGGACACTTTCTCTTCCTTAAACAAAGACTTTTCATTTTGATGGTGTTCTATTTTTTTCGAATTGTTGAAAAACACTGGGTTGCAGGAGAATGCCTATTTCTTTCGGAACCCAGCTATATAACAACTCTCTTATTTCCGAAATTTTTTCACTAAGTTTGCCAAGCAACTCGGTTTTGTCTTCTATTAAGAATGTCAGTTTTCTTATGTCCGTGAGGGTATCACCAATTTTGCGACCTAAAGCATGCCCTCCAGACTCTTTCCTTTGGCCTGCATCACTATCAGATGTCATATTACTGTCTTTCTTTGTATCAATGGCTTTATTGTTGAGCAATATGTATTCTTTGACCACATTTCCTCTTGCAATTTCCTCTTGCAATTTCCATTATACAACATATCATTGGCTCCAGGCAGCACTGCCTTGGTGCAAAATTCCTCATCACCAAACAGCCCTTGCTCGTCTTGAATCAATACTTCCTCAGTAGTGATGATGGAGATGATGAAATGATGGAGATGCTTACCAGAAGCTGGTGGAAGCTTTTCAATACAACTGCATTGCTGGATATGCGTGAGTATTAATGATAAATCCTATCCACCCTGACTTGCTGCCGATGGTTGCTCTTCTTTAAGCAGTTTGCAATAAATTTGATCATTGTTTTGTGTGTCAACAATAGTTATTGCATGTACTTGGGACAAGAAGGCGCAAACTGCATGTTGAAATTTCAACATCAAAAGTTGGTGAACGTTATGATATAAATCACAGCAATTTTATAATGAGCGGGAAAATAATGAATCAGGATTTCATACATAACGCTAAAAAGCTAGTGATATTGGTCAATTATATTGCCTTCTTTAAAAACTACAGCATCCAATGTGTGTTTACTTTGATCTAAAAATCAAGTTTGGATGCAACAATTTGCTGCATTTATCAACAAAGCATTGCAAATTTGCCTCAAGGAGGTAGATGGAAACTTCTCAAAAACAGATGACTTAATTTCAGCAAGATTTGTAATTTGACTATAAGCATGCAATAGTATTTTCTGTGCATTGTTCACATATCCTTGTTTTCTTAACATTTCTGCATATGTTATAGATGATTATTTGATCTACTCGTAAGTAAGCTGATGGATGTGAGTCTGAATATTCCAGTATTGATATGATTAGTTCTGTGGCTACAAAAATACCATCTTTGTTATCCTTAAGCTTGTTTATAAGAATTCTGATAATGTTTTTCAAAGAAATGCTATTATCTGGAATGACACATGCTACTTTTGTCACTGGATGGCTAACGAATCCCCATGGTATGAGGTAAATTGGTGAGAGGTTTTTGACCTCCTCAAAATGAGATGTTTTATTTATGAAGTTAGAAGCAAACGAAAAAGGAGAAGTGACAGCACTTGGTATGAAACACAGCTCATTCAAACCATAGTTATTTGCAGTCAATTCTAACAGCTTTCTGATGTCATTAATATTTGTTTCAATGAATCTTTCTGAGGGAACTGAAGAGGTATCACCTTGAAATGGTGTTAAAACATTATGGTTATCATTGGCAGACTTTGCCAGTCCAGATACAATGTCATCACACAAAAGAGAGCTTTGTATCTCAACAACTTTCTTGAAACAAAGTTCAAGAAATTTTAAATAATCACCTTCCTCTTTTGATGTTAAATGAAATGATGAAATATCGATGTCATGAGGCTGTGGTTTTTGAAAAAGATCCATAACAGCATGTTTTCCCTTAACATATTCTAGCTGGGAAGTTAGAAAATGTGTTAGTCTTTCAACATTATGTATAGATGGTGACTTGAGCATAGTTTCTAAATTGTCACATTCGATCCAATGCATATTACTTGTTTTTTGCACGTAAGTTTTTATTCCAACAGTATTCCAAAGATCTTTTGAAATTTTACTGTCCTTCAGATCTTTAGAATATGAATAAGTCAGACCTGACAAATTCAAGGCAGACATATAACTTTTGTTACATGTTAATGGCCCCTCATTGGATAACACTTTAGTTACGGGTGTTACAGCCTTATAATCTAGCATCGATTGTCTGATTGCCAAAACTGAAAGACATTTCAATAATGTTGACCGTGCTGTACATACAGAGGAATCAATAAAGTCATTTCCTGTCACAACGAGATCAAACAAAGAGAATACGAAAGGGTTGCAGACCAATTCAGCTACTACCCTGAAATCGGATTCCAGAAAGCCACTACCTTCACAATGTTTCATTTGATGCTGGGCTGATGTTTCACTTGATCCTTTCTGAAGACTGCGCTTTTTGAAGGCACTTGGAATCAGATGTATCAGACTTTGGAACATACAGATCTGATTCATCTGGAACAAATGTAAGATGTCGATTGTGGGGTGAAACCTTCTCCTCTACTCTAGCAATCCAAGCTTTCAGAAGCTTTTCATTTTTAAGAGGGTACAAGAAAAAAGATAGATCTGGATTCTTGGAACTGGAACAGCTGCAACCATAAACTCAACAATAGCCTGGCATATTGTTCAGTTGCAAACAATTTTAAATAAAGGTGTAAGAATAAAAGAGTCAAATGAATCCACAAGTTGAAGTACAATGAATGGGTGACAAACGGCAACGGCCTAGGCGAGTCCGGAACAAATTATCCTTCCGTTGTATGGTTATCAGAAAGGAAAAACTTTTCCAATCAAAGGTACGAATAAAGTAATGTTAGTAGATTTCAAAAGGCCAGGGAATATAATAAACTACTTTGTAAAGGGCCAAAAAATTGAGCTTTAAGCGCCTATAGAATGAATCCTCACTGCTACACAGGTAAAAATAGGGTCAAGAGACATTTTTTACCACACCCTTTGGTTCTTCCAAAACATCTTTTTTAGCAAGGACTGCGAAGGGGCTGTGGTTGATGGAGATTTATTTTTTTCCATTTCATTAATTTTTTTCAAGGAAGGATTCATAAGGGACATAATCATGAATAATTAAATCTGATGCACTTGCACAAATGACTGCAAAAGCAAACATCAAATGGACAATGAATGCAAGGGATGGAATGCCGGCATACCAGCAGGTGAAACATCATAATTTAAGTGCTACTCTGAATATCCCTCTCGAAAAGGAGTTATTCCTCTCTGTCTAAATCCGATTGCAATGTGCTATAGTTAAACTCTAACATGCCTTTTGTTAGGATTTTCAATACAAATTGAAAAATTTAAATAAACCAAGAAGTTTCTTGCAAAATGCACGGGAATTCTGTTTGATGTTTGTGAGCATGGGAAAGGTAGGGTAGGTCTGCCAACAATCCTCACACAGAAGGTATCAAAGCTGCCAGGTACATTGAAAACTCTCCAAGCAGAAACTGTTTGCGACCTTTTTGACTTTATTTTGAAAAACAACAATTTTGAGTTTAACAGACAAGACATTATACTGGAAGACTGGATTTTGAAATGAGGCCTTGGGAATGGCATTCTACAAAATACTCTTCAATCTGTAGTGATCACTTCCTTAATACAGATTAAAAGGTATCCCCTGATCAGCCAAGGCCACATTTGGCTTTCTTCTCTGTCGCATCCATGTTCACAAAATTCCCAAAACATCTCACGAGGGAGACACTTGAAAACTAGAAGGAAGTTAGTGAGGAAGACCCAATGTCTAAAAAGGGGACAAAGGGACAACAAAAAAGCCACACAGTTAAAAAATCTTAAAAGGGAAAATCTGATCCCAACTCACCCACAAAAATGCGACTTAAAAAAAATTCAGAATGCTTCAACAAAGACTGCTTAGACAAATGCTGACCTCCTTGAGAAACAATTTTTGGCACCTCTTTGGAACTTTTTATAATTGAGGTTAAAAATAGCAAATATAGTGAAGAATTAAAACAATTTACCCTTACTTTAAATTTCTACTCACACAGAGCATACACTTTTCTACAGAAAATTTTTAAGCTACCACAAGAGTCATTAATTAAGCAGTGGACAGCCTCTGTCGGCTTCCTTACTGAAGTTTTTCAGGACCTGAAAAACCAGTCCAGACATAAGCCAGAAATGTTAGACTGTGCCTTGCTTATTTATTGAATATCAATAAGAAAACAGGTAATTTATGATCAGCCAAAGTCAAAGTTTTCTGGCTTTGTTGACTATGGTAATATCATTTCAGAAAAGTCTGAAAACCCTGCTTCTGAAGCTTTAGTTGTTATGTTGACCGGCCTAAAGTCCCATTGCAAAGTCCAGTTGGATTCTTTTTAACAGACAAATTAAATACTGAATCACAAGCACCATTAGTCAAGACATGCCATACATTAACCGCTGATAATGGTTTTAGATTCTTATTCATAACATGTGATGGTACATCTACAAACTTAAACACATTGGATAACCTTGGGTGCAGATTCAAAGGAAAATATGACACCGTGATTGTTAAATTGAAGTATCCTACAATAAACTTCTTTGTCTATGCCAGGTTGAATAATTGGCTCGCAATGCTTTGGGAAACCTAGGATCATTCAAAACATCACATTGGGAAAGATCTCTTGGAAATACATAACAAATCTTTCAGTCTTGCAAAACAAAGAAGGTCTTAATTTAGCAAACAAGCTGGATTCAGAACATGTTAACTGGGAAAAACACAAAATGAAATTCAAGCTAGCAGCCCAGACATTCAGATCATCTATAGCTTTGTGCTGATTTGTAACATTATGCTTACTTATTGACAATTCGATTAAATTACATATGTCCTTGATTTAGCTCCTTTAAGCAAAGAAGACCAGTGATTCACAACTCACCTACCAAAATACAGATAGTCAGGCTTGCAATCACTGTAAATGGAGAAGAAGAATAGTTGCAAGTGGAAACAAAACTTCACGCTTTTAGAGAATATATGGTAAAAACTCCAACAACATAGGGTGGTAGAATGTATTCTTAGGCTTGCCAGAATCTATCAATGTTGCCACCTTGTCACCATAGAAGCAGTTGAAGCAACATATATGAGGAAGGTAGGGGGGTTGACAACCTTGGTTTTTCAGAGAATCTGTAGCTGATCTCTGTTTATCAAAATAAAGGTTGCATTAAAACTAACTTCGGAAATACTCTGCTGTTGGGTTTTTTGTGTATGACATAATGCAAATGGCAGCCTTGATGTAGTTCTTGCCAAGCAGTGGGAATAAGCAAAATAGTTAAGCCAATGCAGATAACACTAACTGAAAACATACCTTGGTATCATGTAGGAATAGACTTTCTAGGACCAATACCAAATTCGCAACAGTATTTATTAGTTAGTTTCCGAAACAGGATGAACAACAGTGAGGAACGGTGTTTCCGACGGTGTTTTGGAAAGGAACTTCGAAGATTTACCGTCCTTATCAGAACCAAAATATTTATGATCAAGGTATTTATGAACCTTTCAACTTTTAAACTTTCACATATAGTATTGTTGTACCTCGTTTCTTATCCTTATAACCAGTTGATAAAGTATTATAACCGTTTTCTTTTGATTTCTCAGTTTTAGCTCTCACCATGTGGTCTATTAAAGATAGCCTACTCGAAAAGTGCAGCCAGTGATGCAAAAAGCCAGCAATCGTTAGTAATTATACTGGACATTTTATTGAGAAGTCATGCAGCTGATGCCAGTTTATATGAACAATGTATACGTATACCAAAAGTTTAAAAATTGCAACGATATCAGATAATTTTGTTGATAGTGTACCTAGTTTTAAGCGGCCACATTTGTTTTTTGATAATGAATTGATAATAAAAACTAAGAACAACTTTCGTTCGTTTCGGAACAACTCCTATCTTTTATTTTAAGTTTGATTCCGGTTATGTTCTTCAAATGGCAATTGATGGATTTGAAATTAGCGGTGTTCTTCGAGCCTCGATGAAGGACAAGTCGTATAAAGTAGACCTAAATGTTGATGGTAAGGGAGGAATAAAATCGGTAGGATGTGAATGTCCAAGGGGCAAGTGGCTTTATATAGCCATATGGCTGTACTGCAATACATGTTCACAAAAAGGGATGTCAAAGACATACCTTCCGAATTCTTGGTTAGCTCGACCAAAAACTGCAACAAGGAAAAGCTCAACAAAACGTCTTCCAGATTTATTCCCTGAAAGCAAGCCTGATTTTCAAGCCTCCAGCAGGAATTTCACTGAAGGGGACAAGGTTGCATTCTCCCAAATGCTGACAGAGGCAAATGTGGACTGTCGTTTCCAATGGCTAGCTTCCAAAGAAGTTGAAGCTGTAAAAGATGCGATTGCACCTCCTTTGGTTGAAGACCTACTACCGCTATTTGCTAGTGATAAGCAGGAGTTTATCAAGGTCGCAAGGTCACCAAAAAACAACAGCTGTGGGTTGCTGATCATAGAAAGGGTCAACGCAAACTCTCTCTGGGGGCTATATAGAAGGCTATGATTGATAGGGAGTAATTTTAGAACAGTGGTTGCTGCCATAGAAAGAAAAGCCATCTTTATTCAAGACCTTGAAGTATAACCTTTTAAAAAAGGATGCTGTGATTTGGGGTCAAATGCATGAACATCATTCTTTCACAGAGTATGTAAAGGCAACAGGGAACACAGTTATTGAAACAGGGCTGTATCTTTTTGACTGTAGTTTTCTTGGGTGCACTCCTGATGGAATAATTATTGACAAAATGGGGGGGAGGAGGGTGGAGCTCTTTACAATTAGAGAAATGATGTCCAGAGAGATGGAATCTGAGAAAGAACATGAAATTGAACCCAGATCATCTATACTGGCATCAAGTTCAAGGGAAACTTGCAGCTTTGAGTGTCTCATGGGCTCACTTTGTGATATGGACAACAAAAGATTTGTTTATCACAACAGTCTCTGCTGATGAAGAATGGAAAAGAAAGCATGTGCAACTTCTTTCAAATTTTTATCTAGATACACTTTTGCCAAAATTTTTTACAAAAGAAGACTGAATAAGGAAAAGCTATTTGCATTTAAAATTGTTATTTTTGGAGGTGTATTTGATTAGCATAAGACTTATCAGGTCCTTTCCTGCTCCAAAATTAATTTTTATTGATTTACCAAACTATTTTCCGAACGATATCCCGATTTTGACATGTTTTAAAGGGTGTTTAGCCGCTTAATGGAGATTTTATGGCTTGTTCTTTGGGGTTTCTTGAAACATCCTCTGCACCTCCTCTCTGATTCTGCCACATTGATTTTCTTTGTTTGCAGGTAGTATCCCTTCAATATAGATTACAGAAAGTTAAAAGCAAACCATCAAGCACAGTTATACTCGAAATAAGATTTAAATGTAAAAATGGTCAAGTGTAGGATAAATATGCCCTTTAATAAAATTAAAGTTGCTCACTTTCACAAAAGCTTAAGAGATTCACAGGGTTGTGAATCTGTGTATACTACTGCTTTCTCAGTCCCGAAAACAGTTTTCTTGGTCACAGGACAACAAGGACAACTACATCTTGGTCACAGGCTCCTAACTTATCACACTGAAATTAAAAAAGATAGAGAAAGAATTTACAGTGCCAGAATGAAGCATGTTTGTTTGTAATACAGAACAACAAAAAATATACACATGAAGATGATACACAAATGTTTTACTTTTAATCTTTATTTCAAAAATATAAAACTTACAAGTTCTTTCATCTGCACTTTTATGCTTCTTACATATTCTCTCTTTTCAGACTCTCCAAGGTCTGAGATCTCTGTTGGTGTAAATGATTCAGCTTGTATCTCATAAACATTTTCTCTGGCAGAAAATGATGCCCAAAGCTTATTGGCTTCAGAAAGAACAAGAGATGGTGGGTTCTCCGCAAACACTACAAAATATAGATTGTTATTGAAAAAATGGCCAAAAGACAACTGCATATACAATAACCAATATAGCAAATTGTTGACTTTCATAAATAATTGACAATTCGCAGACCTACTATCGTTATCAACATAATTTTTATACATAAAATGATTAATAACTATTTTCTAAAATTTTATTAATTTTAAAATAATTTATTTAGTTATTTTTATTTTTTCTATATTATAAAATATTATGCGATGGTTAAATTTTTTTTTTGCATCAAAAATTTTATTTTCGATTTTTATGAGTTGAGTTGAGTTTGCATGAGTTGAGTCAAGAGCGATAGTTCTTCGAGAGTTTCAAGAGCAATTTCTTCAAGAGTTGATATCGAACACAAGAGTTCATTCCTTCTTCCTAGGTGTTGACACCTACTTCCCTGTTCCAACAGGAACAACAAAACCCAGCAGACAACATATTTATTTCATTATTCGAAGAATTGACACTCTAGACTAGAGCAAAATGTCATTAGATAAGATACCATGCTAAGGTCAAGTTTTTTCATTCATTTCTCAATAAAACTTTCAAGATTTCACAAAATAGGCAGAACCAGCAAAGGTTGAAATGCGGATGAAATTTTTGCTAATTGTACCCCATCTTTTCTAAATGTTGTGAGTTTCCTCCATCTATTTTATCTTTCCCTTATTCTATAACTGAAGTCAAAATCAGTCCTGTTCAATTTCAAAACCCAACTCAGTCCTACTCATTGCTTCAAACTCAACAAGAGCGACTATCTCAGCTAATGCCATGATTGACTTTGATAATTATCATTTTTGAAAGCCCAAATTGTACACAATCCTTACAACTTCCAACTTCCTAGGATCTGCGTCTGATTTTTGGTCATCTCTACAATTGATAAAAGATAGAACAGTTTTTGAGTAACAAAAGCAGAACAAAAAAAGTCATGAAATATTATGAATGCATTAGGAGATACAGTAACGCTAAATGAAGGAAAGTGATGCACAACAGAAGTAATGGAGGAAACGGGACGGAATTTTGAGATGGTTAAAAAATGATACAAAAAATGGCCTAAAATAGATGTATTTGAATGGCTGAATGAAGGAATAAATAAATAAATAAAGAAACAGATTAATAAATAAATAAATGAATAAATAAATTTACAAGAATTGATAAATTAATGAATGTAGTTGCAGTGTAGGGTACTGCTGTGTGATTCTGCTCCACAAACCAGGCAACGACAAATATTAAAAGTCTCTTTCTCACACTGAGAACAGGTATTTGTCTAAGGGACAAAGTTCTCAATAAATGCCTGGTTGATTTTTGGCAGAATGCTAGCCCATGATTCACATAATTTATTTTTTATGTATTCATAGGTCTCTTTTTCTTTGTTGTTTGCACAATATGTTTGATCCCAAAGGTGAATTCTTCTACCAAATCATCTTCATTTAAAACATTAGTTGGATCTTTAGATGCATTGCTTAAAACGTTATTTCCTGGCAAACATGCTTTCTTTGTTACCAACTTTGAGGAAACAAATCTTTCAACTTTAGGGCTGCGGCTTAGAAGACTGATCTAAAATACACATTCACTTTGAATGAAAACTTCATTCTAAAAGACTTGCACAATACAGTGAAGCTAGGATCCTATGTTATATAAAACAATCTCACCTACATGACAAGTCAATGAATAAAAAAGGGTGAGAGAACATCAACTACACTAATTTCATTATAAAAAACAAGAATACAAGAAATAAGTACTGGACAGTAGGAAAAAGTTGCGAACATTCAGTACTTTCAGTAAATGGGCAACTCCTCCCAAACAAGTTGCTTGGAAAATTTCCTAGCATGAAATTTAAAAGTGGGGCTTTTTGAAGAAAAATGAATGATACTTGTTAAATAATGGTACAGTTAAAGCTTCTTTTGAACAGTTGTACTAAACTATGGAATCACCCAAAACGAGCCAAAACAAACCCATAACCAGCAAAAACCAGCTAAAACTAGCTGTGATGACTCAAAATTACACAGAACTGCCTAAAACGATCCAAAATGTCTCAATTAGCACCAAGCATAACAACTGTTTTTCACGCCTTTTTTCGTCCTGTGCACAGGGACTGAGAGTGGAAAGCCAAGAAAATGGAGGAAATGCTGTCTACCCTTCTAAATGCAGAGCAGGTTATATGTATTTCTTTTCTCTTCTTTTCACTCCCAGTTGTACCTGTTTCTTTTTGCGTGATGACTAATGGTCAAAGGCCTAAGATTATTCTGGCAGAAATCTTTGACTCTAAAATTTTAATGAAAGTCTACACAAGGTAAACGTAACGTAACCCAACAGGGATATTTGTTGCATCATATGGCTGCTAAACTCGCAGTTCAAGGGGCTGCCCATTATAAAACATCAAAAAAGACGTTTAAAAAAATATTTTAACTTGAGGCTTTTTAATTATTTCATTAATATTGTTCATATAAACAATAAATTTACCTTTCATGCAAATGACCTCTTCAAAAAGAGTTTCCCGATTTGAAATTCCCTCAAAGAAACCATTTTTCCAAATCTCAAGCTTGCGATATGGTGTTTATGTATTTCACCATCACATGATGCACATGGGATTTTTCTACATGATGCGCAATGTAATTCCGCATCATTGTCACAAAATGCACATTTAGATCCATCAAGTGGCATAATTTCTTTCATGAGAGACGAGGCAAGTAGGTTTTCTCTCATACCTGTCCAGTTCCCATTTAAGGCACGATTTCTTCTCATCCATTCCTTCTCTCCACCCTAAGTTGATCCAAAAGTTTCAAATCTGAAAGAAATTTGACAAAGGATCCCAGAGCAGAATCATCTGTAACAGCTATGTCATCTGAAAAAAAGCAATCATCAAAATTTTACAAGAGGCAGATTTTATGATTTATCAAAAAACAAGTTAAGCAGTACAATTGCAGTTACAAAAAGGGGCTGTGTAGTCTGATAGAGTTGTGGACATCAGGAGGGAGATGACCAAACTTACCATTTTCAGTGATGTCATAATTAGTATCAAATGTTGCGAATGGGGCAGCTGCTGATAGTGCTGATGCTGATGATTCTGATGATCTTCCAAAATGAAGCACTCTTCTTTGAGCATCCTGATGACAATAAAAAACAATGTAAAACCAGAAGAAAATTTTTTCTTTTGTTCAAATTCATGTGATTCAGCAACATTTACAATTTAATTGCAATAAACTTAAACTAGTCAAAATATTAAATGAGTTGCCCAGGACACTGGGACTAAACAAACTACCCTTTAGTGGCAGTCCTTTGCTTGGCTATTTTATTGTGATTATTTTTTCCCAAATCAGTTTTCATTTGCAATATATTGGAGCCTAATGTGTTAGAGTGATTCAGGAAATCGCATTTAATGAAAATGTTGCTCAATCTAAAATAAAGTTTGGCCGTTCTTTGTTTTGCCCCTGTGGTATTTTTATGATTTAACTTCCCTTTTTACTTGTCTAATCACCCAGATACAAGAAAAACACAAATTTTAAAGGTTCTTATTATGATTTTCTTTATTAGCAACTCACTGCTCTTCTTACATGTATTAGCTTGTTTTTTGCTTTCATAGATTTTTCTTGGTTTTTAATTCAGTTTGCCTGTTTTAAAATCCTTATGAATTTGCACAAAAACTTTCTTTTGAGTTTTCCTTTGGGACAAAAGCTCATGATGCCTCAAATTCTTTGATGGTCTTTTCAGCTGACTGGGTTTTCTTTTTCCTTTTATCCCCAGGTACCTAAAAATACTTTGAAGATTTTATTTCAAATTATATATATGTCAAATTATTTGGGCTAAACCTAATATGAGCTGACTTATCACCACAATGAGAAGGATTTAACTAGCTAGAGGTCAAGCCAGTTAAAGCCTTGTACATACATGATAAACCAGTGGCTGAAAGGAGTCTGGCTTTATAGCTAGCATAATTTGTAAATCGTAGTTTATAAATGCCACTTGAATATCAATTTTGAGCTATTTGTTCAGTAATCAAGTTTGTTTTATCTGAATTGAATCACCATCCTTCCAAGATTTTGATAGAGAGTAAGTGAAACTGAATATTTCTTAATAAGAGAAAATTTCTAGCCACTCTGCTGGTCTAAATTTGAGAAGGTTATTTCTTGAACAGATTAATCAATGTGTAAGTTACCAGAGGGGTAAGAAAAGGAAATCATAGGAGTGAATGATCCCATTTTGATTAAAGTTGCCCTTTTAATTTGGTCCTTTTTTGTATATGGTCTATACAACTCTCCTTCAAGATATTCAGGGCCATATTTTTGGAAGACAGCAATATAGGTTGTATATTTCAACTTGTGCTTTGCAATTGAACGCAGAAACATTTTCACTGCAGCATCCTTTTCCATAGATTCAGCAGAACCACGATGGTTTATCTCACAAACTAGCCTATGAGTTTCCCACCATCTCTGATAATCTGCTGATGCTTTTTAATGCTCCATTGATTTGCATTGGAAGCAACAACTTTAGACCTCACTTGATAATCGAGAACCTCCCCAGTATCAGTAGCAACCACAAAGACAACTCTATGAAATGAGGAATATTCATATCGTTTCTGCCAAGTTCCATCAACAGAGACACTGACTTCAAATCTGTCAGAAAGAGGGTCTAACTCTTTGCAAATGGGATCTTTATTCTTTATAATGTTCTTAAGGTTAAGTGCCGCCTTTTGAGAGATGCATCAGCCTCATTTGAGTAGCTATGCTCACACTTTTTCATCAAGTCATTATATGCTGCATGGGAAAGTGGTAATGGAAGGTCAAAAGCTTTGCAAAGCTTTTGCAAATTTGTCAGCCCAAGACCAGTTTCAATACCAGCTTGGACACACCTAACATTTACTTCAGATGACTTCCCGATGGCATTTTTTGCTCTTGGGCTTGTATGAAAAAGTGTACTCTCTTGGCAATAGGTGCATTTAAGAACAAGCTCTTCATCCAAACCTACTCGCTTGCCATCAACCTGTATCAGCCTAAGCTTGCCTTTTGAGCTTTTACAAGAACTGCAGATTGCAGGTTGAGAATGAGCATGCTGTAGCTCATTGACTTTTCATGAGTTTAAAGCCACGTGCTTCTTGGTGATACAATTTTTCATGAACCAATTATCGTTTTTTATTGCTACAGACTCTAACCCAAATGATCTTGCTCTTTTCCTTGTTAAAACATGGCTTCTATCTTTTGCAAGAATTGGACAGTTTCTTGAGCTCTTTTCAAAAGATCGGTTCACTTTGTTCAGTGTTTTAACTGGGGTCGAAGTGGATTGGCCTACTTCAGATGTCATAGTTTCAGCCCTGTTCTCATCTTCTTCCTTATTTATTTCTTGTTTTCTACGTGCAGTAAATCCTCTTTGCTTTTTACTTCTAGGTATTTTTACTACCCACCATACTAAATAATATTGGTAATATTAAATTTATATTTTCGTTCTTACTTGTCAACTAATGCTACAAGTTTTCTCGCCACCCAAGCTCTCTCCTCATGTTCACTGTAACTCCATGTATAAACTATTAAGAAACACCAATTAAATTCAGTTCAATAAATGTATGATCAACATTTGGGTGGTTAAAAAATGAAAATATGGGGCTCAACGGTCTAGAAAACCCCATAGCAACCAAATTAACAAGGTTGCTAAGGAAATGAATATTGATGTACCTAAATAAAAAGTGTTTTTTTAAAAAAAGCAAAAAAATGGCGAACTGCAAATGTGACTGTAAAGTTTGTGTGACTGCAAGTGTGGCTTCATACTTGTGTGTTGAATACAGTTGGAATCGCATCCCTTTTTAAAGTTCTCTTCGTTTTGAACTGTCAAAACCAGGAAGCTCTAAAGCAAACGTTTTTTCATACCAAGAGCGCTCAAAATGATCTGAGCACAGGTACGGGGCAGATCGAGTAGGCTTGGTGATTGAAATTGGCACGATGTCTTCTGGCGAAACGAATCCATTGCCTTTACAAATCAAGGTTTTTACTTGGAAAATGGTGCATACTAATACCTGGCATCAAATTACTGTTTGTGCAGCTCTCCCCAAATCCGGCAACGCAATATTGCCCCCAACGTTTAACTTTTTTGTTGGCCTTTTTGTTTGTTGTCCTTGCAGATTCTTGCACACTTGTTGATTTGAATTCGAAATCAAATTTCGTTTTTTTGAGCTGATGTTCTGAACTAAAAACTGCCTGAAAGCATCTTACGCCCCTATTTTATACTTCTGTGAAGTCAAAAGGTTTTTTTTCTATTATTAAAAAAACGGAAATCTCAATAAAATCGCACATTATCATGCATACAAAGATTAGTAGAGAAGTTGAGGGACATGACGGCATTATTGTGCAAGCTATTGGGGACGTGACGGCATTATTATGCAAGCTATTGGCAAGCGAAAATCCTTTACGAAATCCAAAAATTACCTTTACAAAATTTCCTGAATACGTAAAACAAAACATTCAACAGTTATTCAAAAAAGCTGATAATTTGTCACAGAAGTAAACAACAGGAAATTATTTAAAGCGGATTTCATTTCGCACTTAACAATAGTAGGTGGCAATCAAACACAACAAAGCACTCTTATTCTGTCCAACATCTGACGTCACAAACTTCTGGGCCCCAAATTTCTGACTGCTTTCAAATTCTGCCATCAAAGTATGCGAAATTCCGAATTTAAAGCCGAATATTTCATGAACTAGATATTGTATCGAAAAAAGGAAAAATCTGCGTGTTAAACTTGGTTGAAATAAATATTATTTTCGTGTCATATCCTCTTTAATGAGTGGAAAGTCTTCAAAAACGTTGTCGAATTGAAACATTTAACAGCAAGGATGCCAAGGAAGAAATTTCTTTTCCAGGGTAAACTGTACTGGACCATCAAAAGAGATATTGAGAGGCGAGAGACCGAAACAGAAACAGCTGGGCCAGCAACTGATTTAGGCTAGTGTCCAGATGAACCATTACCAAACACAGCTTCCAGTAAATGAACCAGAAGAATTTCTCCCAATGAATGATGCAGATACTGTTCAATTTATATCTGACGAACGGATTACAAATATGATAAAAAAGAATTACAAAGATTTGCAAGCAATGCACAAAGAAGAGGATGTCGAAGTAGACATGGTTTTGTGTGAATCAGCAAATTCTTTGTTTGGAGAACAATCTTTCGAACTTGTTGGAGCCACATCTACCCCATTAGCTTACAGAAGAAAATCAAACAGTTTGATACCTCTGCTAACGGTTATGAAATGAGCACAGATACAATTTGCATTCCAAAAAAGTTATCTGTTGTATCTGTTGAAGATTCAGATGACGATATTGTAAGCCCAATGTCTTCAACCGATTTGAGAGGATAAAGAATTTCATGCAAGATGCCCAAAGTCATGCAAGATCTGTTTTATCTGATGCAAGAGGAAAAATAATACCTATGATATTGGAAGAGAATGGCATAGAATATTGCCAAGAAACCCCAGTTGAAGTTGCTGTCAGCTATGATGGCACTTAGAGAAAACGAGGCTTCACTGTTAACTTTGGACTTGGTATTGTAATAAGTGTTGACAGTGGGCAAGATTTATATTTCGAGTTCCTCAGCAAGGTTTGTCCAGAGTGTAACAAAAATTGTTATGCGAAAGATGAATTGAAAGAGAGGCACAGATTGCCAAAGAAACCACCAAGGTACCAGCAAGTCTTTGGAAGCGGTAGCTGCTCCAAACATCTGGAGGACGTCAATGGCATCTAACATAAAATACAAATGGATGGTTTGTGATTGTGGTTCTGCCTCATATAATTCCATTTGGAATACATATGGTCAATGCGAAGATTGCCAGAGATTCATGAGCCACAGCAAGAAAGTTGGAAGTCTAAAGGTCATCATTTACATTATGGACATATACAGTGATGAAAATTTTGATTGCAACAGAGTCCTGAAGCTTGACTGCATTGGCCATATCCAAAAACGAATGGGGAGAAACTTGGTACACCTTGGAAAAAATCTGAGAAAAACTACAGAAGGCAATAAAGAAACCCAGTCAGAAAGAGCAACAATAATATATTTGTAAAGGATGCAAAAAGGAACCACACATTAAAAAATGAAGTCATAAAGAAGCTGCAACAGTATAATGGAAAAGCTCAACAGAGAAACTGCATTCCTATGAGAGTGGATCATTTAATGACAGAAACTGATGACTTAGTTTCTTATCATATGTCATTAGTTGTTTTATTGCATTTTAATATGATTTCATGCTACTCTGCCACAGAAGAGATGTCATTCATCAACGTGAATCTTCATTTGCAAATTGCCGCAAACCTCAATTTGTGGGGGAAAGTAGGTAAAAACTTGTCATTTCTCAGTAATTTTCATCATCTTTAAGGCCATGATTCAATTTTCCAATATCAATTAAGTTCATGCAGTTATCAATTATTAAGTTTGGCAAAATTTCTGCCATTTTTAAACAGCTGCCAGAAACCAGAAGTATCTTGCTGATTAAGGCACCTGCCATAAGGCTTCCAAAACTAAGCAACAAGTTGCCTGCTGGAAGAACACCCTTGATTGTTCGTTGGGACTTCCAGGTGAATGCCTTTTCTCCACATGCAATACAATCCTGCCTTTAAGTGACCATGGTTCCATTCTTTTTCATTGAAACAGATTGATAATCAGCTTTACATTTGAAACAGAACATACTGAACAGGTTCAATAGCAGTGAGTGAAATACAATGAACTTTGGTTCACTCTCGACAGTGTAGGTTGCATCATTGCTGGAAAGTAAAACAACATTTGTCAGATGGATGTGAAATTTCAGCAAAAGTAAATAATTTTTCGTTTATTAAAAAGCTATTTTTTTCCAAAATAGTTCTTTTTCTTGTTCTGACAATTGATATAATGTTCTGAAAAAAAATTAGTGCACTTTATAGAGGGATCAAGATTACACATTCAGATTATCCTTTTGTTTGCAAGTTTAACAAGTTGTCAAATTTCCCCAATCAAATATTGTATGGTGGAGAATACTATCTATTAAGTGATTTGTTCATATCTTTTTGGTTCATATATTATCTGACTTTTGGGTCATTTCATGTGAAATCATCAGATATTTTTAAGATTTGTAAGCCATGGTCTTAGGATTTCTTGATTTTTGTCACATAAAGCTGGTTTGGAGAAAATACCACATACAAAATTTCAGTCTTTTATCTCTCACGGTTTCCGTTTTATTGCCGTTTCAAAAGTGACCCATTTTAGCCAAATATGCCACACCCAGCGATGGACAGGGCTTCCTCTATCGTTGTGTATATTTGCTAAGAAATAATATCAACTATGGATTTGATACTGTAGATTTCAATATTCCATCAAAACTTATCAATTCCCTAAGGTGAAGCAGATAATCACGTGTTAGAGTGTATCACTTGATTTGAAAATATTCCTAACCGGTGTATATAAATATTGAAAAATGGTAATGTAGCTGGAATCATAGTATAAAAAGCTTGCTATTTTCTGAAAGTTTATTCCTCGGATTATCAGAAAATGTTGGAGGTTACAATTGCAATTCAAGCATTGTGAGTTAATTGCACCTTACAAAATGGGTAGTTAATATCGCAAGAAATGTAGACAAAAACAAAACTTTATTAAATGGTTCTTTAGCCAAGGAAAAGTTGAGATATTGTTTTATAACCACTGTAGCTGATGCTGTAAGTTCGACCTGTGATAGTTTTAGGTGAATCAATTTTGCAAACCATGTGCAAACTTGATACCAAGCATATGTCTGGTCTGCCTGGCCATGTAAAACTCTGAGTGGTGGGTGCATGAAGTTTATTTGAAAGTCCCCTTCATCTTCATTAATTTCAAGAATCATGCCAACCCACCACTTATGGTCGTATATGCAAACAACATACTCATTCCTTTGAGCTCCAACGCCATTCTCTTGGGGTATTAGAAGCAAAAGAAAAGGTTCCTGCAAAACCTCTATCATCAGAAGTATATTTGAAAGCAATTTTTTGATCTGAAAGTGGAACAAACTGATGGAAACTTCTGGTTCCAGGAATGGTGCTCCCATGGGCAAATCGTTTAAGCTGCTGTTCTCTAACTTCCACCATGGAATCCTTCGATATGAAAAAAAACTCAATATCTTTTATATTTTCTTTGCAAAATTTGAGCATAGCAGAAACTGTCAAAATCTGATTGCTGTGAGTCCTTTGCTCTTAGTCTTTTAACAGTCCCCCCAATGCCATCACAAACGGACTTCCCATGGCTGGAAGCAAAAAAGTTTCAAGTAGCTCTAAGAAAAAAATCCTGAAAATGGAGGCGGAGATTCATCATATTCTTGACTGACATTTTTTGTACTGAGCAGCACATCCATCTGAAAAGTACTCAATGCATTTTACGTGAGAGAGGTTGAATTACCCATTCCATCAATACTTTTCAGAACTTTTGTGGGCAATAACTACTTCTGTACCCCTCCAAAAATTTGTTTGATTTCGCCCCTGATGAATTCTATAAAATTTGATAAATGTTCTATATTCCCCCATGTATTTTGTAAAGCTTCAAAATGGAGGGGCTCGATTTTTGCAGAAGATACAAAATATCGTTTTTTAATTGCAATGCCAACATTGTAAAAAAGGTTGTCACACTAAACACCAATAGTTATAAAAATGTTATGAAAACTTTAATCACTTGCAAATTTTGAACAAACCAATTGTTCTGTTTGAATGTACAAAAGGTGGTGAGTTTTTTTTCTACGGTTGATATATACATTTGGATATATATATACATTGGCCTCTAGAACAGATATATATATATTTTAGTCAGCCTTGTCATTTTATGTCTTATATCTTTTGCTTTATATATACGTTAATTTAAGAAATATATCGAAAAATGAAGTAGATAAAAAAATTAAATCTTACCTTTCTTTTCCAGTTGAAGAATACTGTCGGAAAAGCATCTCGTTGTAAAAAACTTTTTCATATTTGAAAGGTTGTCCCCTCTAGTAGACTAGCTACGCTCCTTGTGTACCCCTCTAGTAGACTAACTACGCTTCATACAAATTTCTTACAAAGCCAGGTGGTGTTACATGCAAATTGAAGTGTGTGCTGAATTTAGAGTGCAGCAATGAAAACAACAATAATCAGGTACAGAGGCTGCTGGTGAAGGGTCTCTAGACCATATTTGTGAAAGCAACCTCTAGAATTTTCTTTTCAATCAAAAGATCATTTTATAACAACTACAGAGTTTTTATTACACAATATAATCAAAGATGAAATACATCAGCTGCAGTTTGTCTTACATTTAAATTTTTTTTCTAATATGTTACCATGTTGATTGTCATTTTCAAAGAAAGATATATTTGTAACACCTTGCTATACAGTGTAATATACCCAAATGATGGTAGAGTTAAAATATGCAGCTAAAGATACTTTTGTCTTGTGGCAATGATGTGATGCTAAGACAGGTGACAGAGGCAGTATTAATAAAAAAACATCAGAAAATCGCAATAATTTTACTCAATTCTTACTGAGGGCAGCAAAATTCTAAGAACAAATTCTTTGATTGTGTATGCGTGTATGTGATTCTTTAACTTAAGCTACTTAAATAAAAAGGTACCAAGTTACTTGACAATAAAAATACTTAGATAGAACCGGAAACTGCAGGGAAATTCCAGTCAGAGCAGAATATCGTACCAAACAACTGCAATGTCTTTTAGAATCTTTAAATGAATGTTGAGTGGATATATAGGGAGTTGGGGTTGTGAAGGGATGGAGGAATTTTTCAGCAATAGCAAATTCTAAGGTCCAGAGGAATATATGCTAACAAAGCTTACCTTTAGAGCTGATAAAAAATTGTGATAAAAGTGAAGTGGAGAGATGAAAAAACTAAGATTAATTAAGTTCTTGCATCAAGAAGTTTCAGGAAAGAATCAATATCTTTTTAATGATTACAAAATTTGTCCTTTAAGTTCAAATGACAGTTTTGCAAAGCCTGCATATTGCTTTTGGAGTTTCCTTTTGGAGGTGCACTGAAAATGATATTTCAAAACAAGAGTCACAGGGTACATTTCTTCTTCAACATTACAATAACATGCACTGCATAACGGTTTTCGTTTCACTTGCTTAATTACATTTGCAACAAGAATCCATGCATCTTTTGTAAAACAGGGATGTACGTGACACAAATTTATATTTCAAAGCTTTTCCAGGGTCAAATGTGGAAAACTTTTTACCATGCCAACCCTTAATCAACGCCCAACAGTGGTGGAAAATGCGGGGATGTGCATGTGCTTATCCAGGTTTTGCTAAATTGTCGGTTTTGAAATTATGCCATTTGTTGGTAAATTTGCCTGTTTTTGTAGGGATTGCTTCATCCTGCCCCCACCCCCACCTGGAACATTAATATCACCCACTAATGCCTAGAGGGGCTTCCCAAATCCTATCTCTTTTTTTTATTTGCTGCATTATTGTCCAAGATTTGCTTTCGTTTAAGTTTTTCCTTTTGCATTTGTCGCCAACAGACATTAAGGGGACTTCTTTCCAAGTCGCAGGTCCATGTAGACTCAGAAAAGTCTCTTTCTTTGTTAGCAGAAGAATCTGCAAGAAATTAAGAAATTTGTTTAGAAAGCAGAAAACGAAGATAAAAACTGTGTTTTCAAGTTTTCCAAATTTCCAGAAATGTAGGAAATTTGACCGTTATTCTTAAAAATTGCGAATTTTGATATAATTTCTTTAACTGTTCAAACATATCCCCTGTCTATTTCTGCCCCCTCTCCCCGAGGAAAGAGAACTGTTTATCTCATTGTGTCTAATTAGCAAGGCTATCCACTAGAAGTATCAAGCTAAACTGTTTCTGTTGTCATACGATCGATATTTCACAACACACTTGAGCCTTCAATTGTCCAAAAAGTATCTGTAAGTATAAATTGGTTCAATCATGTCCAAGCTGTATTGTGCCTGAACTACTTGAAGAGTGATCAGTTCATTGTCTGCATCATACGTTTCATTAGCAGGTGTACCTTAAATAAAATATATTGCCAAACAGAGGTTAAATTTTGGATGATTTTGTAATACCTATTCCTTCATGAGATGAGATTCCACTGCCGTTCGATGCTTCCCCTACCCTCCTGTTTCAACGGCGCTGGTCTCATATTTGCCTAAAAAAATTAATTGAAAATGTCGTAAGTTCTAGTGGGGTTGCCGTTCAGGGAAGCTCCAGATAGCTCAACCTAATATTCTATGTTGATCAAATAAAAAGCGTTTACAAATGATTTCCTACAATTTGATTTGATGTAGTTTAATAACATCGCTGATTAACATACAAGTTACTGCTTTGTTGATTAAATTTATTTGTTTCCAAAATGGTTTCATTTATTTTATCAAGTGAATAAGTTAGGAGAACAATTTGCACAGGCGTCACAACAACATCTGCATCCTCTGCACTCCAGTGGGGGCTGACGCATAGGGGACTCAGGAGCGTTGTACATAAATTTTTTTATAGCTTCTTCTGCCTGGGCAGGTTTATTACAGGATAATTTGCCATAAAACTTCCTCTATCCAAATGCTTTCAATACTTGTTTTGATGGAAATACGTTTATTTAAAAGCCAAAATAAGTAATTTCTCTTACCAAATTTTTCTTCTTGCTCATCGTCGGCGTCATAATCTTCATCACTTGCAGAAGAATCTGACAATGTCCAGTCAGATTCTTTTTCGCATTCACAGCAGGCATCTGTTTTAACAAATAAATCTGATTCAAAAATTTAATCCAAGATAAAAAGCTTGATGCAATGAACATATATAATGCTTATTTTATACAACCTATATTTATATTAATATATAAAAAATTAATAATTTTTATCAGGATTAAGCTACTAATGAGGTCTAGAGGAGAGAAAGTATCATTAATTTGAAAATCAACAAAAACTAGCTCTAAGGCATCAGTCCTTAAAGTACTATAGATAGAATCCAATAGAAGGAATCACAAATCTTACCAGATCTGGTTGATTCGGTGCAAGAGGAAGTTTCCTCATGTAACAGTACCAAACTTTCCACTTCACTGTCTGTGTCAGCTTCATATCCACTCATAACTTTTGTCGCTTTACTTTTTTCTTCCAATTAGGGTAGGCTTTGAAAAATTTTGTTCTAGGCGAAATTTTGCCCTCTCAGGTGTCAATGATGGTCAAGAAAATCTAAAATTAACATAATTTTCTAATTGGGCAGGGAGGATGGAAAATTTAAATGTCAAACTCATCCAGTATACCTTTGTGCTCTGACCTTCAAGCCGCATCTACACCAGCAATTATTTTTGGTAACTTTCCTTGACAAGTTACCTTTCACATGTAGATTAGCAACAAGTTTTGTTTGACATTTTTTTACTTGAAAATTTTTAATCGCTTACGTAGAAAGGCAACAGGTCTTGTTCACAACATCTATTTGCTCTGACAATCGTTTTGGCCAGGAGAGTTTATAGGTTAGCCACGGTTTTCGTGATGCCGCACGTTTTTCAAGAGAAATTTTTTTGCAAAAAATAGCTCCGTTAACAAAGAAGATACTTTTATTTGTGGGTGGGAAATCCCTTGAATCTCTTCCTTTAATATCCGAATACCCATACTCTCATATTAACCCTTTCCTTGCCGAATTCCCCTGCGAAAAACCCTCAAACGCCTATTTTCTGAGGCTTTAAACAGAATTCCGAGCAAACTTTTCCAAATTGATTTTTGACTAAGAAGGAGTTGATATGTTGTATAGACACCCCTATATTAACAGAAAGAAAAATTCCCAAGGAATCCAAAAATGCAACTTTCATCTCATTTCTAGAAAACAGTAAAAAAATACATCTGTATAAAAAATATATTATTGAATTAATGTTAAAATAGGATATTAGTCACACTTATTATAGCCAAAATTGAACTTTGGTGTGATAGTTAATAAAACAGTTATTTTCCTTTGTTATGCAGAGGTATACAGTGTCCTGTGGCTCACAACCTGCACAGCAAAAAGTTGTTTTCGATAAACTGAATGGGCAGTTTTTTGGATCGGCATCTGGGTTCTGCTTTATCCAATTCTGCCTTTTTCTCTTGCAGACAAGACATCTGTGGTCTTTGCCTTGGCCTTTTTTTGGCAGATGAGCCCCAACATTCTGTAGCCTTTTATCTTCCTCTGTCCTCTTTCTTTTTCTTCCTTTCCCCTTTGCACGGACATTGCCAACCAATTGTATGGCAAGTTCTTCTTTGAAGGAGAGAAGGTCTCGCTTGGCCTTACCCTGAACAACGTGCGGCTTGACATGCCCTTCAATTATATAAGAATTATTTATGCATTTCATGAAAAAGGATATAAATATTCTCATATAATACGTCTTCTGTTTCTTATTCTTTTTCACAACAGATTGTTGGTCACTTTTGTCCACACCAGCCATATTTGTGTTGTAATCACTGACAAGAATTGGACATGCAATTTGAACCTTTTCGTATTTGCCGTTCTTCTTTAAGTTTCTTGTCACTGGTTTTCCAAGTGTGGCATCATGAATGGAACTCAGGAAATAGACAGGCTTAGAATCTTTCCACATTAGAGCAGTTAGGCCTTTGAAAAATGCAAAATTGAATTCTCCCCTAGCCATCGATTTTGCATTTCTGGAGAGAATATCAATAGGAAAATATCTGCGATTTGACCTCATTGTCCCGCATGTATAAATTCCCTGGCTCTTCAGGAATAAAACAAGGGGCACACTGGTATAAAAATTGTCAAGGTATAAATGATGTCCTTGGTGGGTTAAATTTTTAACCAAATCGATCACAACACGATCAGTTTTGCCAAGGTCTCCAACATCATCTTCTTGGTCTGTTACCTTTCCAGTATAAATTTGGAAATTCCAGCAGTAACCTGTTTGCGAGTCTGCTACAACAAACACTTTTATTCCAACTTTCACCGGTTTTTGCGGCATTCTCTGGGTCCAAGCAATGTGCCCTTTGAATGGGATCATGCTTTCATCTACTGAAATTTCTCTCCCCAGAACATACATCTCTCGAAACTTCTTTTGCAAATGGTCAATAACTGGCCTAACCTTGTACAAACGGTCGTTTGTTGCGGGAATATTTGGATCGCAAAAATGGATAAATCTTTGGATTTCTCTAAATCTGTTCTTTGAAAAGACCTTGCAAATATTTGTATGAAAGATCCATTTATTTTCGTCTGCTATAAAGTATCTTTCATTTCTGGGTGTTGTTAGCAAACTGTTTGCAATTAGTACAACACCTAAATATGCTTTGACTTCATCCAAGGTTGTAGTCCAGCGTTCTCCTTCGGTTGCACCCAATTTTTTTTCTGCGTTCATAATGGTCCAGTCTACAACTCTTTGCAGTAGTTCATCTGATAAAAATAATTGTAAATATTCGATTGGCTTTGCATCCAACGAAAGATTTGCTACTTCTGCAGGTTTCGGCCTTTCATCTACAGTTTCAGCATCAGCTGATTGTCTTCGCACATTTCCTCCCAACGCCCATTTGACCTCCGGCATTTCGAAACAAAATCCCTCAAACTCCTCTTCTTCATCATCCGAATCTCCAAAAACATTGTAGAATTCATCGATAAATTCGCTACTAAAATCTCCGATATCGGCAGCAGAGGAATCGCTACTTTCAGAATCACTATCACTCAATGCACTACAGTCGTTCGTCGCCATGCTTCCTTCGCTCAACAAACATGGCCTAACTCAAAACAAAGTTCAACGGTTGATATTTCAGAAATTTCATATAGAAACATGTGACAAAGAACACGTGTGCCTGTGGTTTCATCCTTTGTCTACAGGATTAAATGAATGAAAGGTATCTATAGCAACATCATTATTGAGAAAATCAAAGCCAAAGTTATGTAACTGAATTACGTCATCAATGCCGCTAAAGCGGCCAGTGGCGTTTACAGGGAAACAAGGCGAAGCCTCTAAAGCGGCTCGTGGCAAGGAAAGGGTTGGTTTTCCAATTTTAAAACTTTCTGCCTTTATATTCTGAAGGCTTTGCAGAGTATTAAAAGCATTGATGTTCCTTGATCGGCCAATAACAAGCAATTGTGAGAAAAGAAAAGGTCTGCACTCGAGTCAAATTTGTCAAGTTTACTTGTCAAGACATCTACACGGGTAAGTGTTAAATCACACTTCAAATGTGATCTAACGCGTGAGTTCTAAACAACAACGTTTAAACGAGTGAGCAGTAAAGAGAAAGTTTAACACAACTTACGATCTTTTACTCGGCTGCAGTCGGCG
Source organism: Rhopilema esculentum (assembly GCF_057945365.1). Lineage (NCBI taxonomy): Eukaryota > Metazoa > Cnidaria > Scyphozoa > Rhizostomeae > Rhizostomatidae > Rhopilema > Rhopilema esculentum. Next base: position 522,102 of record NC_142834.1, on the reverse strand, counting down.
TAAGATGGCAAATAGGGTCGGCAGGTTTCCAGCAAGAACAACTAAATTCTTTCGTAAACACAACTTCGATATATGAAAATCAACAAAACTATATGCTACTTCTTAGCTACTCAGTTCTTCTATATTAACTAACAGATACCTACGACGAAAATAGAAAAGTCCATATAACTTAAAATAATTTTGTCTAGCGACCCACGCAATAAACAAAACATCGTCTATAAATATAATTATATAATTGTCAATTGAAGCAAATGGCATTGAGGGGTTTCCGTTATCCAACATAAGTTTTGGATATGACAATTTTTTACTTGTTAAGTGGACTTGCTAAAAAACTGACATGCCAGCTTTTGAACAAGTACACTTGTCAAGGAGTCATTTTTCCTCAATACAACCCAATCTACACGAGCAAAATTAACTTTTCAAAGAAAAATTGTCAAGGTCAAACTGCTTGTGTAAATGCCGCTTTACGAACCTGGCAATTTTGAAAGAAACCAGGCATTTTAGAGCATTGAATTGTTGTTCCCTCGAACCTGGCTCAAAAATCAAGGAAAAGAACATATTGTTATTGATAGGAGAAGTCTCAACAGTTAAAAAAATTCCATTTTGAAAATAAAAAGGTACACAATGACAGTCTCATTTAGATTTGTTTCGTAAAAAAGCTAAACTAGCAGTCAGGTTGTTCTGTTGAATGCTAGAGAGTATATACTCTACAAGATACAAAATTATATCTATGCACCTGCTTTTTCATTTGCTTTGCTGTTGCAATCTGCGATTCTAAAAATGATTTTTGCTGCTGGTGACTTGTAATACTCCCATTTAGCTAAAAAGATAAGGTTTTATTTCACATTAATCTTTCATGTTAATATTCTTTCTCGCAATGTCAATGTGACAAAATTTTGTCGACAGAAGCTATATAAACATCTGATTAAATTTTCACCTTGATATGTGTTTAAACACCAAAAACCAGTTACAAACCTGCAGAAGTTGAAAATGAACAATCTTGAAGTTGGACGAGCAATACATGGAATATATGCCATATTTTGCATTGTGACCCATGGAATCAATCTGCATTTGAACCAATCATCTCCGTTCCAGATAAGATTCTTTATTGGTTTGAGGACGCCTAACATTCTTTCTCTGTAATTGTCCCAGTAACTCAGAATGATTGGGAACAAAAACTTTTTATGATGCTTGAAAAAAGTTTGTGCAGTATAGCAGCATACACCCATGTGTCGCAAATTTAAGCAGAACTTTGCTGATGGATGCACCTGCAGCAAGAGTGGCAAAGCTTGGTAAAATATTACCAGCGGGAATCTGCCCTAGGACTAATGGCTTGCTGCTCCATGTGTAGGCCTCTTTGCATTTCTTACAGGCTTGAATGACTTTTACTTTTGTTCCGTACTTTATGACTTCAAGAGCTGATTTCTTTTCACCACATTTGAAACAGAACAAAGAGAATAATGCAACCAACATTGACTGGAATACAATGAATTTGGGCCCATCTTGGAAAAGGGACATCCTCATCAATGCTGTAGAAAAAATGTTACTATATTTAGCTTTCAGTGGAGTAACTGGATCAAAATGATGGAGTTATTGACAACTATAGCTTTCAGTGGTGGGAATGTAATTCTACATTGAGTTTCATTCTATTCAAGGTTGTTCAACCAGGTTAGGACATGATTAAAGGGGCTTTATCACCAAACTGTAAACAAATTTGTTCTACAATTTCTAAAGGAATTTAAACTGACTTTTGCATTGGCAGAGCAAATAAAAACAAAGGGCTCAATGTAAACCATTGAAAATCTTGGTTTCAAAATGTTCCCAAATCAAAATCTTGGTACTGTACATTTCTTACTCAGTTTTTCATTTAAAAAAATACTTACTTGATTGCATTTCTTGTTCTATTCCTATTAGCCTTTCCAACTTTTTCTGGGGACTCTTGGTCAGCAGATCCTTTTTAATCATTATCAGCATCACTGCCACTTAACTCTAAATTTGCCCTTCATTCCAGAACATCGTACATGACATCTTCATCTCCACTGCCATCTTCAAATTCTTCAAAGCAACTTTCATTTTCAGTAGCATCTTCGTAATCATCATCAGAGCTTGGTAGCTGAAATTTTTATATAACTGGAAATTAATCCCACGAGCCCCATCTTTCAGGAGCCCCACTGTAAAACAATAATTATACAATCATCGGGAATATCATTTTTAAACAGACCATTTATATCGTTACATTCAAAACTTTTTGTATTCCTTCTCATTTAGTACACTTTTTGAAAGGCAGTATACTACAGTCTGACAATTATTGGGGGGGGGGGGGGCTCCAGCCCCCGCAGTTCCGATGGGCTTGGGCAGCTATACAACATCATCTGGTCAAAATTTTAGCAAACAAAGGCAATAAAATTTACATACATATTCCTGCTTGTTTTGCAATTCCTCTACCCTCTCCTTTAGCGCAGCAACCTCCTTCTTAAATCTACTGTTCCTCTTCTGACATGCTTAGTTTTTTAGACAGCACGGTGCATTTGAGGCAGCTAAAACTTTGTTTTGATGTCAAAAATTCACCAGTTGGGGTGTTCAAAAGCGCTTCATCAGAGGGCAGTTCCGCCACATTAATTCCAATCCCGCTTGGACCCCGGCTCTAATGGAAGAACAAACGGATCTTCTCTGGCTTCTTCACGGTCAGGACCAGTGCTTCGTGGCTTTTTTATAGTAGTGTCATCAATTGTCCTTTGTAATACCTAAGAAGATATCATGGCGATCAGAATCGCGAAAACCTAATAAATAAACCTTCTAGACATATGGCCCAAAAAACACCTCCAAAGTGAATAAAACGACACAAAGACACAAATTTTAAAGTCAACTCAGGATGAATTCTTTAGTAGAAACCACTTTATTATACTTTAATATTGACTGAAAGCTCATTATACAAACCTTTTTTCTTTTTATGTTGATCTCTCTTGGTTTCATTTTTTTGTGGGATGGTTCCTGCTGCATCGATTGACCTCTCTTCATATGGAAAAATGCCTTTTTCTATTGAGACAAAAAAATTTCCATCCACTTTCTGAACCTAATCTAGCAAAATATAACTGATTAAAACAAATTTAGCAATCATTGTTTTCCAAATGGCTTTTTGTAATTGAAATGTTGCCGCATGTTTTTGTACCTTATATACTAATATCCTCTTGATTGTTCTCTTACTATTTTTATGTAGAAAACTCTTTTGTTTGCACACCAAATAATGTATGTCTTTCCATATCATCTTTTAGCTTTTATTACCAACTGTCTGATTATTATTTGATTGATGATTAATATTTATTTGATTTATTTGATGATTAATTTTTATTTTTATACAAATTCACAGAAATATATAAAACAGAAAAATATTAGCTTGTATAGTATTTTCCAAGTAGTTCTGGTAGGACACAAAGCTGAAAGAACTTTTCTGCTTTACTAACATTAACATCAAAGAAAGACTTGTTGGGATAGATTGTCTCAGTTTGTGTTTCCATACTACAAAATGCGCATACTTTGCCACAGACATTGCTAGTTGGCATTGAATATGAAAATAATATTGATGCCCATGCTTTGGTGCAAATGAGCGATGTAAAGGCACTAGCATGGAATAGGCTTTGCAAGCATATTCATTCAGTGAAATTTCTCTGCAGTTGTGAGGACATTTGACCTTAAAAACACCTTCCCCACAGCATTTGCAACATATCAAACCATTTGGGGAGGCTCCTGAAAATGGCTATTTATTGTTTAAAATCAATCCTGCCTTGAAGAACTGAAAATCTTTGTGTCCTGCTTTCATGGCTTTTACATAGGCAGCTTCAGCAATGCTCTCCATTTCCAAACCCCAAGCTACAGCGTCACTTGTAAATATGCACTCTGTTGGGTAACATATGGCTTTGATCAGGCTCTTGCTTGGGTTGCAGAAATCAGTACTACAAGCTTGTTTGAATCTTGAAGCAGTGATTCTACCAGACCATAGCCTAAACCAAAGCTTTGACTTTGACTGATTTGCCATCTCTCTTTGGATTCTCTGAAGTTGTTCCTCTGACAATACTGGCAGCACAACTTCAGCACATTTCCTTTGAATAACATCTAAAGAACACCCTGTATTTGAAGGAGAATACAATTCTGGTATATACAGGTTGCTGATGGCTCCAAAGGGAATAAAACCTTCATTAAAAGGCTCTGCTATTGACAAAATAGCTGGTCTAGTACTACACAAACTAATCTTGTTAAAGAATTCCTTTTGCTTCTTATCTTGATCAGTACGGCAAGCATTTTCTATTTTCTTCTTTTAACTGGCCCATGACTTTCTTCCTAACTTTTACTGCCAAAATTGAAATTTTGTATCTTTCCGATTGCCCCTTTGAAATCTATTTCTGCAACAGGTAGATACAGGTACAGGTTTCTGCAACAATTTCAAATAGAAAGTAAAGACTTTTATCATATGGAGGCAATGTAGCATAGTCGGAGATTAATATAGGCAGCAATTTTTTTCAAGGAAAACAATGTTCATGATCAAAAAGTAGGCAGCAAATAGGGAAACAGGCAGAGACAAGAAATCCCAAAAGGCAATACATCCCTGAAGCTAAGATTTACTCTAACCTAAAAAACTATCCAAGATTGCGCTGCTGTCCAGTTAAGATCGTTTCAACAAAACAACCTTTGCTGCAATAATTTCAGCAAGTTAACTTTTCTTGCACTAATTTCAGCAAGTTAGCTTTTGTTGCAATAATTTTAGATTTATTATTAGGATAAGATCTTTGACTTACCATTCCTATCAAAACGCACTTTTCCTTGTATAATATTGTTGCCGCTTCTAAAACCCACCCACTCAAGAAGTTTTTATAAGCTTGTAATGACTTCTTCGCCTTTATCGCCTTTGCTGTCAGGTAACTTGTTGAATAGACAAGGTAATTAACAATGTCAGTGTAGTCTACGTTAGGCAAGTGTTTCATGTTCTTGTCAATGCACTCAATTTTTGATAATTTTTTATTCGCCTTTGCTCCCATCGATTAAAGGTATGACAAAAGAGAAATCTCGCTGCTTTGAGTGGTCATGTTTACGTTTTCGAAAAAGCCACCTTGCCTGTCAAGATGGCAGCAATATTGGAAACCAGGCATGGGGGCTCTATTGCAACCGCTCTATTAATTACACATGGCTGGGTCAAATGTTCACTGAGTCAAACAACTCGTATTTGTATAGTTCTTTAGAGATCCTGGAAAATTTTTTACAATGCTAAATTGTTGTTTTTGTCTTTTAAATTATGCCATTTGTCGGCGAATTTGTGTGTTTTTGTAGGCATTGCCTCCCCCCACTCCACTAATGCCCAGAGGCGCTTCCTAAATCCTATCTTCTTTTTCTTATTCGCTGCATTATTCTCCAAGATTCGCTTTCGTTAAAGTTTTTCCTTTTGCATTTGTTGCCAACCGACATTGAAGGGACTTCTTTCCGAGTTGCATGTCCATGTAGACTCAGAAAAGTCTCTTTCTTCGTTAGCAGAAGAATCTGCAAGAAATTAAGAAATTTGTTTAGGAAGCAGAAAAACAAGATAAAAACTGTGTTTTCAAGCTTCCCAAATTTTTCAGAAATGTAGGAAATTTGACCGTTATTCTTAAACATTGCTAATTTTGATTTAATTTCTTGAACTGTTCAAACATATTCCCTGTCTATTTTTGCCTCCTCCCCCTGAGGAAACAGAACTGTTTATCTCATTGTGTCTAATTAGCAAGGCTATACACTAGAAGTATCAAGCTAAACTGTTACTGTTGTCATACCATAGACATTTAACAACACACTTGAGCCTTAAATTGTACAAAAATTTACTGTAGGTATTAATGGGTTCAATCATGCCCAGGCTGTATTGTACCTGAACTACTTGAAGAGTGATCCAGTTCATCGTCTGCATCATCAGTTTCATAAGCAGCTGTGCCTTAAATAAAATCTATTACCAAACAGAGGTTAAATTTTGGATGATTTTGTAATGCCTATTCCTTTAAGAGGAGAGATTCCTGTGCCCTTGGATGCTTTCCCCCTCCTATTCTGACGGCCCTGGACTCTTATTTGCTCAAAAAACTTAATTGAAAATGTACTAAGTTCTAGTAGAGTTGCCGTTGAGGGGAGCTCCAAAAAGCTCAACCCAATATTCAAGATTTTGATAGAATAAAAAAGCGTTTACAAATAATTTCCTACAATTTGATTTGATGTAGTTTAATAACATCGCTGATTAACATAAAAGTTACTGCTTTGTTGATTGAATTTATTTGCTTCCAAAATCAGCGATGTTATTAAACTTCTATTCACTTTTTCATGTGAATAAGTTAAGAGAACAATGTGCACAAGCATCACAACAACATCTGCATCCCCTGTATTGTACATACATTTTTTATAGCTTCTTCTGCCTGCGTAGGATTATTACAGGGGGCGTACAATAAGGCTGTGACGCCACTGATAATTTGCCATGGAACTACCTTCATTCAAATGCTCTTCAATACTTGTTATGATGGCAATACATTTCTCTCACCAAATTTTTCTTCTTGCTCATTGTCCGCGTCATAATCTTCATCACTTGCAGAAGAGTATGAAAATGTCATGTCAGATTCTTTTTCGTATTCACAGCAGGCATCTGTTTTAACAAATCAATCTGATTTAAAAATTTAAAATTTAATCCAAGATAAAAAGCTTGATGCAATGAACAAATATAATGCTTATTATATACAACCTTTATTTATATTAATATATAAAAAATCAATAATTTTGTATCAGGATTAATCTACAAATGAGGTTTAGGAGAGGGAAAGTATCATTAATTGGAAAATCGACAGAAACTAGCTTTAAGGCATCAGTCCTTAACTTATTACAGATAGAATCCAATAGAAGGAATCACGAATCTTACCAGATTTGCTTGATTCGGTGGAAGAAGAAGTTTCGTCTTGTAAGAGTAGCAAACTTTCCACTTCACTGTCACTGTCTGCGTCAGCTTCATATCCACTCATAACATATCCACTCATGTCCGTGTCGATATACTTCTTTCTTCTAATTTGGGTAGGCTTCGAAAAATTTTGTCCTGCTTGTTTGCAATGCTGGCTGTTGATAGAGGCTGTTCTCTCAGGTTGATAATCAACATCTGGTCAAGAAAATCTATAATTAACATGATTTTCTCACTGGGAAGGGAAGATGGAAAATTTAAACTCATTTGGTATACCTTTGCTCTTGACATTGAAGCCACATCTACATGTGCAATTATTTTTGGTAACTTTCCTTTGGTAATTTTTTATTGTTTGTGTAGAAAGCCAACAGGCCTCGCTCACAACATCTTTTTGCTCTGACAATCGTTTTGGCCAGCAGAGTTTATATGTTTGACACCGTTTAAGGAAGAAAATACTTTTATTCATGGGTGGGAAACCCCTGGAAACTCTTCCTTTAATATCTGTATACCCATACTCATACTACGCATACTCATCCTTGTTTATTATATTCATTCATCCAATTATACAACTTTCTGCTTTTATATTCCAAAGGCTTTGCGGAGTATTAAAAGCATTGATGTTCCTTGATCGGCCAATAACAAGCAATTGCGAGAAAAGAAAAGGTCTGGAATTGAATCAAATTTGTCAAGTTTACTTGTCAAGACATCTACACGGGCAAGTTTTGCATATGATAATTTTTCACTTGTCAAGTGCACTTGCAAAAACTGGCACGCCAGCTAAGGAAGAAATTGTCATCTTTTCCTCAATACACCCCAATCTACACGATCAAAATTAACTTTTCAAAGAAAAATTGTCAATGAAAACTTGCTAGTGTAAATGCGGCTTTACGAACCTGGAAATTTTGAAACAAACCAGGCAGTTTTCAATATCAAAATATAAGAATATTGTTTTAAAGCTTCAGTGCTGACTTTGATGTAATTTCTTTAAAAGGTTTCCTTTTGCCTGAATGCTTAATGTTTATCAATGTAGTCTGTAGTAGTTTGTTGTATATTTATAGTGGCTAAGAAAATGCCTCGATTGATGGTAGAAGAGATTCTATTTTGATGGAATCATAGTTTACCTTGCATATTGAAAGTACAGGATGTAACAGTGAAACAACGATGTATCAAGAAAATTCTTTCACATTGATGAGTGAATGTTGGAGCTTGCCAACTTGTAAACAAGATTTTTGATTTTCCACCCAAAATACTTTTGTTCGAAACAAGTGCATTATCATCACCATCAATCAGTATAATCACATTAATGTCATACAACTATCATAATGCTCTTAATGTGTAAACGAAATATTGATAATATTTGTTGCTTTGTTTCCATGATAAAATTTGTAATACAAATAAAGAAAAATTATCTTAACAAAATGGCAGGTTTTTCAGAAATAAACATTATTTTGCAAAAAAATATAAAATGCAAATAACAGTGCTCGAAGAATATAGCAATATAATCTACATGAGTTTTTATAATTTTTTCCACATCTAAAGACATCTTCTACAAATCGTGTAATATTTGCTTTATTATCTATGGAAGGAGCAGGCTGATTAGATTACTTTCACTGGGAATCAAGGGTCCACGACAACAGGGGGAGAGGGGCCGTAGGGGCCATGGCCCTCCTCACTTTTTGATAAGCAAGTAGTTTAAACCTGCAGTAAAGTATATAATACGGATCTAGACTGTAATGTTTTGAATATTCGGATAGTGTGACGGTGAATATGATTCATACAAGCAGATTTTCAATGTGCCGTCCTTTGTGATGAACATGTCATATCAATACTGATATTTACCATGGCAATTGTCAATACTGAAAGATTAGAGGAATGGCCAGTGAAGCCAAAAGTTTGCATGATACAATACACGAGACAAGGAGACAGGGGCACTAGCAAATAAAACATGATTTAATCATGACGAATGTAATCCCTATCATCTTCTAACAATGGGTGTTAAACAGCTATGTAAGCAGTCTAATGCTGGATTAGGCAAATCTGTCAAAGGATTAGTCTAAAGTTGATTGTCACACTACTTTGAAGCAGGACAAGCTAATGGCAACGGAAACTGCATATCATTTTAACCTATTTCTCAGCCTGATGTCATGAAATGCCAGGTCTAGCGTGGTGCTCGTTGTCGATCGATAAATGGAGACGACTGTCCTTTATTTAGTTTTTGAACTTATAAAGATTAAAAACAACTTCTAATCTGGCACATTTAAGCTCCTCTCGCAAAAGTTCTTCGCTGCTTGCTCCTCCTTGCAGCAGGATCAATAAATTTCAAATTAGGTATTCTTGACCATTGAAAGCAGTTATTTTAAATATGCCTTAAAAATGTTGTTGTCCATTAAATACAAGAGACATTAGATTGAATTGTTTTACATTTCCACACTTTCAAATGACAAAAGGGTATTCAGCGTTCAAATAAATTGAATCAAATTTTTCTACAACTAACAGTAAAAATCTACATGAAATCATGTATTCAAAATATACTAAATGAGTAAAATCGAGTCCAATCCAAAGATAATAAATATAAAAATAGCTTCGCATCATGAAATGATTTTCTAAAAATCGTCTTAAACGAAGACTCAATTCAAATTTTCTGGCGCTGAGTGGTACGTCATTGAATTCTTTTCCCGCCAGATAATAAAAACCTTTTGCCCAAATTCTATTTCATTTGAGGCAACTTAACGAGATGTTGGTCGTTTCTGGTATTTACCCATGAGCATTTATGACAACTTCATTATTACAGGTCTCTTTTTTACTTCTGCTTCTATACTAGGCACACGCAGGCTGACTGATGCAACCTCATTCAATCTTAGTATAAACAACCTTTGATTCTGGATGAAATGCCCTCTTTTTGTGCTTTCTGCTTGCTTTCAATTCGTTATGACGCATGTACTCCAATAAGCGCTCCTTTTTTCACCACTGGTCTTGCATCCACTGAGAAACCTGCATGTAAATGTGGTAGGAATTGCTTTGCCATGCATCTTTCCCCTTTCCATTTTATCAACAATCTGATCTGCTATTTCCCATGCACCTTCGTCTATGCTACCATAGTGTGGAAAAGTGGAAGTTGTCTGGCTAAAAATGAAAATATTAAACATTGTTACCACCTTTAATCTTTCAGCTATTCCACACTTTTACACATATTTAATCTTTTACGCCTCTTTTATAAGAAAATACAAGTGATCAGGAGCTTGTTGTTTTGTTGAATATTGTAAATTTGTCTTACCAGGTTCCCATAATTCTCTCTTGCAACATGGTTAAAGTTGAGGATCTCCTTTCTGCTAAAATTGTAATCTTCCCGCTCCCTTTTCTCAAACATGATGTCTCTCAGATTTACTACTTGGTCCCAAAATGTCACCTCAGTAGTCGCTTCATCTTCACTCTGGCTTCTCTCAAATGTCGGAATGATGGAAAATTTTTTATGAAAAATGGATGATGATGGCCCTACTCCAGAGTTATAAGGGACAGGTGTACTATGTATCACATCTTCCATACTTGAATCGTTTGATGAGTTAAACAACGTTTCAAAAGGAAAATCTTCGAGTGATCTTGTAGCCATTTTTTCAAAACACAGAATACAGGTTTGATGTATCGACGGAAGAGTGTATCAGGGCATCGATTCACCTGAATAGATGAGTAATACAAGATCCAGGTCAGGGACGGAGCATGTTGCCAGTACTTCCTGAGGTGTCAAAGTAATAAGGCGCAAAGGAAACTAGTTTTTGTATCTGTGAACTTTTCTAGTTCTATGTTTCATCGTGTCGCTTTTTAACAACTCACGAGAATCATGTTTCAGAACATTCTGTCGAATTGGTAAGTAAAAACAGAATAGCTATTTGGTTCTTTTACCTACAAAAAATAATATCTAAAGATAACATGGAAGTGGTTGCTGTAGCGTCATTACTTCACACTTTAAACTTTTTTCTACAATTTATTCAGATGGTAGTGCGACTAACCACTGCAGCAACTATTTAAAAAAATTCCTATTTGTAGAAATTTAAGTGAGCGTAAGCTCAATACGTCCTGTTATCCGAAATAACAAAATCATTACCGTTTTTGGCTAAAAGAAAACTTCAAATATGATTGTTCAAAGGAGGGGAAGTTATGGTTGCCAAAAATACCTGTACAGAGCTTATTATTAAAAGCCCAGGTAACATTCCATCTGCGTGTATAAACGAAAGGAAACTTGGCTTAGCAGTGAAAACAGCATTTCCAGAAGTCAAGCGTCAGCACACAAAGGGTGGCCCTTACAGTTACTATGGTTTAAAGGGGAACGTAAATATTCCGGCTGATAGCATCCAAACAGATGTTCAAAGTAACAAGAAGGCAGTCGAAGTTGGTTGTCAAGCAACGGATAGCATGGCTTACTACTTTTCTAGATATGTCCCTTCTGGGATTCCAAAAGACAGATTCATTGAACGGGAGATGCTTCAGAATTTAATTGAAGGCGATACAGTTTTAGGGGAAGGGACGTTTTCTTTTGTTAAAATTATGCAATATCGCAAGCTTGCAGTTGCAGTTAAAGAATTCAAAGAGATTCCTGAATTTTCACCAAAAAGAATTATAGATCGAGCAGTAGGAGAAGCTAGAACACTAATAAACATCAGTCCTCATGAAAGCATTCCCATGCTCTATGGGATAATTATAAACTCAAGGCCTATTGCATTGGTCTTGCAGCTCTGTACAAGAAACAATGTGTTTTTAAACTTATCCTGTGTGATAAGAAATGGTGGATTTGAGGACGTTACAGAAGAATGTTTTCTAGAAATTCTGATCAAGCTAGCAAGTGTATTGCATCATGTTCACAAAAATGGATTTGTGCACAACGATCTAATGGTCGATAATGTAGCGATCATGAAAACAACCAGGGGAAAAAATGCCAAAAAATGGATCCCTGTAATCTTAGACTTTGGAGAGGCCACAAGAATTTGAAATGACTTTAAAAGACACTACAGATCATTTTATTCACACATAGATCCCGAAATTTTGAACGGAAATGCAGTTCACACCGTCCAAAGTGATATTTATTCATTTGGAATCATACTAAGAGACTTAATGTGATATTCCATGTAAATGAAATTAAAGACAATCTGAATGAAATTGTCACTTCTGCAGGAGAGAGACTTTGTCAATGTGTCAATTCAAAATCCAACCGATTGGTTTTTAGTCATAATTGCGAATTTAGCTTGCAAATATTACTTAGGATTTTCCTTTCGATGTTGAAATTTCAAATATTTAAGATGCATTTTCTGGCCATCCTTAGAATTTCATTAACTCAAAAGTGTCATCCCTGCCATCCACATTGTCGGCTTTCATTCAACCCCTGAGGAATACAAACATTTTGCCCCCCCCACTCTTTTCCAATCAAGTTTCCCCTTCCCATGCTACATGGCCGCTGAAACAGTCTATGAACTTGAACTTGGCTGCTCAACCAATGCTCGGAGAAAACGACCACGTTCGCCATGGTAATATGACAAGAACAACTTTGATATCTTAAAGAGACCCCCCCCCCCCTTGATAAACTTTTACAACTACATTCCTGCCTATGTCAGCTGATAATTATTATGTTTTGAGTGTTGAAGGTGGTTAGTATAAACCCATTTTTGCAAAATACATCTGTCTTTAATTTCATGCCAACTCTAAGTTTCATTCAAGATTCAATTGCTCCTTGTTATAAAAATATAAAATAACAATAAGAAAATAACAATTATTATTATTAATAACAGGTTTTTTATATTGGTCAGCACTCGTTTCTTGCAGTAGATTTCTTATATAACAAATAAGTGTAATAATATTCTTAAATGGAAAAAATCAAACCCAAAAATTTATACGTAAAAAGTATGCTAAAAAAATAGAAGAAATGAATTTGCATAGGTGCATATTTCATAGGGAACTTTGAAAACATTTTCCAGAGGAGCATGACAAAAAATAGTTTTAGAAAAGAGAAACAGAAAAAATCATGATCCCTTCATACAGCCTGTGGTCCCGCAATGCAGCCATGCTGATATCCAAGTGCACTATTTTGTATCCAAGTGCACCATTTTGTATCCAAGTGCCCTTTATTATGAATCCAAGTGCCCTTCATGGTATCCAAGCGCTGACATCATATCTAAGTGCAGACCACTTGCAGCGATATGACAAAGGTCCATGTGAAAATATGATTCTTGGGTCACATAATGGATTAAACAAAATGTAAACATGTGCTAGCGGGTATCCAACCGTTTTGGCTGGAAAGTTCTCAGCATTCACTCTTGTTAAGAGAGGGAGAAGGTTATCAAGCACGTTCACGATGGGCTCGTTTGAAATTTTGGAAACTAGAGAGGAGAATGAAGTAAAAGAAAATACGAAGCAAGAAAGCAAAACATTGGCAGAGAGTAAAACAAGCTGTAAAGAAATGGAGGCAAGTCATTTCATTTTCCAGAACCTGTTATTATGCAACGTACCTTTGAAAAATAGTTAGCAACAGAATTAATAATAATTATCAGAACTTTAGGTTGAAATACACTATGCATTTAATCAATATTTAATCAAGAAAGTTAAAATCAGTTTTTGATCATTGTATATATTTATTTCTGTAAATGTAGGTAGAATTAGACGCGTATGGTGAATATGAGGGTAAAAGACGTAGACCATTCAGCGACATTGGCAACAACGTAAGATTTCATTCTCTTTTATCTATTTTCGCAATTTCAAAGAAGAAAACTCATAACAACGTTTCTTTTAGGTTATACTATTTACATTTACAAAAATTATAATATCATCTAGCAAGTAGTAGTATAGTAGAGCAATGATGAACTTTATATTTGCAAAAATTATAATATCATCTAGCAAGTAGTAGTATAGTAGAGCAATGATGAACAGAATCTGCTAGTTTTGTTTCCCATTCCTACAATTATTCCAAAATTGTCAAACTTATTTTTTAAAGATAATTCTTGATGAGAAATGCAAAAGATCGTGCAACAAAAATGTTTCTTCGGACCTAATACAATTCGTGCAAAAAAAACATCAAGAAATGTCAACATCTGATGCTGTATGCTGCAGAGAGAGATGCCTTGTAAAAATGAATATAAACTCAATGTATGAAGCGCGGAAACAGTTTCGAGAATTATCTGGGGAGAAGCAGAGGGAGAGAATTTTACACGTCTTCAGTACAATGCCAACGACAGGAAACTGGACTTTTTTCATTGGAACCAATAAGATTTGTCGCAAAGCTTGGCAGTTCATTCATGGAATTTCCAATCATAGGTAGGAGCCTACAGTTTTTTTGCAATAACAAAGATCGGTTAATCAAAATCGCGTTAATTTCTTGCTAATTTTTATGAACCTTTTCAATTTACTGAAAATAGTCAAATTTTACGATTGTACCTGAAAAAAGTTAGTTTCTCTGAAAAAAATGAAGCTACTAGAATGCACCCAAAACGGAAGGACCAGAAAGTGTTCTTTTAGCAAGTTCCTGTAAAGATAAAACAATATTTTATAGTTTTAAGGTTTGTAAACAGTTTTATAACTAAAAAAAACTACAAAATGTGTACTTTGAATTCGAGAATAGGTTAACAAAGCTAGTTGCATTGATTCTTTCTGAGTGCGTAAACAGAATTCCAAGCAGAGAAGTGGAGAAGGTCTAGCTCCTACCTTCAAGCCTTCGACTTATGTGGCTCTGGTACCCAGGGTATATTGATTCTAGATTCTGATTTTAATGGCATGACTTTTTTCAATTTTTCAGGTTCTACTCTTTGAAGCAGGATTTTGAAATTTACGTTAGAGTTGACGGGAGAAGCGAGAAGCATGGAACTAAACGGGAAACCAAAAAAGTGGCACAAGCGATGAACTGGTTTGAGAAGTTTATAGATGAAAGTGGGGACCGAGCTCAGGATGAAGAGAAGATGTTTTTGCCGACTTGCTAAACGAAGGAAGACATTTATTTCAGCTATGTTGCTCAGATGCATTTGGATGGTTTCAGGGACTCAACGCAAATAGTTGGCAAATCCTGTTTTTTTTAATTTTAGCAACTTGAAGAAGCACCCTCAAAATGTTGAAATTTATGTTCTTACTACAATTGAGAAGCAATTAATCTTCCATCGAAGCTAAAGGGTTTTTATGCAGAATCTTTAGGCATGAGCCTTCCCCCTTTTCAACTGGTTTCAGAGCTCCGGGCATTTATGATGCCTTTTTCCTTTTTAGAGAAACCAATTCACAAAATGTGGAATATGCACATCAATCAAAGAACTGAAAAAGGAATGTTCATCCTTACGAGAGAAGACGTCAAAAGTCTTAAGGTGAGTCACAATGACCTTCAAAGGTATGTTCTAAAAATCATAAAAAGCTGCTATGATAACTTGGTAAAATCAACCTTTTGAAGCAAACAAAGCCTCACGCCAAATCATTTTTTTGTTGTAGATCTGAACGAAGAGTGTACTATAACCTTAAGAGTATAGCTTTTTTATTATCTCATTTTTGATGGTGGGTCATACTCATGAAGATATTGATCAGGTATAATCTTATCTTTAATGTTATTTTCAGTTCGAACTTTACTGAAGGCTGCGATATTTCTTTCATAGTTAATGGTTACATCAGACAAAATTGGCTTGACGGTCCATGTAATTTTCACTGGACACTTTCTATAAAATATGTAGCAATGGTGATGTGATTAATTCAGCCAAATTTCACTTAGAAATATTATCATATACATAGTACATTCATTGATTCATTCAGGACATCTGTTTTTAGTTGACAGGCACCAAAAGCTTAAGCCCCAAAGCTTTTGGGAAATTCGCCCCTGTTCCATTAGTTTGTTACCTAGGATTCATGGCTTTTTGTCAGATTGAATTGAAATAATACTCCATTAAGGTGAAATTATTAATATAAATAATTTTTTTCAGTTGTTCAGCCGAATTGCATTTTAATGGAGGAAGCATAGCGCAGCCACAATTCCAGCATTAATGCAACAAATTGACATATCCTATGATCACCCACACAACACTGAACGACTAAGTTATATGTTTGACATCAAAACTTGGTTGATCCCATTCATTAGTCATCTCGAACAGCACAGCAGGCCACATGCATTTAAGTTTCAGCTTTCCGACGATGGTAGCGAAGTTTATATGTGGTATCGTCACTGGTCATCAGAAGGAGATTGGGTCGGCGACTCAGACGGCAAGCCTTTCCATGTTTTATCCGGATATCCAAACAGAGAACCAACTTTACTGAGAGCAACATATGCCTCTCAAAATCCAATGGAGGCAATAGAAAACGGTGTAAGAAATTGTGACTAACGGTTCACAGCAGCAGAACGTTAGTGGTGGCGAGAGTTTCTTGTGGAAGAGAAAAACAATCTGGCGGGTTGGAATGATATTTCCGAAGAGGAGTTGCAAAATGGTGGAGGTCTTGGGTGGTATCTCCACAAACTGGAAAAATACGAAAAACTGGCAGTCCCTATCTTTCGAGAATCTCAAGACGTTGAGAAAAAGTTAAATGCAGTCCAAGAACGTATTGCCAAAAGTCAAAAGTTCAAGACGGTAAGTTTCAATAATATATTCCAAAGCCTTGTTACAAGGGAGGGAAGAGCACCAGAGGCACATATCTCCAACAAAGAGGTTAAGAGCTTCGGGGGAGTGCCCCTTACGTAGGATATCTTTCCCTCTCTTTCTGTGCCCCTCCTAATTACTAGCGCTTCAAACAATTGGTCACTTTTTGGTTACCAAACAAGTAATTTCAGATCTTAAAAAACTGCATAGAAATTTCCTAGGTATCAGAGCCACAAAATTTTGAGTGCGTAAATAGAAAACCAAGCGGAACGTCTTTCTTTTTTCTGTCAGACAGACACTGCTACGCTTCTCTAATTCTGAGTCCTGTTGCCGCACTCAAATTTATGTGGCCCTGGTAGTCAGAGTAGTAGTAGAAATGCTGCCCGATTGTAGTCACTAGAGGTTACTAAGGCCCCGTTTACACTATGCCGGAACGAAATGAAAACGGTACGAAACGTTTTAGTGTAAACACCTGAAAACGGTACGATTTCATACCAGATTCTCATAGAGGCTAGCTTTTTATCCAAAGTGAGGCCATTTCAAAAGTGCTAACATTACAAATTCCAAGCGGCGCCAAAGCGGACTTAACATTCTCGATTTATTAAATTCTACAAAGTTTTCCTGCGTTCATCCGTCATCAGTAAGCTGGTAATATATTCATCATTGACATGCCTCCAGAAAGAAAAGGCGTATCTCCAGAAGAGAAGAATAGTTTGTTTAGTTGGAGCGATGAGGAGATACAACTTCTGCTTGAAGTAATACTTCATTATAAGGCCGACAAGGCTGGTCAAGGATTTGATTGGGAGTGTATCAAGACGAAGTACACCGAAATTGGAGAAATCTTTCTCGAACGATATCCAAAAGAAGCCAAAAGTGAAGGACTTTGTTGTGAAAGCCCAGCAGCCGAATCAGTTGTTGGGGGTATAGACACAAGCTTGTTCGATTCATCGTCCCCCATCAACGATCAACCATCTGGCAACAATACTACAGGGAATGATGGTGATATTGAATGTTCCCAAAGTAGTAACGGATTTGATTTGGACAAGAACCCTTGCCTAAGAGGAGTATGATTGAACATTTGAAAGAGACTCGAAATTCTAAATTGAGAAAGCCCTTATCGCATGAGAAGCAAATGCTGCAGTTGGCTAAAGATGACATGTCTTTTAAAAAGCAAATGCTTGCGGAGATGAAGGAAATAAATCAATCTAATGCAGCACAAATGAATATTTTAACAAATTCTCTTGTCAATCTCACAAATGCCCTAACTGCAGCACTAAGTCAGCCACACTATATACCTCAGCCAGCCTTCAACCAGCTGCAACAAGTGCAATACACCCCTGCACAAGGTGGAAGCCAAGGGGTTCTGGATCAGATTAAAAGTGCCAACCAAAGACCGTATCAGGAAGTAAGAAGAACACATATTGCAGATTTTGAAGAATCTGATGATGAAATCACTTATGTCAACTTATAAGCAAAAATATTAGACAGTGTTGAAGTTTCATGTTTCATGTTAAAGCTCAAACTTATAATTGTTTGTTAGCATGATATCATTAGTCAAAATACTTAACAAAAATGTCTCTTATTTTTTTCCCATCAGTTTCCACAGCACTATTGTTGTTTCTATGTGTTGTTAAAGGAGGCTGAGCATTTTTATCAACCTCCTTTGACCTTTGAACCAAACTTTCAGGAATGGGCTCATTCTTCAGTTCACATATATTATGTAATATGAAGCAAGCATGAATAAAATAGGGGACTGATTCCAACTTGATATCTAATGGCCTCCTCAATGCACTGAACCGTCCTTTCAATCTGCCAAATGCACATTCAATTGTCATCCGTGCTGATGACAATCGATAGCTAAAAAATTGCTCATGGACTGTTTTCCCACCAGATGGGAATTCTTTCATTAAGAAAGGCAGTATCGGGTAAGCTGCATCACCTATTAGGCAAACTGGTACTTTCTTGGAATCTGGAACAATTTCCTTTTCTTGGGTTGGTATTTTCCCTGAGCGAAGACAATGACTTATGCTGGAATTTCCAAAAACTCTTGCATCATGGACTGAGCCAGGCCACTGAATGACAACATCTATGAAGAGATATTGATAATTGCAGACAGCCTGAACATTTAATGAGTATCTACCCTTGCGGTTTAAAAAATCTGTATAGTTGTCATTTGGCTGATTGATTTCAATGTGAGTTCCATCCACTGCTCCAATGCATTGTGGAAATCCGTGGTTTTCGAGAAATTTTTTGGTATGGTGTTCAACTTCTGCTTGAGTAACTGGCAATTTGATATATTTTGATCCAAGATGCTGTGATATAGCCTTGGTTACTCTGCGTATCACCATTGAAACAGTAGATCTAGCTACTCCAAACGAATTTGCTACCTTCCTGTACCGCCCTTTATCTGACATGTAATAAAGAGTCATAGCAACTTGGGTTTCCACATCATTAGATTCTCTTAAAGAGGATATGACACGAAAATAATATTAGGTTTATTTCAACCAAGTTTAACGCGCAGATTTCAAAACTTTTTTCCTTTTTTCGATACGATATCTAGTTCATGAAATATTCGGTTTTAAATTCGGAATTTCGCATACTTCGATGGCAGAATTTGAACGCGGTCAGAAATTTGGCGCCAGAAGTCTGTGACGTCAGATGTTGGACAAAATAAGCGTGCTTTGTTGTGTTAGATTGCCACCTACACGTTAAGTGCGAAATGAAATCCGCTTGCAATAATTTCCTGTTGTTTACTTCTGTGACAAATTATCAGCTTTTTTGAATAACTGTTGAATACGTATTCAGGAAATTTCGTAAAGGTAATTTTTGGAGGATTTACGTTTGCCAATAGCTTGCACAATAATGCCGTCACGTCCCTCAACTTCCATACTAATCTTTGTATGCATGATTATGTGCGTTGATTATTGAGATTTCCGACTTTTTAATAATTGAAAAAACCTTTTGAGTTCACAAAAGTATAAAATAGGGGCGTAAGATGCTTTCAGGCAGTTTTCAGTTCAGAACATCAGCTCAAAACAACGAGATTTGAAACAAGATTTCGAATTCAAATCAATAAGTATGCAAGAATCTACAAGGCCGACAAACAAAAAAGTGAAACGTGGGGGGCAATATTGCGTTGCCGGATTACCAAATGGGGAGAGCTGTACAAACAGTAGTTTGACGCCAGGTATTAGTATGCACCGTTTTCCAAGTAAAAACCTCGATTTGCGAAGGCAATGGATTCGTTTCGTCAGAAGACATCGTGCCAATTTCAATCACCAAGCCTACTCGATCGGCCCTTACCTGTGCTCAGATCATTTTGAGCGCTCTTGCTATGAAAAACCGTTTGCTTTAGAGCTTCCTGGTTTTGACAGTTCCAAAACGAAGAGGACTTTAAAAAAGGATGGTATTCCAACTGTATTCGACACACGAGGACGAAACCAGGCATTTAGTGAATCGTCTTCAAAGGTGGCAAGAAACAGAAGAACTGTGAGTATAAAATATACCTTTGAGCTTTATCTATGTACAGTCTCTATGAAAATGACTCTCATCATTCTCAAATTCAAGGTTTTCGTAATTTTTTCAATAAAGTTTTTTAACAAACTATATATTAGTTTCTTAAAATTTACCATTTCCTCAATTTTAGTTGTTAAGAGGAATCAAACAGCACGAACACGCTAACAAAAATGAATGTGCTTCAGGACAGTTCGATGAAGAGATAGAAGAGGTTGAGGTAGGCGAAAATGCGTTCACAATTGGAGACTCTTTCACCATCGGGGAACAGCACAACGATTCTGAAGAACATGTAGACGTTGTTCCATTGCAGTGCCAAGTTCATCTGACAGGTGCCCCCGTACACACATGCCCCACATGCATAACCCCTCAACGAGAAGAGGTTCAAGGAAATATTAGAACACATACGGCAATACAGGTGGCAATGATGTGCAAGAAATGCACTGAAACACGGAAAAAAATTCAGAACCTAAGACGTCAGAACAACAGGCTAAAACATGTTATAATGACACTACGGGAAGGCAGCGAAAAGAATGTAAGTAAAGCTAAAGATAAATCTGCATCATTTCTCGACTTTAGACTGTTCCAGGAGCTTTTAAATTTCTGTTTTCACAAAGTAAATTTGTTAAAACTATATATGCAAAAAGTCAGTGGGCTTTCACCCTGTCATCTAGAAAAACGTGATAGTTAGAAATTTGAAGCCAAGGACAATGAGCCTTTTCTGGATATATGCCCAAGAGAAGGGGGTTCTGTACACACATCCCACTGAGAAGGCTTGGAAATGCTAGTACAATAAGTCGTATCTATTAATCTGTTATTTTCTAGGAAGATAGCGGTAACCCTATTCCTGTTGAGGATATACTTCATGCTGAAGAGTCAAATGAAAATTTATCAGAAGACGAGGACAGCGAATGGAAAGTTGATGAAGCAGACAGTTCTCCTAGTGACATGTCAGATAGTGATGGGACTGATTTTGATGATTATGATTATGATGATACACATAAAAAGAGGCAACAAGTGAGGTAATGCTACATATTCTGATGAGCCAATTTTTCATTAGCCAAGCAACAAATAACAAAAAGTCCTTTTTTCCCTTCCATATGTTGTATAATATTTTGACAAAATTATCATTTTTATGTGATGTAGGGAATGTCAGGGAAATGCATTAATATATATCTTTTTTGTATCTTTATCGCAGAATTGACCAAAATGCAACTCCAGAAAAAGAACCCAAGTTTATTGTATTTTATACAATGCTACTACAAGTCTTTTCAATCCTCTGTTTCAAGTGTAAAAAAACTAAGCCAGGAGTCAGAATGGAGCAGAATGGGACAATGGTAACTGTTTATCAGAGTTGCATCGAATGTGGGGAAGACTGTTGGAAATGGAGGTCACAACCATACGTTCTTGGTCGTTATCCAGCTGGTAACATCTCGCTTAGTCTCAGCACTCTTACAGCAGGAGCATCAATCAGCAAACTGCTATTAATTTTCAGACACTTCGGCCTTGCCACTTACAGTGCACATACTTTTTTCCGTCATCAAAAAAAGTTTGTTTTCCCTGCAATTCTCCGTCACTGGGAGCTATATAGAGCATCATTGCTGACTGAGCTTCATGGTGTTAAAGACATTGTCCTATGTGGCGATGGTCGATTCGATTCGATGGGGCATTCAGCAAAATATGGCACTTACACGATGTATTGTGACAATATAAAAAAAATCATACACTTTGAATTGGTTCAGGTAATGGAAAAATCATAAACCATTTTTTCTATCAATCTAATTTATTAGTAAGTGATTTGTTACAGAAAGCCCAAACTTAACAATTTCCTTTCTTTATTTCGAATAATTCGGTACATGCCACATGAAAAAAGCCAAACAGATAGAAACTTAATTTTTAAAGTAAGTTAATTAATAAGATTGTTTTCAAATGGAATCAAATATCTAGCATTAAAAAATCATTAATAAGGTCAAATATCAAGTCTTGAACCTTATAAAACCAAGAGAAAGCACTGGATTGGACTTCAAATGTGTCTATTTGTAGACAAAATTAAATACTGTTGTTATAAGTCATCAACCATAAACTTGTATCTTCATATTTGTGTGTTTAATAACCTGACATCAATTTCAACTTTGAATTAAACTGATGTACATTTTCACCCTCTTTATTTTATTTCCTGTATAGTCAAATGAATGCAAAGGTAGTTCCAATATGGAGTTGCTTGGTGCTAAGCGATGTTTCGGATACCTGAATGATGCCGGGATAGAGGTCTCCAATTTTATATCAGACAGACACAGAGGAGTGGCCAAATGGATAAGGGAGTCTTTACCACATGTCCATCATTATTATGATATTTGGCATGTTGCACGCACCTTAACCAAGAAGGTAACAATAGCTAGCAAGGAGAGAAATTGTGAGATATTGGGTACCTGGTGTTCAACAATCCGCAACCACCTCTACTGGTGTGCAACATCGACAAAGGAAGGTTTTGGGAAACTCATTGTCGCAAAATGGAAGGCTTTCTCAAATCACATCCAGAACAAGCACAACAACCGCGAAGACAAACTGTTTCAGAGGTGTGCACACGGAGAACTAGATCATAAACGTAGATGGATTCTCAATGGTTTGTATCATTTTGTCAAATCACTGCATTTTATACAAAATGTAGCCCCTTTCATAATTTAATGGTTTTTTTTAAAGAGAGGCAAACACCATTTAAAGTTCCCTAAATGATATTGCTTCAATTTTGAAACCTAAGAAAATAAACAATTGTGCTGATTGTTAAACTTCCCATATACTTCTCCTTAACAGCTAACATAAAATAATAGTATTAAATATATGTAATTCAACAGGAACTACTGCATATGACAAGATTCAGCCAATTCTAATGAATCAAAGCCTTCTACAAGACATTGCGAAATTGTCATCAAATGCACAAACCAGCTGTCTCGAGGGATACCACTCTACACTGAACCAATGGCACCCAAAGATGACACATTACTCCTGGATTGGCTCTCTGTGCAGGTACTTATGACTAGAGATACCAATCATTAACTAAAAATTACTGAGCATTATGCATTGTATTGTTTTTCACTATACTATCTTTACTACCTGCCAAGCTATCTTTGGAGAAAATTAATTGCTGAGAAAATTTGTCAACACTGAGTAAATAACTGAAATTTAAATTTTGGATATTGTTGCTTCCTGTAAATTGTACTTCTAGAGAGTTTAAGAAAGTGCCAACGTGTGCAACAGTATTTGAATGCCATTCCTAGCAAAAACACAGCCTACTTTACATAAATGTATAATTTTTATTTGTATCAGTATCAACAAAATAAAACTAAACTTCATTTGTGAGTCAAACAGAAAATGTATCCAAATACCCAACAAAGAACTGTTATATTTTTTCCAAGGCATATAATGGCAGTTTCACATTTCAACGAAAACCTGCACAGGGAAGCACAAAAAGACAAAAATGGAAAGGAATATTTCAAAGTTTCTTATCCTAAATATAAACTTGGCGAAGAAGCAGTAAAACCTGTTCCAGTCCCTCCATCTTACAGTGAGTAGACAGCATACAACATATAATCTACATAATCTTGCCATATAAAGAAAATCAATTCATATTTTGCCCTGAGAAATGGGAGATGAGAAATGCTATTGTATTTTTCAAGAACTGATATTAGTTTAAATATATTAGATAAAATATTAGTTTTATACATTTTTACAGAAATTATTTCAGATTATGTTTAATATTCAAAATAATTGCTTTTATATTTTCAAAAAAATTATTACAGATTACGTTGAGCATACAAAAGAACTTTTATTTAAATCAAACGAAGAAGAACTTGGCCAGATTTGGAAAAAGTATGCTGATAAGATGCCTGCATCCTTGGTGAGCAGATTTGAAAGAACAAAAAGTAAGAAAGAGGCTGTAAAAGAATATAAAAAAAGGAGAACACTATTTCAACCATTATACCCTTCAGGTAATATACTTAATTGGCCAGAAAATAACGTTTTATTTGCCTTTTCATTTAAAGTTTTGTTGATTAATCATTAAAACTGTATGATGAAAAATTTTGCCATTTTTTATTCTAAATTTAATAATCAATGTTTATCTTACCAGAAAATGATCAATACAAACTCCAAGAAGATTTGGTAGCTGAGCAAGCATGCAACAGAACTGATCGTTTGCCAAAAAGAAAGGCCCCTTCATGCAAAAAATGTGGCCAATTGATGAAAGGACATTCTAAGACTTTATGCAAAGAATGACTTAAAGAATTATATACACTTGCATGAAATTAAATATAACAAAAGCTAATTGTATAAAGATAATCTATGTTATTAGTTACGTTCTTCTGCATTTTTATATCCAATCTTCTGGTTAGACATAAACTTTTCACGGACGTTATGATAAATGCATGCAGGCAGAGGCCGTGTATTGTCCCATCCCATGTATCCAAATATCCAGCGTGCTAACCAGCGATAAGAAACTGCACGAAGATACCTGATACAGAAAAAAATACCAATATATAATATATATATATGTGTATATATAAATATCA
The DNA here is from genome assembly GCF_057945365.1 of Rhopilema esculentum. Taxonomy (NCBI): domain Eukaryota; kingdom Metazoa; phylum Cnidaria; class Scyphozoa; order Rhizostomeae; family Rhizostomatidae; genus Rhopilema; species Rhopilema esculentum. Next base: position 497,503 of record NC_142834.1, on the reverse strand, counting down.
TATATAAATTTATATACAATATTTAGATATGTATATATATATTCAGATATTTAGATATATATATATATATTCAGTAAATGAACTTCAAATTAGAGATGTCTACAGTAAATTAACTTAGAACTCACATAGATATTTAAATAGGCTGATGATTCCTCGTTAAAAGGACGAAACGCGTTCCAGAAAAATAATAAATTGTCTTTTGCCATGGTCTTTCTAAAACATTTTTCTTTATAACGTTTCTGCTTTTTGTGAAACAAAAGTTTAGTTATTATATATATATATTTATGCAATATATGTAGTATCAGTATAAAATGTTAGTTTATTAGTATAAATTAGCATACTAGTAAATACTATATTATATATGTACACATACTTCTTTCACTAAAAGAGATCAATTATGAATCAACAAAAAGAATCAAATTTGATGTCTATCTATTTCAGCCTAAACTTGACAATAAAACTTTGTACATACTCATTTTCTGTTACATTTGCCCTTTTCTTGTAGGGCTTTCCATCCTTTTTCCGAAGCAATGGACCAACGTTTCTAAGGACATTTATATTTGTAAAAGCCCTGTAGTCTTCATGAAGGGTCACACACTTTATTTCATCGGATTGGCCGTTAAAAACGACTTTTCCATAAGCAGGTGCCACTTCATGGCAGCAACGGTACTCTCTGGCACTTTCCAAGTTCGCTGCTGAGCATTTGCCGCACACACACCTAAAAAAGAGCTGCAGTTGTATCTTGTACCGACATGAAAGGTTGGATAATTTGAACTATTTAAAAAACAGCGAAAACAAAAACCACTCACCATTGATCTACAGTTAGGTTCCCTGTCTGTCTTTCGCGAAAAGTTTCTGGAGATATCCCATCTTCATCCTCCGGTTGTTCTCCGTCAATAGGCCTAGGCCCATCATCGCCTTCGTCGTCCGTACTAGCCAAAGGCTCGTTTAAGTAGGGCAGATAATCTCCGCCATAAGCTCCATATAGTTCTTCATCACTTGCAGAATGATTCGATGTCATAGAAGAGCCTGATTCGCTTGTAGACATAATTATAAATTGTGCCTTCACGTTAATCGATACACCGTACTTGCTTTCAAACCTTTACCCTAGAGAATATGTCCAACACCTGACGTCACGTCCGGGCGTACGTCCTCAAAACCCGACCCAGTCCTCTGGGACATGAATTTCACAAAATTTCATGGCTAAATCCCTTAATTTCAGAAAATCTATAAAGAATTAGCATTTTTCGATTTAATTTTTGAAATCAGCATCAAGGATTTGATCTACAATAGAATTTTGCATTTTCGTGTCATATCCTCTTTAAGTGTGTCCTCTGCTTTTGAATATATGGCCTTAATTCATCGCAAAGTTCAGTGTATGTCTCTCTGGACATTCTGAAGTTTTCCCTCCATTCTTCTTTCACCATCACATTTTCCTTGAAGTTATTCCACCAAACTTGCGTTCTGCCCCGCCTTACCCAGAACCTTCGTGGTTTTCTTTTCCGTTTGCATGTCTTGCTAGTCATAGGTTTGCCAGCGTGACTGCTTGATAGTATCAGTTCACAAATCTTCTGCATATTCTGTGCATATAATGTCAACTGACGACAGATTAAGCCAAGATTGAACTGCAAAGCCCCAATTAAAAGAGCGACGGTTTTTCGATTAACTGGCATTTCTACTGATGATTGGTGAACTCAGGAAAACTTTGTAGAATTTAATAAATCGAGAATGTTTAGTCCGCTTTGGGGCCGCTTGGACTTTGTTATGTTAGCACTTTTGAAATGGCCTCACTTTGGATAAAAAGCTAGCCTCTATGAGAATCTGGTATGAAATCGTACCGTTTTCAGGTGTTTACACTAAAACGTTTTGTACCGTTTTCATTTCGTTCCGTTTTCAAAATCGTTTTCGTTTTATACCAGATACGATCCCGTTTCAGTGTAAACGGAAGGCCAAGACAGCACGTTTTCATACCGTTTTCATTTCGTACCGGCATAGTGTAAACGGGGCCTAAGTATACATAAATTAATAAGTGTAATGCTATATGACAGCAAATGCAAAAGGCACATTATGACTGATGTTGCTTACAATGAGTTACTTCTTTTCCCTCATAGATTTTGCTGTTATCTGATTTCAGGTAACTTACAAGAGGTAAATGTGGCCGCAAGGTTTTTGGAAAGATGAATCAAGTCCCATATGATATACCAGGAACACTAGTGTAAAAAATCGCAGGATTATTTTATGCAATCATTAATCTTTTAGTCTTCGCTGTAAAAAAATAAAGGAACATTTGGATGACAAGGAAATCGTTTGCGGGGGATCAGGATTTTTTGTCGGTGTGGGTATAAATTATGAAAATATTAAAAATTAGACATTTAAAAGTTTACAGTAGTCGATTCATCAAAAGTTAAAAAGTTCGTCAGATTATATCCATGGCTCTAATTTGAAAATGGAAACCGGGGTTGCTTGAGTAGATGCTTTCTCAATGCATGGACTTTTTTATTATTCAGAACTGGTTGTTTCTTCCAATAATTTTAAAGCAAAGATGAGCACATTCAGTGGGAAGAAATCAAATGTTAAAATAATTTTGTGAGTTAAATTCAAAAGTTAGTTCCTTTTGGATTCGCGAATCAATTGAACACATTTATTTCTTGATTTAAACATAACCGTGTATCAGATTAATTATTTATCAACACTTCGCAGATGCCTTTCTATCAGACCATCTAATAGAATGTGTGAGAAGGAAGAACATCTAATAGAAGTTTGTAATTTTCTGATCAATGAAATGTTTTGATATTTATTTCCCAAAACATCTTTTAACAATTGACTATTCACACATTCAACCTATTCACATGGTAGCCTATTTTAGTCATTATATTTATCATATTTAATAAGATCGAAGATAAGATAAGATTCAATTGCTCCTTATTTTAAAAATATAAAATAACAATAAGAAAATAACAATTATTATTATTAATAACAAGTTTTTTCATATTGGTCAGCACTCGTTTCTTGCAGTAGATTTCTTATATAACAAATAAGTGTAATAATATTCTTAAATGGAAAAAATCAAACCCAAAAATTTATTCGTAAAAAGTATGCTAAAAAAATAGAAGAAATGAATTTGCATAGGTGCATATTTCATAGGGAACTTTGAAAACATTTTCCAGAGGAGCATGACAAAAAATAGTTTTAGAAAAGAGAAACAGAAAAAATCATGATCCCTTCATACAGCCTGTGGTCCCGCAATGCAGCCATGCTGATATCCAAGTGCACTATTTTGTATCCAAGTGCACTTTTTTGTATCCAAGTGCCCTTTATTATGAATCCAAGTGCCCTTCATGGTATCCAAGCGCTGAAATCATATCTAAGTGCAGACCACTTGCAGCGATATGAGAAAGGTCGATGTGAAAATATGATTCCTGGGTCACACAATGGATTTAAACAAAATGTAAACATGTGCTAGCGGGTATCCAACCGTTTTGGCAGGAAAGTTCTTAGCATTCACTCTTGTTAAGAGAGGGAGAAGGTTATCAAGCACGTTCACGATGGTCTCGTTTGAAATTTTGGAAAGTAGAGAGGAGAATGAAGTAAAAGAAAATACGAAGCAAGAAAGCAAAACATTGGCAGAGAGTAAAACAAGCTGTAAAGAAATAGAGGCAAGTCGTTTCATTTTCCAGAACCTGTTATTATGCAATGTAACTTTAAAAAATAGTTAGCAACGCAATTAATAATAATTATCAGAACTTTAGGTTGAAATACACTATGCATTTAATCAATATTTAATCAAGAAAGTTAAAATCAGTTTTTGATGATTGTATATATTTATTTCTGTAAATGTAGCTGGAATTAGACGTGTATGGTGAATATGAGGGTAAAAGACATAGACCATTCGGCGACATTGGCAACAACGTAAGATTTCATTCTCTTTTATCTATTTTCGCAATTTCACGGAAGAAAACTCATAACAACGTTTCTTTTGAGTCAAACTATTTACATTTGCAAAAATTATAATATCATCTAGCAAGTAGTAGTATAGTAGAGCAATGATGAACAGAATCTGCTAGTTTTGTTTCCCACTCCTACAATTATTCCAAAATTGTCAAACTTATTTTTTAAAGATAATTCTTGGTGAGAAATGCAAAAGATCGTGCAACAAAAATGTTTCTTCGGACCTAATACAATTCGTGCAAAAAAGATGCAACGTGTAATGATTACATCAGACAAAATCTTGACGGTCCATGTAATTTTCACAGGACACTTTCTATAAAATCTGTAGCAATGGTGATGTGATTAATTTAGCCAAATTTTACTTAGAACTATTATCATATACATAGTACATCCATTGACTCATTCAGGACATCTGTTTGTAGTCGACAGGCACCAAAAGCTTAAGCCCCAAAGCAACTTCGCCCCTCTTCCTGTAGTTTGTTACCTAGGATTCATGGCTTTTTGTCAGATTGAATTGAAATAATGCTCCATTAAGGTGAAATTATTAATATAAATAATTTTTTTTAAGTTGTTCAGCCGAATTGCATTTAAATTGAGCAAGCATAGCACAGCCACAATTCCAGCATTAATGCAACAAATTGACATATCCTATGATCACCCACACAACACTGAACGACTAAGTTATATGTTTGACATCAAAACTTGGTTGATCCCATTCATTAATCATCTCGAACAGCACAGCAGGCCACATGCATTTAAGTTTCAGCTTTCCAACGATGGAAGCGAAGTTGATATGTGGTATCGTCACTGGTCATCAGAAGGAGATTGGGTCTGCGACTCGGATGGCAAGCCTTTCCATGTTTTGTCCGGAAATACAAACGGAGAACCAACTTTACTGAGAGCAACATATGCCTCTCAAATTTCAATGGAGGCAATAGAAAACGATGTAAAATATTGCAACGAACGGTTCACAGCAGCAGAACGTCAGTGGTGGTGAGAGTTTCTTGTGGAAGAGAAAACCAATCGGGCAGGTTGGAATGATATTTCTGAAGAGGAGTTGCAAAATAGTGGAGGTCTTGGGTGGTATCTCCACAAACTGGAAGAATACGAAAAACTGACAGTCTCTATCGTTCAAGAATCTCAAGACGTTGAGAAAAAGTTAAATGCAGTCCAAGAACGTATTGCCAAAAGTCAAAAGTTTAAGACGGTAAGTTTCAATAATATATTCCAAAGCCTTGTTACAAGGGAGGGAAGAGCACCATATGCTCACATCTCCAACAAAGAGGAGCTCTTCTAAAAAAGGTTCTTGGCTAAGAGCTTCAGGGGAGTGCCCCTTACGTAGGATATCTTTCCCTCTCTTCCTGTGCCCCTCTTAATTATTAGCGCTTCAAACAATTGTTCACTTTTTGGTTACCAAACAAGTAATTTCAGATCTTAAAAAACTGCATAGAAATTTCCTAGGTATCAGAGCCACAAAATTTTGAGTGCATAAATAGAAAACCAAGCGGAACGTCTTTCTTTTTTCTTTCAGACAGACACTGCTTCTGAGTTCACTGCTTCTCTAATTCTGAGTTCTGTTGCCACACTCAAATTTATGTGGCCCTGGTATTCAGAGTAGTAGTAAAAATGCTGCCCGATTGTAGTCACTAGAGGTTACTAAGTATACATAAATTAATAAGTGTAATGCTATATGACAGCAAATGCAAAAGGCACATTATGACTGATGTTGCTTACAATGTGGTACTTCTTTTCCCTCATAGATTTTGCTGTTATCTGATTTCAGGTAACTTACAAGAGGTAAATGTGGCTGCAAGGTTTTTGGAAAGATGAATCAAGTCCCATATGATGTACCAGGAACACTAGTGTAAAAAATCGCAGGATTATTTTATGCAATCATTAATCTTTTAGTCTTCGCTATAAAAAAAAAGAGGAACATTTGGATGACAAGGAAATCGTTTGCAGGGGTTCAGGATTTTTTGTCGGTGTGGGTATAAATTATGAAAAAAAAAAAAATTAGACATTTAAAAGTTTACCGTAGTCGATTCATCAAAAGTTAAAAAGTTCGCCAGATTATATCCGTGGCTCTAATTTGAAAATGGAAACCGGGGTTGCTTGAGTAGATGCTTTCTTAATGCATGGACTTTTTTATTATTCAGAACTCGTTGTTTCTTCCAATAATTTTAAAGCAAAGATGAGCACATTCAGTGGGAAGAAATCAAATGTTAAAATAATTTTCTGAGTTGAATTCAAAAGTTAGTTCCTTTTGGATTCGCGAATCAATTCAACACAATTATTTCTTGATTTAAACAAAACCGTGTATCAGATTAATTATTTATCAACACTTCGCAGATGCCTTTCTAATAGAATGTGTGAGAAGGAAGAACATCTAATAGAAGTTTGTAATTTTCTGATCAATGAAATGTTTTGATATTTATTTCCCAAAACATCTTTTAACAATTGACTATTCACACATTCAACCTATTCACGTGGTAGCCTATTTTAGTCATGATATTTATCATATTTAATAAGATCGAAGATAAGATAAGATAAGATAAGATAAGATAAGATAAGATAAGATAAGATAAGATAAGATAAGATAAGATAAGATCAAGAACGGGGGTGAAGGATGTCATAGAGAAAGTGATTGAAGCCAAAGGCAAGTGGGCAGGACATGTAGCACGAATGGAGAACCACAAATGGGCTAAGAAAACGACAGAATGGACTCTGTGGGACAGGAAGAGAGGAAAGGGAAGACCAAAGAAAAGATGGAGAGATGAGATCGAGCAGAAGGCAGGCAGCACGTGGACCCAGAGTGCTCAAAACCGTGATGAGTGGAGAAAGATGTGGAGGCCATCCGCCAGCAGTGGTGTGAAAGGCTAATGATAATGATGATGATTTATCATATTTATCAACATTTACCAAGAAATACACCAAATGTTTCAATTTCAGTGCATTCTAGAAGCCCTAGTCACTGTTTATTCAATTTTTCAAACCAATAGGTAGACTTTTGAAACCGATTTAGTTCTTCTTGCATATAAATAATTGTGATGGTAATTCAATGTTAGCATTTCCTCTGTGCCTTTAATGTTTCATTACAACATTTGATTTGAACAAGGTATCTTTTTGTAATTTTGTATTATATTATACATGTTACTTGCAGAAAAATGTCTATGTTTCTTGTTTTTTTTCTTTTTTTTTCTTTTTATTTATATTTAAGTTAAATTCCACTTAGGCCCAAGATGAGTTGGACTTTAAGAAACCCCACTTAGAATCAGATCCAAGCGTAAACATAAACATAAAGAGCGTAAACGCTGTAGGGTAAAAAATACCACAGAGTGGTTTGCAAGAGTTAAGTTCTAGAGGACTGTATATATTCAGAATAAATGTAAGATAAATAGTTTGATAGTTTGACGAACGAGAGAAATATGGAAAGAAATCACCTGGTTGTCTTTAGAAATACCATAAAATCATCAGAAAAACAGTACAGCAAGAATGATTCGAATAAGATTTAATCTTCGTGAGAATGTCAATCTAACGACGTTTCGCAAGAGTTTTTTTTCGAATGAATGTTTTCAATAGTGTGTACAATGCCTGCCAAAAGTCTTGGAACACTGACATCAATTTCCAAGGTCAAAACCAATCATCCCCCTCTCCCCCACGGAACAATGTTGGTTTACCATCAAACGGGTTAGGATTTTAGGAAGCACTTTCTTTTGCGCTTCATTTATGATATTTCTCTAAATCATCAACATTGTTTGAGGGGGAAGGGGGCGGAAGTAGCAAATTTTTTTCATGAAAGGAATGAAAGATATCAAATGCAGCGTAAATTGGTGGGTGTTCCAAGTACTTTTGGCAGGCATTGTCTGAATTTCATTTTGAAGCTTATTAGATATTCCACCAAAACCAATATCCTCCTATAGGTTTTTGATGTTGCTGATTCCATTTCTGCCATTTTCAACATCGTACGTGTTACCGATAAGGAGATATGGGGGTATTGTTATTTTTCGGGGGTGGGGGTAAGCTACCCCCATAAAACTAAATGCCATATTTCAATTAAGGTGAAAATTGCTAAAATCAAAATCGATTTCCAATAAATAGGATCAAGATTGTATTTTGAATCTTTTCAAAGGCTCGTAGCCAGATGGCTGTCTAAGAAATAATGGGATAGATGAAGGAGACAAATATGAGTGGCAGCTAGAAAATAATCTAAAAATGGAAAGGATGCAATTTTATAAAAGTGACATCGATTCCTCTGTTTCATGTTTCTAATTATAGATAAGGTCGTATTTGAGAATTATGTCGGGTAGTTGCTCTCCTTTTATCACGGATTTACAAGTTGTCATTCATATAGGCCCTTGTTGTGCAATTCAGTGCCCAAATGACAAATTTCAGAGTGTTTACCTAAATTGTAGAAAGGAACCCCATGTTTCCCACATCAGAGTTCCCAACTGATTGATCTACTATTCCATGTTGGTTGGTAAGGGAACTGAAATAAAACTGACATCCACTCGCCTTCCTGCCCTCCTAAATGCTTGGCCCAGAAGCACTACAAAGAAAGCCCTCTTCCCTACTGTTACTGCATTGCCAAAATGGCCTTTAAGTTAGACTCTACCTGCTACTTTTATCTTCATAAAGCGCAAGGCAGATTATTTCATCGTTAATTGATTGCTGTATTTGTTTGCGTGACATTTGCCACAACAAAATATCTTATTTCATCGAATGTAGCGCGCGTCGATGTGAAGGACAAGGCCCCGCAAGGCAACTCTCACCCTCGGAAATGAACGCTTGTAGACCGTTGTGTAGACCGTGGCTGTTTCTTCGCAATTTTCTGACTTGTCAGGGGGAGGTTTGCCCCCAAATTCACCCAAAAGGTGTATAATAATACCCCTCAAAGATAAAATTAACCTTTGTATGAATTCCATGAAGAAAACGGCAAAATATGACGAAAATCCCACGGTCTACACTCAAAAGGAGAATAAGATCTAGAGTACTTCAAATTCAATTCTCAGAAAGTGTAGACCGTTGACACTTTCCTGAATTTCTTCAGTTTTACAACTTGTATCGATCTGAAAACCTACAATATGTTTTATACTAGCCATGCACACCTACTGACGAGGTTTCGTCTACTTTCTTTGAAAAATACGATTTTTATGAACATTTTAAATCTGTAGACCGTGGCTGTAGACCGTTGGTAACCATTGGCAATAGGCATTTTCATACTACATCACGTGCCCATTAGGAAAGGAGCGTTCTTTCAATTCCTAGCATACTTTAACAATGGAAAACGAACAATTATAATTGGCACAAACCATTTTCCAATTACTGGGACAAGGGAAGATAGAAAATAATAGGGAATGGGGTGTCTATGAGCGCTACCATGTTGCCACATGTGAATGCGAAGGAGCATAGTCTTAGCAAATTTATTAAATTCGTAGATGGTTTTGAGAGGGTTATGGTGGATAAAATTGAGCCATTTGAACATTTTCTCACCAGCATGTTGTTCGCAATTATTTATATCATGCATGGTTTGTAGACATTCTCATGAATTTTTTTGTTTTTTCATCAACAATTAAACCATAAATAAGGGGACTTTTCAGCAAAAAAACACTTTTTCAAAAGCACTAAACTGTACTGTTTTTCCTTTGAAGATTGATAGTTTTCTTAAACCGATGATCGAATTCTGCACAAAATAACTGTATTCAATAATGATTTAAATGATATTGACGGAAAAAATCAGTAGAATGTTTTTGTAACAAATAACAATACTCGGATATCTACTATATCAATCGTTCAGAGTCCCAACCCCCTCCCCCCCCCTTTTAACTGGGTAAAGAGTGAAAATTTCGAATTTTCATTAGTAGCAGTGAGATCAGCACCATCGAAAACCCTAGGGTAGCACAATGTTTTGATATCGCAGATTGCTGTTTTCAAGATAATTTTCAGACAATGCCTGCCAAAAGTCTTGGAACACTGACATCAATTTCCAAGGTCAAAACCAATCATCCCCCTCTCCCCCACGGAACAATGTTGGTTTACCATCAAACGGATTAGGATTTTAGGAAGCACTTTCTTTTGCGCTTCATTTATGATATTTCTCTAAATCATCAACATTGTTTGAGGGGGAAGGGGGCGGAAGTAGCAAATTTTTTTCATGAAAGGAATGAAAGATATCAAATGCAGCGTAAATTGGTGGGTGTTCCAAGTACTTTTGGCAGGCATTGTAGATACGTCTGTGCGCTAGCGTTTAGATAATAATAATAAATTCCAATTTGCCACACCTATCAATATCGTAGCCTCGTTTTCATGGTTCGCTCACAGGACAACTGCAAATGATGTTGCTTTATGCCAGGAGATTCTGGTTCTAGAACGATATAAATATAAAATGGGTAGTAGAGAGGGGCCAGTGCTGGTATTCTATTGCGGAAAACTTGAATTCCACAAGTCACCACAAATTTTCTATAGACCAGAGGGCTGTTAGAAACAGAGGAAAAGACGCTCAGATAAGATTGATTATCGAAAAGACAAAAATAAGAATGAGAAGCATTTGATGGAAACGAGGTTAGAACAAAAAGAAAGGGAACTTGATATTAAAGAAAAGGCCTTGAGAATAAAAGAAAAAAAAAGTCGAAGGGAATGTCCAACAAAGACGAATTCAAAATAAACAACTTCTATGTTGTGCTTGACTTGTCTTGGCTGGGATCTCACTGAGATTTCAAGAAACAAAAAATATTGCCTCAACTTTCAGCTTCTTGTGGCGATACGTGGAAATAGAAGAAACTAGGTTTAACAGCACTGTAAAAGAGTTTGCAGCCAACTATGCTACTGATGTTTCTCTGGATCTTCTAGAAAAAAAGATACGACATCTCAATCAATTAAAGTTTGGAGACGTTTGTTTGAGCCCCTTAGATCTCCTAAATAAGCCTGAGATTAATGAGTCTCTTTCCAAATCTCTTCATCGCATTGAGAATTTTTTGCTGCCTTCCAGTTACTGTTGCGAGTGCAAAAAGATCCTTCAGCAAACTCAACCTCATAAAAAATTTCACGAGGACCACAATGGGACAAGTTCAGCCTAATATCTTGTCTTTGCTATCATTTGAGCGAGCTTGAAAATGATTTGCAAGATGTTATTGATATGTTTGCTGAAAGAAAAGCCTTACTCTCAGACAGTTAAAGACATTAAAGCTACCTTGCCTGTTAACCTATTTTGTTTACTTGATGGGTCGGTGGGCCTCCTGGCAGACAATCTAATTCTTTTCAAAACGCCTTCAACCAGCTGTAGTCAAATACAGAACCTTTGGCCGCGAACTACTAGCAATTTATCTCTCCATACGCCACTTTTGCCACTACCTTGAGGGACGTCAATTCTATGTCTTAACTGACCACAAACCGTTAACCCATGCCTTGTCATCTTCACCAGATCGCTACTCACAGCGAGAAACACGTCATCTTGATTATGTCTCACTGTTCACCAACAACATTCGTCATATCCAGGGATCCAACAATCCAGTAGCTGATGCTTTATCCCACATGGAATCAATGCTATTAACTGTTTCGTGTGCGACTTGGCCCTTGAATGGATTGAATTATATTTTCATAATAATTGGACTTTAATGAGGACTTTCTGTTGCATTGGAAGTATTTTGTTGATTCCATTAAGATACATCGCGTTCGAAATTGGAATTATTTTTCGCGCGTTTTAACTCTTTGCTCACGCCATTTTTATGTAACAACATTTGAGTCCTGAAAATTTTTTTTGCACGAAATTCAAGGTATGTTTATTTTTTCGAATAGATTTGTTCTCTGAGCTATTATAGAGCATTCATTATATTCCTACTTTGGAAAGGTATGTTGTAACTAAATCTAAAAGATTTATATTGTCTTTTTTTGACGGAATTTTGCATTTTCTCATACTTTTAAATGGCTTTGGCCACCATTTTTGTGTTACTTAATAAAAAAATTTTCCAGGCGAATTTGCAATTTCACCAAATGTTTTAGAAAATTAGAGTTCTTTGTGTGCAAAGTTGTATAAATAGTTGAAAAATTTGACTCCTTGTAATACATTGTAGCGAAATTTCAGAAAGAAGATATTACGAAAAAACCATGGAAGTTGCAAGTCAAGAAGAACGGCCAGAAACCGTCACAGTATGTTTTAAAAATGAAAAAAGGTTATTATTTGCTTACTTCATAATACTAAATATATACAAGTATTTTCCTTTCAAATATTTGTAACTTACATTAAAAATTAATGACTTATATACAGACTTTGCTTACAATAAATTTCATGTAGTTGATGGTCAATCTTTGCATTGGGAATTTCGTTTCAAATTTTACAGTATTTATTAGATAAAAAATTTTTTACTGTTGTATTGTAAAACTTAATAGTCACATTCTTATTCTCTTAGGAAATACCATTCGAAAAAAAATTGTAAACATGAGAAGAACTGTGGCGAAAATTTTCGATATTACAAATATCAAGGGGATTATATTATTGAATAAAGAAAAAAAGAAGCTCAAGGAACTTAGGTATTTATCTTATCACAATTGTAAATCCTACTGTTGCACAGTAAAAATTTGTTCATTTTTCAATTTATATGCTGCGAATATATCATTCTTTAAATTATTGAAATTATTTGAAGATGGTATATTTCATTTCTGATTGTTAATAAATCTTTTAATATTTTAATATAATGTACAGGCCAATATATTCAATTTTTATTTCTCTAATTCTCTTTCAGACCAGGGATGACTATTTTTATCAAAATCATCAAGAAGAAAAGAAAAGAGCAGCAGAGGAGGGAATTTCCTTTTTATAGAAAGGAATTTCCCTCCTTTTGTAATAATTTTTATTCAGGAACTTTTCCGAATATGACTGTTAATAATAATAAATAGTTTTGTTCTTTTTAAATATGTTCCAATGTTAAATATGTAATAGTTTTGTTGTTTTAAATGTTCCGCTGTTTGTTTGTTTCTTTTCATATTTTAAATTATGAAATTTCAAAATGAAAGAAAAAAACACAAATTTTCTATTTAGACATTTATATTGATAGAATGGAAAAAACTTTAAATTGTCGTTTTCTTTAAAATTATATGACCAACATTCCTTCATATTCTGCATGTTAGTTTTATTCAATCTTCATACTTGCATATCAGTATAAATTTAGGGTTTATTTTTGGCTGTTTGAGATGTTGATAGAATGGAAAAAACAAAAACATTACCTGCCTGTTTATGCTCAAAATATAACTTATCTGACAAAAAGTTCTTGATTATTTGAATATTAATTTCATTCACTCTTCATAGATGTCCGTATCAGTTTGAATTTAATGTTTCTATTTATATGTTATATTTCTGTTTAGACTTTTTGTACGTTGAAATTTTGAATTGTTGTGTTTAAATAATTATAGAGAATTTTGAAACAATCCTTTTTTGCTCTTTCTGTATCTAACTTCTTACACACAATATAATTCTCTAACTGAATTAACTAGACAAGTTTGGGTCCTGATTAGAATTTGCAGTTATTTATAAAGTAAATAAATTTGCAAAAATTTCCAATTTTAAGTTATGCATATAATGAAATAGAAGATCCATCTTGTGATTTAGTTTCAAAGCTTTATTGTCATAACTAACAAATAATATAGAGTAGCTTTAGGAAGTCCGACCCTCCATTTTGTGTTGCAATTTCTAGGCATTATTGTCATAACTCTTAGACGATATAGAGTATGTTAGGGGCCAAAGGTTCATTTTGAAGCTTTTTGCAAGGGGCATCTTTTGGGGTGATTATTTTCAGATTGGGCGTGGCTGTCATGTCATAGTGACGTCACAGTCTTCAATTTAAATGAATTTTGGAAAATGAACTAATGATTGATTTTGCTCGCCTTGCTAAAGAACAACAAGAAGACCCAGAACTTCCATCTTTGCACAGTACATCATCTCTTTATCTGAAAGATGTTCCATTGCTTTTTTCCTGGTACCATCCTCTGTGACACTTTCACTGCTTCACCAAGACTGTATGTTCCAACATCTTTCCGCCAAATTGTCTTCGACAGCCACCATTCTCTGTCTCATCAAGGTATTTGTGCTACTCAACACCTGATTACAAAACGTTTTGTCTAGCCCGGCATCAACGAAGACATTCCTGAGAGGACCCCTTCCTGTCAAAAGTGCCAACAACAAAAAATTCATTGCCACACCACTACTCCGCTTGGAACTTTTCTCACACCTGATGCAAGCTTTGACCACCTAGACATCGACATCGTTGGCCCACTTCCACCATCACAAGGATACAAATACCTGCTCACCATAATCAATTGTTTCACTCGCTGGCCACAAGCCATTCCACTCATTGATATCACAGCTGAATCAATTGCCCCTGCTCTCCTTTCAAATTGGATTTCTTCCTTTGGTGTTCTGTCTACGATAACAACCGACCACGGTGCCCAGTTGGAATCTTCCCTCTTTGCCAAACTTACATCTTTCCTTGGAATAGAATGCATTCGCACCACTGCATACCCATGTGCCAACAGAATGATCAAACGCTTTCATCGTCAACTTAAATCTTCACTCAAAGCCTACCCTAATGCTTCAAGATTTACGAAATCAGTCGGCTTATTCTCCTCAGCATCCGTAACACAGTCAAAGCAGACCTTGTTTGCACGCCATCTCAGCTCGTCTTTGGCACATCTCTTCGTCTACCTGGCCAACTCATCACTCCAGCATCTCAACAAATGATTTGAACCCAACACTCTATGCAGATCGTCTCCAATCCGCCATGCAATCACTCAAACCAATTTCACCACGTCTGCAAATCATCACATCCCATGTTCCAAAAGATCTCCATACCTACACCCATGTTTTCCTCCGCACCAATGCTGTTCGCAAACCACTTGATCCTCCATACACCGGGCCATTTAATATTCTTCGTCCCCATACCAATCATTTCACTATTTTCAAGTATTCAAAAGAACAAACTGTCAGCGTAGATCGCTTAAAACCAGCCTACCTCGACACAGACATACTTCCTCCACTTGCAGTTAAAATAGCAACAGCACCTTCTTCCGCTCCATCTGCTCCAATTACTACTCCTTCACATCATCACCAAGCCCAACAACTCGCTCTGGAAAAAGACTTGAATATTGACTTGCTTGCTGTTTAACAATTTGAACTTCATATATAGAACATTATAATAATTCTTTTATTGATTTTATCTCTACTTCTTTTAACGAATGCTTCTCATTGTTTCCATTCTAGGGGGGAGCTATGTAGCGACAATTGTCAAACATAACCATGTCTTCCATTGTATCAATGTCATTAACACCTTCCATTGTCTCTGTAACCACAGTAACGTAATCAACTCTTGTAGCATCCTCTCGTTTTATGTGTATACGCCCTGTATTGTAGTTAGTTAGTTTTCATTTTGCTGGAGAAAAGACGCACAAAGATTTGTTTTTATTGTGTTGATTGCCTAAGGCAGTGTAAACCAAGAATGAAGATTATAAAGATGAAGATTCGTGAAATCAGACAATTACTAATTTATTAATAGTTTGTTATTCATGCACAGCCACAATTTGACCTATTAAAAAGACATCAGCCCTCTAAAACTACATGCTGTCGCATCTCATTCAAGAGTTGCCCACAGAAAGAGAAAGATAGCTCAGGTTTGATCTAGA
Source organism: Rhopilema esculentum (assembly GCF_057945365.1). Lineage (NCBI taxonomy): Eukaryota > Metazoa > Cnidaria > Scyphozoa > Rhizostomeae > Rhizostomatidae > Rhopilema > Rhopilema esculentum. Next base: position 481,891 of record NC_142834.1, on the reverse strand, counting down.
TTCAGGCAAAAACAGCTGGATCTGCAAATTACAATGGCAAAAGCTATAGATGTCAAGACTAGAGAATTGGATCTAAGTTCAGGGGAGGAGAAGACATTAACCAAAAGTGAACAGAAAACAAAAGATTTTGATGGCTTGCTTTTTCTAATGAAAGAGAAGATAATGGCCTCATCTCAAAAAGAAATGATAAAAATTTTAACCCTGACACCAAAATCTTGGTCAATACGAAAGACTGCTGAATTTTCCAATGTATCAAATTATCTAGTTAGAAGTGCATTTAAAATAAGAAAAGAGAAGGGCATCTTATGGAAGAGGGGAAGAGGGGAAAATGTTTACCAAATGAAATTATCCAGCTTGTTGAAGACTTTTATTGTGTTTGTTCAATTGATCAGAATGTAAAGCTGCTACTGAAGGCAGTAGATTTGGAACAATATTATCATGATATTATTGAAATGATTGTGTGCAACAGAAAAACAGAGAGTGCATGATACATTGGTGTGTTAATTGTCCAGGAACAAGATGTTCAAAAGATTACTTGATGAGAACATTTAAATTCTGGCTTCAGAAAGGTTTCAACTTCAATTAACTATTTTGTTATTTGTAAATATGATCTCCAGTACTGGGTTGGCTTAATTGAAGAAACGAATAAAGGGTGAAGTGAAGGTTAGATTTCTCCATCCTAAATGTCCCGCAAGGTCATATTTTTGGCCAGAGAGAGAAGAAACTTGCTGGTAACCAGATGAACAAGTCATTCAAGATCTGCAGTTCCTGTCTACGTCCACTGGAAGGCAATACAAGTTGAGCAATGACGATGAAAAGATGTTGAAACTTCTCAAGAACATCTAAAAACCTATTTGTATCTAAAAACATTTCAATTATTGCTTAGCATTTAAATCTTATTTTATTATTCATCGTATAGGCTTACAAGTGGCTCTGTTACAAAATCCTTATTCTGATAGCACACAATTCATGACTCCAGAAATTCTGGATATAAATGAGTTGTCCATATTTATGATATTTGTCTTACACTCTGATTCTGAATTTTCAGGTCAAGAACAAGTTACAATGCTAATTATGTCAATTTGAAACATGTCAGCGTCTGTGCACAAAAAACACAATGAACCTATTTTTTAAACAATGTGTATCTTTAGTAGCATACAAAACACCATCACGAAACTTCATAGTCTCCTTAAGCATTATATCAACTTGATTCATGACAAATTTCATCATGATCTGTTTGGACCCATTTTGGCTATTTGCACTTAAATAATGCAATGTTTGCAAAAAAGTTTTGACCAACTATTTCAATTTGAATCACCTGTAGAATGATAACTGTGAGGTTTACAGAATTTTGCATTTGATAGTTGGAATCTCCATAGCAAGTTCCATCAGATTGCGTAATTTTATCAGTATCTAAAATATAAAACTTGATAGGAGACCATTATTCTACAGCCATTTCTTGTAAAAAATGGGCAGTGGCTTTCTTTGCATAAGGGTGTGGTCATCAATATGTAACATCTCATAACTCGGAAACAATACAAGGTACTGAGCTGAAATTATCTGTGTATTTTAAAAGTACTTTAAAAGGGACTACCTGCCTAAAGTTATGAATCAATCTAAGTACATGGGTATCATATCTGTGTTGAATAGACGTGGAATACCCCCATTATTAGAAAATCACTAAAATATACCTAGAGGGTGGTGATTTTTCACGCCAAATAAATGTTGGGCACTGCTGGGTCTCTTCTCTCTTTGGGGTTGATTCAAGAGAATACTCATTTCCAGCCCTCCTTCTTTGCTAATAGTACACCATCTCAACGAGACCACAATCTTTTGTCATTCTCAGGAAATGTTGGTTGTTGCATTTAGAGACCGTAGATTATTTCTGGCAAACGCTGTCTACATCATTTTATTGTAATTGGAAGTAGTCAAGCTTCGATAATATAGATATTGCAATTTCTTGAGCAATACCACAATAAGTTTTCAAGAACAAGTAAGAGGGAATGGATATACTTGTTGCATTAACTGAAGATAATACAGGTTTATCAGGAGCATTCTGGTAAAATTCTGGCAAAACAGGTATAATTCTCGTAAAATGACTGTGTAGCATCAATTTCATCAAGGTGCGGTAACTATGGCATTTTATAGATTGTTGTGAAATAAGATGTTATGAATTCAATAGCAAAATAGAACCGTATGAGCGTCAATTAGAAGTAAGTACTTGTGCAGCTGGAAATTTCTTATTCACGGTGTCCAAGAGACCACTGAAGCTGGCTTCAGCTCTTTTCATGATGCAGTGGCTTGCCACATCATTGGCACAAACCAACAGTACCACACAGGATGGGCTTTTGTCCTGTGGAAATATCACATCTTCGATCTACAATAGTTAAAAGTTTATTTTTTATACTCACAGTTTATTTTAAAAGTTTATTTTATTTTTTATATAACAGTTTATTTTACTCACTGGAAAAGAACATCTACTTCGACAAAGAAAGAAAATAAAGTGTTGCTGTAGTAGGACTGTACACTACGTCACATCGTTCTAACCTCGCTTTCACATATAGCCTTTGTTCAATTATAAATGATCAGTAAGTTTATATTCTGGCTATGGGTTGCATGTTATTTCTGTCTTGCTCTTCATTCTAAAGACTACTCAAAGTAATAGGTACAACTAGACCTATTATATTTTTTGGGGGGAGGGGGGCGAAGCCAACTTATATTTATGTTAAAGATATTTTTGAGGCAGCCCAATTTCTGTAAATATAATTTTGATAACTCAAATGATGATATAATGTATCACAAAATTCATCATATAATTGTCTAAAATCATCTTCAATTCTAAATTATATCCATGTGTCTTTTGCTTGTCAGCAGCAACAAAACTTTCCAAAACATATTTAAGTATTTGAAATCAATTCGATTTTTTTATTGAAATAAAATCCACACCAACATACCTAATTGGGAACATACCGATAAAAACCTCCAGAAGTGGCATTGATGTACAAGTCATATTATGAAAACTGTTGATGTGAGGAAGTTGACCTCTCTCTTATTTAGATACCTTATAGAACTTTACTGAATTTTTTAATAGAAAGTGAACAAGAGAGGAAGAAGCGTGGAATCAGATCAAGTTTGTATTTTAAGAAAGTTTAGAGTTTAAAATTAAAAGTGACATTGCTTTGTTTCGAAAGAAAATATCTGAATTCGAATTTGTTCTTTGTTCTTTGAGAAACATGAAAGTTGTTCTTTGGATATCTGCCTAATTTTTTGATACTGACAATGAAAAAACCACTCAGAACACTTTTTTTTACCAACATTTGAGCTAGAAACATCCATTAGTTCTTGTGAAAAGGCAAAAAGAAATACTCTTCTCAGGTAAACACAACCTTTTTTAACATTTTTAGCATTCGCGTTTTGTTTTCTTTCCATATAGGAAACACTTTGGTCTATCCTGTGTGTGAACTGGCCAGTGCTCCTTTCCACCAAAACAGGGGGTTACTCAAGGTCCCTGCATATCTGGAGCTTTTCTTAGTCTTTACACTTTCTATGCCTTCATTGCTAGGCTAGTCTAGCAAGTCTAGCAAGTGAATTAAAGTCTAGCAAGTCAGTTTCCTTTCCTTTTGAAACTTCCTTGTGCATTGCAAGGTTTCTATATAAAACCAATGGCTTTATAAGAATTTGTCCCAGTATCCAAATGCAAATTCTCATAAAGCTTTTTCTCCTCTTGTGCTCCGACCTGTAAGCTGCTAAAAACATATCAAATTAATCTTCAAATCCAATACATCTGTTGTAGGCCTCAGTAGTTGATGGTCTTGATATCTGAATACATTTTTTTTCACTTGATGATCATCTCCTTACTGCATCAACTGGGTTTTGTATCACTCAGAACACTTTTTTTACCAACATTTGAGCTTTACCAACATATAGTCATAATTTGATACAAACTTGAGAATTTTGTTGTTGAACCAACATACAGTAGTTAAACCTGAATTTTTGTCAAAGAGCCATCAAAAAAGCTACTACACTCTTTTCAACTCTTTTCAGACTTCAGTTTGGCATTCTCTCAGTTTCCCCTGATAAAGAGTTTAATCTTTCCAAAACTTTTAATCTTCTGTCTTAGTGACAACTCAAGACAGTTAAAATAATTATAAAAATACATCTTGTGATTTTGACCCTCAGGCAGAAAAAAGCTAGCTTTAAAGCCAAATCAGCAGCATCATATCCAAAGCTTTCTATAGAGGAGGCACAAGTACTAGGAGCTTCTTTTGTGTCAAAATCACAGCATAACAACAGGATTCCCCATCTTTTGGTCTTTTTGGCAAATATTTTCAGGGTACTTCGACCTTTGAAAGGAATAATCTTTTCATCAACAGAGTTGTCTTCCTTAAGCTTTGTTTGATGGCTTTTTTTCCTTTTTTCAAACAGAGAAGATCTGGGCTCCCTTGCCAATGTTGTGTTGGATAGTCAACAAAATGGGGGAACCTTTTAATTTCTTCAAACCTGTATTGGCAACATGATCATATCTTTTGCAGCTCTTCCAGTGGATACTGTACCTGGGAATTTGCACAATTCAAATTCTTAGCAGAATGCTTATGAAGTTTTTTATTTCTTCAGATGAAACTCAAATAGATCCTTGTTCAAAGTATATTGAGTGAAGTTAATTCTTTTTGCTCTGCAATCAAGTTTATCCTTGTCAAGATCAGAAAAAAGGCAATTGGGTTTTCCACCTTGTCATATCCTATAGGGGTTTCATCACCCTTACATATGCTCTCCCTGAATGACTGAAAATGACTTGTTTCAAAGCAAGTAACTGCTTTTAAACTCAAAACACAAAAAGAAAGTAAATCAGTTGATTGAGCTCTACATGGCACATGTACACCATTGGCTTAACAATTCCAGAATAAATTGTGCGTTGCCACTCATTTGGGTGCTATTAACAACAAGATTGCATATTACAAGTTTCAAAATCAATGTTTCTTTACAAGTGCAACTATAGAATGGATTCAAATAACTCTTTTCAGATCAAGTAAAGCGAAAATGTGGGCAAGAATGTAAGGAAGAATTTGAATGAGATGCTAAGATCAGAGATCTAAATGGAAGTGGGATCCATAATGCCAACAAGTAGTGTGTGGTAAAAACGTGTTTAACCGAGTTCTGGACAAGGGTTTTCAAAAATAATAAACTCTTTATAAGGGAATAAAGCAGGCAACAAAAGAATCAAATAATATAGATGACAAACGAGTGAAAGACCACAAAAAGACCCTTGTTCAAAGTCGATTCGGAAAATAAACAAGAAAAAACGCAAGATAATTGAAAAAATCAGATGCAAACACCAACAAGGAAATTGGAGAAAAAGAGAGTAAAGATTATGATGTTAATTAAAATTAGGTGAGAAATGTTGTGATTCTCCTTTTCTCTAGACTCAATAGTCTACCTCAATGGAATGAGTGGACATAGTTTGAGAAAGACAATGTGGAAATATGTGCCCGCAGTGAAACAACAAGTGTTGATATCAAAAACTGAAAAGCAGTACCTGCTGGTATCCAGTGGAACCAAGAATTTAAAGGCACTATGTCCTGGAGCCTTCCTCTGGCCATCTTAATTCCTATTGGTTAGACTTTATTTTTTGTAATAGTTCACATTAGACCTATTGTTACTGAGACAATTGGCTAATCTACAATGTTTTCTAGATTTGAGACACGCTGCAAAGCCTATTGTTATCTCTGAACGATTGATTGACTGGACATAGTGTCTTGAACAAAAAAATGCCTTGTGCAAAAGTTCCCACCAAGTCAATTGTTGTATCACTCTCAAAAAACTAGGACCAACAGAATGTAGTCTCCTATCACAATCAGTCTAATAAGTTGTGTGATCAAAAACATTCTGATGATAAGAGCAAAAGTGAAGCAATATGGCCCAAATGTTCGAAGACCCCCAGAGCATGATCAAATAGCCAGACGTTTTGAGACAGCTTTGTTAATGGTACCTTTTTCAATTTTATTCAAGAGATGTGATAGACGGAGGAATGGCAGGGAGACACAAATTCGAAAGCAGGAAGACGTTTCTGAATTTGTTCCACTGCCTAAACAAGCTTGAAATCGTATCAAGTTTCTCCCTTGTTGCATTGTCAGTTCAACGCTACATCACATAATCACATTGCTTTTTTGTGCCTAATATGTTTGCACTTCCAGCGTGAAATGTGTGTTAGCACTCATTTTTCTGTTAGAAGCTTCACATACTATTTACAATGATGAAATTGCAACTGCACAGCTGGATGTAGGTAGAGCAACCAGTTTCCATGTGGTTGTTAAGGTTACGGTAAACGTTTTGAACACGAAAATTGGTTTTTTCTTCCTAAAGGCCAAACGGCTCAAGGAATCTGGATAAACTATATATCATTCGATGCACAAGATTATGGCGTATCTAGCCAGATAAAAAGTATTGGCAAATAATGTTAAATGTTATTTTCCATGCGAATTTACTGGTCAAAAAGTGTACCACCTTCAAAAGCTATTATGTACCCTTGCGTTTGAGGTAACAAAATCTGACTTAGACTAGCAGGAAGTGCAGGTCCTAAGCTACCAAAGTGTGTCTCAGATTTTTTAAATTCCTCCTCTTCTTGAAACTATGCCCTGTCAAAAATTGGCAAATAATTGTTCCACCCTCCCGCAGCTGTATTTGGGTATAAAAGACAGACCAGAGAAAATAAACAAATTTTGAGACACACTTTGTTTGCCCAACGTCTGCCCTGGCCGTGTGCAAATTTTCGAGCCATTCGATTGGTTCCTTGGGTACATAATAGCTTTTTCGTACCTGCATGTAGAGGAATTTCGAGTGCGGAGAAAACGGGATTTTACTGATCGCACTTGCAAGATACACTCGTAAACCACAGTGTAATCCGGGTCAAGTCACTTGAAGATTTAAGATCAATAAGCCTGTTTAAATAAACACGGCCGTACATTGGGTATATGGATGTGCCATGCGATATTGTAAATGAGACATGCCACTACAACCGCAAAGCAACGATAATCGGCTTAAAAGGTCAAGAGATTTTCAGGCCTCAACTAAAAGTTTTGATAAAGAAATTAAGGAAACCTTCGTTTACATGGGATTTTTTCCACTTTCAAAATTTCTGTTTGTTTCAAATTTGGTGTCATTGTGTGCCTTGAAAGTTCGGCTACTTGAATATGAAAAAATCGAAAAAATGATGTTTTCATCCAGCAAACGTTTACCGTAACCTTAAAGGCACTATCCACATTACAACTGTAATTATAACATGGGTTCAAATAACTCCTTTCAGGTTTGGTTGAGCAAAAACGTCTCAGGTAGCGCAAAGTTGCCATTTTGGATAAGATACTGAGATTAAAGACCTCAGGAGAAGATATAATTCCCAATGGAGGCAAACTTCATGCACCAACTACCATTTAGAAATTGAAAGTACTAGTGAATTGAAGCACAGAATAGAAATGACCAGAAGGGTCACTCTTTGCCAATCGATTCAGCCTGAGTTTTTTCACGCATGCGTCACCAAAACGAGGATAGTATGTCAAACAATAAGCACGAACAAAGCACATCAATGAAAAACAACACAATAATGTGAGATGGGACTAGGAAAACAAATTCAACGATCTGAAGCAGAATTAAACTAGTATCTTGCCCTGTATATATTGCTTTATAACCGGAAAATACTTCTATCAATGGTGGTCTCGCATCTCACAACTGTAGTAGGCCTGTAGTATTGATTATTAGCTAACAGGGAATTTAAATATCGTTTCCAAACTCACGATTCATAACGAACTAAGCGCCTCTGCTTCATGATGGTATGAAGTGCAGCCCCAGTGATATTCAAGGGAGCTTGTTTTGAAATTTGCTTCAACACGCCTTTGATTGAGCAACATCCTAGACAACTAGCCTCCTTTCATGACGGCTAAAAACGAGAACTGTATGTACAGACAGCGCGGCGCCAGAAAAATCGAGTGAACTTGCAACAAAGGATGCCGACACGAGTGACCCTTTTGGTCATTTCTATTCTGTGATTGAAGTGAGCACTCAGTGGTTGCCACCCATGAAATTCTTGAACGAGGTCCTAAACCTTTGACCGCTGCAGTGCCTATTTAGGATTTGCAAAGAGACTTTTTTCTGTCACATGTCAAACTTTTCACTCCGGAATCTTCCAACTGGAAATACAACACTATAAGTTATGTCCAAATCTGTTGAATATTTTAATTTTAGCCAGGATCTATTGACCAAATTGAGCGGGCACCTGAAGGAATGATACAAGATGGAAATATAAATATGGAACAAGAAACAATTTAAAGAAAACAAAGAGTCAATGTATTGTTTTCTCCTCTCTTTTTCAACCCATTGAGGAAACTCCTCCCTAAGAAATTCCACTCCATACACATTAAGTGATACTGTATTAATTTGTGCTAACTTTGTTGCTACAATTTTATCAAGTGTTGTTTATTTAATATATTTTTGTCTGTTGTAGAATTTTGAAAATGAAAACTGAATTAAAATTAAAACAAAACTGAACTGAAATGATCAATGACAAGAGTAACTTTCGTTTTTCAGAATATGATAAATGTCCTTCCAGTTGAGATGCTGCACAATATGATACTAGAGCTTGCTGTGACTGGAGAAGGGAGCTTTCAATTTGTGCAGGATTTAGTGCATGTGATTCAAAGTCCAAATCTTGAAGCTAACAGACCAGTGGCCTTACCCTGATGTAAATGTGGTGTGTACTGAAATGGGAATAGAAGAAGAAAGCAAATTTTGTAAGAGGACAATATGTGTCACCTCATATTATATGTTTAGAAAGCTGTGTCTGGACAGGGATGTTCTTGAGCTTAACATAACTGCACGATGTGATCTTAGGGCAGATCATATGACATTTACAACGAAATCTAATTGCCAGTAAGATCTGTATCAAGATAAAAAATATCGTTGAATATATATATATACAAAAGATATTAAGTTTAATAATGTCATTTTTTCAATCCTTGTTAACTTCTCTGCAACTACTTGGCTTGTAAATAGTGGCTTGTTGATTAAGATTTAAGTTAGGGATATCAGTTTAGGGTCGTTTGGAACTCTGACAAGCCTTTTCACTGATGTGTCTTTCTTTTCTTTAGTTTCAACAACAATTTTTGCAAGGCAGTATGGTATATATTTATAGCTTTCTGTTCCTTAACAGGTTGAGCAGTAAATTTCCTAGAATTTTTATTGTATTTTCTTTTAAAACACTGCTTGCCATCGCATGTGAGAGCCAAAGGTGGATTCAAATGTATACTGTGGTCAAAAGCAGCCAAAGCCATCAGTGTCTTGAAATATGGATAGTCGTATGCATTTCTTTTAGAGGCAAACTTCATCAGCATACTGTTGACATCTACATCATGTCTGTATGCCTGAACTTTGAATAGTACGACAAGTTTGACAAAAGCTTTCTGTCAAGTACCACTGATCTCAGCTATTCCAAAGCGACAGAATTCTTTAAGAGGTACACCTTTGGCTCAGCTGACGAGAGAGGGCCATGCAAACATTCAGATTCCTTCCATATGTGTTCATTGCATACATGATGCAAAACACCAATCCAAATATCTTTCAACTTTTCAGCATCACCATTGGAAACTTGACAAGCAAACAAAAAGTGGTTGACTATTACAGCAATCAATGGTTTCGGTGATTTTGCAGCTTTGTCTTGTGCTGTTTTGTGCAATTTCTTAGAAATATTTTTGGCAGTATGCCAAATATCAAGGCAGTGATCTAGCCAGTTCAGGGTGTGAATCTGAAATGAAAATAATTCTTAAGAATATAATGAATTCTTAAATTATGAATTCTTAAGTCCAAAATAAACATGGCAAGTTAGCATTCAATTGTTAATATAAAAAGATTAAAAGTATTAACAATTGCAATAATGAACTATGGAGAAAAGCCGCTGATACAGCAGGAGGAATCTGTTAGATCTAGATGAATATTGTATCGGCCGAAAAACACGAGAAAGGCTTTCTTTCATGGTTCATTGGCAATAACTATAAGTTTTTTTCAAGTAACATGTTTCAGAATGGTTTATTGAACCCATAAAAACAAATAAGAAGAAAGCTAGAGGTTGGAAATCCAAATATAAGTGAATATCAGCTACTCAACCCAGTTGAACCTGCCACAAAACTGAATGGGTAAAAAATGTTGCATAATATTATTAAATAACATGGGAAAATGCCTGTACTTTTAAGCTCTTGAATCCTTTTCATTATTGAGGTTGAAGCATCAGTGGTAATTTCTGATACATCCAATCATTTCATAAGAAGCAGCAATGTACGGGTGAGGCCTTCTCTTTCCATATTTGTTGATATGCTACCAGTCTCTCTCTTGGAGAACTGCATTGGTTATCAACTCCATGGTGACATGTACACAAAATGGTGCACAGAAGCCAGATGAATCATTTCTTCGATCTCCTTGAAGAATGTGATCTTTATATGTTTTTACCACAGTAATGATGCATGATTACATTTAGTCAAGTATGTTGAGAGGCACCAAAAACTGATTCTTTGAAGTAGGCCTATTCTTTTTCAATATAGGATGACTATATTTAAAACGAAAAGCTCTTTACATCAGGGATCTTATGATTGATTTTACTTATGATTTGAATGTTGATCTACCAGTGGCATGTTATTTGCAGTAACTTTCAGAGGCCGAAAACAACAGATATCCCTTTCTATATGAAAATGAACCATCGATTGTTCTGATTAACTGAAATTACAAGTTAAAAATGAAAAGTTAAAAAATGAAGGTAATAAAGGGTAAAAATCGTTTTTAGTGGATCTGAAGTAAGCTAGTTGCTGAGGAAATGTTCTTTAAATCAATTCTTGAATTGAACTATCGATGTTAATTGGCGGATGTCAATTGGGATGTCGTTGAAGCAAGAAGGGCCTTGGAAACGAGATGACTTTTTCACAACCTCCGTCCTGACCTTTGGAAGGCAGTTTTTTTTGCAGGCATTTAAAGATCTGTATAGCTGCCTTGAATTTCTTATAATCTTGAATATTGAAAAACTGTGATTGACTATTGCCTAGAAATACCACAGGTTAGTTTGAAGCTGTTTGTGAGTATATGTTAGCTGAAATATAGGCCTACCAAGTGGTGATGATGAATAGAACTTTCTATTGAAGTGAAAGAGGTGGATGAAATGTACAGGTCAGATACTGTTTATTGGGACAGAAATTATTTCTTGATGACTGCTAGAGAACTTTCTGACCAACCTTTGATTGTATTTCCAAATTACCCTTTTCCTTGTATAGTTCTTTATTCATAAATTTTTCAACAGTTGTTGAACACCTGAAATAAATGTTTTTTAAGTCCTTTATGTTCCAACAATAGCCAAAAATGAAAATAAAGAGTTTTATCGTCCTATTTTATTTCTAACTCTCTCTCTGGTTATCTTTTCAAAAGAACTGCTAACTTGAGCATGTTTGTTACTTGTAATTGGGTTGTCACTTTGCTTCTTTTATACCAGGCCTAAGATGGTATGGAGCCAGGAACATGACCTTCTATTGTTAAGAGAGATCCTGGTTTCACAACCTTTCAAATTCCCTTTTGGCAGCAGAGAGAGGGGGCAATGCTGGAGCAAAGTGGCAAAAAGGTTGAATGACTGCCAAAATCAAAAATTTTATGTAGACCAGAGGGCAGTAAGAGAAAGATTTGCAAAAATAGAGAGGGATTTTAGAAGAAGAATGGCACAGGAGGAAAGGGCCAGTGGAAAAGCAGTAGAAGAGAATGAGCTTGACCAAGCAATGGAAGATATCATTGGGTTTACAGAAGCAGCAGAGGAAGAACTTGCCAGGAAAGCTGAAGATAAGAAAACAACAGAGAGAGAAAAGGAGACAGCCGAGAATGTGAGAAACAGTCACTGGTCAATGAAGATGCTCAGTCAGACACAAGCGCTAGAAAATGAAAGTGAGAATAAAAGGAAACGGTCAGGTGAAAATACTTTGGAATTTTTATAAGAGAAGGCATTAAAGTTGTATGAGAATCAGAAAGAAGAAATAAAGTTAAGAAAAAAAGAGATGGAGATTAGAATTGAGGAAGCAGATAACGAGAAGAAGAGAGAACAGTTTCAGAGGGAGCAAAGGGAAGAGAAGAGGAAAAAGAGAGAAAAGCATGAAGAAATTATAATCAGCCAACAGCATCAAATGACTTCTTTAATGCAACAACAGCAGGAGCAATAGCAACAAATTTTGCAGCAGATGCAGCAACAAAATACTGCAATTAACTCCATTTTGGCAAAGTTGGCTGAGAAGTAGTAGACTTTAAATATTATTTGCTTCTCCTTTTTTACATGGTATATGCTAAATACATACTTGTACATTCCTTTTTTCATCTAGCTTCTGCATGGAAAACAAATATAACTTTTCACTAGTTGAGACCCTCTGATTATATATTGTCTATAGATTAGTATCACTGATATCACTGATAACTTTTTGAAGCTTTGATTAAAAAAATTACATTGCTTTTACTTCTTTCTCAGGCAATGTGGTGTTGAGTCTCTTGAATGTTGACAACCATATTAAATATTAAAAATGGTTCCTTGCTTGGTAAAAAGTACAACAGAAATGTAATGAGGCTGCAGCATGAACAGTGCAGCATGTTTTTTTATGTATAACCAGACAAGGTCGGTTTAATCAAAATTTGTTGTCAGTGGGGATGTAGCAACTTTGGCTGATAGTGTTGGGGTACAACCATACAGTCATTATTTGCACAGACAACATTTTCAGCCTGACAATGCATTGAGGCTCACGGTTAGTGAAGCATAGACTGAAATTAATGTATGGCTAGACTGAAGGCAGTATAAGGCAGTCTCGAACACATGAAACCCTCCTATTGGGACAACTTCATGTAGAAGGAGGGTTTCAGTTACTATCTCTCAGGAAAATTAGACTTCATACTCATGGTCATAGACATTAGCTCCATCACAAAGTGCAGAGGAATAATCTGGTAAAATAATCTTCGAAATCCTGTTGTCTGTAAACTTTCTCTTCAACCCTATCCAGTGTTGGGGCTGCGATGGCCCTCCTGGTGTGGGCAGTCTTCTCTCATTCTTCAGGTCCTCTGCACTTTGTGATGGAGCTGCGATGGCTCCCCTGTGTATCTGGTAAAAGTGAGGGGCAGTGCGGGTGAGTGACTCGGCCTTGGGTGTTGGCTTGAAAGCACGACCCGATAGCTCAGCGGTAGAGCACTTGACGTACAAAGTCAGGGGTCGTGAGTTCGAGCCTCGCTCGGGTCGGTTATTTTCCCGCACTCTCTATTAATAATAGACACAGTACTTGGCTGAATGCCCCATAGTAGCAAATCTGTCATCTCCTGGTCAAGTCAAGTCTTTCTGTGCTTTTGCCACTTCTACCAGCTTGTCTTGATATGCCTGCCAATGTTTTAAAATTGTAGGGAAGAGAAATTTTTCTGATGTAGGTACAAATGTTACATATTGAAATTCCAATGTGCTCGAAAATCAATATGGTTTTGCTTATCAAAGCTCCTGCAACCAGCGATCCAAAACTAACCAAAATGTTTCCCGCAGGATGTTTGCCAAGTATTATTGCCTGACTTCACAATTTATAACAGTGTCCTCACTTCTTACAGCTTTGTATCACAGTCACTATTTTTCAATTTTTGAACATTTCAATTGCTGTTCAATCAAATTTGCAATGGAAACAGAAAACGCTGGAAAGTAAATAATGGATGCGAAATGTACAGAACATAAATGGGAAGTGGAGGTGGGTGGGAAGTTAAATCTGTGCCTTTGTGCTCTAATTTCTACGCGTTTCTTCATCTTTTTTGGAATCGATGCATGGATATTCCATTAGTATAACTGTTAGTTACCAGCAGCACCATTTCCATTAGTTACCAGCAGCACCAGCTACGCAAAATTTAATGATTGGTTTGCTGTTTTGAGGGGAAAAATTCAGCAAAACACTGCTTCAAAACACACTTTTAAGCACTGCTTCAAAACACTTCTGTAAAAGATTCTCTCATTATTCATGAAAGATGGCCACAAAGTGTCACTTTGTTGAAGAAACGTGAACGAAAATTGTTGAATTTTGAAGCAAACTGCTTAAAGCTTCTTTTTCATGAAAAAACTATGACTGAGAAAGTGACGTTAGCAGTGTACTTTAAATTTAAAGTTTCAATACTGACACAAGGTGAGTTGCACTACATTTGATGTTAATGACTTGTTTAACTTAAAGGCATTGAGTCATGATAAAATGGATTGGGTATACCCTAAGTGCCAAAATCCGCTGAGTCATGATTTTCATGAATGCCATGCTATTGGTTGACCTGGAACTGGTCACATGAACTCACCTTGTACCGACTGACAAAACCATTTCGATTAATAGCAAGTTGTCAACAACGAATGCAAGTATCACATGAAACACCAGCGATCACGCTGAAACCAAATGACCCCCTATAGAGAGGGCCTATTTACCATGATTCAATACCTTTAAATTCTGATTTACTCATGATCTAAGCACATGACAATAAAAAAATTAAGGCAAAATGTTCAACGTTTATTCTGCTTTTAAAATTAATGAAAAGAATCATCCACACCCAAAGTGTCTATGTTATTTAGCAAGAAAACTATTTTGATCACTTAATGAAAGCTTTAGAAATTGTCCACCTGATATCACTTTAAATAACCTAAAGCCTTAAATCTCAGCACAACTTAGTCTCCAAAAATCAAGTAGACAAATTTTTGGAATGGCTGCAGAAAATAGCGTCATGGAAGACTTGGCTGCAGAAAAAAACAACACGAGAGGTAAGATAGGGGAAGAAGAACAGGACGCCGGTGGAGCTAAATATGGAGCTAGTAGTATGGTCAAGGTATTATATTTCTGGTTTTTAACCTTTTTTATTTGTATAAATAAAAGAAATGTGAAGTAGTATTCTAATCCTGATTTGAGAGCCCGGTTTGTCTGAAGTAGAAAATCTTCACCCAACTCTGTATATATAATTTAATACAATATGTATGATGGTATACTTTGACTGCATGCATGCGACAACTAATGTTGTTTTATTTTGCAGGCCTCCTGGAGCCCCCCTTTATGCATGCCTTCTTTTACAGCGAACTCTCTAGACTTTTGCTATGCCACCTTTATTTAAATCTCTATTGTGTGTCAATCTGTCATGACAAGATCTCTTCTGATTCTCTGTTTGCAATGTTTTCACAGAACTACTAGAAATGGCAGCTGTCTGTTCAATGTTTCCTCCATAGCACTCATCGGTAATGGGTCGCTGTCATTCTATCTTTGTTGCTTGACAAGTATTGAGATGTTTCAGAATTCTTCTTTTTATGCCTATCATCCTATTATACATGGTATTTGTCTTGAATGGCAAAGAAAGAAACGAAGAATCAATTTTCACCAACACTTTATCTGATGTTGGTTTCAAATCTTATCACAATGGTGATAGAAATGCAGCTGTTTTGGCAGAGTCAGTTAATGTTGCCAAAAAACTTTTCTTTTTCATCATTGCTGTGTATTACTGCTTCGACCACAGGAATGCATATTTCCCACTGAGACAGACACTTTTGCTGATGTTTATGAAGGACTTCATAACAGAATGCTGAGCCCTCGGCCTGGAAGTGTTTCTGCAAATTGAGACAGCAAAATTCATATTTTTTCATTATGCATCTATGCCCCCAGATTACCTGAAGACAATGAAGGTTCCAGAAAAGAAAAGACCATTTCATTCTTTTGAAGCTTCCCAATTATAGATCCACAGAATTTAAAGCACTTTCCCTCTTTTCAATAAACTTAATGCAAAGAGCTGTCAGAAGCAGTCATGTAATCAAATCTAAGTCAGGTATAAGATCTAGTGGTCCATGCACCAAGAGGAAAACCACTTTTCAGCAAAGGTACCTAAGTCTGAAAAATATCCACATCACAAAAAATGTGATAATTCACAATTATGCTCTTTGACCTGCCATGTTGATGTGGTTCCAGTTTTGCATTCTATTTTGGCATTGCAATATGACATTGGAAAACATTATTTGAATGTGCAAAGCCTTAGTGATGAGGAGAAATATAATTTGCTTCTGAACTGTTCAAAGCTAAGCTCCGATTTTCAGCTAAGCTCCTTTTGACACTTATGGTCATAAGTTTTTTGCACAGCTGGTTGATAGACTTCCCCTGGTTGTCATACTCTAAAAGTTTGGATGGTGCTCTCTGCATTTAGGGTGTTTTGTTTGCTCCGATGAAAAATAGCCACAATTCATCAAAGTTGGTTCATTTGTGGAAATCCCCTTGCACAAATTGGTCCAATGGGCCAAATAGGTTTTGTGCACACTCCAAAAAGCACCTCTGCATCGGACTTCGCCTGTCTATGGAGCAAAGTTGAAGCCTATTGATAGGCAATTGAATAATCTTGTTGATGACCAAGTAAGCCTCAACAGGGGAAGATTAGAACCAATCGTGGGAGGAGTCATTTATTTTAGAAGACAAATTCTTTTTTTAAGAGGTCATAGAGATGACTCCCAGTATTATGACCAAGGGGGTATTAATCCTGGTAATTTGCAAGAATTTTTTAACTACTTGGTTCGCTATGGCAAAAATTCTCTATTTGAGGATCACATGCTCAATGATCCAAAATCAGCCGCTTACTGTTCCAAAACCATCCATGGAGCTCAATTCTATTTGGCAAGGCTACATTCTAGAGAAATTGACGGACGAAATTAGGGCTTCCAGATATTTCTCTGTATTCGCAGAAGAAGCTACAGACGCAAGTAACTGGGAACAAATTGCCCCTGCGATACAGTTTGTTGTTGGAAGTCTGAGATACGTGAGGTTTTTGTTGGTTTTTTTGAATGTGACGAAAGAATAATTGGAGAAGCCATTTCAAATAAAGTTCTTGAAGGTTTTGAGAAACTGTTCTTAGATATGCAATTTTGTCAAGGCCAGGGATACGATGGGGCTGGAAAGATGGCAGGTATATGTTCTGGGGCAGCTGCAAGAATTCAACACAGGTATCCAGACGCACAATATGTTCATTGTGGGGCTGATATTTTGAATCTTTATGTGGCTAAGGCATGTTCCATTCAAGTTGTAAGTAACATGATGGGACAAGTTTGTGCAGTATCAGAGTTTTTCAATAACAGCCCAAAGCGTTTTTCTCATTTGGAGGGTAAAATAAAGGAGTTGTCCCCAACTACTTGTCACACTCACCTAATTGATGTATGTAGAAGAAGATGGTTAGCGCGAATTGACGGTCAGGTTATATTTAACAAAGTTTTTATGCCAATTGTTCTTTGATTAGAAGCCATGACTTTCAACAAAAATCGTTCTTGGAATGCTGATACAGTAAGCGGTGCCAGCAGTTTTTTTTCGTTTCATTTACGTCATTTCAATTCATTATTTTTCTGGTTGTCATCTCTTGCTGCTTAGAGGTTACTAGGCCTCTGACTGAACAGCTTCAGTCTATTTGGTTGGATGCTGTTACTACAAATTCCAAAGTAGCTCTGCTTAACACTTAGTTGTAGCGTTTGAGAAATGAGAAGAGTGTTTCTCACAAGCAAGGGTATAGCAAAGCAGAAGAGTTAGCCCACTCTGTTGGTGTTAATCCTGCCCGACCTAGTACAGTTCCAAGACAGGCAAATCGTGAGAATGTACCAGCTGAGAGCGTTAGCCAATATTACGAACGTATTGTTACCCTGTCATTTTTGGATCACTTGATCACACAAATACAAACCCGTTTTTCCAACAGGAACATCACCGTTTTGAACAGTTTTTATGCTTTCCCATCAAAAGTTGTTTCAGCGGTCGACTGGACCAAGAAGCTGATGATCTTTTTAAAAGAGAGATGTGTGGGCTGACTTACCTGAATCATGCTACCTAAGTAACGAACTACGTATGTGGGAAGACCATTGTTCTCGAATCGAGGGCAAGCCAGCCGATCTTCTTCCTACCACTGACAAGATCTCTATTCCTAATATATATACTGCAATGCAAATCCTGGCAACACTGCCAGTGATAACTTGCACTTTTGAGAGGTCGATCTCAGTTTTACGACGAATTTGCGTAGCACTATGACTGCAAATCGAATGAATGGCCTTGCTTTGCTACATGTGCATAGAGACATTGAGGTAGATACAGACGAAATATAGAGACATTGAGATAGATTCAGATGAAAAAATTTGTCATTTTGCTTCATGACACCCTCGACGCATGAAGCTCCTTGACATTCTCAATACTGATCCAAAGTAAATAGATAATGCAATTTTGTTTCAAATTAATCGTGCAGCTTTGAGTATGTTAGTGAAAATGCTCAAGAAAGTTAGAAATAGGGTCATATCGATTTTTTTATCATAAATCTCTTTTCTAAGGGAGCTGAACAATGTTTTAAGGTTTTGTAAATACATTTTCAAAGGCAGCTGCTTTCATGAATTGGGTCTCTTAAAATGAAAGTTAACCTGAGTAAACATATGTAATCATATATGAGGCTATTTTAGGCCAGGAATTTAATCGTAGTGTTTTAAAAGCTATTCGTTATCAAATTTGATTGTTCTTCGAGAACAGAAAAGGCGAATTATAAAAATGTTCTTTGTATAAATTTTGGCTTACAAATATGGACTGATGAGTTCCCTTGTGTTCAAATTTGATTTAAAGTAGTGAAAATAATTACAAATTTGAAAATCAGCATTGACATTTTTGTTGTCTTCTCTTGCTACGATTTTGCCCCATTTTAAGGAAGTGTTCATACAAATAATGGTAGTTCTACCTTTAGGGTGCATTCCTCCTCTCTTAAAAAAAATGATACCAAGGCGTGCCATAAAAAAAGAGTGTGGTCATATGATATGACTTTGCAACAGTCAATTTTTTATCTGGATCCACGCCTGACAAGCTTCATTAATTAGAACATAATCATGGTGCAAAACTAAAGAATCTTCTTTTATGATAGAGCTTCAAACTTTTTCAGAAGGATAACATTAAACAAATTGAAACAGCAGATACCATTTCCATGCATGTGTTAAAACTGGGAGTTAAAAAATTGTTAAAAGAGTCATTAGTCACAGGTTTAATTTAAAAAGTATTCAATTCTATGCAGTCTTTTAATGTTCTATAAATATTTCATGCCCCATGCTGAAAACAATAAGTTGCCTTAAACTTTTTCAATGCATCTGTTGGCCCAAGGGTAGTTGGATACAGGACCTAGAGTGTTGTTGCATGTTGGACTGTGAATTGTCATCATTTTTGGAAAAGAGAATGATGTTGCTGGCCCTGATGGTTGCAGAAACTTCAATTTTACTTCTTTTGTCACTTACGTTTTTTGCATAACACATCCAACAAACCTAATACCCTCATACTCACAGGTTACATGTGCAGAAATCATCTCTCATTTTTGAAAAAACAAAACAAAACTAAATATCATTTAATTTTATGCAAAATAGTTCTATTTGCTATGCAACCTCAAAGTGAGTAGAATCCTCATGTTCCTTCTGTCATTTGTTCTTGTTTTGATTTTCTGGCGAAGTTCTTTCCAGTTATGCTGACATTTTCACTTGCTACATATTCAGGTTTTTTACAGCCGAAATTATTACTTGTAACTTAAGACATTTCCTGTTGCTTCAGGCAGTCTTTTGTGTCCATTTAAAGAACTCAATTTCAGTCATGCTTTTGTCCGTTGAAAAATTGCCATTTATTGGTGAATCTTGAAAATGGCTACAACTTTTCCAACTTTGAAGATGAACAGTCTGACTTACTGTCTGCTGACTAGGTGATGGGTTTATATTTTTCCTCTAAATTTTGTATTATTATCTTCAATATACTCCTTTTTCAACCGTTCTTCAATATTCTCCTTATGCCCTGCATGCAAAGCAGACGATCCACTCATTAAAACAAGGCAAAATGGGACAACTTAAAACATTTCCTGTTGCTTCGAGCAGTTTTTTGTGTCCATTTTAAGAACTCAATTTCAGTCATGCTTTTCTCCCTTGTAAAATTGCCATTTATTGGTGAATCTTGAAAATGGCTACAACTTTTCCAACTTTGAAGATGAACAGTCTGACTTACTGTCTGCTGACTAGGTGATGGGTTTATATTTTTCCTCTAAATTTTGTATTATTATCTTCAATATACTCCTTTTTCAACCGTTCTTCAATATTCTCCTTATGCCCTGCATGCAAAGCAGACGATCCACTCATTAAAACAAGGCAAAATGGGACAACTTAAAACATTTCCTGTTGCTTCGAGCAGTTTTTTGTGTCCATTTTAAGAACTCAATTTCAGTCATGCTTTTCTCCCTTGTAAAATTGACATTTATTGGTGAATCTTAAAAATGGCTACAACTTTTCCAAATCTGAAGATAAACGGTCTGACTTACTGTCTGCTGACTAGGTGATGGGTTTATATTTTTCCTCTAAATTTTGTATTATTATCTTCAATATTCTCCTTCTTCAACCGTTCTTCAATATTCTCCTTTTGGCCTGCATGCAAAGCAGACGATTCACTCATTAAAACAAGGCAAAATGGGACAACTTAAAACATTTCCTGTCGCTTCGAGCAGCTTTTTGTGTCCATTTAAAGAACTCAATTTCAGTGATGCTTTTCTTCCTTGTAAAATTGCCATTTATTGGTGAATCTTGAAAATGGCTACAACTTTTCCAACTCTGAAGATGAACAGTCTGACTTACTATCTACTGACTAGGTGATGGGTCTATATTTTTCCTCTAAATTTTGTATTATTATCTTCAATATTCTCCTTCTTCAACCGTTCTTCAATATTCTCCTTCTGTCCTGCATGCAAAGCAGACGATTCACTCATTAAAACAAGGCAAAATGGGACAACTTAAAACATTTCCTGTCGCTTCGAGCAGCTTTTTGTGTCCATTTAAAGAACTCAATTTCAGTCATGCTTTTCTCCCTTGTAAAATTGCCATTTATTGGTGAATCTTGAAAATGGCTACAACTTTTCCAACTCTGAAGATGAACAGTCTGACTTACTATCTACTGACTAGGTGATGGGTCTATATTTTTCCTCTAAATTTTGTATTATTATCTTCAATATTCTCCTTCTTCAACCGTTCTTCAATATTCTCCTTTTGGCCTGCATGCAAAGCAGACGATTCACTCATTAAAACAAGGCAAAATGGGACAACTTAAAACATTTCCTGTCGCTTCGAGCAGCTTTTTGTGTCCATTTAAAGAACTCAATTTCAGTGATGCTTTTCTTCCTTGTAAAATTGCCATTTATTGGTGAATCTTGAAAATGGCTACAACTTTTCCAACTCTGAAGATGAACAGTCTGATTTACTATCTGCTGACTAGGTGATGGGTCTATATTTTTCCTCTAAATTTTGTATTATTATCTTCAATATTCTCCTTCTTCAACCGTTCTTCAATATTCTCCTTTTGCCCTGCATGCAAAGCAGACGATCCACTCATTAAAACAAGGCAAAATGGGACAACTTAAAACATTTCCTGTCGCTTCGAGCAGTTTTTTGTGTCCATTTAAAGAACTCAATTTCAGTCATGCTTTTCTCCCTTGTAAAATTGCCATTTATTGGTGAATCTTGAAAATGGCTACAACTTTTCCAACTCTGAAGATGAACAGTCTGACTTACTATCTACTGACTAGGTGATGGGTCTATATTTTTCCTCTAAATTTTGTATTATTATCTTCAATATTCTCCTTCTTCAACCGTTCTTCAATATTCTCCTTTTGCCCTGCATGCAAAGCAGACGATCCACTCATTAAAACAAGGCAAAATGGGACAACTTAAAACATTTCCTGTTGCTTCGAGCAGTTTTTTGTGTCCATTTTAAGAACTCAATTTCAGTCATGCTTTTCTCCCTTGTAAAATTGCCATTTATTGGTGAATCTTGAAAATGGCTACAACTTTTCCAACTCTGAAGATGAACAGTCTGACTTACTATCTACTGACTAGGTGATGGGTCTATATTTTTCCTCTAAATTTTGTATTATTATCTTCAATATTCTCCTTCTTCAACCGTTCTTCAATATTCTCCTTTTGCCCTGCATACAAAACAATCCACTCATTAAAACAAGGCAAAATGGGACAACTTAAAACATTTCCTGTTGCTTCGAGCAGTTTTTTGTGTCCATTTTAAGAACTCAATTTCAGTGATGCTTTTCTCCCTTGTAAAATTGCCATTTATTGGTGAATCTTGAAAATGGCTACAACTTTTCCAACTCTGAAGATGAACAGTCTGACTAGGTGATGGGTCTATATTTTTCCTCTAAATTTTGTATTATTATCTTCAATATTCTCCTTCTTCAACCGTTCTTCAATATTCTCCTTTTGCCCTGCATGCAAAGCAGACGATCCACTCATTAAAACAAGGCAAAATGGGACAACTTAAAACATTTCCTGTTGCTTCGAGCAGTTTTTTGTGTCCATTTTAAGAACTCAATTTCAGTCATGCTTTTCTCCCTTGTAAAATTGCCATTTATTGGTGAATCTTGAAAATGGCTACAACTTTTCCAACTCTGAAGATGAACAGTCTGACTTACTATCTACTGACTAGGTGATGGGTCTATATTTTTCCTCTAAATTTTGTATTATTATCTTCAATATTCTCCTTCTTCAACCGTTCTTCAATATTCTCCTTTTGCCCTGCATACAAAACAATCCACTCATTAAAACAAGGCAAAATGGGACAACTTAAAACATTTCCTGTTGCTTCGAGCAGTTTTTTGTGTCCATTTTAAGAACTCAATTTCAGTGATGCTTTTCTCCCTTGTAAAATTGCCATTTATTGGTGAATCTTGAAAATGGCTACAACTTTTCCAACTCTGAAGATGAACAGTCTGACTTACTATCTACTGACTAGGTGATGGGTCTATATTTTTCCTCTAAATTTTGTATTATTATCTTCAATATTCTCCTTCTTCAACCGTTCTTCAATATTCTCCTTCTGCCCTGCATACAAAACAATCCACTCATTAAAACAAGGCAAATGGGACAACTTAAAACATTTCCTGTCGCTTCAAGCAGCTTTTTGTGTCCATTTAAAGAACTCAATTTCAGTGATGCTTTTCTTCCTTGTAAAATTGCCATTTATTGGTGAATCTTGAAAATGGCTACAACTTTTCCAACTCTGAAGATGAACAGTCTGACTTACTATCTACTGACTAGGTGATGGGTCTATATTTTTCCTCTAAATTTTGTATTATTATCTTCAATATACTCCTTCTTCAACCGTTCTTCAATATTCTCCTTTTGCCCTGCATGCAAAGCAGACGATTCACTCATTAAAACAAGGCAAATGGGACAACTTAAAACATTTCCTGTCGCTTCGAGCAGCTTTTTGTGTCCATTTAAAGAACTCAATTTCAGTGATGCTTTTCTTCCTTGTAAAATTGCCATTTATTGGTGAATCTTGAAAATGGCTACAACTTTTCCAACTCTGAAGATGAACAGTCTGACTTACTGTCTGCTGTCTAGGTGATGGGTTTATATTTTTCTTCTAAATTTTGTATTATTATCTTCAATATACTCCTTTTTCAACCGTTCTTCAATATTCTCCTTCTGTCCTGCATGCAAAGCAGACGATCCACTCATTAAAACAAGGCAAAATGGGACAATGGTGGAAGTGAAAACAATCTATGCAGACAGTATGTGCAATAAAAGGGAAATTGTCTGGAAAAGTCAGCCATTTTTTGAAAAAACAAAACTTCCTGCTGCCAATATTTTGTTGACCTTTGCAGTAGTGACAGCTGGAGTAACATGGGGAAAAGTTGAGAGAGTGTTTCGCCACATAGGAATGGCTCGTATTTCAAGGTCAGTATACTTTCAGCATCAAAATATAATGAGTAGGATGTTGTAAAAAGCAGGAAAAGATATTTCCAGCAATTTCTTTGTTTTGGAAAGAATAGAAAAAAAATCAGTTGGAAGAGCTGACTGGGTGTGAACATTGTTTGAAAATGAGCTGGTGATGGCAGGCATGATAGTATGGGGCACAGTGCTAAATATGGGGCATATTCCCTGATTTCTTACAATCAACCAGCTATAATACATTTCAAACTGGTACAGTTATGTGATCATTCGTGACTTGATATTTATAATGTGTATAGCTAGTTTGTACTAATCTCTTATTATGATCTTGCTCAACATTTTGTAGCAGGCCTTTTTGGTATGTGTATTTATTGCTGGTAAAGTTCCTTGAAGAGTTCCTTAACTTGGACTTACTGACTAACTAACTAACTTATTTTTAGAGAAATGAAGTTGGAAACAGCACTGGTCTTGAATATGAAGGATTCAAAAGATGCCTCAACTTGTTGAAGAAACACAATCTCGAAACTGAAACCTTTGTTTCTGACAAGCATGCCACCATTGCCAAACACATGAGAGAAGAAGAAAGAAAAATAAAACGTTATTTTCATCTTTGGCATCTTAAATATATGTCTCCAGAAACATACAATTAGCCAATACTGTCTGTTCCATCTATTAAAGCATATTTGACAAGTGTAAAGAAACGTTTTTTGTTGCCTAGACACATCTAATAATGACATTTTGGAAAAAGTTAATTAAACCTACATGAGAGATAAAACCAGGACAAAAAACAGGTTGGAAAACTATTAGATATTCTAATTTTACAGTTTTACAGCAAAGTAACAAAAGTAGTAATATCAAATAAAAAGAATTGCTAAAAGCAATGTTTCAGAGATTTTAGCTTGCTTTGTTAGTTTGAAATTAAAGAAATTTAAGGTTTTAATTTATAGTCAATTCCTTTCAGAAATAAGAAAGACTTTTGACAAAATTGCAAAAACTGTAAGCTGTTTTGGAGTTTCTGACTGGATTCAGCCCTGCATCAAGCACCTGCATTGGAGTGCAGTCACAACACCAGATGGTGATGGAGCCTTGATATTGACAATGTTCAAATCCTTGTTATCGCATATTATTGAGATACATGATAAGTGACAGAACATGGCTTGATAAAGGTATTGCCGTCATTTATTGTTTTCAAATATTTGGGGTATCCATTTCCTGTATATCTATCTAACACCCCCCTCACTCCAGCAATTAAATTTCCAGTTTATTATTGGTAGCATTGCATTTTGTATTTCTTTTGCTAATAACTTTCGTCTTAGAAGCTCAAATGCTGGATTCAAATGAAGTTTGAACATCATATTTATTTCCATTTTCACTTAGTTGGTTTATTTTTTTGTTGCATTTACTGATCCTTCCCCATCTTTATTCCCTGCTTCTGAACATGCCTGCTTCTCTAATCTTCTTATTGAATTTGACTGATAAAAAACTTGTTTCTTCTTCATTTAAGAATCTCCAGCATATAAAAATTGAAAGCTGCATTGACGAATACAAGATTGATGATGGAATCAAACAGGCAGAACCTCTCACACAAACTAGTTGCATAGAGGCATTCCACTCAGTCCTGGACCATTTTGCACCAAAAATGATAGGTTTCTCTTATGACGGGTTTCCACTTTGGCGAATCTGGTCACACGATCGCCTGACTGTTCTGGGCATGCACAAGTAAACCAGTAGCAGTGATTCCCCATTGCCCTGGCGATCGCGCGATTGCTTTTGGGAGTTGAATAGATTTTGACTTTTCTGCGACCAGATTCTCACGAACCAATTAGACGCTTTGTTTACTTGTCTGGTTTATGTAAAATGCCTCATTGTTTAAGGTTTATTGTTTTCTTTGGCGCTTATCCAAAAAATAAACTCCACGCTCTTCTACGCTGAGAAAAAGTATCTTGAAAAAGTATGGAAAAAATAACAATTAAGCCAGAAGTCATGTTGATTTTACACAAGTTTCAGCAAAGTCAATGTCCTACAAAAAATTCAAATTATCTTGTGTTTGAAAATGAAAGCACGGGCGATACAATTGTCGGGGAAGAGACGGAATCTACCCTCCTTAAACATTTGAAATGAAATGAAATAAAATGTTTCTGGGATACTTCATGCCGTTCTTATAAAGGTGGCCCTAAAAAGCAGCAATCTTGGCAGGAACTGAGTCAGAAATTTGAAAAAGAGGGTAACTTTTGATTTTTTTCTTCAATTTTCATGACATGTTTAGGCCTACTCTTAACAATGTAAAATCGTACTTCCTTGTGCATTTCATCAGTTTTCACAGCCTTTTGGCTCCCTTTCTTTGTCATCGTTTGTATTTTGTTTTCAATGTGTGTTTCTGGCTCACTAACATTGATTTTTAATGACAAAACATACTTTGTAGCATCTATTTTACATACATACATACTATCACTAAAAGATTGAAAAAGTTGATATTGAGTTCCAGTGGCGTAGCTAGCGGTCATGCTTGTCATGCCGGGCATGACCATCTATTTTCAGAGTTAACATTTTTCAAAAAATTATTTTTTCGTAAGAATAAAGTCCTATTCTCCTGATGAAATAGCTCAGGCCATTCGCCTTTGGAGCCCTATGGTTCCACGCAAGAATATGGAGCCCTCCGAAGGCGCTCTTCTATTGTCGGGCATGACTAAAACAGAGGGTTTCCAATTTAGTCATGCCCATAACTATGAGCATGACCAAACCCTGTGTTTTAGTCATGCCCATAACGCTGGTTCCCTATGTTTGGTCATGCCTAACAATAGGAGTGACGCAGGAGAGAACAAAGGCTAGTCATGCCATTTCGAGAGGGCATGACCATCATTATAATCATCAGAACCGTCCGGTGTTATTTCGTGAACGCGAATGCGAGGCATCGATGGCGGCGCTGCTATGCCTTGTTCCACGAGCTGGGAGGTAATTCTCTGTAAGTAAAATGCAAACAAAAGCTTATTGCCAAGCAGACACGACTCATGTTAATCTCGAGAACATTTTATGGCAATGGCAGGGTTTTTCAGCCTTAATGGTGTTGCACTATGTGGAGAAGTGACAGGCACGAAAGGCCATTTTTGGACATAAAATCAGCGAGCAGGATCATTTTATGCAACCAAACCAAACTCTCAGCCTTTTCAGTAATCAATTGTTACTAGATGAACATTTGCAGAGAATCTTCTTGATTTAATGAATGCCAAATCTTGATTCTGTTCACTGGAGATGGATGGAGGAGATAGCAGTGTTATTTTCCAAACCAACAGATTTGAGAGCTTAAACTTTCCAGACATTTAGCAGCATATTCAGAAACTGTTAAGCCCTTCAAAAGCATTGTTACTATATTATGATTAGGACAATAAGATTGTAGTTAATGGATAGGGAATGCCAGAACTTGCTTAAAGTTATTCTTCAATTTTTTGTTTATTATCACATGCAATAACACTGTTTTTACACCCAATTAAAGTCAAACTCAAAGCTCTACTGACTTCACTTTTAGTTGAAAGTACTTTTTACTACTTATAGCTGTTGAAATAAAATGACCAGAGACAAGTCAAGCATGTTACTGATCTTGTTAGTTACACAGTTTTATTTCACTATTACAACTTTTGATGTATTTGAAAATTTACAAGATCAAATTATTCATTTACAACCCTTGTTTGCTAGATTTAGTAAGGACAATCCAATCATGTGGATATTTACCACAAGTATATGTGGAAACATCAATGTTTTTGTTAAGCTAAACTTATTTTGCAAGGTATTTTTCTATTAAGTCTAACTTTGCAGAAAACATTTTGCAACTAGGCCTATCCATTATTTTAGCTTCCTATATTTCATATCAATATTTACATTGGATATTCATTTGCCAATTTGTTTTATTCATCTATCAATTCTATTGGGGTTGTTAGTTAATCGTGATGGCTTTGAAATACCTTCAACAGATTGATAATAAGACTATTTGTGGAAAAGATGACCAAAAAGCTCCCATTCAGTTTCAAATTGAAAGAAATTAGGAGAACAAAACAATTTTTAATTTAAGCTAAGTTTATCTACTATACTAAACTAATGTTTTTTTAATGTCTTTTGTATAGTTCTGTTTGGAAATTGTCATTTGGAAATTGAAATTTGGAATTTGTATAGTTCTGTTTGGAAATTGTCAGAACTCTGTCTGTATAAATTACCAACAAACCAAAACAGTGTCACAGCTATAAGATAAAGGTCATTTCATGGTGTAACAAGATGATTGCTATGAAATAAGAAAAGCTCATTCCAAAAGTTAATCACAATTTTTTTATAAGTCACAAGCCTTAAAATTAAAATTTCCAAAAGGAATTCATCAACTAAAAAATTGGGCGTGGTAAAATTTGGCCACACCCATATTTTTTCAAATTTGAGGGGAGGGCATGACCACTGCTATTTGGCTAGCTACGCCACTGTTGAGTTCTAAGGATTTGCATTTTTTCGAATTCTGATTAATTTGGAATTCTGATTTTCCGAGGACACTTTAAAGAAAGTTTGGAAAAATCTAAACGATGGTTTCACAAATTTTGAATTGATAACACGTTCTGGGGCTGCAGCTTGAAAACTACCGAAATGTAAAATGTTTCATCAGATGACTTTCATAAAAGATTCTGTCACAAACAGGCCGACTACCAGCAACCCCAATATTGAAGATCCTCTGATATGGTTCTTCCTGAGAGTCCTGCCAGCATTACACCCACCCCAGTAGGAGGTAGGAGACCCAAATCAAACTCCGGAAAAAGGAAATTGAAAAACCTTTTATCGATTCCTATTATGCCATGCTAATTGAAGCCCTGAAGGATGATGGTGTACCAAAGGCAAAGGTGTTTGATGCAGATGCTAGCTTTGCAGAAACATTATACCAATTTTGAAGAAGCTCCCAGACAAGCAGTAGCAAGAGGAACTTCTGATTTGTGAGCCCTATGTATAAAAGGGCCTTTTAGTCAGAGTTTTAGTTAGGTTTCTAAATTCCCTTTTGTGTTGTTCTAGCCACGATGACGTTTTTGTCTTTGTAATCTGCAAAACTTTTAATTGAAGATTGCTTTCTCTTACCTGGACCTTTGCAGGTATCAACAGAAATTATTTCAGGAGAAGAAGGGAGGAAAGTTAGAGGACAGAAATGCTAGTTTTGCGACTGAATGGCACAACCTCAATAGAGTTCTAAAGTGTGACGTCACCAAAAACCTATTTTTAGAATTTTTGAATTTTCCCACATAACATAAAAGATCACCATGAAATAATTCCAGGTATGCAAAATTAGTCAAATTTGTCCAAAATCAGTTGAGATATTGCAAATGAAAGATTTGAAGTTTGCTAACGAATCACTGATATTTTTGCTCTTTTCATAAAGTTATGAACAGAGACCAAAATACAAAGGTTTAATTGGGAAAGAGCTAATACACATGTGGCCATATCTCAGCCGATTCGTAACACATTTGGCTGATTGTGCATATTTAGAGGTATTTCATGATGCTCTTTCAGGCTATTTGAGCCAAATTCAAAAATTGTAAAAATAGATTTTTAAGACATCATCACTTTAGAACTCTATAGAGCATTGGTAAGGATTCGTCTTTCAAAATTAGTATGTAGCTAGTTTCACTCATTCAACTTAAATGATTGTTTTCATGACTTACCCATAGCTCTTTGCTTGCAACACATTTTGGAGAAACTTGAGATGGGCTTAGAGTCTATGGCTACCGTAAAGTTACGACACACTTGCAGCAGATGACGTTATATAATAAATCAGGCTAAAGTTCAACATTACTGACTAAAAATTAATTTGACCCATGGGGCTTATTAATTTGCAACGTTTTTGCAACATAGAAATTGTGTTGTGGTGAAAATGCTTTGTTTGTTTTAGTTTCTTGTTTATAGATGTTCTTTATC
The DNA here is from genome assembly GCF_057945365.1 of Rhopilema esculentum. Lineage (NCBI taxonomy): Eukaryota > Metazoa > Cnidaria > Scyphozoa > Rhizostomeae > Rhizostomatidae > Rhopilema > Rhopilema esculentum. The sequence continues at coordinate 452,181 of NC_142834.1, read as the reverse complement.
ATTGGCTAAATCATGCATTGTAAATATTAAGATGTAGGGATAGGTTTTGTTTATTTCCTAGTAGGGGCTAATTGGATGGGGCATATACAGGGGGGGGCAATTTGATTATATTATTAGATGCTTCTGAATTTTTGTGAGCACTTAAACTGGATAATATTTTGCTGACTGGCAAAGGAAATATAAAAATAATAAAAACAATAATAAAGCTTTGCCATTTTCAGAGGTTTAAAACAATCTCCATCTGTTAATAGTTTTCGTCAAAAAATCAAAGCTTTCCTATTTGAAACTAATTACTAAATTTTGGAAAAGTGGATATCCAAAATGTCACCATCTGCCCATCAAGTAGTTTTGTCAACATCATAATGTCAATTAAAGAAATCAATTTTATATGAGATACTTTTATAATAGGGGGTGTTCTCTCCTCGATTAGTCTAACTACTGAGAGAGCTCCTCCTGTAAGTAATTCCCTCCATACAATCTATCTTGTGTCTATGTTTTGTATTGGTATATTGTATTAATTTCTTGTATTTTAGATGTATGCTTGTCTTGTAATTGATAAATTGTATGTAGTGGAATTCAAAAAATGAAAAACTGAACTGAGAGGTTTGTCAAATTTTTGTATCCACAACTCAATTAAGAAACAAACAAAAAAAGGCAGAGGGTAGACACTATTAAAACGTTTTCTGTCTGTATATTTTATAATACTTTATTGTTAACTTTTCATTTTTACTATATCTTAGGTGCAAGTTTGGTAATTGCAATTTGATTATACTTGCAAAACCAAGAGAATGTTGCTGTTGCAGTGACCTTGCAGCTGTCAATGTTTCTCTTTCAGACAAAAATATTCTGGCAGATCTCAATGATGTACCAAAATGTGTAACTGAGCACCCAGCATTTGAACCAGTAATTCTCGGTAAATGGTCTCTAAGGCAGGCAGCAGATCGATACAGGCAGCAGATCGAAGCCATTACAAAAACACTGGTGATGAAAATAAGTATGTACAACAGTTTCTAGATAGTTATTGTAGTTGCATACATTGGTTATTATAACACATACTGAACCAAATTAAAAAGTAAAGCTTATCTATCAAATCTATCTTGGCAAGTTTTGCAGAACTTAGCTTCACAAAGCCTTCTGAATGTTTCCCAATTCAGTACTTTTTTCTTCTGAATATATGCATGCATGGCACAAGAAAACAGTGTGTGTTGAAGCAATATTTTTTAAGTGTTGATTTCTGGACAGAAACTAACAGTTTGTTATTTTAATTCGCAAACTGGCAAACTTGAAAACAAAAAAGCAAACCACTTCTAAGATAGTTTTAGAAAAATGCACCTTTGTTTGACTCAGCTAAGGGATTTATTTATTGGTTTCTTGGGCATGTCAAAATGTTTTTGTGACCTTTCATTGAGTTATGACAGATAGAACATTGAGGGGGTGCACATCGATTTTGCTGTTGTTTTTGGCTCGCTACTTCATCGACTGAAAAGATAGAAAAAGAACCATTCTTATAGTTAGAGCTTTCATTGATTATCATGATAAAATGGTAAAAATATGGTTGAAATCTGCTTTTACAAATAAAGCAAATTTCGTACCTGATGCTGTTGGAGGAACCGGAACAGTCACTGCTGATTCACAGGCAAAATGCTTCTCAATGGCAGCAAACCTATCTTCTTTTCTTATTGCTGCAGACATTGGACCAGGGGCAAGTTTATTTGAATGTTCAACTGTAGCATCCAGGTTGTTAGCAGCTATGGCATCCACCAATGTAAATATCAAGGACGTAATCTATGTTTGGGAATACAATGTCAGTACTACATTATTGTGTTGCTGATCCTATTTTCAATGCTGATTCTAATGTTTGAGTGTATTCTGTATTTTCAAATATAATGAATTATTCCAAATTGAGATATGACTATACAGAATTATATGCTAGTGACTTTCAAATGCTCATACCAAATCTCTGTTTTACTCTGATTGCATTGACAGTTGCTTCTCCGTTATTGAATTTTGGGCAGGTGACCTTAACTTGGGGTGTACCAGATCCATCCTGTGTTGTTTGTACATCACGTGAAAGTTAAAATTGAAGTGAACAATGGCCAAAATATGCCTTAAAAATATAAGAATATTTATGCAACCAAAAGGGTATAAATAATGATCATGCCACTTTAATTATCTCAACACATTCTTGAAAAGTGATATCACAAGGACAGGTGTTTAATTCAACCTACCTAATCAACATTCCTGTATAACTAAAAGCGATGATTTTTAGAGCAAAATTGTTCAATACTGAGGGAAACTCTCTAGTGCACTGTTCTGCGAAAGTGGAGATGACTGTTTGATCCCATTTTGAAGGCTCTTCTTGGTCAAGGCCTGCCTCAGCTTTTCATATAAAGTTGTATCTGTCGAGTAGAGAGGTAGTGCATTTAAACATACATTATATGCACATGTGTCAAATTTTTGTATATTAATAATATGGAAAAATCTAACAGAAAAACAAGTTGGCAATATAAGTATGCTATCTAATATAGGAAGATTTACCCTTCAAGCAGTCAAAGCAACTTTTTTAGTATCTCCTAGGGGAGGGCCTAGTGTCTGTATTATATTCCTTACAGGGAAAAGAAAGATCAATAAACAGTTACCATCTTTGACAAGTTTTTGGTATAATTTCTCTAGGTAGACCAAGCAAGACCAAATCAAACATTTTATCTTTTTCTAGCCATTTTCTCTCTTCAATGTCTACTCCATGTGCACAATAGTCAAAAAGAGGATCTTCAAAACCAGTATGCTCATCGAAAATATGCCAAAGGAATGAAACAAATTTTGCCCAGATGATATCTTCATTGCCATCATGTGTTGATGTAGCACTCCAGTACAAATGCCTTTCACGAGCTTTGATCCATTCTGACAAGTCTCCACAGTCTTTGGTATTTTAAATGCGAAGAAGAATGTTTCAAATTTCTAAACATAAAAGAGAAGATTCCTTAAGTTCAATTAGCAATTATTATCTTATGTTCAAAGGAAAAGGCTAGGGATGCTGAACTACAATATAATATTTACTTTCCATTAAGTGGACTAATTGAGGATTAACAGGGGAGTGAGATTGGCTTATTTGGCAATGGAAATTAGCATAATCATCAAGCAACTTGGACTGGAAAAATCATTCTGCATAGAGACCATTATTGCACAGAGTGTTGGACTCTAGTGACCAATTTGCAAATAATCTCTAAACAACACCTACTTTTTTTTAAATGCCAAATACCAAAATAATGGGAGACATCTTTCCGCTCCTCTCTAAAGTATTTTGCGATAGACAAGTGTCTGTCAGAGATGAATGTTGTCACATCAAATCCATTGTTCTCTAGAAACTGAAAGCTTCGCTTGAAGCCCTCCAGCTCCATGGCAGTACTACTTCCAACCTCAATGTGCTTTTATTGAGTATAAAAGATAAATACTGTGGATAAAAGAAAACATCAGAAATTAAAAATTAGCTTTTATGTTAAAATGTTATAATGAGCTGTGATGTATTTTGTTGTTATCAAAGAGGAAACTGAATCAGTTAATGTATAAATGATGAAATAAAGAATTTACCACAAATTTTATGATTTTAATTATTTTATACTCACAGAATAGTTGATAGTCATTGAACCATATAGTCAAAGTTTTCTGTGAACACCATTTGTTAGAATCAAGAAAAAGAAAGATACCTGAACAAGAGAAACGTGTATGATTTGTGATGTATTGCAGCAGAATAGGCTGTAAGCTCCAAACTTGGCACTATGACCCATACTGTCATGCCTTCCATCCCCAGAAACCACCAGTTGTTCTCCAGATTCTGTTTATGATGAAACCATTCTTTTTTTGGGTATCTATCCAGTATTGGTAGACAACTGGGAAAAGCCAGTCCTAAAAAGTGAATGGGGACATTGTTTCTTTTTAAACCACCTCACGTTCTTGCAAGTTATTGCATTTCGTTTCTACACACAAACAGCTTGTCATCCAAATGTAAACAGTGAGCAGGTTTTTAAAAATGTAAATACTGTTCACCTTTTGATGTTTGAAAAATGTTGATAACGAGATGCAGACAAGACCCATATGATTAAAGATGTGTGGAACCTTAGTAGCTGAACCACCACCAACAAGTATTGCAAAAAATAAAAGGAGGTTTGCAGCAGGAATCTTTGTGCAAGGAAAAAGGAGTTGACTTTGCCTTTTTTTTCATTTCCTAAACAGTCTTCATTCTGACAAACAGTCTTCACCTCAATCATAGTTCCAACTCTCTGCATGGTAGTTTTTGGGTCATCTGATTTGCACAGAGGGCAGAATCTGAACAGAAGAAGAAGCTGCGATAAGAAGACAATAAATTTGGGTTCCTTTTGATGATCAGATTTCTCCTCACTGAAAAATGAAACAAAATCCAGATGAGCTGAAGAGTGAGGAATGGTTACATTGCAACATTTGCTCTGATAAGTACTGAAAAAATCTACCTTTATAACACAATGTTTGGACCAGCATTTAATAATATTCCACAGATTTTAGGATTTTGAAAAATCTTGATGTTTTGCCTTTCAAGCTCTTAAAAAGCCTGATTGAAATAAAATTCATATCATTTTACAACCTTATGTCATCATCACTTCCCATCATATCCAACAGCTTGGGACTCTGTTTCTTCCTCGACGTCAAAATCGTCCTCTGATTCAGAGATATCCTCCATTGATTACACTGGTGACTCTAAATTGGCAAAAGACGCACTAAGATCTGTCGGCATTTCTGACCTCTTCAACTTCAATAATATTCCTAAAAATGAAAAATTCCAGTCTTGTTGAAACCAGGCAATATAAATTTTCATAATTTGTTATTGCAAAAAAGGCTAATAATTGTTGCAGATGTATTTAAAATATCTTTATCCCAGCAAATAATTATATTAATTTTTATCTTGGAAGTTGCTATTTCCATTATCTTCTCACTCAAAGCAAATGTTGATCCTAATCATTTTGCATTTATTGATACTAGTTTTTCTTTACTTACCATTTTTAGTCTCAATTTCTTCCTTAAGTTTATGAACTTCAGACTTCTTGGCTATCCACATGTTGCGTGTTCTCCTGTGTCTGCTCAAAAGCCATTTACAACTTACACAACCAGGCGTCTGACTTGCAAAATCCTCCATCTATAAAAAGAGGAAGTCTACATGTAAATGTAATAATACAAAGCATTGTGCTTGGCATATATTGTCATTTCGACTTCTAGTGAAAGGATTTCAGTCCAGGAGGACACATAAGAAGCAAAGCCAGTAATAACATCGTCAAAAATCACCTCTGGTAATTCATTCAAACATGCATGCATACACAAAGACATACATACATTTCTGTATGGTAAATTCTCAACAACAAAATATCCACCTTGGTGCTATTTCCATCCTGTGCTAGATTGTTTGATTATCATGTTCTATGTATTCATCTTCGGTATTATTATCATCATCCCCATCATCACCATCAAAGTCCTCTTCTTGTTCCCTGTTGGCTTCTTTCATTGCATTTCTAATGAACTGCGAGAGAAAAAAGAAAGATTATTTCAAAACTTGAAGTAATTTAGCCAAGATTTACACTAGAATCATGCTGAAAGAAACATGCTGACAATGCTAATGCTAAGGGTTTACTGAACCATGCCAAAAAATAAATTCCTGCTCAAGCATAACATGAATTTAACAATGTTTTTTTGAAGTTTTACAAAATTTGTAGCTGTATCCTTTGCAATACTATCAAAATACTGGCAGCTTCTATCCAAAATTAGAGTCACCCTGCTGATAGGATTCCATTTTAATTTTTTGGGGGAGGTTCTGCCAAATTCATTCCATATTGGAAGAGCTCAAAAATTCAAATAAAGAAATTTTGCAATTGAAATACACTAAGTATAGCTTTAGTGCTAATATTAACCATAAATATTTGATGGACTGCAAAAATTGGCATGAATCTAACATATGCTTTTGTAAACATTTTTTTATACAGATTATAGGAAATTTTTATCAAGATATGGAATACTTGTACCGTGTGCCAAAGTGTACGATGAGTAAAATTATCCCAGAGACGTGTGAGGCTATATATGAAAGTCTGAAAGGCGATTAATTAGAGGTAACAGCATATATTTCTTAGTAAATTTTAAAAGTTTCAAGTCTGCAACATGTCTCCTGATTCAAGATTTCTCGCAACAGGCTTTGACGTATGGGCTCCAGGAATGTGCATTTCTGGATTGTGTAGAAATGATATAGATTGTGACTGCATTGGGTGCATAGGTTGTTGGAAATTGTTGGGAAACTGGGCGGAGAACAAGATGTTTTGAATTTGCAGTTTTGTATATTCTCGCACTCCTTGGTTGGCTATCAATCATAGCCCATTAGCAAAAAGCTTGCCAAACATTATCTTCACCTTCTTCTGGAAGCCTATTGTATTATCTTATTGTTCAAAAACGCATAGGTCACGTGCCGATGTGGGTGCAAGGCAACGAACAGGGCACATAGCAACGCGTAGTGAAACAGCGTACAAATTTTTGAAATTGATCGAGACGAGAAGGGAGTGATGAATTAATATTTCATAAAATCGAAGATATGCTGGGAGCGAATTGTGCTTTTCCACAATGTGGTGCCAGCAGGACAGCAAAGTATAGTGGTTTAGGGATTTTTCAAGTCAGCATGCGATCAAGTGAGCGATATGTTTTGTGGAGGAAGGCTGTGTTTGATGTCTTAACCAAGTACCACGAAGAAGATTCCAACTTCAAGCAGCTGATGGCATCAGGAAATGTATGGACATGCGCGAGGCACTAAAAATTGGAGGATATTGAATTCACAAGTAAGTCTGGTGTGACTAAGAATAAGTCTGGTGTGACGCTTCTACTTAGACAAAAAACAAATGCACAACCCGTCTGCTTTGCTTAGGCCAAATTAGAACGTAGCAATTTAATTTTTCAAATCATTTTTCAAGTTATCCATATATACGACGTAACGATAAGCTTAGTTATTTAAATTTTTCAAGAGAAAGTCTTTCTGTTTCCCAAAAAGGTTTTGAAGAAGATTTTGGTGGTTTTTATGACCATTTGTAACTCTCTTATATTGTGGGGTTTGGTTTCCTAAAGACTTGCTAGATTCTGCTGTATTTAATGCATTTAAACAGAAAACACATTACTTGTATGCTACAAAATAAGTTGAATTCCTTTTTATCCATTAGACACTGGCAGGAAAGTGCTACGGTTTGGTGCTTTACACACAGAGAACTTGCCAGAGAAGTTCCACCCATTGAAGCCCATCAAAGAATACAAACATACAAGTGTAGCTCAAGACCGAGTGGTGGAACAGGCAAAAACTGATCTCTACCAAAGTTTGGAAGAAGTAGTAAAAAGGGCTGCTAAACTTAAGATTCCAGCTTGGCAACAAGAGTCAGTGAGTAACCAGCTGAGACTAAAGTTCTTTGAAGAAGAATGTATGATTCCAAAATTTGAATTGGTAATTGGCAACAATTTGACATACACATTATACATCTATGGTTGGCTGCTGCCACAAAGTCATCCAATTTACACTGAATCTGAACAAAATTTGAAAAATATTCCTGTCTCAGAGCTGATTCGAAAGATTGAGCAGCATAAGATATGTGGGGGCATTGCAAAACCTTCAAGTGAGTTACAGGTTCATGCTATTCCTTACAAAGTCAGTTTGCAAGAAAAATCCATTCTTCCAGTGAACACAGTCATATACAACAGGCCAAAAGATTGCTTCATTCTGAGTGAATCTTCAGACCAATGCAAGATATGCTTAACAGTTGAAAGGAAGCTTACCAAAGTATTGGACAAAAAAACAACTAAGTTGTGTATCCCTGCAAAGGCTAAAGGTCCAGTATCCATCACTCACCCAAGCCGTCTCAAATTAACCCTTCAGGAACATAGACTTAAATGCAGTCAATTGCAAAAACAAATTGATGAAATGAGGCTGTCAATAAAATCAAACAGTTTGTCACTTGATTCTGAATTAAACCAAGATGTGAAGCTTATTATGTCATTTATGATTTATATATTGAAAAGCTTTCACCATTTATGAAGCTTTTTTTGGAGCAGCAACAAGAAGCTTTCAAGTGTAAGAATAATGCTATTTGCTATCACCCAATGATAATGAGATTTTGTCTGTCCTTGGCAGCAAGATCAGCCTCAGCCTATGATGAATTGAGGGATTGAAATGTGCTGACCTTGCCAAGTAGGAGGACTTTGCGAGACTATAGGAATGCAATAACTCCTACAGCAGGATTCAATCCTAGTGTGATAGAGGAGCTTACCAGAATAACACGTAATCTTGAAGGGGTTCAAAGATATGTGGTTCTTGGTTTTGACGAAATGAAAGTGCAGTCAAAGTTAGTATTTGATAAACATACTGGAAAACTGATTGGTTATGTGGACCTTGGTGATCCAGAGATCAATTTTGCCACAATTGAGAAGCAAGATAACCTAGCTTCTCATGCCTTGGTATTTTATGTCAGAGGCCTTGCATGTGACCTAAAATACAACCTAGCATATTTTGCTACAAGTGGTGTAGCCTCATACCAGCTCATGCCTATTTTCTGGAAAGCTGTTTCTGTTTTGGAATAGGCCTGCAAGCTACCAGTAATTGCCTCAGTATCAGATGGAGCTTCTCCAAACAGAAAATTTTTCCGCGTGCATGCCACTATGGACCAAACCCCTTGGAAACCAGTGGTTTATCGATCCATCAATATTTTTGCACCCAAACGATTTCTATGGTTTTTGCTGATGCCCCACACCTCCTCAAGACCGCCCGTAACTGCCTGTATCATTCTGGCACAGGAAAATCTACATGTTACATGTGGAACAATGGAAAGTACCTTCTTTAGCAACACATATGCCAGTTGGTAAATGATGATATGGACAAAGGTTTGAAGCTTTGTCCAAAGTTGTCAAGTTCACACACACAGCTAACCTCCTTTGGGGTAATGAATGTGTCATTAGCTGCACAAGTTTTAAGTGCAACTACAGCAAACACACTTAAACAATTTTATGACAGTGACACACATGGGACTGCAGAATTTTGCAAAATGATGGACATGTTCTTTGATGCACTCAATGTCCGAAGCACTAAGGTAGGTCAATTTAAGCGGAAGGAGTTCCTACAGCCTTACACCAGTTTAAATGATGAGCGGTTTCACTGGCTTGAAAATGTATTTTTGAAATACTTGTCAGATTGGAAAGCAAGCACCATGTGCAGAGATGGCAATTTCAGTGAAAGCGCGAGGGACAAAATGTTTCTGTCTTGGCAAACACACGAAGGCTTGCAGATCGCTGTGTATTCAGTCATTGAAGCCACTAGGTTCCTTCTAACCAGTGGAATGAAGTTTGTTCTCACCAGCCGCTTTAACCAGGATGTTGTTGAAGAATATTTCAGTAGACAACGCTCTCTGGGTCGTCGTAGTGACAATCCAGAAATGCGAATGTTGGGGTACAATGATAACACAATCAGAATACAAAGATCAAACGTACCTGTTAAAGGAAACACAAGAGGAGGACATATCCAAAAAAGACAAGTCTCATGGTCAATTGTAGATGAAACAAAATTAGCTAAAAGAAAACCTAAGTCCAGCTAGATAATGACACTTAAATTAACTAAAAGAGAAACCACAGTTAAATGCAACTAGTCTTGTTTAACATACACCAGTACTAGATAATGTAGTTTTTTTACTGTTAAAAGATTTTGTTGGGAATTGCTCTGAAAAACCACATATCATCAGATTTTCTGAAACAATTCGATTTTAAAATGTTATAATTTCAAAATTCTCTCTGCTTTGACCTGCACCTATCATTGCTACATGAAACTTGGCTCCAAGAGAATTATAAGATAACATTAATATTCTAAGTAACATATAAAACACTGAACATTTTAGCATCTTGATACACCAATATCTTTGCCTGCAAAACACTTTGAGTAACAGCATTGACAAATTTCCTTCAAGGAGCTACATTTAGGCTGATTTCAACTGAATAGTTTTTGGCATATAAGGTTATTAAAATTATCTTTTGCCAAGTATTTAAGCTGCACAAGTGACATAGGCTGCCATTACAATTTGTTTTGGTGCTTTGAAAACTGTGCAAGGGATCACATGTTTTGACAAAAATCATAATTGCCCTTTGATGATGATTGCCCTTTGGAGATCTATTTTTTTCTGATGGAATGTATGTAAAGTGGAGTGTATTAAAAGTTATTAAATTATTTTGGATTAGAAGTTATTACAACCCCTGTAATTTCAAATATTTACGTAATGCTTTGGATTTTTTGCAATGAAGTTGTGTGTTGGTTTTTGCAAATGAAAATGCCCTAACTCGCAAGTACAGCTGAATAAGTTTTTCAAGGAGATTCTTCTTTGTCTCTTTGTCCATTTCACACAGTGATCCTTCCTCCATGGCACTGAAAGAATTGACCACATCAACTCTTTCAACTAAAATTTCTGTCAGCTTGTTGCAGTTGATCTTGGTGATGTGTCCAGATTCTGTTGCCTTGCGGAACTCTTCTTCTACATAGCTGAAAAACCTAACACAATCATTGTTCACTCCCCATAAACCTCCTTTTGTTTGGCATTGTATTTGCTGTTGAGCTGAAATATCTTCCAGTCTCAATGAATTCAAAAATGTTAACATAGCTATAGAGCTTTTTGATTTTTGGCTGTTTGAGACTTGGTGCAGTTTCTTAACAACAGAATCCACAACATATCCTGCCAGATATTGTAAACCGAACATCTCCTGTTCAGTGATTTTCTTTGGGACTGCTAGTTGCTCTGCTAGTTGTCTTGAAATGGGAGACAATCTTGTCTGCTAGTCTAGTTGCAACCAGTGTGCACCCAGGAAAGGGTAAATTTGGGAAAAACTTTTCAGCATTCATTGCAACTGAACCATAATACTCAGAATAAAATTTCTCGGCATCTGAATTTTTCCAAAGTCTGCTGCAATGTTTCAACAATTCCGTTCTTAGGTTTTCACTTTCTTTGTCAAACACAAACATTTTAATAGCATTGCGAAGTTCAACTAGATAGCATTTATCAGTCGCAAGGTCATTCTTGGCTTCATTGACCAACTGAACGATGTCTGCACAACTGAATTGTCCAAACTTAAAGAAAACCCGAAAGTCACGTTTAGAATAATTAGCATACGATCAGTGTCAGATTAGCAGGGAATCTAGGTTGCTACGAAACTAGGTCTCTTTCCATATCTTTTTTGCAACTAATGCGAGCTAAGTTTCAATTTTTCAAGTTTTGAAATCTATAACAAAGTCTTAGTATTTCTCAAATTTTAAGATGCTTTTAGATAGTTAATATGTACGTGGCCTTTTCTTGTTGCTAATATGACCTTAAGGTTTTCCATAGGTTTGGACACGGCTCTGTCAATACTTTCTGTATAATTTATTTTGGTAACTATGTTGCCAGGGACGGTGGAACGACTAAGGGGCAAGGGGCAGGCTTGAGTAAAAGGGCATTCGAAAAATAATTCGCAGCTACTAACAATTCGTTCGTAACCATCATTTTGTTTCGAACTCAATCAGGGGCGGCGCCGCTATCTGTTTCAGCTTCACCCATTCGTTACCTACCCCACTATTACACCGTCATGAATAAGGCAGTACCGTCAAAAACCTCTGTGAAAAGGGCACTTTGGCTACCCCTGCCCCTTCTGTCAAAAGCGACAAGGGCGGTTGACTCCCGCGCCCCTTTTTGGCGACACTGTATGTCGCAGATGGGTTTCATTCTACAGAGACTGTATGCTAAAGAAAAAATGCGTCAAGAAAGACAATTTATTGCTAAATTTAGGCTTATAATATTGGATTCATTTGCATTGAATTGCTTTTGATTTGTGCTGTTCCTACCTATCATTCATACTTGTTGCTCTAGCTCTTGATTTCCTCAGTAAGATTCCATGTTTATCTTATCTGTATTAGCATGGTTATTACAACGGCAATTACACTGGTGCAGTTTACATAGACCTAAGTAAAGCTTTTGATACCATCAGCCATTCTATCCTGGTCGACACTCTACCTGAATATGGCATCTTAGGGAAGGCTCAAGATGTGGTTGTGCGATTACCTGTTCTCAACATCAGAACAGGTCTCGTTTCAAGGAAAACTCTCATCTGCGGAAAACACGGAGGAAAATTGTAATATGCAAAAATGGTGGCCAAATATCACGTGCAATGTGTTGCTGCGCTGCGATGCGTAGAGACGACACAAAAAATGCAAGATTATTACTACAAAAAAAATCCTCTACTTTGGTTTGGCAAAATTAATAGAACCTTCAGTACATCAACAGAAGCAAGAATTATTAATTTTTTAACACTAGTCAATATAACCAACAGCTTCAACTACTTACTGCTTCAAAGCTGAAAAGACAACATCACTGGCCTATAACAATGCAGTGAACATCATACTTTTTAAATGAGTTGTATCTGGAAAACAAGGCTTGGCCACATGGGGTAGAGAAATATGGTAGGCACAGTTTTTCTTCAGCTTTCGATTGATATAAGTGGTTTCTTTCTAAAAATGTTTTCCTAGAAGTGCGAGAAGTTACGCTGAAAAATGATACTTTTTAAACAAGTTGAATCTTGAAAAAAGACTTGGCCACATAGGGTAGCGAAATATGGTAAGCACTTTTTTCCTTCAGCTTTCGACTGGTATAAGTGGTTTCTTTCTAAAAATGTTTTCCTAGAAACACGAAAAGTTTTATTATCACGCAGTTTTGTTTTACTTATATTTGAAGGGAATCTCCCAAAATCCATTGAATACCAGCTACCAGGGTGTACAAGCACCGCGGAGCGTTGCGAAAAGTGGGGGATCTAAAAACGTGCGATGGCTCAAACCGAGTAAAAAAGGCTTTTATGGTGGTGGTTCACTTCTTAATATTTTGTATTAGCCCGTGCTTGGCGATGTCTGGGGGTAAAAACAGATTTATAGGTCAAACGGACCTTAATCTAACACGACATAACATGCCAGCCAATCAATGATATTGGTGGATTTTCAAGAAATTTCCGAGCTCTTGCCTTTTCCAAATTTCAATGGTTTCTTAATCTTTTTTAATACTGAAGTTTCTCAACATTTTCTGACTGCCCAGTACTCGTTTCATATAAAGAGGTTCTTTTAAAGAATGAAAGTAAAAAGGGTAGCAAGGCTTAAAGGTATAGGGGTGCCGTCATAGAAGGTTACAATATAGTACATATCAACTGCAATGGAATAAGGTTACTTCCCTGTATACTGGTGTTGAAATATGTCTTGAAAAATGATTCTGGGTATTCGCAGAATTCTAAAAAGTTGTTGCTGTCGCATAGAGAAATAAGAGCACCATTTGTGTAATGATAGTGGCTATCCGGTAGGCAAATGGTTTTGTTTTGGATGCACAATGCTACAGACTTGTCGGGTGGGCAAATCAATACACATGCCAAAATAGGGGCTGAATCGCGAAGAGCCAACAGATGTGTTGCCAGATTGCTAACATCAACAATGCGTACGATACAGTCTGGCATGTACACCTGTAACTCGGAGTATTGGATAACCTCCTCGACCGGTAATAGGAGCTGCTGCGCCCTATACACTAATAATTTCATAGAGCTTGTTTCCCTTCGTCATTTTTTTCTTGTAAATTTTGACAATTACTGGAACAACTGTTAAAGCATCTCCCTAAAGAAGAATCTCACCGCGGAGAACAGAAGAACAGGCGATTGTGGGGATAACAGTACACGAGGAAATTTGCTCTCCCCATCCCAGAAGTCCATACTGACTCAGCTGACTTGGCAGCACATACTCAACAATATTGCCAACCACCCGCGCCTTCACTTCCTCCTCTTTAAATCCTTTTTCTTTGCCATTTGTCGTCGCATGCCATTTGCATCTGCATGAATAATCTTTCCCTTCTGCACTACATAAATTTTTCGGACACATCGGAAAAGATCCGGCTTTTCCTCTTCTGTGTCCACGAACGAGATGAATGCATTTTTTGCAATGCAGCGGCTTTGATTTTGGGACCTTAGAATTGCAGTTGGCCGTTCTTGATCTTTCTTGACCCTGAAAATTGATATTTTTTTAATTAATGTTACAATGAATGGCCTGAGGCGATAGACTGATACTTTAGGTAATTAACAGCTTGACAAGTACTGTGGTCTGGACCCTAGTCAGGACTTTAATCACGTGACCCCCACGTTGTAAACAGGCCTAAATATTGCTTTTATGCTTTCGTTTCGTTCATTACTCAGCAGTAATTTCATACGACATAAATACGTTATCTTGGGATTTTTTTGTATATAGTATCATGATGTTTTGTATATAGTTGGAATTTGTTTGTCTCTTTCTGTATTTCACACAGCTAACTTCTTTTCCGGCATGCCCCTATACACTGTGAGGGACATAAATCAATGAGAACTTTGACTAGCATGGAAAAACGCAATTTTATTGGATATTGATCAAATCTATTTTGGGCGCAACAAAATACACTTGGAGATTTTAAGTATTTCAAGGTAAAATATACTTAATAAAGTAGGTATGTAAAAAGACTAAATGTTCCAGCAACAAACAATTTAGAAAGCTTGCAACTTCCAAGGGCATGGTCTTGGTTTATCTATTTATACTCGAAGATGCTAAAATTTGTTGCAACACACATTAGTTGCATTATATGCCTTCAAATTGGCAATCTCTTGTGAACTATTTTTGTGTTCCATGTCAACAAATTTCTTCCAGACTGATTCGATATCAATTGTATCCTCTTTCTCCTCCGCAACCTCATGATTATGCTGAGATCTTTTTGATTGGAAAACTGCTTTGACTTTTCTCTGAAGCATCGAATCATCATCACCATCAACAGTTTGGGCTCTAATGATAAAGTGAGTGTTTTCAACAGGGTATTCGTCAGTAGTTGTAATATGCGTCTGTAAAAATCGATATAAATCTAGATTGTTTTTTTTCAGAATAGAACGTTTGAGATCCATACGAGTGGTGCTTTGTTTTAATGATAACGGCGAAAGCTGTAGAACAGGACCCAGACAGAAATCATTGAAGATAAATACATGGCAAATGAGTTCAATCGAAAGACAACGCTGTAAGAAGAGAGCACTAGTGGAATGTAATTGTCAAGGAGGTTGAGAAGTATACCATGCAAGGGATGTTGCATTTGCGAAAAGATTTTTTGATAAAGGACGAATTAAAGTCCAGCCACCCTAGACAACTTCTAGGAGCAATGATGTTCTCCATGGCTTTGGCTTATCTGCTAACTTTTGTTTTGGAAAAAGACTTTCATAGATATATTTGAAGAATGAATGTAAGTTTTGCATCAAAGTTTCTTCAAAATTTAAAGAAACGTGAAGAGGACCTAACATTGGAACAGCAGCCTGCAAAGGATCGGTAAACTGTCTATCAGATGGATCGGTAAATCATCACTTGTTCTTGGCTTTGCGTAATGATGGAGCCCTTCGTTTTCCCAGACAGGAGTGTTTGTGTTTTGATTTGCATATCTTTCTCGACAATTAACAGGAGGCTGGAAGGGACATCTAGAATAAGCAACTTTTCTTACGTGAAACTGAGCAGGCCAATCACCAGGGATGATCAATGCATATTCTGTCATGTACTGCCTCATTTCTGTTCTTCCAAGTTCCAAGAATTTCCAAAGCCATTCTTAAAAGTCTGAAGTACTTTTCAGCTGATGAATGGTAAATTCGATCAAATGAACGTTATCAAGGCATCTCATCTTCCTCACATTGTTTGACTCGCTATACATATGAGCATGAAGTTTATTGCGTTCTGCCTCTGGACTAAAGAGCTCTGTTGCAAACCATTCTGGCATTCGATCGCAGAAAGTCATTGCCAAGTTATGCATTGTCTGTTCACTGGATAGTTCATTTTGAAGATTACAGACATGGACACCTGATGGGATTTGAGGAGAATTGAATGACGTTAAAGGAGTAGCCACAAATCTTCAAAGCAGTTCTACAGGGGAATTTCCAACACACACCTAAGCCCAAAACCCAGGATCCACAGCAAAAATCACAACTGATGCGGTTTGCTACAATAAAATATAGCAAATCAACTCTAAATCAACTTTAAATCGACAAAATATGAACGAAACGATTAAGAAACTTACAATAATGCATATACAAGGAATAACAAAGAAACTGATACAAATTATGAAGAAACTAATAGAACAAGGTTACTGTTACTTACAAGCTTTATTTCCTTGTAGCTTTAAAGGCTCAGCAAACACATAACCAAAACCACAGCATGCTGCCAAAAATACTTTTATCCCGGTCTACTTTCGTTTCTTATCCTTGTCTCTAACAGCCCCGAAAACAAGGCGTGCTTCGCTTTTATAGCTACAAACATGAAACCGAGGCTAAATCCAACTACACTACGTGTCACTACATTACTGAACCAAATGAGCAAACCAAATTTACGATGAAGCAACTAAACAGAGAAAAAACAACAATATTTCAATGCACAGGGGAAAATAGGCCCCGTGTCCCTTGATTATATATTTGCGCGTTACAAGAGGTATTGCATTTATTTCAGGGAAAATTCGACAGACAATGGTACACATGTTATTTACTTTTGATGTAGATGATTCAGTTGGGCGGCGTTTGGCATGGATTGTTGTGTAGTCATCAATGATGCAAACAATTAACCACCCATTTTCTGTAGCCAGTGAAATTGCATTATTAACTGACTCGGCATTTCTTTCTGCTAACTTTTTGAATTCGTTTTCCACTGTTCGGTCCACTGTTCGGCTGGTTACGGTATTTCCCATTCTTTTTTCGGTATCAAGTCCCTCTTGCGTAGTATGATACATTTTTAAATACATACCATGGTCTTTCTGCAAATAATTACATTTTTGGCTTCGTCCATAACACAATTCATAAATAACGTTCATGGCAACATATTCATTTTTCCTTTTTTTTCCTTCTGAATGCCTGACATCATTCATGGATTTGCATAAATTATAAAACAATGTTGGCGCACCGTTTCTCTTGCAAAACTCTGCAAATTCGGTTGGATCGTAAATGGTTGGCTGTTGCTTGATATGAAATTCTTTATGCATCGCCGAAACAAGCCGCTTAATCTCTAAATTGACGTTTGTTCCTGTAAGTTAAAAAATGATAGAAAATATTTGACCAATTATAATTTTTACGCCCCCCCCCCCCTCCTACTTTCTAGCAAGAATCTGAATCTGGAACTGTCCACCTCCGGCCCTTTCATCATTGCTTTGAAACCTATATTGTGTGTTTGTGTGTCCAAGCTTTGAGATCATTTCATTTTTTAATTTTCATTTTTTTAATTTTTCTTTTCCATCAATCTATTTTATATACAATCTAATAAATATTACAGTACAACTAAATACAACTACAATAATAAAAAATTTATTACATCAAACAAACAAAAAGATAAATATGAGACTGTGGACTGATTAAGGAGGAGTTCTCTAAATAGATAAACTAATCGAGAGAGAGCCTCCCCCCCCCCCCCCAAAAAAAAGAAAACTTCGAAGAAAATTATTATTAAAAACAACAACAAATATTGATACATATATAGATATGAATACAAAATATAAATGAACCAGATAAGCCTCATCAAATTCACTAGTTAAGGAGTCAATAAAGTACCCTTTTATTTTAGATCGAAAAACAGAAATTGAAGCAGCAACTCGCATAAAGAGCGGAAGAGTATTCCATAATTTGGAGCCAAAATATTGTACTATAATTGTGAAAATAAACTAGCGAGAGCTCATTTAAAGCTTTATAAACAAATGTTAGAACGTTTAAATATGATATATCTTCAAGTTTGACTATCGTTAATGAATGAAATAAAGGTGCAGATGGGGCTGTAGGTGTTTTAAATTTTAAACATCTAAGGTTTTTTTTCGCAACAGAAATAACGGAGTAAGGCAGGTGTCGAATGTAAAACCCCAAACAATAATTCCGTAATTAAGAAATTATGAAAAAAGTAAATTATATAGACAGAGAAGAGTTGGTAAGGAAATCCAGTGCCATACTTTGAAGAAAAGTCCAGTGGTTCTAGAAAGTTTTTTGCGAAGTTCACAGGTATGGTATTTCTAGGAAAGGTGTTCATCAACAAGGACGCCTAGGAACTTAACATACTTGGTTCTTTTTATATTTTTTTGCCAAATTTGAGAGGGATCACATCTGGTAGTTTTTTCTTGGGTGCGTGGAATAGTACAAAGTTAGTTTAGTCAATATTCAATGCAAGTTTGTTACAATCCATCCAGGTTTTTACCCTCTTGAGTTCTTTATTTACTGTTTTGGTCAGTTTAGTAAGATCATCTGTTTCAAAGTAAATATTGGTATCATCAGCAAATAAGAACAATGTTAAAAGCTTAGATGAGTTTGGTAGGTCATTTATATAAATTAGAAATAACAAGCACTGATCCCTGAGGAACACCGCTTGTTATGTTACAGATAGAAGATGAATGTCTATTTACGGAAACAAACTGTTTGCGATCGTTTAAATATGATTCAAACCACTGTAGAGAATTTCCTCGGATTCCATAGTGTTCCAGTTTGCTTAGAAGAATATCATGGTTTACATCATCAAACGCTTTTTGGAGATCAATAAATATTCCACACCTAAATCTGTTATTGTCTAGGGAAGACTTGATATTCCCAGTTAAACTAACTTGTGCATGGTCAGTAGAGTGACCACTACGAAATCCAAATTGCAAGTTAAACAACAATTCACATGCCTCAAAAAATCTATAGAAGCGTTGATACATTAATTTTTCAAATATTTTGCTGAAAATTGACAGGAGGGAAATTGGTCTATAATTTAATTTTTTGATGGTGAGACCTGTCTTAAATACTGTGATCACCTTCACTATTTTAAGCTTATTAGGAAAAATACCAGTTTCAAAAGATTCATTGATCAAAACTGATAGGTCAATGGAAATGTGGGGATTTAGAATTTTTAGCAATTTGATTGGGATACTATTTGGACCACTAGATTTACCATTTTTTAGAGATTTTATGACCTCTGATACTTGATCAGTGGTAGAAAGGAAAATGAAGAAGGAATCCTGATTGGGATTAGCTAGGTAAGACAAAGGAGACCATGGGTTTCTTAGGATCTTCTGTGTGATGTCATTAGCAACACTCGTAAAGTAATGATTAAATTGATTAGCTATTTTAACTGGATCCTTATTTTGGGAGCCGTTTTTGTCTAGATTGAGTCTAGATTGTTTGATTTTAAGCTGACAATATTATTTATACCTTTCCAAAGCATTTTCATATTACTCTTGTTTTCATCAAAATAATGATAATTGCAGTTTTTCTTAGATTCCTTCAGCTCATTAACAACACGGTTTCGAAATAGTTTTAAATGTCCTCATTAGATCTGTTTTGGAGTCAGTAGACTTCAGCTGTTGAAATAACCTGCTTATCTCTAATTCTCATCATTTTTAAAATGCGATTATTAATCCATGATTTGGTTCGTAATTTCAATCCCTTCTTATTTGTCACACACCGTGTGTTAAGAGACTTTAGTTATCCTAACAGTAGTCCTTAAAGACTAAAGGTATAACTCAGATAGAACAAACACGGAAGGTTTACGTACTTCTTTGAGCCACTTCAACTCATTCTCTCAATTCAAACTTTACATGCTGTATATAGACTTTGAAGCAAGAGGATATATAATTAGAAAAGCATGAGTAAATTTCGATACGACATGAAATACGTAAAAAGTACGACGTGAAAACATGGGAAAGGAAGGGAAGGGTTGAATAGGTATGCTAAAACAAGCTTAATGACGCTAAACTAAACAGAGACTTGCGTAAATGCTTATTGTGATATAAGAAAATGAAATAAACAACAATGAATAAACTAGGCATTACGGTCTAACAATCCTGGGAAAATCCCGCACCTATAAACAAAGCAAAGAAAGGGGATGTCGAGACTATGATGCGTGAATGTGATGCAGACTTACTTACGTGCGTGCAAGGGGAAGCCTACGATAATGATATGCAAAACAGAAGATCCTAAAATGAATGAGCTTACGGGAAAATGTAAGCAAGACGGGCCTAAGGCAGGGGTGGATCCAGCAAAAAACCTGACTGAGTTCAAGGCAAAGGCTAGGGACTTTCAGATAATGCATTGATAACTGTGCACAAGGCAACATTATTATTCATATTTATGCATTTTGGTGCCACTGAGGGGGAGGGGTAGGTACTATCTTCTCACTAAATCTAGATTCTAGATTTCTTTCCGACAAAAAACAGCGCCTCTGTGAAACTTTTTGCAACCCCCTCCCTTTCTCAATACCCTTTGTTTGCTGTTGATGTCACAGCAAAGTTTTTCCTTTTTGTTTTGCTCGCAATTTGTTGTTTTGCCTCCGTAGACACTAGCCTATTTATCAAAATATGGTGTTCCGTCTGAGCATAGGTTTTCCGTGCCATCAAAGACTACAATTCAAAGCAAAGGTAGTTAACACTCCTGGAAAATTAACGATATCTCCTAGTTTTATCTCAAACATTTAATAATCTGCTAGAATGCTGCGATGGTCGTGAGTATAAGACATCTGCAGTCGCCATTTCGAATTCAATGTTTTGCAGTTCCACGATAGAACAGAAACTATAGGTAGCCAATCAAGTACGGGCCATTGTACAGCTCTCTTACAAATATGGTATAATTTCTGAGTTCCAGATGCTGTTTTGACTGAGTTCCATCCGTGTTCCAAACAAAAAGTTTATTGTTTCAATTCATTCACTTCCGAGGCAAAAAACGTTTATTTCTGAGTTCCAGGATTGACTGCTGTTGTCCTCCACAGCGTCTGGAAAATCGTTTCCAAATCACGACAGAGAAGAAACTGGCAATTTTAAGATTTTGAAGAGACTGTGATAAAACTTAGAATTTTTAGGTTTCAGTTTTTTAATTTAAATATTACTTGTTTCAGGCAACACTATTTTTAGCTGTATGTTGAAAACCGGCTGAGTTCTGTGCACCAAGGAACTCACTCTGGATCCGCCTCTGTAAGGGGTAAAAGAAACGTACAAAGGAGGGTTCGTGACATATTCAGCCTTATCTGGGGGCAATGTTTATCAACAAGATTATATAGATTAAGTAAGAAATTATCAAATTTATCATTAAGACCAATACTTTTGTCAGTAGAGAAAGAGAAATCCATGTTTGCATAATCGGCAAGAAAGTTATCAACATCAAGGCGACTATAGTTATAGGAAGAATGAGACAAACTTTTGTAATTACGTGTGAAGTCAGTAATGATACAGGACTTGGAAAGATGATCTGATATCAGAGACAGGATATTTCCACTTTGTATATTTGATCCTATAACATTATTTACAAATATGTTGTCAATAAGTGTAGAGGTAGTTTCTGTTATGCGAGTAGAATGAAGAACCGACGACTGTATATGTTGTGAGAACATCATGTTAATGAAATCGTTTGTTGGGGTATGATTTGCATACTCTAACAGATTTCTATTAAAATCTCCCATTATACAGATTAGTTTATTTTCATTTTCAATTTTAGATAGCTTCTCCTGATAATTGTCATTTTGCAGGGCTGTACTTTCAATTTCCTTACCATTTAAATGATTGTCGTCTTCATTGCACTTTTTCTACACTTTTGCCTTCTTCCTAATTTCTCTCTATATATCCAATGAAACAGAATGGTTTAGAAATTTAGATAACCGACATTGCAGCTAGCTTTTTAAAAGTTGAAAAAATATAAAAAATTTTCGCGAGAAATATAGGCCTGATTTACCAAAAACAAACCCAAAATATTAAAGTTTTCCTTTTGTTTTTAATTGTGTTATTTGCTATGCAACTTTATAATTATAGCCTGCTTATTTTACAAGACCTTACTTGCTACTCAATGGAATTAATTTTCTTATAAAGATTTCTAACCATGAAAATAAATTGTAATAACTATCATCTATGTAGAAAATAAAAGAAAAACTATGTAGAAATAGTTTCAAAACTAACTGTTTTTCCCCTACTCTTAGTGTGCATCGACTTTCTTAATGCTCTATCACATGACTCGCATAAAAAGCCACCTTGAACAACTTTCCCGAAGGCGCTTTCCAAAATTTAATTAGGATATTTGGTGGTTAAAGAAATCTGTTGCGTTTTCTGGGTCTTCTTTACACATCCTTCGCATCCTTTCTTGCAATAAAAACGATTTTTTTTGCTGCTTTCAAAAAACTGGTTAGCTTCAAAACCAGTAGCAACGATAGACACAGAAAATTTAACTTCATTTAACGTTTATAGATTCTTTCGAAGTGAAAATAATAACATTGAAGTATCATCGATGCAGGAATTTACTATAGGACGCGGTATCCATGACAAAAATAATGGAGGATGAAAATCCATAATGGCAGACTTTTTCCTGACTAAAAAAACTTAGCACTCTATGATTTTTACGCGCCGGTGCAATACAATTTTCCCCCGTGCTTCTGCGGAACCAATATTATGCGGCGTCCCTCAAGGGTCATTACTCGGAAGGCTTCTGTTTATCTTGTATTTCAACAATGCAATCAAAACTCGGTCACAATGCAAAATGCTGATGAATGCCGATGATACAGTCTTTGTTTTGTTCTGGAAAAGATGTAGACGAAATCCAAAAACAGTTAAATGCAGACTTTTAGCCATTTGCCTGCTGGCTTCATAAAAATGAGCTTGTCATACAGGGAAGGCGAAACGTATTTGAAAGTGGAGGGACAAAAATATCAAAGTTTGGAAAGGGCTTAGGAAAGGCCGCCACCATGGTTGGCGGGAAGAAAAATTTTAGAATTATGGTGTCTTAGGGATGGCCAGAAACTGTATCTAAAGTGAATTTTGACTGAAGGTGTCGCATAGTCTCGTCTATTGTGATGTTGACTTGAAATAGAAAAGTTTTGCAAAGTTTTAGAATAACCACTATCATATAGCTTGTAATTAAACCTTTTTTAGAGTTTAAAATTACCCGAAATAAGATGGGGGAGAAAAATAAATTAAACACGGATCAATAAGAAATATTAACGTCGAAATATCAACAGAAGAACTATCTACTGAAAATGAAAAGTTAAGCAATTTTGTACAGTTAAGATATAACTTTGTAACATCTGATCTTAACTTTTTCAGAAATGAAGTGCTTTAACAAAAATTTGAAAAACCTTCAAACTGCGCTTGTCAAAATGAGTTTAAATAGAATTTATAATTTCGTCGATATTTTTTTTTCTTAGTAGGAATGGATTATCCAAACGATCAGACTCTGAAGTTTTCTTGATGATACTTTTTAAGAACAAATCTGCCTATACTTTATTTCTCATAACCTCAAAAAAGATCTTTCCAGTTGTTGCTTTTCCTTCAACAGCTGATTTCTCTTGTTTTGTAATGTTTCTGAGAAAGTTTTCGTTAACAAATAGACCTTGTGTGCCAAGTTTGGGCAATGGAAAAAACGAAACTTCGTCAATTTTTGCTGGCAACAAGTTATTCTGGACTAGGTTTCTCGATCTATTTGCTAAGCCAAACTGTTACTCGTTGTAAAACTTAGACAATGACCGATTTCTTCGATCTAATTCCCATATTCAATTTTATGTATGTCTTCTATGGTAAAGACATAGCAACCAAGGTAAAGCTAAGGACACATCTAAGAGAATACTGGGCAAAATTACTTGCAGAATCTTACTAGATTTATTTCCACTTTTGCCTAAAATTTTTTTTAGCTCTGCAGAAAAGTAGGGGGCCGTGGGTCCCGCCCCCCCCCCTTTCGCCGGCCCTGTCATAAACACCAAGAAAGGCAAAACAGAGGTTATGATGTTTGGTACTAGCCAAAAACTCAACAAACTTGAGGAGACACGTATCAACATTATGCACAGAAACAAAGAAATACATAACACCGAGACCTACAAATATCTAAGTCTCAATCTAACATGCAATCTCAACATGTCTTATCACTTAAATGAATCTATTAAAAAGGCTTCTGCTAGACTACACCTACTGAAAAAATGCGAGCCTTCATGGACAGAAAAACTAGTACTCTTGTCTAACAAACAATGATTACTCCTCTTCTGACGTACTGTTCATTCTCGCTATATGGTGCAACACCCCCATATTTAAAGCAAAAGATAGAACGCATAGAAAGCCATGCAGAAAAAATCATCTGTCAAAAAGTTGGGAGAAATGAGACAATAACAATGAAGCAAATATGTACATATGTGTACAAATGCCTCCACTCTAAAGCCGCATTAACACGAACAAGTTTTTCTTGACAATTTTTCTTTGAGAAGTTTATTTTGCTCGTGTAGATTGGTGTTGATTGAGGAATAATGACAATTTTTTACTGGACAAGTTTACTTGTTCAAAAGCTGGCGTGCCAGTTTTTCAGCAAGTGCACTTGACAAGTAAAAAATTGTTATTTGCAAAACTTGCTCGTGTAAATGACTTGACAAGTAAACTTGACAAATTTGACTCAACTCCAGACCCTTCTTTCTGGGTGAGTAATTGCTTTTTCTTAGCTGTCATGGCCGCCACGAGGTTAATCTGGACCGATTAAGGAACGTCAACGCTCTTGGAAGCTCTCCAAAGCCGCAAAAGCCTTTGGAATTCAGAACAAATTTAAAAATTTAGTAAACCAATGAAATATGATTGCCTGCTAAGATTTAAAATGAAAATTTCAAAGACTTCAAGCGCAAAATTTTAACCATTGGACTTATTGTGAGTCGGAGTTCCCTAATCAAGTTTCCTGCTAATCCTTTGATCTGTCTGCGACAATGGCTCGCCCAAGGCCGAGCCCACCACTTTCACTGTCTTTTTTTCTTAGATTCACAGTACATTAGTAGGGCTACAGTAGCCTGTGCTCCAGACCCCTAACTTGAAAGTTAGAGGTCTGGAACACAGGCTAGGCTGCAGCTGTCCCACACACGAATAAAGTTACTTCTTCGTTAAAGGGGCCATTTTGGCAAGAAAAATTTGCACAAATAATGAGCCGCGTCAGCTAACCAATAAACTCCGCTTGCCATAACACAAATAGATATTGTCAAAGAGATTTTTTATCTTTCTACGCGAAATGTGTAGAAATTGTCAAACAAAACTTGTTTATAATCTACACGGGCAAGGAAACTTGTCATGGAAAATTACCAAGGAAAAATTGCTCGTGTAAATGCGGCTTAATAACGTAGGCGCTATCTTTGACCAAGGATTAATTTAAGGTGCAGTGATGACCAATTTGTGCAGTGATAAATTGAAAAATGTGCACTTCACTTACTACAGAAATACTCAAAATACTACTGATTTGAATGTTTTTAGAATGAATACAAATGAATACAAACTATAATCAAGAGTCAAATGAGATAATAGAATCAATCTACGTGTGAAACTCAATTAAAACCAGCTTAACAAAAAAATAATATACAGTTAATCACAAACGCACTTCATAATGCAAAAAGTGTTTTTAAGAAAACAGAAATAATACTGGAAAAGAAATAGATAAAAACTGTTATTGCTAATATTCCAAGGAATAAGCCAAGGTCTGTTGGGTCTTATAAAGTAATTATTTAAATTATTTTAAGACTGGAATTAATCAAATGAAATAAAAGCATGTTTAAAATGATTGCAAGAAAATAACTGCTAGAAATATTCTGAAATACATTTTAAAATAGTCTAAGGGGCGTGGTCACAAAATTTTCTGCTCGCTCCGCTCGCAGGTAAGCTTCTTTGTTCAGTTTAACCTAAGGCCTCCGACAACCTGGGATTTCTTGCATTGCATGGCCAAAAAGACCCAATGCCATTACCACCATCAAATGACGGCCTGTTTCTCTTCTTTTGTATGAAATACAATACGCCACAATGATTGGAGTGAATACCATTTCTATCTTTGTTTTATATTGGATAAAAAACTGTTTTTGGTTTGGGTATCCATAAAGCTAGCCAGGTATAGTTTTGAAAGATTAGTAGCAGTTACTGATTTGTATCATATAAACAAACCTCATATTACATAAAAAGTATGTAATATACAGTAAGGCTGTGTTTTGGACAGTTCTTAGAACATTGAAATATGTAACATGATTAGAAATCATGTCCCTAAAAACAGCATTTTATGATTACACTGAAAACGTCCCTGAAAACAATGTAAAACATTGTTGGTCTGTCCAAAAGAGGTCCAGTCAAAACTTAGCCACACCCTATTGGCCCGAAAAATCTGCGTTTTACGCTGTTTTGTGCAGTGATGAAAATTCCTTAAATTAATGCCTGTCTTTGACAGCTATTTTACAATGAAAAACTCCAATGTAAACACCAGAAAGAATGAGGCAATGATTAACATCTCGAGGATTAATCTGGAAATAGCAAGAGCATCATTTTACTACCAAGGTGCCTCATTATTCAACAAACTTCCAAAAGAAATTCGAACAGAAAATGATTTTATTTCTTTCAAAAATAAACTGAAGAGCTTTTATACTTTAACGTAAACTTTCAACCTTACAACTCTCTTTTATACATCTCTACTTCATCCCCCTTGTCCGGATTTGTTTTCCGCTTTCAAATTATATTTCATAAATGCTGATTGTAAACTAATTTTTTAATCTTAATTTTGTTTATTTTGCCAGGACTACTAGGAAAACAGTGTAAATATGTATAAATGCATATCACTACGGAAGTATTATCCTGTATAAAAATTCGAGAACAATAATAATAATAATAATAATGATAATACTCTTTTAGACCAATCAATACTATCAATGTAGGTTTACAAAAACGACAAAAAGTCCCTTTTAATAGTTTTGATAGTCAATTGCATGCTAAAATGAATTTCCGGTGTCAAAGGGTGATGTTGCTTTGCTCATTTTTAATGAGATATCCATATAAGGACATGGAGTAATAAGACGTCACGTGACAAATTAAAGCTCATTTACTACTTAAAACGTATTTCTACCAAAAAAGATAAACTGTCCTTTATATTCCACTGCTTAGACCAGATCTTTTGTTATTCCCCGCCATTTCCGTCTGGTACTACGAGTTCAGTGCACTGATCTCAAAAAAGACTGGATCGAGCGACTATGTGACCATAACAATATTGCGGCGGCCATCTTGGAGGGCCTTAGCAGTGTTGTGAATGGTCATTAGAACTTGTAAATACGGGAAGATCTTAGGTCGTGGACATTGGCATTCTTAGCTGTGTATGGTAGAAACAAGAATTAGGAGTCGTTTTGTAACTTCAAAATCTGCATAGAAGTTTTGAGCCTCTGCTTGTTTTGATATCGCTATGCCGTTGGCATTTTGTGGACTACAGTATTGCGGAAAGGCACTTGCTAATGGAGAGCATTGCGGAAGGTTCCAAGATCCTCGATATGTCAACATTAAATAAAAAGATACAGTTTCTATGTCACTTACTTAATTTGGATGCATGAACTGCTTTAGCAAATGCAAAACAGCCGGACAGAAGCACCGAAAGTATGTTGTTATTTCGTTTCTGTAATATTTAGAAACTATTATAGTACAGTAACCTTCCTACAAATAACCTTCAGTCCTTCTATATCCTGCAAAATTATTTTTAGAAGTAAAATTCAAAATGTCTATCTATTGGATTAAAAATATGCACTCTACTGTCAAATGGCAAGGGTTATACGTACACTAAACAGATCGTGACAGTTTCTAAAAGTCAGGTCTATTTCTAAACTATTTCTTTTTCTAAAAATAACTTTTGGAAAACAACTCATACATAGAGCAAAAAAATTCCCCATTGGGGTGACATTCAGATTTTGAACATAGCCAATAACATAGTTGTTGTGCTCAAAATTTTGTTCAACTATTTATATTGCATAATACACTACTGATTTACAAGACTTTTGAAATCAGTTGATAAGAACAATTTTCTGCCTCCTTTGATTTTCTTTATAAGCAGAGGACTAAATATTGTGTGTGTTTTTGGTGGTTTTTAAAAAAACCGTTTTTATTTTAGGCTGGTAAACACCAAGTTTATTGGTGCTTAAACAGCACTAGCTTGCTCAGCTTCTTCCTGATCTTTGCGCCTGAGATGTTTTCTGTTGCCAGTTTTCCTAGATGGTGAAGTCTTATTTTACAGTAGCACTTGGCTATGGTTTTTATCAGCACAAAGATGTGATTGTCTTGTAAGGAACAATCCAACATATGGTCTCCAAGCTCTCTGAATACTCTAGATAGGTTGATACCCGCCAAAACACTCGAAGCGACTGCATCTGGAAAGCCTTTGCCTTGTGGAAGCTTGCCACATGTGGCTGCTAGCATTCGTTGAAAGCATCTTTCTGTCTCATTGCAAACCACAATAACGCTTGATGTTGGCTTAAATAAACCACCCCTATCTTTGAAATTCAGAAAGCTTGCTGTTAAACTTACATGCTTTGTGCTTCCCAGTGCGTTGCTGCAAATAAGACACATGATCCTTTTATCAACCATTTTTGCAACATACCCAGCAATGTATGAAATGGCAGACATCTTGAACTCTGACAGGTAGGCAAAGTTTGGTGCATCAGTGTAATCATGCTCTGAAACTATTGGTTGATGTCTCAATTGTAAATCATATTTCCTGATCAATGATGCTTCAGTGAGGGTTACTTCTTCACCATTGACTTTACAGGAATCACCAATGACATGGAGAATGTCAACTTCCTCTTGCTTCTGGCAGTTCCCTCGCCCACCTTGGATGCTGCTTCGTAGCAATAACCTTTTGTAGGCTGCAATGAATTGTTGTGATTTTGGGTTATTGTTGAAGCCTTCAGAAGATCTAATAGCTCCAAAGAACAGTTCCAAGTGGTCTTGGCTGAATTTGTATGTCAGCAAATACTTCAAGGGAGCTTCTGCTTGTTCAACCAGATCATTGAAAAGGGCTTTGATGCTCCTTATGGCAACCAGAAACCCAATGAACCCAGTTTTTCGTTGCGTGCAATACATTGGTTTACCAGTGGGATCTGTCAATGCAAATATATATGAATATGCATCATCGAGGAAGGGCTCCCATATCATTTTGTTTGTTACACGCATTGCAGACTTGAAGCCCCTTGCCCATGGGTTTCTGGAATTAAGAACATCAAAATAATGGTCAATGATCCGAATGAACTTCACAGTGGCTTCAGACCCTTGAAACTGCTTAACTTTCAGCACAGATGAGCAATACTCAATGGCATCAGCAACACTGGAACTGAAAGTTTGTGTTGCCAGATTGACTTTCGTTTTCTGCTGATACCATTTGATGTGTGCCAATTTTAACTTGTTTCCAAGACATAATCCTTCCTTTTCCTGGAGCTTCTGCAATTCAGCAACATATTGCCAAAGGATTTTTTTGCCATCTTTGTCAAGCATCAATCCTTTTTCTGTAAGAATATTTCTTATTAGTTTGAGCATAAGGAAAACGGCTAAGATCACATTGATATTTCTGTCACTGCCACTGGGATCTGGAAAAGTGGGCTGCAATGATTGCTGGTTCAAACATGCACCCAACTCGGACATCATTGTGAAGTGACATGATTGGCCATCACAAATTAAAGAAACGACTGCAACACCAGTATCAGACAGTTGTTGGATGCAAAGCTTTACACGGTTGGAACGCTCATTTCCTTGCAGGCGTCAATCAAGAAGTAGCCACAAGTAACCTTCCATGACCCATTCACATGGACAACCATGAAAACACGTGCATCCTTAGTTACTGGAGCTGAATCATCATCATTGGCACCATCTCCCAGGTCAACAAGCCACAGAATCTGGTACAATCCCAGGCAATGTATTTGCGTATAGCCATCCCATCTAGCATCAGGGAGCATGCCACCTGTGTTCCTCCTTTTTTAGCTTCCTCTGCTTTGAGTCGAAGGGCTTCAAATGCAGGTTTACTAAACCCTGGATCAGCAGGTATTCTTTCGTAACATCATCTTATTGAAGCCTGATGTGGTAAAGCAAGCTGAAATGTTCTTTGCACAAATTCCTAGGCTTTAGAAGAAAATAATTGCAGAGTCAGAGCAAAGGACTTTGTTTCAGGAGAGTACTTGGCACCCTTCTCGGAGGGGCTTCCAGATGTCATCCTCTTCATCATTGCCAATGGAACACCAGAAAATCTCTGAGTAAGCATCTGCTCACAGCTTGAAGATATGAGTTGCTTCTTTTTCAAATGCTGGACAACTGTTTTCAAAGACCTGACTTTGAATTTTAGGCGGCGAGACTTTTGTTGTGATGTCTTTAGCCTTCGTCTCAAGTGCGCAATTTTTTCTTTAGCCTTGTCCAGCTCCTTTTTCAACTTCCTTGGAGAGGCAGTCAACTGGTAGCAGTGGTCCAATTGCACAGGCTGTAAGCAAACCTTTTTGGCTGAAGGACCTTCTGCTGGATCGTCATGGTTTGGGTTTTCATTGGCAATGCTGCTGGTTGTGCTGTTGTGTTGCTGGCTGACAGGACTGACTGTTGTCTGTCTTTAGGTGGCTTACGTTTTTTTGCTTCCTATAAAATTAGTGGAAGAAACAATTAAAGTCAATATTCTTAGATATATATCTGTAAGCACTTTCGTATCTATATTGACAGAAAGTTTATGTAAGCATTTAATAAGCAAAATCATGATTGCAAATATTTGAAACAAGTACTACAACCTACACAATTTTGCTTGATAGCAAAAGGTCTCTCAAAGAAAATCTGTCTGTATCCATGTTATACAGCTTTATCATTACACAAAACTCCTGTTCAGCTCTTATATTTATATAGAGAGTAAATAAACTTTAAATTTTAACAAGTTAACAAACAGTACTAGATAATGACTAAGGACTTGAAGTTCTTGAAAATTTTAGCATTAAAAGAACTTGCTTTTATAAAAGTTAGAGAAGACAAAACACAACACATTAGGAATATAGGAGCATTAAAATTTTAGGCAAATAGAATTTTTCAGATGACAAAGGTTTTTCATACATTTATTTTTATTTGTAAAACTTTATCTGTTTCAAAATGTATTTGAATTTTTTAATATGATTTATCATTTACCTTCTTTAGATGGGCAGGAAACTTCTTGAATCGTGTTGGAACTGCTCCTTCTCTTAATCTGACAATTTGGCCTATTCTGTCCATCTTGTCTTCTGTAAAATGGTCAGAACAGATCTGTGAACTGCCACTTGGGACCCAGTTCTCACGATGAATATTTGTTACCCATATCCTTTTTCTTTCTGAGTTACTTGGAAATCTATATTAAATGTAAGAAAATGCATTCATTATGATTTCAGTTTCTGACTTTAAGGCTGCCTTTTCAGTTGCAAAATCGAGGCCGACAACAAAAAATAATTATCTACCCTTATATTCAGGGACACCATCCAAAAAAACTAGGGAGGGGCAGTGCTGTAGGGAACTTATAAAAGCCAGACCCAATATACATGCATTTGTGTGAAATACTCTTTATTGCATATATAAAATCATTAAAGTATTGAATGACTCTATAAGGATGATAGGAATTGTTCATTCGTGGAAATAAATAACATAATATAGGCTCACTTAGCCAAGTAAATAATTCCCCTACCAAAACTTATATCGAATTGTCCCTGAGTTAAAAATGGGGGTGGAGCCCCCTCCGCATCACCACAGAAATGAAAATCGAATCGTGCCTTTGATGTTCATATATACCAGTACCACAGTGGTGGGTGAAGTGCTTGTTTTTAGGGGAGCTTTGCCGGCCAGGAGACTAAACTATTGTAGGAAAGCCTTAAATTTGACATTTAACGTCATCTTAGATACAACACCACCTTTGCAAATGTAAAAATCATACAAACAATTAGAAAGGGCCTAACACACCTGTGGAAAGTTCTTGGCAATGTCCGCTTTTTAGATGTTTCTTCGTCGTCACTGCCCTCACTATCACTTCTTACGTAATTAGAGTCCTTAGTGTTTCTTTTCCTTTTATTGCAACCGTAAGCGACGCATTCGGTACCTTGCTTCCCCATCACTTTAATTCTAAAGATTTTCCCGCCAAGTTTCAAAATAAGGTCCTCCAATATGGCGCCGAGGCAAAAAGACCGCGCTTCAGTAATTGCGAGTCGCAGTCGAGGTTGCTCGATCCAGTCTTTTTTTGAGATCAGTGGTTCATTGCAGGAAATGCGTACTAGCCCTCGGAGTGAATACGAGGTTTATTTCCTTTTTGACTCTCGATACTTCGGATTTCGAGGAAATGCGGAAGACATTTGTCTCAGGTAATTATCTATTTTTAGTTTCAAGCTTAGTTTTATGAATTCAAAAGGAGATAGAAAAGTGAGGTGGTGCAAAGGCAGAATCATATTTATTTTCGAATCGTTTTTCAAAGACCTTAGCGTAACAAAATGGGGGTTGAAAAACCCGGTGATGTATGTATGGAAGACAGTGTTAAGGTAGGGTGTAGTGGACTTCAAAATTTGTTTCCTTGACAAATGAGAAGTAAGAAACGAAACGCCACGCATACTAAAACGAAAGTACTTTCTTGACAGGCCTAGTAGCAGTTCGTTAGTTCTTTTTGAAGATTTTATATTTAAATCTGGAACTTGACACTTTCAGATGTTTTTGAGCTTGGATTTTGTTCAAATGTTCTTTATCTTTTAACATTAAGCAGAAATATGCACTAAATAAACTTCATTTCAATTTCCTTTCGTGGTACTCTAGACAAGTACTGGCAAGAATTCAACTTCAGTTAACTTGCCAACTACAGGTTTTGTAGGGTCTCCACAGAGAAAAGCATATCTTGATTACAGCATTTTTGTGCAAAGTTTACACAGTCATGGTGAAGAAAGCAAAAAGAGCGAAGAAATATTGATTTAGAATGCTTTTTAAAATATGATGTTATATGTAGGTTCAACATGCATTTGCCTGAATGCAGTTGAAAGCTTGTTTCAAACTTTTTTTTTATCTTAAATGTTTTGATCTCTTGAAACCATGTCAAATGTTCTTAAGATCAAATGAATATTTCTTTTAAATCTAAGAAGATGCTTTTAATAGACATATTTGGTTATTTTTTTCCTAAAAACATTATCTTGGCTGAATGTAAACAAACCTCAAGCCAAAGTGTTTAGTTTTTCATGGTTGTGGCTTTCATTTGAGTATAATTTCTTAAACTTTGTGATTCATTAAGCCTTAACCACAAGTGGAAAAAGATTGTCCTCAAATGCTGATTTTTATAAGTTTTTCATGCTGTTGCTTTTGTGGTGCTGTTCATTGGGTATCATTTGTTGAAATTTTATGAATCCTTGGCTTTACACAAGCTTAATAGGTTAGTTTGACTGGCAAGTAGCAGGTAAGATGCCTTTAAAGTTCTAAATATTGTTTTACCAATTTTATATTTCCTTATATAAATACAAATATATTATCATTCATTTGTTTTTTCCAATTTTGCAAATATTTCTGCAGAAGATGAGCAGGATGGATAAACCAGATCCTCGGCTGCAAATTAGAAAGCTTCCATTCAGAATTCTTCGTGAATTGTCACAACTGTTGGACATTGAGGGAGACAAAGACTGGAAAGCTCTTGCAGCAGCACTGCCTGATGGCATGTTCTCAGGACCTCAGGTGGTGTTTCTTTGGTATTTCTTTTTATAAGTCCAATTAATAGTCATTTCATCTCCTATGCCATGTACATTTTTCAGTTTTTCAGTTCTATTCTTAAATAGAGGTATTACAGTATTTGTTTCAGCCAAGGCAGTTTGTTGTTATCAACTCTCAATATCCCAGACATATTCATTTACGAATAAAGTGTTATCAGCTACATGCATCCAAATTTAAATTTAACTTTTTTAGAATATATCAGCTTTGTGGATAGTATGTCTTTACATCTAAGTTGTACAGTTTATAATTTCTGCCAAAGTATAATTTTTACCTTCTGTTGCAGATTAAAAGGCTAGAAGGCGTTTCAAAGGCTAGTAAAAGCCCTTCAACTGAGCTTTTGACAGAACTGGGTTACCAGCTCCTCACTGTGAAACAGCTAATTGGCTACTTGACCATCATCAACCATCAAGAGGCCCTGCTTCTTCTAAAGCAAAATGGTATTTACAGTCATTGCATTTGGCATGAAATACCAATTTTTATGTTACAGAAAACATATCTTTTTGCAAGGAACATGCTTTCAAATTCTGGAAAACATTTTGTTTGCACTAGTTCTCAAAATAGCACAGTTTTATTTTTTCTTCCTTTGTTTGATATGTTTTTCATTAATACCACACATTTTTATTCAGAAAGGCCCTTGACAAATTGTTTTTATTGTGAAATTTTTTTTACATAATTTCAGTACTGATTTAAAGATGTTTTAACTTGCTGCAAAACATTTTTTTATATTTTTTGTGAAAAACTGATGAATTGTCTCAGAAACCTGTTTTAAAGTGCCCCTTTCACTGGTTTTGTTTTCTGTATTAACAGAGGCAGTTAAAATAACAAGACAGCCAACATCTGTTTCTGAACATGAAGGTGGAAGCATTCGACTAAGATGCAACGCAAAGGGCTTTCCACTCCCAACTTACCAGTGGATAAAGCTTGATGAAGGTGAACTGGATACTGGCATTGACAAGGAATTGATTCTTGAAAATGTTACTCCTGAAGATAGTGGGAAATACGTATGCAGAGTGGCCAATGATGTAAATGCAGTCAACTCAGACATTGCCACTGTTCGAATCATCCCCAAAGGTAATTCTCCCTTGTACTTTTTTCCCAGCATGCACCTTAATTTATACTACAAGGGATTTAAATTGTTTACATATTCCAACACTTTGTTGCAAAGAAATTCTTTCCAAAAAAATCTTTAGTTCAGGCAGGCATTTTCATAAGAAATATCCTAGGCTAGTTGCCCAGGGCTTGCATGATTTCTCTTGCCTGAGCAATCACTCCAGGGAAAGATAATGAATGCTAATAATAAAAATCAACAATGCCAGAAGTGTTTGTAATGCTTAAAGAAAATACTGTTGTAAGGTACATTGGTGTAAGGCAACAGTAGATGCAAACGAACTGTTACGATGATCTGTAAGCACTCTAAGAAAAATTAAATACCAAAAAATATAAATTTTTATTTTTTTCTAAATTGTGTGTACATCACTAAGGTCACAGAAACATTATTGCAAGGTCATCACAAAATAATATACCAAACCTTTTAACATACACTTTATATGTTGAGACAATGTTCCCAGGGCCAATTTGTAAAATTACTAAGTGCCCAATAGTATTCTTAAACATTAACTGTGGATTTGATGTTCAACTGCATTTTCTCTTCCACTGTGGTTGATTTAGCTTACTTATGTTTCCTGTGTTTTGACTGACTGGCTTTGTATTATCTATGCCACTTGTTTCGGAAATAAAAGATAACTGGAAATTTTTTTATTAATGACAAATTTATTCCTAATAATTTACATCATTGCACTGGTGATCGAATGCTGGCAGGCTTGGATTTGCTTGAGTGCTGATGCAATTGCGAGTTGTTGCTCACATCAAACAAAAAGATCTGTTCAGGTGACCAAATTTGTTCCTGGACAGTTGGTCTGGTAAAGTGGGCTTGTACAATAGTGTCAAAAACCGTTTCAAGAATTAAAATTAAACAGAAGGCTGCATTCTGTGAATATCCAAAACCACGACTCAAAACTGTGCATTGTCATTTTATTAATCACTCTTGCCATATAATTATCTTTAATAAACATCTCAAATATGTACCATCAATATAATAGATTTCACCACATCTTTTTTTCATTGTGACCAGTTTTCACATGCCATTGACTTGAAGTTCATATGTTGTAGAGGTGGAACCAAGAAGGGAACCAGAACGGTGGATAGGAAACTGTGGATTTGATGGTAACATAGTATTCCAACAATTTATAATAATAGCTAGTTCTCCTTCAGAAGTTGTAGAATTGTTTGAAATTATTGACGGTTTTATGTTTGTAGTTTGATCAAAGATTGGACATGCTTGCCATAAATCTTGGTTTCATAAAATTTCTAAATTACTTTACTTTTGTCCATGGAGCACTTTTTCATAGCACAATTTTTTTCAATGATTATGTTAAGAAGGAGTTTGAAGAAGCTTTTGTTTTAGATTTAGGCTCTAGTTTTTTGAATATTTCAAAGCTTAACTAAATGCACTGGTATGGGGGTATCTAAATAAATTTTTTCTTATGGTGATAATTATATTTAAAGAACTACAAATTGTGTCTTTTTAACTGAATACTTTATTTGTGAATATTTCCGAACACAAATCTTTTATGCAGTCAGTTATCAAGCATTTCTCATTTGGACATCAAAGAGATTTAGTATTAGCTAAAAAGGAATCAGCCACCAAATTAAGGAGCATATTACCTCAAACTTAATGTTGGCAAGCAATCTCTCCAGCGGTTTTGATTGCTGTACCAGAGGAGGTGATACTCAGGGAAGTGACTTCCCAAAATTCACAATTCAGAGTCAGTCAGATTTGCCATAAACAGTCTGCATAGATAATTGATAAGTAAAAGATAATTGTTGGTATATCTGACAGATTTCCTTAAGAACCCTCTCCCCTCTCCTCTTCCCCCTCCTCCTCCCCCTCCTCCTCCCCCAGAAGATTTCCAATAGAAGGTTTAATACTCCTTTTCTTCTGCATTGACCGATAAGATTTTTAAAATAGCAGCATGTTCTCATTTTTCGCTATTTCCTCTCTAGCCTCTAACACGTTGTACAAATGATGATGATTCCTCTTTTTTATTGATTTTATTCCTTTCAATCTGGCTGGGTTTTTATTATTTATAGCAATCTCTGCTCATTTGTTTTCGAATCTTCCTTGTACACGCAGGTTTGGTTTTGAACGATACGCGGAACGATGCACTCAAGCCGATGGATGTTTTCCCAGGCCAGCATTTTGTTTTGTCTTGTGGCGTCGACAGTTTACCAGGCTTGGCCTATTACTGGATGAAAAACGGTCAGGAAATGCCGGGAGAGAACGGGTGCAGGTTGATATTTGACCCATTTAAACCGGAAGATGTAGGCTTCTACTCATGTAGAGTTGTTGGTCCCGAGGGCCACATGCTTACGAAACTGATGCAGTTGAGAGTTGGTAAGAGATTTAGTTGAGAGTTGGTGAGAGCGTTTACTTAACTTGAAGACGATTTACCTTCACTTTCTTGGTTTTTCAATTTAATGAAATTTTGAAAGATTTACCACCTTGTTGAACCTTTCTATTGAAGCGTTGCAAATGCCGCAGCCAGGGGCGAAGCCAAGAAGATTGTTTGGATGGGTGAAGAGGTGATTTTTGCCAGCAAAAAAGGGCGTGTCTGACTTTTTGACGTGTCTCAAAGTCACATCCACCGCACATCCCCCCACCCCCGTTTGATCACGCCCCTGGCCGCAGCATTCGTTTCCTTTGATGGTTCTCAACTGTGCAGTTGAGCTGTTGAATGAGCGAAATTTTATTTCTTTCAAATGTATGTAAAAACTGTCCTTTGATTTCAAATTTAAGCTTTTGCTGTTTATCACGACAGGTTTCGTGCTCTATTCTCATTTAAGTTCCGTGAACATTCATGAAATTTTGCTATTGCCAATTTATTTAATTATTCCGTTTCCCTTAGGCGATTTGTCGTGTACTGACAGGCAGTTTGGTGAGTGATTCAGTGTTCTTCTGCTAACTTTGACGTTTGTTTTGAATCAACCTTATCTATGTTGACAATAGTCGCTCTGCTGTTATCACAAGTAGTTGGACACATTTTTATCAGATTCGATCTATTTTTTTAGATGGTTACTAATATAGCTACATGACTATAAATCGTGCGCTGAAGTAGTTTGAAGGATGCAAACCCACTGTTTCAACCCAGTACTGTTCCATTCCGCTCACTAAAGCGTGTACTGCACTGACTTTACCGCACCAAGCACTATGAAACGGACCGATAAACATTAATCTCGATAGTGTTGAGCCACATTTAGAATTCACACGACCTTCTTAGCATTTTTTGGATAATTTGAATTTGAACCTTAAGGCAACAAAACTAAGGAGTCATAAAAATTCTCAGTGAAAACGCCTATGTTTGATAGGCCTTCTGCAGCATATCTTTTTTTAGAGTTCACCCTTTGAGTTACCTCATTTTCTTAAATAGCATCATGAATTTGATTATTTGGTTAAAACAAATGGCCGTTGTTCATTTCAGCTTTAGCTTCGCCCGTATCTCTTAGTCTCGCATTTGAACACGCCAATCTCTTAGGCTCGCATTTGAACGCGCCTATGTCTAAGTGATGTGTTTGAGCACGCATATCTCTTAGTCTCGCGTTTGAACACACATCTCTTAGCCTTGCGTTTGAACACGCCAATCTCTTAGGCTCGCATTTGAACGCGCCTATGTCTAAGTGATGTGTTTGAGCACGCATATCTCTTAGTCTCGCGTTTGAACACACATCTCTTAGTCTCGCGTTTGAACAACCCTATTTTTTAATCTCGCGTATCAACGCATATACCTCTTAGTTTCCCGTTTGAAACAATGCTGTTGCCATTAATAAAGCATCTGTACGCTTTTGTTTGACGATGTGCAATTGTCTCTTTAGCTAGCGGCAAAGTTGCCTTGATCATTGGAAATCAAGCTTATAGGAACAAGAAGTCTTCTCAAATGGACCTTGTCCATCCGGCAGATGATGCCAAGGCACTTGCTGCTGTCCTCAGGGAAATGGGTTACCGTGTTCTTTGTATGGTCGACCTCGACTTCGACGAGATGACCAAAGCTATCAAGGGGTTTTGTGATCTGCTCAGTGTCTCCCCCAACATGTACGGCCTGTTTTATTTCGGTGGTCATGGATACGAAGAGAATGGAAAAACCTTCCTTGTTCCAGTTGATGCACCAACAAATTGGGATTCGGAGAACTGCGTTTGTGCCGACCAAGTTTTGTCGCTGATGCAACGCTCGAAAACCAAGTTCAACATGATGGTGCTTGACGTTTGCCGCCTGCCGTAAGTTACTGCTAATTAAGTTTGAATTTGTCAAACAACTGCAGAGAGCCAAAAGTGCAAAAAAATGCAATCAAATGGTAGATATTTCGATGAATGAAATTATTTTAATTTTATTTAAATACCATATTTTTGCAAAGAAACAATTTAAAAACCGAGCTGAAAGCTAAAATATGTCATCTCTGACAATTTGAAACTTGTAAATGATGTTTGCTAACTTGTAGCTTCTTGATCGAGAAAATATTTTAAAAATAATGTTTATCAAAAAACTAAAACAAAAAACTGAAATTATTTTTGTGAAAAGACTAACAGCGAGTATTTATATTCCAATAAAGAATGTCACTTGTATTTAAGAGATTTCTGAGTGCAATTTTGTCAGCGTGACATCTTTGTTTATCTTCAGTTCTGGAAACGACTCGGAGCAAAAAGCGGGAAAGTCATTCGATGCGGAGTTCATTCCCGGAAGCCAATGTGTCATTGCTTACGCGACGTAAGTGTCACCTTTTAGCTTAGGATTTTATGGTAATTTGCCCTCTTGGGATTAATCGATACATTAACGAGGTTTTCTCCCGTTGAAGGTAAAATTTCCATTTTGGGTCAACGTTATTTTTTTGAGCAACTTCGTTCTACAGTTCATCAAAAGATTGCCTGTTTGGGAATCCGAAGTCCCATAATATCAGATGTGATCGGTTAAAATTTCTCAAATTTTTTTCTTTTCTTGGCTTTGGTCGTGTAATTTTGAAATTTTGCAGTTAGGGAGGCTTGCTCAATATAAGATGATTTTTACGTTTGTAAGTCAATAATTTTGTATATCTTCCTTTGAAACAGATGTCCACAGTCACAAGCATTTGAAAGACGGACCGATGCCAATGGCATTTACATGAAGCACTTGTTGCAGCACATAAGAAGCGATTTGAGAGTCGAGCAAGTGCTCTTTAACGTTCACAAAGGTACGTTGCCATCCATCGGCAAAGATTTGTAATCCACATTTTTTTGGTACTTTTTTGTGTCACCAAGTACGATTTTATTCACACTCACGGGGCTCGGAAATACCAAGGAAATTCATGCGTAGATATCACTTTGCAAAGAACCAGATATATTTTTGTCGGCTCAGCCCCCTCCCCTTCTCCTATATGTTTTTTTGATGAATTCCATACTTGGCACTATGAACTAACCCTTGGCACTATGAATGAGCCATTTCTATCAGCCTTCTAGAGCAGGGGTGTACACTTGATAAAATATTGGGAAGGGGGCAAGCCTATTGTTTTAATAAGATGACGTCACATTTCCCATTGTTTTATAACAAAAGACCATTGTCCTCTAAAGTATTGGGGGGGGGGGTCGTCCGCCACTGTTCTAGAGTCGATAGATAGTTTGAATGATTTCATATACAAAACATTAAATTTTTAATACGATTGCAAGTATAAATGGTATGACCATGTACGTGATCTTGGGTGTGGCTTCCAGATGTTGCCTACAGCACACTCTCCTAAAAGGGTACGTTTTGTGTGGCACAGAAGTTCTTTGTAGAAGTTGATCCTGTCAATCACGAAGTCGTGTAAGTAATAAAAGCAACGTTCATTTCATAATATTAACGAGGCCATTCTTCTTTCAGATGTCTCGAAGGATTCTTCGAGAAACGTCATCACGAAAATAATGTCTCCCACGATCAACTCATCAGCAATTGACAGTTTTAGCTTGTGTGACCCTGTAGTCTCAGACCTAGAAAAAGATCCTACTGAGCAATGGTTCAAGCATCATAGTAAGGCCTTTTTATCTCCATTTGTTTTATTAATTAAGACGATTTTCTTTGTTTGTTACAATATTGGATAATTTCACTGTCATTTCCTTTCTTGTATCTCCAGTTTTAAGACCCGGGATTTCCATGCCACAACAATATCACGTGATTATTACATCACTATACTATGATGTAATCATAAGGTTCCCCCTTTGCCTCCCCTTCCTTGGAACAATGTTGATTAGCAAGTACGTTTTTGCTTTTGACTCGTATGTCTAAACTATTTTGTGGCGGAAGTAGTAATTTTTGAGAAAACAGATGAAAAAATCTAAGGATAAAGCACACATTTCCAAGTAATTTTTGCAGGGATGGTAAGCTTCATGTTGTTGTGGTTGTCTTTGCCGTTATTAGTTAGTCGAACTCAGTGTTTGATTCCTCCGTCGAATCGTTGCGAAGAAGAGTTTTTTATCGCTGCTGCAGGAGTTCGAGCATATATCTCATTGTAAAACTTTGGAAGCTCAGACGAATCATGGATTTGAACTGTTTTTCAATACGGATACAATTAATAGAGATAATTCCTAATTGTTTCCCTGGTCACACGCACTCTAACATTCATTTCTTAATGTTAGGAGACTTCTCCATACTTTTAAATGATCAGTTAAACTTTGGCCATAACCTTTTATTCAACAGTTATTCAACCTAATTTATCCGCCCTTATCACGAAATTTTAGCGCTCTTTGCATTTTCCTTGACATACAGTCATGGACCTTTCACATAGTTCTTGTCCAGAGATCTGACGTGGCTTTACGATACATCCAACTTTCCTTTCTAGGACTACCTGCTTCGCGGATTTTGGAATTTGAAAATGACATCAAAGTTCAGCTCAGTTTTGAATCCGTCTGCTCAAACATTTGCAATCTGGTTCTGCATGTGGTTGATGTTGGGCGGT
Source organism: Rhopilema esculentum (assembly GCF_057945365.1). NCBI lineage: Eukaryota > Metazoa > Cnidaria > Scyphozoa > Rhizostomeae > Rhizostomatidae > Rhopilema > Rhopilema esculentum. The sequence continues at coordinate 410,614 of NC_142834.1, read as the reverse complement.
CGTTTGAGTGCGATGTCAAACTCCTTGAAATCTCAAAGGTAAATTCATAACAGAGGCCATAGCTTAATTCTCTTCATTTCGCAATTATCAGATCGATTTCGATTTTCGTTCTTGCAAAAAGCCCCTCCCCCCCTCCCCCCCCCCACTCCCCGTTACGATAAATGCTGCTTGAAAAAGTTACTTTTCCAAAAAATTTGAAATACTAATAAAGGCGTTTCCCACGTTTTCCGAGAACCTGAAGGGCGTGGTTCAGAAATTTCTTTTTCAACCAATTTTTTGGGCATGCAACGCCCTAGTATACTTAACTAAATTTGCACAATTTTCGAAGGTTTTGTCGACCATAATAACCGACAGGGTGTTAAGAAAACGCGTTTTAAGCAGGCCGTTCCATCAAATATTTAACGCCGTCGCAGTTGGTAGCTTGTATGATAAAGACAATCGACAGATACTCAAGTGGCTTTAGCCATCTGTAAAAAAAAATGTTAGCCAATCAATAGGCGTGTGAGTGGTATTATGTTCAATGATTGGTCAATTGTCGATTGAAAGAGATGGCTTAGGCCAATTTAGTATCTGTCGATTGCCTTTCATGTCGGGGCTGATGTTATCGGTCAGGCACTACCGTCTTGCGATTCATAGTAAGACCTGCCCATGCAGAAATGCTTTTCCCGTTTGTAAGTCAATGAGAGGTTTGTTTCTCTGTACGACGTCAAGCTCTGATTGTCAATATTAATCCAACGTGACAGGCCTATGGCAGTAAAGCCATTCCTCAATGTTTCGGGTTTTGTAAAATATAGATTTTTATTTAATCATTTTATTCATCAATGCATAGTCCTGGACTCTTTTCTTTTAGCCATTGCAGATCGAAGAACGCTACATGAATTACAAAACTCCAATTATGCTGGTAAGTTCTCAACTTGACAATTGCGACCTTGATTGAGTCACTCACGCCCGAAGCTTCATTTTCATGAGGACAACATTCTAGGCAGCCTGTCAAACTTTTCCTAAAATCGCTAGATATATTACTCTTTCCGCAAACAGCATGCAAGGCATCGTTTCTACCCCACTTCTACTTTTTCAATTGAAATGAGAATCAATGAAAACAAACTTTTTCAATTGAAATGAGAATCAATGAAAACAACTTTTGTTATCTTCAAGGACGCTGTGCCGCGAAGCAACCCTGATTCTGCGCAGCAGCCGAGAAGAGCTCTTCTGTACGAGCTAAGAACAACTTTGCCGAATTTGCAAAAGTTGACGGTAGGTTTCCAGTCAGTACATTTCAATACCTTCACTGCGTTGTTGTTGTTGCCAGTACGCAGTACATGACATATGATGACATATGTCACTCAAATCCTCAATGAATTGACACATGTTACAACTTTTTAGGGCAACGTTGCAGTGACATTGGAAGCCGCCTATGTTAACATGGACAACAAAGAGCAAAAGACAAATAAATGTTTGATAATTAACATGTCGGAATTTGGAATAACGTCGCTGTTCAAATAGAACCACCGGGTTACACAGAGTATCATCCTCCTGAGACTCTGGCCTACGGTTTATGCAGTGCATTTCAAATTTCAATTATTTCGTGTAAACATTAGTTTTAGTGTATAATTATTTTAATATTACTTCAAACATATTACTGCACTTAAAAGTTGTTAAATCCATACATAATCGAAGTGAAAACAAGCTGTGACTCTAAACCCAACCCGAAGCACATCCTCAACTATCGGAAACATGTTCGGCCATAGAGCAAGGCGCGTGATTTAAATTTTACAGCCACAACCATGTTCAACATGGCTTCCCATTTCACAGGTATAAAAGCAAATCTGCTTTATAAATCTTCGATTTTCCAGCCGTTTGAAAATTTTTTGAGAGAATAAGTTGAGAAAATAACTGTAACCTATATAGGGCTTTCTTGCCACTAAAATCCTTCACAGTTCCACAATTCCATAACGAAGAAACCGATTTAAGTAAGAGATACATCAAATCCAGAAATATTTTGATTGGCAACTGCAAAACGAGTAAGTAACTGGCAGGATAAAAAATGTCGGCAGCAAGAAAGGCTTGGAGTTGTCTAGCTCTAGGTAAAAGGGTGGGAGCAGAATACAGAAAGATTCGGATAAAAGAGACTACAAAAGTCAGCCAGAGATCTGAAAGTAAAAATACACGACCGTTGTAAAAGAAATATCCTTCCAATGTATAAATTTATAACTAGCAATATTGCACAAAACCCTTGACCTTTAGATGATTCGTTTAAGATTCAACACATTCTTTCTCAATTCCTTTTGGTTTACTTTTGTTTCGCGATCAAGGCCAGTGTAGCCAAATTTGATTTGAAAGCACTTCCACTTTTCACTGAAACAAAATCGAAAGACAAGTCAATCAACAGTTTTCTAACTCTTATAATTTACAATATCATATCATAGAAACATCAACACAACTGCAACTTAACCTGCAAGGGCTCCAAAAGCTGATTTTCCACTTTTCTAAGATTTTGCACTCGTGTACTTGACAAATCAAGGCAGTCGGTAGTGCAATTGTTGCTGGCTTGTTTTCATATCACAGCCAGGAAGTGCGGTAGTCAAAGTCTAATTAAAACTGTTAAAAAAGCCATTTCAATAAGAAAAAAGGCAAACAAGCCGAACCCAGACTTACCCCTCCAACCCTGGAGGAGCAACCGACTTATTTAGTAGTTGATTCTTTTAAATTTCAAATGTCGAAGCTTTTAACCCACATAAAAATGCATGGCTGCTTAATCTGTACAATTGCGTTAGAAAGTAATACTTGTTAATACATAGGAAAGAAGCAAGGTCTCACACAATATCGCCAATGAATAATCGAAGCCTTTAGGGGATGCATTCTATGAATCAATGCTTTCGTCTATATCGACTTTAGAAATACTTAATAAGTATGCTATATTACCAGTATTTCCTTTAACTTTGAATTCGTCATCGTGTAGCATTCTCTTCGAGTTATCCTGTTTTGTAAATAAAAATTGAATTTTAATACAGAATTGCATTTCATGACATCAGATCTACCGTTACCCGCCCTTTCTTGCGACCTTCTGAAGGAAGCATAATTTTGGATATTGCTCTGTAGGAGCTCTGTTTCAGCTATCAGGCCAGTTTAGAAACACAATGAGTAATAGATCGTTGCAAATTTTGCAGCACTCGACCAAGAAAAGGCTGCCCAACCTGTGCCAAACAAAACAAAAACAATTTAAGTACATGCTGAGTCTCAGATCAAAAATTAGCGTCCATGCCGCTTTCTTCGTCCAACTTGAAGTCATATATCTTTCACTGAGACTTTCACTAAAGATTTCTTGAGAATTTTCTCTTTGTTAAAACCTGATTTACACGAGACTAATTTTTAGCCACAATTTTTTTAGCTGCGAACTATTCTCCCGAATTCAATTTATACTGGCAGAAATTTTTCATGCAAATTCGCTGCAAGTTATAAAAAAAAATATGGCGACTGTTCGAAGGGTGCTGCCATCAGAAAGATTTTTAAGTTAATCTTATTTAAAAAAGCGTGCGAGACAGCAAAAAAGGGATACTGGGTTAGAAAAAATGTATTCCGAACGTCTTCAGAAGGGAGAGTTTCATCTTTCGGTAAGAGATTTACGTTCATATGACCAAAAATACATCTTAATATTTTCAAATGTCGCCATCTATGCTCTCACAAACATGCGAGATCCAGTTCTGCATCAGCATCGAACAGATCTTGAATCTTTTATGACTGAAAATGTCGTTGTTGAGCAGCATTTCAACGTTTTGAAAAAATTCTTGCCAATCGTTGTTTTCAGACATATTTATTGGTAGAACAACTTTAAGCAAGTTCTCATTCAGAAATTCAAATTTTTAAATAATAATCTGATCTGAATCTACTTCAATGGAGTGTGTACGAGGAAAAGGAAATGAATAATTACCAACCTATTTCATTGACGTTGTATAGGTGAGGGTGTTTGAGAAAAGAAAGCGGAAAAACGTAGGCCATCAGGAAACAAAACACAAGTCACCTGTCTTCAATTGCTGTTCTGATTGGCTTATTTTACAACTCGAAAACCACACAGCGAAAAGTGGAATGGTTTCTACTTTGTTCGAAGCGAATTTTTCGCTGCGATTTCACAGAGAATTTTCTAACTTAAATTCTGCGTATTCGCTGCAAAAAGTTCGCTTCGCACGAAGAAATTCGTCTCGTGTAAATCAGGCTTTAATCAGGCTTTATTGTTAACAAAACAGATCAGATTTACCAGCAAATCAACTGTACTACTGGAAATGGCATGCGAAACTTTAATTCAGTGGTCTTAGAACCAATTGTTGGTATGTGGTTGTTTTATGAAATACAAATGGGTGTCGAAAAAAGAAAAATATTCGAAAGACATGAAAGTTTTATTAAGACAACGACTCTTGACAGAAACAGTGACATTGACATATCTTGACATTTCCATAACGTGAACACAACTTCTGTGAATTAAAAAGAATTTTCACACGATCTTTATTACGTGTTTTTGGGAAAAGAAAACATGTTTAAAGTCTGTTTTTATCTTTTTTCGTCGCATTTTTCTTGTCATTTGACACACATTTTTCATTTTTTATTAAACGCCGCCCTCTGATAAACGCCGTTCTTTGGTAAACGCCGCCCTCTGATAAACGCCGCCTTCTGGTAAACGCCGCCCTCTGATAAACACCGTCCTCTGGTAAACAATGCATCCAAAAGTTGGATTTTGTAACAAACGCCGCGTAATTTTTTAGAGGAAATACGGAATCCAATAAAAAGAACATCAAATCTCAGCAATAATTATCTGGTTCTCATTAAAAACAGTGAATTAGGGAAAAACTTTCATGAAAAATTCAACAAATCAAACAAACTGATAATATTGTAACTGCAAATTTTCGAATGGATATTCCATTTCTTTAATGAATTATGTAGCGACCTTTGCGCAGAATATGTAACTGCTTGGGGGACAACAGGGTCGCTGAGGATTTTAATCATGACGTCATTGACAAGCTTTTTCTGTTATTGGTTGAACTCTAAACGATTTGGACAGTCCTTCACCGTATATAAGAATAACAGGAGTTGATATATGAACAGATAAACGTTCAGGCCATCCCGTTTTAAAGAGATAAATCTTCCATGGTATGAAATATCACAGATCAACCCTGACACAACAAAATAAAGCATTACACAATGGTTTCTGATTCTCTATAGGAATTCAGCATGGCTTTGTATATCAACTTGCGCAATGTTCAGGGCGGGCTTGTGTAAAACACACTGCAAAAGAAACACTGTAAGCATACGTACGTAGGGTTCAGCTCTTTGCAATTTGACACCTTCTACTGATGCTTCGAACATCATAAAGAAAAGATACGATGACTGCTCAGGCCTATAAATGAATCAAAACATGAAGTAGCACAAAAGACAAAATACAGGACAGGAAAACATCAAATCAAAATACAGGACCTCCGAAAGCTAGATGCATTTAGATAATGAGTTAATTAAAATGATTGTTCCAACAGTCTGTTATATAGTGATTGAAGCCGGTTGGGAAGAGCTGTGCACGCTTTAATGTATAGAAAAGAAGAACGGTTAAATGGTATAGATTATGAGTCACGGGTGTATAGAACCCATTAAAGGTCGGTTCTATACACCAATAGTATGTACAACTCTTCTTACACAGCATCAAACACTTGGTGACAGACCGGTAAACAGTAATATCTCTTAGATTATCAGTTAGATAAAAGAACTTGGACTACTCCTTTCTCATTTCTTCTTGATTGCAAACATGACAACTCTTGTGAGAACTGCAAAAATGTCTTTAAAGCCAAGGACTGTGTGCCATAGCCAATAAAAGTGATGTGGCTTCAACTTTCCTAATTGTAAACATATTCATTATTTTAAGTGGCACATACATATGACAAAACATATTCTTTTCTGCTATAAAAATTACTTCAAAAACTTTAAGAGAAAAAGTACAAACCTGTCGATGACGCAATGATATTCCGATCCCTTTTTTTCTAACCTCATTTCCCAGCCCTGAAAAGCAAAGTTGGTAATACCAGCGTCAATAACTCACACAATTAGCTCGGTTTAGCCTCCTTTTGAAACAAAACTTTGACAAACCGCTCTATCTTTATCCCTCTCCTTACCCCCAGCTTTCAATCAGACCTTTCTGGCCAGGTTTAAATATGATTTTATTTCAAGTTATAAAATCTCTACATCTTGAACAACTGTTAATTACTGATACGGTTAATATTTTTGGTTTGTTGGTAATCAGGTTTTCGCATTCTTTACTTCAGGGCCCAACCTAGCAAGCCTCGTTTTATTTTGGTTGCACGGTACTTTTGCAATGATTATAAAGTATAGTTATGGGGTACATTATGATATGCAGAAAGGCTATTTGTGTATGAAGGGTTCTTTGTTGTTACCACATAACATAACAAACATAAAATATCTGCTGCTGCTAAATCACGAAGTTTATTCTTCAAGTTTAATTGAGGCATCGTTTTATACAAATTTGATAGCATTCTAGGAAATTTTTGTTTTTTTATAATTTTTTTGTTTTTAAATAACAATGTCCAGTACTTGAATGTTATTTTAGCCATGGATAACATAAGTTCCAAATCTTTGATTGGCTGACCGACCAACATTCTCAATTGCCCGTTAACCAATCAGAATGCAAGAATATGACAACAAACGTGCCTTGCAGCTAGATTAAGGCCTATTTTGGACGCTTTGACGACTACCCACACTAAAATAAACTTGTAAAATGTGCTGAAAGACAGCCTAATTTTATTTTAAAAATTGAATTTTTGATAAATCTACGAAAAAAACTGCCGTTGTACTCAATAAAATTTTTTCCGCGATCGTTAGTTACAAAAGCTTGAAACAGTCCCTTTCAAATTCTATTTTTGATGCCACTGTTGTTTCTGGTAATACTTTACGGTGCCTCTTTCCGGTTCTTCAAGAATTCTCCTTTATTTTTTCAGTTTACGGGCAGCCAGTATTAAGAAGCATTGAACAGTCAGTGACACGTTTCCGAGACCAAGAATCTGGTGCCTATGTTGATAGATTCATCTTTTCACGTTCACTTACCACAGAAAGTTTCTATTTTATCAAGTCATGGAGGTGATCTAATTTTGTTGCTTTTTCTGCTTGATCAACAGTGGAGCAGTTCTATCTTATATCTCTACAGATACACGCCGATGATTTTAGCAGCATGGCCCTCATGGTTGGCCTTTTCTATTTCTGGTTTCTCTTTTGCTTTGGCAAACTCCCGAGCACTGTAGGGACATTTACCTCTGTTTTAGAAAGCTCACAATCTTCTACAGCCACGCCACTTATGATGTCTCATCTGGCTTTGAAAAACAAATGTTGAACATCTAATTAGATTCGTTATCCTGGCTTAACCTCTACTCCTTTATCTCTAAACCTTTTTACCATGTCCAGCGTTACGTTGTGTTGGCCTTTCACCCTTCTTGAATGACTGTAAAGACAAAGCAACATTTATCTGAAACCTTTCTCTCGAATACTCTCCCATAGACATGCTCCATGTTGAAGACAAACTGTGACAGGCTTTCTCATAAACTTGTGACCTAAAAGACCACACCTCCAAAGTATTTTTTCTCTTTCTTCTTCGGGCAGCGACCAAAGGTTTGAAAACAGTTTTTCTTGAATATGTTTTGCCATGGCAATCAGCAAGTTTCTAATGCTACACCTTCCTTCTATTTCACTTGATCAGTTTTTTCACTGGAATAACCTTAAAGGTACTTTAATTCATACAGGTCACATAGGTACTTCAATGACAGACTTTATGTTATAGCTTTTGCAAAATCTAGACCCTTACACCTTAAAGAATATCATTCATAGTGTTTTCTGTGGATAATCTAAAGCGGTTTTAGAATATTAATATCCTCTCATTCAAATTCCATTCACCTACACAATGCAATGCAACACAATGGACTGGACACAATAAAATACATTCTAATACAAAATACATTCAAAATCAAGACTGGCTTGTAAATCATAATTGCGCATTTCTACATGAATTGAGGCAGTCTTACTTCGAAGGCAGTTTGAAAATTAATGAAATGGACACTTCCTGCTTGAAAGTGTTTATGTTCATACAAGAAACATCTTTCAAACCAAGTTTTAAACATCTTCATAGCAGGATATAAAATGGATATAAAAACTTTCAAATAACTACCTCACCAGTCCCACCAACACATTTGTATTTAAACTGACATTTAACGTTCCCCTAGAAATGGAAACAAATCAAGCATGAAAAGAAGAAAAGTTAAAAATCAGATAAAATAATACCCTCTAGCAAAATAGTGGCCACGTTGTCCTTAATAGGGGGTTAGCTAAACACTACCCCAAAGCTCACAAAGGCCTTCATAAAATTGCTGATTCTAATGCACCAGGAGAATTTTAGTTAAATCTCCTTTGAACCTTAGCTTAGTTATATGCCCTGGAACTAACAAAAACATTTATCGTGCCTCATTGCAATCACAAAATTTGCAATGTAGCTAAAAACCACCATTTTTATCATTTCTTACTTCCTAGCCATTTTTCAAGAAAATCCATGACCCCAGATATGCCAAAAAAGGAAAAAATGTAAGTTTTCAGAAAAAAAACTTTCCTCGAAACAACCTAATATGCCTTTTTCAAATTGTTTTGCAATTAATTAATGTAAAGAACTTTTGGTGAAAGTCCTGCTTTACATTGGCTGTTTTGCTTGGGTTTTTTCAAACATTTACAAATGAAAATGAAACCGAGAGTAGGCAGATTTATTAGGATTAACAAGATATTCCATTTTAAAATTTGCGATAAATCAGTTAAGGAGGTAAAATGCAAAACATTGATGAATTTTTTTGCCCCTGTGTAAAAATAATTATTTTTACAAGATGCTACATATTCAATAATGAGCTCATAATATATGTGATGTACACTGCTTGAATTGTCATTGCAATCTTAAAGCAGTCTGGCCCCTCAATGATTGGCTAATATGAACAATCGGTTTCCCCACCTTGACGAGTGACGCTGCTCACTCTGGCTGGCCTAGCTGCAGTTTTCAAGGCACCGGGGCCTGGCCAAGCTATCGGAAACAGATTTATTTGCTGGAATTAAAGGCAATGGACAGATATAAAAGTGGCTTAAGCCATCTGTCAATCATTTCTAAATCCAACAAATGAGCATGTGAGTGGAACCATTCTCCATGATTGGTTTTTAAAAATGGATTAAGCCCCTTTAGTATTTGTCAATTGCCTTTAAGAAAACACTTCTTTTTACCAAAGGAATTTTTAGTGGCGAAATTTCAATATGCAAATGAACTGAAACAAAGAACATTTTCCCCTCTTCTGCAAAAAAGTTATGATTTATTTCAAAACATAACTTAACTACAGTTCATCATGTGTAAAGTCTTCTGCAGGTTCCGCAGGTGAAAAAGCATTGCAAAACTTTTTTAAATGCCCAATGTAACATAATAAAAGTTTTAAGCAATTTTTTGGTTGGTGCTAACAGGATCCTTATCTTTTTTAGGCCTTCTCAATATCCAGAAAAATAATAATAAATAACAACAGAAATAATTATTCAGGGAAACTTTGTTAGTACTACAAGCACTGTTATCAATAAGGGCCCTGTAAATGCTACAATCTACAATGTTAGTCTCCAAAAAGGCTTAGCCCATGATGGAGAAACACAATACTCTCACTACAACAAGCCAACTTTACCTAACTACATATAACTACACACAATAATGGTTAACTGATTAGTAGTTTTGGCGCAAGGGCACTTGGTCGACATGTTTCACTTTGGCTGCATGACAATACATACTACAGTTAGTGATAACACAGCTATGACAGATCAATATTACAGTAGCCTTGGGTATGTTGCAATGCTACGGATTTCCTGGATCTAATGGCTCTATATAAAGCAATTATCCTCCAAATACTGAGCAATATTGTTTAAAATTCAGTAAATGATAAAATGTTTACATCTGGGCCAATATTTCACTATCAATTACCTTGAAAATTTGCCAACATGATTACTTGCCCACCCTGTGCTGTCTGGTTGTCTGGTGCGTACCCATACCAAATAAATATTCGAGGTAAAGTCAGAAACAAAGTAAAGTCAGATGGCCTTGAATATATTCAACAAAATTTATTATTTTTTATACTTTGTTTTGTGAGTGGTTGAAATTCTGATGTGACTTTTGTTGACTTTCTGTGAATGTTTGTAATCTGTTTTCTGTTTCTTCCATTACCTTGAGCCGGTACTTACTTGGCGTTGGCTTCCATTCGAATACTTATGGGAGGGGAGTATTGCTAAATAAATTACTCACCAAAGCAACTTCTTCAGAAATTTCTTGACCAAAGGGTTGTGCCATAAAATTGTGGGACGCAGAATTTTCAGCCAAAGTTTGTGTAGGTAAAATTGTGAGAGATATAAGGCAAAAACTTGCAATAATTGAGCATGATAACCCTAACGATATTCTAACTTTGCTTGACGCCATTTTGCCCTCACAACAAACAGTGATAAGCATAACTGTCGGTTCCCTGTGTTGCATTGCCGCGTGGTACCAAACAGGGGTACTTCAAGAATCACAATTTAAGCCTTTGATTTTTAATGTACCTTTTTATGACTTGGGACATTTTGCCGGTTATTTCCCCAGGGAGAAATTTAACCTGCAATGATGACCATTTTTTGCAATGATCAAAGCTACATTTGTTCGGTGATGGCATTTTTCATGTTCCTTTTGAAACTAAAGATTTTTTAAATGACAAGTATCGCAGGGGCGGATCCAGCAAAAACCTGACTGAGTTCCAGGCCAAGGATAGGTACTTTCAGATGATGCATTGATAACTTTGCATAAGACAACATTATTATTCATATTTATGCATTTTGGTGCCACTGAGGGGGAGGGGTAGGTACTATCTTCTCACTAAATCTAGATTCTAGATTTCTTTCCCACAAAACAGTGCCTCTGTGAAAATTTTTGCAACGCTTGTTTTGCTCGCAATTTGTTGTTTTGCCTCGGTAGACACTAGCCTATACATCCAAATATGGTGTTCCGTCTGAGCATAGGTTTTCCGTGCCATCAAAGATTGCAATTTAAAGCAAAGGTAGTTAACACTCCTGGAAAATTAACGATATCTCCTAGTTTTATCTCAAACGCTTAATAATCTGCTAGAATGCTACGATGGTCATGAGTATAAGACATTTGCAGTCGCCATTTCGCATTCAATGTTTTGCAGTTCCACAATAGAACAGAAACAATAGGTAGCCAATCAAGTACGGGCCGTTGTACAGCTCTCTCACAAATATGGTATCATTTCCGAGTTCCAGATGAAGTTTTGACTGAGTTCCATCCGTATTCCAAACAAAAAGTTTATTGTTTCAATTCATTCACTTCCGAGGCAAAAAACGTTTATTTCCGAGTTCCAGGACTGACTGCTGTTGTCCTCCACAGCGTCTGGAAAATCGTTTCTAAATCACGACAGAGAAGGAACTGGCAATTTCCAGATTTTGAAGAGACTGTGATAAAACTTAGAATTTTTAGGTTTCACTTTTTAAGTTTTAATATTACTTATTTCAGGCAACACTATTTTTAGCTGCATGCTGGAAAACTGACTGAGTTCTGTGCACCAAGGAACTCACTCTGGATCCGCCTCTGTATCGGTATAACAAAATTGACCTTTTAGCTGGGTCGTTAATCCCTATATCATTTTTATCCTGCCAGATCTTCTCACTCTTTACGAGTTCTTCTCTTCTATCGCCTTTTTTGCATCAACTGGAGAAAGCTCCACTATAAACGTCACGGAATTTGATTCGTGATTCTTAAATGCTTTTTTTCTGTATAAATATGATAGAATTTAAGAATTGAAGAGAGATTTTGCGTCATTGCGTCAAAAGTTCTGCCGTCATATAGAAATACGCGCACATCATGTTTTAATAGAATTTTGAAGCCAACTGTTTTCATGCCAAATTTTAAAGATCTCAGTGCTACTTTGACAGGATTGCCTTACAAGCCTCAACTATAAAAGGATTTTCTTTAAGACTTCTCAGTGTTCACTTCATCCGCCTCGCTCGCATTTTCTACAACCTGCCGGCCTATATACCAGCAGACCCATAAACCTGCCTTTGTTACAATGCGAGCAAAGATCAAGTCACCAAATAGCGTGTTGCTTTTTTGTACTTTGATAATGGCAATCGCATTTTTGCAGATTTGTTTATACCGCAGCAAATAAAGTCTGGATGTACGCTGTATTTTTCACCATTTTAAAGCTACATACCATCATATCATCCCTGTTTAAAGGTACTATCTTAAAATGTTCCTTTTACCTACCTTTATCATGCTTGATCATCATATCAATTTTTGTGTAGGCCCGATTCCGTTTAATAATCAAATTAACCAATATGATTGAATTTTCAAAGTTGAAATTTAGAGCCACTTTTCACTTTAAAAATTCTTGATCTGCAGAGAGAAATTTACCCATTGAAATGTAGTCTAGACTGAAAATCAAATTATTTAAGTTGTAATGTTCATGAGGAGAAATCTGTATTCTGGTTTGTGTCTTGTACTAAATTTAAGGGGTCGCTGTTGATATTAAACGTGTTAAATGCTAAAGTATTCCAACTCAATATGCTTTATCTAAGTATATTGCAGAATTTGATGCCAAGCTGTCTAATTGCAGTTGAATCAACAATTTACGTCTCGTGGCATGGCAACGACACAAACAATAAATGCGAGATCAGGGAGTCACCGTGCAAATCTCTTCGACATGCAATCTCCCAAAGCAAGGACCAAGATGAAATTCACGTACTTGTGGGCAATGACAAGAATTATACAAACATAAACAGTAAAAAATTATCCGTAAAGGAAGATGGCAATGAACGGTCTGTATCCTCAATTTTTGCTGTGAAAGAAACAGTGACAATATCGAAGTCTTTACAGTTTGTAGGAGTAGGAGGTAGGCCTCTTTTGCTTCTACCTACAGACAAATTCGGCTTTGCTGTACAGGCCTTCAAAGAACACATCAATGTCTCGTTCACAAATTTCGAGGTAGCAGAGACGCATGTGCACGAGGTTGAGAAGAGCAAGACATGCAAGCCAGGATCACATGGATTTATATCTATGCAAGGAGTCAGTGTAAGCATCCGGGACTGCGTGCTGCGACGCATGTGCAATGCCATCAATGTTGTTGGACCTAACAATGGGCTTTCTGAAATCAAACTGGCGGAAAGCTCAATAACAAATGTTCATTATTGCGTTTATTCAAAGAATGTATCAATGATAACCCTTGAAATGCAAGATACGAGCATTGTTGGGGAAAACGACTCGCAAGTCCCCTATTACGCAGTTTCCTTAATTATCATGGACGCCGCTGTTGTCCATATCATTGGATGCACCTTCATTAAACTGAACGAGGCCGTTGCTATTTCAATGCACCACGGAAAACTAGTAATGAAACTTTCTCATTGTCGATTCCAAGAGAATTCAGGGCAGAGTGTTTTGTTGAGCTTCTCGGCGAATTCAAACATGCAAGCTTCGATTATCCACTTGGATCGCCTTGAGTTTACAAATAACGATGGGGGATACGCGTCATCCCTCCATCTTGTTCGGTCTTGGGAACTATCCGACAAAGTCAGACAACCGGCACCGGAAATACATCTTACTCGGTCGGTATTTCGCAACAATTATGCCCAAGCGTTCTTCGGAGCAATCTACGCAGAGGGAGTCCACTTGCAAATACATTCAACACAGTTCAACAATAATACAGCTGGCAATGAGCTCTCTGCAATCCAAGCATTCGGAGGAGCTATCTTTATAGAGTCTTGGACGAATGTTGAAGTCATTAATTCTTCTTTTGCAAACAATACATGTTCTGGGTTCGGAGGTGCGGTATTTTCACGCGGATACTTCTCAGCAAGAAACTGCGAGTTTCGTGGCTCGGCCAAGAGTTCAATTAAACCACTTCTCGGGGACATTTTGTATGCAACGGCAGGCCTGCTCTTGGAAAACACAACATGGTATCCGGATAAATCATATCGATCAGAATCTGCGATTTGGCATCCTGGCAGTCCAACTCTTGAGTCTTGGAACATAAAGATCGCCGGTCATTTCGTAATTTATTGCCCGGTCGGACATAATGTTACCGCTCATGGCCTTTATAGACATCCTGGTATGTTGACGGATCGGATTTCAATGGGGTGTCGCTCTTGTCCGAGAGACCAATACAGCCTTCAGTCCGGATATTTAAAGCTGGTTTCTATCGACGACAGAGTTGTTTTTCACGATATTCGCAACGTCTCATGTTTTTGGTGTCGATACGGTGGCGTATGCGAGCACGGTCACATAAAGTCGAGATCAAATTACTACGGATATATTTCCGGACATCCAGAAGAAGTTAAGTTCATTTCGTGTCCTTTTGGGTACTGTTGTAAAGGTGACGATTGTGTTTCTTATAATTCTTGCAGCCCTCTACGAAGGGGTTCCCTTTGTGGTTCCTGTGCAGAGGGAATGACTGAAAACCTGCTCAGTGCCAATTGTGTGAAGAGGGAAAGCTGCAAAGATAGATGGTTTTGGCTGATCTATTTTATGTCAGGAATACTTTACATTTCCTTCTTTATGTATCTTGATAGGATAAGTGCATTTCTGAAAGGACAATTAATATGGTGGGAAACAAAGCTAGCGAGTATTAAAGAGGGGAGTGAAGTTGACCAAGGACCGGATGAGATGCCGATGCATGGTGCAGTGGAAGCTGAAGAAACTACAGGTAGTATATGCACCAATGATGAAGAAGAAGAAGTAGTAGAAGAGGATATTCAATCGGAAGGAGGTGTTTATAAAGAGTGTTCACAATCTCAGCAGAATGACGAGAAGGATACTTCTAACCAAGGCGACGTCTTCAGCAACATAATCAATATTACATTCTACTTCTACCAAATGATTCTGATAATCCGTGACCACGACAACGTCATTCTTAGTCAAACTCTGGTTTTAGTCAAAGAGATTTCCACAAGCATCTTTACTTTCTCCCTTGATGCTGAGTCGTCCCTTACGCTGTGTCCATTTGCCGGTTTGTCACCAGTTTCCAAGAGCTTTCTCGTGCGTTCCTTTGCAATCTACGTCATTGCATTGCTTGTCATCATAAACACTTTTGAAGGGATCTACACCCTCTTTCAGAAGATTTTTCCCTGGGGAGAAGTGAGGTTGGCACCAAACACTAACTCGACCTTCACGGTCCGTCTTCGCGTCACAACTATACAGATAACCTTGCTCGCCTACTCGACAATAACGAACATGACAATGAACTTTGTGAATTGCGTGCCAATCAATGGAAACAGCGTTCTTTACATGGATGGAACGGTCAAGTGCTTTGTTTGGTGGCAGATTGTCGCCATTTTCTTTATAATTTTCTGGATAATACCGTTCCCTTTCGCACTGGTTCTTGGCATAACCCGACTCCAGGACAACGCAATGTCCTACCATAGATTTATTATTGGTCTCATTTTTCCCTTCTGTTTTACTTTTTACTGCCTGTTGCAAAGAGTACTGTGCTGCTTCTGGATTGATGCAAAGAAAGATTTCCACAAATGCTGCGAAGGAGACCAAGAGATTTCAGAAGATTCAAGTGACGTCGAGCGAGTAAGACAGGCTGTGGAATCATCCTCAGTACAAGAAATACTCTTGAGGTTTGAAGCGCCTTTCAAAGAAGAAAACCCGGGAACAATTAGCACGAAGCCGGGATTCTGGCAAGGGGTTCTGATAATCCGGCGCTTGATAATCATTATAATGTTCACGTTCATTAACAACCCAGTAACACGACTTTACTTTATCTTCACAGCTTGCCTCTTCTTCCTCATGCATCATCTTGTGTATCTTCCATACAAGAAAGATGTCATTAATTTCTTCGAGACATTCTCTTCAGCTACACTTGTCATGTTCTGCAGCATTAATATATTCTTTGCTTACAGTTATGTGAGCAACGTACCCCCTGAAAATGCTGATGCGAGAATTAGCTTGATCTTCGATTGGTTTGAAGTTGTCATACTCGTGCTATTTCCTCTTCTCTTTTGTATCTTGCTCCTGATTTTGGTAATAGCTAGAATATCAGCTACCATATACAAAGTTTTTGTAAATTTTTGTAGAAAGATTGATTAACAAAATTGCAACATGTAGTTTTGAGAAGATTGTTTGTTCTCCTCGTCGGACGTGGTCTAGCTGATACCCCAAATCATTAATGCGTGCATAGCTTTTTTAACATATAAACTAGACGACATTTTTACCGTCCAGTGAAAAAATCTTGCCGCCTACAATCCAGGAAAAAAATAGTTTAGACCTTTCAAGAAATCTTTATTTATTTTTTTTATTATTATTAAATTCCTATTTCAACACGATATTCCATCAGAAACCTCAGTACAAGTTATGATAAGTTAAAAAACTAATAATGGAAGACAAAAATTATTTAATTATATGAGTGACTTCAATCTGACGTTTGATCTTCCTAGGAGTCGTGCTTTAATTCGGATTTCCTGAGCTCTTCAAATGAGCTTCTAATATATGTTTTCTCTTTCCTTTGAAAAATAGCTTTCCCCCTCCCCCAATTCAATGTTGAATGCATAATTTTGAAGCAAAAGTGATAGAACTACAAATCCAATTTTGCTTCGGGGGGGGGGGAGGGGGAGGGGAGGATTCAAATCTACAGAGGCAAGGTAAAGTAGAAAATTACAAAAATTGCATTTTGTCTCAACAGGTCCGGGACTGTCTGATATTCTGTTGTTGTATGAATAAAGCCTCTAAAGAAATGAAAACGTTAAGGAATGAAGCTTAACATTAAAGTTAGTGATAATAATTAATTTTCCCATCTGTTGGAGTTATGGATGGATATTATATCGGAATCTATATAATTGACTTCCACTGAAGAGGGAGGGGAGGGTGTTAAATCAGATATATTGAGACGTTCTGAATATTTTCCAGGCCATGGATTATTTGATTTATTCTTCAAAAAGTAAATTTCTCGCATTTGGCTGTTGTAAAAAGAGCTTGTTGGGGTTCTTGGGGGTTCAGCATAACGCGGCTCTTTATGAACTTCCTTAAAAAAGATGGAGAGGTGACAGGCAGTGTCTTACAGGGGCGAAACTGTTGGGGGTATGGCGGGTGCTGCAGCCCCCCTCCCCCCCAATCTTCAAAAAAGCAGATTTTTTCGGGCAAATTCATGGCTGCCAGTATATCGGCCGGGCAAATTTGGAAATTTTGTTTAGGTCGCACTTTCACTGCTACTTTTGCCCCAGCGTGGTTTTTGGATTTATGGTCTATTTCTCCCATCTTTTTTTCAATCTCCGCCCAATTGGAAAACAAAACAGAAACGAGGCAAGCAACAGCAACATAATTAAATTTCGGTCTTTCATCTCGAGTTCGTCTCGAGATGCGGAAGTAGAGTCTGAAGTATTGATGAACAGCGAGAGTATACAGGGCCGCCGGACCCAATTTTGAACAGGGGGGGCCAAAAGGAATAAAAGGGCACATACATTTGTTTTTCGCAACATTGGTTGTTGCCAATATTGGACACAGCGTAAATGACTATGTGCTCCATTCAACGGTCACTCACTTGTGGGCATACTTAATTGTATTATTCCTCATGGGCGTAGAAACAATGTAGAAATAATGATCGTTTGAATTTCAAAGCTCAGTTTTTATTGGTGGATTTCTATTTATTTTCAACAAGCGCCCTTTCTCTAGTGAGAGCCCCTCTCCAATGGGCGTCCTTCTCTAATGAGCACCCTCAATTTGATGCCAAAATGAAATTGACCAACCCTGGCATTCATTAGAGAGAATACGGTGTGTATCCAACTGAGAAACAACTGTAGACACGCTGAGGAAATTTTTCTCGCCCAGAAACTCCTTCGCAATAGATAGAGTTAGAAATTGAGAATCGCATGAACAACGCCTTGATTTGTTTTACTTGGCGTCTAAAGGCAAAATATCTGAGTGTAAAAATAGCATACACAATATTTTTTTAAAGGCATTTTTCACACTTTTTCCAATCAGAGCGGGGGGGCCTGTGCCAGTGTCAGATCTTGTAACTTTATCATTGCATCTCATTATTTTCTATCTATATTAAATGCGATGCCTCTTTGGTTATAAAGCTGCCTAGAAGGATAGGTGAATTTCTTTAGGAAAGATTTTTTCAGCTTTATTTCTTTTAACCGTTTAAATATCCTTAAATAACTGATAAGAATGTGATGCAAAATGCTTGCATGTTTTGCATGTTGTTTTGTTTATTGTGTATTTGTATGCCTGTCTTCTGTTTCTTTACGTGATAATGATCCCTCTTGGCTAGAGGGTTAAGTTTAAATGCAAAAATGAAAATTGTCCCTCTCAGGTAGGGGCTTGCTTTGCGTGGTCCCTCTCAGGTAGAGGGTTGCAAAATTGTCCCTCTCTGGTAGAGGGTTGCTATATATGGTCCCTCTCAGGTAGAGGGTTGCAAAATGAATCCCCTCGGAATAAGAGGGCTAATTAAAGAAATGCGCACTCTCTCAGGTAGAGAGTTTATAATCGTAATCTCGCTCTTTTGGGCGCCTGAATAAAACGTGGCTCGCTTCGTCTTCGGGACCATATTCAATCGCTGGTATGTATGGTGAGTTCCTAATTTCCATTTCCTACTGATTTTTGAGGCTACGTTTCCCACGGTATGATTAGGGTCGGGATTGGGGGGGGGGACTCTTTGAGTTTATAGTTGGGAAAAGAGACTTATCTTGTCCATTCCCTCCCCTTTATCAATTAAATTTCGGGGTTACTATTGAAAATTCCAAAGTAACCGCTTCCTGTTTAAATCAGTGTTAGGTTTAGCGATTTGCGCCGATGCACCAACGGCCCAACTCGCTCTCGATGATTTGGGAACGTAGCCTCATGACTGATTTTCTGATGTCTAGGGCATGATTTCTGAGGGAGCTTTTTGCCCTTCGTTTGGTTGGTATTTTATTCACGAGTTAGAAAATTAAAGGTGACCTTTCTGCCGTTTCGAAATAAATTAAAGTGGTTAAAAAAACTAAATGTCAATTAAATGCGACACCAATGCAACCTTTAAATCCTTTGAATTCTTTAAATTTAATTTATTTTGAAAATTTTATCTCGTGACATTGGATTCTCGTCGTCGTATTGCTTTGTTCCTGTATATCTTCCATAACAACACCCATTGCAAGATTCACAGAATCCTGCGGACAGCCTATCCTGCGGTTCTTCCTTCTCACGCTTTAAATCCTTTGCCGCATTGAATAATTAAACGCGTTGCTAGTTCACAGGCTTGTCGCATAAAACGGCAGTTGCGCGACTGGCTTTAAAGATCGCTTTTCTGCCGCGTCGAATTGAATTAGCCAAAGCTCCAAAAGTGCGTTATCATTTCCAACCAATCGCGCATGCGTAAAAAGACCATTGGTTAAAGAAATGGTGGCGACAAACAGTGCCGATTCGACACACAGAGAAAATGGCGGCAACAGCTGGGCGGACTCCCTGCTCTAAATAAAGATGAAGAGCTGGGAAAACCATTTCCTGTATCCTTGCTTTTATATAAACTCCTCTATCTCTGATGCAGTTTTCCTTGTAAGGGATGCCTTTTTCCTTGTAAGGGATGCCTTTTTCCTTGTCAGGGATGCCTTTTTCCTTGTAAGGGATGCCTTTTTCCTTGTCAGGGATGCCTTTTTCCTTGTAAGGGGTGCCTTTTTCCTTGTCAGGGATGCCTTTTTCCTTGTAAGGGATGCCTTTTTCCTTGTAAGGGATGCCTTTTTCCTTGTAAGGGATGCCTTTTTCCTTGTCAGGGATGCCTTTTTCCTTGTCAGGGATGCCTTTTTCCTTGTAAGGGATGCCTTTTTCCTTGTCAGGGATGCCTTTTTCCTTGTAAGGGATGCCTTTTTCCTTGTAAGGGATGCCTTTTTCCTTGTCAGGGATGCCTTTTTCCTTGTCAGGGATGCCTTTTTCCTTGTCAGGGATGCCTTTTTCCTTGTCAGGGATGCCTTTTTCCTTGTCAGGGATGCCTTTTTCCTTGTAAGGGATGCCTTTTTCCTTGTAAGGGATGCCTTTTTCCTTGTAAGGGATGCCTTTTTCCTTGTCAGGGATGCCTTTTTCCTTGTAAGGGATGCCTTTTTCCTTGTCAGGGATGCCTTTTTCCTTGTAAGGGATGCCTTTTTCCTTGTCAGGGATGCCTTTTTCCTTGTAAGGGATGCCTTTTTCCTTGTAAGGGATGCCTTTTTCCTTGTAAGGGATGCCTTTTTCCTTGTCAGGGATGCCTTTTTCCTTGTAAGGGATGCCTTTTTCCTTGTCAGGGATGCCTTTTTCCTTGTAAGGGATGCCTTTTTCCTTGTCAGGGATGCCTTTTTCCTTGTAAGGGATGCCTTTTTCCTTGTCAGGGATGCCTTTTTCCTTGTAAGGGATGCCTTTTTCCTTGTGAGGGATGCCTTTTTCCTTGTAAGGGATGCCTTTTTCCTTGTAAGGGATGCCTTTTTCCTTGTAAGGGATGCCTTTTTCCTTGTAAGGGATGCCTTTTTCCTTGTCAGGGATGCCTTTTTCCTTGTAAGGGGTGCCTTTTTCCTTGTCAGGGATGCCTTTTTCCTTGTGAGGGATGCCTTTTTCCTTGTAAGGGATGCCTTTTTCCTTGTAAGGGATGCCTTTTTCCTTGTAAGGGATGCCTTTTTCCTTGTCAGGGATGCCTTTTTCCTTGTAAGGGGTGCCTTTTTCCTTGTCAGGGATGCCTTTTTCCTTGTGAGGGATGCCTTTTTCCTTGTGAGGGATGCCTTTTTCCTTGTAAGGGATGCCTTTTTCCTTGTGAGGGATGCCTTTTTCCTTGTAAGGGATGCCTTTTTCCTTGTAAGGGATGCCTTTTTACAAATTACCATCAACGCCTTGAACTTGTTTCGTGCCTGGGCAACAGTAAATATAAGGGTCGGCCTTTGGCTTTCAATTACAATTTTACAATTAACTTTCTCAGCCACACCGAAGTGATCCCTGTAGCAGTTAATAAACAATATATCTCTCGGAAATAGCCTCGATTGAATTTTCCCACCCCCTTGCAGCAATGTTTCTCAGCTCACAAGTAGACTTTAGGTACTTCATGTATAGGAGATTTGGGTCCCTCATGCCGAAAAAATGAGCATGACTTGGGGTCCAAAACGGGCCAAAATAGCATGCGCAAGATAGAATTAAGCCAATCAAATCAGTGCTAGGTTTATGATTATAGTGACGAGGTCATGCTATTCCAAATGAGCATGACTTTCCACAGGGATACCAACTGAAAAGTCATTGAAACTCAGCCGACTCACAGGAGCGGTTGGGCTCTCTGCGCAAACACAGAATAGGAAATCGGCAGAAGGGTAACTCTCGTCGGTTCCTTTGTTGTTTTTAAAAGCCTGAGTCAACAATAGAATTCCTTAATTCCCCTTTAACCTCGATTTCATTAGAAGAACTTAGCCATCACAAATATTATTCATTTATCAGATATAAACGAATTATGATACATATTAGAATTTGTTCACTATCATGGGGCATTTCGTCTCAAATAAAGTTGTCTAGTTTCATTCCTTTTCAAAATCTCCCCGACAGATACATGCTAAGCCTCGTAGAAGTTAACGCATGCGCTATTTTTTTCAGGCTTCACCTGATAGGCAGGAGTCCCCCTTCTGCCAAATTCCTATTTTGTGGCGTAAAGAAACCCTATGGCAGGTCATGATCTTCAGAATGAGCATGACTAGCCACAAGGGACCAAGGAGGGGAAGGGCAGTAGAATAATAAGAATAAACTGGACGAAAGGGGTTTTGAAAGTATTTTTTCAGTAAAGGAAAGTTTTAATCGTTATAATAAATGTCTTTAGCTCTGAAAATTTTTAGTCATGCTCAGCATGACCAGCATGACCGCTAGCTTTGCCACTGAGTAAAGTCGCATTTCTTCCTGCGGTCCTCGCATCGCGCTGAGAGAAGGCAAACAACTTTATTGCTAACCTCAGTGTTTTTTGAGTTTGTTGTTCATAAATGTAATTTTTCGCCTTAGATTTTCAAGATATTCATCTTCACAAATAATTTCGTCATCAATCGAGGTCATCAATAATTTCTTCGGGCCATGTCGATTTGCGACCACTTCTCTTTCGTCTTGCTGCTTTTTCCCTGGGCCTAATAGAGGTGTCGAAAAGCTCTCCACCTTGCATGCTATCACTCCCTTGATTTTCACTGCTACTTCTAGCTTCTTCCTCATATTCAGATTCGATTTCATCGTTGTTGAGGGCTTTTTCCGAGCTCATTTTCTTCTAGATGTGAAACTTTGTAACTTTGATTGCAGTTTTTGACTACATTTAAAGCAGAAAACCCGCCAAAACACTAACAATACCTAAAGCGCATGCGCCAAGATATTTGGTGCCACTTTTAAGTTCGACGCGACATGATTAAGTTTGACCTTTAAGCTTGGCTTCCACTATGAGTTAACGTGAGTTAATTTGAGATAATTTTGTGATCTGACATGGTTTAAAAATTATCTCATAGTGGAAACGGTCATTAGAAATTATCTCATGAGAATTAACTCGTGTTAACTCACGTTATCTCATGAGCTTGGCAACAAAATTTTTTGATTTCAAGCTCATGAGTTAACTTGAGATAACATCTTGTCAAAAGAAGCTGATGCGTGGGAGGGGAATGTGCTATAATTTGCACTGAGGTTCTTACGCAACGCACTTGCACTGAGTATTACTTCAGATGTTGAAAACAGTTTTCTTTACTAAAAAAAATTAATTGTGAAATAAGAGAAACATTTTCTCATTTCTAAGATTCTGTTGAAAATGGTCGTGTTCACCAAACGCATATCTTTTTTTGGTAGACTCTCCGTACCGAAAACTTTGGCGCAGATCGCGAACGGAATTTCTAGCAAAAAAAATATTTTCCTTCTACGTATTCTCAAAAGCAGAAGTAAAATAGGATGTTCTTGTAAGACGCCCGCCATAGCTGCAAGACTCAAATAAAATGTGATTTCTGAAATTTCAATACTTAATTCTATCTCAAGTGGAAACCGAATCGGTACATGGGTTAATTTTGAGATAGCTCGCGTTATCTCAAGCTATTTCAAACTATCTCAAGTTAACTTGAATTTAGACCATGAGTTAATTCTAAATTTGACTCAGAATTATTTCACGTTAAAGCTTTAGTCCAAGCGAATCCAAATATAACTTAGGCCAAATTGATCAGAGCACGCGCACAAGAAAGGAATTTGCAAACAATCTTTTGGTGGTACATAACTTGTAAATGGCTTTGAAAAAAGCAAACATTTAGTAAACTAAAGCTTTTCGTCTGACACTCTTCAGAGTTTAAAACGTCAGAACATAGACCGAAAACTCTACGTTAGGAAATATATATACCCAGTTGTGGATCGAAATAGGCCAATCAGAAACACGAGCACATGACTGTTGAGGTTGACCAATCAGTGCCGCTTGCCTATTAGAATGTTACCAGTGGAGTTCTAAGGTGAAAACGAACTCCTTTTGTCTACACAGTTGCGGTTTTTTCGTGCTTATGTAGATAGATTCTAAAACTGCTAGGTGGAACGACGATCGGGCTTTACCAATAATCCGAAACATGTCGCCATTATAGTTTTTTGCACAATCTGGGTTTTCTAGCAAATGCTGCCCGATAGCAGAATCGCAGGTTTTAGTTGTAATTTTAGATTTGCAAGACCGAGGTGGCTGTTCTCTTTGGGGATGGGTTTTGTTTCTAATATTAGATGGAACATGTTGTTTTATTCTATCCTCCAATCTTTGGGTGGTGCGTCCTACGTAGCCAGAATCACACTGGCACGTAAATTCATATACAACAGAACTTTTTTGTGTGGCAGGAACGCAGCCCTTTTGAATAGACGGAAGGGCCTTTTTTGTACTATAAACAACACGTGGGTTGACCGCAAAGAAACAATTAGTAATGGCCTATTTTATTTGGCTTTCAAAACGAAACCGTCCATCTGATCGTCGTTCCACCTAGCAGTTTTAGAATCTATCTACATAAGCATAACCAATCCACATAAAAAGCCACTTCCCAACAATCATACTCTGGACCATTCTATCCAATATCCGATAAATCTATAACAAACTCAAATCATTTTCAATCCTTAGCAAAATCACAAACGCTAGTCAATCCTATACATATCTCATATCAAAATAAAACCTTATTCAACCCGGAACAACACAGCAGCCAATCTCATACTGTATCAATCACGAAATAGAATGCAATCTCACCGAGAGGAAAGAGCTGATCTACATCATAGACTATATTCTATGATTTAAAATCTAGAAGCCATAGGATGTCAAGAAGAATATTTATAAAGACCCACTCGATATCTGGTGCGACATCCGAAGATGCTATACACTATGTTAAAACTATCTTAACAAGAAACCCTGATAAAATCATAATACATTTAGGCACTAACGATATTGCATCAAAATATAAAACAATAGACAACTACCGAAAAATTATCAACAAAGTTCAACATAGCAGTCAGCGTACACTTATAAGCATCAGTTCTTCGTAATGAGAGGAGATGTCGATCAAGTGAACAAAGATATTCAAATCAAGAATGATGAACTCTACCAGCTATGCAGAGAACATAAACTGGATTTTATAGACAACAATAACATTACTATTGATAGCTTGAACGGTAGCAGACTCCATCTAAATAGACAAGGGAACATACTTCTTGCGAGAAACATAATTAATCATCTGCAGTAAACATGAAAAGTGGGTAAGATAATGCACAGTTTAACCATGATTGAGCCTTCATGCCCTTATAGTCAAAAAGCTAATCATTCATTTATAACCCACGGAGAATATGATGATTTAAACGAGGAAATTCAAAATAAACAGAGCTCTATCGAAATAATAGATAGCGCTTTAAATGAAGTAACTAATTTCAGTTCAATAAGAATAAAAAATCCTAAAAAGATAATTATAGGACACCTTAACATAAATTCTGTTCCTAAAAAACCTTCTAGTATTATGGAAATCAAAAAAGAAAAATTAGATATTTTTCTTATCTCAGAAACAAAAATAGACGAATCCTTCCCAACATCTCAGTTTTCTGTCGAGGGGTTTAGGAAGCCCTTTAGACGTGACAGAAAAATTGGAGCTGGAGGATTACTACTTTATGTGAATGAAAACATTCCAGCTAGAGAATTAAGAAATCTCAACTAGGCAAACGATATAGAAACTATTTCCGTCGAAGTTAATTTTAAAAAGCAAACCAAAATGGCATCTAATTTTTTGATGAATTAGGTAAGTTATTGGATTTCTATTCACAAAGCTATGAATAAATTTTAATACCTGGGGACTTTAATATGGAACCTGGTTCTTCTAAGATTCTTATGGAAAATTTTATGGAAAATTATGATCTATTTAATCTGATGAAAGAGCCAACATGCTGCAAAAGTAACCCGGCAAAATGCTATGACTTGATCTTAACAATCAAGAAATACAGCTATATAAATACAGGTACATATGAGACAGGTTTGTCTGACCACCATAACCTAACCTATACTGTATTAAAAACTGAATTCGTAAAATCTGAACCCACTCCTATTTTATACAGATGCTATAAATCTTTTCTACCGATCAATTTAACTAGGATCTTTAATTTAATTTAGCTAAAATACCTAAAGAAAATGTATCGTACGATGTTTTCAATCAAACTCTGATTTCAGTTCTCGATAAACTTGCCCCTCCAAAGAAAAAGTTAGTAAGAGCAAACAATGCGCCTTTTATGAATAAAGATATAAGAAAATTGATTATGCTGAGATCAAAGGCAAAAAGAGAGTTCAACGAAAACAGAACAGTCTCTAATAGGGAGAGGTACAAAAAAGTCAGAAATAGATGTGTTAAATTAATTGGACGCACTAAAAGAAGATATTTCGAAAATTTAGATGTTATGTTCGTCAACTAATGCAAAAGCAAAGTTGCACAAACGTTGAATAATCACTTCGTAAATATTACTGAAAGCCTCAATACAGCCCGACCTTTATCTGATAATGTGCAACAGACGTCTGACGAAAGGACAGCCTTATCACTATTAGATCAATTGAAATGCTTTGAAAACCACCGTAGTGTCTTAAAAATCAAGGAAACGGTTGATCAATTTCCTAAGTTTAACTTTAAAAATGTAACTTCCAAGGAGGTAAGAGAGATCATTTGCAACCTAGAGGAAGACAAATCAACAGGAGCCGATAACATCCCCCTAAAAGTTCTTAGAATAGCAATAGACGTTGTCTCTGGACCACTAGCTGAAATATTCAACCGATCTATTTCTGATAAAACGTTTCCCTTTCTTATGAAAATGGCTAATGTGTGCCCTATTTTCAAAGAAGGAGATTCAACTAGTAAAGAGAATTATAGACCAATAAGTGTGCTCCCCTCAGCTTCAAAGATATTTGAGAGAATAATATTCAATCAAATTTACAATTACATCAGTGTTAAACTGTTCCCTTTGCTTTGTGGATTCAGAAAAGGTTATAGCACACAACACGCTTTATTAAGACTCCTTGAAGGCTTGAAAAAGTGCCTGGATAATAAAGATGTGGTCATTTTTATTCTGTGATACAATTCCTGATCTTACTTTATACACCTGATCTTCTGTCATACACTTACAATATGTGAACATAAGTATCAAAACGGCAGGATTTTGGCGCGTAGGGTTCTTCCCACTAATGGTTCACATCTATCTGACAATGACTCGTGTTTGCGACCCTTGATACTCTACATGAATAAGAAAACATGATGCAAAATAAGCAATTTATGCTTGTGATACCGGTATGATTACCATGTCAGTAGACCTTGATAAACACATATGATGAGGATTAAACTTAGTTTGAATGAACTAAAACGTGAATACATGGTAATTGGCCAGGTAACGTCAGGTAGCTACATCTATATATAGGAAAACCTGTTGCAATTTTTCCTAAAAGCAATAAAACCCTTGTGAAACACTTGCCGTTTTTAATCTCTTTTGCAACAGCGAACATATTGTCGATAAAAACATTAAAAAAGGATTTGAAATTTATATCTGGGATAGGGTTTTCATGAGCTCCATAGAGTCCGTTTAGAATTCTAACCCATTCATGTAAATTATCAAGTACAGTAAATTCATAATTTTGTTGATAGAAGGCAGGTAAATTTCTTGGCGATAGTACGTAGGAGTTGCCTAAAACCAAAGCAAAGTTAAAACAGTTATTAAATGAGATCTATGTTAGGTAACTTCCATCCTTGTTGACAGGTAATTTCGATTAGTTCTCCAAAATCAATCTCGCAGGTTGTTTGAGAACGCAACGAGGGCTGATCTTTCTGCAGAATTGACTCTAGAACGATTGGTACCACGAATAGGAACGCAATGATGGTGATGCACAAATAGAAGTTTGCATGGGTTCAGATGCGGTACTTCAACTTTGTTTGAAAGATCCACATTAAAAGGTTTTCCATTCCAAGCAAATCGGGTGAAACCCCTTTCAATTCTTCGAAAGTGCTCTCAGACCACTCTTTCATTGCCTTGAAAACAAATGTGTCATGACAACCAACATAGGCTTCACTATCATCACATGTAAAATATTTTGTGTGCTTTGTACAATTTGGATTTAATGATGAATGTCTTGTTAAAGCATACATTGTACGAGGGTCTCTGATAACTTCACGCCAGGGCAGATCCCATCCTTTGCCTATTTTGTTATCTTGGTTGGTAATTGCAACTAACTGGCCAGGAAGACATCTTGCAGCATAAAGCAGTTGACATTTAAGTCCAACGTCCTCGTTAACTACTCGAAAAACGAGCTTCTCACTTCTCTTTAAAGGAAGCGAATGCAGGTATTCGGCAGTCTCCCGGTCTCTGACTAAAACGTGAATCTCGTCGATCAATGCATAATTAAGATTCGACTGCAAAACATCAACAACTTCCATAAGCCTTGCTTCAATCTGTGCGTTGTTTTCCTCGGACGCTACAGCTAGGTTTCCGAGCGTTTTGCGATATGTCTTGCTCTTCAAGTCGATAAATCCCGTTATTAGAACGAATTTCTCTGTATTTTCTCTGCTTGAACAACCCTCCATAACAAATGTTGCTTTATTGAAGGAATGCATTGGCTCGTAGAATTTGTACGTGAAGGATATATTCGTGTCGAGGTGTCCTTTCCTAACCTTTATTGTCCTCTCTAAATGTATCTCCATTTTGATAGCGTCCTCGCTGCTTTGTTTCCATTTTGATAGGTCAAAAGAAAGTTGTGTATGCATATTTTTATGAAGCTTTGTATAAAACAACCACGCTTCATAATAAACAATTACCATCAGAGAAATTCCACAAAGAATTTGGACATAAATCTTAAGCTTTGGAACTAGCATTGCGTCTCAGCTTCACCTCTGATGCAGTGCTTCCACAGATTGTGAATTGAAATTGCTTTTTCCTGAACAAGATTTTCCTTACATTTCCTTAGATCTGATAAGAGGAATTTTAAAACTTCTTCAGAATCTCCTTCACTGAAATTTCATGTATTTTACGGACAAGAAAATATTCAAATAGTATCATCCGACTTTTGAAAAATGATGAATTTATATATTTCAGTATGTTTGAATTTATATATTTCAGAAATATATAAGTATGTTTACTATCGTGTACAAACTTAAATATTTCAGAAATATGTATATTTCAATATTCATGGAACAAAGTGAATGAATTTAAGAGAGAAGCATAAATGTTTTTATCTTCAAAAAGTGTGCAAAACTGAAAACATGTTCAGTGCCAAAAGCAATTCAATCACAAAGGAAACCACACATTTCTTCATCTCCTTTACTGAATTGGTCATCTGAAGGTAATGGAGGTCAACCTCAATTGTGCAAGGGCATTCTTAACACAAACTAAATGCGAGTACTAGGACGATCGCTTAAAAGCAAATGTGATTAATCCTTTGGTCAAGGAGCAACATAGAAAATCGAGGGACATAACGAGATTGCTGGTTGAGATTTTCAATTGCAATTTTACCCAATTGCAGAAATAAGCATATATTTAATAAATTGTAAAAAAATAGACTTTTTTAGACAATTACAGTTTGCTTTAGCTTATATTTTGTCGGATGACCTCCAGGAATCTGGCAGCCGCCATTTGCACTGGAACTCACTGAATTAATTTTGCAACGAAATATCTTGGGATAAAATTGGAAATCTCTTAAAAATTCTAAAAGAGCTTATTTTTGGTCTTCGAAGATTTCATTTCTTGGATTTTTTTATGAAAACTAGTTGTTTTCAATTACATCAAGGCTTTGACTTTGACGGGGTTATTGAAAGACCATGATGTTACTATTTTTAAAATATTTGTCACAATTGCAACATAGCTAGGTTTATTGTCTTGCTTAAAAATAAATGGTCTTTGCAAAGAATCATTGTTTGTTTTGTACTTGCTTGGGGACTTTCTACAAATAATTGGACAAAGTATTAAGCTTTGATTGACTTTGCACACAACGCCAGCTTGCAGATGCCAATTAGGCACAACCGATAGTCAGCCTGCCTTGGCCTACCAATATTTTAAGTTTAGTCGCCATTGTTAACTTATTGTTCTTATAAATAACAAACATGTGTTGTAGACTTACTGCAACCAAACTTTCTTGCAGTTTCAGCAAACAAATGACTCGCTAGACCCAAATGTTTTATTGCTCCTCGTTCTTTTTCTGGTCGCTTTTGTATTTTCGGCATTGAAACATAAACATTGATATTTTCCATTTTTCCTCAACATTTTGTTACTTTTCTATCAAAGAAAGGTAGGAAATAAATTGAATTTGCTAGGAATTGCATTTTTGCTGACTCTATTTCTAGAATCCCGCCAAAACAGCAAGATTTGTTCAATCAATGTTAGAATGCTAGTTTTGGAGCCGCCATTTTGTTATTCATCGTCCTAAATAAGATAAGATAAAGGAAATGTGTTCATAAATTACGCATGAACTTGAGGAAGTCTGGCTTATAAACATTGATTCATAAAGAAGATACATCAGTTTATAGGCACGTGATAGAACAATGAACTGTTACTTTTCGAGGGCCTTAAAGGAGCAAAATATTTAATTAGTTTGCTTGGTGTCTACAGTGATAAATATAGATATTTTCCGAGTTTGTAATTCAAGCTTTTCTTGATGCCTGAAAACACTTCTTGACTTCAAAGTGCCCTCTTTGTCCATGAGTTCTAGGCCGACAAATTTCAGAGGTGGCGCCACGGGGTGGACTGGGATGGACGTGTCTACTCCACTTTTTAAGATTTACTTTCTAATTTCTCCAACACTGGATTGAAGACATAAGGGTGTTTGTTTTCTTCTCTGAGATCGAACTTTTTTCATTTTGATGGCTAGCTACAGTTCTTTTCAGATCTCAGCTGATATAGAGCATGGTGTGTTGCATCATTCGTAAGTTCGGTAAATATTGAGAAAATACAATGAAGATGATCAAGATGATCTATGAAACACAGCTTTAAAGAGTTGGTTCTTAGAGTGTGGTATTTGCCTTTCTTCCTTGTTTAAGGTTTTCGACAATGATTGACTTTAAAACTTGTACCCACACTTTTTAAGCTGTATAGGTAGTATAGTTGCTGCCCAACCTGTTACAGCTGCATCACGTTTTAGCCTCAATGTCAGATAAAAGCTTGGAAAAGCTCGTTCAAATTAGCATCAATCGAGAAACGGCAGGTAAAATAGACAAAGGAAGCTCATTTATAAAGTTTAAAACCATTACTAGCTAAAAAAATTATGTTATTAGCTTTTATTTGTGTAAACCTTTGCCTATAAAATTCAATTCTTTTATTGAGGGTTTCAAAATATGTCAAACTTGGTTATCAATAATGAGGGTGATTTCTCGTACGGTGTTGCAGCTGTTTCTCACCCAGACCCCCTTTATCAGCTTCAAACCTTCATTTACCACCCAATTATTTTGGGGCTGGTGCAGCCCCTAATCAACATTCGGCATTCTTTCAAAAACGTCTACTGGATTGTGTACTATGTTTCTCTCAACCCCCACTCAAATCGTTTGATAATTGTCAGGAATTTTTTAGACCGACATTTCAAAAATCACTGTCACCAACCTGCAAAGTAACAGTTTTAAAATTTCAAGCAACTTTGCCTTTCCTTATATTTCACTCTCGAAATCTCAAGAAACTTGAAAATTTATCATCTCAGAAATTTGAAAAATCATTAAACGTTGAAGAGATTTTAGCATTATCATTCAAGCCAACTGGGCTCTTAACAACTCCAAAATTACAAGCGGCGTTGTGGCCTGAAATATCAGAAGTTGTTAGTGAAATTTAGGACTAGAAATTGACGATGTCCTATACACCATGCAATTTTTACACATAATTTAGAAAGATGGATTAAAAATAATTTTGCAAATAAAGTCGGAATAGGCTGAAAAAACAAGATGAAGTTTCATATCTGATTACATAACGTTGCTGTAACCACAAACTACAGATGCCACGCTTAAAATTTCTCGATCTAACTTTACACTTCTTATTTAAAATTCAACCTGAAGCGCGAACTGTAGGCTACTACAGTAGGTTGTATGCATTGGAAATATTCTTTGAGAACGCCGGAAAAGGGTTACATGTCAAACCAGAAATGTTGTAAAAAGTTTCCTCTAGGCAGCCAAGATTGGTTATTGATGCTATGAAATATCAGATGATTGGTCAGAATTTATGCTCGCGAAATTTCCGATAACAGAATTTAGATTACCAACTTCCCCATTGATTGGACGAAATTTGATTCCAGTTTAATCCAAGGAATATTTTCAAAATTGAATTTGATTTATCCTATTTGGAAAGCGAATGTCAACCACTCCAGATATCCAATTAAGGCACCTCACTTCCAAGGAAGAAGTGTCGATACATAGCCTTACATTGTGCCAATTGAAACTGATGACTGCTTCGAGGGTGCCACCGCTAAGTGAAGTTCTTTGCGGAGAGAGAGGGGTGCAATCTTGCATCTGGCGTTTGAAAACAAGATCTTGAGAAATACATAATAATAATTGAAAGATTTCTAGCTGAATAGAGATAAGAGGGAGAAAGTTGATTAATTGTTTGTTTCCACTAACTCTTCCGTCTCTTCAATAACTTCACTTTTAACTTCGCCTGCATTTGACACGGGGAGATTGCCTCCCCTGCTCCAGAGGCCTGGCTACCGGCTTTTATCACGTTGATATTATATCGCTCTATCAATCAGTTTTCAAACCTTTCATTTTCTCTTTGCTTTCACATAGCGACCCTTTGTTTCGATAGCCCATCTCCATAATTTTGAAGAATGCTACAGAATTGAATCAGCAAAATTCATATTTGATGTCACACAGAAACAAACTGACGCAATTCGTTCGGGTCTATTTAAGCCAGTTTCATATTACACAGCATTTGCACAAGGCAAGCAACGTCTGGCTTTTTATCACAGCCAACAGTAAGAGCAAATTTTTAAAAAAATGTTCATAATAAGTTAAGGAATTAAACTCTTAATATTATTTTTTTGGAAACAAAACAATCAAAACATAAACATTATTTTTTCAAATTATTAAAGAGGTGGATTCAAAACTAACTTTGTTTGAAAATAGTTCTCGAATCTGGTTTCCGGAAAAATTGATGTTTCTTAAATTAATGAGCATATATGTTTCTGTTTTTGGTATCTTTTATTTTATTGGAATTTTTCTCCTTTCTTTTATTGTTGAACTGATAACATTTTTCTACGCATAATTTGATCTTATCTTAAGACTTGTCTTAATGATGAAATTGTTTGCAATTCACTGAAATAAAATATGCATGGTGTTTAGTAGGGTATTTAACTCGATGCCTCATCCGAGCTTTTTCTATTTGGCCTAAGTTTTATATCTGTAATTAATTTAGTTATCATGTACCTTGTAATGAAAATTTTAATGGCTGCACTCTGTTCCCAATATAAGTTCCTTATCAGTTGTAAATCCTTCCAGGGTCATCACTAAACACTTTCACTAAGAGGGTTGCCAGTCACCAATTTGCCGACAAAATCAGGCGTGGCCTAAATTATATAGATTTTTGGGTGCGGCATTTTGACGCAGTTGATTTTGTTTATCAAAGAGTATGTTTTCGTCAGTCAGTCATCGCTTCCTTTTTCGTGTTGTAATTTTATTCACTTGGGTACCTGAGGGTACCTTCTTCGATTTCACTCTAAAAGTCCAATTTTGAGTAATAAGATACCCTTATTGATTCAAATTGCATGAGCAGATCTTACAGGCAGGGCCACCGAAAAGTTTCGCAGGCCTTGATGACCGTGACGCAAATGTAAAAGACGAGGCCCCTTGAGAGCGGAGCGGGCAGAAATTTTTACGATCAGGCCCTTAAGATTATTTGAAAATGCATTTCAGAATATTTCTTGTAGTCATTTCTTACAATCGTTGAGAAAGTTTTGCTATTTTCAGGCATGCTTTCCTACGTTTCATTGATTTCTATCTTAGAATGGAATTCATTACTTTATAAGGCCCCTACACCTCGAGACCACCGTTTACACTGTGCCGGATAAATTTTATCCGCATCAAAATTAGTTCAGATAGGCGTCGTGTTTACACTAGACTCACGCTATCCGCATGAATTTGAGAGCGGCTATCCGAACAAAATTAGTTCACCTAGGAAAGTGGATTAAATTAGTTCGGGTAGCTATGTGGTACAGTGTAAACGCTTTTATCCGGATAAATTTCATCCACATCGTATCTTGCTCGAAAGCGATTGGCTATTTCATCCTATTTTATTTTCACTGTCTCCCAATCAAGACCTTTCGCCATCTTGGCTGCCTTATTGTCGATAAATGCTCGTGTTAAAAGTGCAGTATCTTGCCAGTCCACGTAAAATTGGCATCCTTGTCAGCTTTGCCTACTTTCGTTGCTAGTTCAGTGTCATTTTGTTTCATGAACAAACTATTAAAACAAACTAGGCCTAATTTGTATTGACAATATCTTTGGATTTGGTCTAAAAGGGAAGCAGATGATTCTGGAGAGAGAATGAAGTCATTTTACGTTGGCAGGAATCTTGTTATTATTTTGTTGCCCAGAGAAGACTTCATTTTGGGCGTTCTGTGCATGATTTAGGTCATGTGACTGCAGTTATCCGGCACAGTGTAAACGGGAGGGCAAAGTGGACAAAATTTGTGCAGCACAGTGTAAACGCAAATCAATCCGAACAAGTTTTATGCGGATGCATTTTATCCGGCACAATGTAAACCGGGTCTAAGGCTATAAAAAGAGAACGTAAAGATGAAATAAAAGTTGTCCACGACTATAGTTGTTCTTGAAGGTTTTTAGGGAGGGGGGCCAATTTAGTAGCTCTCTCTAGACTGTTCCACAGGACAGCGATAAGAAAAAGCCTTTTGGCCATTTATCGTTTTTAGCAGCGGTATCTTAAGAGCAGTTTCTGATGAACGCAGAAACCGTTCTCTATCATCCGAACATTTTTCGAATAATTTTCTCAAGTATGAAAATTTAAGGTTTGTTAGAGTTGTTAGAGGTGCAAGAAAATTTAAAGATTTGTTAGTTAGCGTGGCTGTCTCCTTTCTTACAAGATTACTGATAGTTGACCAGCCAAGATTCTGAATTATTGGAGCAGCAGACGCATCGTATGGGCTGCTAGTTACAATTCTGGCAGCTCTATTTTAGATTTTTTCAAGACGTCAAGCTTTGATTCACTACAGCAGCCCCAAACGGAACAACAGTAGCTCAAATGGGGCTCAACAATTCCTCTATACATTTTGTTGAGTATGTCAGATGGAAGATATTTCTTAGAATACTTAATAAGTCCAAGGGCTCGATTAGCCTTGGTCTTGATAGTATCGATATGCTTGTCCCAGTTGAGTTCACTGTCTATCTGAACACCTAAGTATCTTGTGTTGGTGATCATTTCAATGTCCTGATCACCTATTGAAAAAGATGGTGGACACAGCCCTGGGCACAAATGAATCCAGCAATTCAAGGATAAGCGTTCAGAGATTTTCAATATCTTTTTACCCTGCCCCAAATTTAAGGTTGAAATTAGATGGCCCTGGATAAGCCAAAAATTGTCTGATAGGTTTTAGACTCCGGCTGCCGACAGCGAGTCATTTGAAATTTGTGAAGGACATTTGTCTTCGTGACCAATTTGTACCAATTTGTACCAATTTGAATTGCGGAGACTCTTTAGGTCTTATCTTCATTTCATCCTCACTGTTTGCTAAAGCTGTTGCTTTGGCAACTTTGAAAGCAAAACTCAAGAATTTTCTAATGGGTTATAGGAACGCTGGTTGACGATGTTCCTATATTTAATTTTGCTTTTGTTGTTGCAAACGATGTCGTTTTTATGATCTAGTTTAACGTGCAGAAAACAGGGAGCCAGCAAGAGACGATATTGCGTGACCGTTACGTCTTGATGAATTTACTGACTATTGCATGTCTTGATTTTAACTGAACACATTTAATTACAAAACTGGGCGTATACACATAAAACGAGGGGACTTGTAGGGCGAAATGGCCCATCGCCAACACAATTACCATACATACAAGTTGACATAATTACGAATTAATAATAAATCTCAGAACATAACTACAAATTAACAATAAATTTCAGAAAACAGCAAACAGCTAATACAAAGATTAACAGATAAAAAAAATGATGACGAGCTGGAAAGTTTACGTTACGAGGATATGCACGTAGAGGACTTCCCAAAAGATTCCCGTGATTCAAAGTCAGCTATATAAAATTGGCTATTGATATCAGACAATCCGTATCTTCTTGACTCATCAACCAAATAAACTTATCACAAAGGTCAAGGGATGATATTCTGGGAAATTTTGAATAAATCATAGATAACATAGAATTACTAGCAGTCTCGTAAAGGGGACAAACTAATAAAAAATCGAATTTCAGTCTCCACAGCAGTTTTATTAAAAGATTGACAATACGGACATTTTTTATCAATCCTAGGAATAGGATTCTTCCCGTATCTACCTGTTTCATTCCTGAGGTTGTGGGCACTGAAACGTAGTTTTGCAAAGTTGGATCTTTTCTTTGTGCTAGGTATCAAATCTAAGTAATGCTCAATCTTATAAACAGTTTTGAAAGATGCATATGTACAAAGCTTTTATTGAGAATAATTTGTTCTTTTAAATTTTCCATAATTGTTGACCTTAAATGAGGACGACACTTTTGATTTCACGATAGAAGAGTTATCTGTTGTATGTATTCTGTAAAGGGTCATCAGGGAACGGGCAATACTGACCCAATTAGAAACACCGGAATCTGCATCATTAATTAACATTTGAAGAGCTCTGTATGCATATCTGGAGGAATCGAGATTTATTAAACGAATATAAAATTTTAAGATATTAATGTGTCTATGTTCAAGCAACGAACAACGTCCCAACTCCGCATAAACCCCAAAAGACGTTGTAGATCCTTTAACACTTAGGGTTGACTTGCAAGCCATAAGATGAAGTTTTTCCAGGCATTCCCATGTACCAAATCTCCATACGTCAGTGGCATAATTTAGAATAGGAAGTATTGTCCTGTCAAATAAAAATAGAAACAGTCCTGGGTTGAAACCATCCCATTCGTTGCTTTTGGATAAGAGAGCAAAGTAAGATTTTTGAGCTTTTTGCTTAATTATATCAACATGAGCACTGTAGGAACCATTAGATTTAAAAGCAACTCCAAGGTATTTGTACTCATTGCATTCTTTGATCTCTTTATCACCAAATTTCCAAATTTTGCATGCCTTAGATCTTTTCTTGTTTTTTCTTATAACCATTATTTTGGTTTTGGAAGTATTTATCTCCATATTAATGGACAAGCAGAACTGGTTTAGCTCGTTCAACTGGGATTGCAGATCATCAGCAGAATTAGCTAATAAAACTAAGTCATCAGCATATAAAAGGGTGCAGATATTTCCATCACCCAATTATACAATAGAAGACATTTTACGGTATGACAATGGTCACTACAGGGTGCTAGCAACGGCCCTAAATCCTCTCCATCAATCTCTAATGCTTCCAGAACTTTAAACATTTTCTAACGGTTCACTTTGTCAAATGCCCACTAGCGTAGCCAGGGTGGCAAGATTTGAGTAGGGCAAAGATGAGTTGCGGAAGGGAAAATTAGGGGCCCAAACTCTTTTGAATGCCAGAAAACGCCATTTTCAAAAATATTTCTTGCCATGGGGGACCTCTCTCTCGCTATGCCATTGCGTAAGAAAGTGCAGGCCTAAGAAAGTGTAAAGACAAATGACGTCATAAACTGATTTTCATTGATGAAGAAAATGATGAAGAATGATATCTTTTAGCCCCTTTTTCTTTTTCTTTGCAGAAAAGCCGCATAAATACATCCTAGTTGAATTTTTCTTTTCTTTGGAAAATGTTTGAAATATTTTGTAGGATTTTCTTCCTACAGGATGAATTGTTAAAATTTTATAGGGGGCCTATTATAGGTTTGCGGCTTCACGGCTTGGACCCTATTTTTACTTGCGGCCTCCTGATTTAAACATGGTTTATCTACGGACTGCGGTTTCAACAAAAGGTGCGTCTTGCGTCTTTCGGTATAAATTCGCAACGGTTTACGGCTTCTATAATACGGTTGCGGCTTTCAAATGAAAGACGGTCCGCGGCAAGGCTTTTCACTTTACACCAAAGGTGTTGAAAAGAGCTCCATGTCGAACTGGAGTAACGTAAGAATGGACAAGCTACTGTCAGTCATTGCTGTCAGTTAGAACAAGAGTGGGAGAGGAAATTTAAACAATAGTGCCCATACCAAAGAGGTAGGATAACACAGTGATATAGTGTAACTGGTACCTCTATGGCCCAGCCACGTAGCTGCAGGGGGGGCACGGGGGGCTGTGCCCCCATAATGAAAATTTTGACAACAGCTTGCCCCCTCTCTGGCTACAGTTTTTCCAAATGATATTTTGAAAATTTGGCATATTTATAAATCAATGACCTTGATTTCATCCAAATATATCTGTTTGTTATATATCTGTTTTCTTGTTTTAAAGCCTGCCCCCTCAGGTATGGTTCTTGCTCGAGTTTGCCCCCCCCCCCTAGCCGACACCTACAGCTACGTGGTTGCTATGGCTGTGTAAGTAGGGCCGTACCTCCCACTGGGTCAATAAACAAAAAGGGTCCCCAAGAAATATTCGGCAGTTTTATATGGTGTCATAGGGTTCTCTTACACGAGTTAAATGTTTTCGAAGAACATTGTCTCCGCAAGTCGGACGAAATATCTACGTACAGTTTTCAGAATGATTCATGGGATGGTCAGTCCCAATTAATTCACAATAATAGGGGTTGACGTAACATTCATGACTAGAGAATTTTCAGAAGATAATTTTACTGACAAGGCAATTAGATATAACTGAACTGGATATCATTAAAAAATTTAAAACAATGAATTAACCATCAATCCTAATGTTGTGGACATGGTCTTGCAAAGCGAGCTGGGCCAAGGTGGCAGTTAGCCCCAAAACATTTTAAAGGCTTAGGTTTTATATGGTGTCATAGTCTACGCGTAAACTTAAGGGGTCGCGCAACATATTTAAAAAACAAAATTACAACTAACTTGTGCTTTAACAGGTTTTTTGAACCAAGCTTTACATTACTTATCACTGCACGAATGTACAAGCTGCAAAAATTTATATAGATGACTCTGTCTCATATGAACGGTCATAGCATCCTAACTTCACGAAAGAAGAGAGGGATGCTTCTACACAACCTGATACAACTATCAAGCACAAAAAAATCATCTAATGTCTTTGCCAAAAACTTTTTACAAACTCTTATGTTAACTCCTTACATTTCCACTTATTTTATGATAGGAATTATATGGGCAGAGTTTTTACAATCGCGTCCTCCCGCTACGAAGAGATCAAAATAAACAAAAAATAGTCACAGAATAGGAAATAGGCAGAAGGGTAACTCTCGTCGGTTCCTTTCTTGTTTTTGAAGCCTGAGTCAACAATAGAATTCTTTAATTCCCCTTTAACCTCGATTTCATTACAGAAACTTAGCCATGACAAATTATCATTCATTAACCAGATATAAACGAATTATGATACATAACTGAATTTGTTCACTATCATGGGGCATTTCGCCTCAAATAAAGTTGTCTAATTTCATTCTTTTTCAAAATCTCCCCGACAGATACATGCTAAGCCTCGTATAAGTTAACGCAGGCGCAAGTTTTTTCAGGCTTCACCTGATAGGCACAAGTCCCCCTTCTGCCTAATTCCTATTCTGTGACATAGTTCCTTCTATGGAAACGATGACCTTATTTGAAACCCTTTTTATTATATTAGGAAAATAACCAAGATTTTAGAGATTAGGGCCAAAGAAAGGAAGTATTCAACATTTTTAAATATTTTGTAGAGTATTAGCCGTAAAGTAGAGTATTACAAATAAATATTTACAATTAGCACGAGGGGATGAAATTGCCCAATCTTCTAACATGTAAAGAGAAAACATTGGATTATAACGATGATATGGTCAGCGAAAACATGTGGATTGGGCACAAAGACTGTACTGTACCAAAGATATGGTCTCCCCTATGGAGCTTTTCGGCAAAACCAATTTCAGCCTTATTGGAAATGTTCCTTTTTTATTCCCAACTCCCAGCCTTCCTTATTAGTCCCGATGTCAAGACTTTATCCCAACCACTCAATGTGAGAGATTCTGTCCCTATATAAAGAGAAACCATCTAATTTTTTTGTAAAGGCAAAATTGCTTCAAAAGGTCCATTTTCCAGTGAACTTGAATCACTCATACTCAAAATGATATTCATTCTTCTACGGCAACCATGGTGCTGTCTCAAGTGGTAAATCTGTCGAGACGTTTTGTTAAGATTAATGACGTATTGTTGTCGATAAACTATTGAGCAAAAAATTCTAATTTTTCATATGCATAGCAATAAATGTATTTTTCGGCTCATGTATTGGATTTTATCTAGCTGCAGAGGCAATTTTTTCAGCTTTCAATTAATTTTTCAATAACTCATGAAATTGTTTCTATTTCTAAGAAGCAAGAAAAGTGATGCAATGACGGGTCGAATAGCAAGAGAGACTATCTTCCTTGTCGGCTCAGAGTCAGGGCACAGTTTGGTTGCGCAGTGAGGTTCAATAACCGATTTATTCAGTAGAGCTTGAGTAGGGCTAGCTTTTTTTCGAATTTGAATCCATTCATATGATTCAGGGTACACATTTTTTATAAGAAAATAGTCTATAAGAACATTAAGGCTTTAAATCGCTGAAATTTAAGAATAGTTCAAGAATAATGCAACGCTCAAGCTTCATCAAGAATCAAGTTTTTGGTTTACTTGAGTTTTGTTCAAAGCAAGAAAAATGCGAGTTTTAATAATTAAAAAATGTTGTGGCTCTGCAAAAATTAGGTATTCTAAAAAAAGTTGGGATGTGAAAAAATGCTTGGGTACAAACACGTTGATGTGTCAATAGATGTTTAAAAATGTTTGTATTGATACAACGATAGCTTGCTGCGAAATATAGTGAGGACCATTAGAAACAGTAACTTCTTATCCCCCTTTTCAATTAGATGGCTTTTGGTGTCTCGTGATGTTTTGCGAGGCCCGATGAGAGGGGACGACATTATTTCATAATTCATGATGATATCTTACAATTAATTCATATTTCAAATTACCAAAGTTAAGTATTTCGAAATTGTCAAATGTTCCCTTCTACCCCCAAAGTAGAAAGTTTTTAGGAGATGTCAGGACACATGGGACCGACTCACATAAATAATGGACCGAGTCTTCAAAACCAAACTTTGCAGATAAAATATTGAAAATGTGTAAAGAATATGTTCAGGAATAGCCAAAGGGCCCCGTACTAAGGTAAAAATAGGGAATTGATTCTTTTTGGAACTTTGGTGATCCTTTGGTACTTTTGAGGGGAATCTAAGGACACTGGATGAGAAATCCATCTTTGTTTTGCTCAACTTGTTTTTGGGGAACAACTAAAGAAACTCGAAAAACATACACGTATCAAAACTGATAGTCTAAAGTTTTTTGCGTGGAGGGTACAACCTGAAGGGGCTAGTCTTCGTCTATTTTGTTTAAAATAAGAATAACCTCGTGGGAAACATGTCTAGCCTCAGATAAAAAATATTGAAAAATGAACAATATCTGTTTGGAGATTTGAAAATTTAGAAGACAGATTTTATCAGCAAATCAATCCTGCAACTTAAATGGTTTAAAAAACTGTTGTTTAGTTGTATTAGAAAGAATTCATAGTATAAAGTTGTGGAACAATTAATGTAGATAAAAACACTATGAAGCTATCTGGTATTTTTGTCTATTTTGATGAGATAATAAGCCAAAACTATTTGCGGTAGATTCTATGCTATTGGCATTTTTACTAATCATGAAGTATGAAAAGCCGCCTCTTCTTTTAGGCGCCTCCTGTGAGAAAATGACCCAAAAAAGGTTTGAGAAATTTAAAAGAGCAACCCAGGCGTAATATGGTATCCTAACAGCTCTACATATCAAAATTCACTTGAGTCAATGCTGTTATCAAATAGATAACTCTAACACAACATTCAAAGATGTATTCAGTTATTTTGTTATTTCATATTGGGAACCAAAGTTATTTCATATTTCAAAACCAAAACATCTAAATAGTCATATTTTCTCCCCGAAAACTTTAATTACTTCATATTTCAATAACCCCTTATAGGGCCTCTTTTGCTATCGCGGCCGCGTCTTCGCGCTTAATTTCATTGCGGATTGCGGCATTTGGTTGACTTTTGCACGGTTCTGCGGCTTTTGGTCCTCCTATAATAGGCCCCCTTTATAGGCCCATCAAAACTAGGTTTATAGTTATAGGAACGTTATTATGTGGCAAGAATTGCCTTGGTTCCTATCTTGTCTGCTGTAACTTTCCACCGTTGATGCTACTTCGAATCTTATTTAACGTGCAGAGAACACGGAGCCAGTGAGAGAGACAGTGTGTTGCCTGTGTAACGCTGACAGGGGCGAAACCTCACTATTTTCATTAGGGGGGTATGAAGCTTAGATGCCCGACGAAAGGGCGTGGCATGCTTGATGACAGGGCGTGTCATACATGAACTTCATTTTTAGAGCACATCGCCTCAAGGGCTGGAATCATCGGGAAGCCCGAGAGAGGGTCTTTAGACTCAAGCTGTTTGTTTAAAGTCAAGAAATATGCCTCTAGTTTTTCTGGTGTTGGCTATAAAGATTTTCACTTTCTAAATCACATAGCTATTAAGAAAGCAATTCAAAAAGGGGATTGAAGTAGGGTCTCAATGTAATCAAAGTGGAACACCAAAACACAGCTAGGAAATTTCGGAATTTAGAAACAGCTACGCAGATTACATTGTTTCAACAAAAAAGAGCATTTTCTGAGTTTCATTTTCAATTTTCGGTTGCTCCGGAAGTAATTTCAACATTTTTAGACACCCAAACACAAAGTACGTATCTCTAAATTCACCATAACAAAATCCCTCAAGCAAAGGAAAGTTTTTTATTAGAGGTATTTTACAGGTACACCTAACATTAAAGCTCAATTTTTGTGTTTTTGCGAAGGGTGCAATACTTTCGAACTCTAAGTGTAACTCCTTATGAATGTATGATAAAAATTTCATACATTTGGAAAAGAAAGTATTGCTTGATTTTTCTCATCATCGTATTCCGAGGTGGTATATCCTTCATGCTTTGATTTATGATGCTTCTAAAACTGTCAGTGTTCCATGGGCTCCGAGGCAGAATGGAAAGGGGGGCGGGGGCTTGTCAAGGGAAAATTTAGAAATCACAACAAAGAATTTTGAAAAAAGCTCTCTTGGTTTGCAAATAGTAGGGGGAGGGGTATGCACAGTGTTCATTTCTTTCTCGCATCAAACACACTTTACTTTCCGTCTATACTTTCGCTGTCGATCAATACTTCAGACTTCATCTCAAGGCGAAGATAAACATGTGCGTGTCGAGCTCGAGACGAAAGCGCTGATCGGTGGACAAAAAAACAGAAATGTATATATGTTGCTGTTCCTAGCCTCGTTTCTGTTTTGTTTTCCCAACTGGGAGGAGATTGAAAAAAAGATGGGGGAAAAGACCATGAATTAAAAAACCAAGCTAGGGCAAAAAGTAGCAATAAAAGTGTGACATAAAGAAAATTTCCAGATTTGCCGGACAGATACACTGGCAGCAATAAATTTGCCCGACAAAATCTGCTATTTTAAAGATTGGGGGGTGCAGCACCCCCCTATACCCCCCCAGTAGTTTCGCCCCTGAACTCTGATGTGAACTGAACTGAACTAACTTACATACAAATTAACTAACTTATATACAAAATAAATGTGCTGAGTAATGATGTGTTGTGATGATGTAATGATGATGCAATGGAGAAGGAAAGGTCTAGACTTGGGAAGAAATCAGCATGACATAGATGTGTGAACGTGTGATCAATGGTGAAGGGAATGTCCTGTGCTAGGTGATGCTATGAATGACGTAGGTGGATGTCATGGTGATGGCATGATGTAGGAATATGGCCTAATTTACAATATTAAAATCACTACATAGTGACAAAATTCACTAATAAAGAGCCAATCATGTTTTAACTGGCATTAAAATCACCACAAGAAGTCAGTACCTGAGAAAACAATCACTCCTAGTTTTTGGGGTTTGAGCCCCTGTTTCTCGGAAACGCCCCCTCATGCACTTGATCAACATTCAAATTCGCAATCTACGCCGAAAACTACATCAGAAAAAGTTGGTGTCGTAAATTCTAGCCTCTGGTCTGGACTGTCCTCTTAGCTTTGCAGCCCTGTGAATGCCTTCGGACTTTTTTATTTTGTGCAAGGTTTATGAAGTACCTCCTTCTCGTTCACTCACCACGCGCTGAAGAGGTCAGTGGCTCTCTTTTCACCTGGATCTCAACCTTTTCGCTCGAGAACAAGAGAAATAACAGCAAAATGTTGGGTGAAACTCCTGACATAGTAGAGTTTTTAAGAGGGCTGCCAGCTCCAGTGTGTCTCCTCCTGTTTTTACCCTTCGTTCTATTCACATCACAAATATCCCCCGTCTATGGCATTCAGGAGTTTCCAGTGTTCAGAATGCACCAGTATGATTTGCACGGCACAAAATACGGTGAGTATTTAAACGACTTTCTTTGGCGCCTGGAAAGCATTTCTTTGCATGTTGACATTTTTACTTCTTCAGA
Organism: Rhopilema esculentum; assembly: GCF_057945365.1. Lineage (NCBI taxonomy): Eukaryota > Metazoa > Cnidaria > Scyphozoa > Rhizostomeae > Rhizostomatidae > Rhopilema > Rhopilema esculentum. Next base: position 366,395 of record NC_142834.1, on the reverse strand, counting down.
AATATTTAATGATGCCCATGCTAGCAATTAAACTCCAAGAAGAAGACCAGGGGAGTTACTCAGACTTTTTATATACGGGGAGGTCCATCCCCGATTATCAAAGTTTACCTAAAACAATCAAAAACAAATTTAGCAGATCCATAATTATTAGCTTAAAAGTGTCGATAAGATCCCAAAATATCAAAATACAAAATCTTGTTGTTGAGCACATTAGATACCACTAGTCATATTAAATTGCTATGTTGTCTAATCAGTTTAAACCTATCTGTTCTTTTGTTCCTGTTTTTGATATTGTTACGTGTTTGTTGAACCCATCAGTGTCAAAAAGGCATATTGTTAATAGCATACAGTAAATCAGGTCCCAATATTATATATCTGATCACAGGGAACATTTTTACCCATATAATTATCAGATGGACCCAGGTGCAGATGGTCTTGGTGATGTTCTCACCAAGAAAGAAGGGACCATGCCCTTTCAAATGTCCGAGAAGCTTCCTTTCACAAAAAGTGGATCATATCCACTACACTTTTATTAACATAAAAAGACTTTTAAAATTTTTCAGTACTAGAAGTTTCTTAATTTTTCACAGAATTCAGCACTCAAATCAGAATCCAGAATCGAGAATTTATTTTTTCAAATTTTTTAGAATAGCAGAAAACACATCTAAGGATTTTTGCTCAGAAAAGCACAAACTGGAGTAGTATTTTCATGCATGCTCTCATCTTTTCTAATTGCACAGTGCATGTTTTCCACTTGAAATTAAGGTTTACTACTGGCTGAGAGGTTTTAGCTAGTCGGTTGCCCAGGTTCTTACTTTTTCAAAGAGTATTTCTAGTAAATGAAACAGTGTACCATAAAAAAGATTAAAAGCACATTAAACATTTTGACAAGGAACATTTTGTGAGTACTTTGACAAGTTGGAACAAAGATTAATTAAGCAAGTTGGAACATTTTGTGAGTACTTTGAAATTGAATCAAATTTATTGAATTCAACAAAGAATTCTGTGGCAGAAGGACAGTATTTGTTGCTAAAGAGGGTATAAGCTACATCAAATGGAGCATACTTCAGACCAAGCAAAGGCAATGAATGTTTTCAACGCCAACATGGAAGAAGAACAGAAGTGTTCATTGGAAATGAAAACATGTAAATAATAGTATTGATTGGTCTGCAACATGAAATAAAATCAGAGCCTTTTCACTAACCAATACCAAATAAGAACAAACAATTGATAACTCTGATTGTCTTAAGAAAGGAAAAGGCTGAAAATGTTTAATCAATTGCTACCATGAGAAGCTTCAAGCATTTCTACTTTGAAAATGAAAGAAGAATACCTTAGAAAATCTAGGCCTTCTGTGTGTGTGTATATTTTCGAACTGAAACAAAATAAGTTGCATCTGGCAAATTTTTGGTGTGTCAGTGGCTAGTCATACTACTATTGTTAAACTGGCGTATTTCAATTTATTTTTGAATTTCAGTGGCATAATTCTCAGGAAAATGTGGACAGCCAATATTTTGCCATTTAACAGACAATAACATGCAGCTTTAAAAAATTGAGGGATTTTTAAAATTCTGTAATAATACTTGTACCAATTAACTCTCTGACTCTCTGTAATTCACAAGACAAACAAGAAGTAAATGGTTTTCTTGGGTGTAAAATTGAATAATTAAACCTTGATTTTTGCAATTTCATTTTTCGAGAAAAAATGACGTTCTCACCTGAGAACGGTGAGTAAGTCTGGATGTACCCCTTTGTAAAGTAGTTCAAGTGACCCCCTGGGGAACTGCAAGCAATGATGACTTGGCCCTAGTATTATATACATGGTGGGCCAGGTGCACGTGCAAAAAAACCAGCGTGCCTGGAAGCATATGCAAGTTTTTCCAGCTGGAGAATAGGCAACATTTATAGATGAAGAGATATGTAGGGGCAAATTGCTATTTTGCAAATTCTTGTAAATTCCCTTCAAACTCTACTCAACGTGTTAATTCATTTAAGATTAAGTGCATCATTCTCTTTGTCCTACCTAGGATCAAGAAGTGCTTTAGTCAATCTGGAAGCAAGACCATTTTCATCAAATAACCTAGCAAGACGTTGTGCTGTTGCAAAGCTATCAGAAGTCACTATAGACAGGTTGAAATCAAAGATAAATGATGGCCTCTCGGCTCTTCTTGTACTGCTGCCAAGCAAATATCCTGACATTTCTGAAGATGACAGAATTGTGAGTATCAAAGTTGATTTCCAGCGTTTTAACATTCTGAAATTAACATTGTACAGAGATACATCGAGATATGAGCAGGAATTGGAGTACTATGCCAAATGAAGTTGATAAGTGTATTTTCCAGGAATACCTGTCATGGACAGTTTACTTTTCATTTTTATTTACACAGAACATCATTCTTGTATTACTCTTTTTTCTTTTCATAGTATTATCAGCAACTAGAGATTCAGTTTCTGGAAACAGATGTGCCCATCCCTGTGTACTTTGCACATGAAAGCAAAGACTTGCTGGAACTCTATGAGAAGGTGACTGCGTCAATCACAAGCGATGCCGCCACTTCTGCATTGAAAGGTTAGTTACCACCAAGTTCTTCCAAAAGTGCTTTTACTCCTTTGACTTCTTATTGCCAACTATTTTCTATCTCTTGGATATATACTGTTCTTCATAAAATATGTATAGCTCTCTTTCTCAATCAAGTAATGAGTTGGACCTTTGGAATAACTAAATAGAACAGTAAGTGAATGTTACATCATGTTTATTAATTCTGATTGAGAATTTATGATGGTGGAGGCAATTTATTTTTTGTACAACCTTGTGTTCACAAAAATTAAAACAGATTAAATTGCACAATTCAGTGGCTGGGTTTCAGATTGTTTACTGGTTTTATCAGTAACAAACTACTGAGATAATTTATTTTTGTTAGCTCTCACAACCATCGCATCAGCCAGTGCATATCATTTGGTGTCTTCAGCATCAGAGTCAAAGCAGCTTCCAGATTTTCCAATCATCAGTTTGCAGGTAGGCCTCAGTGCCTCTTGGTTTCTGCTAGTCTTGTTAAATTAGTTGTTTCTTGACAGCATTGTTAAAGTATATATATATAAAGTCTTATATATATATGAGGTCTTAATCATTTGCATCTAAATGTTGCAATCAATATTAAAGCATTTTACAAAGAGTCATTGTTAGCCTCCACTGTAATTATGATTGAAACCATGAAGATGTTAATGCTTTCTTTAACAGTCACAGACAGTCCTGGAAATATGATATTTGGCGGTGTGCTGGTAACTTACTTCCATGAAAAGTTTAGGCATGTTATGGTGTGCGATGGCGTTTGATCCATGAAATGAAATGAAATGAAATGACCTTATGATTTTTACGAAGACCTGATAGCATTTCAAATGTCATGTTTGTATTTGAAAGGGTGTATCACTGTTTGAAAAAGAGTTTGAGGTTTTCATACAACTAAATAATGTTTACTGAATTTTGAAGAAGTTTCCTTAAAACAAAATAATTTAACAAAAAGCATACAGATTTTTAAGCCCTGTTGCGAACAGATTCGAATGAATCTGATTTTGATTCTCAGCTAATCCAGTAAACCATTTTCAAATATCGTCCTATGTAGAACTGGTCAAATCATAACACCGTTTGTAAGGTTGACATGGAACCTTTGCTTGGCTAAGAAAATTTAAGCTTTTCATTTTGTGTCAAAATTTTGATGCACTCTGAAAAATTAACACTTTTTGGCAATGAAGACATTAACTAGATGCAAAAATGCAAGATTATTATAAATGTTGCGGGGGAAAAAAATTGAGCTGCAAAATGAAAACTGACAATTCAATTGTAAACAAAACATGAACCAAATATGATTTTCTCAACTGCTGACTATATTTTAACTTGCCCTACCTTAAAGAATAAACTGTGAAATTTTGGTTTCAGTATCTTGCATAGTTTCAGAGAAAATTGTTCTTTGTTTTTCATACAATGTGAAGGATATTTTGTTTCTGCTTATAGGGAAAACTTCCTGGTCAAGGCTTAGAAGATCAACTTCCTACTATTGCCATTGTGGCTCATTATGACAGTTTGGGCATGATCCCTGTAAGTTTTTATTTTGAGGCTGTTAGTAGTTAAATCAAAATCTTCAAGAATTGATAAGAAATACCAGTTTGTACTTTATATGCTACACTATTACAGGGAAGTCATTCATTAGTCTAAGTCAGTTAAAAGTCTTACAATCATTTATTTTAAAAGACAAAAATTATTTTTGCTCAGTTTTAGCCATGTTTCTAAATTTGTTATGAAGAGCTAGAATCTATGATTGAATTAAGTTTTTCCACATGCTACCATTTATCTCATTTTCTAACACAGAAGGATGGTAGACTTTTGCCACCTGTTGTTATTATAAAGTCATGCAAGTGATGAAAGAAGTTTGAAATTTTAGTTTTGATTTTTCAGAAACTTGCAAATGGTCCAGATGCCAATGGTAGTGGTGCTGTGGCTTTGTTTGAGCTTGCCAGGCTGTTTTCAAAGTAAGTCCCCAGGCAAAAATTTTACTTGTCTTCTGTTAAGTATATTATTCTTTCTGTTTCTGAATTTGGTTTCATCAGATGAATGCAATTTTAGCTTTGGCTTCCTTGATAACAATTTTTGGTAAATGCCGGGAACTGAAGAAGTGGCATACTCCATGTTTGGATGTTTTCAAGCCCCATTCCACAAAATGTCTCCTCTTTGAACAATGTGTTCTGTTGAAAACCCTCTTAATAACATGCATTTTAGAAGGCATGTTGGCCTTGCCTCTGATTGAGATTTTCCAAATGATTGGGCCAACAACCAATGACATTTTCTAGCTGGTTGGGTTTTGTCTCTTTGAATGTCCTTCTTATTATTGAATAGAGTTACCATGAAATCTATTACTTAAGCTTGTTTCTTGTTCATATTTTAGGCTGTATTCACAAAGCAGTACACATGCAAAGTATCCTTTCCTCAATTTGTTATATTACAATTTACACAGTTTGATATTGTGGCGATTCATATTTTCAAAGCTTTTTATGATAGCCAATTTATATGTTTATAGTTATGAATGTTTGCATTTATTTGTGCATGGATCATTCGTAATGAAATTGGACCCTCTAGAGTCACTTATGATTTGAGGAAAACGTCCCATGTAAACTTTGCAAACAGGGCTCAACTTTGCTTGAATTGTCCATTCTTGTGTAGTTTTGTCATTTTTTTCTAAATTAGCTGCCGTGTGAAGTCACAACTGTTACACTTGTGTCTTTAATTGTGATATAGTTCGATTTTCTTTCTTAACTTGCCCAGATACAATTTGTTATTTTTCCTCTCCGGTGGTGGCAAGTTTAATTACCAAGGCACCAGACGGTTTATTGATGAAAACTTAGAGTCATCAGGTTTCTAGACTGTTTGTTTTTGTATATCTTAAAGCCATCTTTGTGCATCTCTCCTTTTGACCATCGCTTCCCTCTGTGTCTCCAACATGGTTTTTTGTTTGCATATTGGATACATAAGAGAAAAGTTTGTTTATTCGTTCTAGTAAAATATTGGAATTAAATGATAGCATATGTTTCAAGCAAATATATTTCCAACCCACTCACTGCCCAATAGGCTCTTTTTATTGTCCCACTGTTGCTGTCAGTGGACTTTTGTTTGGGACATTTTACCAAACGAAGCAATGATAGATTCAAGCACCTGATTTCTTTCGTGTCCCTCAGTTGCTTATATCGCTATCCAATACTGCAACAAAGCTTTCCCTTGTATCCTGATTGCGTATAAATCTAAACTTTTTAAACAACTGCTAATATTTGTGAAGCAATCGATTCCTTTGTTGCAGAAATCAGCCTGCTATCAGAAGTAGACTATGTCCTGTGTCTTGATTCATTGGGAGGAGGAACAAGCTTGAATTTCCACGTTTCAAAACCACCGAAGGAAGGGAGCACTGCATATCAAGTTATGGAGGTTGGTTATATTTTGCTTATTGGCTGATCCCGTTGTATTCGTTTGTAGCTATCCAAATCAGTTTCAATCATTCACGATTTCTCAAACTCGTTATTCAAACAGGCATTTCTTGTTCTTTGAAATACATGGGTACCAGGGGCGGTGCGCAGAGCTATAGAGTTGGTAATAGCTTCTATGATTCATTTCTATAAAAACGGGAATGAAACTGGGCACCAAGAAAAAGCTAGATGTAAGGGGCCGTTCGCTTTTGCAAGTGATCAAAAGACAGATGATAAAACTAAAAAATGCATTTCTCTAAATGAAGTAAAAATTTATGTAAAAAGAACCACATTTATAAAAAATGCAATACATTTATAATCTATTTTTTGGAAAATCTTTCAAAACGTGGTGCATTATATGATTTAAATCGTGCGATAACGTTTTCTTTAAAATTAGGCATTGCATTCAAATGTCGTAAAATTTTATGTTCTACTTGCAAAAGTAAAAGTTGTTCATTTCTGCTTTGCTTCATTCTTGACCTTGAATCCGAAATGACACGTTTCATACGACTAAAAACACGCTCGCCGTGCACGCTGGTGAGAGGTGTTACGGCTGCTAACTTCAATAATGTCATAACTTGAGGTATGGCTTCTTCGAGCTCGGCATCCTTTATCACGGACAGTAGATCCTGTAAACCGGCGTACCCTTCCTTTACTGAATCTAAGTCAAGACCTTGTTTACTTTCGATCTCAAATTCGTCTTTTTCTTCAACATCGTCTAATGCCTCACTTTCTACCGCAATATCCAATGCTATTTCCTCGGATTCCGTTAAATGCTTCCTTCGACTTTCCTTTTTCTTGGCGACTACAGCATCTCCCTTGCACACTGCATTGTTAAGTAGTGTCAATATTTCACTATTTCCGTACAAGATTTCAATGTTGTTTTCAACGGCAATCGGATCTGTAACAGCAAATGGATACAGGTTTTTCAGCTCATTGATTAATGCTCGCTGGTTAGCAGCAGATGCTTTCCTCCTTTCATCAAATTTGCTTGGGTGTATCAAATCAATCCACTTAAAATGATCCAAATTATCAAACCTCCAGTTTATTTGTTCGACAAAAGACTGGCAAACTTGTCTTGCATTGTTTTCCAAAGTCGATCTCCAGCTACTTTGTGAGCCATTTATTTCTTGATCCATTGCCCTCCATCCTGTTCTTGCTCTAACGCTTGGAAAGTTAGGGTCAGCAAGCAAAGTGTCCTCCCAGACCTGACTGAAATTAAAAATGGATAAAAGGTTTACAAAATCGTTTATCATTGACCTCAGTTGAACAGGGTCCAAAGAGGGTTTCTGCATCACGGTGACTATCGGGGTGCTCAACTCAAAAATCTTTCTGTAAAGTTTCAGAAAGTAAACAAATTCCACATCCTGCATTTGAGTACCAAAACCCCTTGCATTCGCTTGTGTTTCAGTCTTCTCTTTTACATCATGCGATATTTCATAGAAAGCTGTTCCAATCGCTTCGTAATGAGTATCGATAGCGCTTATAGCCGTATCACGGGAGAGCCAGCGTGTATCGCCTGGTTTTGGGAGATTGTGGCCAAGACTCGTTGTTCTCTTTGGGCTGTTTCTAAAAAATGTTATCAACTTGTCAACAATACCGAAGAATTTTGCAATTTTCGGAATTTTCATTGCTGACTGTGCAGCACAAAGTGACATTCTATGAGCCACGCAATGATTGTAAAAAGCGAATGGACAATGTTCCTGCACTTTTTTTTGCACCTCATTAAGCGAGCCGCTCATAACAGCTGCACCATCATATGATTGCCCAATAACTTTTTCTTTGCATGTTGCTGGCATTACTTTATATTTTTCCAGTGTGCTGAGCAGTATGGAAGTAAGGTTTTCAACAGACTGATCATCTGAACAATCCACCACACCCAGCATATGCTCTTCAACCTCCCCATCATAAACAAGGCGCACAGAAACGACTGTTTGCTCCACATTGCTAGCATCGCTACTGTCATCCATCATTACAGCTACGAATGTAGATGCATCAATTCTTCTTTGAATTTCCCCCCTCACTTCTTCTGATAAGCACTCTATTATTTCATTTTGTGGACCATGAGAAGTATATGTTATTCTATCGTTGTCAAGAAATGATCGCAAATCGTCACTGTAGCAGGCAAGCAGCTCTAAAAGTTCAAGAAAATTGCCTCTGTTACAAGATGATCTTGACTCATCGTGGCCACGGAATGCAAGGCCCTGGGCTGCTAGAAACGAGGATATATCCACATGATGCCTCATTATTTTAGAATACCTTGAAGCATCGCGATTGTGCCATGCAACTTTTCTTTGCCTTTGTTCATCAAGAGCACAAGCAATATCGATATTTCCAAGGAGCTTGTATGCCGTGTAATTTGCTACATGTTTCTTTGAGGCTTGATGACGATTAGCAATATGGGCTAAATTTGCTCCTGTTGAGCAAAATCCGTTTTCCTGAACGAAAGATACTTTCTTCATCTGAAAAAAAACGAAATTAAATTTATTTGGAATGTTTTGCATTGAAAGACCCCTTAAAATGTTACTTGATATTGAATATGTTACCACAAATAGTAGGTAAAATATTGATTTAACAAATTCTGTTCCTGTCATCCATTGCGAATTATATACAACACATTTCAATTGGACGGCTTATGGCCTTTTCTTTTAGCCGCTAAAAGGCTCGTTAATAGAACTGCAATTTTATTAACACGGGAGCCGATGAGAGCCCCTTTCATGACCATTGTCCATCCTGAGCTCTGTGAAAAGGACTGACAGAAATATTTTGATTTATTTGAATTTATATTATATATAAAAGTAATTTGTTTCTAACTTACTGTTGATAAGTCACCAATGACTAAACAAGGCCAACAGAAAAAAGTATTTTTTTCTTCATCTCCACACATCCATGGATATGCTTGATAAGCAGACTCACAGGATCTGTTCTTTATCACGACTTTAGGGCAAGGTCTACCGTTCTTTTTCATATCCAGACGTTGCTCATGAGTTAACTTTCCTTGCGACGAAATGAGTGAAAAAACTTTCTGGACATCCCAGTGATGTTTAGTTCTATCGCTTGCTAATAAGCGCTTCATGTTTAAAAGATATCGGTCCGATTACGTAGTAGTCTCTGGCCACGTTAAGATAATTTGAGAACTATTACCTCCAAAGCAAAAGCGTGCAGTTTTTATTCACGAAAACAAAGTAGCCGAATCAATGGGTTATTACCCGCCTGGTTGTTTCGCAAGGCTAGTGGTAATAAAATTGCGAAACTATTAACGTGACGTTGGACAAAATGCTCATTGATAACAGATAAATACGCTCATTATGGTTTTTGTTGGCAATACAATAGTAGTTTGTTTCATTCATATTGCTTGCGCTCTTAACATGAGATTCAATTAAGTTCGGTAGGCAAACGAATTCGGTTGGTTGCCTTTAACTTTTTTATGATAGTTTTTAGTATACATAATCAGAGTTTTATTTAAAAAAAATTGGTAATAGACTATTAACATTATTACCACTGCCCGCCGCCCCTGATGGGTACAGCACCTAAGATTTCTCTTGAAACAGTGATATGATAAAGATAGAAATAATCCTGCCATCATTAATGTTCTGTGGTATATCGGGACTGCATGAAACAAGTAAAGCAATGTTCGAGCCTCCTTGAAACTGGTCACCAATTGATCAGTGTATTTTGCTGACTCCAAGCTTGCATAATTCTAGCGTGGAGAGCTCTTCACGAAACAGTTTTTAATTTAATTGAAAAATAACCTTGAAATATATGTTACCTTTAATAATAGTTAATTTTACTATTTTGTTTTTATTCAATGTAAAATGACAGTTCCTTAAAGACTTTTTTCCACTTTTTTAACCTTTTCTACTGATGCCCTGAGACAAAAAACGAGGTAAGACTCAAAATAATATGTCCACGTGACTCCAGCCAACTTTAAAATGGTTCTTCAAGATGATGAGTCTTTGTAGGTTTGCTTGTATCAAGAATAACATTATTTTCTTATCATTGTGTGAATCAAGTCTCAACTTGCGAATCTAATGCTTTGCTTTTATTTTTCCTCTAGGAAATGAAATCGGTGAGTTGTCAATTGTTATTTGTTAATTTTATATTTCTATGTTTCTAAGCAAAGTAATTTCAAATAGGCAAGGTGGTTCGTTACCATATATAGTTTGGATTCGTCAGATATCTTTCTTCTCTAAACACAAAAAGAAATAGATGTTTAAAATGTATGGACAAAAATCGCAATGAATTACTGCTGTATGTTGCGTCACTTGTTTTTGTGTCTAGCCCTAACCTTGTGTACATTTCAAAGCCCAGTCTCCTGAAGCATTAGAACTAAGCCACCAATTTCTAAAACTCTTTTCATTTTTAATTTTTCTTGAATTAAATCCTCGCTTATGTAGATTACCTTTTTTCAGCTTGTGAAAGAGATGTACCCAGAGGTGACATTTAATATGGTGCACAAAAGAATTAATCTTGCGGATGAAATGCTATCTTGGGAGCACGAGAGGTTCTCTCTAAGGCGGCTGCCAGCTGGAACCATTTCTCGTTTTGAGTCTGTAACTGATCACGATAGGAAGACTTTGTTCAGTAAGAAGTGAGTTTAGGGCTGCAATTGTTTGCATATTTTCTAGTTGAGAATTTCTTTTCCAAGGGGAAATCTCTATAAAGCTGCAGAAGTAAATGTGGAAAGAAGTTGAAAGGTGGTTCAAACCAAACAGATCCAAAGAAGGTTTACGATAATGGAAAGTTTTGGATGGGTCCTTAATGAGACCTAAGCAGGGATATCATCTGTAGTTGATGAAATTCTAGTAGTTTTATGCGAACCGTAACGCTGCCCAAAACTCCCTAGGCCTTGATTACGTAATTTTCACATAAGTCTCGAAACGAGGCCGGTTATCTTCAGAGTTTTGTGAAGATGGAGCCCATCAATGCACGGATAATATATGCAGCTTTATTCACAGTCTCCATTTTTACTGCATATGAAACTTGAAATATTTTGAAAATAGTTGCTTTTTCAAAGGCTTTGTAATGCAATAAACAAGTGTATTGCTTTTATTTTCAAATTGAAATCGGAACGGTTTGAGTCACTTAGCAATGTTTAACAAAATGAAACTGTAAGGGAAGAAAACTGCAACGAGAAGATTTGTTATTTTTTAGAGTCGATGTGAATGTTTTGCAGAGAAATGTGAAAATAGTTGGGGAGGTTTTGGCAAGGCATATATTCAATCACTCTGGCAAGGTAAACTTTTATGGCTTGTAAATACTTACCTTGTCTAAGCCTTGTAAATCTTACCTTGTCTAAGCCTTGTAAACACTTACCTTGTCTAAGCCTTGTAAATACTTACCTTGTCTGAGCCTTGTAAATACTTACCTTGTCTAAGCCTTGTAAATACTTACCTTGTCTAAGCCTTGTAAATCTTACCTTGTCTAAGCCTTGTAAATCTTACCTTGTCTAAGCCTTGTAAATACTTACCTTGTCTGAGCCTTGTAAATACTTACCTTGTCTAAGCCTTGTAAATACTTACCTTGTCTAAGCCTTGTAAATCTTACCTTGTCTAAGCCTTGTAAATCTTACCTTGTCTAAGCCTTGTAAATCTTACCTTGTCTAAGCCTTGTAAACACTTACCTTGTCTAAGCCTTGTAAATACTTACCTTGTCTGAGCCTTGTAAATACTTACCTTGTCTAAGCCTTGTAAATACTTACCTTGTCTAAGCCTTGTAAATCTTACCTTGTCTAAGCCTTGTAAATCTTACCTTGTCTAAGCCTTGTAAATACTTACCTTGTCTGAGCCTTGTAAATACTTACCTTGTCTAAGCCTTGTAAATACTTACCTTGTCTAAGCCTTGTAAATCTTACCTTGTCTAAGCCTTGTAAATCTTACCTTGTCTAAGCCTTGTAAATCTTACCTTGTCTAAGCCTTGTAAATACTTACCTTGTCTAAGCCTTGTAAATCTTACCTTGTCTAAGCCTTGTAAATACTTACCTTGTCTAAGCCTTGTAAATACTTACCTTGTCTAAGCCTTGTAAATACTTACCTTGTCTAAGCCTTGTAAATACTTACCTTGTCTAAGCCTTGTAAATACTTACCTTGTCTAAGCCTTGTAAATCTTACCTTGTCTAAGCCTTGTAAATACTTACCTTGTCTAAGCCTTGTAAATGCTTACCTTGTCTAAGCCTTGTAAATACTTACCTTGTCTAAGCCTTGTAAATACTTACCTTGTCTAAGCCTTGTAAATACTTACCTTGTCAAAGCCTTGTAAATACTTACCTTGTCTAAGCCTTGTAAATACTTACCTTGTCTAAGCCTCGTAAATACTTACCTTGTCTAAGCCTTGTAAATACTTACCTTGTCTAAGCCTCGTAAATACTTACCTTTGTCTAAGCCTTGTAAATACTTACCTTGTCTAAGCCTTGTAAATACTTACCTTACCTTAGTTCTTCCACAGTTCACTTCGATGTTGTTGATGTGGTATCTCTTTATCTTAGCAATCAAACCACTGTCTTTCAAATATATTCTAATAAAATATGAACAATTTTGTTCATCGTGTTCTTTCGGACCCTTATTCTGACGTTTTATACTCTGAGGATTGTCAGACAGAAAAGCTTTAAGTAGTATGCTGTGGAATGGTTGCTTTTTTCAAAGCCATTTTCTAATGAGATAAGTCATTTTCTAATGAGATCAGTCATTTTCTAATGAGATACCTTGCACGGAGAACGCCTAACAACCCCCCTCCCCCTCCCCCTTGCTAAGCCACTTATCAGCACGGTTTCCAGAGGGAGACCTCAGGTGTACATGTAAAGCACCCCATATGTGAATGGAATTGAAACGTTTTTTCATCAAGATACTTCAAATACACATGATTATATTGTGGTTATGAACTCGCGTGATTGAATTCGCCAACCATCATTTAAATGGAATCAAACATATTATTCGATGCTCCAAATTCTTTCTCCTTTTCTTTACAGCCAGCGTCAAAACATCTCGAAATCCTTGCAGGATCATTGGTAAATAGCAAGTCGTCTTTTCTTATTTCATTTAATTGATTACTTTGTTCCGCATGTTAATATCCCATAACTTGTGTCGGGACCTCTTCACTGTTACTTTTGGTGCAACTTTGATTTTGTGAGTTTTACCAAACGGAGCAGTGATAGAAGCATGCATGTAGTCACCACTTCTCAGTTGACGTTTTGTTGTCGTCAATTGTCCGTGACTGATGCAATATTCCCTTTTCTCCTTGCTTATTGCATTGTTTCATAATTTTCTCCTCCTCTTTACTTTAATTGTTTAATGACTAGGGAACGCCATCCAGCTATTCCTGACTTGGTTTGATTCCCTTGTTTAGTTTTGACGTGACTTCTTCAGCTGCAGAGCTTCTTAAACTCGTAAAGCTTACCTGAATTAAACTTTTATAAACATAACAATTTCTCTTTGTGATTTTTGCGCCCTTACCCTGTGCTTAGTCTAACTTGGTCATTTGCTTTAGGAACCAGACCGGGCCATTATGTCCTCTTTGCTGCACCAAATCACAAGTGAGTCAAGAAGCGCCTTTCTGGTAACAAAAGAGAGCTCTTTTCTCAAAACATCAGAAGAGGTATTACTTTCTTGTTATTGTTTGTTTATATTTTTTCAAATATCTTGCGTATATGAATTTTGTATAAATTTGCAAATGTTTATTTTTGTAAAAGTATATATACACAAATGCGAATCGTGTAACAACCTTGAGTTCAGTGGCGGACAAGTGAAGAATTTAAAATTGGGCAGCATGCTTTGTGGAAACATTTTCTCTTGTCAGCCTCTTCCTACTGAATATGTCTTTTATTTATTTATTTATTTATTTATTTATTTATTTATTTATTTATTTATTTATTTATTTATTTATTTATTTATTTATTCATTCATTCATTTATTTATTTATTTATTTATTTATTTATTTATTTATTTATTTATTTATTTACGTAAAATTCAAGGAGAGATTTGCACAATTTTTACATTAAAAGTAAAGTAATTTTGTCATTAGCAAGATTATGTATATTCTATATTTTTCAACTTACTATTTGTCCTTATTGTGATGTTTATCCGACTTGCAAACGGATTTTCAAGGCTTGATATTGATTCATAGTCTTAATGTCTTTAGATATTATCAAGATATGTCAAAGAGGTCAAAAGAATGACCGCCCGAGCTGACAAAAAGTTTGTTCTTTTTTATCTTTTGGATTTCTAAGTTTTAACCTGACCAAATGATACCTAGTTGTATCCATCATTTAGTATTTATCATTTACTAATGTATTTGCAGGTATTGACTGCAGGGGCGGACACTTGGTCAAGTATTGGGGGGGCAAGCCTATTGTATAATAAGATGGCGTCAAATTTCCCATTGTTTTGGAATAAAAGACCATTGTCCTCTTAAGTATTGGGGGGTGGTCGGCCCCCCCCCCCCCCTCGATGTTAGCTGAGCGATGTTTGGTTGACCTTTTAGTGCAAACAGGCGCCATAAAGAAAAGCCTGCAACAGGATGCAGAAATTTCAAAATGTCTCATCATCTTTAATAACGAAACACCCAGCATACATTTGTTTTTTCCACACCTGATTTGCTCAAAATGCTGTCTCTTAAAGCATAAAGCATGTTGCATCTTTAGACTCAATGTAATGACAAACTCTTTTCATCCCAACGTATTTTGCGCAATCCTTTGAGTATTTGAAACCTTTTAATTTTCTCGTTGCGTACATTTGAACAGTTGGAAAGCAACATCGCTTCACTTCTCGCTCTACATCGCTTCACTTCTCGCTCTACATCGCTCGATTTTTAACTGTTTTAGTCCACTTGGAGCTATTTGAGTTTTTGTTCCTTTTTCAGGGACCCAGAGTTCACTTTTTACGACAACTTTGAAGCAAAGATGTCCGTTTACAGGTCAGTGTTAATTATATTCCCCCACTGAACATCTTTGTGATATTCCTGTATGTTATTGGGACTATAGAAGTTGCCTCAAGAAAACCATCTTCTTTATCTCAGATTCTTACCAACTGCATATTTTCAATTTTCGCGCGTTGTAATCAAACTTCAAACTTTCTATGATAACGATATATTTTTGTGAGTTTCGTTTTGGCATTCCAGTTCCTATTATTTACTGTATTTAGGATATGTCCATTAATTTTTTTTCTATCTGATATGATAAATTAGATCCTTATAAAGCAAATCATCTGTATCGAGAAGCCCACGAGATATTTCAAGTAAGGCTATAAAACAGCCACAGTTTTTATTTCTTGATGGATTCTCTTCGCCCATGTATTTCTCCAATTTACCACAGGGTACCCTGCTGTCCTGAAACGTAGCGTATGTTTTAAAAAGGATTATCGCTTTTCTTATCCTGTTTGTGATGCCGTTGCCCTGCCTTTTTCAAGAGGCATCTCCTTGCATTCTTATATCTTCAAAATTTCGTTTTTCATTTCAAACATGACAACCTCCTCTTGTTTCCATTTACAGTGTAAAACCGGCCCTATTCGATCTTCTGTTGGCATTGTTCATCGCAATGTACCTAGGGGTCGTCTATCTCCTAATAGAGGTGAGTTTGGGCTCCTTTATCTCTATCTTACAATGCGTTTATATTAAACAATGCGTTACAATGCTTTTTGTTAATCAAACGAATGCTACTCCTTTGAAAGAATCAGCATCTTCATTGGAGAAAGTCTATTCAACAATACATGGTGTTAGCGAATAATATGCAAGGTTCCTGACGTCTTTTCTCGTTATTTGGACTTAAACTTCTGTCATGAAAAGTGCTAACAGAGGCTTTCTGTACATTAACGGAATTTGAATCTGAGCTGTGAATAAAGCTATAATCACACTTTTTAGCTTTATTATTGTTTCATATGTGTGATTTAAAATTTTTGTATTTGACTAAGGATTCAACTGACGTTAGTTGAAAAGACTTCAGTATTTGGCTTTCTGTGGGAATCTTAAGTCTCTGAGACGAGCTACAGTCATGGACAAAATTGTTGTGAAAGATTTTAATTTTGGAAAATTCGAGAGATTAATATTACAGAAATAGCCTTGCCCTCCGTATTCCCAAAATGAATGTAACCGTATCATCAAAGAACAAGCTAGACAGCTTCAGCATTGACATGTGGGTCTGGGAGAAGGTTTCTTTACCCGTTTTGAAAAAAATATATCTAATTGGTTCTAGTCCGTGATTGTAGTAACGACGGCTTGAGACCCTAATAACCGCTGTTCCGTGGTATCAAATTTCTGTTTGAACCTGATTTCATCCAGAGCCAAAACCACGGTAAAGTAAATGACGATGCTCCTTTATAACCCTGTTTGGTTTTTAGCAAACAGGATAACCAAGCATGTCAAACACATCTTCCAAATAATCCCACATTCAACCCGAATAATCCCACATTCAAGTGTTTTTTTGAAACTTTGCTTAATTGAAAACGACTGACTGTCTGGTACCTCATCCGTTTTGGTTATAAGAGATGTCCAGGCTTTCTCGTATCACTTGAAAGGGCTTTCCCTGTAGTTCCTTGTTTCAATTTTCAAACACTTCAACGAACTCTCCCTTGAGAAATTGATATCCCCCTTTTGTGTACAAGAAACTGATATCCCCCTTTTGTGTACAATAAGTTGATACCCCCCGTTCCCAAAAGACGTTCAATGTTTTTTATAACCTTCTTTTCTCGTAGAATTTTCCACTTCTCCTTGAATTGTTCCCGAAGCCTGTTACTAATGGGAAATGCCACTAGACTGAAAAATCGACGAGAATCATTTCATCAAGATGCCAGAGGACGAACTGATGAAACATTAAATGTGAAGCAATTTATAGAAAAGTAAACACGAATTTGATGCAGTGCAGAGATTGATGCATGCCAGAGATTGATGCATGCCAGAGATTGATGCATGCCAGAGATTGATGCATGCCAGAGATTGATGCATTGCAGAAATTAACAGCGTTGGTGCTTTGAATGCTGCTTCAATCCGGTTTTCAACATTAGGCTAATATTCTAGTGATGCACCTCATGTTCTGTACAAAGTTATAAAGTATGTTTTTTGTCATCGTCATAGCAGATACTTTATATAATCGTTAACTCATTCTTTCAAGTGGTTCATCATTTTGCGAGTCAATGAGTTTTAAACATTGTATATCTGTGTTTTTCTTGTTTAACAAGCTTTTGATTTTTTCAAACGTTTTCATGAGCGTATTTCAGTGTATGCGCTGCTAAATTCCTTGTTACTTAGCTCTTTCAAAGGCCATGTGTCGCGTTAGCATTTGGCTAATACAACAAAAACGTTTCGCTTGGAATTTCATTGTTTCGTGACTTTTCATTTCTGCTTCTTGTATTTTTGCTGTTGTAAAAATTCATCCTCGATTTCATGCTTTGTACTAAGCAAAAATAATAATTGTTTTTTGCATTACCCAATCATGTCCACGACACGTGCCCTTTAATTTATCTTATATTTATTTCTCAGAAAAGTGGATAACTTGGTAGTCGAGAGCAAAATGTCCCTCGAATATTTTTTCCAGTATTGTTAATTAATCATTAAAAAACCATTGCGCTGACTACAGTCCCAAGGGTCCGTGGTTCGAGTCCCTGCCATGACCAAACCTTCACCCAAAGTGTGGAGAGTCGCCAGCTCTCTGTAATTGCAGGCTTATAGGAATCACGAAGCTTCTCAGTGCCCAAAAAACTACCTTCGGATGCTAGGTGGAAATACAAATACGAAAACAAATTGCTCCTTTGAAAGAAGGTACAAGACATTCATAGAAAATACAAGATAGTATTTTCATTGTCGAAGATATTACAATGTGATTATATTTTGTTGCTTGAGCTCAATTTTTTTCTTTGCCGGAGAAAGATTTCAGTCAAGTTATAAAATTTGCTCCGAACCTGTCTCTCCGAACCTGTCTCCTATGTCCTCGTGTGTCACGGTGTATTATAAAGAAGTATGATAAGATCAAAGAAATGTTCTTTAAGCTGTGAAGCTCTAAAATTTTGCAGCGTGTGGAATCATGTTTTTTGCAGTTAAATCAAACGCAACATCTCGCGAATCGTGTCTTTTTACGCGTTTGTTTTTTTCTGATTTCCCTAAAAACATGGGTGGGAATTTTATAACCGACAGGCAGTTTTTGAATGCCAAATTACGATATTCGTTAACACACCATAAGCAAGGGACATTTATCAATATTTTAGAGTACATAAAGTTACTCAATGCCTTAGCAATTTACTCGGGGGAGGGGCTATTTTGGGTATTGGGGACATGCCAGCCAAAGATGTAATGTCCTTTTGTGATTTAGATATCAACACAGGTAATTATTTCCTAATAATTGGTACAAATGAACGGCTCACTTTCTGGAAACTCTCTGGATAAATTGCAGAACTGCTAAGCAATTTAGTGAACTAAAAATTTGTGATATGCAAGCTATTATTTAAAAATGGAAAGGCAGTACACGTTATGAAAGGGGGCCTCAAACGTCATAAAGCACAGTGAAAGACACGTAAGACTTGATTTAGACAATTATTCAAGAGAGAGAGTTAAAAAAACTCAAATTGGTAACGTTTAAGTTCATCAAAACTGTCGTCGAGACTTTCTTAACCTAAGAAAGGAATTCTGAAAAAGTTACGATGTTATTGCAACACATTGTTCTGAAAGACTGCAATCACGTTTTACTGAGCTCAGGTGGAAAAAATATTGCTTCCTTTGTGGTAATGCTGCTACAAATGACTATATAGCAATGATGCGTCATTCCAGGTAAGGCTTTCTCCCGTAAAGGTGCCAAGATGCTTGAAATTAGATATTAAAGTATTTGAAATTAATTCTGCTTTTTTGTATGTTTAAAGCGTCTTTTCGATGGTCTTGAACACAGGCTAGCAAAGTGGGTCCGTCAAAATGACAAGGAATGATGGCTAGCTGAATGACTTGGCTTTGACGCGCATTGTATGTGGTGTTGCTTAAAAGATTGACTTTAGTAATGTTATCGACGTTTCTGCCTTAACTAAGCTTGTAAACTGGTACTGCAAAGGATGGAAAGTTAACGAGCAACAGTTTGAATAAAATATTTAAAGGAGGGGGCGGGGAAAAGGGCTCATAAGTTGACTCACTTTTATTTGCCCCGTAGCACTGCATTCATACCTATTTTGTATAAACAGAACCCCAGGCCAAAGATTCGCAAAAAGCTGTTAGAAAAGATGATTATTTTAACCACGCTACAAAGCAGTATCTTGATAAAGCCCATTTTAGCCTTCATTTTCAGAGCAAGGGCGTTGGGGAGAGTCGTGATGACTTAGCTCCAAGGCCCGTACCCCCTAGCACTGGCGCTAGAAAACTGTGTCACAACGATACCAGTGCAAGAAAAGCTTTGGAAGGATGCAGCATTGCATCATCCATGGACTGCAAATGTATAACCTCGCCTTCACGGCAGAATTGATCTTGTAGCAGCAGACGCAATATATAATCATATATCATGACAACTGCTTTTCACGTTTCATGCTGGGCAAAGAATTCCAAATACCAGAGGTCCTTAAAAGACAGAATTGATCCATCTGTGAAATTGTTGAAAAATTAGTACTCTCATTTATAATCAAGAATTTTCAAAAATTTAGCGGGTTAGCAACAAGACTTGCTCATTTTGTTACTGTTCAACCTATACTCAGGGCCCACGCTACAAATTTCAAGGTGGAGGGGCAAAGTTCTATACATTGAACTTAAATTTAGGGCTTCAAAACAGGACCTCTATGGAAATATTTTTGTTGCCAAAAAAGTAGGGGGCCATAGCCTCTCCGCCCCCCCTCTCCCCCCCCCCCTGGTGGTACGGGCCCTAATACTCAATTTTATTTCTCAATTGTGGACTCGAATACCTGTTTAGCTTCCAAATTCAGAATTTACGCCTTGAATTGTTGCAAGCTTTTCATATTTTGCAGAATCCCTCGGCAGATGTAATTGTGCATATGGTCAAAAAGCTCATGTTTTTAAAACATTCTAGAAAAATTTTTCCCCAAGTTGGATTTTAGGCGATTTTGGATATGTTATAGAGGAAAAAATTATACGTAAAATGGTGTACTTTTTGCTTTTCTACTAATTTGTTCCTGGTTAATCACTCCAACGACTGCACTAGGAAAAGGTTTCAGTCAAGCTAAAAAATTTGCTCCGAACCTGTCTCCTATGTCCTTGTGTGTCACGGTGTATTATAAAGAAGTGTGATAAGATCAAAGAAATGTTCTTTAAGCTGTGAAGCTCTAAAATTTTGCAGCGTGTAGAATCATATGTTTTTTGCAGTTAAATCAATTGAATATCTCGCAAATCGTGTCTTTTTACGCGTTACGTGTAATATAGAAAGAAATCTTCAAACACGGAATAAGCAAAAACCAGTTTCCCAGAAGGTCTGAGTATTTTTAGGTGTCTTTAGTTTTAGGTATCTTCAGAACTGTGCAGTTAGTTAAATGAGGGTGGTGTTTGCAATGCTGTTAAGATTACATTACAATCTGCCGAAGATAGGCCTAGCGCTTTTGCTCAGTATTTGATTGGATTGGATTAAAGCAATAACGTAGAATCATTGTTACTGCCCTTGTCATAGTTTTTAATAAAATGAATTTGTTCTCGCCTATCTAAATGTGTTCAATAACTTTTGCAATTGTAGATTTACTGCCATAACAAATGCTCAATTTTTATTTTCATTTGTCACTACCTAGCTTTTGTTGATAGCTTGCAGTACACTAAGTAGGTGTGGTTATCGAGCAGTGTCCTGGTTCTTCAACTCGTATAACCACGCCCCTCTCGACTCCTGTGCTTGCAATGCCAGGTATGTTTACTCTTAAGTGAAAGTTTGGCCATGGCAGGGACTGGAACCACAGACACTTGGACCTAACCATCGAATCATCCTAGCACTGACGCACTTCAGTCAACATGGCCGCCAAGAGGGGGTGCAAAAAGGATCAATTGTCCCAGGGCCACGAGGTATAGGGGCCTCGTAAAGTAATGAATTGCATCTTAAGAATGACATTAATCAGACCTTGCAAAATCTATGCCTAAAAATAACTGTAAGAAAGGTTCTGAAGCATTTTAAGCGAATCTGAAGGTCGTGGTCGCAATTTTTTTTTGCTTGCTCCACTTCCAGGGGTCTCACCTCCCGGTTTTGGCCCCAGGGCCTCAGTAACTTCTCGGCGGCCCTGTCAGCCAGACAAGCCTAACATTGAATTGAGGTCTTGCTAATAGCATAAGCCTAAGCAGTGAAGCCCACTAGCTTTCATAACTGCTATTTGCGGCAAATAATAACTAGCATAGCCAGGATGTCACCGTCGCTGGCAGCACAAGATATGGCTTTCTTTTTTAATCGTTTTCAAATTTTGCTCCAATGCTATTGGCGTGGCATTGGCGTGGCGCTGCATCAAATATATAAATCAATGACTGAAATTTGCGTTGAACATCATTCAGATTAACGAAGATAATTTCAAAACTTTCTCTTCGAGATGAAAAATGAATTCCAACCACGCTTTCAGGCAATTTGAATTGAACAATAAAAATGGACCCCTAAATCTTTTCGGCTAGTTTTTCTTGCCCCTTCGGCTTTGGCGGGTATTTTTGCACTATGAAAATGCTGGCGGAAATATCCGGCGGAGAGAAAAAATGGAATATACCCTGGGTCTCAGTCCATTTAATTGCAATTTTATATCGATCAGAACTTCTATTAAGTCAATGCAAAAGAATTATGGGAGACAGGGTGCATCGGGCCGATGCATTTTTAGGCTGCCATTCTGTCAAAGACATTTACTGACAAGATAATACCGTAGCAATGCAATGCGCTTGCGGGAAGTTAAGAGCATAAAAACGTGCCTTTAAATTCTCTATTTCATTGGATTATAATATAATAATATGCAGCGAATAAAGGGGCTCTAAATGGATGAAATGGCCCTAAACATTGTCATAGAGATTGCAATGGACCAAGGAAGTATGTGTTGGGAGATTCCTCTTGATTATACATAAAATCGAAGGCGCCGGCAATGTATTCATCAAGACTCATTTTGTTGTCTCCGTTGGTGTCGACAATTTTGAAACTCTCTTCAGCCTTCTGCTCATCGTGAATTCCCATTGCGTGGTAGTAGATCTTCCATTCAGGAAGCGATATGACTCCATCTCCGTCTAAATCTATTGCATTAAACATCATCGTCAAATTGGCTTTGTAGTGCACCTCTGCATCTTCATTCGCTCTCGCCGATTGCATAACTTCAATCCTGCCCTTCATGAAATCCTGTTTGAAAAAAAGAAAGCTTAAAGTTGCGGCATCTGTTTGATAAATACATTCTTATTTAAGCTCTAGAGCATCTCTTGTTTCTGCGAATACAATTCTTGTATAAACAATATCGTATAGTTGCCACCCTTTATAGTTGTCAGCTGCAACTGAAGATGTCTTATTAACTACATTATATTTACCGGCGATTTTTAAATGGAGCCTATTCCAGGTATTAGTATTCTCGTTTACCTTTTCTAGTATTGCTTTCTATTGCCAAGCATGAATCAATTTGTTTTATCCTCTTAATATAATACCATTAAAATACCAACCCAAGATCTCACTATTGCTATCAAATTAATTCAAATCTGCTAGCCAAGCTAGGCTGGGCGCCACATAATCTCTGCTTTGAAAAATCTCCATTGGTAATGAAAACTGAACTTCTTTCAACTGAGTAATTTCAATCTTGTTGATGGTGATGCTGTCAAAATAGGATTAGAGAAACCTTTTTTGAACTTGATTTGAAGATGGCATCGTTTTTCCATAGAATACACTCTTTTCTCACAGAACTAGAAAACTTAAATGCCCAGGGAGTATACTATAGTGTTTCTTCATTCTGATTGGTTGTTTGTGCATTAAACCAATGATGCATTAAATATCGTGGTCATGAAAAGAGATTCTAAGAACAGTTGGGGACATACCGCCTGGAAGTTCAGGCTGACTGTTCTTAATTTTTTCAAAAATCTTAGGCTGTATGGTTCTTAATTTGTTCTTAATTAATAGGGTGTAAAAGCTGCCATGCAATTGCAAGGACTGAATTGTCTGATAAGCAAGATTGCTGTTATCCTCAGCTGTTATTTTTGCCACGATAATATTGACGTAATCATTTTGGATACACAGATTATAAAGATACTTTCTGAAATACGCCTTAGATGAATTCAAAATTCAATAGATAAAAACAAATTCTTTTCATCTGACTTCAAACAGATATGCTATCGGATGATCTATCTCAAATACTTA
Source organism: Rhopilema esculentum (assembly GCF_057945365.1). NCBI lineage: Eukaryota > Metazoa > Cnidaria > Scyphozoa > Rhizostomeae > Rhizostomatidae > Rhopilema > Rhopilema esculentum. The sequence goes on along the minus strand of NC_142834.1, from coordinate 343,153 downwards.
GTTTACATATGTAACTAGCAAACAAACCCAGATGTACAAAACAGGTGAGTTTGAATACAATTTCCCCCGCTAGCCATATATTTGACTACGGCTCGGCAAATGCTATTTAGACTAATTATACGTGGTGCTGTGTGAGCTTTGACAACAATTGAATTTTCGTTATGTTGCTGTTCTCGCAAGGCGGGGCAAAATAGTCTGTACAACTAGTCATGAAAAGAGTATTCAGTGTAATGTCGTGGGATAAAAATGCATGGGATAAGAGCAGAGATAAAAATATCACAATCTACAGTAAATGAGCACTTTGAATCACTATGTCAATCCATTTGAAGAATATTTTAAACTTACCTCAAAACTGAGCGATTCCTCTTTCTTGAAGTTTGCATCCCACCATGATGACAGTTTTTCACTGAACGAGTTCATGGCATCGTCCGTCATTCCCCCAAACTTCTGAAACTTGCCAGCCAAGACGGGCAAATCTTCCTTGTTAATAAATTTATTTCCATCTGCATCGATACACGTGAACAATGTTTTCAGTTTTCTTTTCCAAAGGTCAGAGGGGCCACCCTGCAATTTGACGCTCACGCCTGTATCCGCTGCCATGGCTGTAATGAGATGAACTGAAGTTTGCTGTTCATGCAAAGATATCTTTTACCGATGCTGACATGAATTAATTGACCCAACAATGTGCAAATACTAATTGCCGGACCAGCGCTCATCGGATTTCGTAAGATGGTGGGCCAATTATCGAGGGTAGCAAGCCGCAAAACCGTGCAAAAATCAGCCAAAAGCCGCATTTTGCCATGAAATAAAGCGCAAAAACGCAACCGCAATGGCAAAACGTGTCTTCACACAAAAAGCTAACAACTCACTTATAAGAAAAAAGGTGAATTTCGAGAAGTCACTCTTTGGCAAGTTCTTATGATTCTCAATCTGTTTCGCGCAAAAAGCGGTTGCGTTGGTCCAGACCGGTCCAAACATTCTTATGCCGCGGCCGCAATCCGCCAAAAAACAATTGCCAAGTCAGTAGGCTGTTTGGGAAACCCTGCACAGGAGCCATATTTCCCGGACTAATTTTGTTCGCGTGACTTGTTTACGGAACTTATTTGCCTTGTTTAGAGTCACGTCTTAGCAATTGCTCATTATATAGGAATTGTCATCATATGGATTTACTAAGTAATTTACCTTTGTGTTGACGCATTGTTGAGTTTTTGATATTCAGCAGTAATGAAATTTCTCTGATACGATCGTGATTATGGATTATGATTCACGAAGCAACCAGGATAAAATTAATTTCCCTCATTCCGACGCGTCTTTATTTACAAGCGCTATCATGCACATCAAAATCATTCGTTCGATATCAAGATACGCGGAGGCGCCTGATGCCCCTCGATAGTTATCAGCTCAAACTACTAAGCACAAAAAATCAAGCAAGCTATACGACAATGGTACAAGCGTTTGTAAAGCTGAATTTATACTAGAAGCAGCACGTCGCAGTGCATCGCGCAGGGATTTACAAAAACGGAATGTTCACATCTAGTATATCACTTTGCATTTCCTATTGAAAAATTCAATGGCAGTGATATAGACTTGATTTCGGCTGAAATCTCACGGATTTGAAATGCAAACTAGATTCCTCCGCTGCTCCTCTTCTGTCTTCTATTTCCGCGTACGAATTTATGTGGCCTTTTGTACCCAGGGTAGATTTCCAGGTGCAGTAGGATTTTTAAGACAGAAGATCACGTCAGAAATGTATTATTTGCCTCGAAAATGTTTGATTGAAAGTAAAGTTGCAACAAATTTACCAATAAGACGTATTTGAATTCAGGCACAGTTTAAGCTTGGTTCCCACTAGGCGACTAAGTGCGTTCAAGTGCGTTCATCTCTGAGCGTTCAAGTTAAACGCCAAGTGGGAATGCTCCGGGCGTTTAACTTGGAGGAGATGAACGCACTTGAACGCTCAAAAAAGTTAAACCCCAAGATCGAAAAATTTTGATCTGAGCGTTTAAACATAAAAAAACCGAAAAATTCAAAGAATATTTCATTCATCAACCAACAAGTAAGATGCAAATGTAAAGCCAAAATAAGGCAATTTCAATCGTAGCAATGCATGAAATCGATTTCGTGACTGTCAGCACCTTGCGATCAATAAAACATTGCCAATTAAGAGATTTCTGCTAACTTGGAAATTTCGAAAATAGCTATACAATCAGGATTACTTGAAATGACTAACGAGAGGCCATAAACTGAAAGCATAGAACACCTACAATGTACACGTAAAAGAATTGCGAAATTCGTGTCACGAAAATGCAAGGGAACTTAAGTTGCGTTCCTGTTGCGATAATTGATCGGTTAGTGTGGCTAACAATGGCCTTTACATAATTTTCAAGAGAGGGTTACAACATCCTACAATTGCATAATTCACAAGTGATAAAAGAGCAAAAATGATAATTATTTTAGTGTTTAAATGCATGTCCGAGAGTCTATAGAACGCGACATTTAGACATTTTGACTTGTCTTCACACAGCTAGCTGAGTGTTTATGTTCTGCAAGTGGGAATGCCTGGGTATTTTATCTGTTATCTTTCATTAAATTAAAGGACTAGAGATGAACGCACTTGAACGCACTTATTCGCCTAGTGGGAACCAAGCTTTAGGGATCATTACAATAAAAAAATTGACTTCAGATTTTTGAAAAGTACATTTCAAGTTGACCATTTCTGAAATGGCAAGTGACCTTTCGAGGCAGTATGTTATTCTTTCCAAGACTGGAATTGTAAGGAGGGTCTCAACAATTTGAGACTGAAAAATTAGATACCTATACATACTTCAAAAATTTACGATTGAAGACACCATAAGGACCTAATTCCAAACCTGGAATAAAAGGGGCTTTAAAGCATCTTTCAAGTTCACTACATTTGCCAAAATTGCTCTTTAATTGAAGATTATATAACTCAGCTCCCTCTTAACTCAGTAGACAAATAATATGTTGACTGTAATGCTAACATTTTGATATTGTGCTTGACATGCTCTACGCTGACGGATGGGGCACTTTCGCCGTCCACCGTCGCCGTTCGCCGTCCGCCGTCGCGGTTCGCCGTCTCTGCTTTTTCCTTAGGGCCCATGATACATCCGTTACGCCACCGGGCAAGGGTCTAGGTCTAGGGTCCAAATCATTTCTTTCCTTAATTCCAGGTTTTTCTTCGACACTCACTTCATCGGCAAGAACATAGGTGCTGCATCACAATGCTGTTTAATTAGGAAATCTGAGAATTCATTAGGTACGAAGCATTCTTCAATGAAATTCTGATAAGATTAAAAAGTCAATAAAGTGCGACAAATATAGTTTGCTTGGAAACAGAAAGTAATTCAAGTCTTTTATTTGATCGTGAATTATTGGTTTTTGAACTTCGATAAAACAAAACATAACACAAATATATGATCAATCCAAACCGTGGCACCTGTATGCGATTAATTGTACACAGCGATATAATTTCTTTAAGCATTTGAAAAGGACCGAGACCGAGAATTTTCATACACGCACCCCGTCGCTTAGGAAACTTACGAATTTCAATATTTGTCAGTAATAAGACTATATTTGCCTGTGCGAGGGTAAATCATTCGAGAGGCTAATTAGGGGGGGACATAAAAGGAAGGGGCGGACTGGAATGTCCCTTTTTTCCTGGGAGATCGAACTTCAGGGGCCTATGAAGTTTGCAGTCCCAGGTTAGGTCAACCCATCCTGAAAGGTCGAAACTGTGTTAGTTTTAACAAAGTGTTGTGTAAACGCAATCATGGTGCGCATCTAGGTTAGATTCTCTAAGATGCATGCGCAGCGACAGAAATGGCACTGAATGGAACCATAACAAAGCATGAATGGGAAGTTTTCTCATTGTAGGAAACCCGCGCTTGGAATCATAATTTTCAAGTCAGTTTATTTCATTGTGAAGCTCACAAACAATATTCACGACAACTGCAAATTTTGACAGATGAGATACTGAGGTTCTTTCCAAAGAGAAATTTAACGTGCGGGTGATGACCTATTTGTGCAATGATGAACGGCACGCAATGAAGAAAGGCACAATCGTGCAATGATAAAACTTTTTATTGTCATTCTTTTCTCATTCTGTCATTCCAAAAGCTCAATACTGCAATGTTATTGAATCTTGGTCGTTTTCTGTTCGTCCAGCCATTCAGAAAGATTTCTCTGCAGTTGATAATTTGACTCAGAGCAGTGACTTACCCATCCATGAATGCCTGCTTATCTTATCAATATCAGTTGCTTACCTTTTAAAAACCAGTTGCTCATGTGACTAAGAGCAGTGACTTACCTCTCATAGAAGCTTATTTATTGGATCAATATCAGTTGCTTACCTTTTGAAAACCAGTTGCTCATGTGACTAAGAGCAGCAGCTTACCTATCGTAAAATGATTGTTGATCTTATCAATATCAGTTGCTTACCTTTTGAAGACCAGTTGCTCATTTGACTATAAGCAGCAGCTTACCTATCCATGAATGCTTGTTTACCTGATCAATATCAGTTGCTTACCTTTTGAAGACCAGTTACTTATCTTTTGAAAACCAGTTGCTCATGTGACTAAGAGCAGTGACTTACCTCTCATAGAAGCTTATTTATTGGATCAATATCAGTTGCTTACCTTTTGAAAACCAGTTGCTCATGTGACTAAGAGCAGCGACTTACCTATCGTAAAATGATTGTTGATCTTATCAATATCAGTTGCTTACCTTTTGAAGACCAGTTGCTCATTTGACTATAAGCAGCAGCTTACCTATCCATGAATGCTTGTTTACCTGATCAATATCAGTTGCTTACCTTTTGAAGACCAGTTACTTATCTTTTGAAAACCAGTTGCTCATGTGACTAAGAGTAGTGACTTACCTCTCCTAGAATGCTTATTTATTGGATCAATATCAGTTGCTTACCTTTTGAAAAGCAGTTGCTCATTTGACTAAGACCAGCAGCTTACCTATCCTAGGACGGTTGTTTGGAAACTTGAGCACACGCAAAGAATATATTATTCTCAGTGCAAATGGCAGTTTGAGAACAAAAAAACTCAGAACCAAATATTCAATTCCATATTTTAGTTACAAATCTACATTTCTTTATTTACATTTCACATAGAGAATTTTTACTTAAATTATCATAACAATATGTAAAAGGTTATACATGAAAGCTAATTTTTAAAATATTTCAGAGCATAATAATTCAGAGCATTGCCATGAACTAATTTGGCGTGTTAGTAAGCTTTAACCAATAAATAACTGCACTGCATAAACAATGCCAAATAACATCGTTTTAACAAATTAAGAGTTTGCAGAAGGGTGGGAAATTTTGAAGCAATGAAAAAGAGATTACTTCCAAAATCTGAAATTCAGATTCTAACGTTTGTAGATATCACAATAGAGATTCCACAGTGAGTCTCTGCCATGGGGATTCTGCAGTGAGGATTCCGCGTTGGAAATTCCGCTGTGGCGATTCCACAGTGGACCTGAAGTTTCAATAGCTACCTTTTTCTAGCTTTAGTCTAGCTTCATTTAATAATCACATTATTTTTACACTCGTGAAGGCTAACTCTATGAAGGCTTCCGATCCAGTTTGGCGGGTACGCAAGGCAAAGTAACCTGTTGCATATTTGAATTGTACGCTATAGTTATAAACCAATAGAATTACAACAAAATATATGCTCTATTCGACGGAAAATTCCAAAAATGATTGCCAAAATATCTACCAAGATAATCCATGATAGGAGACTGGTGGGTGTTGCCCATGTCATACCAAGGGACACCTCCACTCTCCAAAATCGCCTGGTAGGCCCTTAACACAAAACAGTTACATAAATATGAAACAACAACAACAACAACGAGGGCGAGCCCATTCCATGCTAGTAAACGTGGTCGCTGAATATTTCAGCCAGCGGAGGTTTCTCTTTCATCAGCTGGTGTGCCTAGAAAACGTTGGAAACTCAAATGACTTTCTTGTAACATTTGAGAAATTTCGTTATAAGGGCGTGAAATTAAATACACACACAATAGAGGTAGCATTACAAAAGAGGTTATTCAATGGAGCAACATATAATTTAAAAATTGATTGCGCGAATGAACAGAGCGAACAGAACAGAGCAAGCGTATTGGTGCAGAACCTCCACATCTCAAAGTAGCTTGTATGCAGTCACAACCAATGAGACCAAATTTTGGAAAAGAGCATAGCAAACATTAAGCATAAATCTAAAATATAAAGGCAAAGAACTTAAAATGCATAGAATGTCATGTTACATTATATTGTGTGAAATTTTGTGACGTCAGCGGCTTCTAACGAAATCTTCTAATAGGCAAAGTATAAAATTAGTTATCAAAAGTGAAGTAAGTTCTTGTTTGCTGTTTTGGGTGTGTTACTAGGCTAAATGTCTGAAAAGAAGAATGGTGGTAGGTACAAGACACTTTTTCAACCTTGTTAGCCCAGAGGCTAGACCGAGTTGAGAATTTATGACATCAACTTTTCTTATGTAGTTTTGGGCGTAGATTTCGAAATTGCATGTTGATAATGTATTTTAGGGGGAGGGCGTTTCCAAGAAACAGGGGGTGAAACCTCAAACATTTGTGGTAATTGGTCTGTCAAGCACTTATTGCTTGTGGTGATTATTGTTCCTATTTTCAAGGGGGCTTGAGCTTTCAACATTTCATCTTGTGGGAACAAAAAAAACCTACCAAATTTGCATTTTCAACCATTTTTCAGGGAGAATGTGACTAGAATGTATTTAAATGAATTTGCTGGACTCGAAAGGGTTCCAAATACTGAATACTGTTTTCCCGTAAAGAAAGAAAAAAATGAGCTTAAACATATTATTCTTCACCATTTTCTTCATCAATGAAAGTCAGTTTATGATATCATTTGTCTCTACACTTTCTTTGGCCTACACTCTTTCATAAATGGTCCATCTTCGAGCTACACTCATTTCATTAGAACCGGTAAAGTGAAGTTCGACTGGCTGTTCTTGAGTTTTTCGAAAATTTGCGGCTGGATTGTTCTTAACTTGTTCGCTAGACTATTCCCAATGAATTCTTGATTGCAAATGTACCACACAGCCTATTTGAACTGATGAGTGTGAACGACAGACTGACGCGACATGGCGCCTTTCACGCGCGATTCGGACGCGGAGGGTGCGCTAAATGCTTTTTAAAAACAACAAACCTTTTTGAATTGGAACCTGATTTTGTCGAAGTTCCTCTGACAGTGGACTGATCGTGCCGTGTTGGTGAGATCAAATGGTTCTAGAGAATAGAAAGTGAGATCAGTCACCGTACGAAATGGTCATTGTATGACGTCATCAGATACAAAAGCATAACTTCATTTCAAAAATCTTGTTTGTTAAATGCCTTTTCTTCTGGCTAAATAAAGATACCTACAAGACAGCCTAAAGAAAATACTGTTGTTTAAACTTTTGCAATGACAGACACATCATTAAGGCGAAAGAGTTTTGTAACAGCATATGCAGAAAAGACAGCACTTCAACGGGAGATATTATTTTTGCCTAACAAGACATCACTTTATGAAGGGGCTCTTAAAACTAAGGGGTTAGCTGTTACTAGAATTTTAACGAAGGTTCAGTTATTTGTAAGCCATATGAAGAGAAAATAGCAAACGAAGGCGACCATTCATCCACTGCAAAGCTTGAATAAATTAAATAGCTGATTTATCCGATTGTTTGATAATCTCACAGGCATCTAAGTAGAAGTTGCGAAATTCGGCTGTCTCATTAAGCTGTGTTTTTTATATTTTCTAACAGGAGTGTCGCATCAAAAAAGGTCTCCAAGCATGATTACCTTCGATAAAGATTGGCTTTTCCCTCGCACCTGGACTCAGTGCCTTTGGTGTAGCCCTGCCGAGCCGGACGCTCACTGCCAGGAAATCCCACCTGCCGATCAAACACAGCAAAATAAACTCAGAATTAAATATGATCAAAAACCAAGAGTAAACAAAGGGTAAACAAAATCAAATACATTGCCCCGCCAAAGTAACAAACTTTTTTCAGTGAGAAATATTTAAATGGCTGAAAGGTGATGTCCCGGGGATGCAAAAATGTACACTTCTCATTTGCATCATGATTTTCCTAAATTTACCCCCACAAGAGTTCCAATCACAGGGAAAGCCTCCCAGTCACGGGGAAAGCCTCCCAATCACGGAGCAAAGCCTCTCAACCACGGAGCAAAGCCTCTCAACCACGGAGCAAAGCCTCCCAACCACGGAGCAAAGCCTGCCAACCATACTTTAGCTGCGTCTTGCTTTAAAGAAACCAAAGTCCTTTATAATTCAGATGAAACGCTGGTAACCCATATAGTGTCTTCTGCTATAAAAATGAAACTTAATGTCAGCCTAGAACTAAAATATCAGCAGACTGCGAAAGAAAGCGACACGATGAAAATATCAAGTTCATCAAAGATGAAAATAAAAGATGAAATAATTACCTGAAGTTGTTTGCATAATAGTCGAGGAATCCTTCAAAAAGTTCTCCTACTGTTTGTTTATTGGCTGATCTGCAAAACATCGAATGTAACAAACCAATAAGAAATAAGTATGCATGCTAAACTAAAATTGGTATATTTCAAACATTTTCGTGTGTCTGATGACCACAACTGACGCTAGAGGGGGGGGGGTGGTGGGGGGGGGGGGGGGGGGGTGGTGACGACAAAGAGATCTGGGCCAATTTGACGGTCGACTAGTGAAATATTGAAGCCATTACTGTTTAAAATATGCATTTATCCTGCTTTAGAGCAAAACCTGAATACAGCAATCTCCTTTGGGGGACAAATTGTTTGTTCAAAGAGATTGTTTCACGTGAAGAAGGCAATAACACACGAAAAAATGCTGAATATGAAAGACAAAACAATTACAGAATACGCCTTTGGTACCGCATAAATTGAAAATAGCACAAAATGGTGGAAACATGTCAAATCATACTAAAGCACTGTTGATCCGACACTTGTCAGGGTATAAACATTGGATAGTGGCCAAAAGTAAACAGAAAACCACTTTGATATGACATTGTTCATTTTCCTGTGCCTTTTACAAATATGTTCTTGAGAAGTTCTTGGTTGAAAAGCTCATTTGGAATGAGACATCTTGAAGCTGTTTCGCACTGGAGTTCAGTAAACAGAAAAGTACTTTATGAGGAGTATGGATGGGAACTGGTCCACGTATTACTAGCCTACGTTGAAAACTGCGGCAGAAAATCAAGAGCTCGACTTGGAATGACGACAGAGTTTCAGAAAAACTTGAAAAGCACGAAGGACAAACCTGTTGCAAGGAATCATGTCAGCAGGTTCAAACATCGGTAGATAATCGAGGTTCAGGTCTTGTCTGAAATAGTCCTGGGAATTCAATAACGAGGGTCATATAAGGAAGAAGCCAATCGACAATAGCACGGGTAGCCTGTTTTCCTTCTTGAGACCTTTCATTGCAGTCACAGAAGGAAAAGGTTAACGGAAGAAAGTCTTTTCTAATTGGATGCGTAATATAGGCCTAGAAAGAAGGGACCTTAACTTGACGAGTATGAGGCGTTCGCTTTTTTGAAGAAATTCTATTCTAAATAGAATCCATGAGATCTAAACAGGAATGTAATAAATAAATTCAGTAATAAATTGCCACCTTTCTATAACGTGGACTTTGTACAACATCAAAATATTCAGTACAATTGACGATACTGATTTACTGAAACGTTCTTTGAACTAATTTCAATCTTAGTCTGTAGGAAGTCTGTTTAACAGCTGGGCTAAGTTATCCATATAGAAACAACAACAACAACAACAACAACAACAACAACAACAGCGACAACTACAACAACAAAAGCAAAAGGGATAACAACATCTTCCTACAACAAATTTAGAAAAACGAAAATTTAGAGCACTTACAGGATACTGCTGTTGAAGGGAGGGGATGACAGGGATCTTTGTGCCAGCTGCAAGCAAAACAAAACACGTATTTTACGTCACAGATAAACTTCGCATTAAAAAGTTTAACTGTTTCTCAAATACGAGAAAGATGTGGGGACAAATGGCAGAACGTCGCGTTAGTAGGGCCATGAATCACAAGTCATTGCTCAAAGTGTTGAGATGAGCTACTTGTTTGAAGCATCTAAACTTGTTAAAACGATTCAAAGTGAAGCCTCACTAAAAAAGACGCACGTGAGGCCAACCTTACTAGCCGCTTTCTGATGGGTACCTGACCGTTGGAAAAAATTTTGGAACAAATTGATTTCCGGTGTCCGTCATTAACAGAAATCAGAAAACAGCGACTCCACTAAGAATATTTTGGCATTTGTTACTTATTTACTTATGCTTCCAGAGAAAACGGGGAAAATTATTCCACTCTTTGAAAGGCGTAAAATAGAAGGAGTTAGATCGAGTTTTTACCGTATGATAGATGTGTGATCTCGATCCTTACAAAGGCATTTCTTCTTATGAAGTTATAAGCCTCTGTAATACGGAGCTGACTAAATGGAACGATTAAAAACTCAGGAAGGCCATGATGCAGGGTATTAGATGATGCAATTAATATCTAAACGTCTACCTACCAGAAAGTGAAATCACCATGGGAATAAGCAAGTAACTAGACATGATCCCCTAGCGCGCGTTGTTAATTTCAGGCAGATTTGCACCTCTTTTTCCATCAACATCTGCAGGTGGATTTGCTTGCTGACTAAAAGAAACTAGCAACTAGAAGGCTACCTTGCAAATAAGGAATCACCATGGGAACATTATTGCAAATAGACAAGGTCCCCTAGCGCGCGTTGTTAATTTCTTGCAGATCTGTGCATCACTTTACGACCACTATGAACGGGCAAACTCATTTTTCGGCTGATAATAAATTGAAATCTAGATAGCTACCTTGCAAATAATGAATCACCATGAGAACAAGCGAGTAGCTAGACAGAGTCCCCTGGTGGGCGTTGTTAATTCCTTGTAGATTTGCCCATCTTTTTACGACCACTATTAAAGGGCGAACCCGCTTGTCCACTAAAAAACAACGACATAAAACATTAGTTTTAAGAACATAATGAAACCACAGTTACAATGTAATTAAAAATGGATCAGTTTTGGATTTACTATAAACAGCTTCTCCTTGGAAACTGGCTTGGGGATATTGCATCAAGTTTTAGCTAAAGCTTTCTCAGCAGTTTAAGGTATATCCTTTAAATCTTTCGAAAATATAGAACATTTAAGCGCATTTTGGCAACGAGAAACTAAAGTAAGGTACAAAAAGTAAATCACAAAATAGTTTCAATGGAGTTTGAAGTTCACTCGTTTACTTATCTTACAGCGTACCTCGGGAATACGTTCGGAGAAGATGCGTGTTGCGAATTCCCTGCAAGTGAAAAGGAAATAACTGTGAAGACTAAAAAGATTATGCCAAAGCTGGATGGATTACAAACAACAAAAGAATGGCAAACATAATGATGGATGGCAGAATAACAAGATGGATGGCAGTAATTTCACAGAAGCCTGGTTGCTTTTGGTTGCATATTGGCGGATCCTTATTTCAAAATGTTCTTTAAACCGTTAACAAACGCTATGAATAAGAGAGTCGAATACAGATAAACTAAAAATTGATTATAATTCGTGGGAAGAATTCATCTTTGTCAATCTAGAATCGGTCAGTCCGTGTGATTAGGAACTGCAATATCGAAATTCATGAGCACTGTTTATGCATTTGTTAGTAAACACAGCCCATGTTTTGGTTTGTAAACACAATTTAGGCCTTTGTAGAACAGATCTTTCTTGGAAGATCCCATGAAAAAACCTGAAACATAGCAGACTAAAATACTTTTCGTCCTTTCCAGGTCCAGATCGAAAGTAATGATCTAGACTTGAAACATGACGTCTTTGACTGGCTCCTTGTTTTTTGCCTAATCGGCGACAGCTAGGCTTTCATTATTTCAAAGATCAAAGAAAGAAAAAGAAATTTTTCTTCCTACACAAGCCGGGATCTTCTTCAAAAGTGTAGAAAAATTCCTAAATAATTAAAATAAAAACGATTTCGCTTGCCCGATGATTTTACGAGTAAAATACGTTTTGTGCTTTCTAGATTGTTGAGGAAAAGTTGACCAATGGCCGAATAACCTTTTTCTTTAGGCATTCTGATTTTCGCAAAAGGACGTTTTAGAAACGCTACAAACATTTTTCTTTACGTGTTTGATGGCATGCAAAGATTTGGTTTTGACATTTTATGTAAGTAATTTTCTAAACGCCTTGATCGCGTATTCCAAAGCTCAAGTTTTTAAAATGCCTTTTGAGCATCAAGCTTTTTCGTTCATATAAACAAAAATAATAATGGGCCAGTAACCGAGCCTTGAAGAACTCCCGCATAGACAGAAAATGGGATCTCAAAAAGGCAAACCAGACTGGCTCTCTACCTGTCATACCATAACTTGGGAGTTTATTCATAAACACAAACTGACTTTTCGATCTTGAACCTATTTGAGCTGCCGAACCTGTCAACTGGCTTTCTGGTGCAATCAGTTTCCGCCAGTTTATGGTGCAATCAGTTTAGTTGGCATTTTATGGAAGAAGCCAAACTCATAATTGACATGATAGCGACTAACTATAAAATACATCAAAAGCTGCTTGTGAACAATCTGTTTTAGAATTTTCAAAAGTGAAGAGAGAAAAAGATCTTCAAATTTTGTGTTGTTTAAGCTCTTTAGCTCATCATATATTTCCATATTCATGACATGCCCAAATTTGAAATTCACACATCCCAACGAAGTATTTAGTGAAAACCTGTTAAAATCGCGATTCATTTTGGAATACAATGGGTATAAATTTTTCTGAGAGCTTAAAACATTTCAAGAGTACAAAGAAAAGCGGGAATTATACTCACAACTGAATTGTTAATGTTTATATCACATTCACAAGCACTGAAAAAAAGAACGCGAGGGTGAGAAGGGGATTAATTGCGGAAGAATAAAAACTGAACAAGGAGACTTGTTATTTACAACGAGAAAGAAGTCCAGGAAAACTGGATCAAATATCAAATCGAATTGATGAATCGAAGCCAATTCAATGCACAAATTCAATATTTTTTAAGGCTGGTTTTCGTATAACGTATTTCGACGCATTTCATCGCAATTCAGGTTCCGCGATTTTCACCTCATATTAAAACCGAAAAACGCAATTCATCTTAATTCATCGTAATTCAACGTGTTTTGTCGGGAGAAACAAAATTGTTTGATTTCTTCCGATGAATTACGTTCTACTAGGATTATTTACGATAGGTGGTTTTCATAAAATTTGGTTTGTTTTCATATAACGAAGTAATCTTAATTTATCGTAGACTCTGCAATGCGATGAAATACGGCGAAATATGTTATATGAAAACCAGCCTTTATCGAATGTAGATATTTCAAAATTACATCAAATGTACCTCACAGAATCTTTGAACTTTAAAATTGGAACCTTTGCTCTAATAACTTGAAGCTCTCTTATATATGCTGTGAATGAAGAAAATCACAATTTATTCATAACAAACTAGATTTTTCATTTACTTTGTTTTCGAATTGCTTACATTAGAATTTGTAGCATGATATAATGAATATATGAATAAAGTAATTACATACGGAAGTGTTTTAATAATCTATGTAGTGTTCTAAGGTAGTGAACGGCTTCAAATCTCTGGTCGACCTGCAAAAAGATGGAAAAAAAGTTTAAGTTGCGACAATTACTTGGGTCAAATGTTAGGAGACAAAAATAAAAATGAGGCTCGGATGAACCATTATTCATCTCTAAAGTCAGAAAAACTAGAGGAAATAAAAACGAAATTATTGATCAGTAGCCGATAAATATGGTTGGAGGAATTCCAAGTCAGAAAGGGCATTGGACCTCAATCTCAAAGATTTCCTTCACGTTTTACACTTTGATTTACTTTTTGACTCAAACAACATTGGTCAAAAACTAAACTCACTATTCCAATTGCCCGCTAATTACATGAATTTAAGAGCATCACTAAACACCGATCTAGGGTCAAAGCAATATTAAATAGATGTAATAAACAAACGATTGGAATTATGGGTAAGATCTAGTGCTGTTAGAGTCAATAGTTTAATCAAAGTTGAAAGAAGAGAATCTATGCGATTGAAGTTCAAAGAGTCTTGTCTTTTGATGTCTCACTTGACATAGAATGCCACGATTGCAGCTTAATGCTTGGGTTACTTGTTCCTAACAGTGTCTTTACGGAGTTGATAAAGAAAATCACCAAGCTCAGACTCTTGGCTGGATAAGTTGCATTTCCATTAAAATGCAAACTACGAGATACTAAATAAACTTAGAGCCTAGCAACCTATTAGTAGCCTGTAGTACGATGGCTTATTTAAAAAAAACCTGACTTTTATAAATGCTAAAACATGAAAAAGGACTAGGGTTTAATTCACCATTAACAAGCCAAAATCAGAGTATTGATAACAAACTTACGTGTCTCCAATGAGTCAACATCAAACAAAAATCTGCATCACTTGATTGGGAGGCAAAACCATTGCAAGACGAGCCAACCAGATGAAGGCTTGCACCTGACAAAAAACAAAACCAGAAGAATAAATGACTAATTGGCAGATTTCAAATGGATTTCTTATCTAACTTTGAGAAAGAATATGACATTACCCAGCACCCTCAAACAGCTTGCTAGGCACTGAAATACTGGAACATTTTTGCAAATATATCTCTTTTGTGCCGGGTCCTCCAACAAAGCAAAAATGGAAGAAAATAAATAACTGCTATTCTATGGAAGAAAATAAATACAGAATTTCTGTAAAAACTCAAACTGCTCTTATAAATATAAGTCCCATGACGAAGTTTTTATAACACATATTTCTTTCACTCTTTAATAGACAGGGAATTTTTAACAACAATCGAGCAAAGTGCCTAACCTTAGTTTTTGCTCTTGATTTGGGTAATTTCAGCCTTCTGAATATCTTAAGCCTTGGATACATTTTTGTAACACCATAGAAATCACATGATTGATGACGTCATTTTCCCCGGTCAACAAAATTTTTAATTCTCTTTTTTGAAAAATCGCTCCAACCATCTTCTTTGGCATTGTAATAGGAGCAAAAAGTTCTAAAGAATAAACTCTATCAGACCTGTAGATAACGAGTTATTGCTATTTAAAGTTTGCATGACGTCATCAAAATGGCGGTTCTGCAGTTTTCAAGCACGTGGAATTCAACCTCGGTTATGAAGTTTTTTGACCTTTGTGTTATTTGGCAACTCAATAATGTCATTTGAGCTGATATATTTGCACGCCTGGGAAACTAAGTATTGAGCAAAATGCAAGCAAAAGGAAAATGTTCTAAAAAAAATTTTTCTTCAAAAAAGCTAAACTGAAGAGGAGCTTTAGTCAGCAATGAAAAACCGTCGATTCGTCAGCATTGTCGCTCGGCAATGAACTCCAACTTTTAAAGCAGCTAGAGAGTACAATATTTAATAGCACTTACATGCCATTGCCAAGCATGAGTTGATACCTCTTGCACTCAATCATCACAATTACAGGCGATGTTGCAGTTATCAGAATGTCTGTCAAAGTCATTTGAAGGAAACGATGCATCTAGCTTTCTCAGATCGGAAAAGTTAATTAGTTTCCCAGCCCTGTAGAAGTAGGATGTGTTATCACACCCTGTGATAGCATGGAATGCTGGCAGGGAAGAACACAGTTATTTGCCGAGGCTTCTGCAAATGCTTCCAACTTTGATGAATCTCTCATGGTCATAATTGTTAAACCTGTGTGTTTTTACGCCCAAATCAAAAGCACAAGAACATCACTATTTTTTTGAGATAAGGACTACATCTGATTCTTGCATTTCTGCATGAAGCACAAGCCGAATGTCTACGTCTTTGATAACACACGAATGCAAGAACAAAGATCTCTTTGCAAGAACAAAGATTTCTTTAGACTCTGTATGTTTGTGTTCCCCTATGACAATGAAGGATACTTCAAGCATAATATCCTTTCCTTGCTTTGCACAACCCTTGCAATCCTCTTTACGGGCTACTTTAATTTTGCATAGTTATGACGAATGTAACTCCATCTTATATTTTGTGGCATTCATGCAAGCCTTGCAGCATCAACTTTTTACTCGATGATGCACGGAACAGTCCGAACGTGTTGCAATAGAAAGCGGCACCGGCTTCTATATTCAAGCTCACTTCTTTATTAGAGTGAAAAAGCTTTTTGTACTTTTAATGAGCTAGACGATCGAAACTTTTTTTCTCTGTTGACTCGTTATCTTTCGAAGCTGTCTTGATATGTAATTTCTTTCCAAGACCTACTCTGACCATGCAATGCGTATGAATCGTGTTAACACATGTATTAACTTCCATGTATGTTTATATAAAGTTGTAACGAAAAGGTCCTGTGTAACGTTTGTCTCTCTATTGAGCAATTCGTTGTGAAATTTGGAATATGGCTTACCAGTAATTCTTATATCAATTCCATCAATCTTCAGGTCTGAGAAAGCTGGATGCAAAGTCAGGGACAGATTTAAGCGGCAAGGATAAGGGTGCGGGCTGTTAGATAATAATTGAATTTTCATGCCACACCCTTCATGTCACTGGAAAATGATGGAAACGCCTATCTTTAAAATTCGGTTTTAATTTCAAGATAAAGAAGATAACAAGGTAAACAAAGAAAAATCTTGGCGATATTTGATTACTGTTGAATACCAAAAAATGTTTTTAAACAAATGGTAGCAAAATTTGCCAAAGGATACAAATTGTTGCACCACCCCCTCCCCCCACCATCATAGTAAATCTGTCCCTGTGCATCGTTTCCTTCAAATGACTTCGACAGACACTCTGATAACTGCAACATCGCCTGTAATTGTGATGATTGAGTGCAAGAGGTATCAACTCATGCTTGGCAATGGCATGTAAGTGCTTTTAAATATTGTACTCTCTAGCTGCTTTAAAAGTTGGAGTTCATTGCCGAGCGACAATGCTGACGAATCGACGGTCTTTCATTGCTGACTAAAGCTCCTCTTCAGTTTAGCTTTTTTGAAGAAAAATTTTTTTTAGAACATTTTCCTTTTGCTTGCATTTTGCTCAATACTTAGTTTCCCAGGCGTGCAAATATATCAGCTCAAATGACATTATTGAGTTGCCAAATAACACAAAGGTCAAAAAACTTCAAAATCGAGGTAAAGCAACCTAAATTATGACCATGAGCCTTTGAATTCCACGTGCTTAAAAACTGCAGAACCGCCATTTTGATGACGTCATGCAAACTTTAAATAGCAATAACTCGTTATCTACAGGTCTGATAGAGTTTATTCTTTAGAACTTTTTGCTCCTATTACAATGCCAAAGAAGATGGTTGGAGCGATTTTTCAAAAAAGAGAATTAAAAATTTTGTTGACCGGGGAAAATGACGTCATCGATCGCGTGATTTCTATGGTGTTACAAAAATGTATCCAAGGCTTAAGATATTCAGCAAGGCTGAAAGTACCCAAATCAAGAGCAAAAACTAAGGTTAGGCACTTTGCTCGATTGTTGTTAAAAATTCCCTGTCTATAATGATTATTCACATTTTGTTCTCAACTTTGAGATATCTATAACAAAACTTAACTTAAAGGATTTATTAGAAAGTCTCCCTCTCTGTTTCTTTTTCTTGTGCAAAATTTTCAATGGGCAAATGACATGTCATAATTGATATGCATCATTAAAACAAATGTTTTCCCAAATGCTTGCCAACATGGACAATTTACGGTACCTAGCTTAAAAGTAACTTTAAGTTTATTGAGAAAAAAGTTCTACCTAAAGAAACGGAAACCTGAGATCTCATCAGTTCACATTGGAGTCTGTGAGAGATTATGCTGCTCTTGAAAATGTTTATGACATAAACATCATGTCATATGTGCCATTGTTGTAGTAATGCTTTGTTCACCAGGGGTGGACAGATTTCATGAGATCATTTCTTTTGCTATGAAAATTTGAATTCATGATGAGATATTACTAATAATTTTGGCTTATTCAAACCCTAACTGATAGCCAAATGAAACTGCCATTCCTGCAAACCGTTAAACCTCGAATGATTGCAATTTATTCTTCAACCATATTGCAATATTTCTCTGAGGATTTCTTTCCTTTTTGCTTTTTACTCTAAATTCTTGTAGTGCCTGTTCCAAAAGGCAGCCATGATGTTACAAAGACTGACCATCTAGTCATAACATAACCACAATAACCAAATTGATTAGTTTAATTATTAAATAGCTTTGAAAAAAGCAAACATTTAGTAAACTAAAGCTTTTCGTCTGACACTCTTCAGAGTTTAAAACGTCAGAACATAGATCGAAAACTCTACGCTAAGAAATATATATCTATCTACATAAGCACGAAAAAACCGCTACTGTGTAGACAAAAGGAGTTCGTTTTCACCTTAGGACTCCATTGGTAACATTCTAATAGGCAAGCGGAACTGATTGGTCAACCTTTACAGTCATGTGCTCGTGTTTCTGATTGGCCTATTTCGATCCACAACTGGGTATATATATTTCTTAGCGTAGAGTTTTCGATCTATGTTCTGACGCTTTAAACTCTGAAGAGTGTCAGACGAAAAGCTTTAGTTTACTAAATGTTTGCTTTTTTCAAAGCTATTTACAAGTTTTGTACCACCAAAAGATAGTTTAATTATTCTAGAAAAGAACCTTCTTTGCAGAGATTGACATCAACAATTTGTAAATACCTGGAAACTCTCTTCTAAATATTCCTAAGAGCGTGGAACGCAGTCTCAGCTTTTTCTCTAGAAGCTCCTGAGTTTGCTCACATGCAGCTGAATATTGCATCATTTCATTTGATAACTGGATTCAAGAGAAAACAAAACATGTTATTTATTTATAAAACTCAAATGGTATGACAAACAAAAACATAGAAAATAGCCAAACTGATAGTATAGATGGATGTAGTTACAAAGAGAGATAATAGAAAATCACACGAAACATTAACTTTAACGCGATCCAAGCCATAAGGAGAAAATACATGCCATAAGGAGAAAGAAAACACAGACCAATCAAAATCAAACAAGTTTAATCACAATCGGTACAAAAAAGCAGCGTCTACCTGCTAAGCCAATCAGAGGTCTGAATTTTCCCAAAAAATCACATGACAGTGACATATGACACATTAACCTTGTATCTAATATATTTGATTGTAAATAAATTCACCATGGATCTATTTAGCAAAACCTGACAAAATTACTTGTTACAGCAGTGCTACAGTGTATGGTTATGATGTTTCAGTTTATTAGAGAGACAGTACGCCTTTAATAGTTGTTAGGCTGTGAGTCTCCCCAGCCTCATTAAAGGTACATTGTATCAGCCGACATTTCATTGTTTTTGTTCTTTAGCAGTAGAGTGGTAAAGAGATAATCTCACATGTTCTGTAACATGGTCAGAGATGCAGAATGCAAATATACTTACTCCAGAGCCTTGCTATTTTGATTTCATTAAATCTAGATAGCATTATGAAAGCAATGATAGAACATTATCCTCTATAGCAGACTTGATTAACTTAAAGAAAGGCTGTAGTGACAATCTTGGTAGAATATTATCAATTTATTGACTGTATCATAATCATTAACACCTTCCATTGTCTACATATCCACAGAAACATAACCAACAACACTTTTGTAGCGTCCCCTCGTTTTATGTGTATAGGCCCTGTACATAGTAGTCATTCAGTAAATTCATCAAGAAGCAACGGTCATGTAACATCATCGCTTGCTGGCTCTGTGTAATCTGCGCGTTAAACAAGACATAAAAACAACAGCACAGCCATAAAAGAACTTGCAATGGAATTGATATAGGAACCAATCAATACAAACACAGGTTCCTATAAGGCAGGTAGTAAAAATTGGTAAAGAGGTGTACTTTAAGATATAATGAGCCTGTCTGTATCATGAGCCTTTTCAAAAATTCTACACAAAACAGCCTGGATAACTGGGGACTTAATTGTTTTTTCTCATTGCTAGTGGGACAATGAAATGTGAATGTTATAAAATAATAATATATTTCTTAGATATTGTGTAATAATTATTACGACTGCAGATGAGCAGAGAACAAAATGCACAAACCGTGTCAAAATATGACAGCTTTGGGTCAATGTCTGCTGGAATGACATTGGCTGGGCCTTTCTTTTTCTTGTTATCAGGTTCATCGTTGACAATTATAAGTCCATTTGGCTGTGCTGATGAATAACTTCTCCTTTTTCTATTTATCGATGATGAATTCTGTCCGTGAGAATGTGACTTGCTATGACTTGAATGTGGTGTGAAGTTTGGATTAAAGTTCATGCTAGGGAGAGAATGAACGCGATTTCTAAAGTCATTTCTTCCTCCATTATGGTCCACAGGAAACACAGGTGTCAAAGGGATAAATAATTCTGCATTTGGCAGTCTTCTACTGTTTGCTTGCATTGTCATTCTGAATCTAGTCTTTGACAATCATCCAAGTGTCTTCCAAAATCCTGTTCCTTTTCAATCAGTTCCTATAAAAAAATTGATAAATGATTTGAGAAAAGAAGGTCAGAGTTAGTCCATGGTTTTGTCTTATTAAACAGAAATTAAATATGAAATGGAGTGCTTTATTTTGAAGCTTCTTGTTGACATCTCAGGTGTTGTTTTTATCTGTCATTGTGATTTAAATTATCATCAACCTCAACAAATCATGTGCGCACAAATGACATGATGTCAGGCCTTGCCGTTTGTATTTTTATAGGTGAGCTGTGAATCGCTCCCCTCACTTGCTGAGGCGAGCTAAATCAGTAATACATAGAATGTACTTCAAAGAAAATCGACAGATGACTTAATAGGCCCCTTTAGTATCTGACGGTTGCCTTAATGTAATAGCCTCAGTCAGGAGTGTGGTGTTTTACTTCTTTCAATTTTAATTTGCTTTAACCGTGACTTAGGCACCCCCTTTACTTGAACATAGATGGAAAACTCTACGCTAAAATACCCAGTTTTGGATCGAAATAGGCCAATCAGAAAACGCACGCACATGACTGTTGAGGTTGTCCAAAAATCAAAGAAATAAATTATCAAATTTTTACTTGCACACTTGGATTGGGTTTCCCAAAGGTTTAATAAGAAGATTGTGCCTGTGAGCTTTCAACTTGTCTTGGGAAGTGATTGCTATAAGTACATATGTCACTTCATGCTCAATAAATAATTATATTTTCAGAGTTGATTTTATCGATTGTATCTCACTATCTACAGAACTTTTTCAAAAATGGACTCCAGATTTTAAATTTGCTTATACTGAAAGCTTCATGTTGTTTAGACTGTTCAGTCATGTTAAGTTGAATATTTAGATGCTACTTTAGATTTGAATGGAATTTGCTGCTATAATGAATATTATTTATTGAAATATATAGGATTAAGTTATTTTAAAAATGGGAATAATTCACTGCCTGACAGTCAAAACAAACTGCAATTTGTGGCATAGACTAACTTTAACATGAATATTCCAATTCTATGATACATTTTTGGCAAATATGAAGATAAAAATTGCCTGGAACAGAGAATAGTGGTAATGCTGATGGCATACTTCAACAAAACATTGTAGCCTTGTTTAATAATGTTGTTATTGAAAATTTTCTCACTAAGAGATGCTTTACTTGTCGAATGAATACATTGTTTGTACTAAACCTACTTGTCAGAAATAGCTAAGTATATTTTAAGACGTCTCCTTAAGACCCATCATTACATAATAGCCTGGAGGTTGAAAGCACATCAAAACGTTTTTGACCCATGGGCATTGCTCTCCAAAGAATCGCACAAGCTAAATATTGAAATTGAACAATAGAAAAATTGTATAAAACAAATATTACGGTGCTTTTTATCTTTTTTCCACGAAGTATTCATTTTGAATCAATTTTACTCACAGTCCTCAGGCTGTTTCACAACTTCTCGCGGTTTTGAAGCCCCCTCTCGCCACAACCTTACCATGCATGTACAGTTTCTTAAGGCCTCCAGACTAATATATCGTATAATTAGATATACTCACATTAATATCGAGTTTACCCACAGTTTTTGCCAAAAAAGGGCCAACACTCCGGCTCCAAAATGTCACGCCGCAATTTTCTTGTGCTTTTCAAGTGGCAATAATTTACCGAATAATTCTTGAATTGAATTGTATTTTACGCTGCGTAGGAATAGAGAAGCGAAGGAGCGTGCCCCCTCCTTGAAAAGCAACCCTAAAATTCTTCGTCCCCACTGGATTGAATGAAGTTACCCACGTTTAACCCCAACTGGTTGGATTGAGCAAAGATTTGCTCTATCATTTTTTCATTTTAGGAATTTCTGCATGCGGAACTTCATCGAATAAGGATGGTTCAACCGCGACGTAACACTCGGAAGGGGAGGGAGACGGTTGATTTTGTTATGAAACGTTGATGGGGGCTGAAGTGATCCTGTTAGGTAAAGCTGGCAAGTTTAGCATAACACATTTCGTTGCAATGATCCCCTTTTGCAAGAAGTTATGTGCACATGCGCACATGTATACAATATACTTTTATAGTTTAAAGAAAACATTGCATTGCAAAAAAAGTTCAATTCGAGTTTTATTCGAATGATAATTTTTGCCCTTGAATTGAACGATGTTCACAGAAGAAAAAAGACAGAAGTGTCCATGTTTATTTAATTCATTTTAAAACAGTTCAAAGCATGGCAGAATCGGTTAGCTTGAAGGATTCTAAAACCTAAGTTGAAACTGATGAAGAAGCTCATCCAAAGAAGGGTAAGAATGCAGCTCAAATCAATGTAGAAAAGTTTGGAAAAAGATTAAGGCAGACTTTTCTACAGCCAATTAACTGGCAGAATAAGTGAAGAGGCAATCAAACGAATTGAAAACTTTTTTATTTATCAAAAATGTTAAGTGTCTGATTTTTGGTAAAAAGCAATAAAGAAGAAAACATCAAAAACAAGAAGAAAATTTCGGGGAAAGGGGTTGAATTTTGTTGCGTAAAGGATGGAAGGGGGGTTAAAAGTTATGTTGTTTCCCGTTACAAGGTGGGATGGGGTCAACATTTTGCCAAAAAGTGCGCGTTGAAGGATCTCAACGGCCTTGTTTGAATTTCTCTGCTGCCGCGTGGCCGCGTGACGATGTCCCTCGTCTTGAAAAACACATGCAAGTGTTTACGTTGAAATTTGCTATAAAAAGCGTATTTCTGAAGTTGCATGTTATGCATCTCTACGTTAGAGTTTGCTGCCAATGTGCTCTTGTTTTTCAACTCTTTACTCGACTACTTGCAGTTTAAAAAATTTGAATATTTCCTTTTTCAAAGAGTGGATCATATGCAAGGACTTATGTAGCAAACCTATCATTTTAAATTGTTTAATTTTTCAAGAGCATCACTGCGAAGGAAACATTTCAAAACTGGGGAAGTGTTCACAAAATGGTCCTCTGCGTCTATAGTTTGGAAAATATGCAAGTTGATTATATGGTAAAAAGACGTTTTGGGACTGTTTGGCAAATGGGACTGTTCTGTCAAACAGGAAATTTCGTTCCAGCATTTGACATGCGCAAAGATGTCCTCATGTCATAATACACATTAACTTCTCAAGGCCGTAAATGCCACTGTTCCTAGTGGGCTCGTGCCCTTTAATGAATATAAAATTATTTGCTTCGAATGAACAGTCCTTGCCAGGCACCGTGGAGCGTTGAGAATAGTGGGGGGTCTAGAAAAAGAGGGGGGCTAAAACCATATAAAAAGAGGCTTTGCTGGTAGTTTATGTCACTCTGGTAGTTTAGTTTATGTCCTTGCCCTCCAATGATTGTCACTCGCGCAATGGGATATATCACTAATAAGCAACTATAAAAACAAATAGCTAGCAAATTCTATTCAAATAGATCTTGCAAATTTAGAAGATCTTGCAACTTTAGAAGATCTTGCAACTTTAGAAGATCTTGCAACTTTAGAAGATCTTGCAAATTTAGAAGATCTTGCAACTTTAGAAGATCTTGCAACTTTAGAAGATCTTGCAACTTTAGAAGATCTTGCAACTTTAGAAGATCTTGCAACTTTAGAAGATCTTGCAACTTTAGAAGATCTTGCAACTTTAGAAGATCTTGCAACTTTAGAAGATCTTGCAAATTTAGAAGATCTTGCAACTTTAGAAGATCTTGCAACTTTAGAAGATCTTGCAACTTTAGAAGATCTTGCAACTTTAGAAGATCTTGCAACTTTAGAAGATCTTGCAACTTTAGAAGATCTTGCAACTTTAGAAGATCTTGCAACTTTAGAAGATCTTGCAACTTTAGAAGATCTTGCAACTTTAGAAGATCTTGCAACTTTAGAAGATCTTGCAAATTTAGAAGATCTTGCAACTTTAGAAGATCTTGCAACTTTAGAAGATCTTGCAACTTTAGAAGATCTTGCAACTTTAGAAGATCTTGCAAATTTAGAAGATCTTGCAACTTTAGAAGATCTTGTGACTTCGAAAAATTTGCTCTAAATGTAGAAGGAAGCCGCGTTTAGCAAAACCGCTGAAAACTTTTTTGTAGAAGACATGTTGATATTTCGTAAGTAAGATCGCTGTTAAACACATTAGAAAAATACAAGTGTACACTCGTTTTTTTATAAGAAACTGGCTATAAGAAACGAGTACTGGAAACTATTAAATCGTAATAAAACTGAGAACAACGAAACTTTGTAAAATCAAAGAACACGATTACCCTGTTGGCCTAGAACTTAAGACAAAAGGAATAAAAATATACTTCCCACATCTAAATACAGCGTCAGAACGGAAGCGAATCTCTTGACATGAAAAAAGGTCACGAACATTTCATAACATCATAATTAAGAAACTCTTAAGAAACAATGAGAATTTAAATTTCCAGAAGATTAAGAAACTAGAGTACTCAACATCGATCTTTGTTTCTTATAAAAAAAAGTATGGTACCTCACGAGTCTACCTTAGACACTTTTCGTGAAAGTCGCTTTTGTTCAAAAATTAGACAAAATACTATCGAATAAATTTGAAAATGGCTATTTTTGAACTTCAACAATTTCAAGCCTAAATATTCTTATAAAATCTATTATGTGAAATTGTGTGAACTTTTTTGTACATCACTCAGACATTTATTGATTGTCCAAAAGTCACCTTTTATTTCTGTCACAAAGCATTCACTACAGCTCTTTTTGTCACGTTCTGCCCCTATTTACAATACAGCCTTTCTTACAATCCTCCATGTTACTATACAACCAGGGGCAAAGTGACAGTAGGCCCAAGGGCTAATGTCAAAATGTCCACTTTTCACTTTTGTGTTTTTGATGCTGCTAAGGTCCTCTTGTTACTCTTTAGGTTCAACTTCAGGTCTATCTTAATCCTTGCATGTTGCTTAAAACAAAAAAATAAATCTGTAAGTCAGGTTTCAGCCCTGCGTCTTCTAGCACTCAACCCCATCCATCACCTTTCAGCTATTTTTGCCACAAAACACTCCATACAGCCCTTAATGTCACATTTTGTTCTCAATAAAACTCGTCATATAATTTCAAATTTTACATGAGAAAGTTATACCAAAATTATTGTGAATTGACCCTATTTTGTGTGTTATGAAAAGAGTATTTGAAAAATTGACCCTATTATAACTTGTTTCATAATTTTTTTGGTAATTGATGAGCTTATTAGAAATCTTTTAAATGTAAACTTTGTTTGTGACCACAAAACTGCTTATACCTGCTTATTGAGCATGTTCTTAAGATCCCCTTGCTTCTCCATCTAGCGAATACATATCTTGTGCAAGACCCCAACAGGCACTTTTACACATGACTGTTGTTGAAAATCATCATAAGATCATAAACAGCAAATTTTGTAATCAAGATATAGCCAATTAAATAGATATCCATGCTTTGGAAATATTCTGAGAAAAGGAATTTTCTATAATCTGATCATCATTATCAGGTACCATCTTCTACCATGACCCTCCAACTATCCCAAAATCTGAGTTTTGGTTTGTTGTAATGATCATAGATAAAACTAAGGGGCTAATAGTAGAGATGGGCCCCCAGAACCATCTCTACAGTGTTTTTAAAGGGACACCATCCCTCTTTCCAGGAGTTCTTCCGTCCCAAGCCGTTGACCCCTGGAGTCATAGCTCATCCGCCCTCCTTGCCGGTCTCCCGCTGAGTTAGCCGTTGGCCATCTGATAGTCTTGACATAAAGCTCTTGATAAGAAAATACACAAAAATGACACTCAGGATTCAAAATTATGCATATGATAAGAAGAAAACAGTCTACTGCTTTTCCTTTTGACGTTTCATTTGGGTCAGAATGGCAGAGAGTTCATCACGCTTCTTCTTTCCTCTTCTGTGTGTTCCAAGCTACAATTAAAAGAAACAATTAAAGAAAGCCAAATCAATAACTTTATCAGTGTTTATAAAATGTCTGCTAGTGCAGCCATTAAATGCCATTTAATTAGGCTACCAATTCACGATGGGTGTAAAAAATGCTACTTTTGTGACCTGCCATGGATATGACTTTTTCAAAACACAAAAAATAGTATG
The DNA here is from genome assembly GCF_057945365.1 of Rhopilema esculentum. Classification (NCBI taxonomy): domain Eukaryota; kingdom Metazoa; phylum Cnidaria; class Scyphozoa; order Rhizostomeae; family Rhizostomatidae; genus Rhopilema; species Rhopilema esculentum. Next base: position 316,594 of record NC_142834.1, on the reverse strand, counting down.
GGCCTAGCAGGATCTAATTTAATTCAGAATAAGTAAAAGATGCAACACGATTTGCCAGAAGCAAAGCAAAACTAAAGTTCCCTAATATACAAAAATCTTAAAAACAAAAATCTCAAAAAAAGAATAAAAATTTCAACAACAGTTAAAAATCTTTGGGATGGCACATTTTAACCCATTTAGGCCCTAGAAGCACTGAACAAAATTTCAGGAAGAACTTCTGACATATTAAATCTCTATTGTTTATAGAGAAAAGGGATTGAGCTTGTTAGTTAACAAATGCTGGTTTTCCATTGTGCCCCCCAAATTGCCACTGAACCAAATTCACTAATCCTTCAAAGGTTCTGTCCTCCTGCCCCAGAACTGGACGAGCTCTGGAAAACGGAAATGATTAGCAATTAACGCATTTTTCTGGTGCCACACAAAACCCAAAGTCAAATCGTTCTTTGTTTCAAACCACATTACACTCCCCTAACAGCAAACAACCATTTCACACAAGAACTGCAGCCTGATGGAATTTCCAAGCGGAAATCGGATTATCTTTGTCAAACTTCAAAAATGTATTATCGATTTTCCACTTTGACAAAGATAACGAGTTTTATGTCAGAAATCAGTGCGTCTAGGGCCTTAGACACTATGTACACAGAATTGTCATGATTTGTCTTTCATTTATGTAAAGTTAATAAACATGGTATGGAATAAAGAAGCTTACCAATATGATGCAAAATAAAAAAGGAATTATGTGAACAGCTGAATTCAGCATTACTTGGGTGGCTGTCTTTTGTCAAGTATTCAGAAAAAGAGGGGTCATAGGTACATACATTCATTTTCTACACTTTCTCAAAGTGCTACAATAATTTCTTTAAAAAAACTAAGCTCAGGATCAGCATCTAGTTACTTTATCTTTTCTTTATTTCAGTTTTATTTAATTTGACAAAATAGCACTGAGGTGTAGATAGAATTTTAGCACTAATTGTTTCTTTTTCATTGACAATTTTGACAAACTAAAGCCTGATATTTTGCCAAAAGGATGGTGACCTGACAGTGTCTTCTAAGATCATATTTGGTCCTGAGAACACACTGACTGTTTCTATGTAGGGCATTCCCAGAGCATAGACAACAACTAGCCTCCTTTCTGCCTCATTTCAACAAAGATTAAGTGCAACAATCAGTGAAAAATGTTATACATGAGAATCTTTCATCCAGTTTTGCTAAAAATCAGTGAAGCGATCTCCCCAAACTTGGTGTCAGCAAACATATATACATTCCAGCCAGAACTATGTCTGAATCCTTACCCATGAATGTCAACATCAACAATTTTATTTGCGATTTCTGGTAGCTCAAAATCACACCAAACACAGCAAAAAATGCAAATATGGACCTAATTGTTAAACGCCACTCACAAATAAATGCTTTTTTGCACTAAAGCCTAGAGTAAAAATTGATAATTTAAAATAATTGCCCAGGGAGTGTAAATGGTGATTCAAAATAAGAGATTTGAAAGGCCCTCAAAAAAGGCATTCATTACTTCTGACATGCAACCTGCACACACATGACAACTTACCCTCTTTTTGATGAATTTCAATGCCCTTTTGTCCTTTTGTACTTTAAGCAATTCCATTGCTCTTTTTTCATATGGTGCAAATCCAACAACTTCCTTGATGATATCTCTGCAGAACTTTACTCTTTTGTTCAATTGCTAGAAAAAAATCGAAAATAGTTTCAGACCAATATCAAATCATTGGAGTTTTCTAGTAATTCTCATTTCAAGACTTTACATGTTTTATCTCTACAAGCCTGTTTTGTGAGTAGCTCACTCTTCATTTTCTCCAACTCTATGCTATATTAAGCTCTATGTGCAAATGTATTGAGCACTGTGCTACGGAACTATCAACAGACAAATTTCTATATAGCCGAAACGGAAGAAACTAAAACTGCTTTGGCTTCAGTGAGATCTCCAGTGTTGGCTTTGGGATTCATCGCTCATTTCATTTGACCATTTGGCTCAGTGGAATGAGCGGGGTTTTTTGAAGCAGCAAACTGGATTTCGATCCCAACCTAGAGTGGTTTGATACAATTGGGCAGCACCCTTGTGGAAAGAACTTTCGTCCTGTCAGAATTTGCCTTATGATTACGTATATATATATATGTATAAGTGCAAATTCATTGTTTTGAATATATATAAATATATACACTTACGTTAAAAAAGTTGTAAACAATATGACCTTCAAAATTCCAAATTCCATTATTTTCTCCTCAAACAGTTATCTTAAAACATTTATTTAACTTAAGATTTGAATTTTGGTTAGCTAAACAAATTATGTGGCAGTGCTGCCATTTTGTGGCAGGTGGTGTAATACTTTTGGAACGTAAGTGTATATATAAACATATATATAATCAAGTTCTTAATAATATCATAGTTGTTTTCCAAATGTAACTAGATCACTTCATTTATATGCTGTATATTGTAATTTCTCAATGTGAGCCTTGCAAATCAGCTCTGCTAAAGAGCAAGCTTGATGCAATAATTTGGCAACTAAGGAGTGTACTGCATCATGTAATGTAGGCTTTGGTAATTTAATTATGACTTTACAGTATATAATCTTCATCATTTACATCATATAACTGACACTAATGTTTGGCTTCTACTGACAAAGTTCACTACAATCAAAACAAGGGAAGAACCTTACCCCCTTTCGCCTTGATGGTTTGGGCTTTTGTGTGTTCTTTGTTGTTTTATGGCCTTTTGAAAGGCCAACTGACATCTCAAGAGCTGGTGCCATCTTGCCTAAAATCAGCAAATTTAAAAACTAAAAAGGTTTTCAATTTAAGATCTGCTCCTGTCTCGATACAAAATCAACGAGATCTGGCCTATCGATAAAAATTTGCTGCCTATTTCTGTCTAGTGAAGACATCATAAAAATGCGGCAGGCTTCGCAACTAATAACACTGAGGTCACCATTACGATGAAATTTAAATCTGATAATTCCAAACTTGGGTAACTTATAATAAATTTGAAGCCATGATTTAGGTATACTGACTTATCATGTTGCAAGTCAAACCAACCGAATTTTTGCGATTGAGGCTAATAAATAAACGGAAAAGATAAGAATAAACAGCCTTAAAGAGCTTTAGATTTGTAAATTAAGGAATTATTTCAATTTTACGAGCAGATTCAGTACGATTTCAAATTATGAATTTTGAGTCCTACCTCTGTTGCTTGATGCCACTTATCGAAAGGCCAGCACCGAGTGGAGTCGAGGCAATGGCTGTGTTGCCGAGTGAAATCGAGGCAGCAACAACACAGTTCATGCCCGCTATCTCGACTCGAATTGTCATATGAAAATGAACTCAGTTCGAGATAGCGAACGTCCGAAGAAGTTGATGTTCAATGAAATCATAAAATGTGATTTAAGAATCAGTTCTACTCCTAAAATATCGTCAAGATCACATCTTTATCAACATCAATGCTGAAGCAGTATATTTCTAAAATCATCTGCTCCTGGCCTAGTTACAAGAAGCATACCTTATTTTACACCATCATCTTCTTGGCTGTTTCCTAACAAGTGGGTGTAGTGCTATTAAAATGACATAGGGAGGAGGGTGGCTCTTGTCCAAAATGTTGTGAAAAACAATAGCAAAAGTGTGAACTTGCCGAATTTCGACACCTCTGTCCCTAAAAACTTCTCAGCCCCGGTAGAATCCATGAAGTTTTTCTTCTAAAGTTTGCAAAGCGATTGATGTTGTTAATTTGCTAAAAAAACATTCGGGAAAGAATGATGTTGAAAAACCTGAAGCATATTTTTTGGCGTGCTTCTTTATGCAGCTCAGCAAAATTTCGCAAAGATTGAGATAACGCGCGTTTTCTGCAAAGGTAAAATGAAATGTTTGGAGACAGCCAACGTACGAGACAATACAGAGTCGAGACCTCATATTAATTTTTATATATTTACTCTTCTATCAAAAAGAAATAAAAAGGAATAATGTTAAGGGAGATAGCGATGGTTCACAACGGAGATATCCCATATCAACTGTGAAACAAACATTGAATAAAATGACAAGGCTTTAAATGGTATGATGGTATCAATGTTGATGAACAAAACAGATGTGTCTTTAAAGAAGTCGACAAATAATTGTAGAAAGATATTCAGGAACAAAGCAATACGACGACGAGAATCCAATGTAACGAGATAAAATTTTCAAAATGAATTAAATTTAAGGAATTTCTTTCGTATTCACTCAATGAATATCTTTCGTATTATTACTCATTGCAAGATTCACAGAATCCGGCGGACAGCCTATCTTGCGGTTCTTCCTTCTTACACACAAATAAATGTAGCTTTGTTTTTATTTTATTTTAGTCGTTGTTTTTATTAGGAACATTATAAAAACAATTTCATATAGTTTAGTGAAAATATTTGCAATAAAGAGAAAGAAATTATTTTGAAAAGCCCAGAGTCCAGAAGTATTACGGCTCCACGGCTGTGACCCAGAAAAAGGATGCCAAACGTTGCAGTAGTTTTGAGGAAGACCGATTCGTAACTAGCAAACCAAATACGATTTTACTTCAATTCTATTTTCAAGAAAAATTCTATCAAAGATATAGGGAAAATTTCAAGGAGAAGAGCCAAGTCTCATCCGGAAGAGGGTTGATGCACTTTCTGAACTCAGCAAAAGCCCAAAATGAGCCCTAACATTATTCATGAAATGAAAAAAAGCCAAGTTGAAAACTTGCAACAATAATATCGAAAGAAACAGTTTCGACAAGTCTCAAAAAGCATATTAACGAGGTATTTTTTAGAAATAGCTAAAGATCGGTCCTAAAGATTTGAAGTTTTAAAGAGTGTAAAGTCAAAAGTGAGTCATGAATCTAGGAGAGATGCAGATAACGCTCACATCATACCATTTGATGAAAAGACGCAGGAAAGAACTTGAAAATATTTTGAAATATAATGGACTTATCTGCAAACTGTATTTATGAAACAAGAAAACAATTATTACGAGACGAAGCAACCTAAATGGTTGTACTGTTGTTGTTTTTGAAGTGCAGTGTGGTTTTCAAGCTGTGTTGGATCGCAGTATCACTAAGGACAATTCGATATAAAACAACAAAGTACTTTCAAGTCGCTTCATCTAAACTGTGCGAGTTTTGTAGTTAGAATAAGGACAGAGGAGAGAATTTCTTTCATTCCCTTTTGTGACGATCTTCTGCATGCTGGGAGGGCGCTGGATTTGACCCTCAACAGCGCTGCGAAGGTGCGTTTTGGAATGAAGAGGAAGTGGCGACGGTGAGTGCCAACATGGTTGCTCATTTGCTTGGAATTTTAAAGATTCGTAGTTGAGAATTTGCTTGCTGAGGTTTAGGAACACGGAGAACGAGGTATGATGCTTCCATTTATTATTTTGATTTAATACGGTTAATTGGTGTATGATTCTGCGTTGGCTAGGAAAACTCACGAAGGCTCTGCCTCTACACTGTCCTAAGTTGTCCTCTTGCGGTAAGACGAGTTTAACTTGTGAAACTTGATGTCGGGCGGATACACGGAAAAAACTGACACGATGTCTATCGCGGTTATAAATCCATCTACAAGGTTATTTTAATCATTTGCAAGCAACCATCGTCCCTTCCTCGGACATGTGAGTATGTCATCTGGATTTTTTGTCGCCAGGATTTGTATAAACAAAATACTATGTTCACGTTATACCAAAAAAATTTACCAATCACTTTTACACATTTAAATACACATTGTGTTGAATATTTAAATACACTTTAAATACACAACAGTTGACTGTAATTGTAGACTCCGTTTATTGGTGCTATATTTAATATCAGGCTTACACAGTCACATCAAATTTTAACCCGTATATCCAAAGCTGTTCAATCTAGCTCTATTTAGAGTCGCACTCCGTGTTCTAATTTTTAAGTGCTTAATTTTAAGTACCACAAGGAATCATTGATGTCATTAATTATGTGAAAATCCCTCAGCCAATAAATTTGAATCGGGGCTGTTCATTTATTAATCATTTTATCATGCCATTAGGCATTGATGACTTGCAGAAGAAAAAATCTTTTCAATTCACAGTTCTGGGTTAATATCATCAATTCTGCATTTTGCTTTCTACAGGCCTTTCTCAAAAACTGATTTCAGATTTGAACCTTAAAAGTATTTCATAAATATTTTATGGGAGATATGGTCAAAATAGAAAAGTTCGTAACATTGCTTTTCTTATGTCATCAGTTTGAACTCTATATATACTTTGTGACATGGAATTAATACCTTTAAACATGGCAAATTTTGAAGCAACCATCTTTGTCAACAAAATTTTACAAGCTTAAGTCTCTCCTCAGTGGATAGAAAATGGAGATTATGACTATAATGACACTGTGCATTTCGAGATTTGCTTATTTGACTGTCAATGGTGGAGCTCTCCTGGTTCAATTCTGACTGTGGCAAGTTTTTCAAACGATTTGCTCTGTAAACAGCAGTGTGAATATTCAATTTTGAATGATTTTCCATGTAATCGGTTCTGATATCACTGCCAGTGTCAGTGCATATTGGGGGCACCTGGTCGCTTTTCTTATGCAGCTTCACCACTTCTGGATGCTAAAAACAAACACTGCATCAAATTTTTCTTCTTCCCTTGCTCCCTACCTTTTCAAAACATGGGTCAATGTTGATCTTTGAGCGTTTTCTCTTGCGACTGGAAATGTCCCGTCTTTAGATGTTGGTGCATATGTACTAACTTCGGATTGCATTAAATTTTCTGTGCCAGTGATTGAAGTATCTGCGTGCTATCTGTATTTGTGCATGCAACATTCAGTTCAGGGCCTTCAATGTCAACATTTTGCACAACAGGGCCAGAAATATTGTTGCTGGTGGCAGTTACAGTCTGATCTCCTATCTTTTTAGCACTCAACCAGTTAAGCATTTTTGAGACATTTAAAATTATCTTACTGCACCAACTTTAAAAGAAACTGATTTGCGCAGTTAAACGCTTGAGGCCAAAGACACAAAATCGAAAGAGTACGCTGCTTTATTTCATAAACCCTGTGTTGAACAGCTGTGGCGTTGGCAGATCTTGGAAAAGAAAGATTTAGAGAAATGTCAAGATTAGCACCTTGAAATGATGTCTCCCTTGTAATGGAGAAAAAAGTGATGAATACCTCAGGGAGGGATAATAAAAAGTGATAATCATCTCAACCCAAAAGAACTCTTGTGACCAAGAAACTTAAAGTTTCTCGTTTTTCCCCACTAATTTTTTTCCAAGACCACTAATTAAATTTCCAAGACCACTATTAGTGGCCAGGACCACTCTAAATTAGGCATTGTTACTAGATTTATATGGATTTCCTTCACATGTTATTTTTGCTTCCAATTTACTCAAGAAATTGTTCCTGGCATTGCCTTGAGTTTGAAGTGTGAAGTTATTAAGTGTGAAGCCATAAACATCTATTTTTAAAACTTTTAATTTTGTACCACATTGCTGAATAGAACACCATGAATTATCTCTAAATATGCAATATCAGTTAGAAATGTCACAAATTGGGAGAGCAATGGCCAGTAAATGATATCAAGGTTGCTAGATATTGCTACTATATTCTGGCAAGGTTCATCAAATTTAGAACAGAGACAAAAATAGTGTGATTTGATGGAACAGACCCTGTGATCAAATTGCCATATCTTAACCAGTTTTGGCACATAAACATCTTATGTAATCCAAATTAGAAATTGTAAAACAGCTGTGTGTACAATTATAATATTGGATTTGCAAAGTCAGTTTACCAGCCACTGTTTGCATAAACTACGAAGCACTTCCAATGTGATTGGCTTGCTTACTCACTGACAACACCATTTTCTAATTTATAAATCAGAAATGTTATCCCAATGTCTTAGGGAATCTCTATTTATCCTTTCTAATTTGTAATTCCTTCCCTTTTTAGATATAGACATCTATGAAGAGTAAATAAAATTAATATCCAAATAATCAAAAACTTTTGTCAAGTAAGTTATATTTTGAGCATAAACAGGCAGGTAATGTTTTTTTCCATTCTATCAACATCTCAAACAGCCAAAAATGAACCCTAAATTTATACTGATATGCAACTATGAAGATTGAATAAAACTAACATGCAGAAAATGAAGGAATGTTGGTCATATAATTTGAACGAAAACAACAGTTTGAAGTTTTTTCCATTCTATCAATATAAATGTCTAAATAGAAAATTTGTGTTTTTTTCTTTCATTTTGAAATTTCATTATTTAAAATATGAAAAGAAACAAACAAACAGCGGAACATATTTAAAAACAACAGAACTACTAAATATTATTAACTGTCATCAGGCCTTGCCCGGAAAGGCGCTCGATCGAGCGCGCGCGCCTAGAGCGCACCCAAAAGAAGCCTTGGAGAGCGATTTATAGAGCCCCTCAAAACGTAAAAACAATATTACCACGGAGCAAAATAATTTCTTGGCCTTTGTCTAATAAACTTGATCAAGCATAAACTATCTTCCCAATAGACCGCAATATTATGATTTGCGTCAGATGACCCCTTGAGAAAAAAATTCAGCAAATTCAACGTTGGGTTTTCGATACCATTTTTAATCTAATAACCCTCTAATAACCACCAAGGACACAGGTCATCAAGCGTATTCTCCGGCAGATTTATTTGATTTTCGAGCAATCGTTAATCTTCTGTTGAAGTATTATTTTCTGTTTTTTCTTAATAATTTAGAATCACCTTTGCAAATCAGAGATCACATTTCCGTCCAAATTACCGCATTGCTTTTCAGTTTTCATTTGCTTTCGCGAATAGTAGATGTTCTAGTGTCTCTTATAGAATGGATAGCATAAAAAGGGGAATAAAGTTAATGTTTGACTTAAAGCTATGCGTTTTCCTATATTTCTATATTTGTATTAACATAGTGTTTGCTGCATGTTTTGTCATTTAATATTATGGTGCTTTTTGGTATCACCATTGAATTTCTTATTTAACACTCGTCCAAAGCTTTCGATATGAAGCTCTCGATCTTCCAAAGCTCTTGAAAGATGCTCTCAAGGATATTATATTTAAAGGTGCGAAATAGAGCGCCTAGAGTTTTAAGGGGCTCTTTTTATGGAGCACCTTCATTTTGCTTAGAGCAAGGCCTGCTGTCATATTCGGGAAAGTTCCCGTGTAGTAATTGTTACAGTAGGGAAATTCCTTTCTATAGAAAGGAAATTCCCTCCTCTGCTGCTTGTCTTCTTTTGTTCTTTTCTTCTTCTGGGTGATTTTAACAAGTAAAGTCATCCCTGGTCTGAAAGAGAATTAGAGAAATGAAAATATTTTTTTTAGAATTTTGATGAAAATGCAAGCATATATTGGCATGTACATTATATTAAAATATGTAAATGTAACATAATTTAAACACTGATAAAGATTTCTTAACAATCAGGAATGAGATATACCGTCTTCAAATAATTTCAATAATTTAAAGAATGATATATTTGCAATGTATAAATTGAAAAACGAAAAAAATTTACTTTGCAACAGAAGGAATTTTAAATTGTGATAAAAGTCATTTTTTCGGTTGAATCTTGACAAAAACGTAAAGCACTTTTTGGCCTATGTATATAAATGTGAAAATGTAACACATCTCACACATTGGCTGGATGGGCCATTTCGGCCTACAAGCCTTATATATAAAAAAAAAAAGAAATATCTTATCATTCAGAAAGAAAAGAACAAATTATGGAAATTGTTTCATTATTTAAAAAATGATATATTAGCAGCGTATAAATTGAAAAATGAATAAATTTCTACTGTGCATCTGTAGGATTTACAATTGTGATAAGATAAATACCTAAGCTCCTTGACTTTATTTTTCTCTTTATTTAAGAACAGAATTTTATTCTTTTTTATGTTGAAATCCTTTGCCAAAGTCCTCTTCATTTTAAAAAAAATTTTTCCGAATGCTATTTCCTAAGAGAATAAAAATGTGACTATTAAGTTTTACAATACAACAGTATAAATTATCTTATCTAATAAATACTGTAAAATTTGAAACGAAATTCCCAATGCAAAGATTGACCATCAACTACATGAAATTTATTGTAAGCAAAGTCTGTATATAAGTCATTAATTTTTAATGTAAGTTACAAATATTTGCAAGGAAAATACTTGTATATATTTAGTATTATGAAGTAAGCAAATAATAACCTTTTTTTCATTTTTAAAAGATACTGTGACGATTTCTGGCCGTTCTTCTTGACTTCCAACTTCCATGACTTGCAAATATCTTCTTTTTGAAATTTCGCTACAATGTATTACAAGGAGTCAAATTTTTCAACTATTTATACAACTTTGCACACAAAGAACTCAAATTTTCTAAAACATTTGGTGAAATTGCAAATTCGCCTGGAAAAAATTTAAAATTTAAACTATAAAATTTGACATGAAATTACAAATGCAAAGATTGACTATATGAAATTTATTGTTAACGAAATTTGTATATAAATCATTAATTTCTAACGAAAGTTACAAACATTTGCAAGGAAAATATTTATATATATTGAGTTTTATGAATTAAGCAAATAATAACCTTTTTTCATTTTTGAAACAAACAGTAACGGTCTCTGGCGGTTCATCGTGACTTGCAACTTCCATGGTTTTTTCGTTGTCAGACATTTCTTCAGTCTCAGACATTTTGCTATAATGTATTACAAGAAGTCAAATTTTTCAACTATTTATACAACTTTGCACACAAAGAACTCAAAAGTTCTAAAGCATTTGTTGCAATTGCAATTTCGCCCAGAACAAATTTTCTAAAAAGTAGCAATAAAATGGTGGCCAAAGCCATTTTAAAGTATATGAAAAATGCAAAATTCCGTCAAAAAAACACAATAGAAATCTTTTAGATTTATTCACAACATACCTTTCCAAAGTAGCAATAAAATAAATGCTATATAATAGCTCAAAGAACAAATTTATTAGAAAAATGAACATACCATTTTCAGAACGCAAATGTTCTAGAAATGGCGTCAGCAAAGAGTTAAAACGCGCGAAAAATAATTCGAATTTCGAACGCGATAAATCTCAATAAATTTAACTGTTTGACAAACAAACTATTTTCAATGCAACAAAATAACAGTAAATCAATCAATGCATAAATGTCCAGAAAGTTTAAAGTCCTCATTAAAGTCAAATTATTATGAGAATATAATTCAATCCATTCACGGCCAAATCGCACACGAAGAGCACATGTATTCTTCTATTCTTTCAAATACTACTTTCAATATTTCTTCTGGCTTACCTTGCTTTAGTTAAAACCACATATATTTTTTGATAAAGTGGTGGGGGAACTGATGAAATGAGTTGAGAAATGAAGTTTTATGACTCCATATATGCAACTGAGCTTTTGTACACTTACGTTCAAAAAGTATTGGGACGAATTCGATAATCGAAGTATGGCGTTCCGTTGGATTCGGTTTTGCAACGGAAACTTTTTCAGATTTAGGCAGTCTTTCTACAAATAATCTAGGCCCAAGTTTCCCCAAAATGGAATAAAAAGTTAAGAAAATACATGAAGCATAACCAAGAAAACACAGGATTCTTGCGATTTTCCTGATTATAACAGCAAAATATGCAGAAGGGTTGTATGGCCTAACAATGGCAAAGTCACATGAACTTCCAAAATTTTTGGAGCTGTCCAAACAAATACAACTTTTTAATTTCACGTTTGCATAACAAAAAAAATTTTAAAAGAAATTATTGAATCAAACTTTTAAGCTTCAGAGAAAGTTTACTTAATCGACGAAAATGCTACAATTTTATTAAATTTTTGCATTTATTCAAGCTACTTTTAAAATTGAGTATCACTCATCGTCGATGATTTAGTTTTGCTTTGAGAGAGCATTTTCTTCTTATAAAGCTGGAAAATTTGTATTTTTCATAACTTTATAGCCATGTTTTTGCTTATGTTCCATTATCTAGCTTCTTTTTTCATGACAACATAATTTTCTAGTAAGGATTCAAACCTTCGCAGTTTCCTCAGTAAAGATCTTTCGTCCCACGGCGTCGTAAACCTCTTCGGTCTGCCATCCCTTGGTAAATTTTTTACTGTTCTTGTACGGGAAGACTTTTTACACACCAGAAAAGCTGCACTCAATGAGCAGCCGATAATTGATGCAATTTTACGAAATCCATTTGCTTTATTTTAGTAGAAAGCAATTTGTAAGCGCTTCTCTTAACTCAGTTCCTGGGTTTTCAGAGCTTCCATGTTTTCGTCTCGAGACCTATAGAAATTTTATGGAAGATATTTTTTTTATTTTTTGGCCTACATAAAAGGCCTCAAAATATCAAGAATGTCTTGTGAAAATTCCATGGAAATAACTGCTGTACTTTTTTAATGAGAAAGATTTTAAAAAATTCTTTCCGAATTTGTTGCATAAAATGTCTTCGAAGCTCCATCACACTCCTACGACAGTCTAGGAGTGCAAAATGCCACATTTGTGCAAATTTATTCCCAGGAAGGCCTGTTTATAAAAAACGTGTGTTCCTATTACAAATAAGGTACTTTTGTTTTAGGTAATATCAAATGAAAACGAATTGTTACGATGAACTTTGATGCACTCCAAGAAAGATTAAACACTGTACCCAATGCATATAAATGTGCTTCCTAGAGTATTTACGTACATCACAAAGGTCACATTATTGCCGGATTGTCGCAAAATATTGTTCCAAAGCCTTTTTTTACTGCCCAGAAAATGTTCCACGTGCTAATGTAGTTCGAATATCAAATACCTAAAGTATTCCTAAACATTCGCAGTGGAATTGATATTCAAATGCATTTTTCCGTTGAGATGTGATTAGTTCAGCTTAATTATATTTCATGTGTTTTATATAGCCGCTTTTTATTGTCTGTGTCACCTGGTTCGGTTGCAAAAGATGACTGGAAATGTGTTAATTGATGAGACATTTATTTTTCTAATTATTCTAATCATTTATTTATTTTTCTGTATTGGCATTTTTCTAATATCAAATCAAAATCCCTTTATTTCCATTTTATTTTCATCTTGGTTTTGAGGTTTTAAGCCCAGCTAAAACAGTTCTAGTCCAGAGTTAGATTCAAGCCTTTAACTAGGTGCACCAAGACAACATTGAATGTGGGTGACCTAAAAACGTCAATCACGCAGATTGTGGTACCAGCATGCAACTTCATACATCTGCCAATTTTGATTGGCTGAGAAAGATTAGAGTCAGACCAAAACTCAAATCTGCCCCTAATGCTATTTTAGACTGTGGTTATCGGACCCAGTCTATTCAAGGAGCATATCTCATAACTGCTTGTACTTGGACAACATTCAACTTTCTATAATTGTAAACCTTTTTTCGTTAACACTTTTTACACAATTTATGGAAGGGGATAATCACAAGGAGTAATAAACTATATATATACTATTGTTGATTCAAGAACTACCAAATATATATTTACTCTTCGGCTCATTTTTATATATCATATTAATTTTGTAGATTTTAGGATTAGGGTATTTTAATCATCTTCTGGATAATAAAAATTACAAAGCTGTTATAATCTTCTCATATTATTCAAGTCACTAAAAGGGCTTGAAAAACAGTTTATGTTAAATATTTATAGTATACATTGTTGTTTCTTCAAGGCACATTGTGTTTTTTCTTATTTGCTAAATTTGTAAGGATTGAGCGCCAAATGTATTTTCCCAGAATTTATGTTTCATAGATATTTTTTTATTATTGCATACTTTCAAATGATTTGATCGCAGAAACTTTGACAATAAAATTTGTATCCAAAGTCCAAACCATTTGTAACTTTTGCAAGAGAAGCCGATCCCCTTCTTCTCCCCTAGCCAAATATCACTGTGTTCAATTAGTTTTGATCTTTTTCAATGTAATGAGGTAATTTCCTGCGAAGATTTTTTCCTTCAAAACTGCCCAACTTCTTGCGAAGTGTATAAGGCAGTTATTTATGTATGGTTAAAAATTTCCTGTGAGAAAAGTTTTAAACTGTGAATTTCTTGTGAACAATGGTCACACGGTGACGGGTTAAATAATACGCTGTTGCCTGGTTTCATATTAATTTATACAGTTATTAGTTTTAACAAGGTTACATAGGGCTTGTAACCTATATCTTTAACTTCAGCTCTCCACCAATTATATTGAATTGATTTTCAAAATGATGACATCATAGTTTTGTTTTCTCGAGCAGGGGCCATGAAGGATGGATGACGCAACAAACACATACATTGCAATAACATCCGCTCTGTTGCTTGTGCTGCTCTTGCTAACCTTCATGTTGGCTGGCATTGTTTGGCATAAGAGCAGGCAAGCAAAGAAGAAAAGCATCAAGCGAAGAAAGCCAAAGTTAAAACTAAACATCAAGGATGTCCCTAAGACCACGGCCCATCCCCCTTCAGCAGCCTATCAGATCTTATCAGCAAAAGATCCACCTGAGTTCACAATCCCTCCCACCCCAACACTGTCAGATCCATCGACACCTGATTCACCAAGGACCCCAAGACATTTGATGAAGCAATTCGATTCGCCATTAGGCTCCCCAATGCCTGACTACGTTGAAACGCCGTTAGGATCTCCAAACTTATCACCAATAGCAACGCCTAGGAACTCTACCACTACTATGATGTCTGATTTATTGTACAGAAGATCAGCCTCGGTCCCAAATGAAGTTTTCTTTTCGAGAGACAAGGCAGGACAAGAGCTGAATTCTTCAAATTTATGGAGATCAGCAATTTCAAAAACGGTTGCTGCATCTTTATTAAGTCGTCCCCTTAGAGGTAATAGAAGGATATATGCATCAAATGGCATCATCAAATTTTGTTTGAAGTACAATCCTGCTACATCAGAGCTTTTCATAAAGGTAAATTTTTGGAACAGTTTTAAATTCAAGTTTTGTAATGTTATGAAGGACAAGAAACACAATCAGTGTACCCTCTTAAAATTTCCTTCCTCTCCCATTGCTATTAATCTGCCCCTAAGCATAAATTACTTTTCCCTTTATTTGATATAATCCAACATTTTTCTATTCCAAAGTGTGCCAGAGGAAAATTATACTGAAGTACCACTTGTCATGTCTCTGCTTTTGCATGCCATTTTGCTAATCGATTCCTGTTGTTTTGGCCTGGTTGGTAGATTTTAGAACCAGAGCCAAATTACAGCGATTTGATGGGGAAAGAGCCCGTACTTATGTGGCAACATCTCAGTGGATTCACGAAAGATTCGAATGATTTTGCACGTTTAGATGTATCTTATAATGTTCTTTCAGGATATGGGGTCAGAAAATTCTAAAATTCTAAAAATAGATTTTTATGACGTCATCAATCCGCCAATATATTGACTATTGTCTTAATGATTTTTTTTATCTTTATTGTATTTGATATTTGAAAATTTTGGTATATATTTGAATCAATGCTATGTAAACTGACTATAAAGATCTGTCTTTTGCTGCACGATATTTTCTATAAAGCTAAACAGCCAGTTTATATTTTCAAGAGAAAGCCAAGAAACACTTAGAAGTATTGTTTATTAGAATGTTGCTGAAATTGTTTGCCAGCTAAAAGTTTTGATTGTCGTGTAATTTAAGAGATTTGATTTTTTATTTCCCCCACTTTTAGATTCTGGACCTGTTGGACTTACCATTAACAAGAGAGAAAGGAGTTTCATACCCATATGTGCAAGTCTTCGTGACATCTGACGACGAGAATCATAAGCAGTTCTTTTACGAGGTTTTGAATTACTCAAGAGAAAAGACCTGCAATGTCACTGGGTTGAGCATGGATAAAGTTAAAGCATCAACATTAAGATTTGTTGTGCTGGACTATGATAAGTTTTCGAGGACCGAGTTTGTTGCTGATGTGTCTCTGCCCCTTGAGCATGTCAACTTCGATGGTCAAGAAGAGTCTAGGCCCCTGTGCATTGCTTCAAATGATGATGTAAGCATCTATCAGTATATTAGTCGCAGAAAGATATTACCATAACAATCATCATTTAAAACTGGTAGCATATTTACCTCGAAATGCTTGCCAAATGCAATACCTCATATCTGAGATAACACGCATTTACAAGTTTTCAAGCCGAGATTGGTTTGGCTATGTAAACATGGAAAGGGTGATAAGGAAATGTGTTCAAAGGCACTGCCTCTGTGCGACAGTGGCAAAACGCCTTCATTTCCAAATTTAAAACAGCTGGACCAAGGATTTTGGGTATTTTTTTATGACCCTCAGTAGCCACATCCCTGGCCAGGGCTAGAGTTGCCACTAAGCTTAAAGCCAATGGAATGAATAAATCTCAAATTCTCGGCTTACAACTAAAATTTGAAAGCGGCCATTACATTATGATTCTATCATAAAGGCTCTCTGTTAATATTATATAAAAACCTTGTAAATATATAAAACCTACTGCATTTTATAATGCGCATCATATATGCAAATATGAAGGCACTGTACTATACAATTGTAATATAGATTTTTGGTTTTAGCAAAGAGGGCGGTGCTCCTTGTTTTCTAGTCACCTTGGCAGACATATTTTAAATGTTAAATTACTCGTGAAATTCAAAGTCATAAAACCACAAATGATTGAAGTTCATTTATTACAGCATCATTTATCATTTATTCTGATTTTAAATTATGTTATCTCAACTCTCTTTATTCATCTGAATTTGGTTGCCGAAATGCTGTATGATATACACAAAATCTTTCCATAAAGATGGATTCACAGTCATCTTTCCTTCGTTTCTGTTCATCCTCACCTAGGGTTTTTTCGTTTGCGTCTCTCCGATTGTCTATTCAACCGTGATATAAGACTATATTTCCTTTGATAACCCTCTTCTTCAATATGTCATCCCATCTTTTTATTTCATTTCAGCAAAAGGAAAAAGGAGAGCTGTTAGTTTCGCTCTCGTATCAGCCAAACTCTGGACAAGTGTCCGTGATTGTCTTAAAAGCAAATGGACTTCCCGAGGGACCAAATGGCAGCCGACCAGGTATCCATGTTTTGACAACATGTATTCGCTTCTCAAATACTTTGTATATTGATCTATTTGCTGCGCTTTTTCATGTTCCACACTTGATTTAATCATTATTATGGAAACTATATCCACCGCTCCTCGGGCTTGAACACAAAGAACGTCAACGTTTGAATTAAGCGAGGACTGTATCTTTCCAAAATATTCAGCTGCTAACAGGCCTTATTTTACTATCAGCAAAAAACGCGTTAATTAAGTATGACATTGCCTCCCCCTATGCTAAGAGTGTCATACACTGGCAAGCTGCCAACCTTACGCAGGGTAACTTCTAAAGCCTATGCTAGATGCTCCGCAGCGCTCCGCCACAATTAGAAAGCTGGTAAGATTTGACATTATGAAGTGTTCAACCCATAATGTTTTTGGTAAAGTTTCATATTTAGAACATGGCTATTTATGATTTTTTTGTCTTACTGCTTATTGCTATTCAGACAAATATATTTTTAAAGTGGCAAAAACTGCTTTGTTCATCAGCTTTTTCAATTGAACTCGTTCTAGATTATTATGTGAAAATCACTTTGCTAAGAGAGGGAGTCATGACAGACAAAAGACGAACTAGAGTGTGTAAGAAGTCGAGGTGTCCTGTTTTCAATGAGAAGCTTGTATTCCCTGTGGACGAGCATGGACTAAGGAGCATTTGCCTCGTCTTCGATATGATGCACCACGAATCGAGACTGAAGCAAGATAAAACTGGTAACGTTGTTATTGGCAACCATCACCCGCAGAGAGCCATAACTCCGTTGGAACTCAAACATTTTCACGAGATGCTTGAATCGCCACAGAAACAAATCGCTGAATGGCACAAAATTGTATGAGTCGACGATTTTCACGTTATTACACGTTGGAAATATATTTACCTTTTTTATAAGCAACCCAGCCCTCAATTCTTAAGCAACCCATCGCAGGACCTCAGTTCTGGAGATTTTATTGGATAGTGTTTGAGATTTCGGTCTTCAACGTCGTATGTTTGCATGCAGAGTGATTCTGCATTCCTTAATGGAAAATCTTAAAATTGTGAAAATATAGCCTACTTGCATTTGGCATAATTGGATAACATTTTTGATGCAATAAACAACATAATATATGGATAAAGGCATACATTTTTTTGTAGTTGCTTACAGCTTATTCAATAAACCCTTCAGTTGCCTAATTTTTGCGCAACACTTCTCCAGAATCCATCATGGCTGCTTACTTAGCAGTTGTTTTTAAAATGACCTGTATCGGATTGTCATCTGTGACTTATACGTTGCAGAGCAATATTCGAACGTGAATAAATCTAAATTTCAAACGATGACTTTCTATGCGTATCATTTTCTACTCAAATATTTACCAAATTATCTGTATGTTTTTGTATCCAGCTTCTTTTGTATCAGCGTCCTTTTATAATAATTTAATATAAATTCCTTGAACTACATTATTCCATCGATTTGAGAGTTCTAGGCGCCTTAGCTCTTGAAGGACTAGCTTAAACTGTTTAAAACAGATGCTGTCTCACTTTGTTTGGCGTGATAAGTATTTGCTACGTGCTAATGTGCCTCGCAGGAAAATACAACTTCTTCATGTGTTTAGCTGGTCTTTGCACTAAATCAATGTCATGGTCTTTGAGTATCACCCCCTGGTCACCAAATACTGCTAAGACTGAACCAGTCGACTTTCTTTTGTCCTTTTTTGAGCTCAAGTCTCTCTAGAACTCTCTATTTGCTCGGCGAATTCATAATCAAAATTGCTTCTTTGTGATTACAATCGATCTTTATTCTATAAATAGCATTTTGTAAAATACACTTTGTCAATAGCGGGATTCGTCAGTATGAATTTATCAACGATTTTTAATTTTGCATGGTAGAATAAAGCGACAAATATTTATTCTCTCCCTGTTTTCATTGTAACTAATATTGTACATAAAAAGGAATTGCTGAAAATGTGCCATTTGTCGCTTTTTGTGTTTATTTTAGTTTGTTTTCCACCGACTTGCTGGTACAAATTGGCGAACGAGTACTAACAGGTACTGCTTGAGCGTTGAGTGGCGGCCTTGCCGTACAGTTTTGCAATAACGATATTGATGGTAAAAATTACGTAGTTGTTGTGATGTTTTAGTGCGTGGAACAAGACTGTTTAAGCAACTTTTCAAATGTATACAGTTCTGCCACACGGCCTCGAACACTGTACAACCGACTGGTAAACAGTACATCAAAGTTTCATTAACTATTCAAAAATTTCAGTTCTTCCTCAGGTCAATATGCAAAAGATTTCACAATCTTCAATATATGTATGTGATTAAAGTTGAAAACCCTGCAAAACAGAGACAGCAAAACATAGTTTTGGTTTCTCGGGATAGTTTTTGATCTGTTTCTGCCAGCACCCAGACGCAGTCAAGAACAGCTTGCAACGACTTATGGACTGTTGTAGAGTTCCTAGACAGCAGATTTTCCCAGTTGCATCTATCTTTCTGACCGGCATGCATCTAAAGGACAAAGTAGTTGCCAACGCTTGTCCGTATACCTTTGCAAATCGTAAGAAACAAAAGTATAAAATGCTGCATGACTGCTGGTATCAAATTATATTTTCCACTTCATCTGTCTACCTATCTGATGGTATGGCTAATAAAGCGATTTTCATTGATAAAACTAGGCTCTGATCAAGTGTGCCTCTTTCGAAAACCAGTTATTAAGTTGACACCTTTTTACAATGCAGCTGCAAATATCATTGACAAATACATTATGAACGATGTTTCATGGGTTTTTTCGTTCGCAGCAGCTATGCATCAAAACTGATTCAGGGGCTTTGTTTTCTTCATTTACTGTCAAGGAGATTTCCGCTTCAGACTATGTACGGTGTGAATTAGCTCGTTAGGCGAGGCGTGGGGTGTGTTGTTTAATCAATTTATTTCATAATATTAACAAAGGAAACAATATTGTGTAGTATATTTAAAGCAAACTAGAAAGCAAAAGTAACATTCCTCTTAACTTGAATGTAAGTTGAAAATCAGATACAACATCATATAAACAGACTTCTATAATCCTTGACAAAAATAGTTGAGACTTTTTAAGAAAAGTCGATATTTTCTCTTTTCTTTGAAAAATAACCTTGCCCCTTCCCCGATTTAGTGTTGGAATGGATGTTTTTCAGTATAAATGATAGAACTGTAGTGATAACATCTAAGCTTTTGTTTTGTTCCCGCTGTGTTTTTCATGCTACGCTTCGCTACTTGTATATACCGCTGTGTTTATTTAGAAATAGTTAGTTGGTTCGAAATAAGATAATAACACGACGTACGTCTCTTACTATCGACTTCGCTCTTCAATAATTCGTCCTTCGAGACTGTAACTTTATTAACAACACAGGTTGTTAAAGAACCACAAATCAAACATTTGTTCGGGGGGAAATGAGGGAGGACTCGAATTCATGGGGGCAACGTAAAGAAGAAAATTTAATTTTGTGTCAACAATTTTGTCCGCATTGTAGTCATCAAAAAATAAAACCAACGACCTATCATCGAAACAGTTTGGTCTTTCGATAAGAGTGAAGACAAAAAGACAAATATGAAGTTCCAACGTCCATTTTCTGTTCAAACGATCTTTCCGCGAATAAGGTTAATAGCAATGTTTCTCTGTTTCTTTACGGCCTTTACGGTTACGGTTCAATCTTTACGGACATCAATACGTATTCTATAAAAACCATAGTTCATGTCGACAAGATCTTTTACAAGCATCTCGCCACATTAATAAAGTACCGAAGTGATGACGTCACAAAAATAAATTTTTAGACTTTTTGACTTCTGATCCCATAACCAAAAAGAGCATTGTAAAACACCTCTAAATATGCAAAACCAGTAGAATGGGTTTCAAATTGGCTGAGATGTGGCCACATGAGCACAGGCTCTTGCCAGCAAGGCGGAATTTCGTTTTCGTCCAATCAGATACTTTGTTTACAATTTTCTTTCAGCCAATCAGAGCTCACCAATTTTGCCTGGTTTGTTTACAACTTTCTCAAAAGCACCCCTAGCTGTGGAGGAAAAGCACCTGGAGTTTGAGGCTGCCAAGAAAATATACTTGAGATAAAATCACCCAAAACTAAAAATTCACAATTCATAAAATTTACTAAAAAATTACCGCTGCTTTTGAGTGCATTCCTCGTAATATTCCAAAAATCGCAAGCCAATCTTTTTGTATCTCACGGGGGGCTTAGGCCCATTTTTTAAGGCTGGCCAAAAAGCTCATCTTAAAGTGACCGATCTAGAAATATTCGCCCTCAGGTCAATTTTACGATGGTATGGTCCTTTTCAAGGGTTTTTTCTTCTTTCTAAACCGTCCAGCTTGGTCCGTCAAAAACTGCAGTGAGAGAAGATATTATTTGCCAACCGTAACGAGGTCCTCGTTTATAGTTTCAAAATTTTCTGAAGAAAAGATTTGATGACAAAGAATTTGATGGGCTGAATACAATTAAAAACTTTCCATAAGCAAAAATAGACTTAAAAAAGCCTCACCAAGCTTTTGTCCCAGATAAAAAATTTCATCCAATCATGCATTGAAATGCGAGAAATAAATGAATAAGATCACAGATATAACATTGTGCTCACAAGTTAAGGCATCTTTCTATGTTGCTAATTTCTTTTTAACCCAATCCATATATTGTAAAGAATCAGCTTTTGCTACCTATACTTCGTTCATTTAAATTTTTGCCCAATTAGGACATGCTATTTGCACTATGGTGGCAGCTTCTATATTAGACACACTTCCAATATAATATTCGGCTTTACCTACAAAATAAAGGCGTGACTCTTTCCATACATTTGGGCTAACTATCTTGTGAGCTTTTGCACTGTACTGTTGCCCATCCCCTCCCTTTGCCCCTTTGTCATTCCAACATTCATGTGCATATTTCTTATATTTTATCCCGGACATATCACGAAAGTTCAAAGGTGCTAAGGAATTGCTATCCGAACTTAAAACGTCACTTCCTGCATACTGTAAAACGATTGGTAAAGAATTAATATGTAATGGGTGACCACTACTGCTCCTAACAAATTGCTTTGAAGACTAATTTTCGCTGATAGAAAATAACACATTCTTGCAGCATTAGAATCCAAAGAAATCCCCCGCGTCACTATGTTTTTGATTCAATGAAATTCTATAGCAGAGCTTCAAGCTGTTAATTCTTTTAAAGAGATCTCTCCAACCAAATCGCATAAACATGCGTAGATCTTGCTGCCGATTTAACCACATAAGATGGATGGATTCTGTTCACACTGTTTTCATTTCGGGACCGTTTCATGGACGTGGTCAAAGAAGGGCGTAATGGGGCGCAATGAGGGGGGCCCAACGGATAGGAGATAACCGCTTTGGTCTCAGAACAACTACTTTCTCTTCTTCACCATGTCTCTTTGTTACAAGAAATAGTATCATTCTCACTGCAAAGACGATTCCCACCTCTAATCCCTGACAATGGATCTCAATTTTAACTTCATACTTTAGCAAGGTTTTATTTGGGGTCGGCAAAAAATATGCAGCAATTCCTCGATCATATAGACAGAAGGCCAGCAAAAGTGGTTAGGTAGAGCTCGGATGTGTGTGTCAGGGTTGTAGCAACTGGGGCCTGTGAAGCCCGTGACACCGAAATAACTTCTTATGTTTTTTATGCTAACAGTGACCATGCAAAAATCTCAATTCTGTCTTAAACGGATTTGTGGTTCATGTCACATCTCATCAAAGATCTAAGGGATATCCATACGAATGCCTGGGGGATTCCGTGAACGAAATAGGACATAAACTGGACATAGGAAAATTGCAATCACAGTAGGTCATTGATGATAGTAGGTCGTGGCAACCAAAAACTTTTTAATTGGCTTACACGTGGCCTTGAAATTCTATTCTAACCTCGATTCTAACACATTTCGAGAGAAATTTCGAGAGAGTCGAAAAAATTGATGTGGACAACAGCACATGATAAAAGAAGTTGTTCTTAATCAGATTTCTAGGTCACTCGTTAGACCTACCTTATGTTAGTGTTTTGTTTCTGTTCTTCTTGTGACAGCCTCGCTTTCAAGAAAAGGGCCGGTAAGACAAACCAACAAACAATGTCAATGGCTTGAGTCCTAATAGCTGACACAGTAAACGCTAGGTCCTGTTTTCATTATTTTTTCTCTGCTCGTGAGTCAAAATCAAAGTCGAATCCATTGATAAACTAAATAATTTGTAACACATCTTAAGAAGAATCGTTTTCGAGCGGTTTGTTACGGTTAAGGGTGATCAGCACCAATCAGTACCGATCAGTACCAGTGGCGAAACGCAGTTTAGGGTACCTGACTTTGATAAATAATTGTCACCGAACAAGAGGAGATCCAAAATTATATCTATGTACTTCACTTAAGTTCAACTCATTTTCAAAAACTTTAAAGTTCTTCAGCTGTAGCGTTTTTAACTAAACTTCATCTAGTTAACGAGACACGTTATCTTGCTGTTGTGTTTGACATGCTCTGCTCTCTTGGATGGGACTTTCTTGCAGTCCGTATATAGTGGCCCTGCCTCAGTTTTTCAATAGGGCCCAGTGGTCTCTTCAGCGCCACTGTTCAGTACCATGGCCTCTTAATTTATTGTCATCTTGCACTCGGTGCCATAAGACGGCTTCCTATGAGCAGGCTCATAGGTCACTCGTGCAGGCTCCATGCGGTCAGTAGTCTTCAAGTGCAGGCTCGCGTACTGGATCGATACCACTTTCTGCTTTGACAAACCATTCCCTTGACTGAACCTGAACTCAACTTTGCCTCATATTCATGCTGTCTGATTTCCCGTGTTGATTGTTTTTTACTTTGATAGTCCCTTCTTTCAAACCATGAAATGATTTTATTTTCAGAAAGAAGATTTTGCTCATCGGGGATATCTAGTGTCGTTTGCAATTTTTCTAAGAGTCCGTAGCAGCGCACCCTTTTTTACTGAATTCCTTGTTCATCGTACTGTTTTAAAGAAAGACCCTTACAAATCCTAGATTTAGATAAAGTAGAAATGCATTCACCAAAAGGATAGAGCAATGCTTTTTATCAAACTTGCAACCTTAGGCCCGTACTACCATCCTAATAACTTGTTAAATACTTCGCAATTAACATTTTTACAAAATACCTCTTTTTCATCATTTATCAATTTCTTTAGCACCAGAATTTACCCTTCACTGATATTATTTGGGGACTACCGCCCCATAACTCCCTAGTGCTCGCAACTACTATGGATCAAAAGCTCTACCTACCACCGTCAGGGAACCAAATGCGTGGCTTCTCAAGACTCCTACTCAAGTACATTTCTTTTGTCTTTCCAAGTAATGGTCTTCCGCCGTTTGCCCTTGTTTGAAACAATCTAACTCCCTATACAGAACACAAAGGTATGGCAGAAATACACGATTCAAGGCATTTATGTTGCGAAATATTGTTTATCGAGCATAAATACATACAAGCTACCTTTACATGATTATCGTGTTAAATACAATTTCTAATGTTCAAACCTCTTCGGGGTCTATAAATGAATGCCAGTTTGTAATGGAGACATAGGGCGAGTCGTTCACTTGCCTCCAATGCTGTACTGCCGACTGCTGCTTCGCATCCATGCTAAATATCACGTGACCAATGATCTCGTCCTTGCCCATGAAGCTATGACTGATCAGCGTTATCACAAGTGAAAGCGTGTTCAGGGGGTCGCTGCTACTCGTAGATACGTCGAAAACATGCTTTTCGTCCCAGACAGGGTGTTTTGAATTGCGCCTAATTTTCGTTTCTCGCCTGTCCAGACCGTCTTCACGCCAAAGGTTGATTCTGCAGTAGGTATCTGTGGGCAGGATGAATTTTTGGTAAAAAGATCAAATATCTTAAGGCCACGTAATAAACGCAAAAAGTTAACAGCACCCGCATTAATAAAACATGCAGTAAATGTCACGTGATCAAAACCATCTTTGGTCCTGTGAAGATAACATTCAGCAAAGACCGTTTTAGAAAAAGAAAGCGAAAATTGCTTAGAATTTAAATGCCCGCAAAGTCTTTAAGTGATCTTTAAGTGAAAATCTTTCAAATGAGAAATGTATTGATGCGTCATTGCGAAGCCACCCAAATGCGCCTGCTGCGTGCCTTGACTAACAATGGCAGTATCCAGTCTTCCTATTGGCTGTCATACCTACTAGATTGGGTCACATGTTACCCAGCCAGGCTCATTTGGTCGGACAAAAATAAGCGCATATAATTGTCATACGTACCAGGGTAGCCCACAGCACTGAGTTTTGGCACTTGCTTTGCCTTGTGCACCATGACTTCTAGCTGAGAGCTTGCCGCATTATGGCAAAGTGACAGCATTATCTGTGCACCAAGCTGTTTGAAGAAAACCGAATGTGATATCCATTATTTTCTAGGCAAAAATATATATTCATTATTTAAAAAGAACTATACTTATTCATTATATAAAAAGGTTAAGGTTACTGTTACTCCCGTATTCGATGTCGAACAATCAGGAATGCGCTGTCGGGGGTGCATTGTCCTGGACCACGGCCAGGTACTTTGCACGTTGCTCCCTAGTACGTTTCAACTAGGTATTCATTTTCACCTAAATGAACTGGGGGTCGTCCGTGAGCCGGGATCAGACCCAGAGCTCTGGCATGGTAGTCGAGCGCCTTAACCACTCGGTTACCGCGGCACCTTCATTATAAAATGCTTCATATACTTTGATTAAACTGAGAATCTTCTTGGTTTCATTCAACCTCTTTTTGATTATCGTCTCCTTCACGATAAAGTCCAACATTTATTAGAATACACTTTTCTTTCCCTCCACCTCTTAGACAAAGCCGTTTTAGGAGTTTGGCTCAATGGGATAAGCTAGCCTTCTAAAATCATTGGCTGGTTTTAAAAGACAATCAAATTACCCGAAGTTTGTTACCTACGCGTTGCGATGCACGTAGTAAGACGCTTCTAATTTGCTAATCTTTGTTTCGCACTTATTACAATCATCAAACATGCGATTATTACCCATATTATTTCATGGCACACCTTCTTTATATCCCAATTTTAAATGTTAGTTACGATTAGGTACTACAATCCTGGCCAAAAGGTTAGTGGACTGGAGAAAAAACCCATTAAAATTGCAACTTCACCCCAATAATATTATCAAAACTCCCCACCCCTGCAGCAATGTTGGTTTTCTGGAAAATACCAAAGTACCTCTTACCTGAAATCTTTTCGGTTTTCTGGAAAATACCAGCTTTCGAAATGAGTAGAAACAAGCATACCAACATTGACTGTGGGGGATGGAGAGCGTATTTTTTCAAAAAGACTACAACTTGCCAGCCAGTCTAATAACTTTTGGCCAGGATTGTAGATTCATCTTAAACGCGATTCAAGTAAACATTTCGTTCAAAAAACCGCTTACCTCATCCTTGACTAAGAATAAATCCAAACTGAAAGATTCTTTCTCAGTTAGTTTTAATGAGCCAAGAGAGATTTCTGCTTCACCGAGTAACTCATTTCTCGCAATAGCTTCTCTACTGTAAACCTTTAGTTTCAATCGATGTGAAGCGAAATCACTTTCCGATATTTCATAAAACATCCTCTTTTCGTTGAAATACGGCTCCTTTGTCCTTCTCTTCACTCGCGTATGCTGTTTTTGCTTCTTTCCTGGAACGAGGTACATTCTCACAAAAGGATTTACATCGTCATTATCTTTCCTCTTTCCTAAATCGAATGCTCTTATGACGATAATTTCTAGTTTCTGTTCGCTGCTGTGGTATTGCGTTGTAAAACAAAGTTTGCCAGTTTTAAGATATTTTCGCTTTTCCTGTCCCCTCCTCCCAGCTATGCGTCTCTTCAGATTTGTAGCCTCGGTTACATCAGCAGGATCCGCCTCGTCCTCACTCCCTTCGGAAACCTTCTCACGAGGCTGTTGCAGGGTTGTTTCCAAGCTGGCTGCTTCGAGAGCGGCAGCTAGAGCATTTCCTCGCTCCCCTTCAAGTATGCTTGGTTGTGACAATGAAACTGCAAGGAAAAGAGCGGATCTCGAAGTGAATATAATATGTCCATATGAATTCAATGGTCTTATATTTATTCGATCATACAATAGGCTATTGTTACATCGTCCAATCAGCAACACGGAATCATTCCCAACGATTTCTCAATGGCAAATGCAATGCAGCAGGCACCGCGCAGCCATTGGGCTAGTAGGGGCTATAGTCCCCCTTTTTGCAATGATGGGCTAGAAATTCTTTTAGAATGTTTACTGGAAACCTTTTTTGTTCATTTTCTAAGTGTTTTATCTTGTTTAATGATAGGATTTATTTTCTAATTTGATTAGCTTGCTGTTTTCTTACCTTAAAGCTAATTTTATCTATTTTTATAGTTATTGATATCTTCTCTGAATCAGAGTGTTTGTAAAAATTTGAGTAGAAACAAGCAAGTATTTTCTAGGAGGGGCGTTCTAGAGGGCGTGGCCTCCACTTTTAAACTGGTGCGTGGTCCCTGCACCGCACAGCCTGTTGTTTATGTCAACGTCTAACTAGCAAGACACTTCGGTTTTCATTTGTTTATAAACAATGTAAAAAGCTGCGTTAATACACTAAACAATGTTGAAATAAAAAACAGATGCAACAATATTGCAAAAAGTACAGGACTGAAGAACTACAATACTACAATATTACGGTTCAATCGCCCAACTACAAGGACAATGACTAAGACAGGACGATATCATAGAATTTTATATTAGCCTAATTCCACTGCAACCAACAAAGAAAAAATCAATAGAAAAAATCCATATAAACTAAACTTGAAGCAAACAAAAATAATGGCAAAGAAATTTTAAGCAGAATTAGGCACGGTCTGTGGGCAATTGAAAAAGACTGGCACGATAGCCTCATTTTCAAGTTTCTGAGAATTGAATCCATGGCACCTTACTGAAATTGAAAGTAAGCCTTCTATGCGATCGGCAACAAAGAACAACCCATAGCTGCCAATGCTCGTGTTGGCAAAATATTGCGGCTGGCGTACCTCAAGGACCAACATTGAGCCCCATCCTTTTTCTTATTAAGATGGATTAAAGAAGATCGATGCTTTAAAGATGCATGAAATGGTCTGCATGAACTAGTTGCAATTAATGTTTTCTGTTCTGTACTGAAACTTGTTCTAGATAGAACCAAGGAGCTAAAATACGCGACAAATTACCAAGTGAAACATGTCTCAGCAGACACTTATAAGGCGGACATCTTTGTCACTTCCCTGCATCTCTGTCGCATCTATACAAATCCTATGGGAAATGTAATGTAAATTCTGCATAAATCGAATTTTTCTACAAAGAGGACCGCTGACACCTTTCCCCGCATTTCTAAACATAAATAACTCCCAAAAGCCCAAAACAGACTACGGCAAATCCTTTACAAAAAGCTTTACCCAACCAAACAACGTAAAACACTATCTTTTGATCTTTGCCGGTTTCAGTCGAGGTGCTCTAGAAATTTGAGGCCGTTTTATCTTGCCTTTATCAATTTGATAGGTACGGATTTATTATCAAGGTCAATGTTTAACGAAAAGTGGGATTTGTTTAACAAGCCACGTATTTGAAACATTAACGCTTTACAAGAAATGTCCTTATTTCAAATAAGCGATGTTACAAATAAACTTTCAATTTTCCCCGCAATTTAAAGACTCCTCTTAACAAGCAACTTACCTTTCTTTCCTTCAGCTCTCAGACTCTGCACAACAGCAACACTTATTCTCCGCTGCCTCTCTTTCGCAGATGTATTTCGCCCCCCTTTTTGATCGATATCTGACGTTGAGTATCTCGTGGACACGTCCATTTCCGTACTTGAAAACGAGGTGACAGAGCTTGCTCGATCAAAATCCGACAAAGCTGCCACTGAGAGGCGAGAGGTCTTATCCTGATTCCATGACCTGAGGTCATTGTCAATGCCAGCCGCTACACGACGCTGCTTGCTGATTGGACGACTCACGAAAGTGTCATCGCGTTCGCCATTCTGTTTTGAAGAGAATATATTATGCATAATCAAAGATTGAGAGGGCTACTGCTAAACAAGGTCGCATATAATTGATTTTATCGAAGACATCAAGAGTGATTTAACCAAGTCACGGAATAAGGCATTGAATCAAAGATGCGTTTTCCAATTGGGCATGAAAAGTTATATCTTAGAAAAGCATAGATGGATTTACACGTAGGTTATAGATTTAGTTCTGAGAATGGTATGCACAGGGTTAAGAAAGAAAGAGGGTTAGAAAAAGTTTTACTCCCATTCGAAAATTACCTCAAAAGTGAATTACCTTTTATGCAGAAATGAGAAAATAAAATTGCAGTCAAAAGATCGAATCGGAAAGTTAGTTGCCACCGTGAACACGGTCAGATGAAACATTTCACATTCCAGGCTACAGAAAGAGGGTACATAAAGCTTGGAACGGGTGACGCCCTCCTCTCTATTAGCAAAACGTGGGTGCAGAGGTTGGGAGCACAGGGGTTGCAGAGATAAGTATAATTTCTTAAAAGGAGCGCACGGATACAATGTGCATG
The DNA here is from genome assembly GCF_057945365.1 of Rhopilema esculentum. Taxonomy (NCBI): domain Eukaryota; kingdom Metazoa; phylum Cnidaria; class Scyphozoa; order Rhizostomeae; family Rhizostomatidae; genus Rhopilema; species Rhopilema esculentum. The sequence continues at coordinate 287,020 of NC_142834.1, read as the reverse complement.
CTTTCTTGATTTTCAGAGGCTTTGGGCATACCCTTCGTAACCCTCATTCCCTTGTTCTGATGCCCGTTGCAATGAATAGTCAGAATGCATTTCACAATACCTTGTTTATAAATAGCAGGTAATTTTAACAAACAAATCTTGGCTGGCTCCTTCTTACCTCTTCACCATCCACAGTCAAAACCGGCCTAAGGCCACCAATGGCCATCTTTCTACCTCCATTTCTCTTAGCTGACGAATGGGTGCTCTCTTCACTCTCCGAGCGCTCCGCTGGTAACTGTTCTCCCACTGTCCGAAGAGAGAACGGTATCGTAAAATCCGGAATGGCGATGCTCGGTTTTGTGTATTTCGTCTTGTTAGCGTCCGACTTTTGGCTCTGCCTTTGTTGTTGCGATCTTCGGTAAATCAGCCAGAAAGCCAATAAAACCAGAATGAGGAACAGAAAGACGGCGATCGGCAGCAGCACATACTTGAGCACGAACGCTAAAAAAGGAAAACAACCGACGGATTATATAACAAACCAGAATTCAAAATACACAGCTACAGAGAAAATCATGGTTTATATTATCTATTTACTAATAGTAGTTGTGGTTTTAAGCTAACGATTTTGTCACTACAGCTGTATCTTGGAAAACAGGCAGTCACTAGTTGTAACATAATTTTGTCTCGATTTATAGTGTATGTTAGTGTATGTCACTCCTAATGCGCTAACTACTCCCTAGCTACGCCCTTTATACGAAGATTGACTACAAAATTAGAGGAAGGTTTTGGCAGGAAAAACTTTCACCGAAGGAAGGTTAAGGACTTTTCTGCACTCTGGGAAATGGAGCTGAATTGAAGACCTTAACAAATGAAATATGATTGTAGAAAACTTAAATGTTTGAAGGGGGCGAGATAACCAACAATGTTTGATTCACGTCAGCAGACAGCAACAAACAAAGGGAATGTTGGCCGTAAGATGGAATAAATCTTCAAAAATAGGTATACCATCTTCTGTCAGTATCCCAAAATTTGAGGTTTGGTTTGTTGTCATGGTCATAGATAAAACTCGAAATAAATAGGGAACTGGTACCGAAGATCACCATTCAATTATTGGAACGATACTGAGAATATACGGGTAAGACAGTTGATACAACGACTGAAGAGGTTCTAGTTAACCATTACGCGAAAGAAAGTTGATAAGACAAAATAAAAGGCTTGCAATTACTGGCAAGATGGAAAGGAAAAAGGAAGAGAAGGACATACAATTGACATAAACTGGCGGCTGATGTCCTGCGAGAAAAAAATTAAAAGGGGAGGAAGAATATAAAGAATAATAAAATGAAATAAGACAGGAAGCTGTAAAGGAATAAGAAGAAAGTTAATAAGAGGAAAGGCAGCCTGGTAAACAATATTTGTCCTTATATGGCCCATTTACTCTAAGGTCGCTAATAATCGTTCCTCATTAATCAGTGTGCAACTTTGAACCTCGTGTTTTTCCAACCACACGCGCCATTGTTTAAAATATTATGGAGTTCGACTCAACCCATTATAATTATAGCGAAATGTTCTTATTTTCAAGATTTTTGAAGTGGAAAGTTCGAGGAGACAAATATATGAGTGACGTGTACTTTTCAGAATGAATGCAAAACCCTCAAGACATTAAAGCACTTGAAACAAAAGGGTTGGCTCACCTTGTGCAACAGGAAAAGTACCATTTAAAAAACAATACGCTTAAAAATGCAGTGTGATAAACCTTGTTTGTAGCGATTTAAAATTTCACCCTGTGTAAGTTTTTTTAATTTAGCAAGTTCGTTGCAGATGACTGGGTCTACTTAATGTGCGGATGCAAGGCAGAAGAAACATTTTGGAAAAGAAAATGGTTGTTTGTAAGAGTAAACACCTAATTGCTACACTTTTATCACATTAGAGGAGGTATGCCAGATCCAGTGGCGGCGCCAGCCAATACGCTCTGGGGGGGGGGGGGGGGGGGGGACAAAAGATTTTAGACCACGCCCCTTTTAGCACCAGAAAACGCCCTTTTACTAACAAGGAACGCAATTTTTACCTAATGGGAACGTCCATGACTCACTTTTGACTATGTAAAGGCAGTTTGAAAATCATAGGATTACATCACAAAAAATACGTTGCCAAAATTTTACCCCTCCTCCAACATTTTCTCATCGGATTTAGACGAAATGCAAAATTGATTCTGCCGAGAACTGGGGGGGGGGGGGACGTGTCCAGCTACTGCCAGGTACGAATATTATCTTCTAGAGGTTCATTCTGAATGCAGACAGAAGAAGGCCATAGAATAGAAACTACTATTTATTTTCAGGCATGCCCTTCATGTTATATTCGTTCATAACCACGTAATGTAAGTTGATATCACGTGTAATCTTATAGCTTAAATTAGACAAACTTTCATTTGGCCACAAATACGGAATACAATAAAACCATAGCAATGTTAGTTCATGGTAAGATTTGCAGGCCTGGATTGTGTAGATGTGACGTAAGCAACTATAAAAACATGCGAGCCAATTTTTTATGACACACCATCCAGACACAAGGCTTACTAGGTGAAATCCTTATCTAGCACCCCTCAGTTAAAGGGGGCTTTCTTCTGACACCTCTTATTGCACGCATTTGATTCACTTTATCCAAAAAACATGCTAACAAGCGGCCCCAGAGCTCCCTGTTTACATAGGTCAGCATTCGCAAGATTCCTATTTTCAAAAAAGGTACGTTTTTTGCATTAATCACAAAGGAGACCTTTCAATAAAAATGCGTAGGAAATTCACAGTCATTACACGAGAGACTCTAGATGGAATGACCTGAATATTCGAAGCTTGCTTCTCAGGACAAAACAAAACCCGATTGGTAAGCACTTTATTTGATAAAATGAAGGATTACTCACACAGCATTGGCCTCCAGCTTCAACTGCGATCTCTTCTCTCTCGTCAAAGTTAAAATATCATTGAGTTTGGCAAGCTTCGATCAACCATATCCTTCATGTTATGTTTCCGTTTTCAAGTCCAAATACTTTCGTTTTAATCGCTGTTGATTTTCCCCATTAGTGGAAGATGTTTTCGTGTAGCGATGACATCCCCCTTAACGACTTTTGAAACAAAACGCCCCTCAATGCTACAGCGGTAATTGTCCATATTTCAAAAAGAGACATGCTAGGCTCAGCGGCTGATTGTCATGTTAATCGCATTCATTCAATATTTCTTTGTGTGACTCTTCCTTCCCTGTAGACTCGCTTTGATCAGTAACCCATGATTGATTTTGTGTTTGAGGAAATGTTGGCCAGTTTGCGGAAAATTGGCGAAATACACTCCAGTCTTGCGGAAAATTGGCGAAATTTGCAGAATCATCAAATTTCTAGCGATTTTGTTCAGCCGTAGCTCGCATATTTGTGTTTCGTTTTTCAGCAGTTGCCTGTCTTGGGACGTTCATTAAAAAAAATCGCAAAACTCAGATTTCAAAATACACAGATCTCACATCTTTAACATAAGAAACTCGCAGAACAAGCGATTTGCAAAAAGAATTCCTATATTGTGACGTCAAAAAATATATTTTTGGAATATTTCGATTTTGGATCCCAAAATCTGAAAAGGCATCATTAAATCAGTTACAGGTGTTACCAATTGACAGAGAAATGGTCACAAGAGCAATATCTTTTGCCCCATCAAACCTCTGTTGTTTCATTTCTGTTCATAGATTTTTGAACAGGGTCAAAATAACAGTAATCCGTTAGCAAACTTCAAATCTTCTATTGACCATAGCTCAACCGAATTTAGACATACTTGACTGATCTTGCATAATTGAAATTATTTCTTCTTATTGGTTACAATTTTGAAATTCTACAAATAGTTTCTTTGTGACGTCACTATTAAGAACTCTATGCCAAACCACGATTGGAGATCTCTTCAAAAGAGCTTTTCATATTTCGGTGCAAAAATCTGCAATGATATCCTCAACAATGAAATAAAAATGGAATCAACTCACCTTTTCAAAAACAAACGAAAACCTACCTCTTGGGCCTGTGAATTAAAGTCATTATAATAAGTAAACTTGCAACGCTATCTTTAAATATTTACTCCCGGAAGAACAGTACCGTTATATTATATTATTTGTTTAGTTGTTTCTTTCTTCCGTACGCTGATACATTATCTATTTTCTTTTTTAATTTATTTAATTAAGTTTCTTAGATAAATTCACTGAAAGAGTATCATGATGGAAAATAAAAAATGAAAAAATTAACTAGAATATCTCTTTTTTCAAAAAGCGTGGTTCTGTTCAAGAGCGGGTGATGTTCCCCCTAAAACCATACCAGATTTGGAAGAAATAAGAAAACTTAAAAAAATTAATCCACGCTCCAAGCGAAAAGTTGATAAGAATAATGGGATAGAAAAAATTTTAAGGTGTTTTTATTAAACAAAGTGTTAGGCCCGATGTCAGTTGATGATGTAAGAGTGCCTATATGTATCAGAGCACCCAACCCATCAAATATGATAGTTACACTCGCCATGCAAGTAAGTCGGTAGGACAGGAGCAATGTTTTGTAGAATTCCACAGTGCATTTTCTATTGTTTTGCTGTTATTTGTTTTGGTGTTAAAGCTTATATTCTTATAATTAACTGTGTGCATTAATACATAGCAACAGATTTACTAATCATTTGAGCATAATTATACTAATCCTGTCTTTTCCGTGTTTCAAAAATAACTATACCCATAGGACTAATCGCGAACTACTTTGTGTGCAGGCGAAGTAATCTCGTAAATTTGGTTGAGTTGTTGGTTTTGTTGATGTTGAGAATAGATTCGCTTAGAGGTTATATGTTCGAATGAAGAATTGGAAATCTCACTAAACTTGTATTTTTGTAATCTACTCTGTCAAAAGAACCAGCAAGAACATGACTAATACAATGTCCGAAAAGGCAGCAAATTGCCCTTTTAGAGCTGAGTTCGACGAAAAAGATAGACAGTATTTGCAACAAGAAAACACTTTGGTGATATAAAAATCTATTTAAAATTCCGATTCGATAAACCCGTTCAAAAGTGGTTACAATTCATTACGACCCATTGTAATGGCCCCGTCTACACGAGTACGTTCTCAAATGAAAACGCAACTTTATTTTTGCGTTTTAGTTTACTGTCTACAAGAAAACAGAAAATCTATGAATGAAAACGCAAATTTTTGAAAACGCTTTCCAGAGTGGAATAATTTGAAAAAGCAACTTTTTGAAAAGGTATTCATGTAGACAGGGCCTAAATGAGCACCACTTATATATATTTCATTCGATTAAATTGGCACTCTAAGAACAATCCGAGCTCTGTGCTTTCAGAGCAATCGAAAAAGGGCTATCGAATCGAAAAGCAGAACTCAAGCTTACAAATTCTAAGTAAATACAATGAGGAGGAAAATCTTTTATCCGTTTTCATAAAAAAGAAAACTTAATTTTTTGAAAACGTATTTGTGTAGACAGGGCCTAAATGAGCACCACTTATATATTTCATTCGATTAAATTGGTAACAACAATCCGAACTCTGTGCTTTCAGAGCAATCGAAAAAGGGCTATCGAATCGAAAAGCAGAACTCAAGCTTACAAATTCTAAGTAAATACAATGAGGAGGAAAATCTTTTATCCGTTTTCATAAAAAAGAAAACTTAATTTTTTGAAAACGTATTTGTGTAGACAGGGCCTAAATGAGCACCACTTATATATTTCATTCGATTAAATTGGTAACAACAATCCGAACTCTGTGCTTTCAGAGCAATCGAAAAAGGGCTATCGAATCGAAAAGCAGAACTCAAGCTTACAAATTCCAAGTAAATACAATGAGGAGGAAAATCTTTTATCCGTTTTCATCAAAATGAAACTTAATTTTTTGAAAACGTATTTGTGTAGACAGGGCCTAAATGAGCACCACTTATATATTTCATTCGATTAAATTGGTAACAACAATCTGAACTCTGTGCTTTCAGAGCAATCGAAAAAGGGGTATCGAATCGAAAAGCAGAACTCAAGCTTACAAATTCTAAGTAAATACAATGAGGAGGAAAATCTTTTATCCGTTTTTATCAAAATGAAAACGCAATTTTTTGATAACGTATTTGTGTAGACAGGGCCTAAATGAGCACAACTTATATATATTTCATTCGATTAAATTGGCACTCTAACAACAATCCGAACTCTGTGCTTTCAGAGCAATCGAAAAAGGGCTATCGAATCGAAAAGCAGAACTCAAGCTTACAAATTCTAAGTAAATACAATGAGGAGGAAAATCTTTTATCCGTTTTTATCAAAATGAAAACGCAATTTTTTGAAAAGGTATTCATGTAGACAGGGCCTAAATGAGCACCACTTATATATATTTCATTCGATTAAATTGGCACTCTAAGAACAATCCGAACTCTGTGCTTTCAGAGCAATCGAAAAAGGGCTATCGAATCGAAAAGCAGAACTCAAGCTTACAAATTCTAAGTAAATACAATGAGGAGGAAAATCTTTTATCCGTTTTTATCAAAATGAAAACGCAATTTTTTGAAAAGGTATTCATGTAGACAGGGCCTAAATGAGCACCACTTATATATATTTCATTCGATTAAATTGGCACTCTAAGAACAATCCGAGCTCTGTGCTTTCAGAGCAATCGAAAAAGGGCTATCGAATCGAAAAGCAGAACTCAAGCTTACAAATTCAAGTAAATACAATGAGGAGGAAAATCTTTTATCCGTTTTTATCAAAATGAAAACGCAATTTTTTGAAAAGGTATTCATGTAGACAGGGCCTAAATATGAGCACCACTTATATATATTTCATTCGATTAAATTGGCACTCTAACAACAATCCGAACTCTGTGCTTTCAGAGCAATCGAAAAAGGGCTATCGAATCCAAAGGCAGAACTCAAGCTTACAAATTCTATGAGGTAATTCAATGAGGAGGAAAATCTTTTATCCGTTTTTATCAAAATGAAAACGCAATTTTTTGAAAAGGTATTCATGTAGACAGGGCCTAAATGAGCACCACTTATATATATTTCATTCGATTAAATTGGCACTCTAAGAACAATCCGAGCTCTGTGCTTTCAGAGCAATCGAAAAAGGGCTATCGAATCGAAAAGCAGAACTCAAGCTTACAAATTCTAAGTAAATACAATGAGGAGGAAAATCTTTTATCCGTTTTCATAAAAAAGAAAACTTAATTTTTTGAAAACGTATTTGTGTAGACAGGGCCTAAATGAGCACCACTTATATATTTCATTCGATTAAATTGGTAACAACAATCCGAACTCCGTGCTTTCAGAGCAATCGAAAAAGGGCTATCGAATCGAAAAGCAGAACTCAAGCTTACAAATTCTAAGTAAATACAATGAGGAGGAAAATCTTTTATCCGTTTTCATCAAAATGAAAACTTAATTTTTTGAAAACGTATTTGTGTAGACAGGGCCTAAATGAGCACAACTTATATATTTCATTCGATTAAATTGGCACTCTAACAACAATCCGAACTCTGTGCTTTCAGAGCAATCGAAAAAGGGCTATCGAATCGAAAAGCAGAACTCAAGCTTACAAATTCTAAGTAAATACAATGAGGAGGAAAATCTTTTATCCGTTTTTATCAAAATGAAAACGAAATTTTTTGAAAACGTATTCGTGTAGACAGGGCCTAAATGAGCATCACTTATATATTTCATTCGATTAAATTGGCACTCTAAGAACAATCCGAACTCTGTGCTTTCAGAGCAATCGAAAAAGGGCTATCGAATCGAAAAGCAGAACTCAAGCTTACAAATTCTAAGTAAATACAATGAGGAGGAAAATCTTTTATCCGTTTTTATCAAAATGAAAACGAAATTTTTTGAAAACGTATTCGTGTAGACAGGGCCTAAATGAGCACCACTTATATATATTTCATTCGATCAAATTGGTAACAACAATCCAAACCCTGTGCTTTCAGAGCAATCGAAAAAGGGTTATCGAATCGAAAATCAGAACTCAAGCTTACAAATTCAAGTAAATACAATGAGGAGGAAAATCTTTTATCCGTTTTCATCAAAATGAAAACGAAATTTTTTGAAAACGCATTCATGTAGACAGGGCCTAAATGAGCACCACTTATATATATTTCATTCGATTAAATTGGCACTCTAACAACAATCCGAACTCTGTGCTGTCAGAGCAATCGAAGAGTGGCTGTCGAATCGAAAAGCAGAACTCAAGCTTACAAATTCTAAGTAAATACAATGAGGAGGAAACTCTTTTATCCGTTTTCATCAAAATGAAAACGCAATTTTTTGAAAACGTATTCATGTAGACAGGGCCTAAATGAGCACCACTTATATATTTCATTCGATTAAATTGGCACTCTAACAACAATCCGAACTCTGTGCTTTCAGAGCAATCGAAGAGTGGCTATCGAATCGAAAAGCAGAACTCAAGCTTACAAATTCCAAGTAAATACAATGAGGAGGAAAATCTTTTCTCCTCTAAGACCTTGGTTACCATACGTTTCAGTCCTAACTTAATTTGGAGTGTAGGTGTTTCAGCTAATTAGATAATACGGGGATAATTACCGAGTAAATAGGAGAATATCCTAAAAACAGCAAGCTTGGGAAATTTTTTCAACAAGCAGGTCCAAGAAATATCCCTCAACTATCGGTTCTCAACGTATGGAAATAGTTGCATTTTTTCCATGAAAGTAGGTTCTAGAGCACTGATTCTACTGTAACTCAGGGCCGTCGCTACGGGGTGTGTGGGAGGGGTCTGAAACCCCCAGACCCTAACCTTGTCGGCAAATCTTCGAAAATGGAAGTTTTGTCGTCAACCTTTTGGAAACTGGCAAATTTTCAGAAGAAAGACAGAGTTTTGCCATTTTCAAATAGATATTATCGGTTGTTGATGACAGCACCAGTCACAGTTGAAATTTATGAAACCTAACGAGAATAATTGATGATCGTTCAAACTCTCTCGTGCGGAAGGCCAGGCGCGATCTGACCCGGGTGGCAAAGTGGCGATCCCCACCGGGCCCTCAGACATGTAAAGTAAAGAAAATTACGGGGCCCTTTCTGCAAAAGTTGGAGTGGAGAAGATAATTTTCATAAACTGGAAACTACTGTCACAGCCAAGGCCCCTAACATTCGTGCTTGCTTCACAACTAAGCATCAAAATGAAGTCTGCGAGCAGGCCAAAGGGCCCCACTATGACCAACATCCACTATACAGAAATTCTATTCCTAGAGAAAGGCAAATCTGTCCTACTTCCTAGAGAAATAATTTGAAACTGTATGTAGAGATCAAGGGGCTGTTGTTTTTAGTTAGTTGTCTAGAGTCGCCGTTGTTACATTTCTAGCTAATAATGACCTTCCACACATGATCGAACGTTCCCTAGGGTCATATCACTTTAAGGGAAGAAAGTTGCGCAGGAAGAAAGCTTCTCAAATTGGGAAATTGTTGGAATCAACTTTGCGAAAGAAGCGAAATAAGAGCTTTGCAAAAACAAACTTTCGCGTTTTAGCGAAAATCATGGATGTAAAATTTGTCCCACAGAATAATTCTTCGTCAAAGTTGTCAAGAGGATCAAAAGCAAAATTTTCTGGATATTTCACAAAAATAAATTTTCGCAAATTTTGTATTTCAGGAAGTTTTGCATATCAATCATCCGCGATTTTAGGACATAAACGCTAAAAAACGCAAAGGTTCCTTCCCTCGCAAGTTTCTTCCCGTGAAAATTTCTTTCCGCGAAAGTTTCTTTCTTGAAAGTAGTAAGCAACAGTTAAAGGCCTTCCCCTGTTGCCCCTTTAGGTTTTTCTTTTCTCTGAAACCCTCTGCAAGGTGCATGCTTAAAAGTTATAATGAAGTATTTCTGGATGCTAATTGTTAAATGAACAACGTGTTTAGAAGAATAAAGTTTGGTACAGACTAAGGAATCTGTATCGTTTTAAGTTCTCTCAATGATGTTTAAGTGTGAATAAGTTTGTAGGTCACGAGATTTCAAATTATAGCCAAGATTCTAACCTAGACAAATGAAAAGATGACACATAAAAGAAAAGAACATGCAGGTTGAATTTTTGATTATTTTCTTGGCTCAATTTCAGAATACTATATATTTATATATATTAGGTTCGCTTGAAAATATTGCAAAAATTGTCAGACTAGTATTGCTATTTTGAACTTTTATTAGAGTTTCTTAGAGTTACAAATAGAACCTTTGTTTTGCTGTTATTGTGCAGAGTTTAACTCCATACATAAGAATTGATTTGAACTGAGCATATTTCAGCCTTTTCTCGCATTAGTTGGTGTCGCTCAAAAATGTTTATCTTTCACACCCTGAACCGGGACCTTTTGGTTTGCTGGCCACCCTGCAATATAGCAGTTCGAGGAAAAATATTCGCGAGTTTTATCAACGATAATTATAATTGTTTGAGAACCACGCCCATATCTGTTGCCACGCCCATGTTGTCGGCAAACCACTGGTTTGGCAACCCTCTCATGAAAATTTTCTAGCGACGGCCCTGCAGTGTAACTTGCTTGCTTTCTGGCACATACCACTGGCACATTATTAACATCGACCGTAGAAAATTCACAGCCAATATTATGATTGTTTTAAAAACGGCTTTCGATACGTGTCATCTAAGTGAGGAATTCAAGCTCTTGAGCTATTGGCAGCAATGTGCAAAGTTCATTTGAACATGGAGCGGTATCTAAAAGCGGTTGTGTTAGATGTGGAGTTCCGCAAGGCTCGTGTTTAGGTCCGCCACTCTTCTTAAGCTACATCTGGTTTTAAGAACAAGATAAAGACTCAGGGTGTTGTTATTACGTATTCTTGAGATATGTTTGAATGCAGGCTTTACCGAAAGTGCTATACAGAAGAACCTATATCATATGTATTTTTGCAAGAATTTCCTTCATGCACCTCACTCGCTATGGATTTAGATCTTTTATTCATAATTGAAGATTTTGGGATCTATTTTTCATAAAATCGCTTCATTTAGTAAGACAAAAGAATTGCCATTTAGTTATTTTCCAGCTGGTTGTCTACCCTTTGAAAGACTTTTGATACTAATTTCCTTTAAAAGAAGGGCCACCAAAAGGGAGACAAGGGAACAAGTTGCCCCAGGACCTCCAGGTCTAGGGAGCCTCATAAAGTAATGAATTCCATCTTTAAAATTGAATTAATCAAACTAAGCAAAAGTATACCCAAGAAAGTAAAATGTTCAAAACAATTCAAGTAATGACTGCAATAAATCTTTTAAAATGCATTTTTAGCTTATCTTAAGGGCATGGTCGCAAAACATTTTTGCCCGCTTCGCTCGCAAAGAGTCACTGCTTCACGTTTGCCTCAGGACCTCCGAAAGCAATCGGCAGCCCTGATAATAATAATGGAAAAAAGTCAATTTTCATATCTGAAATTTTTTTTAGGAAACTCCTTCTTGTATTCAATAACACAATTTTATCGCATTATTGAGAAATTTCCAGCCACAAATTTCAAACTCTTTTCACAGGAAATTTTCTTCAGAAAGTTTACGGTCACAAGAGGTTATAAAATAACAGCCTGATAAAGATTTGCTTGTAAACTTATTGTGAATAGTTTATGATTGTCATTAGTTTATATTTATTTAATTATATTCCTTTTCTTTCTGTTTCAGTGGATTTTTAATTTGTTAAGTTTTTAGCACCGCCCCTGAAAATCAGTCATTCTTACTGACTAATTAAATAAATATAAACTAATTTTAAATGAAATGAAAGAAATTTGTGTTTTCCTTGCTAACTATGCCGACGCGCGGTGGTGTGAGGCTGGACAACCCTCTTTTTAGCATCTTGTGATAGCGGGCAGTGATAGCAGGTGAGAAATATTCTCGCTTCATGTTCGAAGCGCGTTCAATTTCTCTCGTTTGCTGTATTTAAATTCATTATCCACTGGTTTTTTCGCTGAAATCCGACAACCGCAAGTTTCTCTAGATCCGCAAATCCGTAAAAAATCCTTAATCCACGTACAAAAATACCCACAATCCAAAAGATATAACACCTTAATCATAAATAAACAAGATTCCTTCCCCCTCCGAGGGGGCTCATTGTCTCTTTGGTTACATGCTGCATTTCTTATCTTATTTCATCCTTGAATGCAGGAGGCTTCAGTTTAGCACTTATCACATTTGCAATTTCGGTTCTTCGATGAACACCGATCTGTAAGAAAATATTATCAGAGAACGCCCCTATACAAGAGAACGCCCCTATATCAGAGAACGCCTATAATATTTTGGCAACAAAATCACTTTAAATCGCAAAAAAAATCATTTTGCATCACAGCTTATACTAAGAAACATCTTAGCTGTAGAAATTTTGCAGATTAAAAACACAATGCTAAAGTTCTACGATAATGTCCTCGTCGTGTTATTCATCAGAACCAGAGCCTTCAAATGTTATGATTGCATTAGTATAATTCTTTTCAGATGTTATGGGTCAAATTTGAAAGTTTATATTTAGAGTTTAGCGTTTGTGATAAATATTTCCTTTTACATGATTCTGCAATGGCGAGAGCAGCTAAATGTCGTCCCTGTGTATTTAAGTTTAACTGTTTCATCACTGGACATCACGTATATAAAGATATATGGACCCCACGTATTCAAGAGGAGCGGACTTGTAAAAGAGAGCTTGATAATCAACACGATCAATATGCCGTGAAAGTTCTGAAAGATTGAGAAATTGTAGGGCACATTCCACGACTATTTTCTAAAACTTGCACCCTCATTTTGCTGTCCGGTGGCTCCATGAAAGTTTGCGTGACAGGAAAACGAGAGCGCAAAAGAGGAAAGGGGCTGGAGGTCCCTTGTTTAGTGACTGTCAAGGTGTCAGAACATATTCTATCAAAAGTAGAACCAATTATTAAAGTTATATGTGAAAGACTTAGTGGAAATAATTGAATCTTCTATATGAAAATCGCTTTATGTTATTTCTCTGTCAATATACGGTAAGAAATTTGATATTCAAAAAACCAGGCCGGATATAGGCGCCACGGATATAGGATACAGGCCGGATATAGTAAAGATCAAACAATGGAAGGATAATTGCAGCTGCAGGCTATTAAGAACCTTTGTAGCACAGGTCGGGTTCTTGACATGAATTGTCTAGCATTAATATTTTCAACTATTTATCTAATTAAATCCTAGATTTTTTTTATTTATTTCTTTAAATAGCTTTTTTATCACTGTATAATATTATCATTTTTATTCCTGTAAATAGTAGGCTTTAATTAGCTTATCGTTTAGCTACTACTGTAAAGAACGCCTACAGTAAATAAATGAATTATTATTATTATAATTATTATAATTATACGGCGCCTTTGTCCGGATATAAGCGCCGGCGCCTATATACGAGCGGCGCCTATATACGAGCGGCGCCTATATGCCAGATTATAGGGTACCTGGAATGCACTGGCGCAACTGCAGTTTACCCGCGTTTTGCACGCGTGAACAGTACCTGTGGTAGATTTGAAGTCCTTGCGGTGCTTGGTGTCTCTCTTCCGAAACAGACGAGATGGCGCTTAGGGCTTTTACCAGAAGGCTGCGGGATGCTTCCAAAGTACCCAAATTTCTCCAAGATCAAGCCTTAATTGGTAACCAAGCAGCCCCAGTTGTGAATGCTGGACTACAGAAAAGAGAATGTAAGACATGTTTTGTACAAACATGCTCTTTTACTTTGTTTTGTCCGGGCCTAAGGAAATTCAGGTGCAACAAACATGTGACCAGAGAATGATATGAGTGGGGTTCCAAAAACGGTCTAATCCAATTCGAAATAACCGGTAAAAAACTGTTGAAGATAGTGGAAGGATATAGGAATAAACAACTGAATGGTTTTAAGCTCTAAATCTGATCCTAACTTTCTTGTTTTCCTACTTTTACCCTAACCATCTCATGGTACCGGGCTATCAGCTGGTCAAACGGATAGGATGTCAGTTAAAATGCTTGTTCACCTGCATTTCCATTGAAACATTTTCTATCATTGTATCTGCTGGTGCTGCACATGTGTGCTGCCGATGTCTAGGCCATGGCTTTGCCAGGCGAAGCTCATCGAGCAACCAACACAGCTGGATTGTATGGAAGACCAAAACGATGCTTGAGTTGTAGAAAAACTCAAAACAAAGTATTATTGATACCTTAAGAGCAGCTGTTGCGCGACAGTTTTCAAAATATATGTCTTTTACTGTTGTACTCTACATTAATTGGATGCTTTTTGTTAACAACTAATGCAAGCTGTTCTTCTTTTCACCCAAAATTTCTTGATTTTTCAAGTTTTCAAAAGGTTTCTTGGCTATAATTCATGTTTTATGATATATATTGCTACAAATGTTAACAACAGACAGGATGTTTAAATTGGAACCAACTTGTGGTAATCATGAATACTAAAGGCTAAGTTAAGTACACACCCACTAATTTTCTGCCAAGCTAAATAGAGTTCTCAAGTGTGAAAAAATCGGTTTTTGATTAGAATTTATTTACATTTGACCACATGACCTCAAAGGACACCATAAGATGCCTTTTTAATGCAAAATCAGTTAACATGCCCCAAAAATCAATCAAAAACTTGGTGAGCTGTTTTCAATGGAAGATTTAAAATTTGCTATCTGATTACTATTGTCCTCAAACTAAAAGCTTCAGTTTGTTTCAAAATATTTTTTTTCCAAACCATTTTTAATTCCCCCCCCAAAAAACCATGATCTAAGTTAAAGAATTCTCAGAATGTATTTTTGTGATGTTGTCTGTTATGAACTCTATGGATGCCCCATTTTCGGAAAAGACTAGTGTGCCTTTCTTAAATTTAAGATTAGATATTGTCTCATATGTTTTTTAAAACAAGAGTTTTTGCTTCAGTTCCATGCATATGCTTTGTTTTGAAATTATTACATGTCATATATATAAATAAACTGAAAATAAAAGAATGAAAATAAACTTTAGTGACGGAAAATTGCAGAAATCTACAAATATAATAGTGATTTGACCCACATGTGGATGCCAGCACAAGTGTAAGCACCAGGACCAGTGTAAGCACCAGCACCAGTGTCACATAAACATAGATAATGGAGGTGAAACTTAAAATGACACCAAGATGATAGCAAGGAATTTTTGCGAAAATCTGCAAACATAATGTTAATTTGATCCTCATTGCCACATAAAAAGTCTTAAATTGTATTTTCCATGATGCATGCTACTAGTACTGTGCATTTCACACATTAGTCTGTCTATTCATTGATATTCTTGGAATTGCAATTGAATATCGAGGGGCCTTGATATTTAGCTACTATTCTCTTACACTTCTGTCATTACCTGTCATTCTTCTGCTTTTAGAAATTTTTGGTGAATAAAAATTTTTGTTGTGTTACATTTTAATTGCGTCTATACATAAATTATTTATATAATTCTTTGGTGTGATGATGGTTTTTTATCTCGCAAAACTTGTGTGTGACAAGCTCAAATTATTTTGAACACCATGTAAAAATACAGAGGAAAAACATGCCAAATTTGTATTCTGAAGAAGTATATTTTGTTTTTGAATACCCCTAGTATTTTAATAAACCTGTTCAAATAAAAAAAATTTGTTAGTTTCTCTGTGTAAAAATGTTTTGTTTTCAATTCTACAGATAGTAATGGAGGAAAAATCAAAGTCGACAAACCGATAGTAGAGATTGATGGGGATGAAATGACTAGAATTATATGGGCAAAAATAAAGGAAAAGGTATGCATTTTGCTTTTAATGGTAGAATGTTTTTGTGAGTTAACAAAAGGCTTCATTAACAAACTGTCTCTCGTAGATATTGCTTATAAGTTTGTTTAAGTAGAATACAAGCTGACGAAAAATTGTCTAGTATAATGCCAATATTTAAGTTGTCTATGTCTATAACTAAAAATAATAATAATGATAATAATAATCTACATTTATGCAGGATAAAAGACTTGGTCAGCTTGCTCAGAAGCTGCTATCAGTCAAGGTCTTGTTGAAATTAAGGTTAAAAAGGAAATTAAAGGATGTCAAATTTATAAAAAGCCTAAAAATTACATATTTTAACTTCACTGTCAAGTTGATGTGTAGTGGCAGAGCATATCTTTCAGCAAAATTTGTTTAAAATGTTGTTTATAGCTTATTGCCATGACAGCTTGTCTGAAGAAGTTATCATATTATTTATTATTACAATTAATGAAGGAGTTATTACAATTGGCCACTTACTACATCACTCATTATGCATTTCTGTTTGCGACTATGCATGCCACGTCTACAAGAAACATTTTTTTCCATCAATATAAAATACAAACATATAAAAACAATTTTAGAGTTGAATCAGTGACAACGCAGTGACATTTAAAAATGCTTCATTTCTTTTGGGATACAAAACGTTTGATTTGTTTTCACTAAGCAGACACACTGTGTCCCCCCCTCCTATTGTTTCGAGTTGCTACAACTTTTGTGCATGCAACCATTTTTTCTGATAGAGCATCCACAGAGATGCCAGAAAATATAAGGATTTCTTTGTTCGACCATGGGTAGGGGTATCTCAAGATTTGGGTTTAATTGAAGAAATTTTGGCTAGCCTATTTTGAAATGTATATATACTACCAGGACAAAAGTATTGCAACACCTGCGAAGGCGATAAATGGCGGATCTCGCAATACCTTTTCTTGTTGTCTGATTAAGCTATTGTTTAATCAGCCAATGGTGCGCAAGTAAATTCAAATATTCCATTTTCATTTTTTCAAAATTTTAAATCAGCAATTCAAGTAACTTTTAATTAAACAAACTTTTTGTAGAGGTGCTTCTGGCTCTGATGAATGCAGAGAATTGCTTTGTAATTGATGCAAAAACATGGTTGATAAAATGCACTGGCATTCTCCTTCATTCTCCATAAGCTCTCTAAATCAGTTCTTGTTTGGACCTTAGAGAACCTCCTGGGTTTCAAATCAGATCATGTTTTTTGGCAACAAGAAATTTTTGCTTATTTTAAGGTTAGGTCTTTGTGATGGCCGAGGAAGCACATAGAGTTTGCAGATTTCCAGGTAAATTTGAGTAAAAATGGCCTTGTAGGGGGGATGCATTGCTCTTTATGAAAAAGGCTGCCTTCCTCATTTTCCTAGCATTGATTTGATTCCACCAAAGAGACTGTTTTGCATTATTTTGACATAATTCACTGCATTAACTCGCATGTGCTAGTTGATGATTTATCAATTTTTATGGGCCTAAACTGTACCCAACAAATTACCCAACGTGAAATGGAAAATTTCAGAGCTAAAGAAGTTGGGAATATTGACTTAATTTGTTGTTATCCTGAGTGATCTCTCGCTATTTTGCTTTCATTTTCTGTAAAAAGTTTCAAAATCTTTAGAATTAAAAGACCAGTTACACAAAGTTTTGTCACAACTACTCACTCCTTATCCTGTTGATATTTTGATTTTACCACAGCAGATATTTTTTCTTATAACTTTAAAATTCCCTATGTTGATATTGTAAATTTTCTGAGTATTTCTAGATCCTCAATAATTTCCAAAGAATTTGACTACTGGTTTAGCATGATTATTTTATCTTTTAAAGGGAATATTTCAGCGTAAAGACATAAATTTGCGAAACTTCCATTTTTTTGGATGCCATTTGGGTGTTGCAATACTTTTGTCCTGGTAGTGTATGTGTGTAGATATCAGCTAAGACCTGTTCACTCAATAAATAATTTGAATTTCAAAACAGACGAAAATTTCTAGTTTTCCTTTTATTTTTGCAACATTTTACACTCCTCCTAAAGATGCTTTAAGGGCAATATTTTTGACTTGAAATAAAGTGATTTTTGACTAGTGACTTGAAATAAAGTGCCATGAGTTTTCTAGGAGCTTGTTTAATTTTGCTTAGAGCAAGACCTGTCATACCCTTTTCACCATTTCCTTTAAACTTGATTAATACATATATATATGATGTTATTGTCAACGTAGACTATAATTTTGATTACTGAAACTTCAGTTATAGGTGGCTGGCAATCACATAAGCAAAAACCCTAAAATTATTTGCAAAATCTGGCAGTTAATTTTTCCGAATTTATGTTGAATGTTATAGGACTGCTATTATTTTTTTAAGGTTTTTCTCAAATAAGGTTTCCTGACATTGTTAGGGAATCATTTGACCAATTCCTAATTTTTAATATAATTTTTAAGTCTTTAGATTGAATGGAAAAAGAAGGAGAGAGGGAGTAGGTAGAGATAATTTTGTAGACGTTTGTCAGGCATTGATAAGGTTTTGCGAAGTTCAAATTGAATTGGATGGACAAGGGGAGGCGTTTCTTGTATTCATGGTGTGCAAAAGGGCAGAAGTTCTTTGTTTCATACTGTCCTTTGTATCTTGAGAGCTGTGGTCAATGTGGGAGTAGTTATTTTTGTTGATTAGAAGAAAAAATTGAAAGGAGTGTTTGATAAGGCTAGGATTTGGTCAGAGGAGAAAGTAACAGATTACTTGCACTGTAGAAAGACAATTTGTTGAGCAAAAACATTCCTTGTTAAGTTAATCCATGAATTTTGCTTGAAGAAACCTGGTAAAAGTCCTGATTCCTTTTCTGTTCATGCCGAGTAATAGGCAAATGATCTCTTTCATTGAAACCTGTGCTTTGTGCCGTCCATTTTAGTACATCCAGCTTGTGTTACTAACCCGCCTAATTTGAGCCTAATTTGAGCCTAATTTGAGTGACTTTATGTGATAAGCCAATTCTTGAAAGTTGTATTATCTCCAGATGAGTACCTGTCTTTTAACAGGTTTTAAAACTTGTAAGTAGATTACAAGCTGCCTGAAATTGTCCAGTATAGTGCTGATATTTAAGTTGTGTGATCTGTCTTTAACAAGATTTGGCAAATTGCCCACTTTAACAGAGCATATGTGTAGTGGCACTTCGATTAACATCTGTCAGCGAAAATTGCTGCTATTTGCTGCCATTGCTAAATCAGAGGAAAGTAGAAATAGGTGTTATCATAGATCGCAAAATTCAGTAATGCATACTCTGATAGGAATGTTTGAGACATCTACGAAGCTATGAATCTAAAGACCAGATGAATAGTTCTTTCCAACGATGTTCTTTTGAACTCTGTCCTCACCAGTTGCATTTCAGCCATTCTATATTGAACAATTTGAGAACCTTGGTCTATTTTCGCCCAGGTTTAGAAAGGGGACCATGGCTCCAGGGACAAATTTACTGGGGGGGTGTAGGGGGTGTGACAACCCCCAGTATTTGTGTGTCCTTCCGTAAATTTACCTTGATTCGGTAAAAGCAATTATTGCTGGTCAGTTGTAACAAAACGATGCAAAATTTTGATTTTTGTATCTTCTCATCTTCTTTTACTTTGAAGTAAAGGCTGAATTGTTAGAATGGGTGTTTCCGTCATTTTCCAGTCACCTGAAGGGTGTGGCATCAAAATCCAATGATTATCTAACAACCTCCCCAATCCTTGCCGCTTGAATTCGTCCCTGCATGGCTCAGCTTGAGTATAATAATTTAATATGCGATCTGCTTGTTACTGTTTATCAACTCCTCTGCAAAACTTTTTTATATCTATTACAATATTCGAACTCTCCCTCAATTTTATGCTTAGCCTTAAATCATGAAACCGTTTTCGTTCCTAGTCGCAGATTATCTCCCTATATTTCCCGCCAGTCTACCTTTAATTATAAGACGGCAAAAAGTGGCGTTTTGAGCGCCTGATTTCGAGACAATTATTAACCTTTTTATTTAAAGTTGTATTAGAAGTCTTTGCTAGTGGAAGAATAGTTAGACCTTAAATTGTGCAGCCTGTTCCAACTGCGATTTAATTTATGTTAAGTTGCCATAATTAAGAGTTTCTTAAAATTGTTTAAATCATGTTTTTATTCCAACTAAAGTTTTTAATTTTGTTTTCTCTCTTTCTGTCAGCTTATATTCCCATTTCTCGATTTGGACTGCAAATATTTCGATCTTGGGTTGCCATACAGAGATGAAACGAACGACCAAATCACAATCGATGCTGCAGAGGCAATGAAGGAATACAATGTTGGCGTAAAGTGTGCAACCATCACCCCAGACGAAGCTAGAGTTAAAGAGTTCAATCTGAAGAAAATGTGGCGCAGTCCCAATGGCACCCTCAGGAACATTCTAGGTGGTACAGTGTTTCGTGAACCAATCGTTTGCAAAACCATCCCTCGCTTGGTGCCTGGATGGGAGATGCCGATTATAATTGGGCGTCATGCTTTTGGCGACCAGGTGGGCCTTCTTCATTGATTCCTCTAGAAGCGCCCATGCCAGATATAGATTTAGTTTTTATGCTATGCTTGCAATATCAAACCGTTTTATTTGAGTCTTTTCCGTGGATTCTGTGGTGCTATTCAACAAATATTTTGTGATGAATTAGAGTATAAATTGCTTTTTATGCGACTTAAAAAAACGAATATTATTTGTTTATAAGAATTACACTGTTGCCATCAAATGCCCAAACATTGTGCAAATAAGTAGTATGGTCATACCGCCAAGACCATTTTGAATTCTCTGTACGATTTAATGTTCCTTAAAGCCCCTTTAGCAGACTGCGTATGAATTAAATATCTACCTTAAGTTCTTCTTCTCTGTTTCGTCAGGATTCAGTCGTTGAATTTGCCACAACGCAAGAGATTTTATCCATTGCTTTTCTTAATACATTTGCTTCTTTATTTCCAGTATCGTGCAACGGATCTTGTGGTCAGTGGTCCTGGAAACTTTAGTCTGACTTTTACACCGGCTGACGGCGGTAATAGTACTTCCATCAGTGTTTTTGATTTCAAGGATAGTGGGGGCGTCATTCTTGGCATGTATAATACCGACGAGGTAAGACTGATTGTCAAGTTGGCATTTCAATGTTTTTAGTTTAATCTGTGAAGTACTTCCTGGGCAAGAAAACCAAGGTTGTTTCGTTTTACTGCTTTTAACAATACACAAATCAAAATTGTTCAAGATGAGACCCCCACCAAAAGACTCTTCTTTTCTTTACTAGTCAATCAAGGACTTTGCACATAGTTGCTTCAACTATGCCCTGTCTAAACAATGGCCGCTCTACATGAGCACAAAGAACACCATTTTGAAGCGGTACGATGGCCGATTCAAGGATATATTTCAGGAGATCTATGAAGCGTAAGTTGATTTGTTCAATTTGTTAAAATAATTATGTCGATTAATACATAAGAGTACTTAGCAGTAGAGAGTCTCTTCTAAGAACCCATTTTGATTTTGATTGTTGGAAAAGTAGGAAAAGGCCATGTCTTCAATCACCCTTTTCGACTGACCACCTTTTACGACCACCTTTTAAGACCACCCTTTTCGACCACCCTTTCCGACCACCCTTTTCGACCGATCTTTTGTAACTATATTTCTTTTTGGACGATATCCGCAAAACTACATTCAAAGTTTGATGCAAAACACGTTATTCATGGGCCAAGACATCTTGGTTTCTCCGATCTTTGGTCACATGGTTTCAATTACCACCCTTTTGTCCAGTCTGGCAGGCAACATCCATCCTGTTTGTTGATGGTTGTAGTACCTATGAAACAGGGGCGGACACTTGGTCAAAAATTATTGGGGAGGGGGAAGCCTATTGTTTTAATAAAATGGCGTCACTTTTCCATTATTTTGAACAAGATACCATTGTCCTCTAAAGTATTAGGGGCAGCCGCCCCCTCCCCCCCAGGTGTCCGCCACTACTATAAAATCAAATCATTTACTGTTTTCTAACTCCCTTTTTTCGCTGAAAAAGCTCAGTAAGATTGAATCCTAATAACACAAAGAACAGCCTTATCAAGCAGTTATCACATGCTTTCATTGTGCGTGCAGTGAAAACATTTTGCTCTGCACTCTGCAAAAAATTGGACAAAGATGGCCAAAATTGTCCCAGTAAACTTTGTTATATTTTTCAAGTCGTCCGCCCAAGCTTTGTGTGAATGTCCTTGTCTCTCTGAAATGTTTTCTTACTTTAAGACGCAAAGTTAAACTTAATTTTCGTTCAATGCATTTGACATTTTAGAAGCTACAAATCAAAATTCGAGGCTCTTCAGATCTGGTATGAGCACAGGCTTATCGATGATATGGTAAGAACCTGCCTTCAATCTGCCTTCAATCTGCCTTCACTCTGCCTTGAATCTACCTTCAATCTGCCTTTAATCTGCCTTGAATCTGCCTTGAATCTGCCTTGAATCTTCCTTTAGCATTAAGCTATGTTTAATAGACTGCTCCACAGTGGCTTCGTTGCTCATGATAACCCAACAGTTTAAATTACTGGAACCAATTGTTTCTTGTTCAGCCTCTTTGACTCGTATCATCTCACTGACCAACAATTTGGAAAACTATAAGTCGTGCTGCTGATTGCAGATTTTCTATTCCACAAAGTGCATTGAAGCTCGTTAAAGCTTTTAACGTCACTTTTGGTCAAAAAACCTCCGCAGATTTGAACCATGGAGAAACAGAATCGCCCATCGTCGGCATTTGTTATCTGTGGATTGCCTGATTCTCTTTCATTTGTTTAACAAGTAACTTCAGGCACCGACAATTTATTTCAATTTTTTTCCTTTGCATTGATGATTCAATGTGCGTTTCTTTGACTCACGAACGGGCTGTTTCATTAACAAGAAAACTTTAACTTGTTTTTCTTCCCGATTATTATTCATATTAAATGCAATTCATCCTCATACTGCGATTGTTAAAAAATTGTTAAACGCTTTTCAATCAAGGTTGCTTACGCTTTGAAGTCAAGCGGTGGCTTCGTTTGGGCGTGCAAGAACTACGACGGAGATGTACAATCAGACACGCTGGCCCAAGGATTCGGGTCTTTAGGGCTGATGTCCAGTGTTTTGATTTCGCCCGATGGAAAGACTGTTGAATCAGAAGCCGCCCATGGAACTGTCACCAGGCATTACAGAGAGCATCAAAAGGTATCCGTTGTTTGTGCTTGTGCTTGAATCAGGATATCCTCGTTATTCTCTACGATATCATCGCAAAGTTATGACGATTTTAAATTAATTTTGGAATTCAGATTTGATAATCTGTAAGAATACTATGAAATAGCCAAATTAGCCACTGTAATTTTGCCTTGGTTCTATATATAATCTATGAACCATTCCAAAACAACAGTAATACTTCATTAAACTTCGGGTTCTGCACTGGTTATATCGTAGCCAGTTTATAAAAGATCTAGCTGGTTTTGCAATTTTTGGTAGAATTATTTCGTGTTCATTCAGATTTTAGAGTATTGCCAAATTACGGCCTACCCTTTTAAGTCATTTTTGCTAAGGCTCGTCAGTTGCATTAAACCTTGCTGCTCAAATGTCTGTGTCAACAACGTTGAAAAAAATCTAAAAAATTTCGGCCACTTTTCAGTGCTTAGGAGAATGAAAAACAAAGAGCCGTTTATTTAGTCGTAATTAGAACCTCTCTCATTATTTCACACATTACTTCGATAGCTTTGTGTAGTCTATCCACCGAATATGTTTCTGTTATTTTGCAGGGAAGGGAGACCAGCACAAACCCTATTGCCAGTATCTATGCATGGACTCGAGGCCTCCTTCACAGAGCCAAGCTTGATGGCAACAAAGACCTCACTGTGTCAGTATTTTAAACTGGTCTTACCTCAAATATTGCTTTAATATCAATGCGATTCAAAGGTCGCTCAACGAGGAATGTTTAACAGAGAATGCTATATTTCTGTGGTATTGCTGTCATCTTTGTCCAGTGCAAAATCTCATCTTGTATACCTGCTATAAGAGAAAATCCCTCAGAATCTGGTATTAAAGAATTTATGTTAAACAGGCGAAATCCACAAAGCCGCAATAATAGGTGGTAGCAAGCCCAAGGAGAGGGGGAGGGGGAAGGGGGCAATTGTCCATGTTAGCAAAAAGGGGCCGGCAGGTATTTAGATTTTCTCTATTATAAATAGCAAGACTCTGAATGGCAAGGTAATTACAAATGATACCTGTATTTGGAAAGTTTGACAATGCTTTGAAAATAGAAATTAAATATATAAAGAATGATTTTAAATTCATACTTTACGCATTTAAAGTTTGTTTGTTATGGTCGGAAGGGGCCTAAGCATTCTGCCTACCCCTAAGCCCGGCGTGGTCCCCAGCGACCTTGGGTGATAGAGACACCTAGAGAGAATCTTTATGTCAGAATTCTACGAATCTGTTTGCCTGATCCAGTCACCGTTGTTGTTGTTGTTGTTGTTGTTGTTGTTGTTGTTGTTGTTGTTGTTGTTGTGTTGATACATCATTGTGATGTGCCCATTCTATTTCCAGGTTTTGTAATGCATTAGAGCAGGCTTGTGTTGACACAGTAGATGATGGAATTCGCACCAAAGATCTTGCTGGTTGCATTTATGGCTTAGCAAAGTAAGTTTGGCGAAAATGCTCTTCAAAGTTTATTTACCGAGCCGATCTTTTAAGCATCGATTTCCTGTTCAAGTTTAACAACTATGCGATTCACAATCTTAGATGTCAACGCCCAGGGACATTCGATTGCGACAGAGAATAAAAGCAAATGCCGCGCAATGTGGAAACATACCTGAAATCAATCGACAAACAAGCCAAAGTCCTCCATAGCTTCTCGCGAAATATTATCACATGAAATAATATCACATGAAATATTATCACATGAAATATTATCACATGAAATATTATCACATGAAATATTATCACATGAAATATTATCACATGAAATATTATCACATGAAATATTATCACATGAAATATTATCACATGAAATATTATCACATGAAATATTATCACATGAAATATTATCACATAAAATATAATAATGAAAAATTTGTCATTCCTGCATATCATTAAGCCTATGTTTGGTTCATTCATCTGTTTTTGATCACGACAGTTTCGCGATGCTGTTCTCGTATTGACGTTTTTCATTCTGTTTCAGTATTAAACGAGAGCACTATGTCCTTACTGACGAATACTTGGATGCTGTCCGCTCAAAATTGCTTGAAATTTGGTCACCTCCTCAGTGAAGAAAAGAACCGTCCTTCTTTGAACGTGTGTCGTACAGGCGTTGTTAAATCTTATCAAATTTTGCACAAATAGAATGATTTTTCTACCATTGAGTGTACAATATAGCTATGTTATTTATAGTGAATTGTGGAGGCCAAGTGGCCTGGAATTTGCAGTAGAATGCTATAACAAATAATTGTGCAGTCATATTGGTTTTTTCTTTTTCTCTCTATTCTCTGTTTTTTACCCTCTGATGGTAAAATGACCTCAGCAGGCCAATGAAATGCCTTTCCCAATAACAGTGTTACTTAATACCTACTGATGGTGAAAAGGCCGTTCCTATTGACAGCATTACTTAAGCATGCAAGTTTTCTATCAATATAATATCTGTTTTCTTCTGCCTTTAAGCCCGGAACAGTGTTATCGCCGTACATTCAACTACCTATAGCTAACGGGCTCTTGAACGTAACGTACCTTCTGTCCAAAATGTTCTCATTTACGTTCAGCTTTCTAGAAATTATTACAAACTTCTCCTACCCCCTCAATCGATTTGGAATTCCAAAGCTAAACAATTACCTATTTTCTCTAATATTTGCAAAATATTATTCTAAATCATAAACGATTTTTTTGTGTCATTGAATTGGCATCATTTTTTATTATCCAGTCTCAGCAACTGAAAGATTTTACTTCAAGTTTTATTTTAATGCCGATAAAGAGTTTAATTGATGTTATGACGAAATATCTTCAAGCTGAATGTGGTTGATTGATTTCTTAAAGGGCGCGCGCAGGGTCTGCACTGGCTAATCTTCCCTCTTATTTATCAGGGCCTAATTCTGTCAATCTCTGTTTAGGTACATATTTTGATGTTAACGGCCATTTAGTGGCGTTGCCTCAGGCTTTTATGGGAGGACATAAAGATGATACTAGTCTCTGCGTACAGTTAAGATACTACTTTTTTTACTACACTCTTTTTTTATAAGAACCAGTAAATTTGAGTTCAGGCTGACTGTTCTTAATTTTTTCGAAAATCTGAGGCTGGAATGTTCTTAATTTGTTCTTAAATTAAGAGGGTGTAAGCAGTGCTATTGCTAGCTTTTTCGTTCTAAGGAGGTGTTCAGGCCTCATTTGCCAACAAAGTGAGTGAGACAGCCTTAATTTGCTGACAAATTTGAATATTCACCGAAAAAGCACTCACACATTGCCAAAAATCCTCAATTTTGAGAAAAAACGTTGTTTAAAATTGCATTTTGCAGAAGCTCAGCCTCAGCTTGTTCTTAACTTTTGTCCAGTTTTGAGGCTCGTGTTCTTATAAAATTGTTCTTATAAAAAAAGAGTGTAGTACAGTGCGCCTCCGTGTAACAGATCAAACTACAATTTGATCTTTCAAAAAATAAAACGCTACAAACGGAGGGTTGGGCTATGGGGACATTTAAGAGGGAACATATAACTTGATTGAGGCGTTCTGGTACCGAAATATGGGGACATTTCAGGGTAAATAGATAGCTTAATTTCATGGCTCAGGTCATCATGTTGCCCAACGCAAGTTTATAAGCCAATATTTATTTGTTTTAATATGATGTTGCTTTGGACTGCTGTTATTACCTCAAAATCACAAGATGATATACAGTATTATAATCTAAGCTTGGCAATAAGGGAACAGGGTTTTAAAAGCGTGTCGACCTTCAAAATAATTGACAATTTCAATTACATTAACAGTAGTAGAAGACTACGCCGCCCAGCCTAACAGTTTGTGGGTACATTAAGTACAAAAACTTTCGACGTGAAAACTTCGGACAAATTCAGAAAGACTGGCGACATTAAAATTATCTGAAAATAAACTTTGAAACACGGCAAAAGCATTTTATAATAAATGTTTTTTATATTTGACCCGAGTTCACTGTTTGTGATTCCATTTCTAATGATTCCGAAAATTGTTGAAAACATTTGATTGTGAACCAAATTAAACGTTTAATAGTTGAAAACCTGGCAACAAATCAGTCTGGACGAAATCGGTATTGATGAAGTAGGAATATACCAAAAGCAATGGCACAAATATATCTTTGCAAATAATAACACTTTCAAACTCAAAACATTCTAATCGGTAAATTTTTGTAAACATTAGGAGGTATATGCATCTTTGGTTGAGCCACAAATAGCTAGATAGTTATATGATAATTGTCTATAAAGTTAATTGTATAATTGCGATTTGAACTGCACAAGAAATTAGATAGTTATTCAATAGATACTTGAACGGCAATTCCTACTCAGATATTCAGACAAAAATCAACTAATTCCATGAGCAAGAAACAAGCCTAGTTATTAATGTATCGAGGGATTATCGATCCTAAAGAAAATGGTGGAATTATAATAGCATGTGATGATGCAAAAAACTTAATTAAAATGAACAAATGTTAAGAGGGACAATTCTCCTTTTTCATCGAAATATCAAGATATGGACGAATTGCAAGCTCATTTTAAGTTAGTCGCCTAAGTATAGTGAAAGCACTAAGTGTTGCTATTGAATTTTGGAACAGGTTCAGAAGTACGGTAGAAAGAGAAGAAATTAGACCGATGATATAGTTGTTGTTCGTAGTAGCAATCCCACTTATGACACATTTACTCTGCAATGAAGTCAGTCATGCAAAAATGGCGCGTTAACACTTCTACTGCTATGATTTTTAAAATATTCAACCCTCTTCCCCTACAATTTTCTTTAGTATTCAAAATATTGGCCAATCTTTGAGCTTCTGAGAGGTATCATGCTTGTTGATTGGTTAATGGTTGAGTGACAGCTGGCTTTATCCACCTTGGCGTCTGTCGATTGCCTTCAAAAGCTCTTGCGCAACAGACATGCTTAGCGGAAACTGTCTTAAGAAATTGATTGTGTTTTGTATTTTCATGTAGTACGATATTAGGCCGGTTGTGAAAAAATATTCGCAAGGCATGCCGGTTGCGCAAGAGCCTTTAAAGTTAACTGAACGACGTTCACGCTGATATAACCACTCGAACTGTAACAGTAGTGAATTCATTCAAGAACCACAAAGACAATTTTTAAACTTTAATGACGCTGACTGAAATACAATCAGATTTTCATAAATTACTAAACAGGGGAAGAGGGTTCCTTCTACTTTCGAACTCAGAGCATGCCTTTATTTATATTATGTGCAAACATTTTCAGAACATATCAATGGGCAAACTACCGCTTTTCTGCATTCTTTGTGACCTCTCAAATCACATCATAGACCAATCGGTGCAATTACTATGGATCCAACTGCCTTAAGCCCAGTCTCCATTAATGCGAAAGTCAGCGATCGCTTTGCGCGGCCGCTAGCGAACAACTGGCAGTTGAATCTCCACTCTTCCCCTGATCGCTTGCGAAAATAGGAAAAGATGTTTCCCTCTATATTTCTGGCGCCTTCAGGTCACTTAATCAAAAACATACATGGCGGATTGCCAGCGTATTACACAAGAGCCTTACTCAAGAAAGCATACTATACTGAAGTACCTTGTTGAGCACAATAAACATTCAGGTATTCTAAGGCTTATTAAAAGCCATATTATTTCAATATTCACCCCCCCCCCCGGCCTTGTATAATATACGGTTTCAAGTAATTTTTTGACGACAGTCGTACTTCAAAATCAAAATTAAATCTGTATCGTGCAGCGAGAATGTTCAGTTTTCACTTCCAATGCTGTGGTGCCTTGGTGAACATGTCTTAGGAAATTGTGGTGTACATTTCTAAACAGCAGGCCAAGACAGACACCACTATGTTTCTTCTATTTTTGTATTCTGGATTTCATCAGGAATTTGTCTCTTGGAGCTCCCAAAAATTCGAGCACCATTTTCTTCTTGTTGATGAACTGAAGCCCTTCTTATTCAACAGCCTTTATGCATCAGAGTGTTTTTGTTAATAAGTAAAATTGGAGATTAACTGTTGCTTCATCGCAGCAGTGTTATCGTTGTGCCTGATTTCATATCTGGTTTTCAATTTGTGGGCTTTCGATACCCAGTTAGAGAACCATTGTTTATGCTGTTCGAGAGCGCTTCAAATCATTTACGAACATACCTATCTGGTTCCCAATCAAGATGGGACTCAAGCCTGAACAAGAATTTTAAGATATCTATGTGCCTGCTACACCGATTGGAAATTCTGCCTAATTCAGCATAAATAGCCTCAGTGCAAGAAGTAGATTTAACTCCAAGTATGTATTTACAAGCAGAGAAATGTAAACGTTCAAGGGTAGGCCACTCATCAAATCCCCAGATTTCTGAGCCATAATTTATGATAGGTACTATCATCTGGTTAAATAAATATAGAAAAAGTCAAGACTGTTAACCATTCAACTCTTTGCATTTAGAAATTAAAGCAAATATGCTTTACCAGCGTTTCGCTCGACCTTTTCAATACGCTCGTTAAAGAAACCATTCAACTTAAATTTGATTATTACAAAAATGAAATAACAGTAGGTTTTTGAAAACTGATAAACCGCTTTTCTCCGTCAAAACTCAAACTTCATCCAGAATCACATTAATGAAAAATCATACGCTAATCACTGAGGAAAAAGAAGTAGAAGAAATGTTTGATGGCTATTTTTTAACATTACCGACCCATTAGGATAACCAACTAAAAATGGCATTACCTGTACAACCATCCTCATAATTTCAGTTCCAACTGGTTACAACTAAAAATATTTTGCAAAAACTACAAGGACTAAAGCAAAATGAGGCATTCCCGATTGACAATATCCCTAACAGGATTCGAAAGGAAAATTCTGATATTTTCTTTGATATATTACAAAAACGAAGAGAACCATTCCATTAATAACGAAATGTTTTCTTCTGAATAAAAGGAGGTGAGTGTTAAAAAGGACATCGCATAGCAAAACTCGCAGTTTATGGTTCAAGCAAAGAGGCCCTCAATCTTATACACAGCTATTTGCCTGGAAGGCGGCAAAGAGTGAAAGTAAATAGTTCTTTCAGTACCTAGAAAAGACTTCATTTGGCGTTCCACAAGGCTCAGTGCTAGGCCCCCTGCTCTTCAATATCTATATTAACGACATTTTGTTTCTGGTGAAATATACTAATTTATGTAATTATGCGAATGATACTATTATCTTCTCATGTTGATCCGATCTCGACGCAGTATAAGACAGAGTTTATTTTATTGGACTTTTATCACTGCACATATCCTTTTAAAAATATTCACGACTACATCAAACAAGCTAACTGTATGGGAAGCTTTTGAATTACATCAGATCTCGTCAAAGCCTTACGAAATTTGACAAGGAAAAGTATACTAAGTTTAAACATGTTTTCGTGAACAAAGATTTCAAAGGAGAAGATGAAGAACAAAACAAACTAGATAGCTTCTAGATACTGAATAAATTTTATAGAGATTTCACAGACAATGATCATTTGTACTGTTATGTTCTCGTTTTTAATACTGTAATGCTCTTTTTTTAATGTCTACTCGTAGTTGCTGCAATTATACTTTTTCAAAGCGACATCTCTCTATTCTAGTTTTATCACTGCACAAAATATGAGCTTATCACTGCACAATTACGATTGATCACCGCACGAAATGGTTATCACTGCACGTTAAAATAAATCCTGGATAAGTATCAATAATTTTTGGGAAGAAAGATAAAGAAGTCTCTTCAAAAAAGTGTTATATTGTCCAGCGGGACAAGTGTTATAATAGATGTAATTGGCGTTGTCATTTTCTAACAAAGTACCCTGATGCATAAATAGCAAGAATTTATTATGAGAAAACTTAACCCAATGCCAGGAAAAGGCTCAAAAACGTTGATTAGTACCAATTTATTCCAATTTCAAAAGTCATATTTGGTAAACATGAGTAAGGTAAATCTTTGAAATTTGAATTGGAAATTTGACCTTCTAAAAGACATGAAGTAGATGCAATCGCTACTTGAATGTCCATTCTTGGTCTGGCAAGGGCTTTGTCGATTCGATACCTCTTGTAAATAAATTTATTCCCTTTCTCGGGGTCTTTCTTAAGCATTACTTTTTTCCAGCTGCTGCAATACTTTCCATTTATCAGGTGGTGCAATGTTGTCGTCATGAAAAATGTAATGGGCGACACAAGCTGCGTAATTGGGGCCAGTTCTCAAATATTCTTAAATGTCATATAAAGGGATTTTTAACATCATTTCTGTGCTATGCTATTCAAATAATGTAAAATAAGGCCTCAGTGTCAACCTTTGGTATCGCTGCTGGGTAGGGATGCAGGGGCTGTGGAGGGGGGAGGGCACAAATCAAGATGCAACAACCCTCCTAATGAAGTTAGTAAATGTTCGTAACAAGAGAGTTACAAGGCATTGATCTGCTAGCAAGATGAAGACTTATTATACCATTCATGTTATAGTAGTCAGTCGTCCCTGCGCTCTTCAGTCAGTAGAGAGAGCAAGCAAAAAGTGTTAATAGATATTAGTTAGATCTATTCGAGTTACGTCTGTGTAAATTTCTATCGTGTATGGAATTGATTTAGTGAACAACTTTTATTACTAAGAAAAACATGACAATTTTTTTGCAGTTAAGATATCTTTTTAGACTGCGAATCTGCAGTTTTCTTGCTCTGCCAATATCGTGTACAAGCAATGACAGCCATTGCTCCTTCAGCTGACATTACGAAGAGTTCCACGCCAACCTCTTCATACATGGTCGATTTGAGCTCCAATCTGATACCAGGTCATGACTTTATTCTTCCCTGGGGAATTCTTCTCCAACATACTTTGCACCGGATGTATTTTCAAATATGTTTTCGGTGTCCTAGGATAAATTCCGGGTTAGCATAGTTCGGACAAAGTTTGCATAAATTGTGATAGCTGAACAAATGGTTGAATGCAATTTACAAATATTATATCGACTTTAAGCCTTGTCTTGTTAATAACTGTTAAACATTTCAGAATAAGATTGATAACGTTTGGAAATGTAAAAATGAAATGTGGCGATGAGAAATGATGGATCACCTTTTTGTTATAATCGGGAAACTCCAAATTTGGAAAGAAAGGTTTGTTGCCAGTTGTTCCCAGGCGACTTTCAGTCATTTCGCACACCGAGTCGGCATACAGCGATAGGTATTGGCCCCTTCCACGATAAAACATCCTATTTGGCGTTTGGACATCGCTAGCAATGCATTGCATTCCGTCGGATTGTGCTTCCTGTGTGCCTGTAGGAACCTTCCTAACTGTGCTTGATAACATTGCTCTAAAACCATAGCTGTGAGAGATATAAAGGCCTCTTATAAAGATATCAAATTGAAATGAAGCAATCAGTTCAAAGATAATCAGCTTGATTTTCAATATTAAATGCTTCAGGTCTTAAGAAGCTGCTTGGATTTAAGACATGCAATTATCGCGTCCTAAAAGTATTTGGTTATTAACCTAATGAGAACTATGCCACTGCCACAAAGGCAACGCTGTACACGCTTCGATGTATTTTACCGAACGGTTCTAAGTTGAAACTAAGAGCAGCGAATAGTTTCTTAGATTGAATTAAACTTGAAACATTGGCAACTTAAAAATAACTTGTTTTTTTTTACTTTAGTATTGGTAAAATACAATGGTGCAATGCTATCAAAATAACAAGGAGGGCTCTTACACAAAATCTTGCGATAAAATAAGTTTTCTTGCGATATCTTGTGATAAAAATAAGAATATAAAATTTCCAATTTTCGGCATCAACAAGAGGGGCTCAGCCCCCTTAGCCCTCTAGCTCTACAACCCTGGTGTAGCATATAAGATAGATAGTACGAATAGTACGAGCCGATAATTTTTTGAAAAAAAGATAAAATTTTTGGAAAACATCAAAACATCTTTTTATGTATTCAGGCATAAGACTCTTTTCAACTTTTCATATCGTCCTACCTTGGATTGTCTCGGCATTTCCTCTTAAGTTGTTGCAAATGGCAGTTGATGTCAAATTTTGTTCCTTTGGCTGGATACTTCATTGCCCCAAGAGAATTTTTGACCTTAGGCTTTTTTGGTCTGAGCTTTGACGGATGGGGAAGGTCTTGGTGGTCTGGTGTGATACATATCCTTGGTTGGGCGCTATTTGTTCGTTGACTGTTGTTTCCGATGTTACTGTTGCAGCCCTTAAGATATAGTGAGAAGCGAAATGGATCATATGGCATGTTGATGTGGCACATGTGTTTAAAAGAAAAAATTAGGTCCATTGCATTAGGAGACTAAAATATTTCTTGGAGCACAGCTTTGCTTCGTTGGCTGTCCGTTGTCTCACTTAGATGATCTCTTATGCATTAAACACTTTTTGCTTGAGGAAATGCCAAGTTTTTAAATAAGCGAAGTATAACAGATCTAATCACTTTATCTACTTGAAGTTTTGAAAATGTAAGAGGGCCAGGATCTTCCATCTCTAGCAACATGCTAATCGATTCATTAAACACATTCTTGCAATCAAAATAGTTAGCTATAAAGTATTTATATCGATTAAACTCCTCATCTATTGCAACTGAGAAAGTTCTACTTACGAAGTCGATTGCTTGCTCACGGATCATCTGGGAGCTTGGTGTACTGCTGCAAAAAATTGCATTAATAAGGTATGAATTCATAGAATATTGCAATATCAATTAATGCACTTATAAGACATTGTCTTTTAATGGTAATGCATTTAATAAGATATCGCTTTTGAATTTTATTGTGCATGGAAAATGTTGCATTTATACCGCAATTCTAATGTGTTGAGCGTATAAGGTTTTAAGTTGTGTTGGTATGGTTTAAGGCCTACGCCGCCCCTTTTTAGTAGCAAGGAGGGCAGATTGCGTTTCCTTTGTCGTCCATTTTTCAGGTTCCACAGGGGGCTTTTCCAAAAGTGCCCAAGTAGGGGGCAACACTTTTTCTTGCAACTGTAAATTTCTAGTCTAGAGTAAGTCATTAGGGAAAAAGTTTTTATCTGAAAGGATAAGCGAAGACTATAATGCTTGTGAGAAGAAAAGCCAGATTGGGTCAAACTTGTTTTCGTAGTGCAATTCATTATCATAGCATCTGTACACCCGTGCTAACTTTAAGTGCCCAGCAAAATTAGTTTTTCTAGAATGGTCATTTTTCTGGTAAACCCGCAAAGGTACCATTGTCCTTCCTTGAAGAAAGCAGGGTGAATTGGTGATCAGAGCCACACGAGAGTATTCGGTAGACCTGGGAAAAACTGAAGGAAGAGGCCCCCCCCGCAAGCAAACGACCAGAAAATGTTTGCAAACAGACTCTTTTTATTAGTTAAAAATACATTTTCATGCAATGATCTAAAAATTTTCACTTTTGTTAGGCAACTTTTGCACCGTTGGATTAATTTTGTTCTTAAAATGAAACTTAGTACTTTATGAGGCCGCTATAGCCTTAAGACAATTTGCCCCTGCCCCTGCCCCTGCTCCTCTCTCGGCGACCCTGCTCGTGACAAAGAAATGCGCCCATGTCAAAACAGAGGAAGCTTTTTCAACCTTTCCTTGTTTGTCATGTTTGACGCATTTCGATAGCAGCAGGCAAATTACCTATTTTCTGATAAACTCTCTGTTTGATCAAAAACATCACCATATGCACTTTCATTGACAATCTCAACTCTTCCAGAGCAGTTTAACTGATCTTGGCATCTCTGGACTTTTCTGGAAACTCTGTCAAAACATTGTTAAAACAGCCACAGAATATTGGAATTAAGAACATATTAAAAGAGACAGAGCACACAAGCTGATGAAACTGTCGATTTTACTTTAGTTTATTTAGGAATCCTTTGCATCGAAGGTAAATTTAATATCTGTCATTGTCGTGCATAAATGCTAAGTATCATACAATAATGTCACAAAAATTTGATAGGGTCTTTAAATACACCAAAGAGTCTAATAGACCAAAGAAATCATAAAGATCTTTAAATTCACTGAATTTTGATGACAAAAAACACATTATGACAAGTGCTTCTAGAAAATACCCTGAAAACATGCTCTTATTAAACATGGCGTGTGATAACTACGTATTTGCTATTTTCATATGTTTTTTTTCAATTGGGGGGGGGGGGGGGGGGGGTGGAAGGGTCTAAAATTCCACAGCTTTTCAGATAGCTCCTTCTCAAGGATTCCCTACAAAAAATCTCTCAAATTATCCATTTTAGATAATATGTACAATTAAAATTTTGTTTGAATTTCATTTAAAAAATCTTGTTTTGTGGAACTTTATAAAATGGAAAAAACTGAGTTAATAAGATGATTTTGTTTAGGAGTATGAGAATTTAAAAACATTAAAAATTGAGATTATCGAGATTAAGTTAATTGAAATCAGGTTAAAAAGGGAACCAGAACAAAAAACTTTCTTAGGTTTTCAATGTTTTCATCTTATTGTCCAGCACAGTTAACTCAGTCTAGCAGAGTCAACTAATTCAATCTAAAAAACTAATAGGAATGCTTTTTGTAGAATTATTTGGATTCGCCTCGTAAATCCGTTTCCTCTTTGTTACTTGTCTTTGGTTAGCAAAGAGTTTAAACAAAGAATCGGGTAATGTTTCTAAAATTTCGATTGAATAACGAATACCTCAAAAACGATAAAGAATTCTTCCACGGGGATCTATTGCCAATGCCGCTTTTCCTTGAAGAGGAAACATCCAGTGAACTCTCTCCAGTTGATTCTCGCTCTCTTGATTTCTGAAGGAGGTCTTGTTTGGCCAGGGCACAGATCTTTTCAAGTTCTGAATGATGATTGTCTGAATGCCTTTCATCAAACACACATCCATCTCCAAATGGGGTATTTTCAACACGATACAATGATCTTTTCAACATATTTTTACAATTTGCAACATCGGCTTTCTGTTTAGGATCACGTCAGCAGCCAAATTTTCCCGCCTTTAAACTTCGTTCCCAGACCCTCGCAGCCTAATTCCTTTTAAGCGTATTTAAGGATAAAATGTTTCCTTTTTTCTTGTGCAGGCATGACATAGAAACTGCATCCGTTGGCAAGGCTCTAGTTTGGGAAATCAATAGTTCTGGAGATAAATGGAGATAACCGCTGAATTGTCACTGCTCCTAGGCCCTCTCTGACCCGAACTACATTTAGTGAGCAAAAGTATTGCACCGGTTTGACAATTCAGTAATGGCGACCGCGTTGTCAACAGCAATGCGATCGAAATTCAAACCACTTTTGTGAAGCATTAGACGTCTTTTTATGGCTAAAATCTAATCACATCAAACTTCAGACCATTGACAACACTTTTTGCTTAAAAATTGAAGAAAGTAACTTTTTAAGAAATAAATAATTTTAACTTTTTATTGGACAGTCTACCAGCTTTGAAACCTTTGTGAGACTTGCTAAACTTTATCGAAAAGTTTAGTAACAGGTTCTGTTAATCGCGACATGATAAGTTCAGAAAAACATTTGCAAGATCACATTTAGGTGTTGAAGTACCAAGTTAATCATTAATGGCCTTGTATTTGGTGGAAGTAGCATATTTTAAGCCTTTTTTCATGTCCACTCTTTTACAGCTATGGCCACCCCGCCCCCCCCCGGTGGCGCGGGCCCTGCAAGGTCTGGTGTACCAATGAAATTATGCAAAAAAGGCACTTTACAGAGTATGCAGCCCTCTTTTGTACTCTTGTAAGGGTGCAGCTGTGAGATGATATAACAGGTCCTTCATATAACATTTACAAGTTTTTGAAGACTACTCTAAGGTCCTAAATAGAAGGGGGGACGCTTATTAATTTTTTCGATTTTTTTCTGACCCCACCGGAGCTCATTTAGACCCACCCCGCTTATCAATTTTTATATTCAATCATTCACATCCCTTATTTCATTTGTTCTTTGTTCTTTCAGGTGTGAAATTTCTGTAAAGTTTTTTTTAAATGAAGAGGTTGCATTTTACAAAAGTTTTAACATAGAAAAGTAGTATAACATCCGAAAAAATAAGCATAGGTTCCAAAAATGTGATTGGCTGAGCGACCAAAATTCTGCATACTTCACTAGCCAATCAGAATTCAAGAATATGACAACAAATATGCTTCGCAGCTAAATTTAGGCCAATTTTAGACGTTTTACCACTACCGGCAGAAAAGTTATGGTGTAAAATTTGCTGAAAGATAACCTAGATTTTCTTTAGAAAATTGAATCTTTGATGAGTTTACGAAAAAACTGCCGTGGTACTAAGCAAAAATTGTTCCGCGATCGTTAGTTACAAAGGCTTGAAACTGTCCCTTTCAAACCTTTATGATAATTAGGGGAGAGGGTGAACAGAAAAATTACAGTTTTTGAACCTTAAAAGATGGTTTATCCACGTAAGTGACATATATGAACTTACCCTACAAGCCAATGTTAAAATCTTCACTTGCCGGCATTGATATTTGTGTTAACGACAAAATATATCACTAAATTCCACTGAGAGAAATTGCAGTCCACCGTTCTCTTAAAATAACTACAATTGTAAATTTTTTTGGCACTCAGGTACTTTGTATATTCATTTTAAAGGCTTGAAGATGGATGAGAAGCTCACGTCCACTGATGTTCACTGCTACGGCCGTGTAAAAGCTGACGCAATTCGTCAACGATTAAAAGGGCGGGAAAATTAAAATGCATCATTTACGAAAAATTACTTTGCTGTGTAAAATATTAAATTTTCTTACATTTTATTTGATCGGGGATCCTTTTGAATCTTTTTCAACCAACCAGATATCTTTTTACCTAGAAAAGGTGATTGGATTAAATGGGCACTTATTAACCTTTTTTGAGTGTTTTCCTAGCAGAGATTTGTTGCAACCGGGCAGATAGGAGCGACAGAAAATGGCATGTTCTCTACCTTACAGGCTTTAAAAGGACCTTTGGAGCATTTCAATTGAGTGTTCTGCTGACAAACTTTTGCTATTTACTGCTATCTATGTTACAGGAGGGATTTTTAAAAATTTGAATCCTCCTGCGCAGCGATTATTTTACCAGTCGAAAATGGTTGAGAACACCTGAATACATCAATAAACCTGAATACATTTTACCCAGTATAATCCCAGAAAGGGATTTTTTTAATTCTATAATCCCAGAAAGGGATTTTTTAATTCTAAGAATTTTTTACTTACAATCACTATTTTTTGATATTATTGATCAATGAATATTGGTGCATTCAAAACAAGTGACTGTAAGTTGAATGAAAGACAGAATAATAATGGAATAAATCTTGCATAATTTTCCATGAAAGACGACGGAAATATCATAAAAGCACACTTAAAAATAAACATTTTCGAAACTTCCATTTTTAAAATATTCAATTAAAAAGTCCATAATGGGCATCATAGTTAACATTTATCGTTGGTCGGTCTTTCTCTCTACGAACTTAACCCGGATTGGTTTGTCCGGAATGTTCACACTTCGGAAATAGTTATCAACGACATGCCCAGGCGGTATTTCCAATGTGTACCGGTTCAATATCTTGATAAGCAGTATCTGAAGCTCAAGTTCCGATAAGCGACGACCAAGACACATGCGGACCCCATGCCCGAACGGTATCGAAGCATAAGCGGAATGTTTTGTGGCAGCTTCCGTCCGTAGCCATCGTTCTGGCACAAATTCTTGTGCATTCTCAAAAAGATCCTCACTGCGGCCCATAACATGGTGCATAAGAAAAATCCGAGTGTTTGCAGGTACGTGGTATCCGGACAAAACGACATCGTGCTCGAGAGTTCGGGCAGTAATAATAAGGACCGGGTAGAGACGTAATGTCTCCTTCACAGCAGCTTTCACCAAGCTCAGCTGTTGAAGTGACTCAGCGGTTGGCTCTTGTCCTTGCGGCAGAACTCTTGAAATCTCTTCTCTGATACGAGATTGCGCGTGCGGGTTTTTAGCAATCAAGTACAGCATCCACTGCATCGTGTTGGACGTCGTGTCTACCCCTGCAAACAACGTGTCCACTATGCTCGACCCAACCTCGTCCTCTGATATCCTATCAGAAGACAGCAAAAATGGTATGAGTTCGTTCCTAGTATCGATATCTTCTCCACGTTCCCTTCGCTTGGCAATGTCTGATAACTTCTCTTCGATAAGTTCCTCTGCAAATTTATACAATAGCATAAAATTGTGATCAAAATCCTTGAATGCCTTCGTTTTGTAATATTTATATAAACCAGGAGGCATAAGATAGGCAGATGAAAAAGAATCAAGGAAACGACCAACTGCCTTGATGAAATTCGTCGCCACTTCAGGTGGACTGTCGCTTAGCGCATAAAATCGACGATCAAACAGAAAGTCTGCCACCGTTTCAAACGACCATTTGAAGAGCTCCATATCAATTTCATCAACTTCAAATGTTTCATTGTCCCTTACTTTTGAAATACGCTCAACCATTTCTGAAGCAATGCAGTTTATTCTTGGAATATACTGGTTTACTTCCAATGGACGCAACATCTTTTTGGACAGCAATATTCTGGGCTTATGCCACTTTTCGCCGTTGAGAAAGAAAACTCCGGGCTCTTTAGATCTGCGAGCGTAAAAGTCATCGAGAAGCGGGATATCGAATCTTCTTGGATATTTTGGTTCGGCTCGGAAGATGGTGGCCACGTCTTGGGGATCAAACAGCCAGACTTCATCGCCTTGTGGACTGGCTCTTTTTGCAATTGAACCATAGTCTCTGAAAGGAAAAATTTAGCGATACTTTAAATACAGCTCCTTTGCGTAGAATTTCCTCTTATTATTCGCGTAATATTAACTTTGGGGAATTTGTTGAAAATCTCTCGATTTTGGCATTTCTTTAGCCTGAAATACACGATCAGTTTTTAACTGCCAGTTTTTAGTTTTAAGTCAAAAACTGATGCATTATTGACCGTCAGTTTATGACTGAAGAAGCTGAACATGTCCAACTTTGTCAGTTTTTAACTGAAGGGATTTTATTCCTGTAGACTCTATTGTTTTAAGCTGGCATCACTCTAATACCCTCTAATAACCTAATACCCTCTAATGCCTCTAATTCGCTGGCATCACTCTGATACCCTCTAATACCCTAATACCCTCTAATGCCTCTAATTCGCTGGCATCACTGTAATACCCTCTAATACCCTAATACCCTCTAATGCCTCTAATTCGCTGGCATCACTGTAATACCCTCTAATACCCTAATACCCTCTAATGCCTCTAATTCGCTGGCATCACTCTAATACCCTCTAATACCCTAATACCCTCTAATGCCTCTAATTCGCTGGCATCACTCTAATACCCTCTAATACCCTTATACCCTCTAATACCTCTAATTCGCTGGCATCACTGTAATACCCTCTAATACCCTAATACCCTCTAATGCCTCTAATTCGCTGGCATCACTCTAATACCCTCTAATACCCTAATACCCTCTAATGCCTCTAATTCGCTGGCATCACTCTAATACCCTCTAATACCCTAATACCCTCTAATGCCTCTAATTCGCTGGCATCACTCTAATACCCTCTAATAACCTAATACCCTCTAATGCCTCTAATTCGCTGGCATCACTCTGATACCCTCTAATACCCTAATACCCTCTAATGCCTCTAATTCGCTGGCATCACTGTAATACCCTCTAATACCCTAATACCCTCTAATGCCTCTAATTCGCTGGCATCACTGTAATACCCTCTAATACCCTAATACCCTCTAATGCCTCTAATTCGCTGGCATCACTCTAATACCCTCTAATACCCTAATACCCTCTAATGCCTCTAATTCGCTGGCATCACTCTAATACCCTCTAATACCCTTATACCCTCTAATACCTCTAATTCGCTGGCATCACTGTAATACCCTCTAATACCCTAATACCCTCTAATGCCTCTAATTCGCTGGCATCACTCTAATACCCTCTAATACCCTAATACCCTCTAATGCCTCTAATTCGCTGGCATCACTGTAATACCCTCTAATACCCTAATA
The DNA here is from genome assembly GCF_057945365.1 of Rhopilema esculentum. Classification (NCBI taxonomy): domain Eukaryota; kingdom Metazoa; phylum Cnidaria; class Scyphozoa; order Rhizostomeae; family Rhizostomatidae; genus Rhopilema; species Rhopilema esculentum. The sequence continues at coordinate 246,150 of NC_142834.1, read as the reverse complement.
CCCTCTAATGCCTCTAATTCGCTGGCATCACTCTAATACCCTCAAATACCCTAATACCCTCTAATGCCTCTAATTCGCTGGCATCACTCTAATACCCTCTAATAACCTAATACCCTCTAATGCCTCTAATTCGCTGGCATCACTCTGATACCCTCTAATACCCTAATACCCTCTAATGACTCTAATTCGCTGGCATCACTGTAATACTCTCTTATACCCTAATACCCTCTAATGCCTCTAATTCGCTGGCATCACTCTAATACCCTCTAATACCCTAATACCCTCTAATGCCTCTAATTCGCTGGCATCACTCTAATACCCTCTAATAACCTAATACCCTCTAATGCCTCTAATTTGCTGGCATCACTCTGATACCCTCTAATACCCTAATACCCTCTAATGACTCTAATTCGCTGGCATCACTGTAATACTCTCTAATACCCTAATACCCTCTAATGCCTCTAATTCGCTGGCATCACTCTAATACCCTCTAATACCCTAATACCCTCTAATGCCTCTAATTCGCTGGCATCACTCTGATACCCTCTAATACCCTAATACCCTCTAATGCCTCTAATTCGCTGGCATCACTCTAATACCCTCTAATACCCTAATACCCTCTAATGACTCTAATTCGCTGGCATCACTCTAATACCCTCTAATACCCTAATACCCTCTAATGCCTCTAATTCGCTGGCATCACTCTGATACCCTCTAATACCCTAATACCCTCTAATGCCTCCAATTCGCTGGCATCACTGTAATACCCTCTAATACCCTAATACCCTCTAATGCCTCTAATTCGCTGGCATCACTCTAATACCCTCTAATACCCTAATACCCTCTAATGCCTCTAATTCGCTGGCATCACTGTAATACCCTAGCACATGATGCAAATATATTTCAGTGCAGCGTTGATTTCAAAATGAGAAAAAGTAACAAAAAAGTAGAGTAACTAATACATGAAAGTTTTCTATTTATAAACATTATAAATTGAGATATGTTCCAACAGAATTCAATTGATATAGAATTTGTCAAACGCCTTCAAGTCCTTTTTTTTCGATTCATCACGATATTGTTCAATCCAGTGTACAGAAAACTAACGCTAACTTTATCTCCTTGAATGCATGAACCCTTTCGAACAAAAATAAATTCAGGCTGGCGATAACGACTCTTTAATTCAGTGAAAATAATCTTTTGAGAAACCCTTCCAAAATGAACCAAGTCGTCCAAATGTTGCAAACTTCTGTTCTTTTCATCTGTTATTATTATTTTCGTTAAAATAAGAAACCCTTGCGCAAATCAACCGATTTCAAATCAACGAAGAACAGGAATGTCAGGTGACTAGGACTCAGTTCAAATGGGCCAATAAAACATAGCAATTTATAACAAATTCCTTCTTGAGACACAATTAGTTTGAGTAAAGTGTTTCTTTCAGTTGGGAAAAATATTTGCATGTAGATGTCACGGATCGATTAAAAACAAGCACAGCATTTGGAATCATCTTAGCAGTTCTGAAACGCTTTTGCAAAGCAGAACTAGGTACCTATCATTTAGAAAATGGTCATAAAGCCAGGTAACTTAATTACAGAGGCAAGTCTTGCTGAAGTCGATCGGTACGAAGATAAATTATAATTTTTAAATATTTGCCTTTTATAAATCTTTATTTTTGCCTTGCAAAATCTACCGACAGCTCTTTAAAATTCAATTTTCTTTGAATATTTGCTGCAATTCTGCGTAATGATGCAAACCTGTTTTGATGCAAATCGGTCATGGAGGAAGTTCGGCCTTTAGTGTCGTGAGGATTGTTGCGCTTTCAAAAATTTTTACGCTTCTTTTTTTTGAAACTTTTTTGCATAAGTTGAAAAGTAGTGTTTGTGCATCCAGTGATGTTAGCCTTTTGATGATTGTTCTTTCCATCATTGTGATTAACGATAATTTCTAGCTGCTGTTCTAAGTCAATTTTCGTTTCCTTCGCTACCAGCTCCACAAAAACTCTCACAACATTTACTTGCACATCGATAAAATAAATGTATTTGACAAATAAATTTCAAAGGCCAAAGAAACTTAAAGGAAAAATTCAAGCAAATTTAGGAAAAAAGGCTTCCCTATAATATGGCTTTGAAAGTTGTAAACAGATTTATTTAACAGCAGATTTGCAACTTCAAATCTGTAAATTGTGAATCCGAAACTTTTCGGATACATTCGTGAGGGGAGTGGATTTAGAATATACACTAGCAACAAAAATCAAGGCCAATATGATCATATTGGTTTTCCAACAACTAAATGGGATTTTGCAAAAATATTTCAAAATTCATCATGCCTTGTTTAGAAAACCTTTTGGCAAGTCTCATCAAGGTTTAAAGGCTCAAACACTGTCCAAAAAGTGGGTCTTTTATACTTTTTAAAAAGTGAATTTTTCTTAGATATTAAATTTCAACCATTGCCAATATTTTGGTCTTTTTTGGCTTCAAACTATGGACTGATGGCTTCACAAAAGTGGTCTGAATTTCATTGAATGTCATGCTCAGGAAGGGGGTTTAGAAAGGGCCTAGGCATCCCATGCGGTAGTATAAGGGAGGGAAAAGGCAATTATAACGCCTAATATTTTTCAAAAATACAATATTTCCAGGTAATGGCTGGGTGATTTATTTGCGCAAAACATCTGGTAACTTAAATCTTAAAATGTTTTCTTGTTAATTACCGAAAGCTTCACAGGGAGAAAATTAGGGGGTGGGCATTTTTGGCGGTAGGGCCGGAGTGGAAAATACGTTATGTTTCACTCCAGATATTTTACAAACCGTTTGTTTTCCTGCTTAGGGCTCCTAAATTCGTACCAAAAAATTACTGTAGAAAGTAAGTTTAAAAAATCTTCTTCGTAGAAAAACGTAAATTTTTTCCCGGGCAAAAGTATAGAGGTAGGTTTTTCTCCACAGCAACTGTGTTTTGGTTCGAAATATTGAAAAATCAAGCTCGAAATGGAGGCAGGTGATTGGCTAATGAAATTTTGTAAACAAACCCGCTGATTGGTCTAGAACAAAATGTGCTCTTGTTGGATTTTGCACTTTCGAAAAATGCCCCTATTTTCGACGCAAAATAAAATCATAACAAAGTGCAAAACCCTGCAGCCTATAAAAAAACTGTGTAGCAGGTATCGAGAAAGAGAATTAACGGCCGTTTGGGCAAAAAACCGGAGATTTAAAAAAGGTATTAAAGGAAAACTGAGGTACGGTTTTGGGAAATTCGAGATTTTCCCAACATTCGGGGTGCTAAAATGGTCTTGCAACACTCTTAACCTCTTGCAAACTATAAAAACAGTGTAGCAAACTATGTTCTATCGATTAAATTTTAAATTGTATTTTTACCATTTTTCTGCGAAAATATATTAAAGGAAAACCGGAGGGCAATTTTCACAAATTGCACATTTTTGTTTAAGTTTCCGAGACTTTCATACAAACTGGAATTTTTATTTAACTGTGAAAATATGAGAAACAGTAAAACTATGGTATTTTTTATGTTTAAAAATCAAATCAGTTCTACAGATTTAGTTAGCCAAAAGTTATTAAAGGAAAACTGGAAGGTAGTTTGCGTGCGAATCGTCAGATCGAATCATCTGAATCGTCAGGCCTAATATAAATGAATAGTCTGACAATATCAATCTTAAAAAGACAGCAAAGAAATTACTGCATGCCTTACCTTTCTTGTATCTTATAGACAGATTTGTGGAAACCTCCTTTGGTGAGAAATATTTCCAAAATGTTCAGGACCCAGCTCTTACTGCCTGCGTAAGGAATACTCGAAAAAGGTTTTGCGTCGCGAAACTTGTCGGCTAATTTTGGGTCAGCGTTAATAGGAGCCTGGCTTGACACAGATCGACATGCAACATTCCCAAGGCGGTTTATCAAGCACGTACCAATGTTCCTATGAATAGAAATACGCGAACATTCCTTTAATGCCGTGATGTGATTCATTGCTGCTGTCTTAGGCCAGAAATTCAAAGGTCTCAAACTGCATGATTGCTCGATGGAAAGGCAGCTCTCGGGATTCTTCTGCGTCTAGTTTTGCATAAGTGGAGACAAGGCAAGTGTTGATAAACAGGGTCCTCTGACAAGGGCTTTTGGATCATGGCCCTTCTACATTTTCGCAAAACAGTAGAGCTTTTTTCAAATTCTCTTGTTACGAGTGATAAATTTTCCCATGCGCCCTCCCCTCACATTGCAACCTTTGTCGGAGCCCATAAGTGGAGACAACATGCATGGCTGCTGAAAACGCAGAGATGGCTGAATACTTTAAGAATTAGGCATTGTTTTGTTCCAACGTTTGTGAGATTGTGGTTGCGACAGTGGCGATGCAAGCTGGAGATCCTTTATTTTCTTAATCGATATTGTTTTCTTTAGTGTTTCAAAGAAAGAAAATTTAAAAGGCTGCGAAAGAAGGCGAAAAATATAAAAGGTTCTTGAGAATGTTTTGAAAATATGTCGATGAGCTCTTGTAACTTGTTGAATTTGATATTTAAAAATTAACACAAGTCTATGAGAGGCAATACCAGCAAAGATAAAATTCTCAACAAGGCTCGTTAGTTTTGTTTGTCTTGCATCTCTATTGCGATACAGAGGCAATCTGGTGTCCCAAAAACAGCTTCCCTCTCTTCACAAATATATCAACTGTATGTTTTTTTAATTCTTTGACTCTTTGCAGCCATTAATAAGCATTTCAAAAAGCAACGTGGTCAAAAAAACCTGGCTGATGGAGAGAAGCCCTTGAAGTGCAGTGCCCGTCATTAAAGAGTTCGAGGAATACAATAGCAAAAAGTTGGATGAAAGTTGAACACATCCAACTTTTTAAAAGGATTTTTCACTTTGTCGAAGCAGCTATTTTGACATCAAATTTTGCGTTTACACTGTCTATTTTTCCAGCATCCATTTAATCGAATCCATTTAAATGCATAGTGTTTTTGAGCCTTAAGGCTGACAGAAATTCCCGCCATTGGGACACGTTGTGGCTTTCTAGTTTAGTTCGTAAAATTGTGGAAGTTTTGGTTAGGCCGCTTATTCAAGTATGAATTACAACATGGTGTCAGGTGTGTTTTGGATACGAAGATACGATTGTTGAGTCATTAAACACGAAAGTTGCTGGAGACTAGTATCGGAAAACAAAATGGCGGAAAGAGAGTCTTTTAGCAAACCGGGGCCACTGGTTTTTGATGCCTATGCAGTTGATAACTGGCGGAAATTTCGTATGAGTCTATCCCCACAGTTATCCACCCTCCGAGGAAAATCCTTGTTGCACTTCTAGAACCTACAAAGCAGAAGCTTTGCTTGAAATGGAGATTGATGGGATAATTGTCAAGGAGGATGAACACACCCCTTGGGTTTCCTCCATGGTTGTTGTCGACAAACGTAAAGAAACAAATCGTGATAGCCCTCCCACTAAGGCCAGTATACGGATCTGTATTGATCCAAGAGAATTTAACAGAGCTCTCAAAAGATCACATTACTCGATGGTTACCGGTGAACAGGTAGCTGAACGTCTGGCTGGGGATACAACTTTTACTACACTAGACGCTAGTAGTGGTTACTGGCAATTACCTGTGGATGAAGAAAGCTCAAAGTTGTTGACATTCAATACTCCTTGGGGCCGACATAGATTTACCTGACTCCCGTTTGGTATCTCATCAGCCCCAGAGTTGTACCAGCGTAAAATTGACAGGCTATTTGCTAATGTACCAGTTGAAATTATTGTGGACGATATTCTCATTCATGGAAAGGATGGCAGTGATATCAAAGAGAAAATGATTGCAGTACTTGACAGGAGCAGAAAAGTGGGACTGAAATTTAATCCACTAAAGGTGAAATTACGTGTTCAACAAGTGACTTATGTCGGTCATTTTTTCACATCCGAGGGACTCAAACCAGACCCAGAGAAAGTGCGAGCAATTAAAGACATGCCACCACCATCAGACAAGTGTAAGGGAGTATAGTTATTGCCTTCATCTACCCCCGGTATTCGCCTTAAAACGTTACGTCATATCCGCCCTTGTATATAATTCTGTCTTGTTGTGTTTTGGTTATTCTGCGATAGATCTCAGACAAGTAACCACTAGAAGTATTCTCTTATTGAGTTTCGACGCTGGCTACAATGACACAATTGTAAAACACACAATTCGACAAATGTGCCTTCTAACATGAAATCACATGGACACGATCAGTTCTCTACCTTACAGGCTTTGAAAGGACCTTTGGATCATTTCAATTGAGTGTTCTGCTGACAAACTTTTGCTATTTACTGCTATCTATGTTACAGGAGAGATTTTTAAAAATTTGAATCCTCCTGCGCAGCGATTATTTTACCAGTCGAAAATGGTTGAGAACACCTGAATACATCAATAAACCTGAAAACATTTTACCCAGTATAATCCCAGAAAGGGATTTTTTAATTCTAAGAATTTTTTACCTACAATCACTATTTTTTGATATTATTGATAAATGAATATTAATACATTTCGCGATTTAAGCGATTGTAAGTTAATGGAATAAATAATGCATATTTTATCAAAGACGATAAAAATATAATAAAAGCAATTTAATAATACAAATATTCGAAACTTCTAATCTATCAAACTTCCGATGTAAAAAGTGCATAATGGGCAGCGTAGCATCTATCGTTGGTCGATCTTTCTCTCAACAAACTTAACCCGGATTGGTTTGTCCGGAATGTTCACACCTCGGAAATAGTTATCAACGACATGCCCAGGCGGTATTTCCAATGTGTACCGGTTCAATATCTTGATAAGCAGTATCTGAAGCTCAAATTCCGATAAGCGACGACCGAGACACATGCGGACCCCATGCCCGAACGGTATCGAAGCATAAGCGGAATGTTTTGTAGCAGACTCCGTCCTGAGCCATCTTTCCGGGACAAATTCTTTTGCATTCTCAAAATGATCCTCACTGCGGCCTATAGCATGGTGCATAAGAAAGAGCTGATTGTTTGCAGGTACGTGGTATCCGGACAAAACGACATCGTGCTCGAGAATTCGGCTTGTTAAAATAAGGACCGGGTACAGACGTAATGTCTCTTTCACAGCAGCTTTCACAAAGCTCAGCTGTTGAAGAGTCTCTGAAGTTGGCTCTTGTCCTTGCGGCAGAACTCTTGAAATCTCTTCTCTGATACGAGATTGCGCGTGCGGGTTTTTAGCAATCAAGTACAGCATCCACTGCATCGTGTTGGACGTCGTGTCTACGCCTGCAAACAACGTGTCCACTATGCTTGACCCAACCTCATCCTCTGATATCCTATCAGAAGACAGCAGAAATGGTATGAGTTCGTTCCTAGTATCGATATCTTCACCACGTTCCCTTCGCTTGGCAATGTCTGATAACTTCTCTTCGATAAGTTCCTCTGCAAATTTATACAATAGCATAAAATTGTGATCAAAATCCTTGAATGCCTTCGTTTTGTAATATTTATATAAACCAGGAGGCATAAGAGAGGCAGCTGAAACGGAATCAAGGAAGAGACCAATTGCCTTGATGAAATTCGTAGCCTTTTCAGGCGGACTGTCGCTTAGCGCATAAAATCGACGATCAAACAGAAAATCCGCCACCGTTTCAAACGACCATTTGAAGAGCTCCGTATCAATTTCATCAACTTCAAAAGTATTGCTGTCCCTTACTTTTGAAATACGCTCAACCATTTCTGAAGCAATGCAGTTTATTCTTGGAATATACTGGCTGACTTCCAATGGGCGCAGCATCTTCTTGGACATTAGCAATTTGTGCTTGTGCCACTTTTCACCGTTGAGAAAGAAAACACCGGGCTCTTTAGATCTGCGAGCGTAAAAGTCATCGAGAAGCGGGACATCGAATCTTTTTGGATATTTTGGTTCGGCTCGGAAGACGGTGGCCACGTCTTGAGGATCAAACAGCCAGACTTCACCGCCTTGTGGGCTGGCTCTCTTCACGATGGGACCATAGTTTCTGAAAGGAAAAATTTAGCGAGACTATTAAGACAGCTCCTTTGCGTAAGATTTTATATTAAGTTTAATGCAAAAACCTTACTATTCCGTTAAATTCAGGCTAGAAGCTTAGAAAACCCTTGAAGACTGGTTGAATCTTGCTGTAACAAATGCACATTTCTATCTAAAATATTGTGTTTTAGGAAAAATACACATGAAGTGTGTACCTCTCTAGAAACAAAGACACATTGTTGACGATGGGGGCTAAAAAACCAATCCAGCCAAACGTCAAACCATTTTTTTTTCAAATATCGAAAAAAATTAATTTTTTAAAAGTGAAAACGTTAACTTTTTATTGGGCAGTCTATCAGCTGTGAAACCTTTGTGAAGCTTGGTTGAGCTTTATCAAAGAGTTTAGTAACAGGTTCTTTTAGTCACGACGACTTGATAAATTCAAAAAAACATTTGAAAGGTTACATTTTGCTGTTGGGGTGACAAGTGTATCATTTTGGTGGATACTGAAAGCCGTCTTATCGTGCTGACTCCTTCACAGTTATTGAGGCACGCGAGGGTGCCTGTTAATCGCGGGAAATTTTTTTTTTCATTCAACAAGAAGACGAAGTGTTGTTTTGAGCGATTCGCAGCATTATTTGTTCTCTTACCAACATCGCAATTGGTTGGAAAGGATGGACTTGACGATTTGTGACACATTTTATTGATTGTCTTATGTTGCAATATATCACGAAGCGGGCGCTGCCATTAGGCCTTTTGCAGCAACAAAAAAATCTGACCCAACGTTTAGCATCTTCTTCAACTAAACAACACTGAGGAAAATGACAGTACTAGAAGTCCAAGCGTAAAGTAAGTATCCCTGAGTTCATTTTAATAAGATATCACAAATTTGTGTAAAGAGTATATACTAATGGTTGTGTAAAGTGTATGTATAAGCCAACATTTTTTTGTATAAGATGTTGATTTAGACAGCTTTCACCTCAAAAACACGATATAATACACAATATGACACTGCAAAGTTGGAATACAAAGAGGTGTTTTATAAAACGAGCCAACTTTCAACATAACTGGAAAATTAAATGTTGGGAACCTGCACTCAACAGTTACGTAATTGCTGCGTTTGTAAGTAAACTAATGACCTTCGTAATTAGTAGCTAGTGTAGGACGCGTTGTTAGAGTAGATTGCTTGCTGCTCTATTGTCAGCTAATTAGAAGCTTCTAGAAAGTTCTAATGATCGCCGAGGTAGAACTTTTTAGCACGCGTCACGTAGAGTTTAGATAGTTGCATGTTTCGCAATGAACAAGTCGCTAGAATCTCAAAACAACATTAAATTCTTCTATTTTCACTGATAGTAGCAAGACAAAGGTGTTGAGCCTTAAATGATGCTCATTGAGACACAGAAAGATCTAAAATGATTAATAAACGGAGGAGAGGGTCCCTTCTATCTTCGACATAGGAGTAGGCCTTCACTTTTCGGTATAACGAACTTGACGTCTGCTCCCTTGAACTCTGCCTAATAAAGTCCTTAAAAATTCTCTTGGTATAACGAACCTTAGATATAACGAACTGTCGTTAATGCTAACAATGAGGTCCCTTTATCATAATTACCCTTGATATAACAAACATTTCAAAAAAATTTCATCTGTTATTTTGATTTATTTCTTTCCGGTGTTCTGAATTGTCATCAGTAAAACAAACATCGGGAAACGTGCACTGTTTATGATGCTAGAATGAGATGAATTGCGTGCATACGGTAAAACACCTTTTCAAGGCTTTATGACAATTCAGTGAAAAAAGCCAGCACACAGAAAGCAAATTTGTAATATGCAATAAACAAGATTTACATTTTTTACCTTCATAAAATGCATGGTTTCAAAATGCCTATAACTCTTGTAGGCCTATAACCTGTATGTTCGGATACTTTTGTCCAACATAAAGGTAATGGGAAGGACCATTTTGAAAGGTGAAATTGTGATGATGACCATTAGTAAATTTTGAATTTAGCTTGTTTGTTTTGAGTAAAATTTGCACAGATGCTGGGGGTAAGCCTAAACAACCCTACTGAAGGGTTTTCGATGCCTGAATTGCAAAAAGAACTCAAAAAATTTTCTCCCACTTTAACGATCTCCCGATATAACGAACAATTCTCTGGTTCACTTCAAAGTTCGTTAGATCGGGATTCCACTGTAACTGCAAAACCTCTCAGTTGCCACCTGGCACTTGACACCTTCTACTTAATGACACGAAAATTTTTATTCGCCCCCATCACGTAATCGAGTATGCTGATCACGAAAATCACCATAAAATTTTCGAAAAACAAACACTTTCGTAATTACAGCTGTTTCAATGTCGATTTTTGCTTCAAATTCTGTCAAAAGGGATTGGGTCGAGTTTGACAGGAAGTGATGTAAAGTGGTTGTGTTAGTGAAAATTTTACGGTGGCCCACAGGTGCCACGGCAAAACTTTCTTTCTCACGGCAAAACTTACTTTCTTACGGCAAAACTTACTTTCTCACGGCAAAACTTACTTTCTCACGGCAAAACTTTCTTTTTTCACGGCAAAACTTTATTTCTCACGGCAAAATTTTATTTCTCACGGCAAAACTTTCTTTGAATTTAATTTATAACTTAAATTTAATTTATTTTGAAAATTTTATCTCGTGACATTGGATTCTCGTCGTCGTATTGCTTTGTTCCTATTGCTTTCTAACATAGGCGTAGAAGACAAGGGTCTGGGGAGATAAGGGGGCTGCAGCTGCAGCTGTAGTTTCTCAACACTGAAAAGTTTCCAAAAAAGCGATAATCAGGCAGAAATCTACCATGATTCAGTCAGGCAAAATTTTCATAAACAAATGATGTTGTTTGTTGGGCAACCACTTCGATTTTTTTCTCCCCTTATATTATGCCCATGCTTATTATTTCATTTCTTTATTCATTGTTATTACTATTATTAGAAAAATTAAGTACCTAGCCATCAACCCACCCTGTGAGTAATACGATATGATATGATATTAAACACAATACCCAATTTATAGGTTTTTTACAAGCCACAATCGAGCGTGCCAAGTGCACGTACGAGATTTTTTTGCACGAATTTTATGTGCACGCCAATTTTCAACGAATTGATCTTTTTCACTGCTTTCAAAACAAAGGAATCAAAGACCTTGCATGCGGTACTGTTTCGTTGAGATAGGCATATAGGCCTAGCCTAGCCCAACCTAGATAAATTTTAGAACATTTCTGGGCTGTCTTTCTGCAAGAATTATCAAGAGAAGATGTAGGTATTCGCAAATTCTGCGAAGTTTAAAACGTCTAAAGCATTGATTAGATCTAAGTATCACGTACACAACAACACGTAAAGAAAGTTTTGCCGTGAGAAAGAAATTTTTGCCGTGAGAAAGAAAGTTTTGCCGTGAGAAAGTAAGTTTTGCCGTGAGAAAGTGAGTTTTGCCGTGAGAAAGAAAGTTTTGCCGTGAAAAAGAAAGTTTTGCCGTGAAAAAGAAAGTTTTGCCGTGAGAAAGTAAGTTTTGCCGTGGCACCTGTGGGCCACCGTAAAATTTAGATTGCTAACTAACAAGAAGTTATACGGCGGAATTCTACTTGCGAGTTTATGAACATGTCTCACGGCAAATATTCAAGCTCGAGGGCGTCAGCTTTTGACGAAAGTGAAGGAGGATAGCTTTTAGGTGCTGCTGATGGGCTATTTTTGCCTTGCAAGAACGAACCAGTCTTTTTTCTGCGGATAATTCAGACGCGGAACCAGGCGAAGCTGGCATGGCTCGAAGCTTTCATGACCGGGCAGAGGACGAAGATGGAATACAAAAATCCCAACAGCGTGATCGATGGCGAGGAATTATTACTTTGAGTCAATGGTGAGTGAAATAAGTTGTCATTGTGTTTTTTAGTGTTATAAATTCAGTATTCCCTGTACATCTCTGCTGTTTTTAGGCCACCATTCCCTGATCATAGCCCAGTCTGCAGAGTATGACATCTGCACACCGGAGATATTTTTGTGCAAAACTTGTTGCACGCCGGGTATTTTTGGGTGTGGCCACTAAGACGGGCATGGCTGGGTGTGGTCTCATAGAAAATTGTCAGCGGATATATTTGCCAAAATGTCAGCGTACCACTAGATTTGAAGAAAGCCAACAACAAAATATCTTTCAAAAATAAAATTAAACGCCACCTTTTAGAAAGTCCGACCTAATCGAATATGATGAAATACCAGCACATACTATAGACCAAATTTTCACATTTTTTATCTTTAATGTAGTTTTTTTTCTTTATTCATTTCCTTTGATTTTTTTCTAGTGTCATTTGCATTTCTATTATCACATTCTTTCTGGTATTCAAACCAAAATGAATTGAAAACTCGTCGTCAAATCACGTCAACCTGGCACATGTGTAAAACCACTTAAAAAGGGGGTTTTACAAACGTGAGTTCCTATGTCGTTCGCAGAAACGTACACGATAAATACTGCAAAAACTGTTATCCAATTCGCTAATTTCTTACACTTCTTCTAATTCATCAGTTCACGTCAAACGACTAAAGAAATCTTAAACGGCTAACGACGACAATGTAACGGCAAACACAATTCTTCAAGCTAGCGACAAGGTACACTGAGTTCGACAAAGCTTACGGCAAGACTGAACCTAACTATAAAGCCACCCCTTATATACCCTAAGAATAATACAATTTACAGAAGCTGATGCAATTGCAGCGCAATGATGCAATTGTCATGTGATGTCCTGCAATGAATGGGAACCCTGTGTTCTAACACATGGCTTTGATAGCTCTATCGTGAGTTTTTTTCATGTGTCAGCTGATTTATAATTGTATATAGGGTTGTTTTTCTTTAATGTTCTTATTGTAATTTTGGATTTAATAATTGAATTTTGAGCAAATTACTTAAATGACGTAACATGTAATTAATTGATTTGCTGAAAAATGCTTTTGAGTTTGAGTTTGATAAAAACAAGTCAAGTAATACTTGACAAATATACAAATAAAAACTTGCGCTATCTTCAACAGTGTACTTCACACACATTTTTACGGTGAAATGCAAATTTACAAATTTTAACCACAACAGGGGATAATAGTCGGTGCACACCAGCACACCAGAAATTTTTGGTGGCGCACACCGGCACGCCAGGCTTTTTGCTCGTGCACACCGGAGATCTCGTCGAAAAGTGCCATTCTCTGCAGACCGGATCATAGCGGCCTGGCCTATTGCGTTGTATGAGCGAATGAAGAATAAGTTATACAAATACTGTCTAGTTGTTATACTGTAAAAGTTATACTGTCTAGAAATACAAATTCTGTTTGGCACCTTCAATTCTTAGAATTAGTAAATTTAATATTTTATTTTAATTAAATCTGGCAGAAAAGAGTATACCATATACATATAATATATGTATGCAATGTTATGATCATACAATGTTTTTGTTCGATAGGTATCTCTGTGCAATGGCATACAGTCTTGGTGCCTGTCAGAGACAAACGTAGATACTTCAATTCCAGAACTTCTGAGAGATTCAAAACCTTGTTGATGCCAAAGCAACTCCATCTGTGCAGAGCTTCCGTCAACGCTTCTTGCCTGTGAAGAACGAGGAACACAAATTCCAATGTTTACATTTAACAACAAACATGATCCAAGATTAATTTTTTGGTCTTTGACCAAGGCTGACCAGGTCAAAGACCACTATTTCTGTTATACAGAAACGACTGAGTCCGTGATTTAATTGAAAGTTTTTATATCATGTTTTGTTACTTGATGACTTCTGTATATTGTTAATCGATTCTCACTTTCATTTTGAATCTTTATCCCATAGAATATCATTTCCCTGCTTCTTAAATATTTCTTGAGTTGCCAACCCCCTGCTTTTTTAGTTTCCAAAACCTTTTTCGCTTTTGTATAAAATATTGAAGTAGTTTACATTTGTCTAAATGGTTTAAAAAAATAACTGCAAAATTGAATATTTGGGTAATTTTTATGTATTAAAAACGGTGATAGACAGAGAGACAAGGAGTTCCTTTTTTCCATAAAGCGAGTGCCCCCGGTGTTGTACAGTCATTACCAATAACGTATCTCAGCTGTTATACAATAGAACGTTGTTAGGCAGTTATAAAAAAACAATAGGAAACTTATTACTCACCATGCTTTTTCATTCTTGCTTCGTTCTTTGTCTTGTTTTGGTTTGCGGACTGAGGGTAGAGCATCACATCGAAAAAATGTTTTGGTATTTTCGGTGTCAAAACCAGGAGGAGAGGGAAATGTACGGGAAAAATCAGTCGGAAAAAGGTGATCTTGAAAAAGATGATGGCTCGATATCTTTACGCTGCATTTTTAATAAGTAATCTTCTGTTGGGGCAGGTTTTCCAGGATGGCAGTCAAGCACAACGGTATCTTCCTCAAGGGGGTATTCGTTCCATAAAGTCATGCACAACACTTTATTTCAATTTTTATCAATTTTATATTGAACCAAAAAATTTTCTAAATTACTTTCCGACCTTTTATGGCATTGCTTGAGTTATCTAAATAAAAATTATTACAATTATGGAGGAAAAATATCTTTAGGGGGACAACAGTAGTGCCCGCACATAGTGAAACCATACATAAGCCTTGTTCTATTCAACGGATACACAACCACTTTACGTCACAGGGGTCACGTGACCACAGGTTCGACCGCGTTTTTCTTGTGACACATTTTAGCTCGAGTGGGTGTTTGAAAACACCGTTTTTTGGGGAAAGTAAGTCGCAAATGAAAAAACTAAGTTCACCATCGTTACCAGCGATGTTTCTTTGATGATTTAAGCGAATAAAATTTTTCGTGTCATATGCACTTTAACAAAGTACAGTTTGTGAAGAAATAAGTCTCAGATTTTCCATATTATAATAAAATACTAAAAAAAGATATATAGATTTTTCTCGATAAGAAAATATACATATTAAAATCAAAACACAATCAAGAGCCACGAAAACTGACATTTGCCACAATGACGAAAATTTCCTCCATCACTAGAACCCAAACTCCTTAGGTATTCAAACAATCCGGAGTGGTGCCATGTTCTGCATGATGTCATATTTTTAGGAGAGCGTTCCCTGACTCTAGGCGACCTGTGATTCGTTGATGCAGTCACAAAACTCCTTGACGTGTATGACAGGATGTTAATCAGATTATCCAAACCGGATTCTTCACCTTCGGCCCGGACTAGTTCAGTCTGTGGGTGTTGGATCGTGACAGTAAAGGCAGCCAATTTGTAAGTTATTCTTGCTAACTTCTTAGTTGCCAAGTATTCTTGTTAACTTTGAAATAGTTTGTTTATCTCTTTGCTTTTTTATTTAAGTAATGGATAGTCAGGATAATTTACCAAAACTCCGTTCTATTCTCGGTCACCTTTGACCTCAATGACCTTAGGCCTTTGCCTCAATGTGCAGGGATCAACTCGTCTCGTGAAGATTTAAGTAGTGTAAATGATTTGTTTAGAACCACTTTTGTTTCCTTCTAATGGCCAAGTATTTTTGATGATTTAAAAAAGGAATTGACTCTCCTAACAGGAATTGACTTCTCAAAGACTTTATCGATTATAACATGAATAAAGATCAGGTAGAGTCCTCCCTCAACTGGAAATCAATATAAAGATGGCGGAAACGAAAAATTCAGGGCCTTAGTAATGACATCGACATTTTGCTTGAAACACAAATTTTATCAGTAATGAATACCTTTCTAGAAAAGATTCACCCAATTATGACCCATTGCAATCTGTGAACCTTATCATTAAATATTTGAATTGGCAGTTTGGTGGAAGATATATTATAGAGGAAAATACATTTCTATTGACAAGAGCTTGGTTGGCATGAAAAATAGAGTTTCTGATGGAATCAGACAATACATGCCAAAACATCACCACAGATAGGGGGTGAAATGTTTTGTTCTCTCCAAAGCCTCAATAAGCTATACTTCAGAACTGGCTTGGCCAATCCCAAGATAAGTGTCCAAATCATCAAGCAGGCATCCCTCTTGACGATGCAAAACTTGAAAAACTTCCTCTTGAATCAAGAACTGATAATTTTGTCCTGCATTTGCTTCATGGGGATCCAAGCAAACATTAAGAAAGTCCTTTAATGAAGTTACAGCCTAGGTGCAGTCAACTTCTACACTTCAATCCATTAACAAAGCTTAGCAAACATTTGCAAGCTTACAAGTAAAGTAAGGTTTATCCCAAAGCAGTTGAAAAAAGGCTAAAACCAGGAGAGGGTAAATTCTGTCTTTCAGGTCCACTACTCGTGTGTCTATTTCGAGAAAAGAAGTCTCACAACGAAAATGTATTTCTTCTCTGCACCAGAACATCTGCTGACTATGTTGCAGTCACAAAATGCAGCAGCAGCGAAGCAGTAATACCCAGAATTGTGGATATCTATAATCACAATAACGAAAGCATTGATCTTGTTGATCAACAAATTTTAATCTTTATGATAAAAAGACTCCCCCCTCCTTCAATTTGTTCAAAATTTGGTTTAACATACTGTGTATTCTCAAATTTCCCCCCTGACCTCAAAAAAGCCTCCCCTTGAATAAACCCCCATCCTAGAACAATAAATTGTCAATAAGCCTCCCTTGAATAAGCCCCATTGCTACCATAAGTCCTCAAATTGGCCCCCCTCAACTTATTGATTGTTGCCATCTGAGGTTGCCTTTGATGATTGATTGAATTACCACAAAAATTCATACTTTCGGTAATTATTAATTAAATGTTAATAAAGAAATTCCTATTGAAATATACGAGGTTTTTTTATAATGTCTTCTTGATGTCAATTATAATCTTATTAGCCCCCATTTGTATAAGCCCCCCTCAAATAAACCCCCATCCAAAAAAATCGAATATAAATAAGCCCCCAAGGAGCCAATTTGAGGATTTAGGGTAACCCACATAGAAGCAGATTTAATGGTTTCTGTTCAAACATACATGCACATTTGGTGGGTTTCTTGCTGTAATTATAAGAAATTATTCAGCCTGTTTTACTTTTTTGTCCATTTACAAAAAGTTCTTACAAAATGAGTTTCTATATTGATGGGCAGTACTGTATGGTTACAGAATGTGCATTTGCACAACTAAAAGGTTAAATTCCAGTTCTGTGGAGAATGCTGAATACCAATATGATTGATATAGGCCATTTTTAATATCTATCCATTCATGCTTTGTGAAGTAAATTATGAGTTCATTCCCCGAGAAACAAGTCATCAGCAATATCATAGTTTCAACCTCAAAGTCAGGGCTGTCAGCCACATAATGAGCTGAATGAGACTGAGGTAAGGCAGACCAAAGCGTGTTAATAATATTTCGACCCATAAACATTCAAACCAACTCAACCACTCCTTTGTCAAGTATTCTCCATAAGGATTTGTGGAACATTTCACAGCAGTGACATACATTTGCCACTTTATATTGAAGTAAGTCTAAAATGTCATTTTGGAGTAAGACTAGCTGTAGTAGTTCATGACTCAGTAGTTCATGATCTGACACAAACTTAAAAAATACCATCATTGCAAGAACATTTGTAAAACCTTATTCTTGAAAACTTATTTGAAATTTTATTTTAAAGCCCTACAGAATATATAGATTTTTCTGATATTTGAAGCAACATATTTGTTAAAACTACATTAAAATTCCAAGCTAATAAATAAGACAGGGATTAAAGCTTAAAGAACTAAATAGGGGAGATTTCAATGTGAAATGAAAGAAATTTACCTATTACTTAGTGTTGACCCAACAGTTGACAAAACATTGTTTTCTGTGCTACAATACTACTCATCCTACACTAGGTAAAGTCCCCTTACCCCAGCATATTTGGAAGAGTATAAAATCTTCTCTAATCTCCAATTTGGCTTTTCTGCTATTCATTCTGTTAATCATACATAAAAAGGATCAACTAAGAGTTCTTAGAATGAAAAGAAATTTGGATCTGGAATGTTTTTTGACCTAAAAAAACCTTTTTCACTGTTAATCATCAGATTTTTCTGGAAAAACTAGAACACTATAACAGCTCCAGCACAGTTTAGCTCCAATCTTTCCAACATAAGCCAGATTCAAGGTAATTAACTTTTTTTGATTCTCCAGCTTTCTCTGATTTATCCTGTACAGTATAATCTCGTTATAACGTACTCGGTTATAATGTACTTTTGAATATAATGTACTTTCCGATATAACATACTTTCGGATATACACCTTACTGGTGTACTTGGATCCCGCCAAAGTTCCTTACTTTATATTAAGAAATTACCCTGCTTAGAACGTATTCGTTTAAAACATACCTTTGGTTATAGCGTACTTCTTCTTCAACCTTTCTAAACAATTTCCATCAAGACAACATACTTTGTGAGTCTTCTGTGTTAAAAATCCATTGTGTTGTGTCACTTATGGCAAGGTGCCAGGAAAAAGTGAGACCTTTGGGATTTTTTGATATTGTTTTTTGCTTCCTTGATTGATTTAATTTTTGTCCAAGTTTCACAACAATTTTTCGATATTTTCCGATTTCTCTAAAGCTGACAAAACATTGAAAATGTTGAGCAAAGTTGATGCTGCAGTCAACAACACCTGAATACTCAGAAATCATTTTCAAACTTTTTTTCACTATATAGCCTATAATAATTTAGCTGAAAGTGTGGTTTTTAAATAGTTACATTTTTTAAAATTCAGGTCCAATTTTTCCTACCCTGGTTTCAACATACTCCCGATATAACATTCTTAATCTGCCTGTCCCTTAAAGTATGTTATTACGAGGTTATACTGTACCAACAATCTTCTGGTTGAGTTGCCAGGTTACTTTTTTTTCAATTTCCCAGTTGGTACCTTTGGCAGATTGTTGTACAGTAACCTCGAGCAATTCTATTTCATCATCTGACCAGAAAATATCACCTGTCTCTGTTTGCAGTCTCTCTCCCCAGCAATCTTTTGCAAAGATATTAACACACTTCATTTTATGCAGTTCTGTTGATGGCAAAATATTTGGACCACATGTTGCAATGTAATTTACATATCTTACAGCACCACTCCTGAAGCTCCAGTGGTGTAGCTTGACTTCCCGGACTATGGGAATGGATTGTTACTTCCAGGGAAGCCTGGATTTGAAGAAGGCAATGGGGGCAAAGTGCAAAGAAAAATGACAAAACAACTGTAAATGGAAGGAAAATGCTCAATTGTGCCATTGCCCCCGCTGCCTCCTGGCACAGGTACCTAGGTTATTTCAGATCAAAGAGAGTTTTTTGGTTTTTTGAACTAAGGGTTTTTTGGACTTACTAAAGATCGATCAACCAACTTATGAAGGATTTTGAGAGGGGTGTCAGCCCCCTACACTCCCTGCTAGCAATGCCCATTCAAAGCTCAGCAAAATTGTGCTCACCATCGTCTCTAGGCCTACAGCATTCATGGTTAAGGCGAACAATGCAGGATGTGTGACAACATGAAGTTTTCTAATGAATGGCCTCAAAAATGAAAATCTGTGTGAGAATTACAACAAAGAACTATAAAGCTGAACTTGAGCTTTTAAAACCATGCATTCAGATGTGTTTGTCTTTTTAATTTCTTTAAAGTTGTTGCTTTCAAAGTTTTTATAGAAACTCAAACACCCTGCGTAAGAATCCCTTAGAGCTTTTTGACAGGGGATAGCAGGTAAGCAGCAGAGTAGCAAGGGTGTTAGGATTAAGGGGGCAATAACAAGTTGGGTGAGGGAAAATAAGGTTTCACATCTACACCTTTTGGTACATCATAAAACACCCTCTTTCGAATATACTTTTGCCATTTGGGGGGGGGGGGGGGGCATCCAGGGCCTGTTGCCTCTACCGCCCTATGCTCCAAACATTTTGTTGACTGGCAGAAAAACTATCATTTTTGCATCTTGCAATTCTGTTTAACATGCTACAGGCTGATGAATGGTAGCATTTTGCAGTGGGTAGCTTTATTCCTAAGGGCCTGAAATGTCTCCATTAAGCCTCTGGTCCTTATTAAGACCTTGAATAAAACAATCAAAAAATATAGCTGTAAGGGGTAAAGTTTTACTACAATATTGGAAATTTTTCATATCCCCGGATTCTTGATTTTGGCATAAAGTTATTTTCAGGAATTTATAGGCAATATTCGCGGCAATAAATTTCGCTGATTGACCAAAAGCGAAAACTTTGCGGGAATTTACTAAAATATTCCCTATTTCGGCTTTTCGTAGATTGCGTGCCGGTTGCGTTAGAGCCTTTAAAGAAGTCAGCAAAAAAGTTATTGCTTGCCTTACCTGTGGGCATTTTCTTGTATCTTGTAGAAAGATTTGTGGAAACCTCCTTTGGTGAGAAATATTTCCAAAACGTTGGGGATCCAGCTCTTACTGCCTGCGTAAGGAATACTCGAAAAAGGTTTTGCGTCGCGAAACTTATCGGCTAATTTTGGGTCAGCGTTAATTGGAGCCTGGCTTGACACAGATCGACATGCAACATTCCTAAGGTGATTTCTGAAGCACGTACCAATGTTCCTATGAATAGAAATACGCGAATATCCCTTTAATGCCACAATGTGATTCATTGCTGCTGTCTTAAGCTAGAAATTCAAAATTCAGCTGCATGATTGCTCGAAGGAAGGGCAGCTCTCGGGTTTCTTTTGTGTCCAATGTTGCATAAGTGGAGACAAGCAGCGGTGTCGCGACCGGGGGGTGTGGGGGGGAGGGGGGAGGTGGGATATCACACACTCCCAATAGTTTATCAATAGGAAGTTTCAGCTAACATCCACTCAGTGGAAGAAACGCTTTAGGTATTTCAGAGACCTTCATTTCCTGAAAGCAATAAAGAATCAAGCATAGGTAGTTGCTTCGTTGGTTAAATATGATATTCCTTGATATGAATGTAGGTAAACAAACTAACGATTTGAAGATTTGAAGATTCCTTGTTGGCACTGAATCTTAAAATCCAGGCCCTCTTTAGGTAAAATTGTGCCTTGTGTCCATTTCCCCTAAAGTTTCTCGGTAGAAGCGTCAACTGCAATTCACTATGAGCTCCAGATTTTTGTTAACATTCAAAAGGCATGCTAAGATGGAAAGAGGGATCTAGATTGACAACCAGTGCTGCTTTTTACCAGGGGCGTTGTGGCTCCTAGAAAAGACCGGGAGAAAATGATCCTAAGAGGGTTTCACTCTTTTGTACGACATCTCCAATCACAATTCACAGGTCGCCAAAAATGATATATACGTACCTGGAAACCATGCACCATGCATTGAAAAGATGCCAGTTTTTATCATTTTTAAATGTTCATTTGCCATGTTTGTTGTGGTGTGTCCTCTTTTCTCTAGCCATAGACTCTTTAAGACTGCGAATCAAGTACTGTAGGCACACTTGATACAAACACAAACGAGACAAAGCAATTACGTCAACTACGAGCGAAGCGAGCAGAAAATTTTTCGCGGACACGCCCTTTAAGTTCGCTTGAAATACATTTCAGAAATTTTTTGCAGTTGTTTACAAAGTTTCACAATTTTTAGGCATACTTTGTTGCGTTTTATGAAAATTCATTTCTAAAATTGGAATTCCTTGCTTTAAGAGGCCCCTAGACCCCGAGGCCCTGGGGCAGTTTGCCCTTCCTTTTCCCCCTCTCAGAAGCCCTGTTCATATTCCAAGCATCTCTTTCACAGGGGCCTGTTTGTCTTGGGTTTCACAAACTCATTTGAAAGGGGCCCACCGGGAAATTTCCCGGTGTCCCGTCTAGCCACAACGCCCCTGCTTGTTATCTAGCTTTGGAAGTAACTGACAACCTATGACATGGTATTTTTCAAAACCACGACGAAATTTGACCAGTTGTTTTTATCTGCTTTCAATTTGTTTGCAAGAAAATAATTTTCAATAGGATTAGAAGGATTGCTTTAGTGAAATGTGCTTTAAAGAGTGCATTTTCCAGGGAACTAGAAGCATCAAAATTCGAAAATCTTCTTCTCCTTCCGCGGCAACCATGGTGCCGCCTCGGGTAGTAACTGTATCCTTTGCCCGTCCTGATATAGAGACTTGACAAATCTTAGGAAAGTCCATTATTATCATAGCAAAATAAAAGTTGTAAATTATATGCAGAGTTAGATTGGCAAAATGTATTGCAGAGGTTTGTGACAGCAACTGAAGAATCTCAGGCAATAATTTTTTAATCAGGTAAATTTGTAGTCTATACTCCCCCCCCCACCCCCAACAAAGGCTTGTCTCGTGACAGCCCTGGAGACAAGGCAAGTGTTGCATAAGCAGGGCTTCCGACAAAGGGGAGGCGGGGGTCCTGGCCCCTCCACATTTATGCAAAATTGTAGTGCTCTTTTCAAATTCTTTTGTTATGAGTGATATATTTTCCCATGCGCCCTCCCCCTAGTTTCCAACCTTCGTCGGAGCCCATAAAAAGTGTAGACAGCATGGATGTCTGCTGAATATTAAAACACAAGATATTGTTCCAACGTTTATGGGATTGTAGTTACGACAGTGGCGAAGCATGCTGGACCTCATTGACCTTTTTTTAATCGATATTTTTCTCTTTAATTCCATCGCGGGGGCCCCTTAGTTATGATAAACAACACCCCAATCTCAGGAAAAACATTTTGGGCTTTTGGTGTAACAGCCCTTGTCTTGCCTGAGCAATGACGTAATTTTATGGTCGGTGTTTGATTCCAGGGAAAAAACTGCCTCAGTTTTTTACCCTGATAATCATACTGATACACCTGTCACGCATTCGAATGACTGTGTGAGAAGAAGTGAGACAGGAGAAGGCAGGTGGAAGTATGTAACGGAAAATAGGCAGGAGGAGAAACGAGTACCAGGGGACAGAGATGGGAGGGGAAAAAGCATACAACATAGCGTGACTTGTGCTGCAAAATATGGCGTGACTCGAGCTGCATCACTGTGATTAAACAAATATGCTAGGGCAAGGCCTCGTAGAAAAGGCATACCGGAAAACAAGGACCCAGGACCTTAAGGCAGGACCGAGGACCAGGACCGAGGACCAGGACCGAGGACCAGGACCGAGGACCAGGACCGAGGACCAGGACCGAGGACCAGGACCGAGGACCAGGACCCAGGACCAGGACCAGGACCAGGAGCGAGGACCAGGACCCAGGACCAGGACCGTATATGTTTTCGACGATGCACTCGCTGTTTCCTTTATAAGAATACCAAGTTATAGCATATGTCATTACTGATTTATGAAAAAGGTGGGAAAGAAAAGATTTAGGTGCATTATCATATATTAAAATATATTAAGAGAAAAGGAAATGAAAAATTGGCCCTTTATGCTATTTTTAGAATATGAAATTGGTACCCATGGCTTTATTTAGGCATTCTTCTCTAAATAATTACTCTGTTTCATATGAATATGAAATGTAGCTTTCTCCATTCTTTCAACAAGCTGAAAAGTAATACGATAAGATGTAATTGACAATCTTACCCCTTGATGCTATTTTTAGAATGGGGTACTGGAACCCAGTTCTCGAAATTGGGTTTTACTTACATAGTCTAGGCTCTAAGCACGGTATTTGACATGAATTGTGCAAATTGTGGTACCAGCATGAAAATGGGTACACTGAGGCAATTTGACACGTTGATAATGATGCTGAACAGACACAAGCTGAAAAGTGCCCCCCAAGTGCTATTTTTAGACTGGGGTACTTGACCCCAGTCCTCAATTTTGGATTTCATCCATACCTAGTTAACTAAAGTTTAAATTGAGCATGAAGGTATAGGCTCAAACACAAATCTACACGATAAAAGTATAACACAGAAATAATATTATCCTTTGATTCTATTTTTAGATTAGGGCTGTTGCCTCTAGGCCTTTATGTAAACACTCTTCTACAGGCCATTACTTGCTTTTGACGTAAACATGATAGTATGGCTGTCTACCTTTTTGGTTAACCAAACAGTACTTATAGAAAAAAGTAGAACTTGAAATACTTGAGACAAAGAAGGTACACGTTTCTGTTCAAGAAGTAAAATTATCTCAGTCAATACAACAGCTTCTTGTTATTCTTATTGATGTGTACTCTGAACAAAACGTCACCCTTTTTTTCTTTCATCAGCGTCTATCACAAGAGTTTTATATGACTCCTCCCTCCCAGATTTTTCCTAAAAATCAATCATCAATATTTTTCTGAGAATCCTCGCATTATCAATCGTTTGATAATCAATTCCTATTTTTTGGGCCTATGAACTTTTAACATTATGCATTTTCCAAACATTATTCGGGAAAAATGCGACCAAAATGTATTATGAATGATTTGCCAGACTTTAAAGGGCTCCAAATGCTTTATGCTGTTTACCGCAAAGAAAGAAAAAGTACAAGCTAAAAGATATTATTGATATATAGAATATAAAGTATAGTTATAAAATATTTCAGTACTGTCTTTTTCTATATATTCAAAGTCTTGCTTCGATCACACTGTTAAATCATACTATATTGTCATTTAAAACTCCTTTAACCATAGGCAAAGGCTCCTTCGCTGTTGCAGAAAAAGCCATATATGATGGAAAGCGAATTGCTGTTAAGAGACTAACTGATGCCTCTCCAAGCACAGATAAAAGCATTTTCGCAAAGGAAGCGTCGCTGTTGAAGCAAATAGACTGTGCGAACATTGTAAAATTGATTAGTGTTTCCAATGGCTGTCATGCTAGAATATTGTGAGTTTTCCTTCAAACCATTCAATTTTTAGAGCAGTGTGAACTCTCTAGACCAGTTTTTGAGCTATCTAGATGGCGAAGAGCTCTTTGCATATTTTCCCTCTATCTGCAATCAAATTGTCAAGCATGTGCTCACTGCTGTTGACTTTTTGCATAGTAGGGATATTGTTCACCGGGACATTAAACCGGCAAACGTGCTCGTTAGCAATTTGCACTATGCAGACTTGAAACATGGCAGCAATGAAGTTTTCATGAGTCAACCTAGAGTTTGCAAGCTGGCAGAAATGGGAGAAGCACGATCAAGAGTAACGCACACCCGTGCATTAGTTGGAAATAGCCGTACTAAATTTTTGGCAAGGGGTAGCCCCGCATTTATGGCTCCCGAAATATCAGTAGAAGAGTTCATGGTAACTTCGGCAAGTCTTGGGCAGCTGAAAGCTATTGATGTCTGGGCAGTTATAATGACATTTTTTGTTGTGATAAATCCTGATTAATGCTACCCATTTCAACATGACATCGCGCGTTTACTGGATGAAGATGGCAAGGAAGTCATTAACAGTGAACACGTACTAAAAACTTGTCTTCGCGAGAGGAAGACTCTGTCCTTCTCAGACAAATTACCTTGAATTGCAGTCTGATCATTACCAACGCATACGGAAGATGTTCTGTGAAAACCTCTGCTACGATCCAGACCAGCGTTGTACTGTGAAAGAGTTGATAAAGCAGTCGGAAGATGCAAATGATCTAGTTACAATGCCACTTAAAGTCTCTCAAGCTTCTGCATTGAGCGAAAATGGCACGAATGTAATAAATATGGTCCAGGGATACACAGAGGAGTTGGCACAAACATTACTACCACAGAACGACGGCACCAACGCTTGTGCTTTCCTTTCGTTGGGAATTATCGATCGTTTGCTGAAACGGAGATCAAATGGCATTGTGATGGATGACAATCTAGTACGGGCTTTTCAGAAGTTATAACTAGCTTTCCGCTCAAATTCAACAAATTCCCCGACATCTCTAATGAAGCATGATAGTGTAACTCCCAGCTCCTGCTCAATGTTGGCAATGTTTAGAAACGCTGAGTTAACTGATTTACCGCTTGTCAATCGTTAAATGACTATCCCAGTTAAGCATCTTCAAAGGGTGCTGGAAAACAAAACTTTGTTCTCCTTGATAAGCATTATTGAGAGATTGAGCACACATAACTATTTTCAAGGAATTTTGGATTGATAAAACGGAGGTGTATGGAGTAAATGCACTTGGTAACACGCCTTTATACATTTCTAAATAACTATGTTAGTGAAGGAATTTCCAATTATTGTTATATTTTCTCTTTCAGTGATTTTGCTCTACAATGAAGATCCTACTTTACCAATATATGCTAAAGGAAGAAGTCAGCCTTGCTCAACAGCAGAAGTAGCCGAGTTACTAATCATTGGCGTCAAATCTGAATTGATTTGCGCGAACACTCCCATCTACGTAAAAAACAATGTTGAATTCGTTGTTGATGCAAATTCATTAAATGACTGGAGAGACATTCGCGCAGACATGAATTGTGGATTGCAGCGCTCCGGGAAAAAATCATTTCACTTTGATTTTTCAGAAGGCAAAGCCTTCACTGCTGATAAGAGCAATAGCACTCACGTTGCTACAAGATACCTTTATGTTCACAAAACAAACAGCGATTTCCATAAGGTGATTGTCAGCGTCAAGCACTTGGAATCTGACAAAATCCTACCACTCTTTTATGTCCAATTCTACTTTAACGATGGTGAGCATCAGATAGAATTCGATTTTCAACGTGCTGGGAAGGGCTCCAAGAAAAACGTACGGCAAACGAAGTTCTCTGTTAGGGCTGAGATGAAGTAATTGTCTAGAGAAGGACTGCAGGGAAAAGCTATTTTCGATAGGCTTTGTAAAAGTGCTGGTGGCTTTAAAAATGCAAGATCGTGTTCGGATTTTCCCAATTCTACGACACAGATATACGACATAGTGAGAGAAGAGGTGGCCGTAACAAAGAGAGATGAGGTAGTAGAACTAATAGGTTTGTGCAAAGAAACCTGCGAACAGCCAAATGCATTTGTACGAGAAGTAAGAACAGCTCCAGAGTTGAGTGTTGTATTGGCAAACAATCGTCAACTGAACGACATACGCAGATTCATCGCCTCCGACCATTGTTGGAGTGTCTTGGTCGTCGACACAACTTTCAACATCTGCAATTACAACGTTACAGTGGCAACATACCGCAACCCTTTGCTATACAGGGAGGGAACCGATATATGTCCTGTGATGATTAGTCCCATTCTTATTCACTTACATAAGACATTCGAGTCGTACTTCAGCCTACCAGCTACGATGGTGTGTCTCGATCCAAACCTTGCTGTACTGAAGGCATTCAGAATGGACGGTGAAGGTAACGTCTATAAAGCACTGGGTGCTTGCTTTCAAAATGCGAACCACTTGCTTTGTTGGATTCATGTAAAAGATAATATAAAGAAGAAGCTTTCACAGTTAGGTGCTAAGGATAGCAAGACTTATATCGAGGAGATATGGATGTTGCAACAGCCGAAAAGTTTGAGCACGAATGGTGTGAAATCGAACGCAAGTGGATGGAGAGAGGAACTTTTGGAGCCAAGTTTCTTAAGTATATAACTGAAAAAAAAGAGCTCATGAAGTCATCAATGATGGCTGGAGTACGGGAAACGTGCAGCCTTGGAATTCCTCCGCTGGAATACACACAAAATGCAAATGAGTGCATTAACTCGATTCTTAAGAATAGCAAAGAAAAAAGAGCTCTTTCCCTTAAGGAGACAGCTAGGCTTATTCACAAGGAGGTCATTAGCCAGGATGAAAGACTAAATCTTGCAATTATCAGCAAAGGCGCATGGAAGATCCGTAGCGAGTTTGCAAGCAAGCTACAAGTTGAGGAGATAAAGTTCTACCAAATGAACCAAGCACAAAGAGATTGGTATGATATTTCTTCGTGCCATACTCACTTTTTTACATTCCCCTATTTTGCTTTATTTCAATGAAAGCATTAATACATTTTCGTTGGTGGTAAGATTGATAAAGTTAGAGTAAAAGTATTTTAAACTTCTTTAACAATCCTTAACTCACGACAAACGAAATTATGGCTATTAAACTATTTTTATGATTTTGAACTGTGCTTTTTGTAATTTTTTACATTTTTTTTAGCCTAACAAAGAGGTTCAATTCTTTTATTCCTCCATACAAATCCACAGAAAGTGAACAGCAAAAAGACGTATCTGCTTCTGCTCCTTGTATTTCCCTGCCAAACCTTTTACTTACGGGAGTTCCAACGTCAATTCAGCAGGAAATCCAAAAAGAGGCATGCAAGCTTCTCAATGAAAGTGGGAGGATTATCCATGGACCAGCTGAAAGTAATTTGTATATGGTTACCAACAAACGGCAATCATCGCAGCCTCACTTGGTGACATATGACAAAAGTAAGAATAAGGCAATCTGCCAATCCAAGTTCTGCTTCAGGGGAAAGGGCTTTGGAATATGTGGCCATGCTGTTGCTGTGGCAAAGAAAGAAAATTTCCTTGCCAAATTTGTCCAGCAGTTTAACAAAAACAGCCCGGCCGATTCCGTTAGCCGTCTGGTTGATGCAGGTAAGAACAGGCAGGATGATGATTTATAGACCCCTATACATCTCTCCTATAGACAATCTCTCCTGCATGTTCTTTAAACCATTTTCTCACTCCTTTATTCAACTTTGAACTTGATTTGGAAGTTAATGAAGCTTCTTTGCTTGAACTTTTCAGCCAGTGAAAGGAGATATAAATAATGTTTCAGTGCTCTCAGTGCTACTTTCCAAGGAAAGTTGCTCATTTGTATTTAACAAAAGCAGTAATTCTTTGCTACACAATATTTAAGCAACTCCTTCAGTTTTACTGTCTGCCAAAGTATTACTTACTTACTGTCTTACTGCCAAAGCGCTCGATTCTTAGTGGTCAGACAATTTATCTCTATTTTGCAGGTAAAGAGAAACGAGCAGGGCAAAAGAAGACAAAAGCCACTCAGAAGAGGAAAGGTCCTGCCAATTCAACAAAAGATAAAGTTATGAAGTTTATAGATCGAGCCAAGACCGTCTCAGTCAAAAAGAGCAACAACAGCAACAAATTCAAGTGGCTACTCAACCCCTGCAGCAACACTAGCCTTTGCCACCATTATATAAACAGACTCTAGACCTGTCCTTCTTGTCTCCTGCCTCCGGAGAACCTTCCGAAGAACTGCTTTTTGATCAACATCAGCAACCTGGATTTCCAGAGCCTCCGATAGCCGGCTACGTTCTAACATTATTGAAATTCTGCCACAGAAATGTTGCAAGCTGCTACGGCTGCCGAGGTAGATTTTTTGATCACGGCTATCCGATCCCCCCAGAGATCTGGTTGTTGTCACAAAAACAAGACGGTGGTACAAAGATCCACAAACTCAACAAAGAGTACAATCGGCACTGTCATCAAATGTATACTTTCATTTTAACAAGGCTTGCATCAACGCGTTTGAGGCAATGTTCCAGCCTGAAATGATAAATATACCGAAGGAAGTGCAGCCATTCCTGCTTCTAGAGCACAGGAACGTTTTGCTGTCAAACCATTTCTGTCTTTGACATCTTTAATGTTTAAACACTTTTTAAATATATGAAGACTATTTACGCTTTGATGGCTTGTTAATGATGTGTTATGAATTGTTATCGTTTGCATGTTTTGTTGTTTTCGTTCCTCATTATCAATTTCTTTACCTTCCCACTTTTTCTAGGGTTAGAAAATTTTCAAATGTTTACCTGTAACTTGAGTAGAAAAATCTTAATTATCAGTTATAAAGAGGACTTTCAGGTCACGCAAGAATGCTTATGTCAACAAGTAATATCGGTTCAATCAAATATTTTATTCTGGCAGAAATTAGCCAAGATATTATAGAATGATCCATCAAAAGGAAGAGGCGCAGCCCCCTTTGAAGAGTAGAAGGAGCATGAGCCCCCCTGAGCCCCCATCTTCTACAGCCCTGGTTTCAAGGCGTTGTTTTGGTATAATCGTTATTTTGCATTTTGACCCAGCTACCCGAGCTTTCGTTTTTCACACAGGGCCAGAAAAAAAATCAGGTTATTTATGGGAAGTATTCCCCCCCCCCTTGCTATGATAAGCAGTATTCCGTTTGATGTTTGCAACTTTTGTATTTCATAGAGAAATTGTTCATGGTATGTGCTGTTATGTTTTGTTACGGATTTCTCATGTCTTGATCATCCACAAAATTGCTTGTGTGTTTTGTTTCTCTTTTCTGCTCTGGGAGATTATTTTTTGCATGACGCAGGTTGTTTGGTCATTTTAGTTCCTAGGCATGCCTTAGGTTCTGAGTCCTGGGTTATGAGTCCTTGGTCTCCTTATCCGTCACTTTAAAAATGACACTCCTTTCTTGGCACACATTGGCGTCTGGGTCATCAGAAATCTTGCCAAGTCATTATGTACTGCAAATGTTCAATAGAAGATTCAAATTAGACGAACTGTCTCGGGACACCGCTTTATGGGTGTCACGATAAGATTCCAAAGAAATTTCCTTTCTGCTCTTTTTCAGATGCATTAGTTTCTTTTTATTTAAAAGGAGCCCGCTTTCAGAAAGATGTAGTGGTATTTTTCAGAGTAGAAACACTTTATGGAATAGTAAACCTTTTTCAAATCCAGATCAGGACTTTTGACACAATGGTTCAATCTGAAATGATATACATAATGGCACCGCGGAAGGGGGCTGTTCTTAAAACCATGCAAAATCGCCTTGTTCTTGATTATGAGCATGCTTAGCGCCCCACCTAAAAAAAAAACGTTTTAGCCCCCTCACTCTTTAATATGCTCCGCGGTTCATGAAAAACATACCAAAGGGAGTGCAGCCATTCCTGCTTCTAGAGCATAGAAACGTTCTAATGTTTTGCTATTTAAACATATTAAGACTACTTATGCTTTGGTGGCTTTTTAATGATGTGGGCTTACTAAAGATATAAGGTTTGAAGTGTGCATCAAATATACCCCGATTCTACTAAAGAATAGCAATTGCTGTGCTAGCCATCTATGTTAAAACAACCACGTCAGGTTTGAATGGCCAATAACAGTGCCGTCGGAACGAAATTCATATTTGGGGGGCTGCCCATTGTTTTCCTTCTCATTTAGTACACTGTTATAAAGGAAACATACTACAGTTTGACAATTATTGGGGGGTCCAGCCCCCCCCCCACAAGCCTCCCCGGTTCCGACGGGCCTGAATAAGAGTATTTCACATTTCAAGGCGTTGCTTTTGTCTAATCGCACATTTATATATTCCCGAGCTACCCGAGTTTTCGTTTTTCACACAAAGTCAGAAATAAAATCAAATTCATTTCCCCCTTACAATGATGTGCAGTCTTTTGTTCGATGTGTAAAACTGTTGGATTTTATGGACAATTGTTCATGGTATGCAATGTTATAACTTGGTATTCTTATAAAGGAAACAGCGAGTGCATCGTCGAAAACATATACGGTCCTGGGTCCTGGTCCTGGTCCTGGTCCTGGTCCTGGTCCTGGTCCTGGTCCTGGTCCTGGTCCTGGTCCTGGTCCTGGGTCCTGGTCCTCGGGCCTGGTCCTGGTCCTCAGTCCTGGGTCCTTGTCCTCGGTCCTGGTCCTGGTCCTGGTCCTGGTCCTGGTCCTGGTCCTGGTCCTGGTCCTGGGTCCTGGGTCCTGGTCCTGGTCCTGGGTCCTGGTCCTCAGTCCTGGGTCTTTGTCCTCGGTCCTTGTCCTCGGTCCTGGTCCTGGTCCTGGTCCTGGTCCTGGTCCTGGTCCTGGTTCTGGTCCTGGGTCCGGGGTCCTGGGTCCTGGGTCCCAGCTTAGGTCATGTTGCATAACTTGACAATAATTGCTGTCTACAGAAATCGGTATAACGAAAACGTCCAGTTATTAGTGCTGCTAAGTGGCCAAAACCATAATATCCCATTTATTCCTTTGATATCAACGAATTTGACCCTGTGAAATATATCGACCCGAAGGAAAGAAAATGTAGAGGAAGATTTGCGCTGCAATGGCATCGTCAACAGAACCATTTTCAAGATTTTTAAGAAATGAATTTGACACTATATGATGACTATAAAACGAAAACATAGAATGACATTGACACAAAGCCCGATCGTCGTTCCATCTAGCAGGAATCTATCTACTTATGCATGGAAAAACTGCTACTGTGTAATTTGTGTTGAAGATACTTCAGACGAGAAAGAAAACCATCTATAAACCTTTTTAGAGTCAACACAAGTAATGTATATTCCTTCATGCTTACGATTAACGTGGATATTAAAAAAATTTAAACAACCATGCGCAGGTAAGGCCCTACATTATTCTAAAGATGAAAACAACAACAACAACATTAAAGATAGCTGATACTGCTCAATCAATTGTTCAATTTTTCTTATTGAATTCTAACAGCCACCCTTGAGCAATATCGGCTAACTTGAAATGTCAATAAGTCCAAGTTTCATGTTCATTTGATTAAAACATGGATATGGTACAGCTTTTGTCATTATGTCTGCTAACATATCTGATGTTCTGCAATATTGAATATCAACATCTCCTGCATTGACACGCACAAGGCAAGACAAATCATGTATCTCAATATGTTTAGAACGTTCATGGTACTTTGCATTCTTTGCAAGCTGTATTGCTCTTTGGTTGTCTTCAAATATAACAGTAGCATTCTCTTGTGTAAAACATAAATCAGACAACAAATGTTGCAACCATATACATTTTTGTGTGGTACAATTTCTAACAATTTGTACTGGAGACACGATTGTGCATTTATTAAAAGTTTAAATCCAGATCCAAGAATTTTTCAATATATAGTTTATATGCATCGTCATCTGTGGACAATGCACAATGTATTGTTGTCCATAAGTAAGTCATTTCGCACAAGATGAAAATTCTTATACAAAACCCTCCATCATTACTCTGTTTTCACATTCTATTCTGCTTGTTTTTCATTTGTCTTTCATATCAAAAGATTTCATTTAAATTTGTTATTGACTCCTTTCATAATCATCTTCCGAGTAAAGCCACAATTGATGAAATAATCGCTCTCGATATCAAACAAGCAATAATGCAAATATTCCAGTCTTTGTCACAAGTAATGAATTTCCAAAATATGATTGAAAACCTCGTTATCCTTTGGTTTTTTGTCTTTCAATTTGTTGATTGCCTCGATAAGGTGTTCCAGTTATCTTTAAAAAATTTATCAATAAAAATATTTAAAATAAAAAAGTAATAAAGCTGTAAAAAAATAACATAAGAACAATTAAAAAGAAAAGATAAATGCATACTGATGATTCTGAGGCTCGAATCTTAATCTGAGTCTGGTTTTTCAGTTTCAGTCTCATCCGTTATGTTTGAAATGAGATGTTCTTCGTGTGTTGTTTTATCGTCATCCACATTTTCTTCCCTGATTAATTTGTCTAGCCATTTTGATGCTTTTAGTGCGATGAATCTGATCGAATTGATTTTTGAAGCTACTTCTTGACTTTTATGGAGAAAATTTTATTGATAGGTATTCAAAGATATTTAAAAGATATCTGTAAAATATACGGGTAATTTTAAAATATCCGTTCAGAATGCAGATAATTCAAAATGTCCTTTAAAAACTGATAATTTGATTCACTTTAAGAAAAACATAGCGAATTTTATAATGTAGAGCCCTGTTATCCAATGTGAACAAACATAAATAGCGAATATACGAAAAATATATTCTTGAATTGAGATGTGCATGTCCGTATAAGTATAGGCAATATTGCCAACGTCTCATTTGTTTTTTTCAAGGGTTATAACCCTTGTATCAAAAATTCTGGTAGCTTTGTAAATATTATTTACAAAGGATGTTATTTTTTACAAACGTAATCCAAATCTGCCTCAATATTGTACATTTACATCTGCTCCTCCACACGTCATAAATTTGTGGAGAATGTGGACAGTTCAATAAATTGGAATCGGAATGTAAAGAGTGCTGCCTCAAAACCCCTCTCGAAGAAAAAACAAAAAGTGCAGATGTAGAAATTGAAGAAGAGAAGACAAACTATGAATAGTATCAAAGAATTAAAGAAAGACTGATGATTGCTGGCGGACAAGTAAAATGGAAAGTTTGAAAAATTGGTTTCTACTACAACAAGGAAGGTTCTAAAATAATTGATATAAGCTCTCAACGTTTTATAAATTTTTTTCGCCTTTTTTAATTTTTAACCTTTGATTAAAAATAACCTGTAATTTGCTTATAATATATGATATATAAACAGCTGTAGTAAATTCTGCTTCACTTTCTTGTTTTTATTCTGGAAGAATAACGAGTTTATAGTAGATCAGGAAACCGACCATAAAAAACAACAATTAGATGATTGTAAAAATTTTATTGAAAATAACTTAGCATTAGCTTAGCTACAAAGACGGGATTATGAAATAATGTATAAAGATTTCTTCGATGAAGATAAAGAAATTTTTTTGTTTTGGATAGTCTCGAAAATTGAGGAATTTTCTCATGTAACGGAATCAAGCTAGAAGTTGTTGCCCTTGTTGATATCATAAAACTACAAAATGATATACTTGCAAGTCTTGTTAATGATGGTTGCAAAGAAAAATTCATCATGAATTGAAAGAGATCATTTGCATCAGTGATCTATGTAATATATATGGCGCATTTGACTACAGAGAGAAAAACAGTTGTTTTGTAATACATCTATATCAATCGCCGTTGATTTATAATCAAGGACAATATCAACATTAAATTGTTAAGAAAATTCAAAATTTGTCGATATAAAAACGTGGCTCGCCAATTCTGGAATGACAACGGAATGGATAAATTTCCAAAGAGAAAATGTAAAATCTCTTTTTCAGTTAGTGGAAGTTAATTTTTAAAAGAAGGATGTTTTGAAACTAGGAGAAAGAAACTAGACTGTGGAAGTCCGACCGAGTTAGAACAGCAGATGAGAAGAAACTCAATTAGACTGTCGTTAGAACTAACATTTTACTGGATATTGTCGTTATATTTATTTCTTTTTTCGCATTGAGGAAGATTCTACTTATACAAGGAAAGGTATGTAAAAGAGCTAGAATAATTCTAGTCTTAGCATTAGGATTGCTATCATTTTGTATACATTTGTAATTTGTATATTACGTAATTTCTTAGGAAATCCCCCTGTGTCTTGAATGTTCTGTGTAGCATTACCCCTCATCAGGGTTAAACCATATTGCGTATTCGTCTCCTTTTATAATTATCTAGTAGTCATTATCTAGTAGTCTATTCTTAGTAACATTTTATGCAGTGACATGCTAGGGATGAGACCGCGGGGGGAGGGGGGGGGGCAATGAGACAAAATGGCGCCCCTCATTTAGCTATCATCAAATTTTTCCTTCAATGTTTTGGAAATGTGTAGAAAAGTACAAGAGCTCGGGAACAAGCAGATCTATATCTATCTATCTTTGGCGAACTGAAAGACCTTCAAATGAGGGGAGATGGGTGTTGAGGAAAACCTCCAAACTACAATTAATAGAAAAGTTAATCGTATACTTTATTACAAAGATATGAAATCAGATTTTGACACAATGTTACTCAGAGAAAATGCGGTCCCAATCCACATCAGGAATTTAAAATTGTAGATGATTGAAATTATAAAACAAAATGGGAGCTCAAGCTCAATCCTACTTTCATGAAGGATATCTTCTATCTACTACTGCCACAATCTACTACTGCCACAAGCGCACACTACGTTCTATGGCTTAGAGACGGTATCGTTTCTAGGGAGTAGATTGTGGCAAGCACTTCCCAATGACATGAAACAATAAGATACCCCCTCTAGCTTTAGAAGGAAAATAAAATCTTGGAAAGGAGAGGAATGCAACTGTAGACTGTGTAGACCTTTCGTGGCTCAGGTTGGGTTCTTGAAAGGAAAAATGTGTTGTAAATGCCAAAAATGCTGTAAAAACATTTTAAAATATGTATACACACTCTTTTTTTATAAGAACCAGTAAATTTAAGTTCAGGCTGACTGTTCTTTATCTTTTCGAAAATCTGAGGCTGGATTGTTCTTAATTTGTTCTTAAATTACGAGGGTGTAAGCAGTGCTATTGCTAGCTTTTTCGCTCTAAGGAGGTTTTCAGGCCTCATTTTCCAAAAAAGTGAGCGAGACAGCCTTAATTTGCTGACAAATTTGACTATTCACTGAAAAGCACCCACACATATCTAAAAATCCTCGATTTTGAGAAAAAACGTTGTTCAAAATTGCATTTTGCTGAATCTCAGTCTCAGCTTGTTCTTAATTTGTTTTTAAATTTTGACCAGTTTTGAGGCTCGTGTTCTTATAAAAATGTTCTTATAAAAAAATATGTATGTAATTATACTTATTTCTTATGTTAGATATTTATGAATTTTTATTTTTTTTATTTTTAAACAATTTTACTTTTTAGTAGGCTTGAATTATCTTTTTTTTGTAGTTATTCTTATACGCTTACTCTAAATAAAAAGATAATAATAAACAATAATAAAGTTTGCTTTGCAAGGCCATGTCCACAACATTAGGATTGATGATTTAATCATTGTTTAAATTGTTTGATGATATCCAGTTCAGTTCAGTTCAGTTCATTCTGAAAACTGTACGTAGATATTTTGTCTGCCTTGCAGAGACAATGTTCTTTAAAAAATATTTGACCAGGGAACCCTATGACATCATATAAAACTCCCGAAAATTTCTTGGGGATCCTATTTGTTTGTTGGCCCGGTGGGAAGTACGGCTCTTCTTACACAGCCATAGAGGTGCTAGTTACACTATATCACTGTGTTATTTTACCTCTTTGGTATGGGCACTATTGTTTGGCGGGGTGTCGCGACCCGGGGGTGGCGGGGTGTGTCACACTCCCCCCCCAATTGTATCTCAATAGGAAATTTCAGGTAAAATCTGCTCGGTGAGAGAAACGCTTTAGGTATTTCAGAGACCTTCATGTCATAAAATCAATAAAGGATCAAGCAAAGGCAGTTTCTCCATTGGTTTAATATGATTTTCCTTGATGTGAATGAAGGTAAACAAACTAATGACCACTAATGATTTGAAGATATGAAAATTTCTTGTTGGTACTAGATCTAAAAATCCAGGCCCTCTTTAGGTGAAACTTTGTCTTGTGTCCATTTCCTTTAAAGAATCTCGGTAGAAGCGTCAACTGCAATTCACTATGAGCTCCAGATTTTTCTTAGATGGAGGGAGAGCTAAGATGGAGACAGGGATCTAAATTTGAAAGTAACTGACAACCTGGTATTTTTAAAGACCACGGCGAAATTGTTGTTTTATCTGCTGTAAAAATTTTTTGCAAAAAATCAATAATTTTCAATAGGATTAGGAGGATTGCTTTAGTGAAATTTACTTAAAAGAGTGCATTTTCCAGGAAACTAGAAGCATCAAATTCGAAAATTTCCTCCTCCTTCGGCGGCCGTCTCAGGTAGTAACTATACCCTTTGCCCGTCCAGATATAGTGATTTGACAAGACTATTAGGAAAGTCCGGTATTATCATACAGAGTTAGATTGACAAAATGTATTGCAGAGCTTTGTGACAGCAGCTAAAAAATTTCAGGCAATAATTTTTTGTCAGGTAAATTTGTAGTCCACACCCCCACCAACGAGGCTTGTCTCGCGACGGCCCTGACTGCTTATTGTGTCTTAATACGAGATTGGGAAAAATACCTTGGATCAAATCAATCAAGAGTTTGTTTGATAATACTGGCATTTCGATTGTATGGAACCATCATTTTGTAAATAATAGTAAGAAACTAATGGAAGTAGTTGAAAATAATTTAAAGGACCAATTCCTACAACAATGGAATAGCGAAATGCAGGAGTCGAATAAAGGGATAATGTATTCGTGTATGAAGAAAAATTTTGGAAAGGAAAATAGCTTGACCTTATTCCTTCAAATTTATTACAACACCTAGTCTGGTTTAGAACAGCAAACCATAAATTGGCAGTAGAAACAGGCAGATGGGGAAAAATAAGTTATGATCAAAGAATATGTAATATTTGTTTATCCAACGAAATCGGAGACGATTTCCACACACTCTTGAAATGCCCTACTTTTTCGCATATAAGAAATGATTACATTCCTAGCTATTTTGCTAAATACCCGTCAATACTAAAATATCAAATATTGATGACAAAAACAGACAACAATAAAAGACTCTGGGCCAATATTGCAAGATTTATAAGGGGAATCTTTATGTACAACAAAATGCAGGTCACCTCCTGTAAAGCAGACTAAGTTCTTTGTTTTAGTTGTTGCTTCTCTCCCCTTGTTTGTTTTGGCTGAATTTACATAAAATTTAATAGTTGTCGCTTAATCGTGTTCGTACTGTTACTTGTTGTTGCTGTTAATTAATTAATTGATTTTCTTTTTTACCGTTAAATGCTCTAATTTGTCATTTAGACGTAAAGAGCTTTTTTAAGTATCAAATTGTACTGTAGTTAATTTAATTGATGATGGTGATGATGATGTTTACATTTCCCCTCCCTCTCTTGTTCTAACTGACAGCAATGAATGACTGACAGCAATTCTTACGTTACTCCTATTCGACATGGAGCTCTTTTCAACACCTTTGGCGTGGAATGAAAAGCCTTGCCGCGGACCGTTATGTCATTTGAAAGCCGCAGCCGCATTATAGAAGCCGTAAACCGTTGCAAATTTATACTGAAAAACGCGAGACCGAGACGCACCTTTTGTTGAAACTGCAATCCGTCCGCAAACCTATAATAGGCCCCCTTTAGAAGTAAACCCCTGTGAAAGGGTCAAAGGTTCATATTGGTCCAAGGGTCATAGGTCCGGTTCTCTAATATGCCTATTGCAGTAACCGACGCTTTAGGTGAAATTGAAAAGAACAAAATTGGGTCTGTTGATTCGAATTGAAAAAGATAAGCTTTGGAACAATAGCCCTTGTTCTAATTCTAGCGAAACTTCCTCATGGCATCAGAGATACAAAAGAGAGCTGCCATTTTGTAGAGTTATGATGTCGTTTTGGGGTCCCTGAATTTCTGGCCTAAGACAGCAGCAATGAATCACATTGTGGCATTGAAGGGACATTCGCGTATTTCTATTCATAGGAACATTGGTACGCGCTTAAGAAATCGCCTTGGGAATGTTGCATGTCGATCTGCGTCAAGTCAGGCCACCATTGATGCTGACCCAAAATTAGCCGACAAGTTTCGCGACGCAAAACCTTTTTCGAGTATTCCTTACGCAGGCACTAGGAGCTGGATCCTGAACGTTTTGGAAATTTTTTTCACCAAAGGAGGTTTCCACAAATCTTTCTACAAGCTACAAGAAAATGCCCATAGGTAAGGCACATGCAATACTTTTTTGCTGACTCCTTTAAAGGCTCTAGCGCAACCGGCACTCAATCTAAGAAAAGCCGAAATAGGGAATATTTTAGTAAATTCCCGCAAAGTTTTCGCTTTTGGCACGTTTCGATTTACAAGTCTGCACGCAGCAGGCTAGGCCCATCCGGGAAAGTCCCCAGTGGCGTAGCTAGCCAAATAGCAATGGTCATGCCCTCCCCTCAAATTTAAAAAAAATATGGGTGTGGCCAAATTTTACCACGCCCAATTTTTTAGTTGATCAATGAGTTCCTTTTGGAAATTTTAATTTTAAGGCTTGTGACTTATAAAAAAAAATTTGATTAACTTTTGGAATGAGCTTTTCTTATTTCATAGAAATCACCTTGTTACACCATGAAATGACCTTTATCTTATAGCTGTGACACTGTTTTGGTTTGTTGGTAATTTATACAGACAGAGTTCTGACAATTTCCAAACAGAACTGTACAAAAGACATTAAAAAACATTAGTTTAGTATAGTAGATAAATTTAGCTTAAATCAAAATTTAAGTTATTCTCCTTTTTTTTCAATTTTGCAGGCTGAAATACATTTGTAAATTTTAGAGATAAGCTAAAATTTGTAAATGAAACAATAAATCACATGAAACTGAATGGGAGCTTTTTGGTCATCTTTTCCACAAATAGACTTATTATCAATCTATTGAAGGTATTTTAAAGCCATCACGATTAACTAACAACCCCAATAGAACTGATAGATGAATAAAACAAATTGGCAAATGAATATGCAATGTAAATATTGATATGAAATATAGGAAGCTGAAATAATGGATAGGCCTAGTTGCAAAATGTTTTCTGCAAAGTTAGACTTAATAGAAAAATACCTTGATGTTTCTATAAGTTTAGCTAATAAGTTTAAGTTTAGCTTAACAAAAACATTGATGTTTCCACATATACTTGTGGTAAATATCCACATGATTGGATTGTCCTACTAAATCTAGCAAACAAGGGTTGTAAATGAAATAATTTGATCTTGTAAATTTTTAAATACATCAAAAGTTGAGATAATGAAATAAAACTGTTTAACTAACAAGATCAGTAACATGCTTGACTTGTCTCTGGTCATTTTATTTCAACAGCTATAAGTAGTAAAAAGGTACTTTCAATTACAAGTGAAGTCAGTAGAGTTTGGGTTTGACTTAAATTGTGTGTAAAAACAGTGTTATTGCATGTAATAAAATTGAAGAATAACTTTAAGCAAGTTTTGGCATTCCCTATCCATTAACTACAATCTTATTGTCCTAATAATAATATGGTAACAATGCTTTTAAAGGGCTTAACAGTTTCTGAATATGCTGCTAAATGTCTGGAAAGTTTAAGCTCTCAAATCTGTTGGTTTGGAAAATAACACTGCTATCTCCTCCATCCATCTCCAGTGAACAGACCAAGATTTGACATTCATTAAATTAAGAAGATTCTCTGCAAATGTTCAACTAGTAACAATTGAATACTGAAAAGGCTGAGAGTTCGGTTTGGTTGCATAAAATGATCCTGTTCGCTGATTTTATGTCCAAAAATGGCCTTTCGTGCCTGTCACTTTCTCCACACAGTGCAACACCATGAAGGCTGAAAAACCCTGTCATTGCCATAAATGTTCTGGAGATTAACATGAGTCGTGGCTGCTTGGCAATAAGCTATTCCTTGCATTTTACTTACAGAGAATTACCTCCCAGCTCGTGGATCTAGACATAGCAGCGCCGCCATTGATGCCTCGCATTCGCGTTCACAAAATAACACAGGACGGTTCTGATGATTATAATGATGGTCATGCCCTCTCGAAATGGCATGACTAGCCTTTGTTCTCTCCTGCGTCACTCCTATTGTTAGGCATGACCAAACATAGGGAACCAGCGTTATGGGCATGACTAAAACACAGGGTTTGGTCATGCTCATAGTTATGGGCATGACTAAATTGGAAACCCTCTGTTTTAGTCATGCCCGACAATAGAAGAGCGCCTTCGGAGGGCTCCATATTCTTGCGTGGAACCATAGGGCTCCAAAGGCGAATGGCCTGAGCTACTTCATCAGGAGAATACGACTATATTCTTACGAAAATATAATTTTTTGAAAAATATTATCTCTGGAAATAGATGGTCATGCCCGGCATGACAAGCATGACCGCTAGCTACGCCACTGAAAGTCCCGCAAAATTTGCAAAAATATTCCTAAAAAAAACTTCCTACCAAATTTAAGAAACCCAGGGCTAGATAATAACCTCTAAAAATTTAGCAAAACTGTATCCCTTACAACTATATTTAACGAATTATTTAATGGAAGTTCTTTACCCTAATAAAGTCCCTGTGTGCAAGGGGCGTCATGGGCAGTGACCTTGGGGAGGGGCACAAAACGGGTTTCCAATAAAAATACAATGACGTCATCGTGCTGCAAGACATGACAATCAAAATGTATCTTTTGCTGCGTCAGTTGTATTTGCACTTTCCGTCAATAATTGGCTTCAGTAATTCAGTCAGAATAGCCATCCCTAGTATTCAAACTTTGGATAATCATAATCATCTTTAGGGGTCATCCATTTTTAATTTCAATTTTCACAAGTTTACCGAAAGTAGAATTTTCTTCATATTCTATGTTCCTGATTTGTTGTGAAGTATTTTCCTGAGAGGATTTGACTGTAAAGCAGCCAGAGGGCTAACACTAAATTGTTCCAATACTTTGTATATACCACTGGGTCCATAATTGAATTCTAAAGCTGCAGAATTTACAGCAATTTCAAGTGACTCTTTATAAACAAAAATATTTGTTTGGCATTTTTGCCATATGCAGTTATTTAAAGCCTCATTTCCATTCTGCGTATTGCTACGTAAACATCTTGATAAAAGATCACCAGAGCTCAAATCTTTGAATATTGGCTTCAGGATATCATGTATCCATTTTGGTATGGCTATGTTATTCTTATAAGTGCTTTTTCCTGTCATCTTATCTTTTTGCCATTTGTATCAAGAATCTACTTCTCTTTGACAATAACAGTGGCACTCATTCTCATTCATATCTGTAACGTCAAAGTATTGCTGCAATGGCCTTCTTCATCTTGTACAGCTCACCTTTATTTTGATTTATGGCTAGTCAAAGTAGTTCTGAAGAGAGTTAATTGCCTTATCAGTCATTTCACTCCTGCCAGATGAAAGGGGTATCTGTATTTTAGGCAATATTTTGAGGTGCAGTGAGGACCAATTTGTGCAATGATGGAAGAAAAATTTGCAGCAATGAAATTGAGTTTCAAATTTGT
This sequence comes from Rhopilema esculentum, assembly GCF_057945365.1. Taxonomy (NCBI): domain Eukaryota; kingdom Metazoa; phylum Cnidaria; class Scyphozoa; order Rhizostomeae; family Rhizostomatidae; genus Rhopilema; species Rhopilema esculentum. The sequence goes on along the minus strand of NC_142834.1, from coordinate 203,815 downwards.
TTATCTATTGACATGATGTTTAAAACTACCACACCACTAACTAAACAAAAAGGACACTTAATTTAATTAAAAACATTTTAACATTAAAAAACGTTGGGGGCTATGGATGCATGAGCTCTTCCTATATAAGAAATGTAAAACTGTAAAACTTAGCAATTTTCTAGATTTATCACTTTCTCTTCAATCGACGCGCAGCGACTTTCTCATGAATTGTTACTGGTGGTACTAGTCCAACCTTTGTTTGTTACATGTTACATGAATTGAAGGATGGTACTAGTCCAAGCTTTGCAATTTTTTGACATATTTTGTTGTTTCCAAGCTGAATGTCTTACATTATATAGTTTTTGAAATAATTAGAGGGGTCTGGGCTTTAAAAGAATAGAAAGCCAAAGAGACGCCTGCACAAGATCAAGGCAGGAGGGGCAGGGTTGGTGCTGAGGGCAAATAGTGAAATCTTTTTCCAGTACCATAATCGAGTATTCATGAGGGTGCGGGGAGGGGGAAGGGGGGGGGTAGGCACAAAATAAAGTATTGGCATGGACCTGTTATATCCATACAGCTGGGTTTTTGCAATCAAAGGCTCTTCGCTTTGACATAACGTTGATGAAATTATCCATGCAAGTGGGTATTAAATGGTCTTATCATTATTCGAAATGTTTTGTTTTACAAAACTCATAACAATTATAAATGGGCTGGTTGTAAAACCTTCATTGTCCGCTTAGTCTCAATCCTCCATGCAGACTAATTGACAATGCAACAAGGAAAATAATAATCACAAGAAACAGAAGTGAATTAAATAATTGTTTATTTCGGCGTATTTTTATATTAAGGCAAATAATAAGTGTAACATCCTCGTTCTGACAATGTGGAAAAAGTCAGATAAGACGCCGTTGCTGTTTGAAGTTCATTTCTGGAAATAATAATTCTTTATCAAAGACCGACAGCAAAAAAAAGGTTATTATATTTTTATAATTTTTATTTTCAAATATTAAAGACAAAAATGTGCATTTCCTATAGCAAAATTCATCCCATCTTCAAGGGTTTTTTAAGCTTTTAGCTTGGATATAGCGGAATAGCAAAGTTCTTTGCATTAAACTTGATAGAAAATATTACGCGAAGGAGCTGTCTTTCTAGTCTCGCTAAATTTTTTCTTTCAGAGACTATGGTCCCATCGCAAAGAGAGTCTTCGTACGACAAGAGGAGCATGTCTGGCTGTTTGATCCCGAAGACGTGGCCACCGTCTTCCGAGCCGACTCAAAATATCCAAGAAGATTCAATGTCCCGCTTATCGATAACTTTTACGCTCGCAGATCTAAAGAGCCCGGAGTTTTCTTTCTCAACGGTAAAAAGTGGCACAAGCACAAATCGCTCATGTCCAAGAAGATGTTGCGCCCATTGGAAGTGAACCAGTATATTCCAAGAATAAACTGCATTGCTTCAGAAATGGTTGAGCGTATTTCAAAAGTAAGGGACAGTGAAACATTTGAAGTTGATGAAATTGATATGGAGCTCTTCAAATGGTCGTTTGAAACGGTGGCAGACTTTCTGTTTGATCGTCGATTTTATGCGCTAAGCGACAGTCCGCCAGAAAGGGCTACGAATTTCATCAAGGCAGTTGGTCGTTTCCTTGATTCCATTTCAGTGGCCTCTTTTACGCCTCCTCGTTTCTATAAATATTACAAAACAAAGGCATTCAAGGATTTTGATCACAATTTTATGCTATTGTATAAATTTGCAGAGGAACTTATCGAAGAGAAGTTATCAGACATTGCCAAGCGAAGGGAACGTGGAGAAGATATCGATACTAGGAACGAACTCATACCATTTCTGCTGTCTTCTGATAGGATATCAGAGGACGAGGTTGGGTCAAGCATAGTGGACACGTTGTTTGCAGGCGTAGACACGACGTCCAACACGATGCAGTGGATGCTGTACTTGATTGCTAAAAACCCGCACGCGCAATCTCGTATCAGAGAAGAGATTTCAAGAGTTCTGCCGCAAGGACAAGAGCCAACCGCTGAGTCACTTCAACAGCTGAGCTTGGTGAAAGCTGCTGTGAAGGAGACATTACGTCTCTACCCGGTCCTTATTTTAACAAGCCGAGTTCTGGAGCACGATGTCGTTTTGTCCGGATACCACGTACCTGCAAACACTAAGTTAACGTTTATGCACCATGCTATGGGCCGCAGTGAGGATTATTTTGAGAATGCAAAAGAATTTGTCCCAGAAAGATGGCTCAGGATGGAGTCTGCTACAAAACATTCCGCTTATGCTTCGATACCGTTCGGGCACGGGGTCCGCATGTGTCTCGGTCGTCGCTTAGCGGAACTTGAGCTTCAGATACTGCTTATCAAGATATTGAACCGGTACACATTGGAAATACCGCCTGGGCATGTCGTTGATAACTATTTCCGAGGTGTGAACATTCCGGACAAACCAATCCGGGTTAAGTTTGTTGAGAGAAAGATCGACCAACGATAGATGCTACGCTGCCCATTATGCACTTTTTAAATTGAATATTTAAAAATGGAAGTTTCGAAAATGTGTATTTTTAAATTGCTTTTATGATATTTTTATCCTCTTTGATAAAATTACGCATTATTTATCCGATTATTATTCTATTTTTCATTCAACTTACAATCGCTTAAATTGCGAAATGTATTAATATTCATTCGTTAGCGAGAGTTTTTAAGCAGACCACGCGATTTACTTGCTCCAATGATCTTTTAAATCCATGCTAGGAGAACAGTAAAACATGTTTTTATGTACTCTCTTATTCCAGTTTCAAAGTAAATCGAATTTGATCAACTCCAGCGAAGGAACTGTCTCTATATTGAGCCAGGTACTTCGGAAGCGGGGTGGGGGAGGGCAGCTAAAAGAGCTTTGGCCCCCCCCAATAACTTTCAAAATATACTTCGATATGGATAAAATTGCTTACGGCCACTGATTTTTAGCATGTTTAGCCCCCTCCCAAGAAAACATCTTAGCCCTTCAATCTGCTGCGCGGTCCTTGTATTGAGCTAATGTATACGTCTGTTTCAACGATCTGTTATATACTCAGGGGTGTCTGAAGTATGACAAGGAGGGGACAACCTTTAACCGAAGGCATGAAGATGAGGCAAGTGAGTCGAGAAAAGAAAAGGGGGTCAGTGGGTACTAAATAAGAATTTTTTGCTACCATGCGCCACAGTATTATTTAGAACAACATCAATTTATATCCTAATTTGATGCTCTATCAAAGATTTCTATCTAATTTTTGAAAACATCAAAGATTTTATGGCACTTTGCTTTGCTTTCACTCGTTTTGTCTAATAGTAATTTTTAAGTAGAATATTTAGTCGTAGATTAATCTTCTGTTCGAAGTTTCAAAGAGGACGGGAGGAAAATGACGTTGATCCTCTAACGTAAACCAGTCCCTTGAACCAGGCCAAGTTCCAGTAGCAAGTTGGGCCTTAGTGTGATAAAGATTTTTCGTCAATTATTAATATAATGGTATCTAAACATTTGACAGACAAGTAAGTTATGTAAGAAAGCCATGTGAAGAATGATCATGAGGCATTCATTATTCACTGGACCCTAGGATTTCCATGGCACTGACACCAAAAAGTCACTTTCTGTCTCCTTTTCTATCCCCTTTAGTCAAGGGTTTATAGGGACAGCTGCTTGCTCTGCCCCCCCCCCCCCCTCCTTGTTACGGCATTGCTGTATATACGCTTTGGACTGGACCGAACAGATAGAACCGGACGGTTTCAAGTTGCAACTGCTAGCAGCGGATTAAACAGTTGCCTAGAACTTGATAAACTTGAAACTCGCAGTTAATACCTTTGTAAGCGTAGGATATTAATGAGTGTCTGCTGTCTCTAGGTGTTACAAAGATCTTATGTGCTTCAATGAGCTGAATGACCGTTTCTCCGAACATAATGCTGATCAAATAGTGGCCAGGATTTGCATCCATTCAGCGAAACAGGGAACTAAACGTTGTCATCATGCATCATTTTCAGCAATTGACCATTTCTAAGGCTTTAATAAGTGCTTATTCTTGTGATTACTGAACAGTTTTTTCTCCATTTCTAGGAGGTCAGAATCTATTTAGTAGAAGAAGTTGATATTTCCGATGATTTCTGTCGAAGAGCTAGCATTTATGTTTGCATTCCCTATTTCCAGTGGCACTAGGCAGTTTAGCGCACCTTAGTTCAGCATTTTGCAACCTTTTCATAGTCACCCAGTTTATAGGAGAGAAAGGTATATACAATACTTTAGAAAAACTTTTAATTCAAATGACCTTCTGAATCACTTTCTTAAAGTTTTCCTAAAAGAGATCGATTGACACGCACGGCATCTTCAGCAGCGATATAAGTGGAATTGACAAGTTTCCATACTGCTCGACCTGATAGTCATAAATAAGCATGATTAATAGTCATAAATTAGTATGATTAATTATTTCAAGAAAAGGGTTAGGGTTAAGGGTTAGGTTTAGGGTTAGGTTTAGGGTTAGGGTTAGGTTTAGGGTTAGGTTTAGGGTAAACTAATTACGTCATAATGTTGAGCAGTATAGAAACTAGACAGCTCCGATATACATTGGCAAATGCAATTCACTTGCCGCAAGTGGTCGTATGATCCAATGCGCCGCGCTAACAAATGGTTCCTAGTGGTCTCAAGGGCTCTTTGACGCGCGTTGTTTTTCGTGGGCTCTGAATGCTGACCAACATAAAGCCCAAAGGGATTCTAAGCTCCAAAATCACCACATCTTCTTGGGTGAAATTGTTTGCTTTTTTCGAAAGATAGAATGTGAATATTAGGAGGTGTTGCTGATGTTGCGTCAAGTGACGTCAGGAGGTGTTGCTGATGTTGCTAGCAATAGAATGGAGCAAAAGCGAGCGTTGTATCAGGCGAAAGCAAAGTTAGGGACTAGAAATGTTTTGATCTAATACAACCAGCAAATAATAGTGTTTGTCTCTACATGTTTTGAACCAGAGTTAGAAAGCTGCTGGTAATTTCTTTGACTTGGCCTAGCCATTCATCATCGATGACGATCAATTAACCATCTCTATATACATTTAATCTACCTTCGTTATTTACTTGTTATTGTTAGCAAGAAACTTAGATCTTTAATCGCAGGCAACTCCACCTCTATGGCCGTTTGTGTGGATCAATCCACATGATACTAGGCCCCCAATAACGTCACAGATTCTTTGCTTCATTCAGCTGAGGCTGATATTTGATATGAATCAAAGCATTTCTTGAAGTATGATTTCCATGAAAAAACAGGTTATAATTAGATCAAGGTTTTAATAATTTCAGAGCTATAATGATTGGATAAATGTTGCGATTTAAGTCAGTCGTTTGAAAAATATCTCCAAGGAGGTTATAGAAATGTTATGAAGATGTCCTCTTCAGTACCATGAAACTTTCTCGCCAAAAATATGATATTGTCCTACGGCGCACGGTGAAAAATTCTTTCAAGATTAAAGGCATTGAGTCATGATAAAATGGATTGGGTATACCCTGAGCGCCAAAATCCGCTGAGTCATGATTTTCATGACTGCGATGCTATTGGTTGACCTTGAGCTGGTCAACCTCGTACTGATTGACAAAACAATTTTTATCAATAGCAAGTTGTCAACAACGGATGCAAATATCACATGAAACAGCAGCGATCACGCCGAAACCAAATGACCCCCTATAGAGAAGGCCTATTAACCATGACTCAATGCCTTAAATTTTCTCTAGGGGTTATGGGAGATTGTCCAGGTACCAGGGGCGTTGTGGCTAGACGGGACACCGGGAGATTTCCCGGCTGGCCCCATAAAAATGAGTTTGTAAAACCCCGGAAAATACTTAATATGAACAAACCCCTCACTTACATGTAGACTCAAGTTTACAGTTCAAAATCAAAGGAGGTCAACAAATACAAAATAGGACCCTGTAAAAGAGATGCGTGGAATATGAACAGAGCCGCAAGGAGGAGGACAAGGAGGGGTCTCGAGGTCTAGAGAGCCCCTTAAAGCAAGGAATTCCAATTTAACAACTGAATTTTAACGAAAATGCAAAAAAGTATGCCTAAAAATTGTAAAACGTGGTAAACGGTAAACGAAAATTTTCAAGCTAATTTTCTGCACGCTTCGCTCGAGTGCACAGACGTTCTCCATCGCGTTTGTGTTTGTGTTAAGTGTGCACTACAGCACTGGATTTTATCCACATTTTTTGCAGTCTTAAAGGGAGTATGGTTAAAGAAAAGGAGATATACCCCTACAAATATAGCAGACGAATCTTTAAAATCTTTGTAATTTGTCGTAGGTGCATGATTTCCAGGTGCGTACCATTTTTGGTGACCTGTGGTTTGTGATTAGAGATGTCATACCAATGAGCGGGTCGCCTTATGATATTTTTCTCCCGGCCCTTTTCTAGGAGCCACAACGCCCCTGCCAGGTACACAATCAAAGGGTCCTCTTTGACAAAATGGAAGAATAATAAAGAGCATTATAAAATAGTCCTCCTGGCATTAGTAGGGAGCCCTTTGGAACATTTAGAAATCGTCCTTCGGTACACAACGGAAGAAGAGTCTGGGACATAATAAAATAGTCATCCGGACGTTAATAGGGAGCCCTTTGGAACATTAAGAGAACGTCCTTCGGGACAGAATGGAAAAACAGTCTGGGACATAATAAAATAGTCCTCCTGACATTATGAGGGAGCCCTTTGGAACATTAAGAAATCGTCCTTCGGGACACAACGGAAGAAGAGTCTGGGACATAATAAAATAGTCATCCGGACGTTAATAGGGAGCCCTTTGGAACATTAAGAAATCGTCCTTCGGGACACAACGGAAGAAGAGTCTGGGACATAATAAAATAGTCATCCGGACGTTAATAGGGAGCCCTTTGGAACATTAAGAAATCGTCCTTCGGGATATAACGGAAGAAGATTCTGGGACATAATCAAATAGTCATCCGGACGTTATTAGGGAGCCCTTTGGAACATTAAGAGAACGTCCTTCGGGACACAATGGAAAAACAGTCTGGGACATAATAAAATAGTCCTCCTGACATTATGAGGGAGCCCTTTGGAACATTAAGAAATCTTCCTTCGGGACACAACGGAAGAAGAGTCTGGGACATAATAAAATAGTCATCCGGACGTTAATAGGGAGCCCTTTGGAACATTAAAAAATCGTCCTTCGGGACACAACGGAAGAAGAGTCTAGGACATAATAAAATAGTCATCCGGACGTTAATAGGGAGCCCTTTGGAACATTAAGAAATCGTCCTTCGGGATATAACGGAAGAAGATTCTGGGACATAATCAAATAGTCCTCCCGACGTTACGAGAGAGTTTTTTGGAACATCACGAAAACAGCTTCCGAGTCATTTTGAAGGGTGAAACGTAATCAGGTTGAAACTTTATCTCTGGGGTGAACCATAAAAGCATAAGCATAAAAAAGTGTAATGCCGTTGAGGACATTCTTTTGAGATGCAGAGCGTCCGAGCTTCATCAACAACGCTCTACATATTTCGGCCTCGATGCACTGTAACTGTTAAATTACCGTGATGCCGTTTCAATAAGAACCGAGTGCTTTCACTTCGATTCGCTTATTGTGAAACTTGAAATTCGCTTTTCAAGACACAAACAAACAGAGTTAATCAACCAACTTTTAAGCCTGGAGGAATCTAAAACACTTAGCAAATCTGTGTGTAATTTTCACGACAATGATTGCTTAAAATGAAAAATGAAAATAAAATGACAATGATTGCCCTGTTCCTTGAATCATACTTAAGAAATGTACTGCAAGAGTAGAGCAGAACAATCCTACAAAATACAGATTAAAAATATTGCCAATTCATTTCTATTTCATATTCTAATTCTAATATATTTTTAAAGATTTCATTTGAAATAGGAATCCTCAATTCATTGCAACGTAGACTAAGTAAATGATTAAATTGGTAATCACACATTAGTCTCGTAGCATCGGTAATCCTTTGACTCAGAATCAATGTCTCTTTTTCCGCTTTCGAGCAACGTAAGGCCAGTTTTCGTCAAAATATTCTTCACTCTAGGATCGGTTACATTTACCATTGTCACTTTGACCCCTTGTCTTCGAAGCTCGTGTATCGCTTTCTTCAATGCTGATGCGACAGTATGGTCAATTCCAAATACATTTGAGAAGTCGATCCTGATTTCCATCTGCTCAAAGGATTTCTTCTGGGTACCGTTCTTTGGCTTGTGCAGGCTGATAAGCTTTTCGATAAGGTCCTCTGTGCTCGGAAACTGTAGGTCTCCTTGAACTCTCAAAACGGAAACAGCCGCTTCCACTTGTTCTATAAGCACATTCGGCCTCATCTGCTTGTATAATAGGTAAAATAAACTCATTAATGTTCCAGCTAAAATGCCAGCTTCCAACTCATAAAAGCAGGCACAAAATGAGGCCATATATGGTAGTAGCTCAATCTTCTTGGTTTTCCACAACTCTTGAGGCATTTTCAAATCAACCATACTTAAAACCGAGGCTATTACCATGGCAGCAAGAATCGTGATTGGAATGTACTGAAAGACGGGGGTTATAAACTGTAAAGCCATGATGACAATCAAAGCACTGAAAACGCCTGAAAATGCAAAGGAAAACGTTTGTCCTGACGTTCTGTACCAGGAGGAGTGTCAGAGGATTGTCTTAACAAGTTAGCGTTTGTATTAGATTCTGTTTCCCTAATTCAACTTTTTTTAAACAAACAAAAACTTTCTTTAAACAAACAAAAACTATTTATTTAAGATAGTAAACTGTCTAAGCCATTTTTAACAAGATCAAGACCCCCGAATTCTGGGCAAGCATCAAGAGATTCTTACGTGTTTCTGTGTCTACAATTTTTTAGCAACCTGATTTCATCTCAGAAAATATGACTGCTGCCTATACTATGAATGCTTTCGATATGTAATGAATTCGAATTTCAGAAAAACTGACTAAATCAACAAATTTTTATTTGGTGCACTAATTAGAAGTTACAGTTTCGCAATATTTCTGATGACATGTTTTTAGGCACTTTCATCGTTAACTTTGGCTTGTTGGTCTAAAGTTAGAAATTGGTTCCGAACAAATGTTGATCTGACTGAAATGCCAATTAATCGCTCTTGCGAAAAGTAGATTTGATGGTAATTTCATTAATATGGACCCGTAACCCTAAATTCCTGATGAGAAGTAAAGAGAGTAATCGGAAGAAAGAAAGAGTTCCTTGAACAGTTATGTGGCATAAGAATTTGAAAGGACATCAAATTTATGGAAAAGTTTCAGTTGTTAGGGGAAATATCATTTATCACAATTTCTTGTTTCCTATAACCATATAGATCACACGAGTTGATCAAAACACTCATCATGTCCTGAAAGTTTTCAGATAAAATTTTGATATTTTTGCACTTTCAGCTGCCTATATGTAAAAAGCTCCTTAAAGGTGGCAGAACGAACTGAACTTGACAGTGAGTAAATTTTATTCGCAATGCGTTTATTACTCCGATCAACTGTTTTTGCGACTAAACAAGGTGGCAGAATGAACTTAATATTTCACTTAACTTGAACTTTAATCAGGACTTAACAAAAGCCATAAAAGCTGATTTATAAATTTTAAGGCAGAATAAATACCAAGCTTTGAATGTTTAAGCGTCATACCTGACAAAGGCGAGGCAGCACCGCTCACGCTGTTGACCACTGACCTTCCGAAGCTGCCTGTTATAGGAAAAGCTTGAAAGAAAGAGGCGACAATGTTGCTGGCACCAACGGCGATGAGTTCTTGAGATGCATCTACATCATAGTTGTTCTTTGTCCCCAGGGCTTTGCCAACTGCTATGCTTTCCAGGTACATGATTAAAGGCAGGACTCCAATACCAGGACCCAGAGACGACAATACATCTTCAAAGTTCATCGTATGGTTGGCAGATATACGAATTTGCTGCACTGGACTCTAAATATTATAAGGTACAAGAAACTTGTAATAAAACATGTAATCTAAAGCTTTTACAATTACTCTTAAATTAATAAAACATTTCCATTTGGTATGATAAAAATGCCAGAGCTTTCATATTTTCTTGTAATTTTTCTGTGAAGTCTTCCAGTGGCAAATCAAGCCTTAAAAATCTGGGGGGGGAGCCTGGCCGGGAGCCACCGCTAGCTTTTACTTTGCGAGCAAGTAGAAGGTAAAGCTGTGGCCTACTGGCTCAAAATTGGCTACAGGACACCAAATTTGGTGCCCACTAGAAAAGTATGGCCTTGGTACACCTCTACCAGGTTTGATGAAATTTCAATGTTAAGATCAATCAAGGATTTTGTAAAGGACACCGCTGTGGCTTTTGGCAAGAAACGTTTTGGAACTATTTCATTCTAGGGATGACCTGAAACTCCATTTAAATATCTACAACATTCATAGGTTTAAGCCAATTGAAGATGCTAAAAAATATTCGCGTGTTTTTATCACTATGCCCAGTAGTTTTATTAGTAGCGTAACGAATGAATCTGCGTTCCCTGGGAAAAATAACAAAAGAAGCAGTGTTTGTGGGGGTTCCCTGAAGGTTGGGGACCCTCCGTTCTTTTAACCGAAGGAAACTTTTATTCGTTACTCCACTGAGCTCTATCTGTTTAACAATAAAACATGAAGACTAGAATATCAACAGAGGAATTATACTTTTAGAAATAAAAGGCTAAATAGCTTCGTAAAGTTGATTGATGAAATCATTCTGTTACATAGAATTATAAATTATGGAAATGCAATACAGAAAGGTAGATTGCCAAGGTCTACTGGGATGGTATTTGTATTTTCCGACGCTGGGTTTTAAATGGTACGCGGAGAAGCTTGCGTTGGACTCACCCCGCGCAACCCACCGCCAGAGCCCCTAGCTTGTTAAATAAGTGCAATAAAGAATTGCATTAAGCAAAATAGAAGAGAGAAACCCTAAAAAGTCTGAAAATGATTGAACAGTTATGGAAGAAGACATAAAACTGCTAATAGTAACTTTTGGAAATTTTGGGCGGAAGCAAGGGACCAAGGAATTTTCTGGAGCGGGGGGCTTGGTAGAAACGTCTATGAGTTTTTAATTGTTTGTAGATATCCATTAGTTATTTATATAGTTCATTTTTTCTGATTATATTTTAATTTGCGCTAACCTACGCTACTATTACAGGCGTAGATATTTATACGCCATTACTAACAACGGGTGTTTAAAATAATAAATAGGTAGATGGGTAGCGTTGATAGCTAGATCTACCAATAATGGCTGAAAGTAATCAGAAAACATCCGCCCAGGTATGGACCGAAAGTGACGTAAGAGGAATAAAGACGCGTGAAAATGGTTCTTTTAGTCCCTCCAATCAGCAACAGTTCGCTTCCAAACTAGTTGAAGAGTAAGAGAAAGAAAATGAACTTATTGAGCAGTGCATACGTCTTTTTGTTAAGTCATGTCACAAAAGGTCCCACAGAATAATTTCGATAAAACTATAAATCAGTCAAGAACAATAATTTATGAGTCACGCACATGCACTGCGTCATACACACGCAGCAAGCCAATTCAACTTTTGCCAATACATAGCCTACATATTCCTACCTTACTTTTATGCCAGTAGGCTAAAGTTATTGGAAAGTGATATTCTTCGTGTACGTTACATGGATTCGTTACATGGATTCGTTACATGGATTCAAAGGCTTTGCTTCAAAACAAAACCGATGATTCGAGTATTTTTCAAACTTGGGTGCCACTTTTTCAATTTTTGGAGGAATTAGAAAGCTGCAATGTATGAGCGTGAAATGTTTGCTTCGTGATAGCCGTAATGAACAAACTTACCTCAGGTCGAGGAAAGCCTTTAGGCAGCTCTCCAACCAGTTTAAAAGTGTCTTGCTGTCCCGAAATGTATACAAGATACGAAATAATTGTTGCAAGAGTCACAACCAATGAATTCTTAGCAATATTTAGAACTCTGAAGACTTTGCTGCGCGTTGACTTTGATCCAGCATCTTTCTGATCGCTCTGCCTGTGCACCATGTTTAAGGAAATCAATGTCAAAAGACACGAAATGCCAAGCAAAGCATCCCACTGTCTGGTTTGCTTTAAATTCGTCAAAATATGCCAGAGCCGCTGGAAGAATGGTCTAGGCCCAGGTGGAAGCCCCAGAAGGTCCTGTGACAGGTTGATAGTTACCGAAATCCCAGTCGCAAAAATAAAAGCACTTAAAACAGGGGCAGACACAAACCGAACGATAAAGCCAAGTTTAAGTAGGCCAGCCAGAAGTAATATTACTCCAGCAATGAAACCCATCATGGTTGCGATGCGGGGCTCATGCAAATCATCGTAACGAGCTGTTGCCATGGCAGCCAATAGTGTTGGACCAACGTTTATGTCTTTGCTGGTGCCAAGAAAGCAGTAAACGAGGGGTCCAGGAAATGAGGAATAAAGACCATAATGTGCTGGAAGTCCAGCAACGGTTGACAATGCCAGTGATTGGGGAACAACCATGAAACCAACAGCTAGACCAGCTATCAAGTCACCCTGAAGTTTCAGAATACTGTAGTTTCTTATCCAGCTGACAAAAGGAAACTTTTCTGCAAAAATCTGTCGGTAGAATTCGCTGTTGAATGAGTTTGTAACCATGCTGAGAACTCACTTGTTGGCTCGAAATCCAGATAGATTGTTGTCTTCTTTGTAAGAAAATTCGTTAAACTTTATTAACCAACTCTAGTTACACGAATGTGGGAAGGTGCCATGTGCCTTGGCATCACAGGATGAATTGATTTGCTTTTCTCGCTACAAAATAAATTAGCATTTATACTTTTACAGTGAATATCGGCAAAAATCAATTGCAAGCAGAAAACTGGAGGCTTTTAATCAGCTGCTGGATTCTCAAGGCAAACAAATCATCAATTGAAACGTTCAATAAAGCAAAAATTTGAATTGATAAAAAGCATTTTAATGGTAAATTTCAGACAAGCAGAGGAAGGACAATTTTTACAAATGAAGTGGAAGATAAAAATGTAAACATTGTTAGTGTATCATTTATTTTGAGATCAACCACTCAAGTTAGCGCGAAAAATTCTAACTTTTGCAATTTGCTATTTTGCCCATTGTTCTTTTTCGTTCCTACATTAAAGTGCCATGCAAACAGATAATTTTTGCGAGTTGGATGAAATTAATGATACAATTGTCTTTTTCCTCAAAAAATCGATTTCTTATTGTCCTGAATTTCCAAAGAGCACAATTTCTATGATTCTATCTTCGACATCCTCACTACAACTTTTAACTTGAATAGCTGATATATATATACGTTTATGTACATTTTAATGTTATGCATCCAGGTGTAAGAATCAGATCAATCACTGCTTCCTTGGATCGTCTGCTGCCATATTAAAGATTCATTTCCAAACTTTCTCGCCCTTTTTTAAGGCCGATTTCCATTTGACATTTTCTGTGCGCGCGGGCGTAGCGCCCAAATCTGAGCATGTCAAGTAGTCTCAACTTTCTGGCGCTCACAGCGGACGCAAGATCGAGACCACTTGATTTTAACTACGCATGCTCAGATATGGGCACTACCCTCGCGCGCACAAAAAATGTCAAATGGAAACCGGCCTTGACCAACACCATAGGCGTAAACTCAGGGGGGGGGGGGGGCTCTGGGGCTTTAGCCCTTTCTGACGAAAGCTGAGGGCTGCTTTACCAATTTTTAGATTAGTTTGTTAATATTATTGGTTCCACGCATAAACATTTTGGGTGCCTAAATAGAACTGATTATCTCAACCTAAAGAAACTGATTACGATTTAAAAATAAACTTTCAATCATTTCATTTGTGTGTTTCTTCTTCCTCGATAATGAAAAATGCACGGAAAAATCACCTTTAAGCCCTTAGCTAATCCATTTTCTATCCTATGACATCAGCAGCTGCCTTTAGGAATTGTGATTAATTTTTTGAGCCCCCCCCCCCCCTGAAAAGAATGCAAGTCTACGCCTATGACCAACACGAAATCATGTTTAAATCATGTGACATGAGTCTGCAGTTTAATGCCGAGTCTCGTGTAACAGTCAACAAATGTTGTCAGATGTTGATGCCTGTAAGAACTCATGCCAGCGTGCGATTATTCTGTGTCTGATGTAAAGGAGTTTCGGTTGACGAAACTTAAAGTTTTTAAAAAAATATAAAAGTGAGCGAAGTCTCCAAAACGTGGATATAGAAATAATTTTGGAATAATTTTTGGTCGGGGTATCTTAGTCAGCAAACCAAAATGCCCTAAACTGCGTGCGCCAATGTGGAATAGGTGTCAGTGATAGGTATCCGTTGTTGGCCATTGTCGCGCGGTAGCAAAATCCATCAATTTTGTTGCGTAGCTATTTGCAAAGGGACCGCTGCACAGGAGTAGAGTTTCCAGGGAAATGGAAGGCAATCACAAAAAGAGCAATTGATCAAATTGGGAAGTGAAATTGAAAGAGTGGAGGAAAGTAAATGGTGAGTCAATCAGAATCAAAGGATTTGTTTTGAAAAATAAGGTTCATTGGCTCGTCTGATTGGAGTAGGGACTGGTCTATCTGCTATCGGAGATATTGCTGTGCACTTGTTTTGAGCATGTCGTGTCGGATGTGGATAGGAGAAGGCAGTGTTTGGGGTGAATTAGAGAGGAGAAGGCAATGTTTGGCGTGAATTAGAGCGAATGCAAATGAAACACATTTTAAAAAGTAGACAATTGGTTACAAATTGCTGTTAAGTGAATAAAGTTAAGGCTGGTTTCTTACCTGGTTTTGTATGACAACCTGTACACTTGAGATTTGAATTAGAACAATGGTTGTTCGAAAAGAACGGGGGTAAATCAGAGCCGTAGTTTTCAAGGGGTAAGGGTGTTCAGTTGTAAGGGGTCCAAGTCCAATGATTTTCCGGATTTTGGAAAGAGTTATGATCGGAATAAGGACAAAACTAACAACATACATACACATCCATATACATATCTAGACTTTACTTGGACATTACAGTACACTCTTTTTTTCTATAAGAACCAATAAATTTAAGTTCAGGCTGACTGTTCTTAATTTTGTCGAAAATCTGGGGTATGATTGTTCTTAATTTGTTGTTAATTTAATAGGGTGTAAGCAGCACAAGTGCAAACTTTTTCACTCTAAGGAGGTAGTCAGGCCTCATTTGCCAACAAAGTGAGTGAGACAGCCTTCATTTGTTGACAGGTTTGAATATTTACCAAAAAAGAAATCAAAAGCACTTCAATTTTGAGAAAAAAGGTTGTTCAAAGTTGCATTTTGCAGAAGCTAAACCTCAGCTTGTTCTTGATTCGTTCTTAACATTTGACCAATTTTGAGCCTCGTGTTCTTATAAAATTGTTCTTATAAAAAAGGAGTGTACTTCCATTTGCAATGATCAGAGTTTCTCAAGAAGCTTTAAAGCCCCTAAAACTTTGGTTTGAGTTACGGTTGTGACAATGGGCATGTTTTCAAATATTACATGCACCTACCTGCTTACACTCACACACCCTTGGAATGAGCGGGTCATTGCTGAGCATGGTCTTTTGTGAAATAAATGACAGAGGATACCAGAAAACTGCTTAAGAATTTATCATCGACAGAGTTTCACCATCTATATGTAAATTTCTAGTGATCCCATTCAAAACTTACTTTTTGTACTCCTAAATATATATGCAATTTACAATGAAAACACTTTATAGGGTTATATTATTGGGCAGAGAAGTCATAAGGTACCCTAGGGTGTACTAAGGGTTCCTCAAAAATTTACATGCAGAGGAATTTTGACCAGCAAACAACGTTCAAACATCAAAACAAACGAGCCTGTCTATTTCTGCTGGTTGCCACTCATTTTTGATAAGTTACAAGTTCTGTTCCGCTCCACATCCCACCCTGAAAAATCAGGAAAATTAGCTAGCCAATTTATTCATGTTGTGCTGCTATGGTACTAAATAAGAAATCATCCAATCATCTTTTAGATTATGCTCTCACTGTATCATCTCACTATGTTACAATCCAGAATTTCACTTACTTTCTTCAGAGGGCTGCATTTGCCTTCCTTTTCTATCTGCTGTCCTCTCTAACATCTGAGAATTTGTTGCTCAATTATACGAGCCTTGATTATGATCAAGGGAGAGAGAAAAGGACAACATTATTAATTTAGGCTTATCAAATTGTTCTGTTGGACTATTTATTGAGTTCTGGGCACAAGTAACTCATGTTGCCACATTTATATATTTGCTGCTCATTTTATTCTTGTTTCATTGTGCCTGAATAGATTGAATATAAATACATTGGTGAAACTGGAAATGGATGATGAGAATGTACCACAAGGTTCTAGTGATATTAACATTGAAGTTTGGGTTTCAAAGCGGAAAGCTAGCAGTGTTGAAAGCTACCACAATGAATATGTGAAGAAGTATGGAAATGATGAGTATTTGTCTTCCATCAATGTCAATGAAGACAGCGAGTCTTTGTAAGTATTTATCTATTTTGATATTTAAATTATTTGATGTAATGTGTCAGTTATTGTTGATCTCTCTCCAATAAACACCTTTCTAAAGCCTTTTTGTTTAATATGGGTCCACCCTCAAATAAGTATCCAGGGCTATTATAAGAATAATAACAAAAGCGCAAATGTGTTTGATGTCTTTTTATAAGCATTCTAAAAGAATCAGCTTAAATTATTTTCAATGTTGGTTTTGCCCTTGTTGACTTATGGTTTTGCTGATAAAGAAATATCATGTTTCAGAAAGGAAATAGGTTTTGCCATGCTGGTTATGAAAAGTTGAAAACTGACACATCTTGTAATGACAAAGAGAAAGCGGATGCATTTCAAATAGCAGATTCCGACATGTAGAAGAGTTTATCAACTGAAATTGATTCAGATGGAGTGGAGAAGGATATTTTAACAATTTAACAGATATTAATTTTTTAAAATTTGTTAGTACATTGATTTGAATTTTAACCTTTAACTTTTATGGTTTGATCCACATTTGTGTCTGGTCCTGTGGTCTTTGGTTATATTTTATGCTTGGACTTTGCCAAAAGTCTTCAATAAACCTGCGGACATAATGCTGCAATATTTGATAAAAGACCAACAGAAAATGAAAAGCTTCTTTTTATTAATAGTGCAGAAGAAAAATGAACTAAAAGAGTAACAAAAATTCAATGTTCATATAAATATTTAGCAACAGAGGATTTCACTCTAAGATTTTCTAAGCCAGGAGATTTATTTTTGTGTTCGTCAATTTTTAGGCATTTCCAGGAGAGTCCTCCGCTTGTCTGTAAAGATGAGACATGTGAAAGTGACCGTCAAGGACAAACCAATGGACCTACGCGTGTCACTGAATCTACAGCTGATGTTGTGCAAGGTGAAATTGTCAATCAAGATGAAAAATCACCTGTCGAGCCAGAATCAAGTACAGAGGTTAGACTTCAAGAGAATGACTTTGTTTATTCTGGGATATTGGAGCCGGGGCTGCCCAAGGAGCATCTTTCCCAAATGTTTGGGAAAGTTCCCCTTTTCTGAGACTTTGCATTCGTTCTTCTCTCTGTGCCTTTCCAACTTTCAGATGCTTTCAACATCCCTGCGCTATGCACAATGTTTGCCAGAGGTATATTAGAACTGTGATGTGTTTATATCAAAATCTGAAAAAGATGATGCCATTGTATCTTGGTCTCCTATTATATTAGATCTCCTATAGCCGCATTCTTTATCTGTATACCTTTAAGGCACATTAATTTTAGCCCAATATTAATGGTAAATAGTTTTGATTCTGTTTTGTCAGCCTTCCAAAAGGCTAATTGTGAGTAAAGTCCTTAAAATGCAATTCCTACAGTGAAATTTTCTGAAAGTTTGGTAAATTCCAATTACCACTGGTATAGATTGTCAGTCACGAAGAAAAGATTTTTACAGAAGCATAATTCTGTTGACTGGAAGGTCAAGATCCCTTATTTGAAAGCCAGGTTATATGTTTGCTATCTAGCTCAAGGTGCTTCAGTCTCAACGAGTTGTAACATTATTGAGGAAACACGTTTTTCAAAATTAATTGTAAGGATTCTTTGAGAGCTGAAATAAGGCGATATTTGTTTCCCTTATTAACTGAATGCATCGAAATGATAAAGTTACTAATCTTCTTCCTTGAGGCAGAGTTTCAGATATGTTCTTTGCCCGTTACAGTTTGCCGGTTGCGGCCCCGCATTTAAGGTTGAATCGCATTTGTGTTACTGTTAATAACCAGCCGTTATTAACTACACACACTTAGCACGCAGCTAAAGCTATTTGTAAGACCGTGTGGCACATTTTAATTGCTGATGCGAATGATTCTGCGTAGCGTATGCGTGAATGTTATAACGATGACATTATTGTAGCACAGAATATTATGTTTGATCCATCGTGAACTGTTGATAATTTTGCGGCTGAGAGGCGTTTCTTACTCCTTTTTCATTGCAACCACCTTAATGCTTCTTGTATTTTTTAGTTTTGGCAAGGCTATGGCAGCAGCATCTATTTCCACCCGATGACATGCAAAACCTTGCCACTAAAGAGTGTGAAGTCGAAGCAAGGCAATTCGCAAATGTTGAGGTTTTCCAAAAGAACTCAACCGAGGAAGAAGCGCAATTCATCTGCAATGAGATATCGCATGGATATACCCAGTGTTAGGGAAATACTCTCCAGTCTGGGAACGCTGCAAGTTCATGATGCAGAAGATGGAGAGCTCGTTGCAATGTCTGGTGACATTTCAAGTTCGCCTGTCATGCGCACAGGCAATTTCGTTATGTCTAGTGAATCGAAAAACAAACTGTGCAAAGGATTCGCATGTCGTGGAACTAATGAAGTTTCTAAGCCAAGAACGCAGCTGCCTACTCACTGTTTTGCATGGGAAACGAAAAAGGAAATACCTATAGGAATCCAAGTAAGAAAAATGTTAGAGCTCTCGAAACACTCTATCGCAAATTCAACAACACCTGATTCTAAGAGAAAGCTAGGCAGTTTGGGTACAAGGAATGCGAATTCAACATTTCCTTCTAAGAATTTACCACTGAACGTTTACCGACTAAACAGCCCAAGTAAGAAGGTCATCGAGGGGAAAACTTACCACTTGACGAGCAGTTTGCAGTCCATAAACAGGGTAAGCCTGTCCCCGTTCAAGAGTCCTTCGAATCAAAGACACGTGCATAGAATCACCATGCCAACATCTAGCAGCATGTTGTATCCTTCACCTGAACCATCAGACGACGAAGACAGTCCGGTTAGTCCCGATGTACAGGTGGTGGCTGATCACTTGCAAGAAATGAAGAGTAGTGATGGCAATGGCCCAGTCGAATGCAGTAATGTATCCAACGAGGAGCAGTATGCTTATGACAGTGCGCTCATGTATTACGTAAGCAAAGTCAAATCTACTGAAGGCAACAGCAAGATTGACGGTGCTCTATCTGCGACTGGTTTGTTTTCAGAAAAACCGCAAATGGCGAAGTACGTAAGCAAGATTGGACAGCGAGATGCAAATACCAGAGTTAAACGAAAGCAGAAAAGTGCTAATGATCTGCGAAACGTTCACGTGACAGGGCGAAATGTGATGCAAGAGTTCCCGACCGCGATAGACCAACTAGAATCTTCCCGACTTAGGAATGACACTGTAGAACCGCTACTGGTCTCCGATTCGTTCCCTTTGATTACGAGTTTCCCAACAGCGCTGACACACAATAACTTGATACACAATAGCGTTGACTATATAGAGGACAGTGACCTGTCGTATACAGAACAATTCAATTCACCGTCAATGGCCGGCAAAGTTGTTCGTTTTGGCGACAGAGATGAACAGCATTTCATGAACGATATCTCTTTTTCGATGCCTGTAGAAAGTTCTCCGGCCAAATTAGTCGATCGCTATGAAATTCCAACTTCAAACGGCTGTCGCTTGCCTATTATCGGACAGAAGATAACTACAAAGATTTAATCGCCTTTTCCGTATTACACACCGTTCAATATAGCTTTTTTCGATGTCACGAAGAGTTATGCATTCTAGTATTTTCAAATCCTAGTATTTTCAAATCCTAAATGAAATGAAATTATCCCGTCAATTTGAATGTATATGCATTTTGGCATAAAACTACGCATTGCTCGCGAAGAAAGATCAAAGGCAATTTTCATACGATAGCCTGATTATTTCTCAGTCTTGACGTATCAAGATAGAAATCCCAGGAATCCCTTCGTCATTTTTGCACTTTTCTAAAAACATCGTTGCTGTGAACACTCTCTCTTGCTTTTTATGTACGTGTTTTATTGATATTTTCTACACGGTGAGCTTTTTCATGGTAGCTCTGTTATATTTAAATAGTTTTAACAACAAAATGCTGGAAACCTCACCACAAGCGTCTTATCTAGATAAAAAAGAAATATCATAGAAATGAAATATAAATAAAACATAGCTTCTACCTTTGTGTTAATCAAGTAAAAGCCCATTTCTACAAAAACGTCACAGCCGTCGCCCCGATTACTTTGGAGGACAATGGTCTTTTGCTCTAAAACAATAGGGAGATGTGATGTCATCTTATTAAAACAATAGGCTTGCCCCCCCCCCCCAATATTTGACCAAATGTCCGCCCCTGCGCTACAGCTGAAAAGCCCATTTATGAACTCTCATTTTCTACACTGAATAAAATCAGGTGAATTCTAATTCTGCCAAGTTTGGGTGGGCAGCTATTTGAAGGGGACGGGCGCTTATTACAAGAAACAACAGCTTGTGTCTCGATTTTGTTTTTCAAAGAGAAAAAAATTCATAGCGTGTTATAAGAATTTGAAAAAATAGATATCCATAGAATATCATATAATGGTATTTTATACGGTAAATTGGACCAAGCAAGATGTGCGCTGCTTTTTCTTCCACCCCTAAAGTAGATTTATAGCTTGTGATACCATTCATTTGATCGGTTTAAAAGCCAGTCAGAATGCGAGAAGCGGTTTAATAGCCAGAAAACTGTCAGGATCAAATGGAGGCTGTGAAGTATTCTGGGATTACCCATGGTATATTTCTAACGGAGATAAAATTTGTTTTAGGTCTGAAAAATGTTACCACAGCTTCGCTAAGTATATCAATTATTCCTTTGCTATTGCTTGAAATTTACAGATATCAGAAGAAAATAGCATTCCAAAAGTGCTTGCCTCTAGCTCGTTTGAATGAAGATTTCCAGGGAACGAATAATTTGAGAGAAGTAGTAACTAAAGTCACAAAGCGGTTGCCCCCGTTTATAGATTCTTTTTCTTGCGTACTCTTTGAAGAATGGAAATATATCTGAATTCATAAAAAAGCTGCGATATCCGATAACATGACGATATTCAGATGACATAAGATAATTGTCAATACATGCAAAGAATCTCAAGATGTAAGTTCAATTGAAAAGATCTTGCAGTGACCGCAAAACGGTGGAGAAAATAAGCAGAACGGTATTTTGCAAAAGTTTAGACGTAACATTTTAGTATCAACTCAGACATACTCCAAAATAATAAGTATGTGTTTACTAGTTTTAATTTTGTCTTGTTTCAGCTGTCCTATTTTTATGTTGCCCCCCTCCCCCCCTCCTAATGTTTCAGACCTTCCGACGATGGTATTTCTACCATCACCCATAACACTAATTAATTCATT
This sequence comes from Rhopilema esculentum, assembly GCF_057945365.1. NCBI lineage: Eukaryota > Metazoa > Cnidaria > Scyphozoa > Rhizostomeae > Rhizostomatidae > Rhopilema > Rhopilema esculentum. The sequence goes on along the minus strand of NC_142834.1, from coordinate 182,188 downwards.
AATTTTCCTGCCCGTTTGTCATGATTCTTTTAAAACCAGTTTGTTGTAGTTCAAAACTGAATGAAGTAAACTGAATAAAAATTGAACTAGTCACTCACTGTATAGGCAACTAGATTTACATAAAGGTAACCTTCACGACAGTTATTTTTCATGCAATTTTCTTAAAGTGCCTGTGACATGATTTTCGTACTTTTGGTTTATAAATCTATTCTTATGTAAAAGGGCCTGTTATTTTCATTTCTGAGGTAAGTTTTTACGTTTCGTGAGAAATGAAGGAGTTATTGGCGATCTTCTACGCCAAAATTCGCCATCTTGGTTTTCAGAATGAGTAGACAGTGACGTCACGAGAGGGACCAGATCGCCTCCTTCTTAAAGTTTTTGTATCGTAGTCAATGAGGGAAATCTAACAGGTCCAATATGAGCGATATTTCCAGAGAAGGTAGTGGCAGCGAGGATGAGATTTGTGAAGTTAACGCTTACATTGTTAAAATAACGAGTTCCCCCCATGACGTCACAAGAGAACGGCAAATGATGATAAAGCGACTTGACTAGGCCGCACTATTTTGCTTAATTTCAATATCAAAACGCTTTTGTTTCAAAAAAAAGTTCAGATCTACTATAAGAGCAGTGCAACGCTTCAATTAAGAGAATAAAAAAAAATCATGTCACAGGCACATTAAATAAATTTTTTATATATGCAATTCTATACGAACACGAGAATTACAAATTGCAAATTGTCAAGAACCTAAGAACAAATCAGAAGCAAGCAGGAAAGGAGACACTACAGGGAAATTTTCATCAACGTTTATCCAGACACGTAAATAATAGGGGGGCGTGGGGGGCGTGGGGGGCGTGACGCCCCAAAGGTTGGAAAATCCAATTGTAGTTGGAAAACTTGGAATTTTTTCACTTGGAATTTTGTTCACTTTCAAATTTTGTTCACTTGGAATTTTTTCAAACTATAATGACCAAATGTGTAAATTTTATAGCTTAGGATTTGGGGATTTTAAAAGTAAAAATCTTAGACCTTATTAAAATTCAAACTCTGGAGCAGGCATATCTTCTAATCGTTTTTAGTTGCGAATCCCTGTCACCACTGGATCTCAAATTGCATGATTGCATCGTTTGTTTCCTTTTTGACAGGGGTTAAGTTGAATTAGATTATTTCAAACAGGCAAGGTGAATTTCTGGATAAGAAGTTTAAATTTTACCGTCAGTATTGATTGAGCCTGAAGTTTTGAAAAATCGTTCCCTGTATCTATTGATCGGAACAATTGAAAGTGGGAATTTTTTAAGAAACAACGGGTAGCCAATTCAATTGAAAACATTACAAATCTTTCTTTGCTAGAAATTCTCAACGCTTCTTAACGGGTGTATGCTAAGCTCCCCCTGCACTTTGTAGACCTCCTTAAATCTTATCATAAATTGCTATGAAAAAGGTGATGAGAAGCCACAAAACATTGATCAAAGAAGCAGCAGCAGAAGTATTTGATCAAAGACGAGCGTTTTATCTTACGAATCGGACATATGTACTTGCCCTCAAATCATCCTTTTCAGTTCCAAAAAGCAAAGAACATTTAGCCCTTCGAAAATTGTAAAACTTTTCATTCGATCAAGAACAAAAGATGAAATGGTAAATTCTTTGATGCTTCTATATTGTGAAAAAGGACAAAGAACACCAATAACTTTCCTGTAAATTTTCAGTGCACAATTGTCTTGATTTCCCTAGCGTAGTAGATTTTCGGATTCTTTTGAATCATTATTTGTGTACCATATTTTGAATATGAGCTTTAAACAGAAAGCATTTTGAAGTAGCAAAATGGAGGCTGTTTCTTGTGACCATAAATGGCGTTTACTTCCCAGTGGCGGCCTGGCCCTTTTCGCCTGGGGGGGCCAGCGTCAAAATGGTGCCATCCATAACTAACACTATTGTCTTTTTCCTGAGAATATTGGCAGTATAGGGGCGGTGCCAAGAAATTCAAAGTGGGGGAGGGGCGAATTAATAGCTTTATCTGATTAAAAAACTAACATTGGGAAGGGCCGGCGAGAGGTTGTCGGAGGCCCTTGGTATAACTCTGAATAAAAGAGGGTTTCGTGCGAGCGGAGCGAGCAGAAAAGTTTTGCGACCACGCCCTTTAGATTGGCTTAAAATACATTTCAAAATATTTCTTGCAGTCATTTTCTTGAAATCGATTAAAAATTTTGCTATTTTTAAGGCATCCTTTTAGCACGTTTGATTAATTCCAGTCTTAAAATGGATTTCATTACTTTGCAATAAGGAAAAGAATCCATCTATCTTTGTATCGTCGAGACAAATTGGTACTTTTATGAGAAATGAAGCACTGAGACAAAATCTACTGACCCCCACATGAGCAGGTCTCTGAAGGCCAGCAGAGCCAAAGAGACTCATCGAAAATCAAAATTTTCCCTGAAAGGGGGGCTTGAGTCCGGACATCCTAAACACAGTCTGTGCACACTATGAGTGCTGTGTTCTCCATATGAAAGAATTTAACTAAGTAAGTTTCCCGACAGTTACTTACAAATGCTTTGTCTGGATAATACAGTACTGAAGGGCACAAAGACGTGCCCTTGAAATGAGAATGTTCTAGGGGGTATGGGGGCGTGCGCCCCAATAAAGTTTTGAATTTTATGGCGTCTTTTTTGTCTTTGCTGGCCTCCTAGATACCTAATTACAAGACAAGTCGGAGTTTTCGGCGCCCTATACAAGCTTTGGCGCCCCTCTAAAAATGTCAGCCCTGGCCCCCCGGCCCCCCTGCCGGGCCGCCACTGTTACTTCCTCTGGGAACTTGTAAAACGAGAGAAAAATGTATTGGCTTGAAACAAGAACTGCATTAAAGATCTTCGATAAATATCTAAGAAATTTTTGCTTTTTCAGCTTTTAGTAATTGACAATTTCAAGGGCATTTCATCTCTTTTGGTAATACCTGAAAGTATGAATAATCAGAAATGTTAGAAAAGTAGATGTAAAAGAATGTTTATTGGCCACCAACTGGTGGCAAACCAGGGCTGTAGAGCTGGGATTGCCTAGAAGAGGGCTAAGCCTTTTCAATGTCAAAAGTAACCGTTTTCTACTTTGTTTTTGCAAAGTTTTTTCGAGAGCCAATTTATTTTTCAAAACAATACACCCCAAACAAATCAATGCTTTACCCACCCCATTACTTGCTCCAGAACCATATCCTCTAGTTCTCTTTGTATGAAGGTTTGTTCTAATGGGGGATTTTCTTTGCATTCACAGGGAACATTGGAGCTGGAAGAAACACACAACATCTGGAAGCAAAGCACCCATATTATGAGATATTTTAAAGAAACGGAAAGAGAAAAGAAGGACGATTTTATGTCGAAATTTTACGAAGGTTATAACTAAATTTGGTCGTGTCGGGCTTTCTGAAATCTGTTGGTTTGCCTATCAATGAGTGGTTAGATAATTTCACTTGAAAAGCGATGTTGACCGTATGTGAAATTTAAGATTCTTCATTCGTGTCCCAAATCCTCTGTCTTTTTGCCATAATTTTGATTCGAGAATGTGATGCTTTTTGAAGAAATCTTTCTTTTTGATTGTGCAAATTAACAAATTTCAATTTCGCTTCTAGTTTCCGGAATTGATTTAAGTAAGTCGACATTAAAAGGGCGTCATATCCATATAATACTGTTTTGGAATAGAAAGATTTGGAGAGAGATAAACAGCTTAAAAGCGTATTTCGAAGTTATTATTGAAAATCCAACTGCTATTTGTCGGTGAAAAAGTTCAGCAAGCCAGCAGGGTATTCAAATTTTATTCGTTTTATGGGTGTGCATGCCTTTGCGTGGCTCCTGGTAGACCTGCGCCAACTCACCGAGTACGTGCTGTCAGCATTTTAGTTTATTACCGTAAATCCTCGAATTGGCCCCCCCCCCCTCGAAAAAGCCCTCCCCTCGAATAAGCCCCCACTCTAAAATACAAACTGTCAATAAGCCCCCCCTCAAATAAGCCCCCACTGCTACCGTGTATTCTCGAATTGGACCCCTTAGTTTGACGGTTTTATTGAACAATCACGACAAATTCGTACTTTTGGTAGTAATAAGTTGAATGCTCATAAAGAAATTCCTACTAAAATAAACAAGGTCTTTTAATAATGTCTTCTTATTGTCTACAATAATTTCATAAGCCCTCCCCACTTGTACAAGCCCCCCTCTCGAATAAGCCCTCGTCCAAAAATATCAAAAATAAATAAGCCCCCAGGGGGCTAATTCGAGGATTTACGGTATGTACGAAGACTGAGTGCAAGCAATTGTTTTTCATATCATTTTACTTGGTATTTAATTGAAGTCGTTTGCATTGGTCTTCTGCAACGTGTCGTGGTGATTCTGTTGATTTTATGGTGATTTTGTCAAGATATATTTGATCTGCAATTATTTTTGTTAAAGAGAAATAATCCTAAAGAAAAGTGACTCCAAAGCAAGACGAATAATAAAGATACATTTTATAAGTTGAGCTAAAATATTCTCGGCGCCATATAAAGCCTTAAATAATTTCAAAATTCATAACTTTTGATTGACTGTGAGTACCCTGGGTACCAGACTCACTATATATAAAAGAAAATAGAGAGTCTGGTCTAGTGCGCCCCATTCTCGTTCTGGTGTGCTGATATTAACCAATCAGGAGCGAGTGTACAGATTTCTGTACGTTCAAAGGTCACAGCGAAACAATAAACTTAGCTCTGGTGTAAAACATTGAACAGAACACAACATAAATAAATGCTAGCGACCGTAACGATTGAGTTTGAAAATGCTGTTAAAACTGTATTACAGAAGTACTCTGACTACTGAGTATCTTTGTTTTTTATCTGACAGTCTTGTTTCACAGGCCTAGTCTGTTAAATAGACTTCAGTTCTTTCAAGTAATTTCACCAGAACGAGAATGGGGCGCACTAGACCAGACTCTCTATTATTTTATATAGTGAGTCTGGTACCCAGGGTAGACTGTGCGCTGTTTGCTTTTACGGAGGTCTTTTTGTGGGGTCCTTGTCTCTGAAGTGCCATTTCATAGCATTTTATTCCGTGCAGAGACACCTAATCTTTCTTGGTCACTCGGCTCAGGCTGAGTGTTTTCGATGCACTCACTTTCGATGCAGAAAAGCCAGGGGACGTATTTAAGCAACAATTTCATAAGAACAGGAGCCTCAAAATTGGCCATACGTTAGGAACAAATTAAGAACAAGCTGAGGCTGGGCTACTGTAAAATGCAATTTTGGACAACGTTTTATCTCAAAAAGTATGATTTTTAGCCATGTGTGGAATCTTTTTCGGTGAATATTCAAACTTGTCGGCAAATAAAAGTTATCTTTAGATTGGCTAGCAAATGAGGCCTGAACACTACCCTAGAGTAAAAAGCTAGCAATCACACTGCTTACACCCTATTAATTTAAGAACAAATTTAGAAAAATCAAGCCTCAGATTTTCAAAAAAATTAAGAATCAGTCAGCCTAAACTTCAATTTACTGGTTCTTATAAATAAAGTGTTTTCTTGTCCTTTCGTTTGTGTAAGCTCAGAAGCCGAAAAAAGAAGTATAAAAAAGGGTCTGGCCAGTCTATGAATTTCCAGAAGATAACTAGAATGTTTGACGAGGGTTGAAATGACCATTATAATAATCAGTTTGAATTCGAATGCAGTGTGCAGCCGTTCTGAAATGCTTTCATACCTTTCACACACGTTACAAGTGAACCACCCGCAAATTACCTTGAAAGTTATATTTGCATCAAAAGCAAAGTTGGAAAGTGTTTTGTGTTTTGTGCTTGGGTTTTAAATGAAAATGAAAACTGTCAATTGTGTCAATTATAATAACGGTTGGTGTTTTGGTGGTTTATGATTATCATAATGACCGTTATTAATTGTCTTAGTGGATGGGCGATGAATGACTGTCAACGCCGGTGTTGCCTTGCGAACATCTGTTTTCTACAGGTGCTAGTATTTGAACAAGTCGTTTATATGTTGATATATCAATAGTTTTAGCAGAAAGGCGTCTGCGGAAGGAAGCAGGGCTCGAAGAAACACATCTTTGTTTACTTGATGGAGCTCAGAAAAGTTGGAGCTTGATGGTTTGTTTAGATTTGGAATTACGTCAGTGATGGCGAGTACTTTGTTTGCTTGTTAAGACAAATAGCGAAAGCGGAGGGCTGTGAATTGTAGCGCCGCTTGATTTGTTTTATGGCTGTACGTGTTGGTCTTTGAGGGATGAACACAAAGCGAAGAAGCCGTACTACTATGTTGGCACTTTTTGTTGTCTTATTTGGTGAGTATTTGATTTTGTGTTTTTATGAGTTGTTTAACATTTAAATTATTGGATTGTGGTGTAATGGATCGCTATAAACCCGCGAAGTACGCGTGTTACGGATTCTTTGGCATTGACAAGGCCGCCTGCTAAAAAATTCACTAACTTAACCCATTTTCTCAAGGTTTTTCAACATCAAAAGGCAAACCACAGATGCAAAAGTTGCACTTGAGTAAAATCTCGACTTCGCCATTAATCTCGAAATTCAAGGGTCTTATCTCAATAATAAGAATTGCTGGGCTGGCTCAATAGTAATAAAGAGCCTTCACACAAAGGGCCCTTGCTCTTTTACTCACTGACACAATGACTGACAGACTGACTTGTGAATATTCACATTTTGATGAGAAAAATATATTCTGCGAATAGGACCCTAACCAGTGGGTCAAAAATGGTAAATTTTGCTTCTTTTACTGGGCCAGGAAGAGGGTCCACTGGCCCAGGAGTTACAATATTAAAAGGTGCCCTGGGAAAAATCTTAAGCATGGCTTTAGACATTTCATGAAATACTATTGTAAAACGTAGTCTTCTTTCAAAAAGAAGACATATTTTAAGTTACTCGAAAATGAAAAAAGCATTACAAATTTCGTAACATTAGCAGGGGCGCAAATTAGGTGTTGTGGGAAGGTGTAACACGTGGTCTTTGATAGGCTCGGAAAATGTGAAACAGGCAAGACATGATGGAAAGAATCAGTCCCAACCAAACCAACGCATGTTCCCCCGCTATTCCTCCTGCAAGTCAGTGTAAAACGATATGGTGCAAAATGACTACCCACAAGGTGGTCACTGTAATGTCATTGAGAAGACCAGGAAGCCAATTTTGATGTACCTCTGACGTTTTGCTCGAAAGAAGCAAGTAACACGCATCTTGCAAGAGCAGAAAATATTTGACATAGCTTTGACATGAACGAATTGTGCAAAAAGCGATTATAAGAGTTCGTCGTTTGATACAAAACGAAATACATAACTGACCTTTTTGATGTTTTGACACCTTTCAGCTGTGAGAATTGATGTTAAAAAAGTTGTGTAGGCGATTTAAACATTTGAAAAAGCTTTCCCTGGTTTGTCTTCTATTATCGTACGATAAAGTTCAATGTTAATAAAATCTGTTTTTTTTTAGTTTTTTAAACATATGAATGAAATTGTTGGTTTTCAGATCTTAGCAGATGTAATTGAAAGCATGAAGTCCCATTCTAGAAATATCGAAAATGATCAATATCGTGGCTAGATGCTGAAGTTTTCAATGGCTATTAGACGCAAGTTGGGAAGTTGGGGTGGGGTGGGGTGGCAAGGGCATATTAAAGATCATATCTAATGAATAGTCCAAGGCCTTTTATCCGTGATAGCCCAAGCCTATCGTCAGAAAAGGTTTCCCAAACTCGCTTCTGATGTTATTGATGTCATAGTCAAGGGCAACAAAACTCCCCATTGTCGTCACATGAATATATTGAGAAAACCAACCATTGAAAGTAAAGCGTTGATATGGAAAAAGATAGTAGCCATAAATGGAAAAGAGGATGAATAAATCCGGTTTCTTAAGCTGGGAGTGAGTAGAGGATTGTACCAATAAATGGTTTAATCAAATCTGTGCTTTCACACAAAATCGAAATTGCTAAAAACGACTTTGACCGATCCGGAACCGATCACGATGGATGCTTTTGTTTCAGCCGAGCCCAAAATAGCAAGGATTTTATTTCCTGATAGAATTCAAATTGAGTAATGTTGAGACGCAAATTTGCGCGAAAGTCATAAGAGACCTAACTGATCATGATCAACCTGACGCAGGGGCGGATCCAGAACAAATTTAAAGGGGGGGGGGGGGAGTTGGTGTTGGTGCTGAAAAATTTTCATAAATTGGTGATGAGATTACGCTATATACAACAATTACAGACCTTAACTACTGACAGAAGGCTCTTTATTCACCTTCTAAAGGAAATTTTCACAATTATTGTGCCAAACCAATTTCAAAAAGGGGCTCCAGACTTGATTCAACTCAGCGAAGGAGGGGCAACTGCCCCTAGTTTCCCCCCCTAAGTCCGCCACTGATCCTGACTGCAAATTTTTCGCAGTCAATCAATTACAACGTCTTAGCTATTTTTGCAGAAGAGCACCTCTATATACTTTTCTATTTGCGATAGCATCTGCGGCCACTACAATCGGTACTTTCGTCCACTTGAATTTACATCATTCTTTAGGTCTGGTGGACACCTTGAATACTCAAGCAACAACTTATGTAGCACTGCGGATAGAAACGAGTTGGGGCGCCTTCTGTCAGCAGAAAGAGATATTCAAAGCTGCCCTTTCAGATTTTGTGAACAAGGAAATAAAAATTGCAATACGAGCCAACCAAATAGCTTTACTGAATTCCGATGCTGCCTGCTCAAACGTCCCTCAACAAAACATGAAAGTTCTTCTCCATGTCTCAGTATATACGCAAGGCACAAGTAGTGGAACGTTCGATATCGATGCAGTTCAAAAAATTGCTCTTCTTCTCAAGAACGGTGCGACATTTGGAAGTTTCAAGGTAAATAACTAAATAACTTTTATTATTGTTATTGATTAACACCGGCGTGATTCTAGCTTACAACTAACATATTATCCAGTTGAGCTTCTCTAAGAAAAAGTAATTAGGCACTGTTCTTGTAACAACATTGTTTAGGCTCCCTAGAAATCGAAACTCTTCTTTTGTATCCATGAAGAGGCCGGGATGGTAAAGCGGGTCGGGAAGATCGGGAGTCAACAATAGAATGCAATGTAGGAATTTGTGAACTACATTTTCATTCGAGATATCCAACACTAGACTTGAAAACTTCATCAGTCGAACGAAGATGGTAATTAAAATCCATAGGGTTTCATAGGAACATGAATATAACTATTGAAATCGAAAATTTCGACTTTATCTTTGTTTGCTTACTTTCGTTCATATCTGTTGTAAGAGAGAGTTGCCCTCTCAGCTGTGTTCTTGTTGTCGTTGTGCGTCCAGGACAAAAACTTTTCCAAGAAAATATCAAGCACACCAACGTTAGTATCTGAGCCAGGATGCGTTCCGGAAATAAAAATCTGCCAAGGCAGGCCAATTGCAAAAATAGTTTAGTAAGACAAAGGCAGGCCAATTTCGTCATGGATAGCCGAATCATTTCTAACTGCTAAAATCTGATTTGATTCAAAACGATAAAATATTGATGCTATGGATAAGTTGACAAAGCCCACCAAACATGCAAATTTGCTGACAAATGACATAATCTACCGGCAAAAGCGTGTTTTACTGGACAATTTAGAAATATCTTGAATAGCCTTCCCTTCATATCCCCACAATTTCAGCCACCGGCAAAGAAATGTACGGAGTCCTGAACCCCAAGTTTTATTAGTAACAGCATTGGCCAAACCCCTCTTTTGTGTAGCGAGGGATGAATTTCTTTGGGTTACAAGGGCTCTAATGCCCAATATGATGCTACAGTCGATCTCCTAACCAACGTAGCTGAGTAACAGGTGAACAATAAACAAATTCATGACTAATTTACAGAACGTTTTACATTCAATCAAATGAAGTTACCAAACCTGATTAAGAAGTTGTTAATATTTCTTCAGTTCATCCTCTCTGAATCAATCTGAATCAGATCTTATCCTTAATCTCACTGAAGGTACAAAGCGCAGAAATGGGTTCATCAGAAACGGCTGCTGCAAGTATTTCAACTAAAATGGTAATAATCATCATAGCTGCAGTTTTGGCTGTCTACATGCTTGGTTACTTTTGCATCGTAAGCAATCTTTCTTTTTGATAATATTCCGATTAAAAAGCTTTACTCTTTCTGATTAACCGACGTAAGTGCCACTGGCGTTCAAACAAACGAAATAAGGAACCTTGAAATTGCTGTCTCTTGGTGCAAAAACGAGGTAGAGTTAACTTCAGGTAACGCTAAGTTTTAACTAAGCCAAACCTTTTTGAAAGTTCGAATGTTTTGATTGCCGCAACCCCATATTCCCCTAAGGCTCCCCCTTCCTAGGGACTATCACAGGATTGCGAGTAGATCTCGAGACTGATTTTGTTTCTCCTTTCATACATTTCATACCTCAGCTACATTTCCTAATACGTGACTTCTGCGCAGGCGCATTGGCCCTGATGGTTAATTTCCTTATTAATGATAGCCTTAATTTTGTCATTCCGAGGCTAATTTGCGCGAGAACTTGGGGCGGTCCACGTAGCCGGCTTACCGTTAGAAAGTGATGAATAATTTCGCGACAATATAAAGTTATCGCTTACAGTAGAATCCCGTTATAACGTACTCGGTTATTACGTACTTTCGGATATAACGTACTGGTGTGCTTTGTCCCGGCAAAAGGTGTGCTTGGTTTTAGTCAACTTTTATTTACCCTCGTTACAACGTACTTTGGATATAACGTACTTAATACGCACGTTCCTTAAAATACGTTATAACCGGATCATACTGTATTTGTTTTGAAAAACCTTGTCATATATGCACTCAATACAAATTTTCCCTTCCAGCTTGCCACACAATCAGACTCTTACGAGCATATAAATGTGCCGAAAGCGCATGTCGTTTCAACTGTCAATAAAGTCTATAAAGGACGAGGCCAGGCTATGCAAGTGAGCAAAATAAATTGAAACGAGGTTGTGCAAAGAGGCTGGATAGGAGGTCAAGTGTTGCCAAACGTATCTCTATGAATGTAATGGACGATGTCTTGCCCTTCTTTGATTATCTGCCGAATTGGACAATTGCAGCAAAAGAAGGTGTTACCCCTAAATTTGTATTATGTATTTCAGGTTTTGAGAATATTCTGATGATTCAATGTTTACCTTTAAATGGTAAAAAGGAACCTTGTTGTTAAGAATTCTCGTGCAATGTAAAACGCATACTGTACGGCAATATTCACATTCCCCGCCCAATGTAATAAGCATGAATTTTCGAAAATAGAATATGAATGTTGATGTGCTCATTCCCACTCATCTGTCGTTGTCTTCTCGTTTGCTCTTGTTCATTTTGACATGCATTTAACCATGTCGTGAGGTAGGTTACACCATATGAAAGCTTGGCTATCAGATTCAGGTGTCGTGTTGAACCTCCGACGACGAGGAGCGCCTGGCCACGGTCCCCATCTATTTTGCAAAACAATAGAGCTCTTTAAAAACCTTTGCGGTTTGTGGTATTTTTTCAGTGGGACGCATTACAATTCTTGCATTGGGATGCGCCACAACAACAGATACAAAATAGCCCGTGCACATAGAAAATTTTACGGCAAGTTTATTATTGGTAGCTCAATAATAAAGAGAGGTCTTATTTCTTAAGGGGTGTAGCTCGATCGAATTATTACGGAATTATTTGGCAAAAGCTAACGCGCATCGACGAACGCGCATCGAAGTACGCGCATCGAAGTACGCGCATCGAAGTATGCGCATGGAAGTACGCCCACAGTTATTTTCTTCATGTGACAGCCCCTCGTGACATTTACCCTTGAATTCAAAAACTGGCGATTTTCATCGTTCTCTCTAAATATCAGAAAACAAGGCTACGTTGAGCTTGGCACAGCACTGATATCCGAGGCTGCGTTCAGAGGCCAGTAAAGGAAAAGCGAACAAGACGAATAAGTGCATAAAGCATTTGGAGAAATTTATCATTTTAAATCATGTGAAAAATCAAATAAATATTCAGGTGGGAAATAAGCTATAAAAATGTAGAGATACATCATTAGGTGGTGAAGCTGTCTTATGTGCCATTTAGGAATAAAATATAAATAGAAAATTGCTGGCCAAACGCGAGAGGCTTTGATAGTGCTCTGTGATTGGGATAAATTGATATCTCTGAATTTATCGTTGGCAAACATAATATGTTATTTGAGAATAAATAACGAGCCTGTTTACATGGTGATGAAGATACCAAATTTTCTAGGTTAGGCGTGTCCCTTGTGAGCGATAGGGCGAGGGCATTGACTGCTAGGGGCACCAAACAAGGCGAGGGCATAGACGTCTCCAAGCTGGATTGAGATGTTGTTTATTTTGATGGTTCTGATTTTGCATAAGAGCTGTGAAGGTCACGCACTGTAACATGCAACCTTATGTTAGTTCTATAGCGATTGGTGAGAAACATAAGGCCAAAAGTATCTATGGGTTAGACCAACCCGAGGCAAAGCTATTCGTAATTGTGATCACAGATAATCCTACTTGCTCTTCTGGCAAAAAAGGGGTATTTATGTGAAGACTTATGATAGGAAAGTATGGTACATGAAGCGAAATTGGTTGGGTTTGAGTAGCAGGAATCCGGAGGCATCACTTTAAAAAGATTTCAGGAAGCAAAATGGTTGTACCTTGCCAATTAAATAACATACAATTCCAATAAATGAGGGTTGATTTGGAGATGTAATAAATTTAGAAAAACTGCAAAAGTAACAGGAAGATTAAGCCTAGATGAATAAATATAAATTGTAAAGTAGCGAAAAGTAACTGAGTCTTCACATGACTCCATGACTAAGGTCTTCATATGCTTGAAGTGATGTCCTAAAGAAAAAATTAATAAAAATAATTCGTGAAAATAGTTGAAAATCAACATATAAAAAGGTCAGTCGACACTCTTATACATTTTTTATATGGATGTTCTCAAAGGAGGGATGTTTGTTGGGAAGGGTTGAATAGAGGAGGAGATGGGTTAGAAGCATTTTTAAAACAGAATAGGACCGGAGGAGAGGTTATTAAGAGAAAGGGCCTCTGTCTCTAAATTGCGTAACTAGCTAATGATTGGAATTAAAGGGCGTTCACTTTGCAGGTAATATGAGTGGCTGATTCAAATACATCAAGAAAAACCATCACGTGGTTCGAGTCTTGTGAAAAATGCGAAACGATACGTAAATGAAAACGTTGCACTGTAAATATCATATTTGCGTTATCGTTTTGTAACAACGCCAGAATTACTGTTGTACAGTATTGGGTTGCCACGGGGTAGCAAAATTAAAGAAAATACAAAAACTGCAAAACAGAGAAGCAGAAAATGTATGATTTGGCTCATATGATATATCCTCTCTCTGCTCCTTCGTTGCAGACTCGATTAGGCTGGCCTTCTTTCGAGCAGCTGCCGTACAGGAACACTATGGCGTAGTCATCATATAATGGTCTATTACCAAAAAGCCTTAGACAGGCTTTCACACGGTTATCGGATATTCATAGTTGGGCCTTACGTATATTCATAGTTGGGCCTTACGGATATTCATAGTTGGGCCTTACGGATATTCATAGTTGGGCCTTACGGATATTCATAGTTGGGCCTTACGGATATTCATAGTTGGGCCTTACGGATATTCATAATTGGGCCTTACGGATATTCATAGTTGGGCCTTACGGATATTCATAGTTGGGCCTTACGTATATTCATAATTGGGCCTTACGGATATTCATAGTTGGGCCTTACGGATATTCATAGTTGGGCCTTACGGATATTCATAGTTGGGCCTTACGTATATTCATATTTGGGCCTTACGTATATTCATAGTTGGGCCTTACGTATATTCATAGTTGGTCCTTACGTATATTCATAGTTGGTCCTTACGTATATTCATAGTTGGGCCTTACGGATATTCATAGTTGGTCCTTACGTATATTCATAGTTGGGCCTTACGGATATTCATAGTTGGGCCTTACGTATATTAATAGTTGGTCCTTACGTATATTCATAGTTGGGCCTTACAGATATTCATAGTTGGTCCTTACGTATATTCATAGTTGGGCCTTACGGATATTCATAGTTGGGCCTTACGTATATTCATAGTTGGTCCTTACGTATATTCATAGTTGGGCCTTACGGATATTCATAGTTGGTCCTTACGTATATTCATAGTTGGGCCTTACGGATATTCATAGTTGGGCCTTACGGATATTCATAGTTGGGCCTTACGGATATTCATAGTTGGGCCTTACGGATATTCATAGTTGGGCCTTACGGATATTCATAGTTGGGCTTTACGGATATTCATAATTGGGCCTTACGTATATTCATAGCTGGGCCTCACGGATATTCATAGTTGGGCCTTACGTATATTCATAGTTGGGCCTTACGGATATTCATAGTTGGGCCTTACGGATATTCATAGTTGGGCCTTACGTATATTCATAATTGGGCCTTACGGATATTCATAGTTGGGCCTTACGGATATTCATAGTTGGGCCTTACGTTAAACAAAGGTGTGATCTGGCTGACATTGGGAACTAGGTTCGGACACTGAATGGCCAGTTTTGCCCAGTCATTCAATTTTAAGCTAAAAGAAATTATTGAGAATATGCAAGGGAGGCATAATACAATTTCCATTCATTTTGTATTGTATCTGTCTTTAGATTGATGATTGTCAAGTATGGAAAATGCAAGGGTTGTTGTTGTGAAGGGTTGGTTTTTAATAAGGGTTCTGTAAAGGAAAATTTTGTACGAGTCGGGATTTTGGCCTACTTACTTTTCCAATAAGGTTTTTTCATTTTATCCAATAAGATTTTACTTTTCATATTCAAATGTAAACTGGTTATTCAAACTGAATTGAATCCCTGTATAAAGAATTTCAAAATACAAATATTTGAAATAAAAAACCGAACGAAGACGAATCGATTTGACGACGTTGCTACGTCAAAATTATCGGTTTCGTTGAATCTGTGGTTGAATGGGGATTTCTTTCTGGCTTGAAATGATCATACATTTGCAGTGACAGTTTCTATGGTAAAGATTTAAAGCTACCGGCCACAAAAGATACTTACGGAATTATTGATGTACTCCTGTTGACTATCCCGCATCTGCACCAAGTATTCTTGCAAGGCCTAGGATGAATGGACAAATGAGCTTTTTGGCCTGACAAAGTTTACCCAAAGAATCCCAGCAACTTAGTATAAAACAAAAAGTCCAAGCTCACGTTAGCTGGGGGCCGCTGTTGTTCTTCTAGTCTGGATGAGGATGGGCCGCATCAAGTAATAAACAAAAAAGAGTCAATAGAAATGTAAAGAGAAAAATTATGAAAAGAAAAAAATTAGATACAATCCGATCAGGAGGGATGTAAGAAATAAACCAGAGCAAAAGGGGACAGTTTATTACGGAAGGGATCATTCCGGTAGGCGACCGAAGCAGGGCGAAAATCAAAGGGATTAAGGTTTTTATCAATTGTTATGCCAAATTTCTAAATTCTTCTACTCCTTACTCCAGTTTCCATTCTTGGAGTTCCTCTTTCTCGAATTCTTTCTGCAATCTCGCTAAATATTTTTCGTCAAAAATAAACACCTCCTCCCAAGTATATTCCATTTCCCTGTTCAATCAACGGAAACATCCAAACAGAAACTTAAAATGTCAAAAAGTTCATTTGCTGCTTACCTGTTTTGATTTGTTTAATTGATAACAAATTTCGTCAAAGCTCGATTCAGCCCCCTTTCCTATAGACCCGTCCCTCAGATCATAGATTTTTTCAATAAGCCAATCTCACCTTTTAGCCACCCTACCTTTCTAGCCCCCTCCCCCCAAAGGTAGAATACCAGAAGCGTTGGAAAAATAAGCAAACATTAAGCCACAAATAAAATTTTTTTAATACAGTAAACTACCGATAACTCGAAACGCCGATCTCAAACATCTTCTATGTCGAACCGATATTGCATCCCCCTTGCCAAATAACTTCGTATAAAAATTCCCCGATAACTCGAACATTCGCTATCTAGAACCATTTCATTGGTCCCCTGGAGGTTTGGGTAAGCAGAAGTTTACCGTATCTTCTATTTCTTATTTCATGTGCATTAACGTGGGTCGCTTTTTGTCCAGCTCAGAGTCTTTCCAACAGTGGTCTATCAATTTCGGAAGGTGAAATCAGTCTTGAGGATGTTCCTGCTCTATGTATTGACTCAGATCAACATGACGTTCTTCTGATAGAATAAGCTATTCAGAAATTCAGATCATCGAGTTATTCAGGTTTCAATAACAGAAATATAAATAAACCATAAGAAGAGCATCGTTGCCATTGTTAATAAACCACTCAATGAATAGCTTACTCACATTGAAACTTCCCCACCCCCTTCTATCAAGCCCCCTACTTTTTCATCTCCCTTCTACAAGTTCGAAAACCTTTGATCAAAACCAAACCTAGCCCCCCCCCCCCCCCCGAGAAAGTTGGACAATCTGGAAATGTAAATGTAGTTCTTCTTTTTCTGCCCACAGGTGGCTGAATGCCGTGGCGCGCATTTGTAATCCAGCTTCTGGAAGCCAGGACCATGGAAGGTACCTGGTTCGAGTCCGATTCCCTGTGACCGGGTGTGGCAATGGTGACTCATTTGTCAAAACGCGCGCATTGACAAATGAATGCACTATTGCTGGTTGTCACCTTGAATCGGACCGTGAAAGGTACCTGACTAATTCCTCTTTTTATATTCATTTATTTTTTGGTCGGCTTACACTCGTCTTTTTTGTCATAAGAAAGTAATTTTTGCAAAAGACCTGTTTTGTTTTTTTTTACTTATTCCTGTTTTGTTTTTTACGAAAACTATTTTTTCCCTTTTTTAAAGACGAATGTTTCCGCTAACTTTCAAATAAGGCAACCTTAACTTAATACTTCACTTTTTAAAGGGCCACTCCAGCCCAAAAATTTTTTCTGAGATTTTTGCATAAATTTGTAGTTAGTCGAGAAAAAAAAGCTATCGTGAATTTTTTTTCGAAAAGCTTAACTCGTTTTCCAGATATAGACGCTCAAAGTTGAGAATCACCGTAAAAATACGGCAAATTTTTTTCGGAAAAAGTACCTTGTGACGTATGAAGGGACCATTGTTTCAACATTCGGAGCTATTGTTATACGTTCGCACTGAAATTCGCACGACTCGGTAGAGGCTCGGAAGAGGCGATTCGTGTCGGAATCTCGGTTGTCGTTTTATTTATTTTCCTTCATTGCGATTAATGTTCAGCGGAGGCTTCCAGCCAACATGGACTAGTAATTCGACAAATCAAAGATGGAAGCTTCAACCTGAACGCATATCCTCATCTTGGCAACGCAGCAAGCTTTTCAAAATGGAATGCTTCACGAATTTTCAGATGTGAATGGATTTCTGACCGAAGGCATTTCTTAGCGTCGTGTCATCTCAGGGATTTCCAGGGAGCTGAATAATAATTGATGTCTTAACGCATTAGAAGAAGAACCCAATTCACAAGATGGAAACTTCCCCGTAAGTCACAATTCATCCTTATCATTTTACTATGTTGAACGTTTGGCGAAACTGCAGGGTGTAGAGGTTTGGAGGGGGTTTGGGGAAGGTGTGACACGCACCCCCTAAGCAACGCAATTTGCCGGGCTTTGAGAGAAACTTCGTCCTCTAAATATAAGTTTTTTAACAGCCAGTCTTGTGAACTGCCCCCCAAATGGTCAGAAATGTGGTTATATTACAAGTACAACAGGGGCTCTCAAGCAAAATGTTACATAAAATAGTACCAAAAGTAGAAGTTTGCTACTTTTTTGTACAAACAAGGGGGCCTGAGCCTCCTAGCACTACATCCCTGCCAATGATCTGTGCACTACACCTTTGCCCGAGGTATAGATGTGTAAAATTTCCTAGGGTTTGTCTGATGTTCCCCTGAACCCTTTTTCTTCATGTTTTACCATGTTCTGCCTTCAATTTTGGAGTTCTGCCTATTTCATCATAAAATTGATGCACAATTTCAAAATTTCGCCAGATCAATATACAGGGCAAAAGATCTACTACCCCAAAGAAAAAACATGGAATTTACACCCTTGGTTTTGGAAAAAAGATGTGTAATATCCTCATTCTAATGTTTTAAAGGCAGAATTGTTTATATTTGTTAAATTTACCTTTGCTATTCTAGCATTGATTTATATAAGCATGGCCTATTCATTTAAATTCATCTTTGTGTTACTTCAAATTAATATCCTTAGATGCTATTTGCTATAGTAACAGTGGTTGCCCTTTCACCCCTAAATTTCTCTTTGATCCTTTTAAATATCTATACTCTGAATGCCCCTGAGTGTCCAAGGTAGTGATTTCTTTGATCATTTTATGTTTTAATATGACTCTAAAGTAAGTTTCACTGGTATGTTAGTATTTATCCCTGTCAACCTTATTATTCTAGGCATAAAAAGGTAACAAACTCTTTTATGGATCAGCAGAAAGAATCTTGCAAAAAATGCTAGATGAAGGTTGGAGATTACATGCATCCTTTTATCTGGCTACTGGCTTTGGGGGAGTGATAACTTGCCCCTCTCTTCCCTGCAAGAGTTACCACAAAGACCTCAACACATTATTCTGTTTTTGTATTAAAATTTTTACAAAGGAGACTATTTTTAAAATTATCAAAATTTTATATATAATTTGGTCATATCTATATAAAGTTTGCAAATCCACAGCTATTATTTCAAACTAGTAACAACATATAGGTAATTTCTAGAAATTAGATAGATTATTGTTTCATGATACATTTATAAGAACATATCTCATGTGCAATAGAAATTACAAATTGCTAGCTAGTTCACTGGCCTGATTGTATAGATATTTAAATATATAGTTCAATGTAGCCAAGTATTTAAATACAAACATGTATTTATTATTCATAAATATAGCAGGTTGAAATTCTGACAGCTTAAAGGAGCTGAAAAGACCCCTGTAATAGTATAAAGGTTAAAAACAAAAATTATATTTACACAAGTATATTGAAAAAGTTGAATTATTATAATCTCAAATCCCTTTTTTTGTATAAAAACACATTTATAATTTTTGAAAAAGTTGTTTGACTCATGACTAATGGTAGGTTTTTAGTCTTGTCTTGAAAGTTTGTATACTTTCTTGTCCATGCCCTCGATTGTCCTGGTTTATTTCTAATAAGTCATAGTCATGTTGATATGAAGCTCTTTATCCTAATGAATATGTGGTATCAATTCATACAGCTTTCATTCCCGGTATACTGGTTTTGTTTTGGTCTTTCCTCCCGAATTAATTGCGCGATGGTTTTTTTAGATGTTGCACTAAAGGAAGAGCTGATGAAAAAGCGCGAATCTCCTTTTTAAAATCGAGAACTGGCCTGCCAATACAAATTGCTTCAAGAGCAACATTCCATGAAAGTCTGTCAACATCCTCATGTCTCTGTCGCTTTGACAATTTGACTTCTCTGTCAGAAAGATTCGTGCGATAAAAAACTTCCATATTCGATTAGAATATCAAGACTGGTGGACGATACTTCTATCTTTATATCGATTCCAGAAAGTCTGGCCTTCTAAAAAGCATGCCGCTGCTAGGACATGTCGTTAAATCTTTGAACTGCTCCGAGTGGTAAAACAAAAGAATTGATGGGTGAGAGGCTTGTACCAATACGAGGAAACAAACGCTCGATACTCTAAATGCGCGCGGCAGCTCCCAAGCAATCGAGAGACTGCCCCCGCTGCCCCCGTGCTTCCGGCGCCGCTGTATCGGATTAACCCATTTTCTTTCATGATCAAAATTTTGTTTCTCCTTTTTATGTTGATTGAGATTTGATTGAGGTCTAGCGTGTTTAATTTTCAACATTTGTAAATTGGGGGCACGTGCCTCAGATTCCCCGGCTCATACGTCTTGGTCTTTGGTCATGTGCCCCACCACTCTCTCATTCTTCTACTTTTGAACCGCTTCGCTTTTCTCCGCGTCCGCGCCTTGCCTGCTTGGCGGCTGATTCTGTTTCTATGGATATAATACCAAGGCCTATCAAATAGATTCCAATTGTTCCTAACATGCTATTGTAAAAATGGCCAATCAGTGGTTGGAGCAGTTCAAAGA
The DNA here is from genome assembly GCF_057945365.1 of Rhopilema esculentum. Taxonomy (NCBI): domain Eukaryota; kingdom Metazoa; phylum Cnidaria; class Scyphozoa; order Rhizostomeae; family Rhizostomatidae; genus Rhopilema; species Rhopilema esculentum. The sequence goes on along the minus strand of NC_142834.1, from coordinate 162,097 downwards.
TTTAACGAGATGTCTGCTAGGCCCTGTCTGCCATTTCGCTAGGTTCTCGTTGACCCTTTGGACAGCCGATGATACTTGCCTCGAACTTACCGAGGTCGAAAATGCTTGTGACGTCAATCCGAAGATCTCCGATAACACGGTTGAAAACAATTCAACTCAATGACCATTTTACAAACGCTAATAACTACAAAACGGTTAGAGATATGAAAAAATAATAACAGATTCGTTTTCAGGAGGTCTGATTACATCGTATTCTGAAATAAAAATTTTGGGCTGGAGTGGCCCTTTAACAATAATTTTTCTACATTTACCTTAAAGGTCATATGAAACGAAATTTTTTATTGGACATTTTACGCAATTTGATGGCGCTGATTGCGAAAATCTTGGTTAAATTTTCAAAAGATACCTGTAAGACACCAGAATTTCAACTTTAAAAGTCAATTTTGGAGACCAAAAGTGATACCGGGGTCTGGGACGAGAAGACAGGAAGTGACGCAATAGGTTTGACATGTTCTTGGCCTTGAAGCCGTAGTAAACATAAACATTAAGCAACTGCAGAGGAGACGTATGGTAATGTTGATTTGGATCAGTCTTCGAATGAATTAAATGAGTTAGGGAGCATTGGCTGAATTTGGTGGCCTTTCTAGCTTTACTAGCACACAACACCGGTATCCTCCGAAGAAGAATCATCAATCCTCGTCGAACGATGTGAGGGAGAGGACTAGGACCATCCTGGGCACAGAATACTTTTTCTCTTCTGTGTCCTGGGAATGAAGATTGAATTTGATCAACGCAGCTTGGAGTTTGGTTTGTGAGACATATTGCCTTGAATCAAAGGTAAACTAAATTCTTTATTTTTCCATTATCTTTACAATTTATAGTATTTCAAGGCAGAAACTCTCACAGACACGAGCCTGGCCTACTGGCCTAAAGCAAACGGGATACTAGCCTGATAAACAGACCTTACTGTGTGTAAGCTTTCACTAGATTGGCGAACTCTATTTCATTAAATTGGTGGGAAAAGGGAAAGACTGAATCGTGATTATATTTTTCTATCACAGGTGCTCGTGTACAAAGTGCTCAACATAATCGCTTATCAGACAAGGAAGTACTGCTGCAGCCGAGGAATAAACGAGACGTAGGTCACGCTCACATCTGATGGTTTAACAAACAGGAATGAATAACGGTGTAACAGAATAAAACCCCTTCAAGAATCTTGTTCACAAAGAAGTTCTCCTCCTTGCCGGCTATTATTCAAGGACAAGACTCGAAGGCAGTACGAAGTACGAACTGCTCTCACTTGTGGAATAAAATCAACACTTGCTGTTGAATCAGGAAGTGTTGTCACAAGGAACTGAACGAACATCGAGCATTTCCCCAGGGCCGCCGAAAGCAAGGCCGGGCCCAGCTCAATGCTTGGAATCCTACCTAAAATGTATTTGATATGAACTTGAAATGCATAGAATTTTTTTTATGTACTTGAGATTTATTTTCCTAAAGCCTTTTTAAATTTTCTCAATGCAAATTACCATGTCATAACTACAATTTGATTATCCTTACAAAATAATTTTGCTGCACAATGAGCATATAGTTTTCTAGAACAATCTTGTTTTACGTACTTTTGCAAAGTCCCATGACTGATTTATGGGAAAACCCTTCAAATTCCTTGGACTTCCTTGTATTTTGCAACTGATTTTTGAAAAAAATCCTCAAAGGCCTGGGAACAGGTACCCTCGTCTAAAAATAGCTCAAGGGGTACTTGACAGTTGGGGGCAGTATCCCATCTTCAGCGATCAAGTCATGTACTTGCAGCACGATTCTTACTTTAATTGTGTTTTGAAACTGATTTTTGGGAAAATATCCTCAAAAGCCTGGAATCGAGTACCCCATTCTAAAAATAGGACAAGGGGTAATTTGCCACCTTGGGTCTGCATACTATCTTTTTCAGCGTATCAAACTATGTACTTTCACAAAGTTTAATGCTTCTATCGCGATCTTCAACTGATTTATGGAAAAAACCCCTTCAAAGGCCTGGAATCGAGTACCCCAGTTTAAAAATAGCACAAGGGGGCATTTGCCAGATAAGATATGCATCCTATCATTTTCAGCGTGTCAAACTCTGTATTCTGACAAAGTTTCGTGCTTTTATCTTCTTTTGCAAGATTTTTTTATCAACATCACTGACAAAGGTTCCAATGGCTATCGAAGGGACGTGTCAAACCTATTACGTCATAGCGTCGATCTGACCGCGTTCGAGTGGCATCGCTTTTGAAGGTCACTTTTTCGGGCTTTCGAGCGCCATATCTAAAAAATTTCAAGTCGTAGAAAGAAACGGGGAACGGCGTCTTGACAAGCGAAAAAAGCTCTACCAAATAAGTGAAAATCGTTTTTCGGTTCATAAGACCTTTAAATCCTCCAATGAACGTCCTGGGCGTTTATATAATTTTTGACTGTTGATGTGGGCGTTTATTAGAGGGAGGCATTTATAAAAGGGAGGCGTTTATTTCAAAAATTAAAAAATATCTTTCATTATGCTACACACAAGTACTGTAATCAAATAACAGGTACAAAATCACCCTTTTGGGAAGGTGCGTTTATTAGAGGGGGCGTTCAAAAGAAGGGGGGCGTTCATTGGAGGATTGAAGGTACTTGTAACAAACAGCTTCTATGACCATTAAACAGGGCCGCTGAAAGAAAGGAAGCAAGGGGACAAACTGCCTAAGGCCTTGAGGTCTAAGGGGGTTCATATAGTAATGGAATCCGTTTTGAAATCGAATTAATTTAAAGTAACATAATTATGCCTAAAATAGTTAAGTCTTTTAAATGATTGCTCAAAAATTAATAAATTTTAGCTAATCTAAAGGGCATGGTTGCAAAAAATTTTCCGTTTTCCCCCATAACCTCCCTAACCTCTCGGCGGCCCTGCCTCTAGATACCCCCGGGGAGGGGAGGGGGCGTAACTTCTACACTCATCGGTACGAGACGAGCCATTCTTTGGGGGTGCCTTTTCCAAGTAGACATGGTCATAAACTTTTGGATTGAATTTTAGCGTGAACCTGAATTTTGAGCTATAATTTTAAAAAGAAGGCTAATATGTTCTCATTTACTTGATTGCGTTGTTGGATTTTCACAAATTTGAAATAAATTTAAGGGTCTTCAGCCTGGTAACCGAGCTGTATCGGTAGCTTGACCAGCATGCATTGTCCCGTACACATGACGGCCCAGCTACAAAGACAACCTTGGTGCGGGTCTTTTTCATAAAGTCACCCTCAAAGGATACTTTGAACACGAAAACTGCCCCTGTTCTCGCATAAGCCCCCACCCCAATTGCATGTTAATATACGAGGTTTATTAACTCCATAAAAACACCATTCACTTGATGGTTGACGATGATGCTAGTTGTCTGAAAATGTCCATAATAAATGAGCCCCCAGGCAAAGAGAATCGTAGTGTGAAATCCCCTCCCCCCCCAAAAAAATGGATTTTCACCCCGTCAATTGTTTGTCATCCTTTCTTTACAAATCGTGCACCACACAAAGCTAAGTTACCCCCCTGAATACATGCCTAGGGAAATCATGCCCTCAAACCTTGACAACACTGTCGACCCTGTAGAATTAAGGATAAGTTGTGCAGAAAACTGAGATTGAATGGGTTACTACTAGCAAAAGGGCCTACCTCGTATATAAAGCGGTACTGATCAAACTGCTCCACAGCACCAGCTCTGTCATTGCGCAACACTTTCACGATGTTGTAAACATCAACAGAGCCTCGTTTTGCCAAACTCTCAATGCCGTTGGCAATAGCAACCAAAACAGCTGACATGCCGATTCCATCACTGAAAAAGAAAAACAGCTTGGTTAAAATGTAATGCAAAAGTTTGGGACCCAAGAAAACAGAATTCACAGGAGACAATTTGTCACAAATAACGCCCTGTAAATTAAGCATATGAACTATATTCCAAAAGATGATATGCAAGCTTCACTGATACAGTTGCTCTTTCTGCTGCGCAGAGCATGAATACAATTGATCCTATCCGAGCCACACAAATTTCATTTTAAACAGAAACTCAAAGACAATTCTGCAAAGCTGATAGTTCATGTGAGATGTCAAATCTGTTATAACTTTTTCAGCAAATATCATGTACAAACTAGGTTCTGTGAACCTGAAAAGCATTTATAGACTTATTGCCTTATAGAGATTTAAAATGGGAACTGCAATGACGACTTTTTTTGAATCATTGACAGATCTTTTTCTCCATCTAGCAGTTTTAAAACGAATTACAAAAATAAAAAATGAAAACTCAGCCAATATGCAGGAAAAAGGAGCTAGTTTTCTCTTGGACCCAGCTGGTAATATTTTCAATAGGGAAGCAGCACTGACTGGGAAACATTTCCAGTCATGTGTTCCGTTAACGGAATTTGGCTTGAAATTGTTTTCAAAGTAATTTCTGGAAGTCATTTAATCCCATTATTGCATAGATAAGTGAAGATTGCTCAACCAGAATATTGTTACTGGTTTTGATTCTGAAATGTACCCTTTTCCGAACAGGTAAAACTTAGAATAATTAAAATGCCATTAATTTGAGAACAACAAAAATAACATTGCTGATTTTCTGCTATATGTTAGACATTTATGTATATAATAAACATATAAAAATTCAACTTTGAAATATTTCGCCAACATGATTAATTTTGAGCCAAAAAATGGAACACTTGTTGCCATGGCAACTTTCTTCCATTCTGTTTCTATAAATAGAATGAGTTTCTTCAGTCTTAGTTTAGTTTTAAGGCCATTTTTGGATTCAGTGGTGTTTAATTGACCAGGTATGGTATTTTTGTATGCAAAATCATGGTCTGTCGTGAACTTTAAGAAATGTTATAGTTATGGAAAAAATCAAAATGGCGGATTCAAGAAACTAAAGCCAAAAAATACCGAATTTCAAATTCCTATATTTCACAAACCAAATGAGATATTAGATTGAAATTTTAAAATGTGGTCTGTCTCATGGTGTTGTTTGTTCCTACCAAAATTAAAAAAAATCTGTGACCATGGGTGTCAACTTTGAAAATTTTGTCCCCCTTTGACATGGAATGACCCGTTACTAACTGACCTGTTTTCATCCACAACTGGGTATATCCACAATGCAAAAAGTGAAGGCAAAAAATGTTGGCAAAAAGTGAAGACAAAAAGTCAAGGAAAAATGTCAAAGCAAAAAGTCAAGGCAAAAGTCAAGGCAAAAAGTCAAGGCAAAATGTGAAGGCAAAAAGTCAAGGCAAAATATGAAGGCAAAATTCAAGGCAGCAAAAAGCTCACCTGCAGTGAACAACCAGTTTAGAGGATTCTCTTGTCTTTAAACCTTTGATGGCCTCTAGCACAAAAAACCTCACAAAGGAATTAACATTTTCTGGGATGTTGTTGTATGTCATATATCTGTACAGGCACACTTCTCTCAGCTCGCCCTGCGAAGCAGCAAAAGTAGATGAATAGTCAATCAGTTCCTAGGTACAGGCAGTCAGTGCTTCTGGGCAGCAATTTACCTTATTTCACTTGGAAATGCTCTTTTAATTTGGGAATTTTACTTAGAAGCTATAAGAATATACTGGTGATTATTTTACAAAATTATAAATTACGTATTATAAATTGCCATTGATTATAAAGTGGGGTTGGTATCAATTAAAGCTATACCTAAAGGTTCATAGCCAAGGCCTGATTGATTGGTCTTCTACAAAAGGTTTCGAATAAAAATGATAAAAATTTGCGGTTACACAATATCAACATCCAATCAGTCAAATTTGGTTTCTGTTCTTTAACTAAATGGCAGCAATCTTTGCCAAACTTCCAAATTTTTCATTGGTCAGATCTTACCCATTTCTCGACATTTTTAGCTGTGTTTGTGCTATTAAGGGACTTCATGATTAGCTCACATTGGCAAAGAGAATAAAAAAAATTTAAAATAGACAATCAGAAGTCTCATATGTAGGATACCTATGACGTCATCACTTGATGGTGTTTGTTCAATAGATGAAGTCCCTGATGCGGTTGGGTCGCTAGAAAGAGAGCTTTTTTCTACAGGGGATGTCACCATAGTAGACGAATGTTCCATGGTTGCGCAGATTCAGTTGATGTAGAGATTTCGTATGACGATAATGCTCATGCACTTGGTGATATTGTTGCCATGACATTGCCTGCAAAGCAAAATTTCAAAACATCAATAACAGGTAACGAAAAAGATGTCTGCTCACAGTGGAGTCAGCTTCACACTACTATTTGTTAAGCACATTCAAGATAATTTTTTATTGTCCTTTCAGACAAAACAGAAGATGCCAAAAAGTAAGCAAATTAGCTAAAACCTTGGTTACAAGCATTTATCACAAATGTCCATTATAGAAAAAAGTAAAAGAATTTGCATTGACATTTGAGATAAGTTGAGTGTGGGAGAAAAATGTCTTTCATCTCGTGAGTACAGCTTTTGAAAAAACAGTTTTTGGAGAGTTCATTTAGATGAACTTTCCAACTAAGATGTTCATCCAGAAGAAGTTCCAAAAATCTTACATGATTTACCCTGGTGATATGTTGTTCACCAATTTTAATTAGGATGTCGGATGTGATTTTTAGTAATTCAGAATTTACGCCATTGACTGAAACAAATTGATGTCTTTCTGAAAGGTAGGACCGAAACCAAGCCAGGGCCTCTCCTCTGATACCATAATGTTCAAGTTTGTTAATCAAAATATCGTGCTTAACAGTATCAAAGGCTTTTTGAAGGTCAATGAATATTCCACATCCACATCCAAGTTTGTTTCTTATTGCTTCAGTCATACTAATCAAAGCATGGTCAATTGAATGATTTTCCTGAAAACCAAATTGTAAAGGGTAGATTACTTTGTTATGAGTAATAAACGAATAGAGTTGTTTGTACATTAATTTTTCATATAAGCTGAAGACTGGCAACATCGATATAGGCCTATAGTTTGACTTAGTTTTGGTGTCCCCCTTTTTAAAAACAGGAATTATTTTGGCTACTTTTAAAGGGCATATGTCGCATTAGCAGTTGGCTAATAAAACAAAAGCCTTTGAAGTGGAATTCCATTGTTTTGTGACTATTCATTTCTTCTAAATTAATTTTTATTGCCGTAAAAATTCACCCTCGATTCCATGCTTTGTATTAAACAAAAGAGATAATTGTATTGCATTAGCCAATCATGTTCACGACAGATGTCCTTTAATTCATTTGGAAAAATTCCTTTGAAGAACGACTGATTGATGAGTGTAGCTAAGGAATTCGAAATATAGGGTCCTAGAATTTTCAATAGATTGATTGGGATACTGTGTGGCCCAGAAGACTTTGATGAGTCAAATCTAAAAATTTCATTCTCAACTTCTATGTGATCGACTGGAGAGAGGAAGATTGAGTTTAAGTTTTTTATTTTCAAGATATTCAATAGGTGACTCAGATCTTTTTAGCAAAGTATTGGTAATATTCTCAGCAACATTAACAAAGTACTTGTTAAAGATATTAGAAATTTTAGTTGTTTCTGAAATTATTTCTTCTTTATCCTTGATTTTGCCAATACTTGAAGGGATATGGAGCCTTTCTTAGAGATAATTGATTTTATGCTTACCCACAGTTTTCTCATATTTTGACATTTCGTAGAGAAATGGGCGTGGAGATAGTTTAGCTTGCTTTTCTTTATCTCATTTGTTACCCGATTTCTGAATTTTCTGTAGAGTTGAAGATCCGATCTATTTCTTTTCATTTTTCTAAACATATGATCATGAATTCGCATCATTTTTTGTATTCTGCTGTTGATCCAAGGTTTTGCTTTTATTTCTGATTCTTTTATGAGCACTTTTTAACTGGTACATGTTTTTGTGCACTTTTCAACAAGCATATTAATGTCTTGAGAGAATTTATTATAGTTTCCACCATGGTTGTAGAGGGTTATTTCTGTGTCTCACAATGGTAAACCATGGTAATAAAACATGATGTTGCCATGGTCCTACCTTCTGTGGTCTTTTCGCATACTTTGAATATGATTGATTAGGCCTATCTTTCTTTAATAATTTGACCAAGAAAAGATAACTAGAAATTAACTTAAGTTAACTTTGGTGAGCAGGGTTGAATCCACCAAGCTCCTCCGAAAGATCTAAATTTTAAAAAGTAGTATGATTCAATGTATCTCCGGCAAAAGTTCCATGGATTCAACCGAAGTTACATGTGCCGAAAGTTACTGGGCAGTTCAAGACATGAAGACAGGTTAAGGAAATAAAATTGCAAATCTGACACTAAAATAGACATCCTTTATTTAATTTTTTTGCACGTACGAGCTAAGAAATGAAACGCATCATACAGACCAAAACAGAGGTGGAGGGTCAAAAGTTATAACTTCCTGATCGCAAAAAAGTCGGCCTAAAATCAATTGCAGTGCTTTTAAAGAGAAGACCCTTTCTTGCGTATTTAAATGACGAAAGCTACAATAAAATGAAAAAGAACTTTGCCTTACCGTTATCCACACTCAGTGACTTGAAAAACTGTAGCTGTTTTTCTTAGTAATGTTGATGGAATTTTTAGGAACAAAGCGGAGTTAGGGGCCCTTTACATGAGATCCGAAATGAACTCATGCCGGTGTAGTATGCTAATCGGTCCCCCATGCAAAAGTGTCCCCTTTGAGGCGATACGTATATGCGTTTCAGTAACCTTCGTGAAACGGGTAGCGTTTCAGTGACCAAGTGGTAATGGCGGAAGTGTATAGCGAAGCTTCGAGAAAAAGTTCAAGATGCTGATATATTCTAAAGTTCAAGATGACTGTTAAATTTACTGGAAATCCAAAAATATATTATTTATAATGCAAAGATTGCTTAGATTTCTTGCGGTAGATGATAATAGTAAGCCGAAATAGAAAGTTGATACGGTGAGTTTAGGCCCATCAGCTTGATTCGTGAAATCGTGGCAAAAACTGATGGTTTATTCACAAGAAACGCTCCCTTGTGTTTAAAATCAATTTTTTTACTCGTGCATACTTGATTGTAAAGAAAAGCTATGTACAAATCTAACATTAATTGCATATGAAAGGCGTGAATGTTGACATATAATTTATTCGTCCGTGCTCTGTTTGGCCTAAGCCTTGCTACAATTTGAATATATAGTAAACTTTATCGTGAATATCGACATTGTCTTTAATCATGCCCATTTAATAGTATTTTTTCCAAGATGCTGCTACTGAAAAGATATGGGGCTAGTGCCCCCTTGAAGCATGCATACATTAGACGGGGAAGATATTCTACCCCATGTTAAAAGGGACAGCCCCTCCATCAAACTTTATGACACCTCTGAAAAAAGTTATCAAAGTCTCTAGAATCAAGGCGGAATTTTTGCATCCTTTCTTTTCAACTAAGAGACAAAGTAGGCAAAGTATTTAGATGTGTATATAAACTGTATACTTTTCAAGTTTAGGCATCTTCTATATCAATAAATGATCCAAATCCCCCTATTAATTTTTTTAAATTGAGGAAATTTTTGTCTGAAAACATTTTATCTTGAATATTCTGTACTGATATTTACAAGTATAAACATAAAATATTGCTAATTTTGTTTTGCTTAAGAGGTAATATTGTTCAGAATGTCTGCTTTTCAATTTGGATGTTCTTGACATTGACAATTATTGTTCTTGGTTTTTCAAACACTCTCTATTGATGCTGAGCTGAGCATTTTCTTTTTCAAATAATACATCTTCTGAAAACTCTTACTCAATAAACTTAAACAAGACAACAATGGATGAGATGTTTCTTGTATAGTGTAAATTTGATATGACGATGTCATCATCATTAATAATATGTAAACACTACAACTGTCTTAGGGTTCACATTACTTTGATAGATGGAAAGAATACATTATTTTTGTTTCTTAAAATTTTTATATGGTTTAAACAATTGACAATCATGAAAAAATTTTCTTATTTGTTTTGTACAATTGTGGGGTCATAATGTTTACTGTATAATACCATGAGATTGTACTTTTTTGCTAGAATAAGCCTGACATGATCTCTGACTTGGCCCTCATTCACTAAGGGGTTTATTGCACAGCTCTTACACAATAGACATTTGTGTTCAGATTTTTTTGCATAAAAATGAGAAATAATAATTGAGAAAAAACAATAAAATCAGAGCTGTTTTTCTCAAAATGCATGTATTTATTGTCAGATTTATCAGACATATAAAGATTTTATGTAATATAAACTTTCAGTGCTTCTCTTATTAATGCTTTCAGGTATTTGGCAGACCTTTTTCAGACCTTTTTTCAGACCTTTTTCAGACCTTTTTTCAGACCTTTGGGAGATCTTTGGTAAACCTTCTAACCAGTTCAGAGACTACAATGTTAGTTTAATTTTGTGGTTCTTAACTTTCATTAGCAAGACCTATTAAAAAAAACATATCAATAATATTCCTTATGGATATGATAAGAATAAATGCATATGAATATAAAATGCACAAAATCAACTGTGTTAGCCACATCAGGGGTAGGTAGTACCTAGGCATTTCCCTGTTTGGCAAACAAATAACAGATTTCAATGCAAATAGGGGCATTACAAAGTTCAATATGGCTACTTAGCCTTTCAGTGTATCTTTCAGAAGAGGTAAAGGAAATTGTGGTGGTTTTGAAAAAAATAAAGGGAGTGAAGAGGTTTACAACTGATATTTCATACAAAGTCTCAATATAAAAAGATTAGTTACTTATTGGAGTGGAGACCATCCTACTGTAGGCATGGGGGCTGCAAATTTTTTATTTGGCACAAGGACCTTTGGAAGCTGCTCTGACTTTCTGGAGACAAGATGTTTCAGTAACAGATGTCTATAAATTGCAATTTTTCCTCAAATTTCAAGGGAACGGGGGGGGGGGGGGGTGGCTCTTTGGGTGAGATCAGATACCAGGATTCCGCATAGAAAATTTCCTATTAACGCAATTCTGCAAGGAAATTTTCGTTTTACCGCAATACCGAGCTTTCAAATTGAAAACTACCAAATATATCGTAGTCTGAGTTTAGATTCAGGCAAGTGAATTTCGATTAATTCTAAAGATCAAATTTTATGTAAAACTGTTTTATGCACGATACAAGCATGCATAATATTGCCCCTAAATTGGAAAATTCGCAATATGTACACATCTCTTCAAATCACCATATATAAAACTCGACCCTTTTTTATCAAACTATCTAGCATTAGCATGTATTAATGGCGAATTGTATCTTGCAATTGCCCAATCAGAGACCCCTTACTGAAAGGTTTTATGTAAAGGTACAACTAGAATATCAACGACAAAGTTGGGTAGCAAAGGAGGGGACATATAAACTTCTTTGACAAAGAATTACATTCTTCCTTCTGATATCAAAGAGTCTGAGTAAAATGGGATTATTTTTCAACGTTAAAGTTGAAAACATTATCTCGCTATTGCTTACAAAGAATCAACGGAGATAAAGCTGGACACCTTCGCGCCTATAAATAGGCAACTGAAAGCTCATCATAATGAAACTTCTTTTCGCTACGAGAAATTCCATACAATGGTGTATTTTGGTACAGGTCAATTCAAATACAAATTGGATGAGATTTGATTTTTTCCAGAACAACAAGACTAATGTTTGTTGATTGTCTTTAAAAGAAATCACAGTAATCATTTAACATAGCCCTCGTCGAATTTTATCAATTTTTCTTCATTTCAGAATTGAAGACAGATACTCCACTTTTTTCCCTTTAGAAAGAATCGGAGTATTAGCAATAAATCGAAGTTTAACCAAAAACGGAATACAAAAATGGAAACACAAAAACAAATTAATATTCAAGTCCAAAGTTTCAATTTCAAAATCTATCAAAACCTTGAAATAGCTTTCCGCCCTTGAATATTCATTTGAAGAGAAAAGTTGTATAAGTCACAGAATGTCGCCTCGTGTCGCAAGTAAATCGAGGAGGCATGATTAAGGAGATAGATTTATCTATTAAAATTTGAGAAATAACTTCTTTTTGTTCATATACATAATAATGAAATGTTTTTATTCGACTCATAAAATGCCTTTTTGTAACTACAGAGACAAAAATTCAGCATTCAATGATTATTCAAATTTCATTAGATTTCATTTTCACATTAGTTCATAGAGAGGCTCATCTATGCTTGGGACTAAATATGCTAGTGCGGCTCTGTTATTAACCAGTGTAAGGAGTTAATACAATAATGCTAATATATAATCATATGGTAATTTACTTTATAGTTGTTCTTGTACAACCCAGGTTAAGACTTGAAAAAAACCCACCTTTTCTCCTTTTTTTAACAAAAAAGGCCTTGGAGAATGATGGATCAGAAACTTAAATTAATTTGTTTAAAGTACATGACATGATTAAAGTATATGACAAGAGAGTGTTATGGAACTGGTTGGGACAGAATGAAAAAATTTCCACACCTTTTTGCAGTCAAAAAGCGCCTTTTTAACCCCAGAAAGTAACTATTTTACAAGTAGGATGCCCTCAAGACTAATTTTTTTGGTTACACAGAATAAAGTATAATAATTTCCTAAAATATTACCCTTTCCCAGAATTATCTCATCAGAATTCGGCGAAATACAAAATCAATTACACCGAGATGTCCCACCCACTCTTTCTCTGTCTCTGCCATTGGGAACTTTGCAGTGGAATGTATACCCAGGCTAAATTTTGTGTGCACCTTGAATCGCATTATAAGGCCATACGTCTGCTTACGGTAGCCAAGACCTAGATAGTGGATAGCATGGTCTCACATGAATATGAAACAATATATTGGTTTTACCTATTGATTTCGTTTGACATAACAAATACAGTGGAATCCCGATATAACGATTTCTGAAGGGAACCAGAAAATAGTTTGTTATATCGGAAGTTCGTTAAACCAGGGGTTCATTGTATCAGGATCCCACTGTATGCTATGTTCATGTGTCAATAGTCCTACCTCTTCAGCTGTAATTTCCTCTCTTTATAAGATCTAAATAAAGTTTTCTACGTTTCCCTTAAATTTTTGCCATACAGTTATGAATAAACGTTACTTTGTTTCCATTCAATTTCCACGATATTTTCTACAATTCTTAATGTCGAAATTGCAAACTACAATTCTTAAGAATTTGATGGTAATTTCACTGAAGCAATAGTTATACCATTACAAATTTGAAGAAAGTCAATCATATTTTATTGATCCTATCAATAAGACATTTTGATGAATAATTTAACCAGAGCGATATTTCAATTATTGACCTCTTCCATAGATGTTTTGGATAGGGCAATCAGTTTTTAGGTAAATGTCCCCCTATCGTTTTATAGTGTTCTATAGAGGGGACACTTTTGCATAGTGTCGTTTTGCTATGCGTTTCGGTCCCCCCCCGACCATTTCGCATACAGTTTTGTTATGCAAAAGTGTCCCCCTAATGTTTTAGAGAGGGGACACTTTTGCATAGTGTCGTTTTGCTATGCATTTCGGTCTCCCCGGACACTTTCGCATACAGTTTTGTTATGCAAAAGTGTCCCCCTATTGTTTTATAGAGGGGACACTTTTGCATAGTGTCGTTTTGCTATGCGTTTCGGTCCCCCCGGACACTTTCGCATGGGGGGACCGAAACGCATATTACACCGGCACGAAAGTGTCGTGTAAACATATCAGTTTTTCATATCGGGGGGAATCAGTGATAAAATCGCCTCCGTTGCATAAATCAGGGTTGCCAATTTGGCAATTTAGTTGCCAAAATTGGCAATTTTGGCACTTTTTCATGTTGTTTGGCAACTAAAAATTTAGATTTGGCAACTGTCTAAAGTTTGGCAATTTTTTGGCACTTTTTGAACATTTTCTCTTCACGAGTTTGTGACATTTTCTTAGTATCTTTTCGTGACATTCTCCCTTCAAATTCGATAATATTCCGTTAATGACACCCTGTGCCTATCCCTGACACTTCTCGAAGTTTCATTCACTTGACTTGGGTGACCGGAACAAAGTACTTACATCTTGGTGTGACCCTGTGATGTCGGCAACTTTGCTAATGTTAAGGTGTGGTGTCGGTGATAGGAAACAATGTTTAAATATGTTTGCATACTGTTCACATGTCGAATGTCGTCATTTCTATTGATGATTTCGATTGGATGACATCGAAGGTACGTATTTTTCGATTCCCAATGCTGATTGGACAATATATTTGTATTTCCTTTTCAAAATATATAATAATGTGAGATTTTACAATAGAAATTAAAACATCTATTCACTGGTGTGCAATTTGTTATCATTCTGTTTACTAAAACTATTGTCTGTATTACTGTTTGAAAATGAGTTCAAAAAAGTCATCGATAGGAATGAAATGGAAAGGAGCCTATGACGATGGTAGAAAATTCAAACCAGAATGGCAAAGAGCGTATCCATGGGTGAAAAAGGCAGTGGATGGGTCAGACGATGCATACTGCTCTATCTGCAGAGTAAATTGCCAGCCACGTCTATCAAGCTTGAAAAAGCACCAAGATACCGCAAAACATTCAAGACTTACCTCTACAATTGCAAGTAATCGCACAATTACTGGTATTGAAAGAGAAGATGAGGTAGTCAAGAAAATAGAGATACAGATGGCAGTGTCAGTAACATGCCATTCAGCCATACTTGCTATCGATCATCTGGGTGAAATAATTGTTCGCCATGGCACAGGCAGCAAACTGTCAAAGATGAGACTGCATCGTACAAAATGCACAAGCATTATTATTAATGTAATTTCGAAGGCCTTATACGAGGATTTATGTAATGACATGGCTGGCCAGAAGTTTTGTATAATGGTTGACGAGTCAACAGACATTGCCTGTAAGAAGTTTTTGTGTTTGGCTGTCAGGTATTACAGCAAGAAAGAAAAGAACATAGTAATAGCATTTCTTGGCCTCGTTGATATTATCAGCGCCACTGGCATGGATCTGTTTACTGCAATGAAGGAATGCTTGGTGACTTCAGGGTTAAAGCTCGAAGACTGTGTTGGCTATGCAAGTGATGGGGCAGCAAACATGGTTGGCGAGCACAATTCTCTTTGGTCGAGGATTGTCGAGGAAGCCCCAAATTGCCTGCAAATGAAATGTATATGTCATTCTTTGGCTTTGTGTGTCAAGCATGCCTTCGAACTGATGCCATCACATCTGGGCTTTCTATTGAAAAAAATTCCGAAATGGTTCACTAAAAGCACGATTCGTCGAGATGCCTACAAGAAGCTCTTTGACATAATTAATGCTGGAACAGAGAGCTCAAATCTACCAAAACCATTCCAGAAGTACAATGAAACACGCTGGCTGGTGAGGAGTAAAATAATATTTAACATATTAATGAATTGGAATGAATTCAAGGCCTATTTTGGAATTGCAGAGCAAGAGGCTCAAGCCAGTGTACGTTACACAGCACGCCTAATCTCAGATATGCTAAAAGACCCTATAAACTATCTATATTTTCAATTTTTATGCCCTGTTGTTACGGAATTTGAGAAAGTTAATGGATTTTTTCAAGCAACCAGTATAGATGCCGATGAGCTGGTTCAGCAACTTCATCTATTCTTCAAAAGTTTTAAAAGTGGTGTTCTCATGATGCTTTGCCTATAGAGCAGGTTGACTTTGGCGGAAAGTTTATTTTTGAGGCCATGAAGACAATTAAGGACAGTAACAACGATCCAAATATGATTTTAAGAGTCAATGAAGCCAAAGGACGATGTCATTCAATGCTTCTGGAGGCAGCATCACAACCTGAAAAAAGGATTCCAACATCACATAATATTTTCAAAGGATTAGCTCAGCTACATCCTTCAAAAGTTTTGAGCCAGGTTGGAAGATCTGCACTACTTGATCTTCCCATGCAACACCTCCTGGCTGACAAAATGGCTGAAGTTGACATTCAGTACCGCAACATATTGCAAGTCAATTGGAAGGAAACTGCAGTATTTAATGGAGGAATTCCAACGGACGCAATTCAGTTCTGGTCAGGTGTGGCTGAGTATCGAAACCTACTTGGAGAACATCCGTTCGAAGATCTTTCTCTATATGCATTATCATGCCTCACTACACCTGTCAGTAATGCAGTTGTAGAGCGAATATTTTCGTTGGTGACAAGTGTGAAAACAAAGCCTCGCAATAGAATGAGCTCAAATCTACTAGAATCAGTTGTGAGAATTAGATCACATTTATGCTTTGGTGAAAGATGTTGTAAGGACTTTGTTGCAACTCAAAGAATGCTTGCCTTATTTAACACAGAAAATATGTATAAGGCAACTGTAACTGATATTGACGGTATGGCAGATTTGCTAGACATGTAAGATATATATATATTTCGATACACTTTTTATCTCTTTTTGATATTTTGTTATATTCATTTTAATCCTCGAGTTTCAATATGGAATATCAGATATGTTTTCAATAGAATAATGATTTTTTATGTCTCTATCAACATTGCCGATCTTGATTCTCGGACATGATAGTTAACTTTGGGCCTAAGTACGCATGCGTGAGAGTTTTGTGACGTCATTGTGAGAAAAAAACCTGTTTGGCAACTTTTGGCAACTTTTCAAACAGAATTTGGCATCTTTGGTCCCAGGCCACCTGGCAACCCTGGCATAAATGCTGCACAGATGTATGGCCTAACTTCGACAACAAGTCTGAAAAAAATTCCCTTGACATTCTAAAGTTAACATGCCATTCTCCATCCCAAACATTTAACCACCATGCACTTGTGCGACCAGGCTTTTTCCATTGTCGTCTTTTTTTCCTCAAAAATCGATTTCTCATGGCTCTGTATCGGCAAAGGGCGCGATTTTTATCTTCAACCGCAGCTCTTAACTTTTCCTTAATTTCTTGCTGTTGCAAGAATACCTGTATAGCTAGAAGCATTTGGCATTGTAGCGCAATGCAACCAGTTGTAAAAACTAGATTGAGGACTGTGATCAAAAGAAGTTTCCTTGGATCCTCTGCTGCCATTTTAGAAATTTACTCTTAAACTTTCCCGCTCTTTTTTGAGAAGCACGAAGTCACGTGAATATCATGCGAAAGAATTCGACAGTTTCATGTCGGGTTTCATGTAACGGCGAGCAAATTTCACCGAATTTTCATGCCGGTGTAGTATGCTAATCGGTCCCCCATGCAAAAGTGTCCCCTTTGAGGCGATACGTATATGCGTTTCAGTAACCTTCGTGAAACGGGTAGCGTTTCAGTGACCAAGTGGTAATGGCGGAAGTGTATAGCGAAGCTTCGAGAAAAAGTTCAAGATGCTGATATATTCTAAAGTTCAAGATGACTGTTAAATTTACTGGAAATCCAAAAATATATTATTTATAATGCAAAGATTGCTTAGATTTCTTGCGGTAGATGATAATAGTAAGCCGAAATAGAAAGTTGATACGGTGAGTTTAGGCCCATCAGCTTGATTCGTGAAATCGTGGCAAAAACTGATGGTTTATTCACAAGAAACGCTCCCTTGTGTTTAAAATCAATTTTTTTACTCGTGCATACTTGATTGTAAAGAAAAGCTATGTACAAATCTAACATTAATTGCATATGAAAGGCGTGAATGTTGACATATAATTTATTTGTCCGTGCTCTGTTTGGCCTAAGCCTTGCTACAATTTGAATATATAGTAAACTTTATCGTGAATATCGACATTGTCTTTAATCATGCCCATTTAATAGTATTTTTTCCAAGATGCTGCTACTGAAAAGATATGGGGCTAGTGCCCCCTTGAAGCATGCATACATTAGACGGGGAAGATATTCTACCCCATGTTAAAAGGGACAGCCCCTCCATCAAACTTTATGACACCTCTGAAAAAAGTTATCAAAGTCTCTAGAATCAAGGCGGAATTTTTGCATCCTTTCTTTTCAACTAAGAGACAAAGTAGGCAAAGTATTTAGATGTGTATATAAACTGTATACTTTTCAAGTTTAGGCATCTTCTATATCAATAAATGATCCAAATCCCCCTATTAATTTTTTTAAATTGAGGAAATTTTTGTCTGAAAACATTTTATCTTGAATATTCTGTACTGATATTTACAAGTATAAACATAAAATATTGCTAATTTTGTTTTGCTTAAGAGGTAATATTGTTCAGAATGTCTGCTTTTCAATTTGGATGTTCTTGACATTGACAATTATTGTTCTTGGTTTTTCAAACACTCTCTATTGATGCTGAGCTGAGCATTTTCTTTTTCAAATAATACATCTTCTGAAAACTCTTACTCAATAAACTTAAACAAGACAACAATGGATGAGATGTTTCTTGTATAGTGTAAATTTGATATGACGATGTCATCATCATTAATAATATGTAAACACTACAACTGTCTTAGGGTTCACATTACTTTGATAGATGGAAAGAATACATTATTTTTGTTTCTTAAAATTTTTATATGGTTTAAACAATTGACAATCATGAAAAAATTTTCTTATTTGTTTTGTACAATTGTGGGGTCATAATGTTTACTGTATAATACCATGAGATTGTACTTTTTTGCTAGAATAAGCCTGACATGATCTCTGACTTAGCCCTCATTCACTAAGGGGTTTATTGCACAGCTCTTACACAATAGACATTTGTGTTCAGATTTTTTTGCATAAAAATGAGAAATAATAATTGAGAAAAAACAATAAAATCAGAGCTGTTTTTCTCAAAATGCATGTATTTATTGTCAGATTTATCAGACATATAAAGATTTTATGTTATATAAACTTTCAATGATTTTCTTATTAATGCTTTCAGGTATTTGGCACCTTTTTTCAGAACTTTATTCAGACCTTTGGGAGATTTTTGGTAAACCTTCTAACCAGTTCAGAGACTACAATGCTAGTTTAATTTTGTGGTTCTTAACTTTCATTAGCAAGACCTATTCAAAAAAACATATCAATAATATTACTTATTGATATGATAAGAATAAATGCATATGGATATAAAATGCACAAAATCAACTGTGTTAGCCACATCAGGGGTAGGTAGTACCTAGGCATTTCCCTGTTTGGCAAACAAATAACAGATTCCAATGCAAATAGGGGCATTACAAAGTTCAATATGGCTACTTAGCCTTTCATTTTATCTTTCAGAAGAGGTAAAGGAAATTGTGGTGGTTTTGAAAAAAATAAAGGGAGTGAAGAGGTTTACAACTGATATTTCATACAAAATCTCAATATAAAAAGATTAGTTACTAATTGGAGTGGATACCATCCTACTGTAGGCATGGGGGCTGCAAATTTTTTATTTGGCACAAGGACCTTTGGAAGCTGTTCTGACTTTCTGGAGACAAGATGTTTCAGTAACAGATGTCTATAAATTGCAATTTCCCCTCAAATTTCAAAGGAACGGGAGGGGTGGTTCTTTGGGTGAGATCAGATACCAGGATTCCGCATAGAAAATTTCCTATTAACGCAATTCTGCAAGGAAAGGATAATATAAGCAATACCGAGCTTTCAAATTGAAAACTACCAAATATATCGTAGTCTGAGTTTAGATTCAGGCAAGTGAATTTCAATTAATTCTATAGCTCAAATTTTATGTAAAACTGTTTTATGCACGATACAAGCATGCATTATATTGCCCCTAAATTGGAAAATTTGGAATAAAGGGTTTTGAAAAAAATAAAGGGAGTGAAGAGGTTTACAACTGATATTTCATACAAAGTCTCAATATAAAAAGATTAGTTACTTATTGGAGTGGAGACCATCCTACTGTAGGCATGGGGGCTGCAAATTTTTTATTTGGCACAAGGACCTTTGGAAGCTGCTCTGACTTTCTGGAGACAAGATGTTTCAGTAACAGATGTCTATAAATTGCAATTTTTCCTCAAATTTCAAGGGAACGGGGGGGGGGGGGGGGGTGGCTCTTTGGGTGAGATCAGATACCAGGATTCCGCATAGAAAATTTCCTATTAACGCAATTCTGCAAGGAAATTTTCGTTTTACCGCAATACCGAGCTTTCAAATTGAAAACTACCAAATATATCGTAGTCTGAGTTTAGATTCAGGCAAGTGAATTTCGATTAATTCTAAAGATCAAATTTTATGTAAAACTGTTTTATGCACGATACAAGCATGCATAATATTGCCCCTAAATTGGAAAATTCGCAATATGTACACATCTCTTCAAATCACCATATATAAAACTCGACCCTTTTTTATCAAACTATCTAGCATTAGCATGTATTAATGGCGAATTGTATCTTGCAATTGCCCAATCAGAGACCCCTTACTGAAAGGTTTTATGTAAAGGTACAACTAGAATATCAACGACAAAGTTGGGTAGCAAAGGAGGGGACATATAAACTTCTTTGACAAAGAATTACATTCTTCCTTCTGATATCAAAGAGTCTGAGTAAAATGGGATTATTTTTCAACGTTAAAGTTGAAAACATTATCTCGCTATTGCTTACAAAGAATCAACGGAGATAAAGCTGGACACCTTCGCGCCTATAAATAGGCAACTGAAAGCTCATCATAATGAAACTTCTTTTCGCTACGAGAAATTCCATACAATGGTGTATTTTGGTACAGGTCAATTCAAATACAAATTGGATGAGATTTGATTTTTTCCAGAACAACAAGACTAATGTTTGTTGATTGTCTTTAAAAGAAATCACAGTAATCATTTAACATAGCCCTCGTCGAATTTTATCAATTTTTCTTCATTTCAGAATTGAAGACAGATACTCCACTTTTTTCCCTTTAGAAAGAATCGGAGTATTAGCAATAAATCGAAGTTTAACCAAAAACGGAATACAAAAATGGAAACACAAAAACAAATTAATATTCAAGTCCAAAGTTTCAATTTCAAAATCTATCAAAACCTTGAAATAGCTTTCCGCCCTTGAATATTCATTTGAAGAGAAAAGTTGTATAAGTCACAGAATGTCGCCTCGTGTCGCAAGTAAATCGAGGAGGCATGATTAAGGAGATATATTTATCTATTAAAATTTGAGAAATAACTTCTTTTTGTTCATATACATAATAATGAAATGTTTTTATTCGACTCATAAAATGCCTTTTTGTAACTACAGAGACAAAAATTCAGCATTCAATGATTATTCAAATTTCATTAGATTTCATTTTCACATTAGTTCATAGAGAGGCTCATCTATGCTTGGGACTAAATATGCTAGTGCGGCTCTGTTATTAACCAGTGTAAGGAGTTAATACAATAATGCTAATATATAATCATATGGTAATTTACTTTATAGTTGTTCTTGTACAACCCAGGTTAAGACTTGAAAAAAACCCACCTTTTCTCCTTTTTTTAACAAAAAAGGCCTTGGAGAATGATGGATCAGAAACTTAAATTAATTTGTTTAAAGTACATGACATGATTAAAGTATATGACAAGAGAGTGTTATGGAACTGGTTGGGACAGAATGAAAAAATTTCCACACCTTTTTGCAGTCAAAAAGCGCCTTTTTAACCCCAGAAAGTAACTATTTTACAAGTAGGATGCCCTCAAGACTAATTTTTTTGGTTACACAGAATAAAGTATAATAATTTCCTAAAATATTACCCTTTCCCAGAATTATCTCATCAGAATTCGGCGAAATACAAAATCAATTACACCGAGATGTCCCACCCACTCTTTCTCTGTCTCTGCCATTGGGAACTTTGCAGTGGAATGTATACCCAGGCTAAATTTTGTGTGCACCTTGAATCGCATTATAAGGCCATACGTCTGCTTACGGTAGCCAAGACCTAGATAGTGGATAGCATGGTCTCACATGAATATGAAACAATATATTGGTTTTACCTATTGATTTCGTTTGACATAACAAATACAGTGGAATCCCGATATAACGATTTCTGAAGGGAACCAGAAAATAGTTTGTTATATCGGAAGTTCGTTAAACCAGGGGTTCATTGTATCAGGATCCCACTGTATGCTATGTTCATGTGTCAATAGTCCTACCTCTTCAGCTGTAATTTCCTCTCTTTATAAGATCTAAATAAAGTTTTCTACGTTTCCCTTAAATTTTTGCCATACAGTTATGAATAAACGTTACTTTGTTTCCATTCAATTTCCACGATATTTTCTACAATTCTTAATGTCGAAATTGCAAACTACAATTCTTAAGAATTTGATGGTAATTTCACTGAAGCAATAGTTATACCATTACAAATTTGAAGAAAGTCAATCATATTTTATTGATCCTATCAATAAGACATTTTGATGAATAATTTAACCAGAGCGATATTTCAATTATTGACCTCTTCCATAGATGTTTTGGATAGGGCAATCAGTTTTTAGGTAAATGTCCCCCTATCGTTTTATAGTGTTCTATAGAGGGGACACTTTTGCATAGTGTCGTTTTGCTATGCGTTTCGGTCCCCCCCGACCATTTCGCATACAGTTTTGTTATGCAAAAGTGTCCCCCTAATGTTTTAGAGAGGGGACACTTTTGCATAGTGTCGTTTTGCTATGCATTTCGGTCTCCCCGGACACTTTCGCATACAGTTTTGTTATGCAAAAGTGTCCCCCTATTGTTTTATAGAGGGGACACTTTTGCATAGTGTCGTTTTGCTATGCGTTTCGGTCCCCCCGGACACTTTCGCATGGGGGGACCGAAACGCATATTACACCGGCACGAAAGTGTCGTGTAAACATATCAGTTTTTCATATCGGGGGGAATCAGTGATAAAATCGCCTCCGTTGCATAAATCAGGGTTGCCAATTTGGCAATTTAGTTGCCAAAATTGGCAATTTTGGCACTTTTTCATGTTGTTTGGCAACTAAAAATTTAGATTTGGCAACTGTCTAAAGTTTGGCAATTTTTTGGCACTTTTTGAACATGGAATGGCAAAGAGCGTATCCATGGGTGAAAAAGGCAGTGGATGGGTCAGACGATGCATACTGCTCTATCTGCAGAGTAAATTGCCAGCCACGTCTATCAAGCTTGAAAAAGCACCAAGATACCGCAAAACATTCAAGACTTACCTCTACAATTGCAAGTAATCGCACAATTACTGGTATTGAAAGAGAAGATGAGGTAGTCAAGAAAATAGAGATACAGATGGCAGTGTCAGTAACATGCCATTCAGCCATACTTGCTATCGATCATCTGGGTGAAATAATTGTTCGCCATGGCACAGGCAGCAAACTGTCAAAGATGAGACTGCATCGTACAAAATGCACAAGCATTATTATTAATGTAATTTCGAAGGCCTTATACGAGGATTTATGTAATGACATGGCTGGCCAGAAGTTTTGTATAATGGTTGACGAGTCAACAGACATTGCCTGTAAGAAGTTTTTGTGTTTGGCTGTCAGGTATTACAGCAAGAAAGAAAAGAACATAGTAATAGCATTTCTTGGCCTCGTTGATATTATCAGCGCCACTGGCATGGATCTGTTTACTGCAATGAAGGAATGCTTGGTGACTTCAGGGTTAAAGCTCGAAGACTGTGTTGGCTATGCAAGTGATGGGGCAGCAAACATGGTTGGCGAGCACAATTCTCTTTGGTCGAGGATTGTCGAGGAAGCCCCAAATTGCCTGCAAATGAAATGTATATGTCATTCTTTGGCTTTGTGTGTCAAGCATGCCTTCGAACTGATGCCATCACATCTGGGCTTTCTATTGAAAAAAATTCCGAAATGGTTCACTAAAAGCACGATTCGTCGAGATGCCTACAAGAAGCTCTTTGACATAATTAATGCTGGAACAGAGAGCTCAAATCTACCAAAACCATTCCAGAAGTACAATGAAACACGCTGGCTGGTGAGGAGTAAAATAATATTTAACATATTAATGAATTGGAATGAATTCAAGGCCTATTTTGGAATTGCAGAGCAAGAGGCTCAAGCCAGTGTACGTTACACAGCACGCCTAATCTCAGATATGCTAAAAGACCCTATAAACTATCTATATTTTCAATTTTTATGCCCTGTTGTTACGGAATTTGAGAAAGTTAATGGATTTTTTCAAGCAACCAGTATAGATGCCGATGAGCTGGTTCAGCAACTTCATCTATTCTTCAAAAGTTTTAAAAGTGGTGTTCTCATGATGCTTTGCCTATAGAGCAGGTTGACTTTGGCGGAAAGTTTATTTTTGAGGCCATGAAGACAATTAAGGACAGTAACAACGATCCAAATATGATTTTAAGAGTCAATGAAGCCAAAGGACGATGTCATTCAATGCTTCTGGAGGCAGCATCACAACCTGAAAAAAGGATTCCAACATCACATAATATTTTCAAAGGATTAGCTCAGCTACATCCTTCAAAAGTTTTGAGCCAGGTTGGAAGATCTGCACTACTTGATCTTCCCATGCAACACCTCCTGGCTGACAAAATGGCTGAAGTTGACATTCAGTACCGCAACATATTGCAAGTCAATTGGAAGGAAACTGCAGTATTTAATGGAGGAATTCCAACGGACGCAATTCAGTTCTGGTCAGGTGTGGCTGAGTATCGAAACCTACTTGGAGAACATCCGTTCGAAGATCTTTCTCTATATGCATTATCATGCCTCACTACACCTGTCAGTAATGCAGTTGTAGAGCGAATATTTTCGTTGGTGACAAGTGTGAAAACAAAGCCTCGCAATAGAATGAGCTCAAATCTACTAGAATCAGTTGTGAGAATTAGATCACATTTATGCTTTGGTGAAAGATGTTGTAAGGACTTTGTTGCAACTCAAAGAATGCTTGCCTTATTTAACACAGAAAATATGTATAAGGCAACTGTAACTGATATTGACGGTATGGCAGATTTGCTAGACATGTAAGATATATATATATTTCGATACACTTTTTATCTCTTTTTGATATTTTGTTATATTCATTTTAATCCTCGAGTTTCAATATGGAATATCAGATATGTTTTCAATAGAATAATGATTTTTTATGTCTCTATCAACATTGCCGATCTTGATTCTCGGACATGATAGTTAACTTTGGGCCTAAGTACGCATGCGTGAGAGTTTTGTGACGTCATTGTGAGAAAAAAACCTGTTTGGCAACTTTTGGCAACTTTTCAAACAGAATTTGGCATCTTTGGTCCCAGGCCACCTGGCAACCCTGGCATAAATGCTGCACAGATGTATGGCCTAACTTCGACAACAAGTCTGAAAAAAATTCCCTTGACATTCTAAAGTTAACATGCCATTCTCCATCCCAAACATTTAACCACCATGCACTTGTGCGACCAGGCTTTTTCCATTGTCGTCTTTTTTTCCTCAAAAATCGATTTCTCATGGCTCTGTATCGGCAAAGGGCGCGATTTTTATCTTCAACCGCAGCTCTTAACTTTTCCTTAATTTCTTGCTGTTGCAAGAATACCTGTATAGCTAGAAGCATTTGGCATTGTAGCGCAATGCAACCAGTTGTAAAAACTAGATTGAGGACTGTGATCAAAAGAAGTTTCCTTGGATCCTCTGCTGCCATTTTAGAAATTTACTCTTAAACTTTCCCGCTCTTTTTTGAGAAGCACGAAGTCACGTGAATATCATGCGAAAGAATTCGACAGTTTCATGTCGGGTTTCATGTAACGGCGAGCAAATTTCACCGAATTTTCATGCCGGTGTAGTATGCTAATCGGTCCCCCATGCAAAAGTGTCCCCTTTGAGGCGATACGTATATGCGTTTCAGTAACCTTCGTGAAACGGGTAGCGTTTCAGTGACCAAGTGGTAATGGCGGAAGTGTATAGCGAAGCTTCGAGAAAAAGTTCAAGATGCTGATATATTCTAAAGTTCAAGATGACTGTTAAATTTACTGGAAATCCAAAAATATATTATTTATAATGCAAAGATTGCTTAGATTTCTTGCGGTAGATGATAATAGTAAGCCGAAATAGAAAGTTGATACGGTGAGTTTAGGCCCATCAGCTTGATTCGTGAAATCGTGGCAAAAACTGATGGTTTATTCACAAGAAACGCTCCCTTGTGTTTAAAATCAATTTTTTTACTCGTGCATACTTGATTGTAAAGAAAAGCTATGTACAAATCTAACATTAATTGCATATGAAAGGCGTGAATGTTGACATATAATTTATTTGTCCGTGCTCTGTTTGGCCTAAGCCTTGCTACAATTTGAATATATAGTAAACTTTATCGTGAATATCGACATTGTCTTTAATCATGCCCATTTAATAGTATTTTTTCCAAGATGCTGCTACTGAAAAGATATGGGGCTAGTGCCCCCTTGAAGCATGCATACATTAGACGGGGAAGATATTCTACCCCATGTTAAAAGGGACAGCCCCTCCATCAAACTTTATGACACCTCTGAAAAAAGTTATCAAAGTCTCTAGAATCAAGGCGGAATTTTTGCATCCTTTCTTTTCAACTAAGAGACAAAGTAGGCAAAGTATTTAGATGTGTATATAAACTGTATACTTTTCAAGTTTAGGCATCTTCTATATCAATAAATGATCCAAATCCCCCTATTAATTTTTTTAAATTGAGGAAATTTTTGTCTGAAAACATTTTATCTTGAATATTCTGTACTGATATTTACAAGTATAAACATAAAATATTGCTAATTTTGTTTTGCTTAAGAGGTAATATTGTTCAGAATGTCTGCTTTTCAATTTGGATGTTCTTGACATTGACAATTATTGTTCTTGGTTTTTCAAACACTCTCTATTGATGCTGAGCTGAGCATTTTCTTTTTCAAATAATACATCTTCTGAAAACTCTTACTCAATAAACTTAAACAAGACAACAATGGATGAGATGTTTCTTGTATAGTGTAAATTTGATATGACGATGTCATCATCATTAATAATATGTAAACACTACAACTGTCTTAGGGTTCACATTACTTTGATAGATGGAAAGAATACATTATTTTTGTTTCTTAAAATTTTTATATGGTTTAAACAATTGACAATCATGAAAAAATTTTCTTATTTGTTTTGTACAATTGTGGGGTCATAATGTTTACTGTATAATACCATGAGATTGTACTTTTTTGCTAGAATAAGCCTGACATGATCTCTGACTTAGCCCTCATTCACTAAGGGGTTTATTGCACAGCTCTTACACAATAGACATTTGTGTTCAGATTTTTTTGCATAAAAATGAGAAATAATAATTGAGAAAAAACAATAAAATCAGAGCTGTTTTTCTCAAAATGCATGTATTTATTGTCAGATTTATCAGACATATAAAGATTTTATGTTATATAAACTTTCAATGATTTTCTTATTAATGCTTTCAGGTATTTGGCACCTTTTTTCAGAACTTTATTCAGACCTTTGGGAGATTTTTGGTAAACCTTCTAACCAGTTCAGAGACTACAATGCTAGTTTAATTTTGTGGTTCTTAACTTTCATTAGCAAGACCTATTCAAAAAAACATATCAATAATATTACTTATTGATATGATAAGAATAAATGCATATGGATATAAAATGCACAAAATCAACTGTGTTAGCCACATCAGGGGTAGGTAGTACCTAGGCATTTCCCTGTTTGGCAAACAAATAACAGATTCCAATGCAAATAGGGGCATTACAAAGTTCAATATGGCTACTTAGCCTTTCATTTTATCTTTCAGAAGAGGTAAAGGAAATTGTGGTGGTTTTGAAAAAAATAAAGGGAGTGAAGAGGTTTACAACTGATATTTCATACAAAATCTCAATATAAAAAGATTAGTTACTAATTGGAGTGGATACCATCCTACTGTAGGCATGGGGGCTGCAAATTTTTTATTTGGCACAAGGACCTTTGGAAGCTGTTCTGACTTTCTGGAGACAAGATGTTTCAGTAACAGATGTCTATAAATTGCAATTTCCCCTCAAATTTCAAAGGAACGGGAGGGGTGGTTCTTTGGGTGAGATCAGATACCAGGATTCCGCATAGAAAATTTCCTATTAACGCAATTCTGCAAGGAAAGGATAATATAAGCAATACCGAGCTTTCAAATTGAAAACTACCAAATATATCGTAGTCTGAGTTTAGATTCAGGCAAGTGAATTTCAATTAATTCTATAGCTCAAATTTTATGTAAAACTGTTTTATGCACGATACAAGCATGCATTATA
This sequence comes from Rhopilema esculentum, assembly GCF_057945365.1. Taxonomy (NCBI): domain Eukaryota; kingdom Metazoa; phylum Cnidaria; class Scyphozoa; order Rhizostomeae; family Rhizostomatidae; genus Rhopilema; species Rhopilema esculentum. Next base: position 134,089 of record NC_142834.1, on the reverse strand, counting down.
TTGCCCCTAAATTGGAAAATTTGGAATATGTACACAACTCTTCTAATCACCATATATGAAGCTCGACCCTTTTTTATCAAACTATCTAGCATTAGCATGTATTAATGGCGAATTGTATCTTGCAATTGCCCAGTCAGAGACTCCTTACTGAAAGGTTTTATGTAAAGGTACAACTAGAATATCAACGACAAAGTTTGATAGCAAAGGAGGGGACATATAAACGTCTTTGGCAAAGAATTACATTCTTCCTTCTGATATCAAAGAGTCTGAGTAAAATGGGATTATTTGTCAACGTTAAAGTTGAAAACATTATTTCGCTATTGCTTACAAAGAATCAACGGAGATAAAGCTGGACACCTTCGCGCCTATAAATAGGCAACTGAAAACTCATCATAATGAAACTTCTTTCGCTACGAGAAATTCCATACAATGGTGTATTTTGGTACAGGTCAATTCAAATACAAATTGGATGAGATTTGATTTTTTCCAGAACAACAAGACTAATGTTTGTTGATTGTCTTTAAAAGAAATCACAGTAATCATTTAACATAGCCCTCGTCGAATTTTATCAATTTTTCTTCATTTCAGAATTGAAGAAAGATACTTTTTTCCCTTTAGAAAGAATCGGAGTATTAGCAATAAATCGAAATTTAATCAAAAACGGAATACAAAAATGGAAACACAAAAACAAATTAACATTCAAGTCCAAAGTTTCAATTTCCAAATCTATCAAAACCTTGAAATAGCTTTCCGCCCTTGAATATTCATTTGAAGAGAAAAGTTGTATAAGTCACAGAATGTCGCCTCTTGTCGCAAGTAAATCGAGGAGACATGATTAAGGATATATATTTATCTATTAAAATTTGAGAAATAACTTCTTTTTGTTCATATACATAATAATGAAATGTTTTCATTCGACTCATAAAATGCCTTTTTGTAACTACAGAAACAAAAATTCAGCATTCAATGATTATTCAAATGTCATTAGATTTCAATTTCACATTAGTTCATAGAGAGGCTCATCTATGCTTGGGACTAAATATGCTAGTGCGGCCCTGTTATTAACCAGTGTAAGGAGTTAATACAATAATGCTAATATATAATCATATGGTAATTTACTTTATAGTTGTTCTTGTACCACCCAGGTTAAGACTTTAAAAAAATATCCCACCTTTTCTCCTTTCTTTAACAACAAAGGCCTTGGAGAATGATGGATCAGAAACTTAAATTAATTTGTTCAAAGAATATGACATGATTAAAGTATATGACAAGGGAGGGTTATGGAATATATGGTATGCTTTTTATAGCAGATGAAACAAGGAACTTTCAGTGGCGCCGCAAGACACTAAGGTGTGGTTGGGACAGAATGAAAAAATTTCCACACCTTTTTGCAGTCAAAAAGCGCCCTTTTAACCCCAGAAAGTAACTATTTTACAAGTAGGATGCGCCCAAGACTAATTTTTTTGGTTACACAGAATCAAGTATAATAATTTCCTAAAATATTATCCCTTCCCAAAATTTTCTCATCGGAATTCGGCGAAATACAAAATCAATTACACCGAGATGTCCCACCCACTCTTTCTCTGTCTCTGCCATTGGGAACTTTGCAGTGGAATGTATACCCAGGCTAAATTTTTTGTGCACCTTGAATCGCATTATAAGACCATACGTCTGCTTACCGTTGCCAAGACCTAGATAGTGGATAGCATGGTCTCACACGAATATGAAACAATATATTGGTTTTACCTATTGATTTCGTTTGACATAACAAATACAGTGGAATCCCGATATAACGATTTCTGAAGGGAACCAGAAAATAGTTTGTTATATCAGGAGTTCGTTATACCAGGGGTTCATTGTATCGGGATTCCAGCTGTAATTTCCTCTCTTTATAAGATCTAAATAAAGTTTTCTACGTTTCCCTTAAATTTTTGCCATACAGTTATGAATAAATGTTACTTTGAAGAAAGTCAATTACAAATTTGAAGAAAGTCAATCATACTTTATTGATCCTATCAATAAGACATTTTGATGGATAATTAAACCAGAGCGATATTTCAATTATTGACCTCTTCCGTAGATGTTTTGGATAGGGCAATCAGTTTTTAGGTAAATGTCCCCCTATTGTTTTTTAGTGTTCTATAGAGGGGACACTTTTGCATAGTGTCGTTTTGCTATGTGTTTCGGTCCCCCCGGACACTTTTGCATAACAAAACTGTTTTGCACTTTCGCGTACAGTTTTGTTATGCAAAAGTGTCCCTCTATTGTTTTATAGAGGGGACACTTTTGCATGGTGTCGTTTTTGCTATGCGTTTCGGTCCCCCCGGACACTTTCGCATACAGTTTTGTTATGCAAAAGTGTCCCTCTATTGTTTTATAGAGGGGACACTTTTGCATGGTGTCGTTTTGCTATTCGTTTCGGTCCCCCCGGACACTTTCGCATACAGTTTTGTTATGCAAAAGTGTCCCCATATTGTTTTATAGAGGGGACACTTTTGCATAGTGTCGTTTTGCTATGCATTTCGGTCCCCCCGGACACTTTCGCATACAGTTTTGTTATGCAAAAGTGTCCCCCTATTGTTTTATAGAGGGGACACTTTTGCATAGTGTCGTTTTGCTATGCATTTCGGTCCCTCCGGACACTTTCACATACAGTTTTATTATGCAAAAGTGTCCCCCTATTGTTTTGTAGAGGGGACACTTTTGCATAGTGTCGTTTTGCTATGCATTTCGGTCCCCCCGGACACTTTCGCATACAGTTTTGTTATGCAAAAGCGTCCCCCTATTGTTTTATAGAGGGGACACTTTTGCATAGTGTCGTTTTGCTATGCATTTCGGTCCCCCCGGACACTTTCACATACAGTTTTATTATGCAAAAGTGTCCCCCTATTGTTTTGTAGAGGGGACACTTTTGCATAGTGTCGTTTTGCTATGCATTTCGGTCCCCCCGGACACTTTCGCATACAGTTTTGTTATGCAAAAGTGTCCCCCTATTGTTTTATAGAGGGGACACTTTTGCATAGTGTCGTTTTGCTATGCGTTTCGGTCCCCCCGGACACTTTCGCATGGGGGGACCGAAACGCATATTACACCGGCATGAGTTTCATTTCGGTCAACGCCATGTAATCACAACAGTAGCTCAGACCAGCACCCGACATGAAACTCGTGCCGGCATGAAAACTCGTGCCGGCATGAGTTTCGTTTCGGGTCTCATGTAAAGGGCCCCTTAGAAATCCTAATCAATAATCCACAAAAAAGACTGGATCGAGCAACCTCTTTTAGATGGATCGAGCAACCTCTTTTGGGCGCCATTATAAAGGCCACGGCCATTATTGCGCGGGAAATCCAAATCTGTTATGGACAGCTATGGCTGATCATGGAACACAGCGTTGCGCTTTTCGTTTTAATAAAAGAAGAAAGCCGAAAATAGACGCCGAATTATTCAGAAGTGATGGCGATGGAAGTTCAGATGAAAAATCCAAAATAAAATTTAAATTACCAAGAACTTTTCACTCGTAAGTTATCATTTCAGTTTGTGTATTTTAGGCCCGTTTCTCTAAAGAGCAAGGAATCGGTAGGATCCCATGTAAAAATTTTAAAACATGGTTATTTGTAATGGCTAGGTAAAACTTCCAAGGTGGCATTATTTGCCATGGGTACTGGATAGAAGGGGTTTTCGTCTCTCTATAAACACATGTGATCAGTAGGATTCTGTGTATAAAATATCACCATTGTTATATATGGTGGCTGGGTAAAACTTCCTAGGTGGCATCATTTGCCATGGCTACTTGGATAGAAGGGGTTTTCGTCTTTCTATAATCACAAGGAATCGGTAGGATTCTGTGTATCAATTTTTTAGATGCTTATATAACGTGGCTGGGTACTACTTCCTAGGTGTCATCATTTGCCATGGGCAATTGGATAGAAGGAGTTGTCGTCTTTCTATAACCACAAGGAATCGGTAGGGTTCTGTGTATCAATTTTTTAGATGGTTATATACCGTGACTGGGTACAACTTCCTAGGTGGCATCATTTGCCATGGGCACTTGGATAGAAGGGGTTGTAGTCTCTCTAAAAGCACAAAGAATCGGTAGGATTCTGTGTATCGATTCTTTTAACATGGTTATATACCGTAGCTGGGTACAACTTTCTAGGTGGCATCATTTGCCATGGGCACTTGGATAGAAGAGGTTTCCGCTCTCAATAAGCATAAGAAATCGGTAGCATTCTGTTTCTAAATTTTTAAAACATTGTTATTTGTAATGGCTAGGTAAAACTTCCAAGGTGGCATTATTTGCCATGGCTACTTATATAAAAGGGGTTTCCGTCTCTCTATAAACACATGGAATCGGTAGGATTCTGTGTATAAAATATCAACATTGTTATATATGGTGGCTGGGTAAAACTTCCTATGTGGCATCATTTGCCATGGCTACATGGATAGAAGAGGTTGCCGTCTTTCTATAACCACAAGGAATCGGTAGGATTCTGTGGATCAATTTTTAAGATGGTTAAATACCGTGGCTGGGTACAACTTCCTAGGTGGCATCATTTGCCATGGACACTTGGTTAGAAGGGGTTGTCTTCTCTTTATAAGCACAAAGATTCGGTAGGATTCTGTGTATCAATTTTTCAGATGGTTATATACCGTGGCTGGGTACAACTTCGTAGGTGGCATCATTTGCCATGGGCACTTGAATAGAAGGAGTATCCGTCTCTCTGTAAATACATGGAATCGGTTGGATTCTGTGTATAAAATATCAACATTGTTATATATGGTGGCTGGGTAAAACTTCCTAGGTGGCATCATTTGCCATGGCTACTTGGATAGAAGGGGTTTTCGTCTTTCTATAACCACAAGGAATCGGTAGGATTCTGTGTATCAATTTTTTAGATGCTTATATACCGTGGCTGGGTACTACTTCCTAGGTGTCATCATTTGCCATGGGCAATTGGATAGAAGGAGTTGTCGTCTTTCTATAACCACAAGGAATCGGTAGGATTCTGTGTATCAATTTTTTTACCATGGTTATATACCGTGGCTGGATACAACTTTCTAGGTGGCATCATTTGCCATGGGCACCTGGATAGAAGAGGTTTCCGTCTCTCAATAAGCATAAGAAATCGGTAGCATTCTGTTTCTAAATTTTTAAAACATTGTTATTTGTAATGGCTAGGTAAAACTTCCAAGGTGGCATTATTTGCCATGGGTACTTATATAAAAGGGGTTTCCGTCTCTCTATAAACACATGGAATCGGTTGGATTCTGTGTATAAAATATCAACATTGTTATGTATGGTGGCTGGGTAAAACTTCCTAGGCGGCATTATTTGCCATGGGCACTTGGATAGAAGGGGTGTCCGTCTCTCTATAAACACATGGAAACGGTAGGATTCTGTGTAAAAAATATTAAAACGGTTTTATATGATGGCTGGGTAAAACTTTCTAGGTGGCATTATTTGCCATGGGAACTTGGGAAGAAGGGGTTGCCGTTTTTCTGTAACCACAAAGAATCGGTAGGATTCTGTGTATCAATTTTTTAGATGGTTATATACCGTGACTGGGCGCAACTTCCTAGGTGGCATCATTTGCCATGGGCACTTGGAAAAAAGGGGTTGTCGTCTCTCTAAAAGCACAAAGAATCGGTAGGATTCTGTGTATCAATTTTTTTACGATGGTTATATACCGTGGCCGGATACAACTTTCTAGGTGGCATCATTTGCCATGGGCACTTGGATAGAAAAGTTTTCCGTCTCTCAATAAGCATAAGAAATCGGTAGCATTCTGTTTCTAAATTTTTAAAACATTGTTATTTGTAATGGCTAGGTAAAACTTCCAAGGTGGCATTATTTGCCATGGGTACTTATATAAAAGGGGTTTCCGTCTCTCTATAAACACATGGAATCGGTAGGATTCTGTGTATAAAATATCAACATTGTTATATATGGTGGCTGGGTAAAACTTCCTATGTGGCATCATTTGCCATGGCTACATGGATTGAAGAGGTTGCCGTCTTTCTATAACCACAAGGAATCGGTAGGATTCTGTGTATCAATTTTTAAGATGGTTAAATACCGTGGCTAGGTACAACTTCCCAGGTGGCATCATTTGCCATGGGCACTTGGAAAAAAGGGGTTGTCGTCTCTCTAAAAGCACAAAGAATCGGTAGGATTCTGTGTATCAATTTTTTTAACATGGTTATATACCGTGGCTGGCTACAACTTTCTAGGTGGCATCATTTGCCATGGGCACTTGGATAGAAGAGGTTTCCGTCTCTCAATAAGCATAAGAAATCGGTAGCATTCTGTTTCTAAATTTTTAAAACATTGTTATTTGTAATGGCTAGGTAAAACTTCCAAGGTGGCATTATTTGCCATGGGTACTTATATAAAAGGGGTTTTCGTCTCTCTATAAACACATGGAATCGGTTGGATTCTGTGTATGAAATATCAACATTGTTATGTATGGTGGCTGGGTAAAACTTCCTAGGCGGCATTATTTGCCATTGGCACTTGGATAGAAGGGGTTTCCGTCTCTCTATAAACACATGGAATCGGTAGGATTCTGTGTAAAAAATATTAAAACAGTTTTATATGATGGCTGGGTAAAACTTTCTAGGTGGCATTATTTGCCATGGGAACTTGGGAAGAAGGGGTTGCCGTTTTTTTATAACCACAAAGAATCGGTAGGATTCTGTGTATCAATTTTTTAGATGGTTATATACCGTGACTGGGCGCAACTTCCTAGGTGGCATCATTTGCCATGGGCACTTGGAAAAAAGGGGTTGTCGTCTCTCTAAAAGCACAAAGAATCGGTAGGATTCTGTGTATCAATTTTTTTACCATGGTTATATACCGTGGCCGGATACAACTTTCTAGGTGGCATCATTTGCCATGGGCACTTGGATAGAAAAGTTTTCCGTCTCTCAATAAGCATAAGAAATCGGTAGCATTCTGTTTCTAAATTTTTAAAACATTGTTATTTGTAATGGCTAGGTAAAACTTCCAAGGTGGCATTATTTGCCATGGGTACTTATTCAAAAGGGGTTTCCGTCTCTCTATAAACACATGGAATCGGTAGGATTCTGTGTATAAAATATCAACATTGTTATATATGGTGGCTGGGTAAAACTTCCTATGTGGCATCATTTGCCATGGCTACATGGATTGAGAAGGTTGCCGTCTTTCTATAACCACAAGGAATCGGTAGGATTCTGTGTATCAATTTTTAAGATGGTTAAATACCGTGGCTGGGTACAACTTCCCAGGTGGCATCATTTGCCATGGACACTTGGTTAGAAGGGGTTGTCTTCTCTTTATAAGCACAAAGATTCGGTAGGATTCTGTGTATCAATTTTTCAGATGGTTATATACCGTGGCTGGGTACAACTTCCTAGGTGGCATCATTTTCCATGGGCACTTGAATAGAAGGAGTATCCGTCTCTCTGTAAATACATGGAATCGGTAGGATTCTGTGTATAAAATATCAACATTGTTATATATGATGGCTGGGTAAAACTTCCTAGGTGGCATCATTTGCCATGGCTACTTGGATAGAAGGGGTTTCCGTCTCTCTATAAACACATGGAATCGGTAGGATTCTGTGTATAAAATATTAACATGGTTATATATGGTGGCTGGGTAAAACTTTCTAGGTGGCATCATTTGCCATGGGTTTTTGGATAGAAGGGCTTGCCGTCTTTCTATAACCACATGGAATCGGTAGGATTCTGTGTATCAATTTTTAAGATGGTTAAATCCCGTGGCTGGGTACAACTTCCCAGGTGGCATCATTTGCCATGGACACTTGGATAGAAGGGGTTGTCTTCTCTCTAAAAGCAAAAAGAATCGGTAGGATTCGGTGTATCAATTTTTTAGATGGTTATATACCGTGGCTGGGTACAGCTTTCTAGGTGGCATCATTCGTCATGGGCTCTTGAATACAAGGCATTTCCGTCTCTCTATAAACACATGGAATCGGTAGGATTCTGTGTATAAAATATTATTATTGTTATATATGGTGGCTGGGTAAAACTTCCTAGGTGGCATCATTTGCCATGGCTACTTGGATAGAAGGGGTTTCCGTATCTCTATAAAAACATGGAATCGGTAGAATTCTGTCTATAAAATATTAACATGGTTATATACTATGGCTGGGTGAAACTTTCTAGGTGGCATCATTTGCCATGGGTACTCGGATAGAAGGGGTTTGCCGTCTCTCTATATCCGCAAAGAATCGGTAGGATTCTGATTATCAATTTTTAAGATGATTATATACCGTGGCTGGGTACAACTTCTCAGGTGGCATCATTTGCCATAGGCACTTGGATATATGTGGTTTTCGTCTCTCTATAAGCACAAAGAATCGGTAGGATTCTGTGTATCAGTTTTAACATGGTTAAACATCGTTGCTGGGTACAGCTTTCTAGGTGGCATCATTTGCAATGGGTACTTGGATAGAAGGGGTTGCCGTTTCTCTATAACCACAAAGAATCGTCAGGATTCTGTGTATCAATTTTTTAGATGGTTATATACCGTGGCTGGGTACAACTTCCTAGGTGGCATCATTTGCCATGGGCACTTGGATAGAAGGGGTTGTCGTCTCTCTAGAACCTTAAGGAATCGGTAGGATTCTGTGTATCAATTTTTAACATGGTTATATACCGTGGCTGGGTACAACTTCCCAGGTGGCATCATTTGCCATCGGCACATAAATAGAAGGGGTTGTCGTCTCTCTATAAGCACAAAGAATCGGTAGGACTCTGTGCATAAGTTTTTGAAATGGTTATATATGGTGGCTGGGTACAACTTCCTTGGTGGCATCATTTGCCATAGGCACTTGGATAGAAGGGGTCGCCATTATAGATCGATAGTCATGATAGATAGGTAGTCATGATATATAGATAGTCATGAATAATAGAAAGTCATGATAGATGGATAGTCATGATAGATCGATAGATTTTTTATGTTTGATTGTTTAATTTTTTTCTTTTTCTTTAAGTTTTCATGGTTGATTGATTTTTGTTCTTTTTTCCATGCTTGATTGGTTTCTTTTCATGGTTGATTGGTCTCTTTTTTTTTATTTTTTTTATTTGATTGGTTTAATTTTTATTTTAATTTTTTTCATTATTGATTGTTTTTTTTCTTTTTTTTTGTGGTTGATTGATTTTTTTTTATTTTTTTAATGGTTGCTTGGTTTTTTTTCTTTTTCTTCATGATTGATTGGTTTTTCTTTTTTTTTTCTTTTTTTTTCATGGTTGATTGATTTTTTATCTTTTTTTTTTCATTGTTGATTGGTTGCATGTATTTTTTTTAATTTTTTCATGGTTGATTGGCTTTATTTAATCATTTTTTCATGATTGATTGGTTTTTCTTTTTTTTTTCATGATTGATTGGTTTTTTATCTTTTTTATTTTTTATTGTTGATTGGTTGCATGTATTTTTTTTAATTTTTTCATGGTTGATTGGCTTTATTTAATCATTTTTTTTCATGATTGATTGTTTTTTTTTATTTTTTTTCTTTTTTTTTATGGTTGATTGGTTTTTTATCTTTTTTATAATTTCATTGTTGATTGGTTGCATGTATTTTTTTAATTTTTTCATGGTTGATTGGCTTTATTTAATCATTTTTTTCATGATTGATTGATTTTTCTTATTTTTTTCTATTTTTTTATGGTTTATTGATTTTTTTATTTTTTTTCATGGTTGATTGGTTTTTTATCTTTTTTATAATTTCATTGTTGATTGGTTGCATGTATTTTTTTAATTTTTTCATGGTTGATTGGCTTTATTTAATCATTTTTTTCATGATTGATTGATTTTTCTTATTTTTTTCTATTTTTTTATGGTTTATTGATTTTTTTCCTTTTTTTTATGGTTGATTGATTTTTTTTATTTTTTTTTCATGGTTGATTGGTTTTTTATCTTTTTTATTTTTCATTGTTGATTGGTTGCATGTATTTGTTGATTGGTTTTTTATCTTTTTTTTCATTGTTGATTGGCTGCATTTATTTTTTTTAATTTTTTCATGGTTGATTGGCTTTATTTAATCATTTTTTTCATGATTGATTGGTTTTTCTTATTTTTTTCATGGTTGATTGTTTTTTTCTTTTTTTTTCATGGTTGATTGGTTTTTTATCTTTTTTATTTTTCATTGTTGATTGGTTGCATGTATTTTTGTAATTTTTTCATGGTTGATTGGCTTTATTTAATCATTCTTTTTCATGGTTGATTGGTTTTTCTTATTTTTTTCATGGTTGATTGTTTTTTTTTTTTTTCTTTTTTTTTCATGGTTGATTGATTTTCTTTTTGTTTTTCATGGTTGATTGGTTTTTTATCTTTTCTATTTTTCATTGTCGATAGGTTGCATTTAATTTTTTTAATTTTTTGATGGTTGATTGGCTTTATTTAATCATTTTTTTCATGATTGATTGTTTTTTTCTTTTTTTTTCATGGTTGATTGATTTTTTATTTTTTTTTCATGGTTGATTGTTTTTTTCTTTTTTTTCATGGTTGATTGTTTTTTTTTCATGGTTAATTTGTTTTTTATCTTTTTTATTTTTCATTGTTGATTGGTTGCATGTATTTTTATTAATTTTTTCATGGTTGATTGGCTTTATTTAATCATTTTTTTTCATGATTGATTGGTTTTTCTTATTTTTTTCATGGTTGATTGTTTTTTTCTTTTTTTTCATGGTTGATTGATTTTTTTTTCATGGTTAATTTGTTTTTTATCTTTTTTATTTTTCATGGTTGATTGGTTTTTTATCTTTTTTATTTTTCATTGTTGATTGGTTGCATGTATTTTTTTTAATTTTTTCATGGTTGATTGGCTTTATTTAATCATTTTTTTCATGATTGATTGTTTTTTTCTTTTTTTTTCATGGTTGATTTATTTTTTTTTTTTTTTTCATGGTTGATTGTTTCTTTCTTTTTTTTCATGGTTGATTGTTTTTTTTTTCATGGTTAATTTGTTTTTTATCTTTTTTATTTTTCATTGTTGATTGGTTGCATGTATTTTTATTAATTTTTTCATGGTTGATTGGCTTTATTTAATCATTTATTTTTCTGATTGATTGGTTTTCTTATTTTTTTCTTTTTTTTCATGGTTGATCGATTTCTTTTTTTTTCATGGTTGATTGGTTTTTTATCTTTTTTATTTTTCATTGTTGATTGGTTGCATGTATTTTTTTTAATTTTTTCATGGTTGATTGGCTTTATTTAATCATTTTTTTTCATGATTGATTGGTTTTTTTTATTTTTTTCATGGTTGATTGGCTTTATTTAATCATTTATTTTCATGATTGATTGGTTTTCTTATTTTTTTTTTGTTTCATGGTTGATTGATTTTTTTGATTTTTTTTCATGGTTCATTGGTTTTTTATCTTTTTTATTTTTCATTGTTGATTGGTTGCATGTATTTTTTTTAATTTTTTCATGGTTGATTGGCTTTATTTAATCATTTTTTTCATGATTGATTGGTTTTCCTTTTTTTTTCATGATTGATTGTTTTTTTCTTTTTTTTCATGGTTGATTGATTTTTTTTTCATGGTTAATTTGTTTTTTATCTTTTTTATTTTTCATGGTTGATTGGTTTTTTATCTTTTTTATTTTTCATTGTTGATTGGTTGCATGTATTTTTTTTAATTTTTTCATGGTTGATTGGCTTTATTTAATCATTTATTTTTCTGATTGATTGGTTTTCTTATTTTTTTCTTTTTTTTCATGGTTGATCGATTTCTTTTTTTTTCATGGTTGATTGGTTTTTTATCTTTTTTATTTTTCATTGTTGATTGGTTGCATGTATTTTTTTTAATTTTTTCATGGTTGATTGGCTTTATTTAATCATTTTTTTTCATGATTGATTGGTTTTTTTTATTTTTTTCATGGTTGATTGGCTTTATTTAATCATTTATTTTCATGATTGATTGGTTTTCTTATTTTTTTTTTGTTTCATGGTTGATTGATTTTTTTGATTTTTTTTCATGGTTCATTGGTTTTTTATCTTTTTTATTTTTCATTGTTGATTGGTTGCATGTATTTTTTTTAATTTTTTCATGGTTGATTGGCTTTATTTAATCATTTTTTTCATGATTGATTGGTTTTCCTTTTTTTTTCATGATTGATTGTTTTTTTCTTTTTTTTCATGGTTGATTGATTTTTTTTTCATGGTTAATTTGTTTTTTATCTTTTTTATTTTTCATGGTTGATTGGTTTTTTATCTTTTTTATTTTTCATTGTTGATTGGTTGCATGTATTTTTATTAATTTTTTCATGGTTGATTGGCTTTATTTAATCATTTATTTTTCTGATTGATTGGTTTTCTTATTTTTTTCTTTTTTTTCATGGTTGATCGATTTCTTTTTTTTTCATGGTTGATTGGTTTTTTATCTTTTTTATTTTTCATTGTTGATTGGTTGCATGTATTTTTTTTAATTTTTTCATGGTTGATTGGCTTTATTTAATCATTTTTTTTCATGGTTGATTGTTTTTTTTTTTTTTCTTTTTTTTTCATGGTTGATTGATTTTCTTTTTGTTTTTCATGGTTGATTGGTTTTTTATCTTTTCTATTTTTCATTGTCGATAGGTTGCATTTAATTTTTTTAATTTTTTGATGGTTGATTGGCTTTATTTAATCATTTTTTTCATGATTGATTGTTTTTTTCTTTTTTTTTCATGGTTGATTGATTTTTTATTTTTTTTTCATGGTTGATTGTTTTTTTCTTTTTTTTCATGGTTGATTGTTTTTTTTTCATGGTTAATTTGTTTTTTATCTTTTTTATTTTTCATTGTTGATTGGTTGCATGTATTTTTATTAATTTTTTCATGGTTGATTGGCTTTATTTAATCATTTTTTTTCATGATTGATTGGTTTTTCTTATTTTTTTCATGGTTGATTGTTTTTTTCTTTTTTTTCATGGTTGATTGATTTTTTTTTCATGGTTAATTTGTTTTTTATCTTTTTTATTTTTCATGGTTGATTGGTTTTTTATCTTTTTTATTTTTCATTGTTGATTGGTTGCATGTATTTTTTTTAATTTTTTCATGGTTGATTGGCTTTATTTAATCATTTTTTTCATGATTGATTGTTTTTTTCTTTTTTTTTCATGGTTGATTTATTTTTTTTTTTTTTTTCATGGTTGATTGTTTCTTTCTTTTTTTTCATGGTTGATTGTTTTTTTTTTCATGGTTAATTTGTTTTTTATCTTTTTTATTTTTCATTGTTGATTGGTTGCATGTATTTTTATTAATTTTTTCATGGTTGATTGGCTTTATTTAATCATTTATTTTTCTGATTGATTGGTTTTCTTATTTTTTTCTTTTTTTTCATGGTTGATCGATTTCTTTTTTTTTCATGGTTGATTGGTTTTTTATCTTTTTTATTTTTCATTGTTGATTGGTTGCATGTATTTTTTTTAATTTTTTCATGGTTGATTGGCTTTATTTAATCATTTTTTTTCATGATTGATTGGTTTTTTTTATTTTTTTCATGGTTGATTGGCTTTATTTAATCATTTATTTTCATGATTGATTGGTTTTCTTATTTTTTTTTTGTTTCATGGTTGATTGATTTTTTTGATTTTTTTTCATGGTTCATTGGTTTTTTATCTTTTTTATTTTTCATTGTTGATTGGTTGCATGTATTTTTTTTAATTTTTTCATGGTTGATTGGCTTTATTTAATCATTTTTTTCATGATTGATTGGTTTTCCTTTTTTTTTCATGATTGATTGTTTTTTTCTTTTTTTTCATGGTTGATTGATTTTTTTTTCATGGTTAATTTGTTTTTTATCTTTTTTATTTTTCATGGTTGATTGGTTTTTTATCTTTTTTATTTTTCATTGTTGATTGGTTGCATGTATTTTTTTTAATTTTTTCATGGTTGATTGGCTTTATTTAATCATTTATTATTCTGATTGATTGGTTTTCTTATTTTTTTCTTTTTTTTCATGGTTGATCGATTTCTTTTTTTTTCATGGTTGATTGGTTTTTTATCTTTTTTATTTTTCATTGTTGATTGGTTGCATGTATTTTTTTTAATTTTTTCATGGTTGATTGGCTTTATTTAATCATTTTTTTTCATGATTGATTGGTTTTTTTTATTTTTTTCATGGTTGATTGGCTTTATTTAATCATTTATTTTCATGATTGATTGGTTTTCTTATTTTTTTTTTGTTTCATGGTTGATTGATTTTTTTGATTTTTTTTCATGGTTCATTGGTTTTTTATCTTTTTTATTTTTCATTGTTGATTGGTTGCATGTATTTTTTTTAATTTTTTCATGGTTGATTGGCTTTATTTAATCATTTTTTTCATGATTGATTGGTTTTCCTTTTTTTTTCATGATTGATTGTTTTTTTCTTTTTTTTCATGGTTGATTGATTTTTTTTTCATGGTTAATTTGTTTTTTATCTTTTTTATTTTTCATGGTTGATTGGTTTTTTATCTTTTTTATTTTTCATTGTTGATTGGTTGCATGTATTTTTTTTAATTTTTTCATGGTTGATTGGCTTTATTTAATCATTTATTTTTCTGATTGATTGGTTTTCTTATTTTTTTCTTTTTTTTCATGGTTGATCGATTTCTTTTTTTTTCATGGTTGATTGGTTTTTTATCTTTTTTATTTTTCATTGTTGATTGGTTGCATGTATTTTTTTTAATTTTTTCATGGTTGATTGGCTTTATTTAATCATTTTTTTTCATGATTGATTGGTTTTTTTTATTTTTTTCATGGTTGATTGGCTTTATTTAATCATTTATTTTCATGATTGATTGGTTTTCTTATTTTTTTTTTTGTTTCATGGTTGATTGATTTTTTTGATTTTTTTTCATGGTTCATTGGTTTTTTATCTTTTTTATTTTTCATTGTTGATTGGTTGCATGTATTTTTTTTAATTTTTACATGGTTGATTGGCTTTATTTAATCATTTTTTTCATGATTGATTGGTTTTCCTTTTTTTTCATGATTGATTGTTTTTTTCTTTTTTTTCATGGTTGATTGATTTTTTTTTCATGGTTAATTTGTTTTTTATCTTTTTTATTTTTCATGGTTGATTGGTTTTTTATCTTTTTTATTTTTCATTGTTGATTGGTTGCATGTATTTTTTTTAATTTTTTCATGGTTGATTGGCTTTATTTAATCATTTTTTTCATGATTGATTGTTTTTTTCTTTTTTTTTCATGGTTGATTGATTTTTTATTTTTTTTTCATGGTTGATTGTTTTTTTCTTTTTTTTCATGGTTGATTGTTTTTTTTTTCATGGTTAATTTGTTTTTTATCTTTTTTATTTTTCATTGTTGATTGGTTGCATGTATTTTTATTAATTTTTTCATGGTTGATTGGCTTTATTTAATCATTTTTTTTCATGATTGATTGGTTTTTCTTATTTTTTTCATGGTTGATTGTTTTTTTCTTTTTTTTCATGGTTGATTGATTTTTTTTTCATGGTTAATTTGTTTTTTATCTTTTTTATTTTTCATTGTTGATTGGTTGCATGTATTTGTTGATTGGTTTTTTATCTTTTTTTTCATTGTTGATTGGCTGCATGTATTTTTATTAATTTTTTCATGGTTGATTGGCTTTATTTAATCATTTATTTTTCTGATTGATTGGTTTTCTTATTTTTTTCTTTTTTTTCATGGTTGATCGATTTCTTTTTTTTTCATGGTTGATTGGTTTTTTATCTTTTTTATTTTTCATTGTTGATTGGTTGCATGTATTTTTTTTAATTTTTTCATGGTTGATTGGCTTTATTTAATCATTTTTTTTCATGATTGATTGGTTTTTTTTATTTTTTTCATGGTTGATTGGCTTTATTTAATCATTTATTTTCATGATTGATTGGTTTTCTTATTTTTTTTTTTGTTTCATGGTTGATTGATTTTTTTGATTTTTTTTCATGGTTCATTGGTTTTTTATCTTTTTTATTTTTCATTGTTGATTGGTTGCATGTATTTTTTTTAATTTTTTCATGGTTGATTGGCTTTATTTAATCATTTTTTTCATAATTGATTGGTTTTCCTTTTTTTTTCATGATTGATTGGTTTTTCTTATTTTTTTTCATGGTTGATTGTTTTTTTCTTTTTTTTCATGGTTGATTGGTTTTTACTTTTTTTTCATGGTTGATTGATTTGTTTTTTCATGGTTGATTGGCTTTATTTAATCATTTTTTTTCATGATTGATTGGTTTTTCTTTTTTTTTCATGATTGATTGGTTTTTACTTTTTTTTCATGGTTGATTGATTTGTTTTTTCATGGTTGATTGGCTTTATTTAATCATTTTTTTTCATGATTGATTGGTTTTTCTCATTTTTTTCAGGATTGATTGGTTTTTTTTATTTTTTTTCATGGTTGATTGGTTTTTTCTTTTTTTTATGGTTGATTGATTTTTTTTATTTTTTTTCATGGTTGATTGGTTTTTTATCTATTTTTTTCAATGTTGATTGGTTGCATGTATTTTATTTAATTTTTCATGGTTGATTGGCTTTATTTAATCATTTTTTTCATGGTTGATTGTTTTTTTCTTTTTTTTTCATGGTTGATTGATTTTTTATTTTTTTATTTTTTTTCATGATTGATTGGCTTTATTTAATCATTTTTTTTCATGATTGATTGTTTTTTTTTTTTCATGGTTGATTGATTTTTTATTTTTTTTCATGGTTCATTGGTTTTTTATCTTTTTTATTTTTCATTGTTGATTGGTTGCATGTATTTGTCTTAATTTTGTCATGGTTGATTGGCTTTATTTAATCATTTTTTTTCATGATCGATTGGTTTTTCTTATTTTTTTCATGATTGATTGGTTTTTCTTATTTTTTTTCATGGTTGATTATTTTTTTCTTTTTTTTCATGATTGATTGATTTCTTTTTTCATGGTTGATTGGCTTTATTTAATCATTTCTTTTCATGATTGATTGGTTTTTTTTTTCACGATTGATTGGATTTTTCTTTTTTTTTCATTGTTGATTGAATTTTTATTTTTTTTCATGGTTGATTGCTTTTTTATCTTTTTTATTTTTCATTGTTGATTGGTTGCATGTATTTTTTTTTATTTTTTCATGGTTGGTTGGCTTTATTTAATCATTCTTTTTTCATGATTGATTGGTTTTTCTTATTTTTTTTCATGGTTGATTATTTTTTTCTTTTTTTTCATGGTTGATTGATTTCTTTTTTCATGGTTGGTTGGCTTTATTTAATCATTTTTTTTCATGATTGATTGGTTTTTTTTTTCATGATTGATTGGTTTTTTCTTTTTTTTTCATTGTTGATTGATTTTTTATTTTTTTTCATGGTTGATTGGTTTTTTATCTTTTTTATTTTTCATTGTTGATTGGTTGCATGTATTTTTTTTTATTTTTTCATGGTTGATTGGCTTTATTTAATCATTTTTTTTCATGATTGATTGGTTTTTCTTATTTTTTTCATGGTTGATTGTTTTTTTCTTTTTTTTCATGGTTGATTGATTTTTTTTATTTTTTTTCATGGTTGATTGGTTTTTTATCTTTTTTTTTCATTGTTGATTGGTTGCATCTATTTTTTTTTTCATGGTTGATTGGCTTTATTTAATCATTCTTTTTTCATGATTGATTGGTTTTTCTTATTTTTTTCATGATTGATTGGTTTTTCTTATTTTTTTTCATGGTTGATTGTTTTTTTCTTTTTTTTCATGGTTGATTGGTTTTCTTTATTTTATTTCATGGTTGATTGGTTTTTTTTTCATGGTTGATTGGTTTTTTTTATTTTTTTTCATGGTTGATTGGTTTTCTTTATTTTATTTCATGGTTGATTGGTTTTTAATTTCTCTCATAGTTGATTGGTTTTTTTTCATGTTTGATTGATTTTTTATCTTTTTTTTCATGGTTGATTGATTTTTTTTTTCATGGTTGATTAGTTTTTTTTTATTTTATTTCATGGTTGATGAGTTTTTTTATTTTTTCATGGTTGATTGGTTTTCATTATTTTATTTCATGGTTGATTGGTTTTTTATTTTTTTCATGGTTGATTGGTTTTCTATATTTTGTTTCATGGTTGATTTGTTTTTTTTTTCATGGTTGATTGGTTTTCATTATTTTATTTCATGGTTGATTGGTTTTTTAATTTTTTTCATAGTTGATTGGTTTTCTTTATTGTATTTCATGGTTGATTGGTTTTTTATTTTTTTCATGTTTGATTGGTTTTCTTTATTTTTTTTCATGGTTGATTGGTTTTTAATTTTTTTCATGTTTGATTGGTTTTTTTTTCATGTTTGATTGATTTTTTATCTTTTTTTTCATGGTTGATTGATTTTTTATTTTTTTTAATGGTTGATTGGTTTTCTTTATTTTATTTCATGGTTGATTGGTTTTTTTTCATGGTTGATTGATTTTTTATTTTTTTTCATGGTTGATTGATTTTTTATCTTTTTTTTCATGGTTGATTGTTTTTTTTATTGTATTTCATGGTTGATTGGTTTTTTATTTTTTTCATGATTGATTGGTTTTTCTTATTTTTTTTCATGGTTGATTGGTTTTCTTTATTTTATTTCATGGTTGATTGGTTTTTAATTTCTTTCATAGTTGATTGGTTTTTTTTCATGTTTGATTGATTTTTTATCTTTTTTTTCATGGTTGATTGATTTTTTTTTCATGGTTGATTAGTTTTTTTTTATTTTATTTCATGGTTGATTGGTTTTTTTATTTTTTCATGGTTGATTGGTTTTCATTATTTTATTTCATGGTTGATTGGTTTTTTATTTTTTTCATGGTTGATTGGTTTTCTATATTTTGTTTCATGGTTGATTTGTTTTTTTTTTCATGGTTGATTGGTTTTCATTATTTTATTTCATGGTTGATTGGTTTTTTAATTTTTTTCATAGTTGATTGGTTTTCTTTATTGTATTTCATGGTTGATTGGTTTTTTAATTTTTTCATGGTTGATTGGTTTTCTTTATTTTTTTTCATGGTTGATTGGTTTTTTATCTTTTTTTTCATGGTTGATTGGTTTTTTTATTTTTTTCATGGTTGATTGGTTTTCATTATTATATTTCATGGTTGATTGGTTTTTTTATTTTTTTCATGGTTGATTGGTTTTCGTTATTTTATTTCATGGTTGATTGGTTTTTTTATTTTTTTCATGGTTGATTGGTTTTCATTATTTTATTTCATGGTTGATTGGTTTTTTTAATTTTTTTCATGGTTGATTGGTTTTCTTTATTTCATTTCATGGTTGATTGGTTTTTAATTTTTTTCATGTTTGATTGGTTTTTTTTTCATGTTTGATTGATTTTTTATCTTTTTTTCCATGGTTGATTGTTTTTTTTTTCGTGGTTGATTGGTTTTCTATATTTTATTTCATGGTTGATTGGTTTTTTTATTTTTTTCATGGTTGATTGGTTTTCGTTATTTTATTTCATGGTTGATTGGTTTTTAATTTTTTTCATGTTTGATTTGTTTTTTTTTCATGTTTGATTGATTTTTTATCTTTTTTTTCATGGTTGATTGATTTTTTATTTTTTTTAATGGTTGATTGGTTTTCTTTATTTTATTTCATGGTTGATTGGTTTTTTTTCATGGTTGATTGATTTTTTATTTTTTTTCATGGTTGATTGATTTTTTATCTTTTTTTTCATGGTTGATTGTTTTTTTTATTGTATTTCATGGTTGATTGGTTTTTTATTTTTTTCATGGTTGATTGGTTTTTTAATTTTTTTCATAGTTGATTGGTTTTTTTTTCATGTTTGATTGATTTTTTAATTTTTTCATAGTTGATTGGTTTTTTTTTCATGATTGATTGATTTTTTAATTTTTTCTATTTTTTTCATGGTTGATTGATTTTTTTAATTTTTTTCATGGTTTGATGGTTTTTTTTTCATGGTTGATTGGTTTTCTTTATTTTATTTCATGGTTGATTGGTTTTGTTTTCATTGTTGATTGATTTCTTAATTTTTTCTATTTTTTTCATGGTTGATTGATTTTTTATCTTTTTTTTCATGATTGATTAATTTTTCAATTTTTTCCATGGTTGGATGGTTTTCTATATTTTATTTCATGGTTGATTGGTTTTTTATCTTTTTTTTATTGTTGATTGGTTGCATGTATTTTTTTTAATTTTTTCATGGTTGATTGAATTTATTTAATCATTTTTTTCATGGTTGATTGTTTTTTTTTTTTTTCATTGTTGATTTATTTTTTTTTTTTCATGGTTGATTGGTTTTTTATCTTTTTTATTTCTCATGGTTGATTCGTTTTCTTTATTTTATTTCATGGTTGATTGATTTTTTAATTTTTTTTTCATGGTTGATTGATTTTTTTTATTTTTTTCATGGTTGGATGGTTTTTTAATTTTTTCATGGTTGATTGGTTTTCTTTATTTTTTTCATGGTTGATTGGTTTTCTTTATTTTATTTCATGGTTGATTAATTTTTTTATTTTTTTCATGGTTGATTGGTTTTTCTTATTTTTTTCATGATTGATTGGTTTTTCTTATTTTTTTTCATGGTTGATTGTTTTTTTCTTTTTTTCATGGTTGATTGATTTTTTTTTTCATGGTTGATTGGCTTTATTTAATCATTTTTTTTCATGATTGATTGGTTTTTCTTTTTTTTCATGATTGATTGGTTTTTTCTTTTTTTTTCATTGTTGATTGATTTTTTATTTTTTTTCATGGTTGATTGGTTTTTTATCTTTTTTATTTTTCATTGTTGATTGGTTGCATGTATTTTTCTTAATTTTTTCATGGTTGATTGGCTTTATTTAATCATTTTTTCTTCATGATTGATTGATATTTTTTATTTTTTTCATGATTGATTGGTTTTTCTCATTTTTTTCATGGTTGATTGTTTTTTTCTTTTTTTTCATGGTTGATTGATTTTTTTTATTTTTTTTCATGATTGATTGGTTTTTTATCTTTTTTTTTCATTGTTGATTAGTTGCATGTATTTTTCTTAATTTTTTTATGGTTGATTGGTTTTCATTATTGTATTTCATGGTTGATTGGTTTTTTATTTTTTTCATGGTTGATTGGTTTTCTTTATTTTTTTTCATGGTTGATTGGTTTTTTATCTTTTTTTTCATGGTTGATTAATTTTTTTATTTTTTTCATGGTTGATTGGTTTTTCTTATTTTTTTCATGATTGATTGGTTTTTCTTATTTTTTTTCATGGTTGATTGTTTTTTTCTTTTTTTCATGGTTGATTGGCTTTATTTAATCATTTTTTTTCATGATTGATTGGTTTTTCTTTTTTTTCATGATTGATTGGTTTTTTCTTTTTTTTTCATTGTTGATTGATTTTTTATTTTTTTTCATGGTTGATTGGTTTTTTATCTTTTTTATTTTTCAAAGTTGATTGGTTGCATGTATTTTTCTTAATTTTTTCATGGTTGATTGGCTTTATTTAATCATTTTTTCTTCATGATTGATTGATATTTTTTATTTTTTTCATGATTGATTGGTTTTTCTTATTTTTTTCATGGTTGATTGTTTTTTTCTTTTTTTTCATGGTTGATTGATTTTTTTTATTTTTTTTCATGATTGATTGGTTTTTTATCTTTTTTTTTCATTGTTGATTGGTTGCATGTATTTTTCTTAATTTTTTTATGGTTGATTGGCTTTATTTAATCATTTTTTTCATGATTGATTGGTTTTTCTTATTTTTTTCATGATTGATTGGTTTTTCTTTTTTTTCATCTTTGATTGTTTTTTTCTTTTTTTTCATGGTTGATTGATTTTTTTTTTCATGGTTGATTGGTTTTTTATCTTTTTTATTTCTCATGGTTGATTCGTTTTCTTTATTTTATTTCATGGTTGATTGATTTTTTAATATTTTTTTCATGGTTGATTGGTTTTCTTTATTTTATTTCATGGTTGATTGAATTTTTATTTTTTTCATGGTTGATTGGTTTTCTTTATTTTTTTTCATGGTTGATTGGTTTTTTATCTTTTTTTTCATGGTTGATTGGTTTTTTTTATTTTATTTCATGGTTGATTGGTTTTTTTCATGTTTGATTGGTTTTTTTTCATGTTTGATTGATTTTTTATCTTTTTTTTCATGGTTGATTGATTTTTTATTTTTTTTAATGTTTGATTGGTTTTCTTTATTTTATTTCATGGTTGATTGGTTTTTTTTCATGGTTGATTGATTTTTTTTTTTCATGGTTGATTGATTTTTTATCTTTTTTTTCATGGTTGATTGTTTTTTTTATTGTATTTCATGGTTGATTGGTTTTTTATTTTTTTCATGGTTGATTGGTTTTCTTTATTGTATTTCATGGTTGGTTGGTTTTTTTATTTTTTTCATGGTTGATTGGTTTTCTTTATTTTATTTCATGGTTGATTGAATTTTTATTTTTTTCATGGTTGATTGGTTTTCATTATTGTATATCATGGTTGATTGGTTTTTTATTTTTTTCATGGTTGATTGGTTTTTTATCTTTTTTTTCATGGTTGATTGATTTTTTTATTTTTTTCATGGTTGATTGGTTTTTTTTATTTTATTTCATGGTTGATTGAATTTTTATTTTTTTCATGGTTGATTGGTTTTCATTATTGTATTTCATGGTTGATTGATTTTTTATCTTTTTTTTCATGGTTGATTGTTTTTTTTATTGTATTTCATGGTTGATTGGTTTTTTATTTTTTTCATGGTTGATTGGTTTTTTAATTTTTTTCATAGTTGATTGGTTTTTTTTTCATGTTTGATTGATTTTTTAATTTTTTCATAGTTGATTGGTTTTTTTTTCATGATTGATTGATTTTTTAATTTTTTCTATTTTTTTCATGGTTGATTGATTTTTTTAATTTTTTTCATGGTTTGATGGTTTTTTTTTCATGGTTGATTGGTTTTCTTTATTTTATTTCATGGTTGATTGGTTTTGTTTTCATTGTTGATTGATTTCTTAATTTTTTCTATTTTTTTCATGGTTGATTGATTTTTTATCTTTTTTTTCATGATTGATTAATTTTTCAATTTTTTCCATGGTTGGATGGTTTTCTATATTTTATTTCATGGTTGATTGGTTTTTTATCTTTTTTTTATTGTTGATTGGTTGCATGTATTTTTTTTAATTTTTTCATGGTTGATTGAATTTATTTAATCATTTTTTTCATGGTTGATTGTTTTTTTTTTTTTCATTGTTGATTTATTTTTTTTTTTTCATGGTTGATTGGTTTTTTATCTTTTTTATTTCTCATGGTTGATTCGTTTTCTTTATTTTATTTCATGGTTGATTGATTTTTTAATTTTTTTTTCATGGTTGATTGATTTTTTTTATTTTTTTCATGGTTGGATGGTTTTTTAATTTTTTCATGGTTGATTGGTTTTCTTTATTTTTTTCATGGTTGATTGGTTTTCTTTATTTTATTTCATGGTTGATTAATTTTTTTATTTTTTTCATGGTTGATTGGTTTTTCTTATTTTTTTCATGATTGATTGGTTTTTCTTATTTTTTTTCATGGTTGATTGTTTTTTTCTTTTTTTCATGGTTGATTGATTTTTTTTTTCATGGTTGATTGGCTTTATTTAATCATTTTTTTTCATGATTGATTGGTTTTTCTTTTTTTTCATGATTGATTGGTTTTTTCTTTTTTTTTCATTGTTGATTGATTTTTTATTTTTTTTCATGGTTGATTGGTTTTTTATCTTTTTTATTTTTCATTGTTGATTGGTTGCATGTATTTTTCTTAATTTTTTCATGGTTGATTGGCTTTATTTAATCATTTTTTCTTCATGATTGATTGATATTTTTTATTTTTTTCATGATTGATTGGTTTTTCTCATTTTTTTCATGGTTGATTGTTTTTTTCTTTTTTTTCATGGTTGATTGATTTTTTTTATTTTTTTTCATGATTGATTGGTTTTTTATCTTTTTTTTTCATTGTTGATTAGTTGCATGTATTTTTCTTAATTTTTTTATGGTTGATTGGTTTTCATTATTGTATTTCATGGTTGATTGGTTTTTTATTTTTTTCATGGTTGATTGGTTTTCTTTATTTTTTTTCATGGTTGATTGGTTTTTTATCTTTTTTTTCATGGTTGATTAATTTTTTTATTTTTTTCATGGTTGATTGGTTTTTCTTATTTTTTTCATGATTGATTGGTTTTTCTTATTTTTTTTCATGGTTGATTGTTTTTTTCTTTTTTTCATGGTTGATTGGCTTTATTTAATCATTTTTTTTCATGATTGATTGGTTTTTCTTTTTTTTCATGATTGATTGGTTTTTTCTTTTTTTTTCATTGTTGATTGATTTTTTATTTTTTTTCATGGTTGATTGGTTTTTTATCTTTTTTATTTTTCAAAGTTGATTGGTTGCATGTATTTTTCTTAATTTTTTCATGGTTGATTGGCTTTATTTAATCATTTTTTCTTCATGATTGATTGATATTTTTTATTTTTTTCATGATTGATTGGTTTTTCTTATTTTTTTCATGGTTGATTGTTTTTTTCTTTTTTTTCATGGTTGATTGATTTTTTTTATTTTTTTTCATGATTGATTGGTTTTTTATCTTTTTTTTTCATTGTTGATTGGTTGCATGTATTTTTCTTAATTTTTTTATGGTTGATTGGCTTTATTTAATCATTTTTTTCATGATTGATTGGTTTTTCTTATTTTTTTCATGATTGATTGGTTTTTCTTTTTTTTCATCTTTGATTGTTTTTTTCTTTTTTTTCATGGTTGATTGATTTTTTTTTTCATGGTTGATTGGTTTTTTATCTTTTTTATTTCTCATGGTTGATTCGTTTTCTTTATTTTATTTCATGGTTGATTGATTTTTTAATATTTTTTTCATGGTTGATTGGTTTTCTTTATTTTATTTCATGGTTGATTGAATTTTTATTTTTTTCATGGTTGATTGGTTTTCTTTATTTTTTTTCATGGTTGATTGGTTTTTTATCTTTTTTTTCATGGTTGATTGGTTTTTTTTATTTTATTTCATGGTTGATTGGTTTTTTTCATGTTTGATTGGTTTTTTTTCATGTTTGATTGATTTTTTATCTTTTTTTTCATGGTTGATTGATTTTTTATTTTTTTTAATGTTTGATTGGTTTTCTTTATTTTATTTCATGGTTGATTGGTTTTTTTTCATGGTTGATTGATTTTTTTTTTTCATTGTTGATTGATTTTTTATCTTTTTTTTCATGGTTGATTGTTTTTTTTATTGTATTTCATGGTTGATTGGTTTTTTATTTTTTTCATGGTTGATTGGTTTTCTTTATTGTATTTCATGGTTGGTTGGTTTTTTTATTTTTTTCATGGTTGATTGGTTTTCTTTATTTTATTTCATGGTTGATTGAATTTTTATTTTTTTCATGGTTGATTGGTTTTCATTATTGTATATCATGGTTGATTGGTTTTTTATTTTTTTCATGGTTGATTGGTTTTTTATCTTTTTTTTCATGGTTGATTGATTTTTTTATTTTTTTCATGGTTGATTGGTTTTTTTTATTTTATTTCATGGTTGATTGAATTTTTATTTTTTTCATGGTTGATTGGTTTTCATTATTGTATTTCATGGTTGATTGGTTTTCTTTATTTTTTTTCATGGTTGATTGGTTTTCTTTATTTTATTTCATGGTTGATTGGTTTTTTTTCATGTTTGATTGATTTTTTATCTTTTTTTCATGGTTGATTGATTTTTTTTTTCATGGTTGATTAGTTTTTTTTATTTTATTTCATGGTTGATTGGTTTTCTTTATTTTATTTCATGGTTGATTTGTTTTCTTCATTTTATTTCATGGTTGATTGGTTTTGTTTATTTTATTTCATGGTTGATTGGTTTTTAATTTTTTTCATAGTTGATTGGTTTTTTTCATGTTTGATTGATTTTTTATCTTTTTTTCCATGGTTGATTGATTTTTTTTATGGTTGATTGGTTTTCTTTATTTTATTTCATGGTTGATTGTTTTTTTTTTCGTGGTTGATTGGTTTTCTATATTTTATTTCATGGTTGATTGGTTTTTTTATTTTTTTCATGGTTGATTGGTTTTCATTATTTTATTTCATGGTTGATTGAATTTTTAATTTTTTCATAGTTGATTGGTTTTCTTTATTGTATTTCATGGTTGATTGGTTTTTTATTTTTTTCATGGTTGATTGGCTTTCTTTTTTTTTTTTTTCATGGTTGATTGGTTTTCTTTATTTTATTTCATGGTTGATTGGTTTTTTTATTTTTTTCATGGTTGATTGGTTTTCGTTATTTTATTTCATGGTTGATTGGTTTTTTAATTTTCTTCATAGTTGATTGGTTTTTTTTTCATGTTTGATTGATTTTTTATCTTTTTTAATTTTTTATGGTTGATTGGTTTTCTTTATTGTATTTCATGGTTGATTGGTTTTTTTTCATCCTTGATTGGTTTTTTAATTTTTTCATAGTTGATTGGTTTTTTTTTCATGATTGATTGATTTTTTAATTTTTTCTATTTTTTTCATGGTTGATTGATTTTTTTAATTTTTTTCATGGTTTGATGGTTTTTTTTTCATGGTTGATTGGTTTTCTTTATTTTATTTCATGGTTGATTGGTTTTGTTCTCATTGTTGATTGATTTCTTAATTTTTTCTATTTTTTTCATGGTTGATTGATTTTTTATCTTTTTTTTCATGATTGATTGATTTTTCAATTTTTTCCATGGTTGGATGGTTTTCTATATTTTAATTCATGGTTGATTGGTTTTCTTTATTTTATTTCATGGTTGATTGGTTTTTTATCTTTTTTTTTATTGTTGATTGGTTGCATGTATTTTTTTTAATTTTTTCATGGTTGATTGTTTTTTTTTTCATGGCTGATTTATTTTTTTTTTCATGGTTGATTTGTTTTTTATCTTTTTTATTTCTCATGGTTGATTCGTTTTCTTTATTTTATTTCTTGGTTGATTGATATTTTAATTTTTTTTCATGGTTGATTGATTTTTTTTATTTTTTTCATGGTTGGGTGGTTTTTTAATTTTTTTCATGGTTGATTGGTTGTCTTTATTTTATTTCATGGTTGATTGATTTTTTCTATTTTTTTCATGGTTGATTGGTTTTCTTTATTTCATTTCTTGGTTGATTGGTTTTTAATTTTTTTCATGTTTGATTGGTTTTTTTTTCATGTTTGATTGATTTTTTAACTTTTTTTTGATGGTTGATTGATTTTTTATTTTTTTTAATGGTTGATTGGTTTTCTTTATTTTATTTCATGGTTGATTGGTTTTTTTTCATGGTTGATTGATTTTTTATTTTTTTTCATGGTTGATTGATTTTTTATCTTTTTTTTCATGGTTGATTGTTTTTTTTATTGTATTTCATGGTTGATTGGTTTTTTATTTTTTTCATGGTTGATTGGTTTTTTAATTTATTTCATAGTTGATTGGTTTTTTTTCATGTTTGACTGATTTTTTATCTTTTTTAATTTTTTATGGTTGATTGGTTTTCTTTATTGTATTTAATGGTTGATTGGTTTTTTTTCATCCTTGATTGGTTTTTTAATTTTTTCATAGTTGATTGGTTTTTTTTTCATGATTGATTGACTTTTAATTTTTTCTATTTTTTTCATGGTTGATTGATTTTTTATCTTCTATTTCATGGTTGATTGGTTTTCGTTATTTTATTTCATGGTTGATTGGTTTTTTAATTTTTTTCATAGTTGATTGGTTTTTATTTCATGTTTGATTGATTTTTTATCTTTTTTATTTTTTTATGGTTGATTGGTTTTCTTTATTGTATTTCATGGTTGATTGGTTTTTTTTCATCCTTGATTGGTTTTTTAATTTTTTCATAGTTGATTGGTTTTTTTTTCATGATTGATTGACTTTTAATTTTTTCTATTTTTTTCATGGTTGATTGATTTTTTTAATTTTTTTCATGGTTTGATGGTTTTTTTTCATTGTTGATTGGTTTTCTTTATTTTATTTCATGGTTGATTGGTTTTGTTTTCATTGTTGATTGATTTCTTAATTTTTTCTATTTTTTTCATGGTTGATTGATTTTTTATCTTTTTTTTCATGATTGATTGATTTTTCAATTTTTTCCATGGTTCGATGTTTTTCTATATTTTATTTCATGGTTGATTGGTTTTCTTTATTTTATTTCATGGTTGATTGGTTTTTTATCTTTTTTTTATGGTTGATTGGTTGCATGTATTTTTTTTAATTTTTTCATGGTTGATTGAATTTATTTAATCATTTTTTTCATGGTTGATTGTTTTTTTTTTCATGGTTGATTTATTTATTTTTTCATGGTTGATTGGTTTTTTATCTTTTTTATTTCTCATGGTTGATTCGTTTTCTTTATTTTATTTCATGGTTGATTGATTTTTTTTTATTTTTTCATGGTTGGATGGTTTTTTAATTTTTTTCATGGTTGATTGGTTTTCTTTATTTTATTTCATGGTTGATTGATTTTTTCTATTTTTTTCATGGTTGATTGGTTTTCTTTATTTCATTTCATGGTTGATTGGTTTTTAATTTTTTTCATGTTTGATTGGTTTTTTTTCATGTTTGATTGATTTTTTATCTTTTTTTTCATGGTTGATTGATTTTTTATTTTTTTTAATGGTTGATTGGTTTTCTTTATTTTATTTCATGGTTGATTGGTTTTTTTTTTCATGGTTGATTGATTTTTTGTTTTTTTTCATGGTTGATTGATTTTTTATCTTTTTTTTCATGGTTGATTGTTTTTTTTATTGTATTTCATGGTTGATTGGTTTTTTATTTTTTTCATGGTTGATTGGTTTTCTTTATTGTATTTCATGGTTGGTTGGTTTTTTTATTTTTTTCATGGTTGATTGGTTTCCTTTATTTTATTTCATGGTTGATTGAATTTTTATTTTTTTCATGGTTGATTGGTTTTCATTATTGTATTTCATGGTTGATTGGTTTTTTATCTTTTTTTCATGGTTGATTGGTTTTTTATCTTTTTTTCATAGTTGATTGGTTTTCTTTATTGTATTTCATGGTTGATTGGTTTTCTTTATTTTTTTTCATGGTTGATTGGTTTTTTATCTTTTTTTCATGGTTGATTGGTTTTTTTATTTTTTTCATGGTTGATTGGTTTTTCTTTACTTTTTTCATGGTTGATTGATTTTTTATCTTTTTCATGGTTGATTGGTTTTCTTTATTTTTTCATGGTTGATTGGTTTTTTTTCATGGTTGATTGGTTTTCTTTATTGTATTTCATGGTTGATTGGCTTTTTTATTCTTTTCATGGTTGATTGGTTTTCGTTACTTTATTTCATGGCTGATTGGTTTTTTAATTTTTTTCATAGTTGATTGCTTTTTAATTCATGATTAATTGATTTCTTAATTTTTCTATTTTTTTCATGGTTGATTGATTTTTTATCTTTTTTCATGGTTGCTTGATTTTTTAATTTTTTCTATTTTTTTCATTGTTGATTGGTTTTTTTTATATTATTTCATGTTTTATTGGTTTTTTTTCATGGTTGATTGATTTTTTAATTTTTTTTTCATGTTTGATTGATTTTTTTTTTTTTTCATGGTTTGATGGTTTTTTTTTCATGGTTGATTGGTTTTTTAATTTTTTTTTTTTTTGATTGGTTTTCTTTATTTTTTCATTCTTGGATGGTTTTTTTTTCATGGTTGATTGATTTTTAATTTTTTATTTTTATTTTTGATTGGTTTTCTTTATTTTTTCATTGTTGGAAGGTTTTTCTTTATTTTATCTCATGGTTGATTGGTTTTTTTCATGGTTGATTGATTTTTATCTTTTTTTAATGTTTCATGGTTTATTTTTTTTCTTTATTTTATTTCATGGTTGATTGGTTTTTTTTCATGGTTGATTGGTTTTCTATATTTTATTTCATGGTTGATTTGTTTTTTTTTCATGGTTGATTGGTTTTTTAATTTTTTTCATAGTTGATTGGTTTTCTTTATTGTATTTCATGGTTGATTGGTTTTCTTTATTTTTTTTCATGGTTGATTGGTTTTTTATCTTTTTTTTCATGGTTGATTGGTTTTCTTTATTTTATTTCATGGTTGATTGGCTTTTTTATTTTTTTCATGGTTGATTGGTTTTTCTTTATTTTTTTTCATGGTTGATTGATTTTTTATTTTTTTCATGGTTGATTGGTTTTTTTTTTATTCATGGTTGATTGGTTTTCTTTATTGTATTTCATGGTTGATTGGTTTTCTTTATTTTTTTTCATGGTTGATTGGTTTTTTATCTTTTTTTCTTGGTTGATTGGTTTTTTATCTTTTTTTCATGGTTGATTGGTTTTTTATCTTTTTTTCATGGTTGATTGGTTTTTTATCTTTTTTTCATGGTTGATTGGTTTTTTATCTTTTTTTCATGGTTGATTGGTTTTTTTATTTTTTTCATGGTTGATTGGTTTTTTATTTTTTCATGGTTGATTGGTTTTCTTTATTGTATTTCATGGTTGATTGGTTTTCTTTATTTTTTTTCATGGTTGATTGGTTTTTTATCTTTTTTTCATGGTTGATTGGTTTTTTATCTTTTTTTCATGGTTGATTGGTTTTTTATCTTTTTTTCATGGTTGATTGGTTTTTTTATTTTTTCATGGTTGATTGGTTTTCTTTATTGTATTTCATGGTTGATTGGTTTTTTATCTTTTTTTCATGGTTGATTGGTTTTTTATCTTTTTTTCATGGTTGATTGGTTTTTTATCTTTTTTTCATGGTTGATTGATTTTTTATTTTTTTCATGGTAGATTGGATTTCTTTATTTTTTCATGGTTGATTGGTTTTTTTTCATGGTTGATTGGTTTTCTTTTTTTTTCATGGTTGATTGGTTTTTTTTTCATGGTTGATTGGTTTTCTTTATTTTATTTCATGGTTGATTGGCTTTTTTATTCTTTTCATGGTTGATTGGTTTTCGTTATTTTTATTTCATGGCTGATTGGTTTTTTAATTTTTTTCATAGTTGATTGGTTTTTTAATTCATGATAAATTGATTTCTTAATTTTTCTATTTTTTTCATGGTTGATTGATTTTTTATCTTTTTTTCATGGTCGATTGATTTTTTATTTTTTTCTATTTTTTTCATGGTTGATTGGTTTTTTTTATATTATTTCATGTTTGATTGGTTTTTTTTCATGGTTGATTGATTTTTTAATTTTTTTTTCATGGTTAATTGATTTTTTTTATTTTTTTTCATGGTTGATTGGTTTTTTATCTTTTTTTCATGGTTGATTGGTTTTTTTTTTTCATGGTTGATTGGTTTTTCTTTACTCTTTTTCATGGTTGATTGATTTTTTATTTTTTTTCATGGTTGATTGGTTTTCTTTTTTTTTTCTGGTTGATTGGTTTTTTTTTCATGGTTGATTGGTTTTCTTTATTTTATTTCATGGTTGATTGGCTTTTTTATTCATTTCATGGTTGATTGGTTTTCGTTATTTTATTTCATGGCTGATTGGTTTTTTAATTTTTTTCATAGTTGATTGGTTTTTTAATTCATGATTAATTGATTTCTTAATTTTTCTATTTTTTTCATGGTTGATTGATTTTTTATCTTTTTTCATGGTTGATTGATTTTTTAATTTTTTCTATTTTTTTCATGGTTGATTGGTTTTTTTATATTATTTCATGTTTGATTGGTTTTTTTTCATGGTTGATTGATTTTTTAATTTTTTTTTTCATGGTTGATTGATTTTTTTTATTTTTTTCATGTTTGATTGATTTTTTTTATTTTTTTCATGGTTTGATGGTTTTTTTTTCATGGTTGATGACTTTTTTAATTTTTTTTTTTTTGATTGGTTTTCTTTATTTTTTCAGTCTTGGATGGTTTTTTTTTTTTTTTCATGGTTGATTGATTTTTTAATTTTTTATTTTTATTTTTGATTGGTTTTCTTTATTTTTTCATGGTTGATTGGTTTTTTTTTCATGGTTGATTGATTTTTTAATTTTTTTTTTATTTTTGATTGGTTTTCTTTATTTTTTCATTGTTGGATGGTTTTTTTATTTTTTTCATGGTTGATTGGTTTTTTTCATGGTTGATTTGTTTTCTTTATTTTATTTCATGGTTGATTGATTTTTTAGTTTTTTTTTCATGGTTGATTGAATTTTTATCTTTTTTTTCATGGTTGATTGATTCTTTTTTCATGGTTGATTAGTTTTTTTTTATTTTATTTCATGGTTGATTGGTTTTTTTTCTTGGTTGATTGGTTTTCTATATTTTATTTCATGGTTGATTAGTTTTTTTATTTTTTTCATGGTTGATTGGTTTTCATTATTTTATTTCATGGTTGATTGGTTTTTTTTCATGGTTGATTGGTTTTTTTTTATTTTATTTCATGGTTGATTGGTTTTTCTTCATGGTTGATTGGTTTTTTTTCATGGTTGATAAGTTTTTTTTTATTTTATTTCATGGTTGATTGGTTTTTTTTCATGGTTGATTGGTTTTCTATATTTTATTTCATGGTTGATTGGTTTTTTTATTTTTTTCATGGTTGATTGGTTTTCATTATTTTATTTCATGGTTGATTGGTTTTTTTTTCATGGTTGATTGGTTTTCTATATTTTATTTCATGGTTGATTTGTTTTTTTTTCATGGTTGATTGGTTTTTTAATTTTTTTCATAGTTGATTGGTTTTCTTTATTGAATTTCATAGTTGATTGGTTTTCTTTATTTTTTTTCATGGTTGATTGGTTTTTTATCTTTTTTTTCATGGTTGATTGGTTTTTTTATTTTTTTCATGGTTGATTGGTTTTTCTTTATTTTTTTTCATGGTTGATTGATTTTTTATTTTTTTCATGCATGATTTGTTTTTAAATTCTTTTCATAGTTGATTGGTTTTCTTTATTGTATTTCATGGTTGATTGGTTTTCTTTATTTTTTTTCATGGTTGATTGATTTTTTATCTTTTTCATGGATGATTGGTTTTTAAATTTTTTTCATGGTTGATTGGTTTTTTATTTTTTTCATGGTTGAATGGTTTTTTATTTTTTTCATGGTTGAATGGTTTTTTTTCATGGTTGATTGGTTTTCTTTTTTTTTTCATGGTTGATTGGTTTTTTTTCATGGTTGATTGGTTTTCTTTATTTTATTTCATGGTTGATTGGCTTTTTTATTCTTTTAATGGTTGATTGGTTTTCGTTATTTTTATTTCATGGCTGATTGGTTTTTTAATTTTTTTCATAGTTGATTGGTTTTTTAATTCATGATAAATTGATTTCTTAATTTTTCTATTTTTTTCATGGTTGATTGATTTTCTTTATTGTATTTCATGGTTGATTGGTTTTCTTTTTTTTTTTCATGGTTGATTGATTTTTTATCTTTTTCATGGATGATTGGTTTTTAAATTTTTTTCATAGTTGATTGGTTTTCTTTATTTTTTTTCATGGTTGATTGGTTTTTTTTCTTTTTTTCATGGTTGATTGGTTTTTCTTTACTTTTTTTCATGGTTGATTGATTTTTTATTTTTTTCATGGTTGATTGGTTTTTTTTCATGGTTGATTGGTTTTCTTTTTTTTTTCATGGTTGATTGGTTTTTTTTCATGGTTGATTGGTTTTCTTTATCTTTATTTCATGGTTGATTGGCTTTTTTATTCTTTTCATGGTTGATTGGTTTTCGTTATTTTTATTTCATGGCTGATTGGTTTTTTAATTTTTTTCATAGTTGATTGGTTTTTTAATTCATGATAAATTGATTTCTTAATTTTTCTATTTTTTTCATGGTTGATTGATTTTTTATCTTTTTTTCATGGTTGATTGATTTTTTAATTTTTTCTATTTTTTTCATGGTTGATTGGTTTTTTTATATTATTTCATGTTTGATTGGTTTTTTTTCATGGTTGATTGATTTTTTATTTTTTTTTTCATGGTTAATTGATTTTTTTTATTTTTTTTCATGGTTGATTGGTTTTTTATCTTTTTTTCATGGTTGATTGGTTTTTTTATTTTTTTCATGGTTGATTGGTTTTTCTTTACTTTTTTTCATGGTTGATTGATTTTTTTTTTTTTTCATTGTTGGATGGTTTTCTTTATTTTATTTCATGGTTGATTGGTTTTTTTCATGGTTGATTGATTTTTATCTTCTTTTAATGTTTCATGGTTTATTTTTTTTCTTTATTTTATTTCATGGTTGATTGGTTTTTTTTTCATGGTTGATTGGTTTTCTATATTTTATTTCATGGTTGATTTGTTTTTTTTTCATGGTTGATTGTTTTTTTAATTTTTTTTTTCATGGTTGATTGATTTTTTAATTTTTTTTTTTTGATTGGTTTTCTTTATTTTTTCATTCTTGGATGGTTTTTTTTTATTTTTTTCATGGTTGATTAATTTTTTAATTTTTTATTTTTATTTTTGATTGGTTTTCTTTATTTTTTCATTGTTGATTGGTTTTTTTTTCATGGTTGATTGATTTTTTAATTTTTTTTTTTTTTTTGATTGGTTTTCTTTATTTTTTCATTGTTGGATGGTTTTTTTATTTTTTTCATGGTTGATTGGTTTTTTTCATGGTTGATTGATTCTTATCTTTTTTTAATGTTTCATGGGTTATTTTTTTCTTTATTTTATTTCATGGTTGATTGGTTTTTTTTTCATGGTTGATTGATTTTTTATCTTTTTTTATTTTCCATGGTTGATTTGTTTTCTTTATTTTATTTCATGGTTGATTGATTTTTTAGTTTTTTTTTCATGGTTGATTGGTTTTCTTTATTTATTTCATGGTTGATTGGTTTTTAATTTTTTTCATAGTTGATTGGTTTTTTTTTCATGTTTGATTGATTTTTTATCTTTTTTTTCATGGTTGATTGGTTTTTTTATTTTTTTCATGGTTGATTGATTTTCTTTATTTATTTCATGGTTGATTGGTTTTAATTTTTTTCATAGTTGATTGGTTTTTTTTCATGTTTGATTGATTTTTTATCTTTTTTTTCATGGTTGATTGGTTTTCTTTATTTTATTTCATGGTTGATTGGTTTTTTTTCATGGTTGATTGGCTTTCTTTATTTTATTTCATGGTTGATTGGTTTTTTTATTTTTTTCATGGTTGATTGGTTTTTCTTTACTTTTTTTCATGGTTGATTGATTTTTTATTTTTTTCATGGTTGATTGGTTTTTTTTCATGGTTGATTGGTTTTCTTTTTTTTTTCATGGTTGATTGGTTTTTTTTCATGGTTGCTTGGTTTTCTTTATTTTATTTCATGGTTGATTGGCTTTTTTATTCTTTTAATGGTTGATTGGTTTTCGTTATTTTTATTTCATGGCTGATTGGTTTTTTAATTTTTTTCATAGTTGATTGGTTTTTTAATTCATGATTAATTGATTTCTTAATTTTTCTATTTTTTTCATGGTTGATTGATTTTTTATCTTTTTTCATGGTTGATTGATTTTTTAATTTTTTCTATTTTTTTCATGGTTGATTGGTTTTTTTTATATTATTTCATGTTTGATTGGTTTTTTTTCATGGTTGATTGATTTTTTAATTTTTTTTTTCATGGTTGATTGATTTTTTTTATTTTTTTTCATGTTTGATTGATTTTTTTTATTTTTTTCATGGTTTGATGGTTTTTTTTTCATGGTTGATGGGTTTTTTAATTTTTTTTTTTTTGATTGGTTTTCTTTATTTTTTCATTCTTGGATGGTTTTTTTTTTTTTTCATGGTTGATTGATTTTTTAATTTTTTATTTTTATTTTTGATTGGTTTTCTTTATTTTTTCATGGTTGATTGGTTTTTTTTTCATGGTTGATTGATTTTTTAATTTTTTTTTTATTTTTGATTGGTTTTCTTTATTTTTTCATTGTTGGATGGTTTTTTTATTTTTTTCATGGTTGATTGATTTTTTAGTTTTTTTTTCATGGTTGATTGATTTTTTATCTTTTTTTTCATGGTTGATTGATTTTTTTTTCATGGTTGATTAGTTTTTTTTTATTTTATTTCATGGTTGATTGGTTTTTTTTCATGGTTGATTGGTTTTCTATATTTTATTTCATGGTTGATTAGTTTTTTTATTTTTTTCATGGTTGATTGGTTTTCATTATTTTATTTCATGGTTGATTGGTTTTTTTTCATGGTTGATTGGTTTTTTTTTATTTTATTTCATGGTTGATTGGTTTTTTTTCATGGTTGATTGGTTTTTTTTCATGGTTGATAAGTTTTTTTTTATTTTATTTCATGGTTGATTGGTTTTTTTTCATGGTTGATTGGTTTTCTATATTTTATTTCATGGTTGATTGGTTTTTTTATTTTTTTCATGGTTGATTGGTTTTCTATATTTTATTTCATGGTTGATTTGTTTTTTTTTTCATGGTTGATTGGTTTTTTAATTTTTTTCATAGTTGATTGGTTTTCTTTATTGAATTTCATAGTTGATTGGTTTTCTTTATTTTTTTTCATGGTTGATTGGTTTTTTATCTTTTTTTTTCATGGTTGATTGGTTTTTTTATTTTTTTCATGGTTGATTGGTTTTTTTTTATTTTTTTCATGGCTGATTAATTTTTTAATTTTTTATTTTTATTTTTGATTGGTTTTCTTTATTTTTTCATGGTTGATTGGTTTTTTTTTCATGGTTGATTGATTTTTTAATTTTTTTTTTTTTTTTATTGGTTTTCTTTATTTTTTCATTGTTGGATGGTTTTTTTATTTTTTTCATGGTTGATTGGTTTTTTTCATGGTTGATTGATTCTTATCTTTTTTTAATGTTTCATGGGTTATTTTTTTCTTTATTTTATTTCATGTTTGATTGGTTTTTTTTTCATGGTTGATTGATTTTTTATCTTTTTTTTTCATGGTTGATTGATTTTTTAATTTTTTTTTTTTTTTTATTGGTTTTCTTTATTTTTTCATTGTTGGATGGTTTTTTTATTTTTTTCATGGTTGATTGGTTTTTTTCATGGTTGATTGATTCTTATCTTTTTTTAATGTTTCATGGGTTATTTTTTTCTTTATTTTATTTCATGTTTGATTGGTTTTTTTTTCATGGTTGATTGGTTTTTTATCTTTTTTTTTCATGGTTGATTGGTTTTTTTATTTTTTTCATGGTTGATTGGTTTTTTTTTATTTTTTTCATGGTTGATTAATTTTTTAATTTTTTATTTTTATTTTTGATTGGTTTTCTTTATTTTTTCATGGTTGATTGGTTTTTTTTTCATGGTTGATTGATTTTTTAATTTTTTTTTTTTTTTTATTGGTTTTCTTTATTTTTTCATTGTTGGATGGTTTTTTTATTTTTTTCATGGTTGATTGGTTTTTTTCATGGTTGATTGATTCTTATCTTTTTTTAATGTTTCATGGGTTATTTTTTTCTTTATTTTATTTCATGTTTGATTGGTTTTTTTTTCATGGTTGATTGATTTTTTATCTTTTTTTATTTTCCATGATTGATTTGTTTTCTTTATTTTATTTCATGGTTGATTGATTTTTTAGTTTTTTTTTCATGGTTGATTGGTTTTCTTTATTTATTTCATGGTTGATTGGTTTTTTATCTTTTTTTTTCATGGTTGATTGATTTTTTATCTTTTTTTTTCATGGTTGATTGGTTTTTTTCATGGTTGATTGATTCTTATCTTTTTTTAATGTTTCATGGGTTAATTTTTTCTTTATTTTATTTCATGTTTGATTGGTTTTTTTTTCATGGTTGATTGATTTTTTATCTTTTTTTTTCATGGTTGATTGATTTTTTAATTTTTTTTTTTTTTTTATTGGTTTTCTTTATTTTTTCATTGTTGGATGGTTTTTTTATTTTTTTCATGGTTGATTGGTTTTTTTCATGGTTGATTGATTCTTATCTTTTTTTAATGTTTCATGGGTTATTTTTTTCTTTATTTTATTTCATGTTTGATTGGTTTTTTTTTCATGGTTGATTGGTTTTTTATCTTTTTTTTTCATGGTTGATTGGTTTTTTTATTTTTTTCATGGTTGATTGGTTTTTTTTATGGTTGATTGGCTTTCTTTATTTTATTTCATGGTTGATTGGTTTTTTTATTTTTTTCATGGTTGATTGGTTTTTCTTTACTTTTTTTCATGGTTGATTGATTTTTTATTTTTTTCATGGTTGATTGGTTTTTTTTCATGGTTGATTGGTTTTCTTTTTTTTTTCATGGTTGATTGGTTTTTTTTCATGGTTGCTTGGTTTTCTTTATTTTATTTCATGGTTGATTGGCTTTTTTATTCTTTTAATGGTTGATTGGTTTTCGTTATTTTTATTTCATGGCTGATTGGTTTTTTAATTTTTTTCATAGTTGATTGGTTTTTTAATTCATGATTAATTGATTTCTTAATTTTTCTATTTTTTTCATGGTTGATTGATTTTTTATCTTTTTTCATGGTTGATTGATTTTTTAATTTTTTCTATTTTTTTCATGGTTGATTGGTTTTTTTTATATTATTTCATGTTTGATTGGTTTTTTTTCATGGTTGATTGATTTTTTAATTTTTTTTTTCATGGTTGATTGATTTTTTTTATTTTTTTTCATGTTTGATTGATTTTTTTTTTTTTTTTCATGGTTTGATGGTTTTTTTTTCATGGTTGATGGGTTTTTTAATTTTTTTTTTTTGATTGGTTTTCTTTATTTTTTCATTCTTGGATGGTTTTTTTTTTTTTCATGGTTGATTGATTTTTTAATTTTTTATTTTTATTTTTGATTGGTTTTCTTTATTTTTTCATGGTTGATTGGTTTTTTTTTCATGGTTGATTGATTTTTTAATTTTTTTTTTATTTTTGATTGGTTTTCTTTATTTTTTCATTGTTGGATGGTTTTTTTATTTTTTTCATGGTTGATTGGTTTTTTTCATGGTTGATTTGTTTTCTTTATTTTATTTCATGGTTGATTGATTTTTTAGTTTTTTTTTCATGGTTGATTGATTTTTTATCTTTTTTTTCATGGTTGATTGATTTTTTTTTCATGGTTGATTAGTTTTTTTTTATTTTATTTCATGGTTGATTGGTTTTTTTTCATGGTTGATTGGTTTTCTATATTTTATTTCATGGTTGATTAGTTTTTTTATTTTTTTCATGGTTGATTGGTTTTCATTATTTTATTTCATGGTTGATTGGTTTTTTTTCATGGTTGATTGGTTTTTTTTTATTTTATTTCATGGTTGATTGGTTTTTTTTCATGGTTGATTGGTTTTTTTTCATGGTTGATAAGTTTTTTTTTATTTTATTTCATGGTTGATTGGTTTTTTTTCATGGTTGATTGGTTTTCTATATTTTATTTCATGGTTGATTGGTTTTTTTATTTTTTTCATGGTTGATTGGTTTTCTATATTTTATTTCATGGTTGATTTGTTTTTTTTTTCATGGTTGATTGGTTTTTTAATTTTTTTCATAGTTGATTGGTTTTCTTTATTGAATTTCATAGTTGATTGGTTTTCTTTATTTTTTTTCATGGTTGATTGGTTTTTTATCTTTTTTTTTCATGGTTGATTGGTTTTTTTATTTTTTTCATGGTTGATTGGTTTTTTTTTATTTTTTTCATGGTTGATTAATTTTTTAATTTTTTATTTTTATTTTTGATTGGTTTTCTTTATTTTTTCATGGTTGATTGGTTTTTTTTTCATGGTTGATTGATTTTTTAATTTTTTTTTTTTTTTTATTGGTTTTCTTTATTTTTTCATTGTTGGATGGTTTTTTTATTTTTTTCATGGTTGATTGGTTTTTTTCATGGTTGATTGATTCTTATCTTTTTTTAATGTTTCATGGGTTATTTTTTTCTTTATTTTATTTCATGTTTGATTGGTTTTTTTTTCATGGTTGATTGATTTTTTATCTTTTTTTTTCATGGTTGATTGATTTTTTAATTTTTTATTTTTATTTTTGATTGGTTTTCTTTATTTTTTCATGGTTGATTGGTTTTTTTTTCATGGTTGATTGATTTTTTAATTTTTTTTTTATTTTTGATTGGTTTTCTTTATTTTTTCATTGTTGGATGGTTTTTTTATTTTTTTCATGGTTGATTGATTTTTTAGTTTTTTTTTCATGGTTGATTGATTTTTTATCTTTTTTTTCATGGTTGATTGATTTTTTTTTCATGGTTGATTAGTTTTTTTTTATTTTATTTCATGGTTGATTGGTTTTTTTTCATGGTTGATTGGTTTTCTATATTTTATTTCATGGTTGATTAGTTTTTTTATTTTTTTCATGGTTGATTGGTTTTCATTATTTTATTTCATGGTTGATTGGTTTTTTTTCATGGTTGATTGGTTTTTTTTTATTTTATTTCATGGTTGATTGGTTTTTTTTCATGGTTGATTGGTTTTTTTTCATGGTTGATAAGTTTTTTTTTATTTTATTTCATGGTTGATTGGTTTTTTTTCATGGTTGATTGGTTTTCTATATTTTATTTCATGGTTGATTGGTTTTTTTATTTTTTTCATGGTTGATTGGTTTTCTATATTTTATTTCATGGTTGATTTGTTTTTTTTTTCATGGTTGATTGGTTTTTTAATTTTTTTCATAGTTGATTGGTTTTCTTTATTGAATTTCATAGTTGATTGGTTTTTTTATTTTTTTCATGGTTGATTGGTTTTTTTTTATTTTTTTCATGGTTGATTAATTTTTTAATTTTTTATTTTTATTTTTGATTGGTTTTCTTTATTTTTTCATGGTTGATTGGTTTTTTTTTCATGGTTGATTGATTTTTTAATTTTTTTTTTTTTTTTATTGGTTTTCTTTATTTTTTCATTGTTGGATGGTTTTTTTATTTTTTTCATGGTTGATTGGTTTTTTTCATGGTTGATTGATTCTTATCTTTTTTTAATGTTTCATGGGTTATTTTTTTCTTTATTTTATTTCATGTTTGATTGGTTTTTTTTTCATGGTTGATTGATTTTTCATCTTTTTTTATTTTCCATGATTGATTTGTTTTCTTTATTTTATTTCATGGTTGATTGATTTTTTAGTTTTTTTTTCATGGTTGATTGGTTTTCTTTATTTATTTCATGGTTGATTGGTTTTTTATCTTTTTTTTTCATGGTTGATTGATTTTTTATCTTTTTTTTTCATGGTTGATTGGTTTTTTTCATGGTTGATTGATTCTTATCTTTTTTTAATGTTTCATGGGTTATTTTTTTCTTTATTTTATTTCATGTTTGATTGGTTTTTTTTTCATGGTTGATTGGTTTTTTATCTTTTTTTTTCATGGTTGATTGGTTTTTTTATTTTTTTCATGGTTGATTGGTTTTTTTTTATTTTTTTCATGGTTGATTAATTTTTTAATTTTTTATTTTTATTTTTGATTGGTTTTCTTTATTTTTTCATGGTTGATTGGTTTTTTTTTCATGGTTGATTGATTTTTTAATTTTTTTTTTTTTTTTATTGGTTTTCTTTATTTTTTCATTGTTGGATGGTTTTTTTATTTTTTTCATGGTTGATTGGTTTTTTTCATGGTTGATTGATTCTTATCTTTTTTTAATGTTTCATGGGTTATTTTTTTCTTTATTTTATTTCATGTTTGATTGGTTTTTTTTTCATGGTTGATTGATTTTTTATCTTTTTTTATTTTCCATGATTGATTTGTTTTCTTTATTTTATTTCATGGTTGATTGATTTTTTATCTTTTTTTTTCATGGTTGATTGATTTTTTATCTTTTTTTTTCATGGTTGATTGGTTTTTTTCATGGTTGATTGATTCTTATCTTTTTTTAATGTTTCATGGGTTATTTTTTTCTTTATTTTATTTCATGTTTGATTGGTTTTTTTTTCATGGTTGATTGATTTTTTATCTTTTTTTTTCATGGTTGATTGATTTTTTAATTTTTTTTTTTTTTTATTGGTTTTCTCTATTTTTTCATTGTTGGATGGTTTTTTTATTTTTTTCATGGTTGATTGGTTTTTTTCATGGTTGATTGATTCTTATCTTTTTTTAATGTTTCATGGGTTATTTTTTTCTTTATTTTATTTCATGTTTGATTGGTTTTTTTTTCATGGTTGATTGGTTTTTTATCTTTTTTTTTCATGGTTGATTGGTTTTTTTATTTTTTTCATGGTTGATTGGTTTTTTTTTATTTTTTTCATGGTTGATTAATTTTTTAATTTTTTAT
The DNA here is from genome assembly GCF_057945365.1 of Rhopilema esculentum. Lineage (NCBI taxonomy): Eukaryota > Metazoa > Cnidaria > Scyphozoa > Rhizostomeae > Rhizostomatidae > Rhopilema > Rhopilema esculentum. The sequence goes on along the minus strand of NC_142834.1, from coordinate 92,182 downwards.
TTTTATTTTTGATTGGTTTTCTTTATTTTTTCATGGTTGATTGGTTTTTTTTTCATGGTTGATTGATTTTTTAATTTTTTTTTTTTTTTTATTGGTTTTCTTTATTTTTTCATTGTTGGATGGTTTTTTTTTTTTTTTCATGGTTGATTGGTTTTTTTCATGGTTGATTGATTCTTATCTTTTTTTAATGTTTCATGGGTTATTTTTTTCTTTATTTTATTTCATGTTTGATTGGTTTTTTTTTCATGGTTGATTGATTTTTTATCTTTTTTTATTTTCCATGATTGATTTGTTTTCTTTATTTTATTTCATGGTTGATTGATTTTTTAGTTTTTTTTTCATGGTTGATTGGTTTTCTTTATTTATTTCATGGTTGATTGGTTTTTAATTTTTTTCATAGTTGATTGGTTTTTTTTTCATGTTTGATTGATTTTTTATCTTTTTTTTCATGGTTGATTGGTTTTTTTATTTTTTTCATGGTTGATTGATTTTCTTTATTTATTTCATGGTTGATTGGTTTTAATTTTTTTCATAGTTGATTGGTTTTTTTTCATGTTTGATTGATTTTTTATCTTTTTTTTCATGGTTGATTGGTTTTCTTTATTTTATTTCATGGTTGATTGGTTTTTTTTCATGGTTGATTGGCTTTCTTTATTTTATTTCATGGTTGATTGGTTTTTTTATTTTTTTCATGGTTGATTGGTTTTTTAATTCATGATTAATTGATTTCTTAATTTTTCTATTTTTTTCATGGTTGATTGATTTTTTATCTTTTTTCATGGTTGATTGATTTTTTAATTTTTTCTATTTTTTTCATGGTTGATTGGTTTTTTTTATATTATTTCATGTTTGATTGGTTTTTTAGTTTTTTTTCATGGTTGATTGATTTTTTTTTCATGGTTGATTAGTTTTTTTTTATTTTATTTCATGGTTGATTGGTTTTTTTTCATGGTTGATTGGTTTTCTATATTTTATTTCATGGTTGATTAGTTTTTTTATTTTTTTCATGGTTGATTGGTTTTCATTATTTTATTTCATGGTTGATTGGTTTTTTTTCATGGTTGATTGGTTTTTTTTTATTTTATTTCATGGTTGATTGGTTTTTTTTCATGGTTGATTGGTTTTTTTTCATGGTTGATAAGTTTTTTTTTATTTTATTTCATGGTTGATTGGTTTTTTTTCATGGTTGTTTGGTTTTCTATATTTTATTTCATGGTTGATTGGTTTTTTTATTTTTTTCATGGTTGATTGGTTTTCATTATTTTATTTCATGGTTGATTGGTTTTTTTTTCATGGTTGATTGGTTTTCTATATTTTATTTCATGGTTGATTTGTTTTTTTTTTCATGGTTGATTGGTTTTTTAATTCATGATTAATTGATTTCTTAATTTTTCTATTTTTTTCATGGTTGATTGATTTTTTATCTTTTTTCATGGTTGATTGATTTTTTAATTTTTTCTATTTTTTTCATGGTTGATTGGCTTTTTTTATATTATTTCATGTTTGATTGGTTTTTTTTCATGGTTGATTGATTTTTTAATTTTTTTTTTCATGGTTGATTGATTTTTTTTATTTTTTTTCATGTTTGATTGATTTTTTTTATTTTTTTCATGGTTTGATGGTTTTTTTTCATGGTTGAGGGGTTTTTTAATTTTTTTTTTTTTGATTGGTTTTCTTTATTTTTTCATTCTTGGATGGTTTTTTTTTTTTTTTCATGGTTGATTGATTTTTTAATTTTTTATTTTTATTTTTGATTGGTTTTCTTTATTTTTTCATGGTTGATTGGTTTTTTTTTCATGGTTGATTGATTTTTTAATTTTTTTCTTATTTTTGATTGGTTTTCTTTATTTTTTCATTGCTGGATGGTTTTTTTATTTTTTTCATGGTTGATTGGTTTTTTTCATGGTTGATTGATTCTTATCTTTTTTTAATGTTTCATGGGTTATTTTTTTCTTTATTTTATTTCATGTTTGATTGGTTTTCTATATTTTATTTCATGGTTGATTTGTTTTTTTTTTCATGGTTGATTGATTTTTTAATTTTTTTTTTTTTTTTATTGGTTTTCTTTATTTTTTCATTGTTGGATGGTTTTTTTATTTTTTTCATGGTTGATTGGTTTTTTTCATGGTTGATTGATTCTTATCTTTTTTTAATGTTTCATGGGTTATTTTTTTCTTTATTTTATTTCATGGTTGATTTGTTTTCTATATTTTATTTCATGGTTGATTTGTTTTTTTTTTCATGGTTGATTGGTTTTTTAATTTTTTTCATAGTTGATTGGTTTTCTTTATTGAATTTCATATTTGATTGGTTTTCTTTATTTTTTTTCATGGTTGATTGGTTTTTTATCTTTTTTTCATGGTTGATTGGTTTTTTTATTTTTTTCATGGTTGATTGATTTTTTATCTTTTTTTTCATGGTTGATTGATTTTTTTTTCATGGTTGATTAGTTTTTTTTTATTTTATTTCATGGTTGATTGGTTTTTTTTCATGGTTGATTGGTTTTCTATATTTTATTTCATGGTTGATTAGTTTTTTTATTTTTTTCATGGTTGATTGGTTTTCATTATTTTATTTCATGGTTGATTGGTTTTTTTTCATGGTTGATTGGTTTTTTTTTATTTTATTTCATGGTTGATTGGTTTTTTTTCATGGTTGATTGGTTTTTTTTCATGGTTGATAAGTTTTTTTTTATTTTATTTCATGGTTGATTGGTTTTTTTTCATGGTTGTTTGGTTTTCTATATTTTATTTCATGGTTGATTGGTTTTTTTATTTTTTTCATGGTTGATTGGTTTTCATTATTTTATTTCATGGTTGATTGGTTTTTTTTTCATGGTTGATTGGTTTTCTATATTTTATTTCATGGTTGATTTGTTTTTTTTTTCATGGTTGATTGGTTTTTTAATTTTTTTCATAGTTGATTGGTTTTCTTTATTGAATTTCATAGTTGATTGGTTTTCTTTATTTTTTTTCATGGTTGATTGGTTTTTTATCTTTTTTTTCATGGTTGATTGGTTTTTTTATTTTTTTCATGGTTGATTGGTTTTTCTTTATTTTTTTTCATGGTTGATTGATTTTTTATTTTTTTCATGGATGATTTGTTTTTAAATTTTTTTCATAGTTGATTGGTTTTCTTTATTTTTTTTCATGGTTGATTGATTTTTTATCTTTTTCATGGATGATTGGTTTTTAAATTTTTTTCATAGTTGATTGGTTTTCTTTATTGTATTTCATGGTTGATTGGTTTTCTTTATTGTTTTTCATGGTTGATTGGTTTTTTATCTTTTTTTCATGGTTGATTGGTTTTTCTTTACTTTTTTTCATGGTTGATTGATTTTTTATTTTTTTCATGGTTGATTGGTTTTTTTTCATGGTTGATTGGTTTTCTTTTTTTTTCATGGTTGATTGGTTTTTTTTCATGGTTGATTGGTTTTCTTTATTTTATTTCATGGTTGATTGGCTTTTTTATTCTTTTAATGGTTGATTGGTTTTCGTTATTTTTATTTCATGGCTGATTGGTTTTTTAATTTTTTTCATAGTTGATTGGTTTTTTAATTCAGGATAAATTGATTTCTTAATTTTTCTATTTTTTTCATGGTTGATTGATTTTCTTTATTGTATTTCATGGTTGATTGGTTTTCTTTATTTTTTTTCATGGTTGATTGATTTTTTATCTTTTTCATGGATGATTGGTTTTTAAATTTTTTTCATAGTTGATTGGTTTTCTTTATTGTATTTCATGGTTGATTGGTTTTCTTTAATTTTTTTCATGGTTGATTGATTTTTTATCTTTTTTTCATGGCTGATTGGTTTTTTAATTTTTTTCATAGTTGATTGGTTTTCTTTATTGTATTTCATGGTTGATTGGTTTTCTTTTTTTTTTTTCATGGTTGATTGGTTTTTTATCTTTTTTTCATGGTTGATTGGTTTTTTTTTTTTTTTCATGGTTGATTGGTTTTTCTTTACTTTTTTTCATGGTTGATTGATTTTTTATTTTTTTCATGGTTGATTGGTTTTTTTTCATGGTTGATTGGTTTTCTTTTTTTTTTCATGGTTGATTGGTTTTTTTTCATGGTTGATTGGTTTTCTTTATTTTTATTTCATGGTTGATTGGCTTTTTTATTCTTTTCATGGTTGATTGGTTTTCGTTATTTTTATTTCATGGCTGATTGGTTTTTTAATTTTTTTCATAGTTGATTGGTTTTTTAATTCATGATAAATTGATTTCTTAATTTTTCTATTTTTTTCATGGTTGATTGATTTTTTATCTTTTTTTCATGGTTGATTGATTTTTTAATTTTTTCTATTTTTTTCATGGTTGATTGGTTTTTTTATATTATTTCATGTTTGATTGGTTTTTTTTCATGGTTGATTGATTTTTTAATTTTTTTTTTCATGGTTAATTGATTTTTTTTATTTTTTTCATGGTTGATTGGTTTTTTATCTTTTTTTCATGGTTGATTGGTTTTTTTATTTTTTTCATGGTTGATTGGTTTTTCTTTACTTTTTTTCATGGTTGATTGATTTTTTTTTTTTTTTCATTGTTGGATGGTTTTCTTTATTTTATTTCATGGTTGATTGGTTTTTTTCATGGTTGATTGATTTTTATCTTCTTTTAATGTTTCATGGTTTATTTTTTTTCTTTATTTTATTTCATGGTTGATTGGTTTTTTTTTCATGGTTGCTTGGTTTTCTATATTTTATTTCATGGTTGATTGGTTTTTTTTTCATGGTTGATTGATTTTTTAATTTTTTTTTTTTTTTGATTGGTTTTCTTTATTTTTTCATTGCTGGATGGTTTTTTTATTTTTTTCATGGTTGATTGGTTCTTTTCATGGTTGATTGATTTTTATCTTTTTTTAATGTTTCATGGGTTATTTTTTCTTTATTTTATTTCATGGTTGATTGGTTTTTTTTTCATGGTTGATTGATTTTTTATCTTTTTTTATTTTCCATGGTTGATTTGTTTTCTTTATTTTATTTCATGGTTGATTGATTTTTTAGTTTTTTTTTCATGGTTGATTGGTTTTCTTTATTTATTTCATGGTTGATTGGTTTTTAATTTTTTTCATAGTTGATTGGTTTTTTTTTCATGTTTGATTGATTTTTTATCTTTTTTTCATGGTTGATTGGTTTTTTTATTTTTTTCATGGTTGATTGATTTTCTTTATTTATTTCATGGTTGATTGGTTTTAATTTTTTTCATAGTTGATTGGTTTTTTTTCATGTTTGATTGATTTTTTATCTTTTTTTTCATGGTTGATTGGTTTTCTTTATTTTATTTCATGGTTGATTGGTTTTTTTTCATGGTTGATTGGCTTTCTTTATTTTATTTCATGGTTGATTGGTTTTTTAATTTTTTTCATAGTTGATTTGTCTTTTTCTTCATGTTTGATTGATTTTTTAATTTTCTTTCACATTTTTCTTAATTGATTGGTTTTATTTATTTTTTTGATTTTTTTCACGGTTGATTTGCATTATTTTGTTTTCTGCTTTTTTCATGATTAGTTGTTTTTTTTATTTTTTTTTCATTGTTTATGGTTTTTTTTATATTTTTCATGGTTGATTGGCTTGATTCATTTATCTTTTTTCTTCAAGGTTGATTGATTTTTTTGATTTTTTTTAAATTTTTCATGTTTGATTGGTTTTTTTTTTCATTTTTTTCATAGTTGATTGATTTTCCTTATTTTGTTTAATTTTTTATTATCGATTGATTTCTTCTTGATGGTCGGTTGGTTATATTTTTTTTTTGTTCATTGTTGATTGGTTTTTTTTTAATTTTTTCATGGCTGATTGAATTTTTTTTTTTTCATGGTTGATTGGTTTTTTTTTCTAAAATGTATGATTGACGTTTTTTTTATTTTTTTTTTGGTTGATTGGTTTTCTTTATTTTATTTCATGGTTGATTGATTTTCCAATTTTATTTTTCATGGTTGATTGATTTTTTTTATTTTTTTCATGGTTGGATGGTTTTTTAATTTTTTTCATGGTTGATTGATTTTCTTTATTTTATTTCATGGTTGATTGGTTTTTTTTTCATGGTTGATTGGTTTTTTTATTTTTTTCATGGTTGATAGGTTTCCTTTATTGTATTTCATGGTTGATTGGTTTTTTTCATGATTGATTGATTTTTTAATTCTTTCTATTTTTTTTCATGTTTGCTTGATTTTTTATTTTTTATTATTTTTCAGGGTTGATTGGTTTTCATTATTTTTTTCATGGTTTGATGGTTTTTTTATTTTTTTCATGGTTGATTGGTTTTCTTTATTTTATTTCATGGTTGATTGATTTCTTAGTTTTTACTATTTTATTGATGGTTGATTGATTTTTTATCTTTTTTTTCTGATTGATTGATTTTTTTAATTTTTTCCATGGTTGGATGGTTTTTTAATTTTTTTCATGGTTGATTGGTTTTCTTTATTTTATTTCATGGTTGATTGGTTTTTTTCATGGTTGATTGATTTTTATCTTTTTTTAATGTTTCATGGTTTATTTTTTTCTTTATTTTATTTCATGGTTGATTGGTTTTTTTTCATGGTTGATTGATTTTTTATCTTTTTTTATTTTCCATGGCTGATTTGTTTCCTTTATTTTATTTGATGGTTGATTGATTTTTTAGTTTTTTTTTCATGGTTGATTGGTTTTCTTTATTTTATTTCATGTTTGATTGGTTTTTTTTCATGGTTTGATGGTTTTTTAATTTTTTTCATGGTTCATTGGTTTTTTTTCATGTTTGATTGATTTTTTATCTTGTTTTTTTTTCCATGGTTGATTGGTTTTCTTTATTGTATTTCATGGTTGATTGTTTTTTTTATTTTTTTCAAGTTTGATTGGTTTTCTTTAATATTTTCATGGTTGATTGGTTTTTAATTTTTTTCATAGTTTATTGGTTTTTTTTTTCATGTTTGATTGATTTTTTATCTTTTTTTCATCGTTGATTGGTTTTTCTGTTTTTTTTTGATGGTTGATTGTTTTTCTTTATTAATTTCATGGTTGATTGGTTTTTAATTTTTTTTTCATAGTTGATTGGTTTTTTTCCATGTTTGATTGATTTTTTATCTTTTTTTTCATGGTTGATTGGTTTTCTTTATTTTATTTCATGGTTGATTGGTTTTTTTTCATGGTTGATTGGTTTTCTTTATTTTATTTCATGGTTGATTGGTTTTTTAATTTTTTTCATAGTTGATTGGTTTCTTTATTTTATTTCATGGTTGATTGGTTTTTTTATCTTTTTTTTCATGGTTGGATGGTTTTTTATTTTTTTCATGGTTAGATAGTTTTTCAATTTTTTTCATGGTTGATTGATTTTTTAATTTTTTCTATTTTTTTTATGGTTGATTGATTTTTTTATTTTTTTCATGGTTGATTGGTTTTCTTTATTTTATTTCATGGTTGATTGGTTTTCTTTATTTTATTTCATGGTTGATTTGTTTTTTTTCATGGTTGATTGATTTTTAATCTTTTTTTTCATGGTTGATTGGTTTTCTTTATTTTATTTCATGGTTGATTGGTTTTTTTTCATGGTTGATTGGTTTTTTATCTTTTTTTATTTTCCATGGTTGATTTGTTTTCTTTATTTTATTTCATTGTTGATTGATTTTTTAGTTTTTTTTTCATGGTTGATTGGTTTTCTTTATTTATTTCATGGTTGATTGGTTTTTAATTTTTTTCATAGTTGATTGGTTTTTTTTCATGTTTGATTGATTTTTTATCTTTTTTTTCATGGTTAATTGGTTTTTTTATTTTTTTCATGGTTGATTGATTTTCTTTATTTATTTCATGGTTGATTGGTTTTAATTTTTTTCATAGTTGATTGGTTTTTTTTCATGTTTGATTGATTTTTTATCTTTTTTTTCATGGTTGATTGGTTTTCTTTATTTTATTTCATGGTTGATTGGTTTTTTTTTCATGGTTGATTGGCTTTCTTTATTTTATTTCATGGTTGATTGGTTTTTTAATTTTTTTCATAGTTGATTTGTCTTTTTCTTCATGTTTGATTGATTTTTTAATTTTCTTTCACATTTTTCTTAATTGATTGGTTTTATTTATTTTTTTGATTTTTTTCATGGTTGATTTGCATTATTTTGTTTTCTTTATTTTTTCATTCTTGGATGGTTTTCTTTATTTTTTTCATGGTTGATTAATTTTTTAATTTTTTTTTTATTTTTGATTGGTTTTCTTTATTTTTTCATGGTTGATTGGTTTTTTTTTCATGGTTGATTGATTTTTTAATTTTTTTTTTTTTTGATTGGTTTTCTTTATTTTTTCATTGTTGGATGGTTTTTTTATTTTTTTCATGGTTGATTGGTTTTTTTCATGGTTGATTGATTTTTATCTTTTTTTAATGTTTCATGGGTTATTTTTTTCTCTATTTTATTTCATGGTTGATTGGTTTTTTTTTCATGGTTGATTGATTTTTTATCTTTTTTTATTTTCCATGGTTGATTTGTTTTCTTTATTTTATTTCATTGTTGATTGATTTTTTAGTTTTTTTTTCATGGTTGATTGGTTTTCTTTATTTATTTCATGGTTGATTGGTTTTTAATTTTTTTCATAGTTGATTGGTTTTTTTTTCATGTTTGATTGATTTTTTATCTTTTTTTTCATGGTTGATTGGTTTTTTTATTTTTTTCATGGTTGATTGATTTTCTTTATTTATTTCATGGTTGATTGGTTTTAATTTTTTTCATAGTTGATTGGTTTTTTTTCATGTTTGATTGTATTTTTATCTTTTTTTTCATGGTTGATTGGTTTTCTTTATTTTATTTCATGGTTGATTGGTTTTTTTTTCATGGTTGATTGATTTTTTATCTTTTTTTATTTTCCTTGGTTGATTTGTTTTCTTTATTTTATTTCATTGTTGATTGATTTTTTAGTTTTTTTTTCATGGTTGTTTGGTTTTCTTTATTTATTTCATGGTTGATTGGTTTTTAATTTTTTTCATAGTTGATTGGTTTTTTTTTCATGTTTGATTGATTTTTTATCTTTTTTTTCATGGTTGATTGGTTTTTTTATTTTTTTCATGGTTGATTGATTTTCTTTATTTATTTCATGGTTGATTGGTTTTAATTTTTTTCATAGTTGATTGGTTTTTTTTCATGTTTGATTGTATTTTTATCTTTTTTTTCATGGTTGATTGGTTTTCTTTATTTTATTTCATGGTTGATTGGTTTTTTTTCATGGTTGATTGGCTTTCTTTATTTTATTTCATGGTTGATTGGTTTTTTAATTTTTTTCATAGTTGATTTGTCTTTTTCTTCATGTTTGATTGATTTTTTAATTTTCTTTCACATTTTTCTTAATTGATTGGTTTTATTTATTTTTTTGATTTTTTTCATGGTTGATTTGCATTATTTTGTTTTCTGCCTTTTTCATGATTAGTTGTTTTTTTTATTTTTTTTTCATTGTTTATGGTTTTTTTTATATTTTTCATGGTTGATTGGCTTGATTCATTTATCTTTTTTCTTCAAGGTTGATTGATTTTTTTGATTTTTTTTAAATTTTTCATGGTTGATTGGTTTTTTTTTTCATTTTTTTCATAGTTGATTGATTTTCCTTATTTTGTTTAATTTTTTATTATCGATTGATTTCTTCTTGATGGTCGGTTGGTTATATTTTTTTTTTCATTGTTGATTGGTTTTTTTTTAATTTTTTCATGGCTGATTGAATTTTTTTTTTCATGGTTGATTGGTTTTTTTTTCTAAAATGTATGATTGACGTTTTTTTTATTTTTTTTTGGTTGATTGGTTTTCTTTATTTTATTTCATGGTTGATTGATTTTCTAATTTTATTTTTCATGGTTGATTGATTTTTTTTATTTTTTTCATGGTTGGATGGTTTTTTAATTTTTTTCATGGTTGATTGATTTTCTTTATTTTATTTCATGGTTGATTGGTTTTTAATTTTTTTTTCATAGTTGATTGGTTTTTTTCCATGTTTGATTGATTTTTTCTCTTTTTTTTCATGGTTGATTGGTTTTCTTTATTTTATTTCATGGTTGATTGGTTTTTTTTCATGGTTGATTGGTTTTCTTTATTTTATTTCATGGTTGATTGATTTTTTAATTTTTTTTTTTTGATTGGTTTTCTTTATTTTTTCATTCTTGGATGGTTTTTTTTATTTTTTTCATGGTTGATTAATTTTTTAATTTTTTTTTTTTTTTTGATTGGTTTTCTTTATTTTTTCATTGTTGGATGGTTTTTTTATTTTTTTCATGGTTGATTGGTTTTTTTCATGGTTGATTGATTTTTATCTTTTTTTAATGTTTCATGGGTTATTTTTTTCTTTATTTTATTTCATGGTTGATTGGTTTTTTTTTCATGGTTGATTGATTTTTTATCTTTTTTTATTTTCCATGGTTGATTTGTTTTCTTTATTTTATTTCATTGTTGATTGATTTTTTAGTTTTTTTTTCATGGTTGATTGGTTTTCTTTATTTATTTCATGGTTGATTGGTTTTTAATTTTTTTCATAGTTGATTGGTTTTTTTTTCATGTTTGATTGATTTTTTATCTTTTTTTTCATGGTTGATTGGTTTTTTTATTTTTTTCATGGTTGATTGATTTTCTTTATTTATTTCATGGTTGATTGGTTTTAATTTTTTTTCATAGTTGATTGGTTTTTTTTCATGTTTGATTGATTTTTTATCTTTTTTTTCATGGTTGATTGGTTTTCTTTATTTTATTTCATGGTTGATTGGTTTTTTTTCATGGTTGATTGGCTTTCTTTATTTTATTTCATGGTTGATTGGTTTTTTAATTTTTTTCATAGTTGATTTGTCTTTTTCTTCATGTTTGATTGATTTTTTAATTTTCTTTCACATTTTTCTTAATTGATTGGTTTTATTTATTTTTTTGATTTTTTTCATGGTTGATTTGCATTATTTTGTTTTCTGCTTTTTTCATGATTAGTTGTTTTTTTTATTTTTTTTTCATTGTTTATGGTTTTTTTTATATTTTTCATGGTTGATTGGCTTGATTCATTTATCTTTTTTCTTCAAGGTTGATTGATTTTTTTGATTTTTTTTAAATTTTTCATGGTTGATTGGTTTTTTTTTTTCATTTTTTTCATAGTTGATTGATTTTCCTTATTTTGTTTAATTTTTTATTATCGATTGATTTCTTCTTGATGGTCGGTTGGTTATATTTTTTTTTTCATTGTTGATTGGTTTTTTTTTAATTTTTTCATGGCTGATTGAATTTTTTTTTTCATGGTTGATTGGTTTTTTTTCTAAAATGTATGATTGACGTTTTTTTTATTTTTTTTTTGGTTGATTGGTTTTCTTTATTTTATTTCATGGTTGATTGATTTTCTAATTTTATTTTTCATGGTTGATTGATTTTTTTTATTTTTTTCATGGTTGGATGGTTTTTTAATTTTTTTCATGGTTGATTGATTTTCTTTATTTTATTTCATGGTTGATTGGTTTTTTTTTCATGGTTGATTGGTTTTTTTATTTTTTTCATGGTTGATAGGTTTCCTTTATTGTATTTCATGGTTGATTGGTTTTTTTCATGATTGATTGATTTTTTAATTCTTTCTATTTTTTTTCATGTTTGATTGATTTTTTATTTTTTATTATTTTTCAGGGTTGATTGGTTTTCATTATTTTTTTCATGGTTTGATGGTTTTTTTATTTTTTTCATGGTTGATTGGTTTTCTTTATTTTATTTCATGGTTGATTGATTTCTTAGTTTTTACTATTTTATTGATGGTTGATTGATTTTTTATCTTTTTTTCCTGATTGATTGATTTTTTTAATTTTTTCCATGGTTGGATGGTTTTTTAATTTTTTTCATGGTTGATTGGTTTTCTTTATTTTATTTCATGGTTGATTGGTTTTTTTCATGGTTGATTGATTTTTATCTTTTCTTAATGTTTCATGGTTTATTTTTTTCTTTATTTTATTTCATGGTTGATTGGTTTTTTTTCATGGTTGATTGATTTTTTATCTTTTTTTATTTTCCATGGTTGATTTGTTTTCTTTATTTTATTTGATGGTTGATTGATTTTTTAGTTTTTTTTTCATGGTTGATTGGTTTTCTTTATTTTATTTCATGTTTGATTGGTTTTTTTTCATGGTTTGATGGTTTTTTAATTTTTTTCATGGTTCATTGGTTTTTTTCATGTTTGATTGATTTTTTATCTTGTTTTATTTTCCATGGTTGATTGGTTTTCTTTATTGTATTTCATGGTTGATTGTTTTTTTTATTTTTTTCAAGGTTGATTGGTTTTCTTTAATATTTTCATGGTTGATTGGTTTTTAATTTTTTTCATAGTTTATTGGTTTTTTTTTTCATGTTTGATTGATTTTTTATCTTTTTTTTCATGGTTGATTGGTTTTTCTGTTTTTTTTTCATGGTTGATTGTTTTTCTTTATTAATTTCATGGTTGATTGGTTTTTAATTTTTTTTCATAGTTGATTGGTTTTTTTCCATGTTTGATTGATTTTTTATCTTTTTTTTCATGGTTGATTGGTTTTCTTTATTTTATTTCATGGTTGATTGGTTTTTTTTCATGGTTGATTGGTTTTCTTTATTTTATTTCATGGTTGATTGGTTTTTTAATTTTTTTCATAGTTGATTTGTTTTTTTCTTCATGTTTGATTGATTTTTTAGTTTTCTTTCACATTTTTCTTAATTGATTGGTTTTATTTATTTTTTTGATTTTTTTCATGGTTGATTTGCATTATTTTGTTTTCTGCTTTTTTCATGATTAGTTGTTTTTTTTATTTTTTTTTCATTGTTTATGGTTTTTTTTATATTTTTCATGGTTGATTGGCTTGATTCATTTATCTTTTTTCTTCAAGGTTGATTGATTTTTTTGATTTTTTTTTAAATTTTTCATGGTTGATTGGTTATTTTTTTTTATTTTTTTTCATTGTTGATTGATTTTTCTTATTTTGTTTAATTTTTCATTATCGATTGATTTTTTCTTGATGGTCGGTTGGTTATATTTATTTTTTTTCGTTCATGGTTGATTGGTTTTCTTTTAATTTTTTCATGGCTGATTGAATTTTTTTTTTCATGGTTGCTTGGTTTTTTTTTCTAAAATGTATGATTGACGTCTTTTTATTTTTTTTTTGGTTGATTGATTTTTTATTTTTTTTCATGGTTGATTGTTTTTTTTTCATTGTTGAAGAGTTTTCTTATTTTTTTGAGATTTTTCCTTATTCTTCTGAATTTTGTTGATCTTTTCCAATTTTTTCGATTATTTCAAAATATTCAGGATCTTTACGGATTTTTTTTGGACTTTTATCATATTTTCCCGATTTTTCGGAATTTTATCGAAATTCATTCCACTATTTCAGGACTTTTTCCAATTTTTACAATTTTTCGGGACTTTTTTGGATTTTTTTCGATTTCTTGGGTTTTTTTCTGATTTTTTTTTCGAAATGTTTAAGTATTTTGTGAGTTTTTTGGATTTTTCCTGATGTTTCCTGATTTTTCGGGATTTCTTCAGATTTTATTCCACTTTTTCGGATTTTTGGGATTTTTTTCAATTTTTACAATATCTCAGGATTGTTTGGTATTTTTTAAGAGATTCTTTCTGATTTTTCCTATTGTAACGACACAGGGTTCCCTTACGGACAGTATCACGTGACAATTGCACCATTCCGCTGTGATTGCATCAGCGTCTGTAAATATGTTTTTTGTATTACGTAATTATTATTTTAAGGTTTGGTTAGGTTATTTAAAGGGTTAATTCATAAGTTAGGGGTAGTCTTGTCGAAAGTTTTGCCGTACTGCTTGGAGCTCTGCCGCTAGTTTTGTCGTGCCTGTTGAAGCCGTGTCGTTATTTGTCGAGCTTGCTGTTAGCCGTTAGTCGTATCATTGCCATAAAAAGAAGAATTTTGATCTTATCTGCCGTTGCCGTATTTTTGAGAATTTCTGCCTACAAAAAACTCACGTTTGTAAAACCCCCATTTTAAGAGGTTTTACACTATTCTTGGGATTTTTTTGTTCTTTTTCTATTTTTCAGTTTTTTAAAGATTTTTTTTTTAAGATATTTCGGGATTTTGAGAGATTTTTGATATTCTTCAATATTTTTAGTGATGTTAGGGATTTTTTCCGAATTTTTCCTATTTTTCCCATTTTTAGGGATTTTGAGAATTTCTTATTGGATTTGACTCGATTTTTCGAGATTTTTTCCAATTTTTTCAAGTTTTTCTGAATTTTGAAGAATTTTTTATATTTTTCAATATTTTTCTGGATTTTGAGAGATTATTGATATTTTACAGTATTTTTTGGGTTTTAAGGGATTTTTCTCCGATTCTTTTGAGTGAAGTTGGCTTGCTAAAAAGAAGTGCTCGTGGCTCTAATCAATGAGTCAATGCACAGCATTGTCTGGAAGTGTTGTCCAAAAAGTATTTGTTGTTGGAAAAAGTCTATGGAAACTGGAGTCGCATTTGCATTATCTCGGTTTTCAATGGGTGCGTCATATAAAAACATGACTTTCAAGTTATGAGAATAGAACCTTGAAAATATTTCGAGGCAAAAAGGATAAGAAAAGCTAAGAGGGCTATGACCACCACTGCAAAGAAGAGGAAAGCAGATTTGAAACTTAAGAAATCACGATCTAGTAAGGACGCGAGGAAGCGAGAAGGAAAATATATGAGAGTGAAGGTTCTGTTGTTTAATCTGATCAATTTTGTAAACATGAACTGTTTTGAGAGTAAATTTATCATTTATATAATTGATATAATAATGATTGCTCCATAAATAATTATTTTCTATGTTAAAACTGCATGAAAATGTAAGTTTCTCCAAACGTTTTTTGCTTCCAAAACTTTAACTGCGAATTATTCAAGTATAATTTTTAGCCCGCTGACCAAACTAAGTTACCAAGTTTTATAATGAATTCAAACCTCTGTAACCTATAAATCAAAATGATCCTCAAATCATGCGATGCAATGAAGATGCTTGATTTAAAGTTGACATACAGGGATTTTTTCCTAAGGCAACAATCTAAAAAACATTTGAAGGCTGGATTATCCAGTTTTTGTATTTTGACATCAATTTTTACAATAAGTGTAAAAAGAGTGGAAAAATATGGCTTAGTTGCACTCTCCAGCTCTTGACAAACAATTTGATATAAAGGACAATACTTTTTGATGATGCTGTTGGAAAGTCAATGCACACTCAACTTTTGGATTTTGAAAAACAATACATCGCTCGTTACCATAGCAAAGGTTAATCAAATTATTTTGTTACCCTTGAATTTTCAAAATCTACAGTATAACTTTCGTCAGATTACATTAAACTGAGATCTCTAATTGATACAATTTTTACATAGAAAGGGTTTAGGGTTACGGTTAAGGTTAGGGTTAGGGTTAAGGTTAGGGTCAGGGTTAGGGTTAAGGTTTGGATCAGGGTTAGAGTTAGGGTTAGAATTAGGATTAGGGTTAGAGATAGGGTTAGGTTTAGGGTTAGGGTTAGGGTTATGGTTAGGGTTAGGGTTGAAGATAATGCTAGGGTTAGGGTTAGGGTTAGGATTAGAGTTAAGGTCAGGGTTAGAGATAGGGTTTCAAAAACAAAATCAGAAATCGAAGGGTTTATATTGTATGGTTGAGATTTTAAAAAGAAACTATGAAACTAAGGATGAAGAAAAAATCAAAATTATCAAATAAAAAGTCGACCACACCAGAAAAACAAGTACCAGCACAAGCACCGGCACAAGCATAGGCACCAGCACCAGCATCAGCACCGGTACCAGTACAAGCACCAGCATAAGCACCAGCACAAGCACCAGCACCTGCACCACCACCACCACCACTAAAAGCACTACCACTAGCACCAGCACAAGCACCAGCACAAGCACCAGCACAAGCACCAGCACCAGCACAAGCACCAGCATCAGCATCAGCACAAGCATCAGCACCAGCACCACCACGAGCACTACCACCAGAACAAGCACTATCCTAAGCACAATTCTAAGCATAAGAACAGGCACAAGTGCAAGAAACAGAACCAGCACCAGCACAAGCATCGGCACCAGCCCAGGCAGCAGCACCAGCACCAGCACCAGCAACAGCACCAGAAGCAACATCAGCACCTTCACTAATACAAGCACAAGCACCAGCAGTCGTATAATCACCAGCACAAGCACCGGTACCAGCACAAGCACCGGTACCAGCACAAGCACCAGCGCCAACTTAAGCACCAGCACAAGCACCATAACTATCACCAGCACCAGCAGGAGCACAAGCACCTGCACAAGGCTTAGCACCAACACAAGCAACAGGATAAGCATCAGCACCAGCACTAACACAAGAACCAGAACCAGTATCAGCAGAAGAACAAAAACGAAAAACAGCACAAGAAAAACCTCCAGCACAAGCATCAGCACCAGCACAAGCACAAGCACCAGCACCAGCACCAGCACCACCACCAGTACAAGCACCGGCACAAGCATAGGCACTAGCACCAGCACCAGCACCAGTATCAGCACCGGTAACAGTACAAGCACCAATATAAGCACCAGCACTAGCACCACCGCCAGCACTACCACCAGAACCAGCACTAGAACCAGCATTAGCAGTGGAAGTGGCATTAGTACAAGCAACTGCACAAGCGCCAAAAAGCACAAGTGCAAACTCCAGGACAAGCATCAGCACCAGAACCAACACCAGTACGAGCTCCAGTACTAGTACAGGCAACAGCAAAAGCGCCGACACCAGCACCAGCACTGGCGCAAGCACCAGCAGTAGTATCAGCACCAAGACGAAAACCAGTACAAGAACCGACACAAAAGGCGGACAAGAGTAGGCACGGGCACAAGCACAAGCACTGGTACAAGCACCAGAACAAGCACTGCTACTAGCACAAGCATCAGCACAAGCATCAGGACAAGCATCAGCACAAACACAAGCATAAGCACCAACACAAGCACCAGCACAAGCACCAGAACCATCACCACCAGCAGCATAAGCACCAGCCTTAGCACTAGTACAAGCACTAGCACAAGCATTTGGCATAGGCCCAAGAACCAGCACAAGCACTGGTACGAACAACAGCACCAACACTAGCTCCAGCACCAGCACCAGCACCAGCACTAACACAAGAATCAGAACCAGTACCAGCAGAAGCACAAGCACAAGCACCAAAAACAGCACAAGCATTAGTTCCATCACAAGCATCAGCACCAGCACCAACACAGGCAATAGCACCAGCACCAGCACCACCACCAGAATCACCACCAGCACCAGCCTAGGCACCAGGACAGGGAAAAGCGCCAGCACCAACACCAGCACCAACCACAGCGCCAGCACCAGCACCAGCACCAGCGCCAGCGCCAGCACCAGCGCCAGCACCAGCGCCAGCACCAGCGCCAGCACAAGCGCAAGCACCAGCGCCAGCACCAGCGCCAGCACCAGCGCCAGCACCAGCGCCATCACCAGCGCCATCACCAGCGCCAGCACCAGCGCCAGCACCAGCGCCAGCACCAGCACCAGCACAAGGGCCAGCAGCAGTGCCAGCACCAGTGCCAGCACCAGCACCAGCACCAGCACCAGCACCAGCGCCAGCACCAGCGCCAGCACCAGCACCAGTGCCAGCACCAGTGCCAGCACCAGCGCCAGCACCAGTGCCAGCACCAGGACCAGCACCAGCGCCAGCACCAGCACCAGCACCAGTGCCAGCACCAGTGCCATCACCAGTGCCAGCACCAGTGCCAGCACCAGCGCCAGCACCAGCGCCAGCACCAGCGCCAGCACCAGCGCCATCACCAGCGCTAGCACCAGCGCCAGCACCAGCGCCAGCACCAGCGCCAGCACCAGCACCAGCACAAGCGCCAGCAGCAGTGCCAGCACCAGTGCCAGCACCAGCACCAGCACCAGCACCAGCACCAGCGCCAGCACCAGCGCCAGCACCAGCACCAGTGCCAGCACCAGTGCCAGCACCAGCGCCAGCAGCAGTGCCAGCACCAGGACCAGCACCAGCGCCAGCACCAGCACCAGCACCAGTGCCAGCACCAGTGCCATCACCAGTGCCAGCACCAGTGCCAGCACCAGTGCCAGCACCAGCGCCAGCACCAGCGCCAGCACCAGCGCCAGCACCAGCGCCAGCACCAGCGCCAGCACCAGCGCCAGCACCAGCGCCAGCACCAGCGCCAGCACCAGCACCAGCACCAGTGCCAGCACCAGTGCCAGCACCAGTGCCAGCACCAGTGCCAGCACCAGTGCCAGCACCAGTGCCAGCACCAGTGCCAGCACCAGTGCCAGCACCAGTGCCAGCACCAGTGCCAGCACCAGTGCCAGCACCAGTGCCAGCACCAGTGCCAGCACCAGTGCCAGCACCAGTGCTAGCACCAGTGGCAGCACCAGTGGCATCACCAGTGCCAGCACCAGTGCCAGCACCAGTGCCAGCACCAGTGCCAGCACCAGTGCCAGCACCAGTGCCAGCACCAGTGCCAGCACCAGTGCCAGCACCAGTGCCAGCACCAGTGCCAGCACCAGTGCCAGCACCAGCGCCAGCACCAGCGCCAGCACCAGTGCCAGTGCCAGCACCACTGCCAGCACCAGTGCCAGCACCAGCGCCAGCACCAGCATCAGCGCCAGCACCAGCATCAGCACCAGCATCAGCACTAGCGCCAGCACCAGCACTAGCACAAGCTCCAGCACAAGCTCCAGCACCAGCATCAACACAGGCACAAGTACCAGAACCAGCCCTAGCACTAGTACAAGCACCAGCACAAGCACCGGCACCAGCACCAGCTCCAACACCAGCTCTAGTATTAGAACAGACACCAGCTCAAACGCCGGCACCTGCCCAGGCTCCAGCACCAATTCAGGCACCAGCACAGGCACCAGCACAAGCACCGGAACCACTACCAGGACCACCACCAGCACCAGTACCATCCTAAGCACCAGGACAGGAACAAGAGCTAGCACCAGCAAAATTACCAGCACAGGCACTGGGTCAAGCACCAGCACCAGCACCACCACCACAACCAGCACAACCACCAGCACAAGCAAGCACCAGTCTAAGCAATAGGACAGGAACAAGCGCCCGCACCAGCTCCAGCACCAGTACAGGCACAATCACAAGCGCCAGCACAAGCCTAAGGACCACCATTAGCACCAGCATCACTAAGCACGAGGACAGGCACAAGCGGCAGCATCAGCACAAACACCACCAACAGCAAAAGCAATGCCACAGGCACCAGAACAAGCGCATACACCGGACCAGGCACTAGCACCAGCACAAGCAACGGCACAAGGACGGGCACTAGCACCAGCACTAGCAACAGAACCAGCACCAGCTCCAGCAATATTACAGGCACCAGCATAGGCACCAGCACCAGAACAAGCACTGGGTCCAATACAAGTAACAGCACTACCACCAGCATCAGCACCGTCACCTGTACAAGCACCAGCACAAGCACCAGCACAAGCACCAGCACAAGCACCAGCACAAGGAACAGCACAAGGAACAGCAACGCCACCAGTACCAGCAGCACCACCAGTGTCAGCACCACCATCAACACCACCACAAGCACCACCACCAGCATCAGCACAAGGACAGGCACAAGCACCAGCACCAGCATCAGCAAAAGCAACGACACAAGCACCTGCACAAGCACAAGCCCAAGCAACAGCACCAACACGAGCACCAGCACCAGCCTAGGCACCAGCACCAGCAACAGATCCAGGACAGGCACTAGCACGAGCAACAGCACCTTCACCACCACAGCACAGGCACAAGAAAAACCACAAGCACCAGTTCCGGCACAAGCACAAGTACCAGCACCAGCAGAAGCACAGGCACCAAAACTAGCACCAGCACCCACAATAGCACAGGCACAAGCACCGGCCCAAGCATCGTCACAAGAACCGTTACGATCACCAGCAAGAAAAACCTGCTCCTTGCAGCAAAAAAAAAGATTGCCAATTGACAATTCATTTTAGGGAATTTAACATGGCACCGGCACGAGCACCAGCACCAACACCAGCATCAGCACCAGCACTAACACGAGCACCGGAACCAGCAGAAGCAAAAGCACCTGCATAAGCAACAGGACCATCACAAGAACAGGCAACAGCTCCAGCACAAGCCCCAGCACCAGCACTAGCACTAGCACCAGCACCAGCACTAGTACAAGCAGTTGCACTAGTACAAGCACAAGCACCAGCACCAACACCAGCACAAGCACCAGCACAAGCACCAGCACAAGCACCAGCACAAGCACCGGTACCAGCACAAGTACCTGCACCAGCACAAGCACCTGCACTAGTACCAGCACCAGCATTAGCACTAGCACCAGAACGAGCACCAGAACCAGCATTAGTAAAAGGCACCAGCACAAGCGCAAGCCCCGGACCAGGCGTTAGCACAAGCACCAGCACCAGCACCAGCACCAGCCCTAGCACCAGAACCAGCACCAGCTCCAGCAATATTACAGGCATTAGCATAGGCACCAACACCAGCACCAGCACAAGCACCTGGTCTAGCACAAGCACCAGCACCAGAACCAGCACTAGCACCGGCCCATGCTCCAGCACAACCAACGGTACAAGAAACAGCTTTAGAACCAGTGCCAGCACCAGCACCAGATCCATCACTAGTATAGGCACCAGCATAGGGACCATCACGAGCTGCTGCACCGGCACCAAATTCTCCACCAGCACCAGCACCAGCACCACCACCAGCACCACCACCAGCACCACCACCAGCACCACCACCAGCACCACCACCAGCAATATTACTAAGCACCAGGACAGGCACAAGAGCCAGCACCAGCACCAGCACTAACCCAAGCAACATCACAAGTACTTGCAATAATACAAGAGCCGGCACTTGCCCAAACTCCTGCACAAAAGCCGGTACAAGCACTAGCACAAGCACAAGCAGAAGCATCATTACCAGCAGCAGCTCCAGCACCAGCAGCGGTACAAGTACCAACACAACCACAAGAACATGCACCAGCACCAGTACCAGAACTAGTACAGGCACTATCACAAGCGCAGGCACCTGATACAGCGCAAACACTAGCACCAGTACCAGCACCAATACCACCAACACCACCAACACAGGCACCAGCACCAGCACCAGCACTAGCACAAACAACAGCACCAGCACCAGCATCAGCCTAAGCACTAGGACAGGCACAAGCGCCAGAACCAGCATCAGCACTAACACCAGCACCAGCTAAAGCACTAGCACTAGTACAAGAGCCGGCACTTGCCCAAGCTGCAATACAAACACCGGTACGAGCAATAGCACAAGCACAAGCGCAAGCGCCAGCACCAGAACCGTCACCAGAACCAGCACCATTTCCAGCACTAGTACAGGCACCAGTACAAGAGCCTGCACCGGCCCAGGCACCAGAACAAGCACTACCACCAGCAAAAGCACCCGGTCCAGCACAAGCTCCAGAACCGCCACCAGCAGCAGCACCACCACCAGCAACAGCACCAGCCTAATTACCAGGAGAGGCACAAGCGCCAGCATCAGTAAAAGCAACGGGACAGGCACAAGCAGCAGGACCAGCACCAACACCAGCAAAGAACTGGGTCAAGCTCAAATACCAGGACCACCACCAGCACCAGCACCACCACAGCACCACCACCAGCACCGACATTAGCCTAAGCACCAGGACAGGCACAAGCGCTAGCATAAAAAATGCATTGACACCAGCACCAGCACCAACACCATCACAAGAACCAGCACCAGTACCAGCTCCACCAGCAGCACCAGCATCAGCTCCAGCATTAGTACAGCCACCAGAAAAAGCGCCGGCACCAGCCCAGGCTCCAGCACTATTTCAGGCCCCAGCACAGGCACCAGCACCAGTAGAAGCACCAGGACCAATGCCACCACCAGCACAACCACTTGCACTAGTACAAGAGCCCGCACTTGCCCAAGCCCCAACACAAACTCCGGTACGAGCACAAACACAAGCACAAGCACCAGAACCAGCACCAGCTCCAGCACCGGTACAAGCACCAGCACAAGCACAAGCACAAGCACAAGCACAAACACTAGCACCAGCAGTAATACAGGCACTAGCACAAGCGCTGGGACTGGCCCAGGCACCAGCACAAGAACCAGCACCTGCACAGGCACCAGTCCAGGCACCAGCACTACTAACACCAGCACCAGCACCAACAAAAGCACAAGTATCAGCAACAGCACCAGCAGCAGCTCCAGCAGCAGCCCCAGCGCCAGCATCAGCACCAGCACTAGCATCAGCACCAGAACCAGCACAAGAACCGGCATGGGCACCAGCCCAAGCTCCAGCGTCAGCATAAGTATCATTATCAACACCAGCACCAGCACCAGCAAAAGCACCAGTATCAGAGCCAGCAACAGCACAAGCACAAGCACCAGAACCAGCACCAGCTCCAGCACCGGTACAAGCACCAGCACAAGCACAAGCACAAGCACAAGCACAAACACTAGCACCAGCAGTAATACAGGCACTAGCACAAGCGCTGGGACTGGCCCAGGCACCAGCACAAGAACCAGCACCTGCACAGGCACCAGTCCAGGCACCAGCACTACTAACACCAGCACCAGCACCAACAAAAGCACAAGTATCAGCACCAGCAACAGCACAAGCACCAGTATCAGCAACAGCACCAGCAGCAGCTCCAGCAGCAGCCCCAGCACCAGCATCAGCACCAGCACTAGCATCAGCACCAGAACCAGCACAAGAACCGGCATGGGCACCAGCCCAAGCTCCAGCGTCAGCATAAGTATCATTATCAACACCAGCACCAGCACCAGCAAAAGCACCAGTATCAGCACCAGCAACAGCACCAGCACAAGCACCAGTATCAGCAACAGCACCAGCAGCAGCTCCAGCAGCAGCCCCAGCACCAGCATCAGCACCAGCACCAGCATCAGAACCAGAACCAGCACAAGAACTGGTACAGGCACCAGCCCAAGCTCCAGCACCAGCATCAGTATCATTATCAACACCAGCACCAGCACCAGCAGCAGCATCAGTATCAGCATCAGCACCAGCACCAGCACCAGCACCAGCACGAGCTCCAGCACCAGCTCCGGCTCCAGCTCCAGCTCCAGCTCCAGCACTAGTAAAGGCACCAGTAAAACACCAGCACCAGTAAAAGCACCAGCACCAGCACAAGCACCGGTTCCAGCACAAGCCTTGGCACCAGAACCAGCACCAGCACAACCAGAAGCACCACCACCACCACCACCAGCAGCCTAAACAACAGGTCAAGCAGAAGCAACAGGACCAGCACCAAGACAAGCAGCATCACAAGCAATTGGACCAGCACAAGAGCCTGCACCAGCACCAACACCAGCACCAGCATAAGCACAGAAAACAGCACCAGCATCTCCACCAGCACCAGCACTAGCACCATAACCAGCAGCAGGTCCGGCAATAGTACAGGCACCAGCACAGGCACCAACACCAACACCAGTACTAACACCACCACCTGCACTAAAACTAGCCTAAGCACCAGGACAGGCACAAGCTACTGCACCACCACATCAGCAACAGCACCAGCTCCAGCAGTAGCATCAGCACCAGCACCAGCACCAGCCTAAGCCTCAGCACCAGCACTAGCACTAGTACAAGAACCAGCACAAGCACCTGTATCAGCACCAGCACCAGCACCAGCACCAGCACTAACACCACCACCTGCACTAAAACTAGCCTAAGCACCAGGACAGGCACAAGCTACTGCACCACCACATCAGCAACAGCACCAGCTCCAGCAGTAGCATCAGCACCAGCACCAGCACCAGCCTAAGCCTCAGCACCAGCACTAGCACTAGTACAAGAACCAGCACAAGCACCTGTATCAGCACCAGCACCAGCACCAGCACCAGCACCAGCACCAACACCAGCTACAGCACCAGCACAAGCATCAGCACAAGCACCAGCTCCTGCCTAAGCACCAGGACAGGCACAAGCGCCAGCATCAGCAAAAGCGCCGGCACCAGCCCAGGCTCCAGCACTTATTCAGGCACCAGCACAGGCACCAGCACAAGCACTAGGACCAATAACACCTCCACCTCCAGCACCAGCACAGGCACCAGCACCAGCACCAGCTCCAGCATTAGCACCAGCACCAGCACAAGCTTCATCACCAGCACAAGCACTTGCACCAGTACAAGATCTGGCAGTGGCCTAAGCTCCAGCACAAACACAGATACGAGCACCAGCACCAGCACAGGCACCAGCACCAGCACCAGCTCCAGCATTAGCACCAGCACCAGCACAAGCTTCATCACCAGCACAAGCACTTGCACTAGTACAAGATATGGCAGTGGCCTAAGCTCCAGCACAAACACAGATACGAGCACCAGCACAAGCACAAGCACCAGCACCGGTACAAGCACAAGCACCAGTTCCAGCACCAGCACAAGCAATTGTACAAGCACAAGCACCTGCACTAAAACCAGCACAAGCACCAGCACCAGCACCAGCACCAGCACTAGTACAAGCACCATAACGAGCGTCGCTAACAGCCCAGGAACCAGCCTAAGCACCAGGAGAGGCACAAGCGCTAGTACTAATACCAATACCAGCACCAGATCAATAACTAGTACAGGAACCAGCACAAGCACCGACACCTGCCCAGGACCCAGCTCAAGCACCAGCACCAGCACAAGCACTGGATCCAGTACAAGTTCCAGCACTAAAACCAGCACCACCACCAGCAACATCACCAGCACCAGCACCAGTACAGGCAAAAACGCCAGCAGCAGCACCAACACAAGCAACGGTACAAGCACCAGCATCAGGCCCAGCAACAACACTAGCACCTGAACCAGAACCAGAACCAGGACAAGCTCCAGCACTAGTACAGGCACCAGTACAGGCTCCAGCACCAGCACCAGCTCCAGTACTAGTACAGGCACCAGCAAAAGCGCCGGAGCCAACCCAATCTCCAGCACTAATACAGGCATCAGCACAAGCGCCAGTACCGGCCCAGACACCAGAACAAGAACCAGCACCAGTACCAACAAAAGCATCGGGTCCAGCACAAGAACCATCACCACCTCCCGCAATAGCACCAGCACCATCACCAGTACCCGCCCAAGCACCAGGACAGGCACAAGCTTAAGCATCAGCAAAAGCAACGGCACAGGCACCAGCACCAGCATCAGCATTAGTACAGGCACCAGCACAGGCACAAAAATAGGCACAAGCGCCAGCACCAGCACCAACACCAACAGAAGCACTGGGTCAAGCAGAAGCACAAGCACCACCACCAGCACCAGCACAACCACAGCACCACCAACAGCACCAGCTTCCGCCTAAGCACCAGGCCAGGCACAAGCGCCAGCATCAACAAAAGCAATGGCACCAGTACCAGCACCAGCACCAGCACCAGCACCAGCAGCAGCACAAGCACTGGATCCAGTACTAGTTCAAGCACTAAAGCCAGCACTACCACCAGCAACATCACCAGCACCAGCACAAGTACAGGCAAAAACGCCAGCAGCAGCACCAACACAAGCAACGGTACAAGCACCAGCATCAGGCCCAGCAACAACACTAGCACCTGAACCAGAACCAGAACCAGGACAAGCTCCAGCACTAGTACAGGCACCAGTACAGGCTCCAGCACCAGCACCAGCTCCAGTACTAGTACAGGCACCAGCAAAAGCGCCGGAGCCAACCCAATCTCCAGCACTAATACAGGCATCAGCACAAGCGCCAGTACCGGCCCAGACACCAGAACAAGAACCAGCACCAGTACCAACAAAAGCATCGGGTCCAGCACAAGAACCATCACCACCTCCCGCAATAGCACCAGCACCATCACCAGTACCCGCCCAAGCACCAGGACAGGCACAAGCTTAAGCATCAGCAAAAGCAACGGCACAGGCACCAGCACCAGCATCAGCATTAGTACAGGCACCAGCACAGGCACAAAAATAGGCACAAGCGCCAGCACCAGCACCAACACCAACAGAAGCACTGGGTCAAGCAGAAGCACAAGCACCACCACCAGCACCAGCACAACCACAGCACCACCAACAGCACAAGCTTCCGCCTAAGCACCAGGCCAGGCACAAGCGCCAGCATCAACAAAAGCAATGGCACCAGTACCAGCACCAGCACCAGCACCAGCACCAGCAGCAGCACAAGCACTGGATCCAGTACTAGTTCAAGCACTAAAGCCAGCACCACCACCAGCAACATCACCAGCACCAGCACAAGTACAGGCAAAGACGCCAGCAGCAGCACCAACACAAGCAACGGTACAAGCACCAGCATCAGGCCCAGCAACAGCACTAGCACCTGAACCAGAACCAGAACCAGGACAAGCTCCAGCACTAGTACAGGCACCAGCACAGGCACCAGCACAGGCACCAGCACAGGCACCAGCACAAGCACCAGCTCCAGCACTAGTACAGGCATCAGCAAAAGCGCCGGCACCAACCCAATCTCCAGCACTAATACAGGCACCAGCACAAGCGCCAGCAACGACCGGGGCACCATGACAAGCAACAGCACCATCACCAGCTCCAAGATCAGTAAATGCACCTGCACAAGTGCCACTACAAACAGCAGCACAAGCAACAGCACGAAAACCAGCACCAGCACAAACACTGTGTCCAGCAATTGCACCAGCACCAACATCAGCACAGGCACCAACACAAGCACAAGCACCAGCTTCAGAACCAGCAACAGCACAGCAGCAACACAAGAACCAGCACAAGCACTAGCACCAGCACCAGCAGCAGCCCCAGCACCAGCACTAGTACCAAGCACCAGAACCAGAACCAGCATCAGCATCAGTATCAGCATCCGCATAAGCACCAGCACCAGCACCAGCATCAGAACCAGCATCAGTATCAGCATCAGCATCAGCACCAGCACAACCACCAGCACCAGAACCAGCACCAGCACAAGAACTAGCACCAGCATCAGCAACCAAACCAGCAACATTGAAAGCAAAAGCACCAGCACCAGCCTAAGCCCCAGGACAGGCACCAGCACTAGCACCAACAAACCAGCACCAGCAACAGCACCAGCACTGGCACTAGGACAGGCACAACCACCAGCACCAGTACCAGCACTAGCACCAGCACCAGATATAGCACCAGAACCAGCATCAACACCAGGACAAGCATCAGCACCAGCACTAGCACCAGCACCAGCACAAGCACTTGCACTAGAACAAGAGCCGGCACTAGCCCAAGCTTTAGCACAAACAAAGATACGAGCACCACCACAAACACAAGCTACAGCACCAGCACCAGCTCCAGCACTAGTACAGGCACCAGCACATGCCCCAGCACGTTCACCAGCACAGGCACCAGCACTGGCACCAACACCAGCAACAGCACCACCACCAGCACCAGCACCAGCATCAGCATCCGCACCAGCACTAGCACCAGCCCAAGCAAAAGCACCAGAACCAGCACAAGAACCGGTATGACCACCAGCACAAGCTCCAGCACCGGCACCAGCACCTTGTGCCTGTACTAGTACTGGAGCTGGTGCTGGTGCTGGAGCCTGTACTGGTGCCTGTACTAGTGCTGGAGCTTGTCCTGGTTCTGGTTCTGGTTCAGGTGCTAGTGCTGTTGCTGGGCCTGATGCTGGTGCTTATACCGTTGCTTGTGTTGGTGCTGCTGCTTGCGTTTTTGCCTGTACTGGTGCTGGTGCTGGTGATGTTGCTGGTGGTGGTGCTGGTTTTAGTGCTGGAACTTGTACTGGATCCAGTGCTTGTGCTGGTGCTGGTGCTTGAGCTGGGTCCTGGGCAGGTGTCGGTGCTTGTGCTGGTTCCTGTACTAGTTATTGATCTGGTGCTGGTATTGGTATTAGTACTAGCGCTTGTGCCTCTCCTGGTGCTTAGGCTGGTTCCTGGGCTGTTAGCGACGCTCGTTATGGTGCTTGTACTAGTGCTGGTGCTGGTGCTGGTGCTGGTGCTTGTGCTGGTTTTAGTGCAGGTGCTTGTGCTTGTACAAGTGCTTGTGCTGGTACCGGTGCTTGTGCTGGTGCTTGTGCTGGTGCTTGTGCTTGTGCTTGTGCATGTGCTAGTGCTAGTACTGGTGCTGGTGCTTGTGCTGGTGCTGGTGCTGGTGCTGGTGCTGGTGCTGGAACTGGTGCCTGTGCTTGTACCGGTGCTGGTGCCTGTGCTTGTGCTGGTGCTCGTATCTGTGTTTGTGCTGGAGCTTAGGCCACTGCCATATCTTGTACTAGTGCAAGTGCTTGTGCTGGTGATGAAGCTTGTGCTGGTGCTGGTGCTAATGCTGGAGCTGGTGCTGGTGCTGGTGCCTGTGCTGGTGCTGGTGCTCGTATCTGTGTTTGTGCTGGAGCTTAGGCCACTGCCAGATCTTGTACTGGTGCAAGTGCTTGTGCTGGCGATGAAGCTTGTGCTGGTGCTGGTGCTAATGCTGGAGCTGGTGCTGGTGCTGGTGCCTGTGCTGGTGCTGGAGGTGGAGGTGTTATTGGTCCTAGTGCTTGTGCTGGTGCCTGTGCTGGTGCCTGAATAAGTGCTGGAGCCTGGGCTGGTGCCGGCGCTTTTGCTGATGCTGGCGCTTGTGCCTGTCCTGGTGCTTAGGCAGGAGCTAGTGCTTGTGCTGATGCTTGTGCTGGTGCTGTAGCTGGTGTTGGTGCTGCTGCTGGTGCTGGTGCTGGTGCTGGTGCTGGTGCTGATACAGGTGCTTGTGCTGGTTCTTGTACTAGTGCTAGTGCTGGTGCTGAGGCTTAGGCTGGTGCTGGTGCTGATGCTACTGCTGGAGCTGGTGCTGTTGCTGATGTGGTGGTGCAGTAGCTTGTGCCTGTCCTGGTGCTTAGGCTAGTTTTAGTGCAGGTGGTGGTGTTAGTGCTGGTGCTGGTGCTGGTGCTGGTGCTGATACAGGTGCTTGTGCTGGTTCTTGTACTAGTGCTAGTGCTGGTGCTGAGGCTTAGGCTGGTGCTGGTGCTGGTGCTGATGCTACTGCTGGAGCTGGTGCTGTTGCTGATGTGGTGGTGCAGTAGCTTGTGCCTGTCCTGGTGCTTAGGCTAGTTTTAGTGCAGGTGGTGGTGTTAGTGCTGGTGCTGGTGTTGGTGCCTGTGCTGGTGCCTGTACTATTGCCGGACCTGCTGCTGGTTATGGTGCTAGTGCTGTTGCTGGTGGAGATGCTGGTGCTGTTTTCTGTGCTTATGCTGGTGCTGGTGTTGGTGCTGGTGCAGGCTCTTGTGCTGGTCCAATTGCTTGTGATGCTGCTTGTGTTGGTGCTGGTCCTGTTGCTTCTGCTTGACCTGTTGTTTAGGCTGCTGGTGGTGGTGGTGGTGGTGCTTCTGGTTGTGCTGGTGCTGGTTCTGGTGCCAAGGCTTGTGCTGGAACCGGTGCTTGTGCTGGTGCTGGTGCTTTTACTGGTGCTGGTGCTTTACTGGTGCCTTTACTAGTGCTGGAGCTGGAGCTGGAGCTGGAGCCGGAGCTGGTGCTGGAGCTCGTGCTGGTGCTGGTGCTGGTGCTGATACTGGTGCTTTTGCTGGTGCTGGTGCTGGTGTTGATAATGATACTTATGCTGACGCTGGAGCTTGGGCTGGTGCCCATGCCGGTTCTTGTGCTGGTTCTGGTGCTGATGCTAGTGCTGGTGCTGATGCTGGTGCTGGGGCTGCTGCTGGAGCTGCTGCTGGTGCTGTTGCTGATACTGGTGCTTGTGCTGTTGCTGGTGCTGATACTTGTGCTTTTGTTGGTGCTGGTGCTGGTGTTAGTAGTGCTGGTGCCTGGACTGGTGCCTGTGCAGGTGCTGGTTCTTGTGCTGGTGCCTGGGCCAGTCCCAGCGCTTGTGCTAGTGCCTGTATTACTGCTGGTGCTAGTGTTTGTGCTTGTGCTTGTGCTTGTGCTTGTGCTGGTGCTTGTACCGGTGCTGGAGCTGGTGCTGGTTCTGGTGCTTGTGCTTGTGCTGTTGCTGGTGCTGATACTGGTGCTTTTGCTGGTGCTGGTGCTGGTGTTGATAATGATACTTATGCTGACGCTGGAGCTTGGGCTGGTGCCCATGCCGGTTCTTGTGCTGGTTCTGGTGCTGATGCTAGTGCTGGTGCTGATGCTGGCGCTGGGGCTGCTGCTGGAGCTGCTGCTGGTGCTGTTGCTGATACTGGTGCTTGTGCTGTTGCTGGTGCTGATACTTGTGCTTTTGTTGGTGCTGGTGCTGGTGTTAGTAGTGCTGGTGCCTGGACTGGTGCCTGTGCAGGTGCTGGTTCTTGTGCTGGTGCCTGGGCCAGTCCCAGCGCTTGTGCTAGTGCCTGTATTACTGCTGGTGCTAGTGTTTGTGCTTGTGATTGTGCTTGTGCTTGTGCTGGTGCTTGTACCGGTGCTGGAGCTGGTGCTGGTTCTGGTGCTTGTGCTTGTGTTTGTGCTCGTACCGGAGTTTGTGTTGGGGCTTGGGCAAGTGCGGGCTCTTGTACTAGTGCAAGTGGTTGTGCTGGTGGTGGTATTGGTCCTGGTGCTTCTACTGGTGCTGGTGCCTGTGCTGGGGCCTGAAATAGTGCTGGAGCCTGGGCTGGTGCCGGCGCTTTTTCTGGTGGCTGTTCTAATGCTGGAGCTGATGCTGGTGCTGCTGGTGGAGCTGGTACTGGTGCTGGTTCTTGTGATGGTGTTGGTGCTGGTGCTGGTGTCAATGCATTTTTTATGCTAGCGCTTGTGCCTGTCCTGGTGCTTAGGCTAATGTCGGTGCTGGTGGTGGTGCTGTGGTGGTGCTGGTGCTGGTGGTGGTCCTGGTATTTGAGCTTGACCCAGTTCTTTGCTGGTGTTGGTGCTGGTCCTGCTGCTTGTGCCTGTCCCGTTGCTTTTACTGATGCTGGCGCTTGTGCCTCTCCTGGTAATTAGGCTGGTGCTGTTGCTGGTGGTGGTGCTGCTGCTGGTGGCGGTTCTGGAGCTTGTGCTGGACCGGGTGCTTTTGCTGGTGGTAGTGCTTGTTCTGGTGCCTGGGCCGGTGCAGGCTCTTGTACTGGTGCCTGTACTAGTGCTGGAAATGGTGCTGGTTCTGGTGACGGTTCTGGTGCTGGCGCTTGTGCTTGCTCTTGTGCTATTGCTCGTACCGGTGTTTGTATTGCAGCTTGGGCAAGTGCCGGCTCTTGTACTATTGCTAGTGCTTTAGCTGGTGCTGGTGTTAGTGCTGATGCTGGTTCTGGCGCTTGTGCCTGTCCTAGTGCTTAGGCTGATGCTGGTGCTGGTGCTGTTGTTTGTGCTAGTGCTGGTGCTGGTGCTGGTGCCTGTGTTGGTGGTGTTGGTGGTATTGGTGCTGGTACTGGTGCTAGTGTTTGCGCTGTATCAGGTGCCTGCGCTTGTGATAGTGCCTGTACTAGTTCTGGTACTGGTGCTGGTGCATGTTCTTGTGGTTGTGTTGGTACTTGTACCGCTGCTGGTGCTGGAGCTGATGCTGGTAATGATGCTTCTGCTTGTGCTTGTGCTAGTGCTTGTACCGGCTTTTGTGCAGGAGTTTGGGCAAGTGCCGGCTCTTGTATTATTGCAAGTACTTGTGATGTTGCTTGGGTTAGTGCTGGTGCTGGTGCTGGCTCTTGTGCCTGTCCTGGTGCTTAGTAATATTGCTGGTGGTGGTGCTGGTGGTGGTGCTGGTGGTGGTGCTGGTGGTGGTGCTGGTGGTGGTGCTGGTGCTGGTGCTGGTGGAGAATTTGGTGCCGGTGCAGCAGCTCCTGATGGTCCCTATGCTGGTGCCTATACTAGTGATGGATCTGGTGCTGGTGCTGGCACTGGTTCTAAAGCTGTTTCTTGTACCGTTGGTTGTGCTGGAGCATGGGCCGGTGCTTGTGCTAGTGCATGTACTACTGCTAGTGCTGGTTCTGGTGCTGGTGCTTGTACTAGTGCAACTGCTTGTACTAGTGCTGGTGCTGGTGCTAGTGCTAGTGCTGGTGCTGGGGCTTGTGCTGGAGCTGTTGCCTGTTCTTGTGATGGTCCTGTTGCTTATGCAGGTGCTTTTGCTTCTGCTGGTTCCGGTGCTCGTGTTAGTGCTGGTGCTGATGCTGGTGTTGGTGCTGGTGCTCGTGCCGGTGCCATGTTAAATTCCCTAAAATGAATTGTCAATTAGCAATCTTTTTTTTTGCTGCAAGGAGCAGGTTTTTCTTGCTGGTGATCGTAACGGTTCTTGTGACGATGCTTGGGCCGGTGCTTGTGCCTGTGCTATTGTGGGTGCTGGTGCTAGTTTTGGTGCCTGTGCTTCTGCTGGTGCTGGTACTTGTGCTTGTGCCGGAACTGGTGCTTGTGGTTTTTCTTGTGCCTGTGCTGTGGTGGTGAAGGTGCTGTTGCTCGTGCTAGTGCCTGTCCTGGATCTGTTGCTGGTGCTGGTGCCTAGGCTGGTGCTGGTGCTCGTGTTGGTGCTGTTGCTTGGGCTTGTGCTTGTGCAGGTGCTTGTGTCGTTGCTTTTGCTGATGCTGGTGCTGGTGCTTGTGCCTGTCCTTGTGCTGATGCTGGTGGTGGTGCTTGTGGTGGTGTTGATGGTGGTGCTGACACTGGTGGTGCTGCTGGTACTGGTGGCGTTGCTGTTCCTTGTGCTGTTCCTTGTGCTGGTGTTTGTGCTGGTGCTTGTGCTGGTGCTTGTGCTGGTGCTTGTACAGGTGACGGTGCTGATGCTGGTGGTAGTGCTGTTACTTGTATTGGACCCAGTGCTTGTTCTGGTGCTGGTGCTGGTGCCGGCGCTTGTGCCTGTCCTGGTGCTTAGGCTGGTGCTGGTGCTGATACTGGTGCCTGTCCTAGTGCCTGTCTCTGTGCCTGTCCTTGTGCTTGTCCTGGTGCCTGTTTTAGTGCTGGAGCTGGTGCCTGTACTAGTGCTGGTGCTGGTGCTGGAGCTAGTGCTGGAGCTGGTGCTGGTGCTTGTGCCTGTGCTGGTGCTACTGGTGGTATTGGTGCTGATGGTAGTATTGGTGTTGGTGCTGGTGATTCTTCTGGTTCTCGTTCCGGTGTTTGTGCTGGTGTTGCTGCTGGAGCTGTTGCTGGTGCTAGCGGTTGTATTGGTGCTGGTGCCTGTGCTGGTTCTGGGGGTGGTAATAATGCTGGTGGTGGTGGTGGTATTGGTGCTGATGCTGGTGCTGGCGCTTGTGCTCGTTATCAAGCTTGTGCTGGAGCTTTGGCCAGTGCCAGTGCCTGTCCTGGATCTTAGGCCGTTCTGGTGGTGGTGTTGGTGTTGGTGGTGGTACTGGTGGCTGTGCTGGTGCCTTTGGTGTGGCCGGTACTAAAGCTGGAGCTGAGGCTGGTAGTGGTGCTGTTGCTTGGGCTTGTGCTTGTGTTGGTGCTTATACCTGGCTGGTGCTGGAGCTGGAGCTGGTGCTGGTACTCGTGCTTCTGCTTGTGATGGGATTGGTGTTAGTGCTGAAGCTTGCGTCGTTGCTTGGGTCTGTCCTGGTGCCTAGGCTGGTGCTGGTGCTGGTGCTGGTGGTGGTGTTAGTGCTAGTGCTGGAGCTCGTGATGGTGCCTTTGCTGGTGCCTGTGCTAGTGCTAGAGCTGGTGATGGTGCTGGTGCTTGTGCTTGTTCTCGTACCGGTTCTTGTGCTGGAACTTGGGCCAGTGCAGGTTCTCATGCTGGTGCTTGTATTGGTGCTGATGCTTGTGCTGCTGCTGATGCTTGTGCTGGTGCTGGTGGTGAATTTGGTGCTGGTGCTTCTGCTGGTGCTTCTGCTGGTGCCTGTACTTGTGATAGATCTGGTGCTGGCACTGGTTGTAAAGCTTATTCTTGTACCGTTGGTCTTGCTGTAGCTTGGGACGTTCTGGTCCTTGTGCTTGTGTTGGTGCATGTACTAGTGCTAGTGCTGGTTCTGGTTCTGGTTCTGGTGCTGGTGCTTGTGCTGGACCTGGTGCTTGTGCTGATGCTGGTGCCTATGCTGGTGCCTGTAATATTGCTGGAGCTGGTGCTGGTTCTGGAGCTAGTGCTGGTGCTAGTGCCCGTCCTTGTGCCGTTGCTTGTGCTGGTGCTAGTGCCTGGTCCGGTGTATGCGCTTGTTCTGGTGCCTGTGGCATTGCTTTTGCTGTTGGTGGTGTTTGTGCTGATGCTGCCGCTTGTGCCTGTCCTCGTGCTTAGTGATGCTGGTGCTAATGGTGGTCCTTAGGCTTGTGCTGGCCCTTGTGATTGTGCCTGTACTGGTGCTGGAGCTGGTGCGGGCGCTTGTTCCTGTCCTGGTGCTTCGACTGGTGCTTGCTTGTGCTGGTGGTTGTGCTGGTTGTGGTGGTGGTGCTGGTGCTGGTGCTTGACCCAGTGCCTGTGCTGGTAATTTTGCTGGTGCTGGCTCTTGTTCCTGTCCTGGTGCTTAGGATGGTACTGGTGCTGGTGGTGGTCCTGGTAGTGGTTCCGGTGCTTGTGCTGGTGCCTGTGCTGGTGCCTGAATTGGTGCTGGAGCCTGGGCAGGTGCCGGCGTTTGAGCTGGTGTCTGTTCTAATACTAGAGCTGGTGTTGGAGCTGGTGCTGGTGCCGGTGCTTGTGCTGGTGCTTGTACTAGTGCTAGGGCTGGTTCTGGTACTTGTGCCTGTGTTGATGCTGGTGCTGGAGCTTGTGCTGGAGCTTGTGCTAGTGCTGGTGCTGGCGCTAGTGCTGATGCTGGTGCTGATGCTGGTGCTGGCGCTGATGCTGGTGCTGGCGCTGGTGCTGGCAGTGGTGCTGGCACTGGCACTGGTGCTGGCGCTGGTGCTGGCGCTGGTGCTGACGCTGGTGCTGGCACTGGTGCTGGCACTGGTGCTGGCACTGGTGCTGGCACTGGTGCTGGCACTGGTGCTGGCACTGGTGCTGGCACTGGTGCTGGCACTGGTGATGCCACTGGTGCTGCCACTGGTGCTAGCACTGGTGCTGGCACTGGTGCTGGCAATGGTGCTGGCACTGGTGCTGGCACTGGTGCTGGCACTGGTGCTGGCACTGGTGCTGGCACTGGTGCTGGCACTGGTGCTGGCACTGGTGCTGGCACTGGTGCTGGCACTGGTGCTGGCACTGGTGCTGGCACTGGTGCAAGCTTGCGTCGTTGCTTGGGTCTGTCCTGGTGCCTAGGCTGGTGCTGGTGCTGGTGCTGGTGGTGGTGTTAGTGCTAGTGCTGGAGCTCGTGATGGTGCCTTTGCTGGTGCCTGTGCTAGTGCTAGAGCTGGTGATGGTGCTGGTGCTTGTGCTTGTTCTCGTACCGGTTCTTGTGCTGGAACTTGGGCCAGTGCAGGTTCTCATGCTGGTGCTTGTATTGGTGCTGATGCTTGTGCTGCTGCTGATGCTTGTGCTGGTGCTGGTGGTGAATTTGGTGCTGGTGCTTCTGCTGGTGCTTCTGCTGGTGCCTGTACTTGTGATAGATCTGGTGCTGGCACTGGTTGTAAAGCTTATTCTTGTACCGTTGGTCTTGCTGTAGCTTGGGACGTTCTGGTCCTTGTGCTTGTGTTGGTGCATGTACTAGTGCTAGTGCTGGTTCTGGTTCTGGTTCTGGTGCTGGTGCTTGTGCTGGACCTGGTGCTTGTGCTGATGCTGGTGCCTATGCTGGTGCCTGTAATATTGCTGGAGCTGGTGCTGGTTCTGGAGCTAGTGCTGGTGCTAGTGCCCGTCCTTGTGCCGTTGCTTGTGCTGGTGCTAGTGCCTGGTCCGGTGTATGCGCTTGTTCTGGTGCCTGTGGCATTGCTTTTGCTGTTGGTGGTGTTTGTGCTGATGCTGCCGCTTGTGCCTGTCCTCGTGCTTAGTGATGCTGGTGCTAATGGTGGTCCTTAGGCTTGTGCTGGCGCTTGTGATTGTGCCTGTACTGGTGCTGGAGCTGGTGCGGGCGCTTGTTCCTGTCCTGGTGCTTAGACTGGTGCTTGCTTGTGCTGGTGGTTGTGCTGGTTGTGGTGGTGGTGGTGGTGCTGGTGCTTGACCCAGTGCCTGTGCTGGTAATTTTGCTGGTGCTAGCTCTTGTTCCTGTCCTGGTGCTTAGGATGGTACTGGTGCTGGTGGTGGTCCTGGTAGTGGTTCCGGTGCTTGTGCTGGTGCCTGTGCTGGTGCCTGAATTGGTGCTGGAACCTGGGCAGGTGCCAGCGTTTGAGCTGGTGTCTGTTCTAATACTAGAGCTGGTGTTGGAGCTGGTGCTGGTGCCGGTGCTTGTGCTGGTGCTTGTACTAGTGCTAGGGCTGGTTCTGGTACTTGTGCCTGTGTTGATGCTGGTGCTGGAGCTTGTGCTGGAGCTTGTGCTAGTGCTGGTGCTGGCGCTAGTGCTGATGCTGGTGCTGATGCTGGTGCTGGCGCTGATGCTGGTGCTGGTGCTGGTGCTGGCAGTGGTGCTGGCACTGGCACTGGTGCTGGCGCTGGTGCTGGCGCTGGTGCTGGCGCTGGTGCTGGCACTGGTGCTGGCGCTGGTGCTGGCACTGGTGCTGGCACTGGTGCTGGCACTGGTGCTGGCACTGGTGCTGGCACTAGTGCTGGCACTGGTGCTGGCACTGGTGCTGGCACTGGTGCTGGCACTGGTGCTGGCACTGGTGCTGGCACTGGTGCTGGCACTGGTGCTGGCACTGGTGCTGGCAATGGTGCTGGCACTGGTGCTGGCAGTGGTGCTGGCACTGGCACTGGTGCTGGCACTGGTGCTGGCGCTGGTGCTGGCGCTGGTGCTGGCGCTGGTGCTGGCACTGGTGCTGGCGCTGGTGCTGGCACTGGTGCTGGCGCTGGTGCTGGCGCTGGTGCTGGCACTGGTGCTGGCACTGGTGCTGGCACTGGTGCTGGCACTGGTGCTGGCACTGGTGCTGGCACTGGTGCTGGCACTGGTGCTGGCACTGGTGCTGCCACTGGTGCTAGCACTGGTGCTGGCACTGGTGCTGGCAATGGTGCTGGCACTGGTGCTGGCACTGGTGCTGGCACTGGTGCTGGCACTGGTGCTGGCACTGGTGCTGGTGCTGGTGCTGGCAGTGGTGCTGGCACTGGCACTGGTGCTGGCGCTGGTGCTGGCGCTGGTGCTGGCGCTGGTGCTGGCACTGGTGCTGGCGCTGGTGCTGGCACTGGTGCTGGCACTGGTGCTGGCACTGGTGCTGGCACTGGTGCTGGCACTAGTGCTGGCACTGGTGCTGGCACTGGTGCTGGCACTGGTGCTGGCACTGGTGCTGGCACTGGTGCTGGCACTGGTGCTGGCACTGGTGCTGGCACTGGTGCTGGCAATGGTGCTGGCACTGGTGCTGGCAGTGGTGCTGGCACTGGCACTGGTGCTGGCACTGGTGCTGGCGCTGGTGCTGGCGCTGGTGCTGGCGCTGGTGCTGGCACTGGTGCTGGCGCTGGTGCTGGCACTGGTGCTGGCGCTGGTGCTGGCGCTGGTGCTGGCACTGGTGCTGGCACTGGTGCTGGCACTGGTGCTGGCACTGGTGCTGGCACTGGTGCTGGCACTGGTGCTGGCACTGGTGCTGGCACTGGTGCTGCCACTGGTGCTAGCACTGGTGCTGGCACTGGTGCTGGCAATGGTGCTGGCACTGGTGCTGGCACTGGTGCTGGCACTGGTGCTGGCACTGGTGCTGGCACTGGTGCTGGCACTGGTGCTGGCACTGGTGCTGGCGCTGGTGCTGGCGCTGGTGCTGGCGCTGGTGCTGGCGCTGGTGCTGGCGCTGGTGCTGGCGCTGGTGCTGGCGCTGGTGCTGGCACTGGTGCTGGCACTGGTGCTGGCACTGGTGATGGCACTGGTGCTGGCACTGGTGCTGGCGCTGGTGCTGGCGCTGGTGCTGGTCCTGGTGCTGGCACTGCTGCTGGCGCTGGTGCTGGCACTGGTGCTGGCGCTGGTGCTGGTGCTGGCGCTGGTGCTGGCGCTGGTGCTGGCGCTGGTGCTGGTGCTGGTGCTGGTGCTGGTGCTGGCACTGGTGCTGGCACTGCTGCTGGCGCTTGTGCTGGTGCTGATGCTGGCGCTGGTGCTGGCGCTGGTGCTGGCGCTGGTGCTGGCGCTGGTGCTGGCGCTGGTGCTGGCGCTGGTGCTTGCGCTGGTGCTGGCGCTGGTGCTTGCGCTTGTGCTGGCGCTGGTGCTGGCGCTGGTGCTGGCGCTGGTGCTGGCGCTGGTGCTGGCGCTGGCGCTGGTGCTGGTGCTGGTGCTGGCGCTGTGGCTGGTGCTGGTGTTGGTGCTGGCGCTTTTCCCTGTCCTGGTGCCTAGCCTGGTGCTGGTGGTGATTCTGGTGGTGGTGCTGGTGCTGGTGCTATTGCCTGTGTTGGTGCTGGTGCTGATGCTTGTGATGGAACTAATGCTTGTGCTGTTTTTGGTGCTTGTGCTTGTGCTTCTGCTGGTACTGGTTCTGATTCTTGTGTTAGTGCTGGTGCTGGTGCTGGTGCTGGAGCTAGTGTTGGTGCTGTTGTTCGTACCAGTGCTTGTGCTGGTTCTTGGGCCTATGCCAAATGCTTGTGCTAGTGCTTGTACTAGTGCTTGTGCTGGTGCTTGTGCTGGTGCTTGTGCTGGTGCTTGTGCTGGTGCTAGTGGTAGTGCTTTTAGTGGTGGTGGTGGTGGTGCAGGTGCTGGTGCTTGTGCTGGTGCTTATGCTGGTGCTTGTACTGGTACCGCAACTGATGCTGGTTTTTGTGCCTATGCTTGTGCCGGTGCTTGTGCTGGTGCTTGTTCCGGTGCTGGTACTTATGCTGGTGCTGGTGCTGGTGCTTTTGCTGGAGCTTGTGATTGTCCTGTTTTTGATACTTGTGCTCCTGCTGGTACTGGTTCTGGTTCTTGTGATAGTGCTGGTGCTAATGCTTATCCTGTTGCTTATGTTGGTGCTAAGGGTTGTGCTGGTGCTCCTGCTGGTGCTGGTGATAGTTCTGGTGCTTGTGCTGGTGCTAGAGTTGGTGCTTGAGTTGGTGCTGGTGCTTGTGCTGGTGCTGATGCTTGTGCGGATGCTTGTGCTGTTGCTTGTGCTATTTGAAAGTGCTTGTGCTGGTTCTTGTTCTCCTACCAGCTCTTGTGCTCGTGCTTGTGCCGGTGCCTACTCTTATGCTAGTGTTTCTGCTGGTTCTTCTACCGGTTTAAGTTCTGTTGCTGGTGCTGGTGCTATTGCCGGTGCTGGCGCTTGTGCTGGTGCCTGTACTAGTGGAGGAGCTGGTGCTGGTGCTTGTGCTTGAGCTGGTGCTAGTGCTTGTGCTGGTGCTGGTGCTGGTGCTGGTGCTGGTGCTGGTGCTGGTGCCAGTGCTTTTGCTGGTGCTGGTGCTGTTTCTGGCTCTTGTTCCTGTCCTTGTGCTTAGGATGGTGCTTTGGATAGTGCTGGTGCTGGAACCCTAACCCTAACACTTACCCTAACCCTAACCTTAACCGTTACCCTAGCCCTAACACTCACCCTAACAATAACCCTAACCTGAATCCTAGCCCTAACCTTAACAGTAATCCAAACTCTAACCATATCCCAAACTCCTTCCCAAACCCTAACCTCAATCCTTACCCTAATCCTGACTCTAACCCTAACCCTAACCCTTCGATTTCTATTTTTTGGTATTTAAACCAAGAATCTTGACTTATCTTTGTATGAATGCAATTTTATCTGAAACTATGCAAGATACTGGAACCGAAATTTCAAAGTTTATTTTTTATTGTACAGCAAGCTCAAATATGGTCAGCAATTGTGAAAAAAATATTTTGTTTATGTTTTATACAAAATTGAAATGTCAGTTTTCAAATTGCAGCTTAATATATTTCCTGAAAAACTCTGTAAATTCAAACTTTTAGCAGCTTTAAAGAACTTAAATGTTTTTTTTTAATTCCCCAAAAACTTGTTCTTCTGGTTTTGTTGATCTTCTAATTGATAATTTTGATTTTTTCGTTAACCTTAGTGTTATAGTTTCTTGTAAAATCTCAACCGTACAAAATGAACCCTTTGATTTCTGATTTTTTATTTGAAATCAAAATTCTTGATTTATCTTTGTATAAGTGCAATTTTCTCTGAAACTATGCAAGATACTGAAAACAAAATGTAACTGTTTTTTCTTTAAGATACGGCAGGTTCAAATATATTCAGCAGTTGTTAGAAAAATATTTGGTTGATGCTTCTTTACATTTGCTGACTTCGAAAATTGATTGGTTTTTCTAATTTGGTTGACTTTGTAATTGATAATTTTGTATTTTCCTAGTTCCTTGGTTTCATAGTTTTTTTGTAAAATCTCAACCTTTCCAAGTAAAACCTTCGATTTCCGATTTTGTATTTGAATCCAAAAATCTTGATATATTGTTGTATCAGGGCAATATTCTCTGAAATTATGCAAGCTACTGGAACCGAAACTTCACAGTTTATTTTTTAATGTACGGCAACCTCAAATATATTCAGCAATTGTGAGAAAAATACTGGGTTCATGTTTTTTTACAATTGAAATGTTGGTTTTCAATTTGCAGCTTAATATATTGCCTTAAAAACTTTGTAACTTCAAACTTTCGGCGGCTTTAAAGAACTCAAATGTTTTTCAAATGTCCCAAAAACTTGTTTTTCTGGTGTGGTCGACTTTTTATTTGATAATTTTGATTTTTTCTTCATCCTTAGTTTCATAGTTTCTTTTTAAAATCTCAACCATACAATATAAACCCTTCGATTTCTGATTTTGTTTTTGAAACCCTATCTCTAACCCTGACCTTAACTCTAATCCTAACCCTAACCCTAACCCTAGCATTATCTTCAACCCTAACCCTAACCATAACCCTAACCCTAAACCTAACCCTATCTCTAACCCTAATCCTAATTCTAACCCTAACTCTAACCCTGATCCAAACCTTAACCCTAACCCTGACCCTAACCTTAACCCTAACCCTAACCTTAACCGTAACCCTAAACCCTTTCTATGTAAAAATTGTATCAATTAGAGATCTCAGTTTAATGTAATCTGACGAAAGTTATACTGTAGATTTTGAAAATTCAAGGGTAACAAAATAATTTGATTAACCTTTGCTATGGTAACGAGCGATGTATTGTTTTTCAAAATCCAAAAGTTGAGTGTGCATTGACTTTCCAACAGCATCATCAAAAAGTATTGTCCTTTATATCAAATTGTTTGTCAAGAGCTGGAGAGTGCAACTAAGCCATATTTTTCCACTCTTTTTACACTTATTGTAAAAATTGATGTCAAAATACAAAAACTGGATAATCCAGCCTTCAAATGTTTTTTAGATTGTTGCCTTAGGAAAAAATCCCTGTATGTCAACTTTAAATCAAGCATCTTCATTGCATCGCATGATTTGAGGATCATTTTGATTTATAGGTTACAGAGGTTTGAATTCATTATAAAACTTGGTAACTTAGTTTGGTCAGCGGGCTAAAAATTATACTTGAATAATTCGCAGTTAAAGTTTTGGAAGCAAAAAACGTTTGGAGAAACTTACATTTTCATGCAGTTTTAACATAGAAAATAATTATTTATGGAGCAATCATTATTATATCAATTATATAAATGATAAATTTACTCTCAAAACAGTTCATGTTTACAAAATTGATCAGATTAAACAACAGAACCTTCACTCTCATATATTTTTCCTTCTCGCTTCCTCGCGTCCTTACTAGATCGTGATTTCTTAAGTTTCAAATCTGCTTTCCTCTTCTTTGCAGTGGTGGTCATAGCCCTCTTAGCTTTTCTTATCCTTTTTGCCTCGAAATATTTTCAAGGTTCTATTCTCATAACTTGAAAGTCATGTTTTTATATGACGCACCCATTGAAAACCGAGATAATGCAAATGCGACTCCAGTTTCCATAGACTTTTTCCAACAACAAATACTTTTTGGACAACACTTCCAGACAATGCTGTGCATTGACTCATTGATTAGAGCCACGAGCACTTCTTTTTAGCAAGCCAACTTCACTCAAAAAAATCGGAGAAAAATCCCTTAAAACCCAAAAAATACTGTAAAATATCAATAATCTCTCAAAATCCAGAAAAATATTGAAAAATATAACAAATTCTTCAAAATTCAGAAAAACTTGAAAAAATTGGAAAAAATCTCGAAAAATCGCCGTACCTTCAAGAATAATCTGTGAAATTTTCGTTTCAGTATCTTGCATAGTTTCAGGGAAAATTGCATTCATACAAAGATAAATCAAGATTTTTTGCTTCATATACAAAATCAGAAATCTGAGGGTTTACTTTGTACGGTTGAGATTTTACAAAAAACTATGAAACTAAGGAGCTAGAAAAAGACAAAATTATCAATTAGAAAGTCAACCACACAAGAAAAACAAGTTTTTGGGACATTTAAAAACACTTTTGAGCTCTCTAATGCCGCTGAAAGTTTGAAATTACAAAGTTTTTGAGGAATTTTTTCAAGCTACAAATTGAAAACGAGCATTCCAATTGTGAATAAAACATGAACCAAATATTTTGTTAACAATTGCTGACCATAATTGAATTCGCCGTACCTTCAAGAATAATCTCTGAAATTTTCGTTTCAGTATCTTGCATAGTTTCAGAGAAAATTGTATTCATACAAAGATAAATCAAGATTTTTTGTTTCATATACAAAATCAGAAATCTCAGGGTTTCCTTTGTACGGTTGAGATTTCACAAAAAACTATGAAACTAAAAACTTAGATAAAGTCAAAATTATCAATTAGAAAGTCAACCACACCAGAAAAACAAGTTTTTGGGACATTTAAAAACACTTTTGAGTTCTCTAATGCCGCTGAAAGTTTGAAATTACAAAGTTTTTGAGGAATTTTTTCAAGCTACAAATTGAAAACTAGCATTCCAATTGTGAATAAAACATGAACCAAATATTTTGTTGACAATTGCTGACCATATTTGAATTTGCCGTACCTTCAAGAATAATCTGTGAAATTTTCGTTTCAGTATCTTGCATAGTTTCAGAGAATGTTGAATTTATACAAAGATAAATCAAGATTTTTTGATTCATTAACAAAATCAGAAATCTGAGGGTTTACTTTGTACGGTTGAGATTTTACAAAAAACTATGAAACTAAGGAGCTAGAAAAAGTCAAAATTATCAATTAGAAAGTCAACCACACCAGAAAAACAAGTTTTTGGGACATTTAAAAACACTTTTGAGTTCTCTAATGCCGCTGAAAGTTTGAAATTACAAAGTTTTTGAGGAATTTTTTCAAGCTGCAAATTGAAAACTAACATTTCAGTTGTGAATTAAACATGAACCAAATACTTTGTTGACAATTGCTGACCATAATTGAACTCACCTTACCTTCAAGAATAATCCGTGAATTTTTGTTTCACTATCTTGCATAGTTTCAGAGAAAATTGCATTCATACAAAGACAAAACAAGATTTTTTGCTTCATATACAAAATCAGAAATCTGAGGGTTTACTTTGTACGGTTGAGATTTTACAAAAAACTATGAAACTAAGGAACTAGAAAAAGTCAAAATTATCAATTAGAAAGTCAACCAGAGCAGAAAAACAAGTTTTTCGGACATTTAAAAACACTTTTGCGTTCTCTAATGCCGCTGAAAGTTTGAAATTACAAAGTTTTTGAGGAATTTTTTCAAGCTACAAATTGAAAACGAGCATTCCAATTGTGAATAAAACATGAACCAAATATTTTGTTGACAATTGCTGACCATAATTGAATTCGCCGTACCTTCAAGAATAATCTCTGAAATTTTCGTTTCAGTATCTTGCATAGTTTCAGAGAAAATTGTATTCATACAAAGATAAATCAAGATTTTTTGTTTCATATACAAAATCAGAAATCTCAGGGTTTCCTTTGTACGGTTGAGATTTCACAAAAAACTATGAAACTAAAAACTTAGATAAAGTCAAAATTATCAATTAGAAAGTCAACCACACCAGAAAAACAAGTTTTTGGGACATTTAAAAACACTTTTGCGTTCTCTAATGCCGCTGAAAGTTTGAAATTACAAAGTTTTTGAGGAATTTTTTCAAGCTACAAATTGAAAACGAGCATTCCAATTGTGAATAAAACATGAACCAAATATTTTGTTGACAATTGCTGACCATAATTGAATTCGCCGTACCTTCAAGAATAATCTCTGAAATTTTCGTTTCAGTATCTTGCATAGTTTCAGAGAAAATTGTATTCATACAAAGATAAATCAAGATTTTTTGTTTCATATACAAAATCAGAAATCTCAGGGTTTCCTTTGTACGGTTGAGATTTCACAAAAAACTATGAAACTAAAAACTTAGATAAAGTCAAAATTATCAATTAGAAAGTCAACCACACCAGAAAAACAAGTTTTTGGGACATTTAAAAACACTTTTGAGTTCTCTAATGCCGCTGAAAGTTTGAAATTACAAAGTTTTTGAGGAATTTTTTCAAGCTACAAATTGAAAACTAGCATTCCAATTGTGAATAAAACATGAACCAAATATTTTGTTGACAATTGCTGACCATATTTGATTTTGCCGTACCTTCAAGAATAATCTGTGAAATTTTCGTTTCAGTATCTTGCATAGTTTCAGAGAATGTTGAATTCATACAAAGATAAATCAAGATTTTTTGCTTCATATACAAAATCAGAAATCTGAGGGTTTACTTTGTACGGTTGAAATTTTACAAAAAACTATGAAACTAAGGAACTAGAAAAAGTTAAAATAATCAATTAGAAGGTCAACCACACCAGAAAAACAAGTTTTTGGGACATTTAAAAACACTTTTGCGTTCTCTAATGCCGCTGAAATTTTGAAATTACAAAGTTTTTGAGGAATTTTTTCAAGCTGCAAATTGAAAACTAACATTTCAATTGTGAATAAAACATGAACCAAATATTTTGTTGACAATTGCTGACCATATTTGAATTTGCCGTACCTTCAAGAATAATCTGAGAAATTTTCGTTTCAGTATCTTGCATAGTTTCAGAGAAAGTTGCATTCATACAAAGATAAATCAAGATTTTTTGTTTCATATACAAAATCAGAAATCTCAGGGTTTCCTTTGTACGGTTGAGATTTCACAAAAAACTATGAAACTAAAAACTTAGATAAAGTCAAAATAATCAATTAGAAAGGTCAACCACACCAGAAAAACAAGTTTTTGGGACATTTAAAAACACTTTTGAGTTCTCTAATGCCGCTGAAAGTTTGAAATTACAAAGTTTTTGAGGAATTTTTTCAAGCTACAAATTGAAAACTAGCATTCCAATTGTAAATAAAACATGAACCAAATATTTTCTTGACAATTG
The DNA here is from genome assembly GCF_057945365.1 of Rhopilema esculentum. NCBI lineage: Eukaryota > Metazoa > Cnidaria > Scyphozoa > Rhizostomeae > Rhizostomatidae > Rhopilema > Rhopilema esculentum. Next base: position 47,229 of record NC_142834.1, on the reverse strand, counting down.
CTGACAATATTTGACTTTGCCGTACCTTCAAGAATAATCTGTGAAATTTTCGTTTCAGTATCTTGCATAGTTTCAGAGAAAGTTGCATTCATACAAAGATAAATCAAGATTTTTTGCTTCATATACAAAATCAGAAATCTGAGGGTTTACTTTGTACGGTTGAGATTTTACAAAAAACTATGAAACTAAGGAACTAGAAAAAGTTAAAATAATCAATTAGAAGGTCAACCACACCAGAAAAACAAGTTTTTGGGACATTTAAAAACACTTTTGAGTTCTCTAATGCCGCTGAAAATTTGAAATTACAAAGTTTTTGAGGAATTTTTTCAAGCTACAAATTGAAAACTAACATTTCAATTGTGAATAAAACATGAACCAAATACTTTGTTGACAATTGCTGACCATATTTGAACTCGCCGTACCTTCAAGAATAATCTGTGAAATTTTCGTTTCAGTATCTTGCATAGTTTCAGAGAATGTTGAATTCATACAAAGATAAATCAAGATTTTTTGCTTCATATACAAAATCAGAAATCTGAGGGTTTACTTTGTACGGTTGAAATTTTACAAAAAACTATGAAACTAAGGAGCTAGAAAAAGTCAAAATTATCAATTAGAAAGTCAACCACACCAGAAAAACAAGTTTTTGGGACATTTAAAAACACTTTTGAGTTCTCTAATGCCGCTGAAAGTTTGAAATTACAAAGTTTTTGAGGAATTTTTTCAAGCTGCAAATTGAAAACTAACATTTCAATTGTGAATTAAACATGAACCAAATACTTTGTTGACAATTGCTGACCATAATTGAACTCGCCTTACCTTCAAGAATAATCCGTGAATTTTCGTTTCACTATCTTGCATAGTTTCAGAGAAAATTGCATTCATACAAAGACAAAACAAGATTTTTTGCTTCATATACAAAATCAGAAATCTGAGGGTTTACTTTGTACGGTTGAGATTTTACAAAAAACTATGAAACTAAGGAACTAGAAAAAGTTAAAATAATCAATTAGAAGGTCAACCACACCAGAAAAACAAGTTTTTGGGACATTTAAAAACACTTTTGAGTTCTCTAATGCCGCTGAAATTTTGAAATTACAAAGTTTTTGAGGAATTTTTTCAAGCTGCAAATTGAAAACTAACATTTCAATTGTGAATAAAACATGAACCAAATATTTTGTTGACAATTGCTGACCATAATTGAATTCGCCGTACCTTCAAAAATAATCTCTGAAATGTTCGTTTCAGTATCTTGCATAGTTTCAGAGAAAATTGCATTCATACAAAGATAAATCAAGATTTTTTGTTTCATATACAAAATCAGAAATCTCAGGGTTTCCTTTGTACGGTTGAGATTTCACAAAAAACTATGAAACTAAAAACTTAGATAAAGTCAAAATTATCAATTAGAAAGTCAACCACACCAGAAAAACAAGTTTTTGGGACATTTAAAAACACTTTTGAGTTCTCTAATGCCGCTGAAAGTTTGAAATTACAAAGTTTTTGAGGAATTTTTTCAAGCTACAAATTGAAAACGAGCATTCCAATTGTGAATAAAACATGAACCAAATATTTTGTTGACAATTGCTGACCATAATTGAATTCGCCGTACCTTCAAGAATAATCTCTGATATTTTCGTTTCAGTATCTTGCATAGTTTCAGAGAAAATTGCATTCATACAAAGATAAATCAAGATTTTTTGTTTCATATACAAAATCAGAAATCTCAGGGTTTCCTTTGTACGGTTGAGATTTCACAAAAAACTATGAAACTAAAAACTTAGATAAAGTCAAAATTATCAATTAGAAAGTCAACCACACCAGAAAAACAAGTTTTTGGGACATTTAAAAACACTTTTGAGTTCTCTAATGCCGCTGAAAGTTTGAAATTACAAAGTTTTTGAGAAATTTTTTCAAGCTACAAATTGAAAACTAGCATTCCAATTGTGAATAAAACATGAACCAAATATTTTGTTGACAATTGCTGACCATATTTGAATTTGCCGTACCTTCAAGAATAATCTGTGAAATTTTCGTTTCAGTATCTTGCATAGTTTCAGAGAATGTTGAATTCATACAAAGATAAATCAAGATTTTTTGCTTCATATACAAAATCAGAAATCTGAGGGTTTACTTTGTACGGTTGAGATTTTACAAAAAACTATGAAACTAAGGAGCTAGAAAAAGTCAAAATTATCAATTAGAAAGTCAACCACACCAGAAAAACAAGTTTTTGGGACATTTAAAAACACTTTTGAGTTCTCTAATGCCGCTGAAAGTTTGAAATTACAAAGTTTTTGAGGAATTTTTTCAAGCTGCAAATTGAAAACTAACATTTCAGTTGTGAATTAAACATGAACCAAATACTTTGTTGACAATTGCTGACCATAATTGAACTCACCTTACCTTCAAGAATAATCCGTGAATTTTCGTTTCACTATCTTGCATAGTTTCAGAGAAAATTGCATTCATACAAAGACAAAACAAGATTTTTTGCTTCATATACAAAATCAGAAATCTGAGGGTTTACTTTGTACGGTTGAGATTTTACAAAAAACTATGAAACTAAGGAACTAGAAAAAGTCAAAATTATCAATTAGAAAGTCAACCAGAGCAGAAAAACAAGTTTTTGGGACATTTAAAAACACTTTTGCGTTCTCTAATGCCGCTGAAATTTTGAAATTACAAAGTTTTTGAGGAATTTTTTCAAGCTGCAAATTGAAAACTAACATTTCAATTGTGAATAAAACATGAACCAAATATTTTGTTGACAATTGCTGACCATATTTGAATTTGCCGTACCTTCAAGAATAATCTGTGAAATTTTCGTTTCAGTATCTTGCATAGTTTCAGAGAAAGTTGCATTCATACAAAGATAAATCAAGATTTTTTGTTTCATATACAAAATCAGAAATCTCAGGGTTTCCTTTGTACGGTTGAGATTTCACAAAAAACTATGAAACTAAAAACTTAGATAAAGTCAAAATAATCAATTAGAAAGGTCAACCACACCAGAAAAACAAGTTTTTGGGACATTTAAAAACACTTTTGAGTTCTCTAATGCCGCTGAAAGTTTGAAATTATAAAGTTTTTGAGGAATTTTTTCAAGCTACAAATTGAAAACTAGCATTCCAATTGTGAATAAAACATGAACCAAATATTTTGTTGACAATTGCTGACAATATTTGACTTTGCCGTACCTTCAAGAATAATCTGTGAAATTTTCGTTTCAGTATCTTGCATAGTTTCAGAGAAAGTTGCATTCATACAAAGATAAATCAAGATTTTTTGTTTCATATACAAAATCAGAAATCTCAGGGTTTCCTTTGTACGGTTGAGATTTCACAACAAACTATGAAACTAAAAACTTAGATAAAGTCAAAATTATCAATTAGAAAGTCAACCACACCAGAAAAACAAGTTTTTGGGACATTTAAAAACACTTTTGAGTTCTCTAATGCCGCTGAAAATTTGAAATTACAAAGTTTTTGAGGAATTTTTTCAAGCTACAAATTGAAAACTAACATTTCAATTGTGAATAAAACATGAACCAAATACTTTGTTGACAATTGCTGACCATAATTGAACTCGCCTTACCTTCAAGAATAATCCGTGAATTTTCGTTTCACTATCTTGCATAGTTTCAGAGAAAATTGCATTCATACAAAGACAAAACAAGATTTTTTGCTTCATATACAAAATCAGAAATCTGAGGGTTTACTTTGTACGGTTGAGATTTTACAAAAAACTATGAAACTAAGGAACTAGAAAAAGTGAAAATTATCAATTAGAAAGTCAACCAGTGCAGAAAAACAAGTTTTTGGGACATTTAAAAACACTTTTGCGTTCTCTAATGCCGCTGAAAATTTGAAATTACAAAGTTTTTGAGGAATTTTTTCAAGCTACAAATTGAAAACTAACATTTCAATTGTGAATTAAACATGAACCAAATACTTTGTTGACAATTGCTGACCATAATTGAACTCGCCTTACCTTCAAGAATAATCCGTGAATTTTCGTTTCACTATCTTGCATAGTTTCAGAGAAAATTGCATTCATACAAAGACAAAACAAGATTTTTTGCTTCATATACAAAATCAGAAATCTGAGGGTTTACTTTGTACGGTTGAGATTTTACAAAAAACTATGAAACTAAGGAACTAGAAAAAGTGAAAATTATCAATTAGAAAGTCAACCAGTGCAGAAAAACAAGTTTTTGGGACATTTAAAAACACTTTTGCGTTCTCTAATGCCGCTGAAATTTTGAAATTACAAAGTTTTTGAGGAATTTTTTCAAGCTGCAAATTGAAAACTAACATTTCAATTGTAAATAAAACATGAACCAAATATTTTGTTGACAATTGCTGACCATATTTGAATTTGCCGTACCTTCAAGAATAATCTGTGAAATTTTCGTTTCAGTATCTTGCATAGTTTCAGAGAAAGTTGCATTCATACAAAGATAAATCAAGATTTTTTGTTTCATATACAAAATCAGAAATCTCAGGGTTTCCTTTGTACGGTTGAGATTTCACAACAAACTATGAAACTAAAAACTTAGATAAAGTCAAAATTATCAATTAGAAAGTCAACCACACCAGAAAAACAAGTTTTTGGGACATTTAAAAACACTTTTGAGTTCTCTAATGCCGCTGAAAATTTGAAATTACAAAGTTTTTGAGGAATTTTTTCAAGCTACAAATTGAAAACTAACATTTCAATTGTGAATAAAACATGAACCAAATATTTTGTTGACAAATGCTGACCATATTTGAATTTGCCGTACCTTCAAGAATAATCTGTGAAATTTTCGTTTCAGTATCTTGCATAGTTTCAGAGAATGTTGAATTCATACAAAGATAAATCAAGATTTTTTGCTTCATATACAAAATCAGAAATCTGAGGGTTTACTTTGTACGGTTGAGATTTTACAAAAAACTACGAAACTAAGGAGCTAGAAAAAGTCAAAATTATCAATTAGAAAGTCAACCACACCAGAAAAACAAGTTTTTGGGACATTTAAAAACACTTTTGAGTTCTCTAATGCCGCTGAAAGTTTGAAATTACAAAGTTTTTGAGGAATTTTTTCAAGCTGCAAATTGAAAACTAACATTTCAATTGTGAATTAAACATGAACCAAATACTTTGTTGACAATTGCTGACCATAATTGAACTCGCCTTACCTTCAAGAATAATCCGTGAATTTTCGTTTCACTATCTTGCATAGTTTCAGAGAAAATTGCATTCATACAAAGATAAATCAAGATTTTTTGCTTCATATACAAAATCAGAAATCTGAGGGTTTACTTTGTACGGTTGAGATTTTACAAAAAACTATGAAACTAAGGAACTAGAAAAAGTGAAAATTATCAATTAGAAAGTCAACCAGTGCAGAAAAACAAGTTTTTGGGACATTTAAAAACACTTTTGCGTTCTCTAATGCCGCTGAAAATTTGAAATTACAAAGTTTTTGAGGAATTTTTTCAAGCTACAAATTGAAAACTAACATTTCAATTGTGAATTAAACATGAACCAAATACTTTGTTGACAATTGCTGACCATAATTGAACTCGCCTTACCTTCAAGAATAATCCGTGAATTTTCGTTTCACTATCTTGCATAGTTTCAGAGAAAATTGCATTCATACAAAGACAAAACAAGATTTTTTGCTTCATATACAAAATCAGAAATCTGAGGGTTTACTTTGTACGGTTGAGATTTTACAAAAAACTATGAAACTAAGGAACTAGAAAAAGTGAAAATTATCAATTAGAAAGTCAACCAGTGCAGAAAAACAAGTTTTTGGGACATTTAAAAACACTTTTGCGTTCTCTAATGCCGCTGAAATTTTGAAATTACAAAGTTTTTGAGGAATTTTTTCAAGCTGCAAATTGAAAACTAACATTTCAATTGTAAATAAAACATGAACCAAATATTTTGTTGACAATTGCTGACCATATTTGAATTTGCCGTACCTTCAAGAATAATCTGTGAAATTTTCGTTTCAGTATCTTGCATAGTTTCAGAGAAAATTGCATTCATACAAAGACAAAACAAGATTTTTTGCTTCATATACAAAATCAGAAATCTGAGGGTTTACTTTGTACGGTTGAGATTTTACAAAAAACTATGAAACTAAGGAACTAGAAAAAGTGAAAATTATCAATTAGAAAGTCAACCAGTGCAGAAAAACAAGTTTTTGGGACATTTAAAAACACTTTTGCGTTCTCTAATGCCGCTGAAATTTTGAAATTACAAAGTTTTTGAGGAATTTTTTCAAGCTGCAAATTGAAAACTAACATTTCAATTGTAAATAAAACATAAACCAAATATTTTGTTGACAATTGCTGACCATATTTGAATTTGCCGTACCTTCAAGAATAATCTGTGAAATTTTCGTTTCAGTATCTTGCATAGTTTCAGAGAATGTTGAATTCATAAAAAGATAAATCAAGATTTTTTGCTTCATATACAAAATCAGAAATCTGAGGGTTTACTTTGTACGGTTGAGATTTTACAAAAAACTATGAAACTAAGGAACTAGAAAAAGTTAAAATAATCAATTAGAAGGTCAACCACACCAGAAAAACAAGTTTTTGGGACATTTAAAAACACTTTTGAGTTCTCTAATGCCGCTGAAAATTTGAAATTACAAAGTTTTTGAGGAATTTTTTCAAGCTACAAATTGAAAACTAACATTTCAATTGTGAATAAAACATGAACCAAATACTTTGTTGACAATTGCTGACCATATTTGAACTCGCTGTACCTTCAAGAATAATCTGTGAAATTTTCGTTTCAGTATCTTGCATAGTTTCAGAGAATGTTGAATTCATACAAAGATAAATCAAGATTTTTTGCTTCATATACAAAATCAGAAATCTGAGGGTTTACTTTGTACGGTTGAAATTTTACAAAAAACTATGAAACTAAGGAGCTAGAAAAAGTCAAAATTATCAATTAGAAAGTCAACCACACCAGAAAAACAAGTTTTTGGGACATTTAAAAACACTTTTGAGTTCTCTAATGCCGCTGAAAGTTTGAAATTACAAAGTTTTTGAGGAATTTTTTCAAGCTGCAAATTGAAAACTAACATTTCAATTGTGAATTAAACATGAACCAAATACTTTGTTGACAATTGCTGACCATAATTGAACTCGCCTTACCTTCAAGAATAATCCGTGAATTTTCGTTTCACTATCTTGCATAGTTTCAGAGAAAATTGCATTCATACAAAGACAAAACAAGATTTTTTGCTTCATATACAAAATCAGAAATCTGAGGGTTTACTTTGTACGGTTGAGATTTTACAAAAAACTATGAAACTAAGGAACTAGAAAAAGTTAAAATAATCAATTAGAAGGTCAACCACACCAGAAAAACAAGTTTTTGGGACATTTAAAAACACTTTTGAGTTCTCTAATGCCGCTGAAAATTTGAAATTACAAAGTTTTTGAGGAATTTTTTCAAGCTACAAATTGAAAACTAACATTTCAATTGTGAATAAAACATGAACCAAATATTTTGTTGACAATTGCTGACCATACTTGAACTCGCCGTACCTTCAAGAATAATCTGTGAAATTTTCGTTTCAGTATCTGGCATAGTTTCAGAGAATGTTGCATTCATACAAAGATAAATCAAGATTTTTTGTTTCATATACAAAATCAGAAATCTCAGGGTTTCCTTTGTACGGTTGAGATTTCACAAAAAACTATGAAACTAAGGAGCTAGAAAAAGTCAAAATTATCAATTAGAACGTCAACCACACCAGAAAAACAAGTTTTTGGGACATTTAAAAACACTTTTGAGTTCTCTAATGCCGCTGAAATTTTGAAATTACAAAGTTTTTGAGGAATGTTTTCAAGCTGCAAATTGAAAACTAACATTTCAACTGTAAATAAAACATGAACCAAATATTTTGTTGACAATTGCTGACAAAATTTGAACTCGCCGTACCTTCAAGAATAATCTGTAAAATATTCGTTTCAGTATCTTGCATAGTTTCAGAGAAAATTGTATTCATACAAAGATAAATCAAGATTTTTTGCTTCATATTCAAAATCAGAAATCTGAGGGTTTACTTTGTACGGTTGAGATTTTACAAAAAACTATGAAACTAAGGAACTAGAAAAAGACAAAATTATCAATTAGAAGGTCAACCACACAAGAAAAACAAGTTTTTGGGACATTTAAAAACACTTTTGCGTTCTCTAATGCCGCTGAAAGTTTGAAATTACAAAGTTTTTGAGGAATTTTTTCAAGCTACAAATTGAAAACTAACGTTTCAATTGTGAATAAAACATGAACCAAATATTTTCTTGACAATTGCTGACCATATTTGAATTGGCCGTACCTTCAAGAATAATCTGTGAAGTTTTCGTTTCAGTATCTTGCATAGTTTCAGAGAAAATTGCATTCATACAAAGATAAATCAAGACTTTTTGCTTCATATACAAAATCAGAAATCTGAGGGTTTACTTTGTACAGTTGAGATTTTACAAAAAACTATGAAACTAAGAAACTAGAAAAAGTCAAATTATCAATTAGAAAGTCAACCACACAAGAAAAAACAAGTTTTTGGGACATTTAAAAACACTTTTGCGTTCTCTAATGCCGCTGAAAGTTTGAAATTACAAAGTTTTTGAGGAATGTTTTCAAGCTGCAAATTGAAAACTAACATTTCAACTGTAAATAAAACATGAACCAAATATTTTGTTGACAATTGCTGACAAAATTTGAACTCGCCGTACCTTCAAGAATAATCTGTAAAATATTCGTTTCAGTATCTTGCATAGTTTCAGAGAAAATTGTATTCATACAAAGATAAATCAAGATTTTTTGCTTCATATTCAAAATCAGAAATCTGAGGGTTTACTTTGTACGGTTGAGATTTTACAAAAAACTATGAAACTAAGGAACTAGAAAAAGACAAAATTATCAATTAGAAGGTCAACCACACCAGACAAACAAGTTCTTGAGACATTTAAAAGCACTTTTGAGTTCTCTAATGCCGCTGAAAGTTTGAATTTACAAAGTTTTTAAGGAATTTTTTCAAGCTACAAATTGAAAACTAACGTTTCAATTGTGAATAAAACATGAACCAAATATTTTCTTGACAATTGCTGACCATATTTGAACTCGCCGTACCTTCAAGAATAATCTGTGAAATTTTCGTTTCAGTATCTTGCATAGTTTCAGAGAATGTTGAATTCATAAAAAGATAAATCAAGATTTTTTGCTTCATATACAAAATCAGAAATCTGAGGGTTTACTTTGTACGGTTGAGATTTTACAAAAAACTATGAAACTAAGGAGCTAGAAAAAGTCAAAATTATCAATTAGAACGTCAACCACACCAGAAAAACAAGTTTTTGGGACATTTAAAAACACTTTTGAGTTCTCTAATGCCGCTGAAAGTTTGAAATTACAAAGTTTTTGAGGAATTTTTTCAAGCTGCAAATTGAAAACTAACATTTCAATTGTGAATTAAACATGAACCAAATACTTTGTTGACAATTGCTGACCATAATTGAACTCGCCTTACCTTCAAGAATAATCTGTGAAATTTTCGTTTCAGTATCTTGCATAGTTTCAGAGAAAATTGCATTCATACAAAGATAAATCAAGATTTTTTGCTTCATATACAAAATCAGAAATCTGAGGGTTTACTTTGTACGGTTGGGATTTTACAAAAAGCTATGAAACTAAGGAACTAGAAAAAGTGAAAATTATCAATTAGAAAGTCAACCACACCAGAAAAAGAAGTTTTTGGGACATTTAAGAACACTTTTGCGTTCTCTAATGCCGCTGAAATTTTGAAATTACAAAGTTTTTGAGGAATGTTTTCAAGCTGCAAATTGAAAACTAACATTTCAACTGTAAATAAAACATGAACCAAATATTTTGTTGACAATTGCTGACAAAATTTGAACTCGCCGTACCTTCAAGAATAATCTGTAAAATATTCGTTTCAGTATCTTGCATAGTTTCAGAGAAAATTGTATTCATACAAAGATAAATCAAGATTTTTTGCTTCATATTCAAAATCAGAAATCTGAGGGTTTACTTTGTACGGTTGAGATTTTACAAAAAACTATGAAACTAAGGAACTAGAAAAAGACAAAATTATCAATTAGAAGGTCAACCACACAAGAAAAACAAGTTTTTGGGACATTTAAAAACACTTTTGCGTTCTCTAATGCCGCTGAAAGTTTGAAATTACAAAGTTTTTGAGGAATTTTTTCAAGCTACAAATTGAAAACTAACGTTTCAATTGTGAATAAAACATGAACCAAATATTTTCTTGACAATTGCTGACCATATTTGAATTGGCCGTACCTTCAAGAATAATCTGTGAAGTTTTCGTTTCAGTATCTTGCATAGTTTCAGAGAAAATTGCATTCATACAAAGATAAATCAAGACTTTTTGCTTCATATACAAAATCAGAAATCTGAGGGTTTACTTTGTACAGTTGAGATTTTACAAAAAACTATGAAACTAAGAAACTAGAAAAAGTCAAATTATCAATTAGAAAGTCAACCACACAAGAAAAAACAAGTTTTTGGGACATTTAAAAACACTTTTGCGTTCTCTAATGCCGCTGAAAGTTTGAAATTACAAAGTTTTTGAGGAATGTTTTCAAGCTGCAAATTGAAAACTAACATTTCAACTGTAAATAAAACATGAACCAAATATTTTGTTGACAATTGCTGACAAAATTTGAACTCGCCGTACCTTCAAGAATAATCTGTAAAATATTCGTTTCAGTATCTTGCATAGTTTCAGAGAAAATTGTATTCATACAAAGATAAATCAAGATTTTTTGCTTCATATTCAAAATCAGAAATCTGAGGGTTTACTTTGTACGGTTGAGATTTTACAAAAAACTATGAAACTAAGGAACTAGAAAAAGACAAAATTATCAATTAGAAGGTCAACCACACAAGAAAAACAAGTTTTTGGGACATTTAAAAACACTTTTGCGTTCTCTAATGCCGCTGAAAGTTTGAAATTACAAAGTTTTTGAGGAATTTTTTCAAGCTACAAATTGAAAACTAACATTTCAATTGTGAATAAAACATGAACCAAATATTTTCTTGACAATTGCTGACCATATTTGAATTCGCCGTACCTTCAGGAAAAATCTGTAAAATTTTCGTTTCAGTATCTTGCATAGTTTTAGAGAAAATTGTATTCAAACAAAGATAAATCAAGATTTTTTGCTTCATATACAAAATCAGAAATCTGAGGGCTTACTTTGTACGGTTGGGATTTTACAAAAAACTATGAAACTAAGGAACTAGAAAAAGTTAAAATAATCAATTAGAAGGTCATCCACACCAGAAAAACAAGTTTTTGGGACATTTAAAAACACTTTTGAGTTCTCTAATGCCGCTGAAAGTTTGAAATTACAAAGTTTTTGAGGAATTTTTTCAAGCTACAAATTGAAAACTAACGTTTCAATTGTAAATAAAACATGAACCAAATATTTTCTTGACAATTGCTGACAATATTTGAATTGGCCGTACCTTCAAGAATAATCTGTGAAGTTTTCGTTTCAGTATCTTGCATAGTTTCAGAGAAAATTGCATTCATACAAAGATAAATCAAGACTTTTTGCTTCATATACAAAATCAGAAATCTGAGGGTTTACTTTGTACGGTTGAGATTTTACAAAAAACTATGAAACTAAGGAACTAGAAAAAGACAAAATTATCAATTAGAAGGTCAACCACACAAGAAAAACAAGTTTTTGGGACATTTAAAAACACTTTTGCGTTCTCTAATGCCGCTGAAAGTTTGAAATTACAAAGTTTTTGAGGAATTTTTTCAAGCTACAAATTGAAAACTAACATTTCAATTGTGAATAAAACATGAACCAAATATTTTCTTGACAATTGCTGACCATATTTGAATTCGCCGTACCTTCAGGAAAAATCTGTAAAATTTTCGTTTCAGTATCTTGCATAGTTTTAGAGAAAATTGTATTCAAACAAAGATAAATCAAGATTTTTTGCTTCATATACAAAATCAGAAATCTGAGGGCTTACTTTGTACGGTTGGGATTTTACAAAAAACTATGAAACTAAGAAACAAGAAAAAGTCTTAATTATCAATTAGAAAGTCAACCACCCAAGAAAAACAAGTTTTTGGGACATTTAAAAACACTTTTGAGTTCTCTAATGCCGCTGAAAGTTTGAAATTACAAAGTTTTTGAGGAATTTTTTTAAGCTGCAAATTGAAAACTAACATTTCAATTGTGAATAAAACATGAACCAAATATTTTGGTGACAATTGCTGACCATATTTGAATTTGCCGTACCTTCAAGAATAATCTGCGAAAAGTCCGTTTCAGTATCTTGCATAGTTTCAGAGAAAATTGTATTCATACAAAGATAAATCAAGATTTTTTGCTTCATATACAAAATCAGAAATCTGAGGGCTTACTTTGTACGGTTGGGATTTTACAAAAAACTATGAAACTAAGGAACTAGAAAAAGTTAAAATAATCAATAAGAAGGTCATCCACACCAGAAAAACAAGTTTTTGGGACATTTAAAAACACTTTTGAGTTCTCTAATGCCGCTGAAAGTTTGAAATTACAAAGTTTTTGAGGAATTTTTTCAAGCTACAAATTGAAAACTAACGTTTCAATTGTAAATAAAACATGAACCAAATATTTTCTTGACAATTGCTGACAATATTTGAATTGGCCGTACCTTCAAGAATAATCTGTGAAGTTTTCGTTTCAGTATCTTGCATAGTTTCAGAGAAAATTGCATTCATACAAAGATAAATCAAGACTTTTTGCTTCATATACAAAATCAGAAATCTGAGGGTTTACTTTGTACGGTTGAGATTTTACAAAAAACTATGAAACTAAGGAACTAGAAAAAGACAAAATTATCAATTAGAAGGTCAACCACACAAGAAAAACAAGTTTTTGGGACATTTAAAAACACTTTTGCGTTCTCTAATGCCGCTGAAAGTTTGAAATTACAAAGTTTTTGAGGAATTTTTTCAAGCTACAAATTGAAAACTAACATTTCAATTGTGAATAAAACATGAACCAAATATTTTCTTGACAATTGCTGACCATATTTGAATTCGCCGTACCTTCAGGAAAAATCTGTAAAATTTTCGTTTCAGTATCTTGCATAGTTTTAGAGAAAATTGTATTCAAACAAAGATAAATCAAGATTTTTTGCTTCATATACAAAATCAGAAATCTGAGGGCTTACTTTGTACGGTTGGGATTTTACAAAAAACTATGAAACTAAGAAACAAGAAAAAGTCTTAATTATCAATTAGAAAGTCAACCACCCAAGAAAAACAAGTTTTTGGGACATTTAAAAACACTTTTGAGTTCTCTAATGCCGCTGAAAGTTTGAAATTACAAAGTTTTTGAGGAATTTTTTTAAGCTGCAAATTGAAAACTAACATTTCAATTGTGAATAAAACATGAACCAAATATTTTGGTGACAATTGCTGACCATATTTGAATTTGCCGTACCTTCAAGAATAATCTGCGAAAAGTCCGTTTCAGTATCTTGCATAGTTTCAGAGAAAATTGTATTCATACAAAGATAAATCAAGATTTTTTGCTTCATATACAAAATCAGAAATCTGAGGGCTTACTTTGTACGGTTGGGATTTTACAAAAAACTATGAAACTAAGGAACTAGAAAAAGTTAAAATAATCAATAAGAAGGTCATCCACACCAGAAAAACAAGTTTTTGGGACATTTAAAAACACTTTTGAGTTCTCTAATGCCGCTGAAAGTTTGAAATTACAAAGTTTTTGAGGAATTTTTTCAAGCTACAAATTGAAAACTAACGTTTCAATTGTAAATAAAACATGAACCAAATATTTTGTTGACAATTGCTGACCATATTTGAATTTGCCGTACCTTCAGGAAAAATCTGTAAAATTTTCGTTTCAGTATCTTGCATAGTTTGAGAGAAAATTGCATTCATACAAAGATAAATCAAGATATTTTGCTTCATATACAAAATCAGAAATCTGAGGGCTTACTTTGTACGGTTGGGATTTTACAAAAAACTATGAAACTAAGAAACAAGAAAAAGTCACAATTATCAATTAGAAAGTCAGCCACCCAAGAAAAACAAGTTTTTGGGACATTTAAAAACACTTTTGAGTTCTCTAATGCCGCTGAAAGTTTGAAATTACAAAGTTTTTGAGGAATTTTTTCAAGCTGCAAATTGAAAACTAACATTTCAATTGTGAATAAAACATGAACCAAATATTTTGGTGACAATTGCTGACCATATTTGAATTTGCCGTACCTTCAAGAATAATCTGTGAAAAGTTCGTTTCAGTATCTTGCATAGTTTCAGAGAAAATTGTATTCATACAAAGATAAATCAAGATTTTTTGCTTCATATACAAAATCAGAAATCTGAGGGCTTACTTTGTACGGTTGAGATTTTACAAAAAACTATGAAACTAAGAAACAAGAAAAAGTTAAAATTATCAATTAGAAAGTCAACCATACCAGAAAAACAAGTTTTTGGGACATTTAAAAACACTTTTGAGTTCTCTAATGCCGCTGAAAGTTTGAAATTACAAAGTTTTTGAGGAATTTTTTCAAGCTGCAAATTGAAAACTTACATTTCAATTGTGAATAAAACATGAACCAAATATTATGTTGACAATTGCTGACCATATTTGAATTTGCCGTACCTTCAAGAATTATCTGTGAAATTTTCGTTTCAGTATCTTGCATAGTTTCAGAGAAAATTGTATTCATACAAATATAAATCAAGATTTTTTGCTTCATATACAAAATCAGAAATCTGAGGGTTTACTTTGTACGGTTGAGATTTTACAAAAAACTATGAAACTAAGGAACTAGAAAAAGTGAAAATTATCAATTAGAAAGTCAACCACACAAGAATAACAAGTTTTTGGGACATTTAAAAACACTTTTGAGTTCTCTAATGCCGCTGAAAGTTTGAAATTACAAAGTTTTTCAGGAATTTTTTCAAGCTGCAAATTGAAAACTAACATTTCAATTGTGAATAAAACATGAACCAAATATTTTGATGACAATTGCTGAACATATTTGAATTTGCCGTACCTTCAAGAATAATCTGTGAAAAGTTCGTTTCAGTATCTTGCATAGTTTCAGAGAAAATCGCATTCATATAAAGATAAATCAAGATTTTTTGCTTCATCTACAAAATCAGAAATCTGAGGGTTTACTTTGTACGGTTGAGATTTTACAAAAAACTATGAAACTAAGGAACTAGAAAAAGTGAAAATTATCAATTAGAAAGTCAACCACACAAGAAAAACAAGTTTTTGGGACATTTAAAAACACTTTTGCGTTCTCTAATGCCGCTGAAAGTTTGAAATTACAAAGTTTTTCAGGGATTTTTCAAGCTGCAAATTGAAAACTAACATTTCAATTGTGAATAAAACATGAACCAAATACTTTGTTGACAATTGCTGACCATATTTGAATTCGCCGTACCTTCAAGAATAATCTGTAAAATTTTCGTTTCAGTATCTTGCATAGTTGCAGAGAAAATTGCATTCATACAAAGATAAATCAAGATTTTTTGCTTCATATACAAAATCAGAAATCTGAGGGTTTACTTTGTACGGTTGAGATTTTACAAAAAACTATGAAACTAAGGAGCTAGATAGAGTCACAATTATCAATTAGAAAGTCAACCACACAAGAAAAACAAGTTTTTGGGACATTTAAAAACACTTTTGCGTTCTCTAATGCCGCGGAAAGTTTGAAATTACAAAGTTTTTGAGAAATTTTTTCAAGCTGCAAATTGAGAACTAACATTTCAATTGTAAATAAAACATGAACCAAATATTTTGTTGACAATTGCTGACCATATTTGAATTCGCCGTACCTTCAAGAAAAATCTGTAAAATTTTCGTTTCAGTATCTTGCATAGTTTCAGAGAAAATTGTATTCATACAAAGATAAATCAAGATTTTTTGCTTCATATACAAAATCAGAAATCTGAGGGTTTACTTTGTACGGTTGAGATTGTACAAAAAACTATGAAACTAAGAAACTAGAAAAAATTAAAATTACAAATTAGAGGATCAACCTCACCAGAAAAACAAGTTTTTGGGACATTTAAAAAACTTTTTGAGTTCTCTAATGCCGCTGAAAGTTTATAATTACAAACTTTTTCAGGAATTTTTTCAAGCTACAAATTGAAAACTAACATTTCAATTGTGAATAAGACATGAACCAAATATTTTGTTGACAATTGCCGACCATATTTGAATTTGCCGTACCTTCAAGAATAATCTGTGAAATTTTCGTTTCAGTATCTTGCATAGTTTCAGAGAAAATTTCATTCATACAAAGATAAATCAAGATTTTTTGCTTCATATACAAAATCAGAAATCTGAGGGTTTACTTTGTACGGTTGAGATTTTACAAAAAACTATGAAACTAAGGAACTAGAAAAAGTCAAAATTATCAATTAGAAAGTCAACCACACCAGAAAAACAAGTTTTTGAGACATTTAAAAACACTTTTGCGTTCTCTAATGCCGCTGAAAGTTTGAATTTACAAAGTTTTTAAGGAAATTTTTGAAGCTGCATTTTGAAAAAAAACATTTCAATTGTAAATAAAACATGAACCAGATATTTTGTTGACAATTGCTGACCACATTTGAACTTGCCGTACCTTGAAAAATAATCTGTGAAATTTTCGTTTCAGTATCTTGCATAGTTTCAGAGAAAATTGCATTCATACAAAGATAAATCAAGATTTTTTGCTTCATATACAAAATCAGAAATCTGAGGGTTTACTTTGTACGGTTGAGATTTTACAAAAAACTATGAAACTAAGAAACTAAAAAAAGTCAAAATTATCAATTAGAAAGTCAACCACACCAGAAAAACAAGTTTTTGGGACATTTAAAAACACTTTTGCGTTCTCTAATGCCGCTGAAAGTTTGAAATTACAAAGTTTTTGAGGAATTTTTTCAAGCTGCAAATTGAAAACTAACATTTCAATTGTGAATAAGACATGAACCAAATATTTTGTTGACAATTGCCGACCATATTTGAATTCGCCGTACCTTCAAGAAAAATCTGTAAAATTTTCGTTTCAGTATCTTGCATAGTTTCAGAGAAAATTGTATTCATACAAAGATAAATCAAGATTTTTTGCTTCATTTACAAAATCAGAAATCTGAGGGTTTACTTTGTACGGTTGAGATTTTACAAAAAACTATGAAACTAAGAAACTAAAAAAAGTCAAAATTATCAATTAGAAAGTCAACCACACCAGAAAAACAAGTTTTTGGGACATTTAAAAACACTTTTGCGTTCTCTAATGCCGCTGAAAGTTTGAAATTACAAAGTTTTTGAGGAATTTTTTCAAGCTGCAAATTGAAAACTAACATTTCAATTGTGAATAAGACATGAACCAAATATTTTGTTGACAATTGCCGACCATATTTGAATTTGCCGTACCTTCAAGAATAATCTGTGAAATTTTCGTTTCAGTATCTTGCATAGTTTCAGAGAAAATTTCATTCATACAAAGATAAATCAAGATTTTTTGCTTCATATACAAAATCAGAAATCTGAGGGTTTACTTTGTACGGTTGAGATTTTACAAAAAACTATGAAACTAAGGAACTAGAAAAAGTCAAAATTATCAATTAGAAAGTCAACCACACCAGAAAAACAAGTTTTTGAGACATTTAAAAACACTTTTGCGTTCTCTAATGCCGCTGAAAGTTTGAATTTACAAAGTTTTTAAGGAAATTTTTGAAGCTGCATTTTGAAAAAAAACATTTCAATTGTAAATAAAACATGAACCAGATATTTTATTGACAATTGCTGACCACATTTGAACTTGCCGTACCTTGAAAAATAATCTGTGAAATTTTCGTTTCAGTATCTTGCATAGTTTCAGAGAAAATTGCATTCATACAAAGATAAATCAAGATTTTTTGCTTCATATACAAAATCAGAAATCTGAGGGTTTACTTTGTACGGTTGAGATTTTACAAAAAACTATGAAACTAAGAAACTAAAAAAAGTCAAAATTATCAATTAGAAAGTCAACCACACCAGAAAAACAAGTTTTTGGGACATTTAAAAACACTTTTGCGTTCTCTAATGCCGCTGAAAGTTTGAAATTACAAAGTTTTTGAGGAATTTTTTCAAGCTGCAAATTGAAAACTAACATTTCAATTGTGAATAAGACATGAACCAAATATTTTGTTGACAATTGCCGACCATATTTGAATTTGCCGTACCTTCAAGAATAATCTGTGAAATTTTCGTTTCAGTATCTTGCATAGTTTCAGAGAAAATTTCATTCATACAAAGATAAATCAAGATTTTTTGCTTCATATACAAAATCAGAAATCTGAGGGTTTACTTTGTACGGTTGAGATTTTACAAAAAACTATGAAACTAAGGAACTAGAAAAAGTCAAAATTATCAATTAGAAAGTCAACCACACCAGAAAAACAAGTTTTTGAGACATTTAAAAACACTTTTGCGTTCTCTAATGCCGCTGAAAGTTTGAATTTACAAAGTTTTTAAGGAAATTTTTGAAGCTGCATTTTGAAAAAAAACATTTCAATTGTAAATAAAACATGAACCAGATATTTTGTTGACAATTGCTGACCACATTTGAACTTGCCGTACCTTCAAAAATAATCTGTGAATATTTCGTTTCAGTATCTTGCATAGTTTCAGAGAAAATTGTATTCATACAAAGATAAATCAAGATTTTTTGCTTCATATACAAAATCAGAAATCTGAGGGTTTACTTTGTACGGTTGAGATTTTACAAAAAACTATGAAACTAAGAAACTAGAAAAAGTTAAAATTACAAATTAGAAGATCAACCTCACCAGAAAAACAAGTTTTTGGGACATTTAAAAAACTTTTTGAGTTCTCTAATGCCGCTGAAAGTTTATAATTACAAACTTTTTCAGGAATTTTTTCAAGCTACAAATTGAAAACTAACAGTTCAATTGTAAATAAAACATGAACCAAATACTTTGTTGAAAAATTGCTGACCATATTTGAACTTGCCGTACCTTGAAAAATAATCTGTGAAATTTTCGTTTCAGTATCTTGCATAGTTTCAGAGAAAATTGCATTCATACAAAGATAAATCAAGATTTTTTGCTTCATATACAAAATCAGAAATATGAGGGTTTACTTTGTACGGTTGAGATTTTACAAAAAACTATGAAACTAAGAAACTAAAAAAAGTCAAAATTATCAATAAGAAAGTCAACCACACCAGGAAAACAAGTTTTTGGGACATTTAAAAACACTTTTGCGTTCTCTAATGCCGCTGAAAGTTTGAAATTACAAAGTTTTTGAGGATTTTTTTCAAGCTGCAAATTGAAAACTAACATTTCAATTGTGAATAAAACATGAACCAAATATTTTGTTGACAAGTGCTGACCATATTTGAATTCGCCGTACCTTCAAGAATAATCTGTGAAATTTTCGCTTCAGTATCTTGCATAGTTTCAGAGAAAATTGTATTCATACAAAGATAAATCAAGATTTTTTGGTTCATATACACAATCAGAAATCTGAGGGTTTACTTTGTACGGTGGAGATTTTACAAAAAACTATGAAACTAAGGAACTAGAAAAAGACAAAATTATCAATTCGAAGGTCAACCACACCAGAAAAACAAGTTTTTGGGACATTTAAAAAAATATTTGCGTTCTCTAATGGCGCTGAAAGTTTATAATTACAAACTTTTTCAGGAATTTTTTCAAGCTACAAATTGAAAACTAACATTTCAATTGTAAATAAAACATGAACCAAATACTTTGTTGACAATTGCTGACAATAATTGAACTCGCCGTACCTTCAAGAATAATCTGTTAAATTTTCGTTTTGGTATCTTGCATAGTTTTAGAGAAAATTCCATTCATACAAAGATAAATCAAGATTTTTTGCTTCATATACAAAATCAGAAATCTGAGGGTTTACTTTGTACGGTTGAGATTTTACAAAAAACCATGAAACTAAGGAACTAGAAAAAGTTAAAATAATCAATTAGAAGGTCATCCACACCAGAAAAACAAGTTTTTGGGACATTTAAAAACACTTTTGAGTTCTCTAATGCCGCTGAAAGTTTGAAATTACAAAGTTTTTGAGGAATTTTTTCAAGCTGCAAATTGAAAACTTACATTTCAATTGTGAATAAAACATGAACCAAATATTTTGTTGACAATTGCTGACAATATTTGAATTTGCCGTACCTTCAAGAATAATCTGTGAAATTTTCGTTTCAGTATCTTGCATAGTTTCAGAGAAAATCGCATTCATACAAAGATAAATCAAGATTTTTTGCTTCATATACAAAATCAGAAATCTGAGGGTTTACTTTGTACGGTTGAGATTTTACAAAAAACTATGAAACTAAGGAACTGGAAAAAGTCAAAATTATCAATTAAAAAGTCAACCACACCAGAAAAACAAGTTTTTGGGACATTTAAAAACACTTTTGAATTCTCTAATGCCGCTGAAAGTTTGAAATTACAAAGTTTTTGAGGAATTTTTTCAAGCTGCAAATTGAAAACTAACATTTCAATTGTAAATAAAACATGAACCAAATATTTTGTTGACAATTGCTGACCATATTTGAACTTGCCGTACCTTCAAGAATAATCTGTTAAATTTTCGTTTCGGGATCTTGCATAGTTTTAGAGAAAATTGCATTCATACAAAGATAAATCAAGATTTTTTGCTTCATTTACAAAATCAGAAATCTGAGGGTTTATTTGTACGGTTGAGATTTTACAAAAAACCATGAAACTAAGGAACTAGAAAAAGTTAAAATAATCAATTAGAAGGTCATCCACACCAGAAAAACAAGTTTTTGGGACATTTAAAAACACTTTTGAGTTCTCTAATGCCGCTGAAAGTTTGAAATTACAAAGTTTTTGAGGAATTTTTTCAAGCTGCAAATTGAAAACTAACATTTCAATTGTGAATAAAACATGAACCAAATATTTTGTTGACAATTGCTGACAATATTTGGACTCGCCGTACTTTCAAGAATAATCTGTGAAACTTTCGTTTCAGTATCTTGCATAGTTTCAGAGAAAATCGCATTCATACAAAGATAAATCAAGATTTTTTGCTTCATATACAAAATCAGAAATCTGAGGGTTTACTTTGTACGGTTGAGATTTTACAAAAAACTATGAAACTAAGGAACTGGAAAAAGTCAAAATTATCAATTAAAAAGTCAACCACACCAGAAAAACAAGTTTTTGGGACATTTAAAAACACTTTTGAGTTCTCTAATGCCGCTAAAAGTTTGAAATTACAAAGTTTTTGAGGAATTTTTTCAAGCTGCAAATTGAAAACTAACATTTCAATTGTAAATAAAACATGAACCAAATATTTTGTTGACAATTGCTGACCATATTTGAACTTGCCGTACCTTCAAGAATAATCTGTTAAATTTTCGTTTCGGGATCTTGCATAGTTTTAGAGAAAATTGCATTCATACAAAGATAAATCAAGATTTTTTGCTTCATTTACAAAATCAGAAATCTGAGGGTTTATTTGTACGGTTGAGATTTTACAAAAAACCATGAAACTAAGGAACTAGAAAAAGTTAAAATAATCAATTAGAAGGTCATCCACACCAGAAAAACAAGTTTTTGGGACATTTAAAAACACTTTTGAGTTCTCTAATGCCGCTGAAAGTTTGAAATTACAAAGTTTTTGAGGAATTTTTTCAAGCTGCAAATTGAAAACTAACATTTCAATTGTGAATAAAACATGAACCAAATATTTTGTTGACAATTGCTGACAATATTTGGACTCGCCGTACTTTCAAGAATAATCTGTGAAACTTTCGTTTCAGTATCTTGCATAGTTTCAGAGAAAATCGCATTCATACAAAGATAAATCAAGATTTTTTGCTTCATATACAAAATCAGAAATCTGAGGGTTTACTTTGTACGGTTGAGATTTTACAAAAAACTATGAAACTAAGGAACTGGAAAAAGTCAAAATTATCAATTAAAAAGTCAACCACACCAGAAAAACAAGTTTTTGGGACATTTAAAAACACTTTTGAGTTCTCTAATGCCGCTGAAAGTTTGAAATTACAAAGTTTTTGAGGAATTTTTTCAAGCTGCAAATTGAAAACTAACATTTCAATTGTAAATAAAACATGAACCAAATATTTTGTTGACAATTGCTGACAATATTTGAACTCGCCGTACCTTCAAGAATAATCTGTTAAATTTTCGTTTTGGTATCTTGCATAGTTTTAGAGAAAATTCCATTCATACAAAGATAAATCAAGATTTTTTGCTTTATATACAAAATCAGAAATCTGAGGGTTTACTTTGTACGGTTGAGATTTTACAAAAAACCATGAAACTAAGGAACTAGAAAAAGTTAAAATAATCAATTAGAAGGTCATCCACACCAGAAAAACAAGTTTTTGGGACATTTAAAAACACTTTTGAGTTCTCTAATGCCGCTGAAAGTTTCAAATTACAAAGTTTTTGGGGAATTTTTTCAAGCTGCAAATTGAAAACTTACATTTCAATTGTGAATAAAACATGAACCAAATATTTTGTTGACAATTGCTGACAATATTTGAATTTGCCGTACCTTCAAGAATAATCTGTGAAATTTTCGTTTCAGTATCTTGCATAGTTTCAGAGAAAATCGCATTCATACAAAGATAAATCAAGATTTTTTGCTTCATATACAAAATCAGATATCTGAGGGTTTACTTTGTACGGTTGAGATTTTACAAAATACTATGAAACTAAGGAACTGGAAAAAGTCAAAATTATCAATTAAAAAGTCAACCACACCAGAAAAACAAGTTTTTGGGACATTTAAAAACACTTTTGAGTTCTCTAATGCCGCTGAAAGTTTGAAATTACAAAGTTTTTGAGGAATTTTTTCAAGCTGCAAATTGAAAACTAACATTTCAATTGTAAATAAAACATGAACCAAATATTTTGTTGACAATTGCTGACCATATTTGAACTCGCCGTACCTTCAAGAATAATCTGTTAAATTTTTGTTTTGGGATCTTGCATAGTTTCAAAGAAAATTGCATTCATACAAAGATAAATCAAGATTTTTTGCTTCATATACAAAATCAGAAATTTGAGGGTTTACTTTGTACGGTTGAGATTTTACAAAAAACTATGAAACTAAGGAACTAGAAAAAGTCACAATTATCAATTAGAAAGTCAACCACACCAGAAAAGGAAGTTTTTGGGACATTTAAAAACACTTTTGAGTTCTCTAATGCCGCTGAAAGTTTGAAATTACAAAGTTTTTGAGGAATTTTTTCAAGCTGCAAATTGAAAATTAACATTTCAATTGTGAATAAAACATGAACCAAATATTTTGTTGACAATTGCCGACAATATTTGAATTTGCCGTACCTTCAAGAATAATCTGTGATATTTTCGTTTCAGTATCTTGCATAGTTTCAGAGAAAATTGCATTAATACAAAGATAAATCAAGATTTTTTGCTTCATATACAAAATCAGAAATCTGAGGGTTTACTTTGTACGGTTGAGATTTTACAAAAAACTATGAAACTAAGGAACTAGAAAAAGACAAAATTATCATTTAGAAAGTCAACCACACCAGAAAAACAAGTTTTTGGGACATTTAAAAACACTTTTGCGTTCTCTAATGCCGCTGAAAGTTTGAAATTACAAAGTTTTTGAGGAATTTTTTCAAGCTGCAAATTGAAAACTAACATTTCAATTGTGAATAAAACATGAACCAAATATTTTTTTGACAAGTGCTGACCATATTTGAACTCGCCGTACCTTCAAGAATAACCTGTGACATTTTCGTTCCAGTATCTTGCATAGTTTCAGAGAAAATCGCATTTATACAAAGATAAATCAAGATTTTTTGCTTCATATACAAAATCAGAAATCTGAGGGTTTACTTTGTACGGTTGAGATTTTACAAAAAACTATGAAACTAAGGAACTAGAAAAAGTCAAAATTATCAATTAGAAAGTCAACCACACCAGAAAAACAAGTTTTTGAGACATTTAAAAACACTTTTGCGTTCTCTAATGCCGCTGAAAGTTTGAATTTACAAAGTTTTTAAGGAAATTTTTGAAGCTGCATTTTGAAAAAAAACATTTCAATTGTAAATAAAACATGAACCAAATATTTTGTTGACAATTGCTGACAATATTTAAACTCGCCGTACCTTCAAGAATAATCTGTTAAATTTTCGTTTTGGTATCTTGCATAGTTTTAGAGAAAATTGCATTCATACAAAGATAAATCAAGATTTTTTGCTTCATATACAAAATCAGAAATCTGAGGGTTTACTTTGTACGGTTGAGATTTTACAAAAAACTATGAAACTAAGGAACTAGAAAGAGTCAAAATTATCAATTAGAAAGTCAACCACACCAGAAAAACAAGTTTTTGAGACATTTAAAAACACTTTTGCGTTCTCTAATGCCGCTGAAAGTTTGAATTTACAAAGTTTTTAAGGAAATTTTTGAAGCTGCATTTTGAAAAAAAACATTTCAATTGTAAATAAAACATGAAGCAGATATTTTGTTGACAATTGCTGACCATAGTTGAACTTGCCGTACCTTCAAGAATAATCTGTGAAATTTTCGTTTCAGTATCTTGCATAGTTTCAGAGAAAATTGCATTCATACAAAGATAAATCAAGATTTTTTGCTTCATATACAAAATCAGAAATCTGAGGGTTTACTTTGTACGGTTGAGATTTTACAAAAAACTATGAAACTAAGGAACTAGAAAAAGACAAAATTATCATTTAGAAAGTCAACCACACTAGAAAAACAAGTTTTTGGGACATTTAAAAACACTTTTGCGTTCTCTAATGCCGCTGAAAGTTTGAAATTACAAAGTTTTTGAGGAATTTTTTCAAGCTGCAAATTGAAAACTAACATTTCAATTGTGAATAAAACATGAACCAAATATTTTGTTGACAAGTGCTGACCATATTTGAACTCGCCGTACCTTCAAGAATAAACTGTGACATTTTCGTTCCAGTATCTTGCATAGTTTCAGAGAAAATCGCATTTATACAAAGATAAATCAAGATTTTTTGCTTCATATACAAAATCAGAAATCTGAGGGTTTACTTTGTACGGTTGAGATTTTACAAAAAACTATGAAACTAAAGAACTAGAAAAAGTCAAAATTATCAATTAGAAAGTCAACCACACCAGAAAAACAAGTTTTTGAGACATTTAAAAACACTTTTGCGTTCTCTAATGCCGCTGAAAGTTTGAATTTACAAAGTTTTTAAGGAAATTTTTGAAGCTGCATTTTGAAAAAAAACATTTCAATTGTAAATAAAACATGAACCAAATATTTTGTTGACAATTGCTGACAATATTTGAACTCGCCGTACCTTCAAGAATAATCTGATAAATTTTCGTTTTGGTATCTTGCATAGTTTTAGAGAAAATTGCATTCATACAAAGATAAATCAAGATTTTTTGCTTCATATACAAAATCAGAAATCTGAGGGTTTACCTTGTACGGTTGAGATTTTACAAAAAACTATGAAACTAAGGAACTAGAAAGAGTCAAAATTATCAATTAGAAAGTCAACCACACCAGGAAAACAAGTTTTTGAGACATTTAAAAACACTTTTGCGTTCTCTAATGCCGCTGAAAGTTTGAATTTACAAAGTTTTTAAGGAAATTTTTGAAGCTGCATTTTGAAAAAAAACATTTCAATTGTAAATAAAACATGAACCAGATATTTTGTTGACAATTGGTGACCATAGTTGAACTTGCCGTACCTTCAAGAATAATCTGTGAAATTTTCGTTTCAGTATCTTGCATAGTTTCAGAGAAAATTGCATTCATACAAAGATAAATCAAGATTTTTTGCTTCATATACAAAATCAGAAATCTGAGGGTTTACTTTGTACGGTTGAGATTTTACAAAAAACTATGAAACTAAGGAACTAGAAAAAGACAAAATTATCATTTAGAAAGTCAACCACACTAGAAAAACAAGTTTTTGGGACATTTAAAAACACTTTTGCGTTCTCTAATGCCGCTGAAAGTTTGAAATTACAAAGTTTTTGAGGAATTTTTTCAAGCTGCAAATTGAAAACTAACATTTCAATTGTGAATAAAACATGAACCAAATATTTTGTTGACAAGTGCTGACCATATTTGAACTCGCCGTACCTTCAAGAATAATCTGTGACATTTTTGTTCCAGTATCTTGCATAGTTTCAGAGAAAATTGCATTTATACAAAGATAAATCAAGATTTTTTGCTTCATATACAAAATCAGAAATCTGAGGGTTTACTTTGTACGGTTGAGATTTTACAAAAAACTATGAAACTAAGGAGCTAGAAAAAGTCAAAATTATCAATTAGAACGTCAACCACACCAGAAAAACAAGTTTTTGGGACATTTAAAAACACTTTTGAGTTCTCTAATGCCGCTGAAAGTTTCAAATTACAAAGTTTTTGGGGAATTTTTTCAAGCTGCAAATTGAAAACTTACATTTCAATTGTGAATAAAACATGAACCAAATATTTTGTTGACAATTGCTGACAATATTTGAATTTGCCGTACCTTCAAGAATAATCTGTGAAATTTTCGTTTCAGTATCTTGCATAGTTTCAGAGAAAATCGCATTCATACAAAGATAAATCAAGATTTTTTGCTTCATATACAAAATCAGATATCTGAGGGTTTACTTTGTACGGTTGAGATTTTACAAAATACTATGAAACTAAGGAACTGGAAAAAGTCAAAATTATCAATTAAAAAGTCAACCACACCAGAAAAACAAGTTTTTGGGACATTTAAAAACACTTTTGAGTTCTCTAATGCCGCTGAAAGTTTGAAATTACAAAGTTTTTGAGGAATTTTTTCAAGCTGCAAATTGAAAACTAACATTTCAATTGTAAATAAAACATGAACCAAATATTTTGTTGACAATTGCTGACCATATTTGAACTCGCCGTACCTTCAAGAATAATCTGTTAAATTTTTGTTTTGGGATCTTGCATAGTTTCAAAGAAAATTGCATTCATACAAAGATAAATCAAGATTTTTTGCTTCATATACAAAATCAGAAATTTGAGGGTTTACTTTGTACGGTTGAGATTTTACAAAAAACTATGAAACTAAGGAACTAGAAAAAGTCACAATTATCAATTAGAAAGTCAACCACACCAGAAAAGGAAGTTTTTGGGACATTTAAAAACACTTTTGAGTTCTCTAATGCCGCTGAAAGTTTGAAATTACAAAGTTTTTGAGGAATTTTTTCAAGCTGCAAATTGAAAATTAACATTTCAATTGTGAATAAAACATGAACCAAATATTTTGTTGACAATTGCCGACAATATTTGAATTTGCCGTACCTTCAAGAATAATCTGTGATATTTTCGTTTCAGTATCTTGCATAGTTTCAGAGAAAATTGCATTAATACAAAGATAAATCAAGATTTTTTGCTTCATATACAAAATCAGAAATCTGAGGGTTTACTTTGTACGGTTGAGATTTTACAAAAAACTATGAAACTAAGGAACTAGAAAAAGACAAAATTATCATTTAGAAAGTCAACCACACCAGAAAAACAAGTTTTTGGGACATTTAAAAACACTTTTGCGTTCTCTAATGCCGCTGAAAGTTTGAAATTACAAAGTTTTTGAGGAATTTTTTCAAGCTGCAAATTGAAAACTAACATTTCAATTGTGAATAAAACATGAACCAAATATTTTTTTGACAAGTGCTGACCATATTTGAACTCGCCGTACCTTCAAGAATAACCTGTGACATTTTCGTTCCAGTATCTTGCATAGTTTCAGAGAAAATCGCATTTATACAAAGATAAATCAAGATTTTTTGCTTCATATACAAAATCAGAAATCTGAGGGTTTACTTTGTACGGTTGAGATTTTACAAAAAACTATGAAACTAAGGAACTAGAAAAAGTCAAAATTATCAATTAGAAAGTCAACCACACCAGAAAAACAAGTTTTTGAGACATTTAAAAACACTTTTGCGTTCTCTAATGCCGCTGAAAGTTTGAATTTACAAAGTTTTTAAGGAAATTTTTGAAGCTGCATTTTGAAAAAAAACATTTCAATTGTAAATAAAACATGAACCAAATATTTTGTTGACAATTGCTGACAATATTTAAACTCGCCGTACCTTCAAGAATAATCTGTTAAATTTTCGTTTTGGTATCTTGCATAGTTTTAGAGAAAATTGCATTCATACAAAGATAAATCAAGATTTTTTGCTTCATATACAAAATCAGAAATCTGAGGGTTTACTTTGTACGGTTGAGATTTTACAAAAAACTATGAAACTAAGGAACTAGAAAGAGTCAAAATTATCAATTAGAAAGTCAACCACACCAGAAAAACAAGTTTTTGAGACATTTAAAAACACTTTTGCGTTCTCTAATGCCGCTGAAAGTTTGAATTTACAAAGTTTTTAAGGAAATTTTTGAAGCTGCATTTTGAAAAAAAACATTTCAATTGTAAATAAAACATGAAGCAGATATTTTGTTGACAATTGCTGACCATAGTTGAACTTGCCGTACCTTCAAGAATAATCTGTGAAATTTTCGTTTCAGTATCTTGCATAGTTTCAGAGAAAATTGCATTCATACAAAGATAAATCAAGATTTTTTGCTTCATATACAAAATCAGAAATCTGAGGGTTTACTTTGTACGGTTGAGATTTTACAAAAAACTATGAAACTAAGGAACTAGAAAAAGACAAAATTATCATTTAGAAAGTCAACCACACTAGAAAAACAAGTTTTTGGGACATTTAAAAACACTTTTGCGTTCTCTAATGCCGCTGAAAGTTTGAAATTACAAAGTTTTTGAGGAATTTTTTCAAGCTGCAAATTGAAAACTAACATTTCAATTGTGAATAAAACATGAACCAAATATTTTGTTGACAAGTGCTGACCATATTTGAACTCGCCGTACCTTCAAGAATAAACTGTGACATTTTCGTTCCAGTATCTTGCATAGTTTCAGAGAAAATCGCATTTATACAAAGATAAATCAAGATTTTTTGCTTCATATACAAAATCAGAAATCTGAGGGTTTACTTTGTACGGTTGAGATTTTACAAAAAACTATGAAACTAAAGAACTAGAAAAAGTCAAAATTATCAATTAGAAAGTCAACCACACCAGAAAAACAAGTTTTTGAGACATTTAAAAACACTTTTGCGTTCTCTAATGCCGCTGAAAGTTTGAATTTACAAAGTTTTTAAGGAAATTTTTGAAGCTGCATTTTGAAAAAAAACATTTCAATTGTAAATAGAACATGAACCAAATATTTTGTTGACAATTGCTGACAATATTTGAACTCGCCGTACCTTCAAGAATAATCTGATAAATTTTCGTTTTGGTATCTTGCATAGTTTTAGAGAAAATTGCATTCATACAAAGATAAATCAAGATTTTTTGCTTCATATACAAAATCAGAAATCTGAGGGTTTACCTTGTACGGTTGAGATTTTACAAAAAACTATGAAACTAAGGAACTAGAAAGAGTCAAAATTATCAATTAGAAAGTCAACCACACCAGGAAAACAAGTTTTTGAGACATTTAAAAACACTTTTGCGTTCTCTAATGCCGCTGAAAGTTTGAATTTACAAAGTTTTTAAGGAAATTTTTGAAGCTGCATTTTGAAAAAAAACATTTCAATTGTAAATAAAACATGAACCAGATATTTTGTTGACAATTGGTGACCATAGTTGAACTTGCCGTACCTTCAAGAATAATCTGTGAAATTTTCGTTTCAGTATCTTGCATAGTTTCAGAGAAAATTGCATTCATACAAAGATAAATCAAGATTTTTTGCTTCATATACAAAATCAGAAATCTGAGGGTTTACTTTGTACGGTTGAGATTTTACAAAAAACTATGAAACTAAGGAACTAGAAAAAGACAAAATTATCATTTAGAAAGTCAACCACACTAGAAAAACAAGTTTTTGGGACATTTAAAAACACTTTTGCGTTCTCTAATGCCGCTGAAAGTTTGAAATTACAAAGTTTTTGAGGAATTTTTTCAAGCTGCAAATTGAAAACTAACATTTCAATTGTGAATAAAACATGAACCAAATATTTTGTTGACAAGTGCTGACCATATTTGAACTCGCCGTACCTTCAAGAATAATCTGTGACATTTTTGTTCCAGTATCTTGCATAGTTTCAGAGAAAATTGCATTTATACAAAGATAAATCAAGATTTTTTGCTTCATATACAAAATCAGAAATCTGAGGGTTTACTTTGTACGGTTGAGATTTTACAAAAAACTATGAAACTAAGGAACTAGAAAAAGTCAAAATTATCAATTAGAAAGTCAACCACACCAGAAAAACAAGTTTTTGAGACATTTAAAAACACTTTTGCGTTTTCTAATGCCGCTGAAAGTTTGAATTTACAAAGTTTTTATGGAAATTTTTGAAGCTGCATTTTGAAAAAAAACATTTCAATTGTAAATAAAACATGAACCAGATATTTTGTTGACAATTGCTGACCATAGTTGAACTTGCCGTACCTTCAAGAATAATCTGTGAAATTTTCGTTCCAGTATCTTGCATAGTTTCAGAGAAAATCGCATTCATACAAAGAAAAATCAAGATTTTTTGCTTCATATACAAAATCAAAAATCTGAGGGTTTACTTTGTACGGTTGAGATTTTACAAAAAAATATGAAACTAAGGAACTAGAAAAAGTCAAAATTATCAATTAGAAAGTCAACCACACCAGAAAAACAAGTTTTTGAGACATTTAAAAACACTTTTGCGTTCTCTAATGCCGCTGAAAGTTTGAATTTACAAAGTTTTTAAGGAAATTTTTGAAGCTGCATTTTGAAAAAAAAACATTTCAATTGTAAATAAAACATGAACCAGATATTTTGTTGACAATTGCTGACCATAGTTGAATTTGACGTACCTTCAGGAATAATCTGTGAAATTTTCGTTTCAGTATCTTGCATAGTTTCAGAGAAAATCGCATTCATACAAAGATAAATCAAGATTTTTTGCTTCATATACAAAATCAGAAATCTGAGGGTTTACTTTGTACAATTGAGATTTTACAAAAAACTATGAAACTAAGGAACTAGAAAAGATCAAAATTATCAATTAGAAAGTCAACCACACCAGAAAAACAAGTTTTTGAGACATTTAAAAACACTTTTGCGTTCTCTAATGCCGCTGAAAGTTTGAATTTACAAAGTTTTTAAGGAAATTTTTGAAGCTGCATTTTGAAAAAAAACATTTCAATTGTAAATAAAACATGAACCAGATATTTTGTTGACAATTGCTGACCATAGTTGAATTTGACGTACCTTCAAGAATAATCTGTGAAATTTTCGTTTCAGTATCTTGCATAGTTTCAGAGAAAATTGCATTCATACAAAGATAAATCAAGATTTTTTGCTTCATATACAAAATCAGAAATCTGAGGGTTTACTTTGTACGGTTGAGATTTTACAAAAAACTATGAAACTAAGGAACTAGAAAAAGACAAAATTATCATTTAGAAAGTCAACCACACCAGAAAAACAAGTTTTTGGGACATTTAAAAACACTTTTGAGTTCTCTAATGCCGCTGAAAGTTTGAATTTACAAAGTTTTTAAGGAAATTTTTGAAGCTGCATTTTGAAAAAAAACATTTCAATTGTAAATAAAACATGAACCAGATATTTTGTTGACAATTGCTGACCATAGTTGAACTTGCCGTACCTTCAAGAATCATCTGTGAAATTTTCGTTTCAGTATCTTGCATAGTTTGAGAGAAAATTGCATTCATACAAAGATAAATCAAGATTTTTTGCTGCATATACAAAATCAGAAATCTGAGGGTTTACTTTGTACAATTGAAATTTTATAAAAAACTATCAAACTAAGGAACTAGAAAAAGTCAAAATTATCAATTAGAAAGTCAACCACACCAGAAAAACAAGTTTTTCAGACATTTAAAAACACTTTTGCGTTCTCTAATGCCGCTGAAAGTTTGAATTTACAAAGTTTTTAAGGAAATTTTTGAAGCTGCATTTTGAAAAAAAACATTTCAATTGTAAATAAAACATGAACCAGATATTTTGTTGACAATTGCTGACCATAGTTGAACTTGCCGTACCTTCAAGAATAATCTGTGAAATTTTCGTTTCAGTATCTTGCATAGTTTGAGAGAAAATTGCATTCATACAAAGATAAATCAAGATTTTTTGCTTCATATACAAAATCAGAAATCTGAGGGTTTACTTTGTACAATTGAGATTTTATAAAAAACTATGAAACTAAGGAACTAGAAAAAGTCAAAATTATCAATTAGAAAGTCAACCACACCAGAAAAACAAGTTTTTGAGACATTTAAAAACACTTTTGCGTTCTCTAATGCCGCTGAAAGTTTGAATTTACAAAGTTTTTAAGGAAATTTTTGAAGCTGCATTTTGAAAAAAAACATTTCAATTGTAAATAAAACATGAACCAGATATTTTGTTGACAATTGCTGACCATAGTTGAACTTGCCGTACCTTCAAGAATAATCTGTGAAATTTTCGTTTCAGTATCTTGCATAGTTTCAGAGAAAATTGCATTCATACAAAGATAAATCAAGATTTTTTGCTGCATATACAAAATTAGAAATCTGAGGGTTTACTTTGTACGGTTGAGATTTTACAAAAAACTATGAAACTAAGGAACTAGAAAAAGACAAAATTATCATTTAGAAAGTCAACCACACCAGAAAAACAAGTTTTTGGGACATTTAAAAACACTTTTGAATTCTCTAATGCCGCTGAGAGTTTAAAATTACAAAGTTTTTGAAGAATTTTTTCAAGCTGCAAATTGAAAACTAACATTTCAATTGTGACTAAAACATGAACCAAATATTTTGTTGACAAGTACTGACCATATTTGAATTCGCCGTACCTTCAAGAATAATCTGTGAAATTTTCGTTTCAGTATCTTGCATAGTTTCAGAGAAAATTGCATTCATACAAAGATAAATCAAGATTTTTTGCTTCATATACAGAATCAGAAATCTGAGGGTTTGCTTTGTACGGTTGAGATTTTACAAAAAACTATGAAACTAAGGAACTAGAAAAAGTCAAAATTATCAATAAGAAAGTCAACTACACCAGAAAAACAAGTTTTTGAGACATTTAAGAACACTTTTGCGTTCTCTAATGCCGCTGAAAGTTTGAATTTACAAAGTTTTTAAGGAAATTTTTGAAGCTGCATTTTAAAAAAAACATTTCAATTGTAAATAAAACATGAACCAGATATTTTGTTGACAATTGCTGACCATATTTGAACTTGCCGTACCTTCAAAAATAATCTGTGAAATTTTCGTTTCAGTATCTTGCATAGTTTCAGAGAAAATTGCATTCATACAAAGATAAATCAAGATTTTTTGCGTCATATACAAAATCAGAAATCTGAGGGTTTACTTTGTAAGGTTGAGATTTTACAAAAAACTGTGAAACTAAGTAACTAGAAAAAGTCAAAATTATCAATTAGAAAGTCAACCACACCAGAAAAACAAGTTTTTGAGACATTTAAAAACACTTTTGCGTTCTCTAATGCCGCTGAAAGTTTGAATTTACAAAGTTTTAATGGAAATTTTTGAAGCTGTATTTTGAAAAAAAACATTTCAATTGTAGATAAAACATGAACCAGATATTTTGTTGACAATTGCTGACCATAGTTGAACTTGCCGTACCTTCAAGAATAATCTGTAAAATTTTCGTTTCAGTATCTTGCATAGTTTCAGAGAAAATTGCATTCATACAAAGATAAATCAAGATTTTTTGCTTCATATACAAAATCAGAAATCTGAGGGTTTACTTTGTACGGTTGAGATTTTACAAAAAACTATGAAACTAAGGAACTAGAAAAAGACAAAATTATCATTTAGAAAGTCAACCACACCAGAAAAACAAGTTTTTGGGACATTTAAAAACACTTTTGAGTTCTCTAATGCCGCTGAGAGTTTAAAATTACAAAGTTTTTGAGGAATTTTTTCAAGCTGCAAATTGAAAACTAACATTTCAATTGTGACTAAAACATGAACCAAATATTTTGTTGACAAGTACTGACCATATTTAAATTCGCCGTACCTTCAAGAATAATCTGTGAAATTTTCGTTCCAGTATCTTGCATAGTTTCAGAGAAAATCGCATTCATACAAAGATAAATCAAGATTTTTTGCGTCATATACAAAATCAGAAATCTGAGGGTTTACTTTGTACGGTTGAGATTTTACAAAAAACTATGAAACTAAGTAACTAGAAAAAGTCAAAATTATCAATTAGAAGGTCATCCACACCAGAAAAACAAGTTTTTGGGACATTTAAAAACACTTTTGAGTTCTCTAATGCCGCTGAAAGTTTAAAATTACAAAGTTTTTGAGGATTTTTTTCAAGTTCCAAATTGAAAACTATTATTTCAATTGTAAATAGAACATGAACCAAATATTTTGTTGACAATTGCTGACCATATTTGCGTTTGTCGTACCTTCAAGAACAATCTGTGAAATTTTCGTTTCAGTATCTTGCATAGTTTCAGAGAAAATTGCATTCATACAAAGATAAATCAAGATTTTTTGCTTCATATACAAAATCAGAAATCTGAGGGTTTACTTTGTACGGTTGAGATTTTACAAAAAACTATGAAACTAAGGAACTAGAAAAAGACAAAATTATCATTTAGAAAGTCAACCACACCAGAAAAACAAGTTTTTGGGACATTTAAAAACACTTTTGAGTTCTCTAATGCCGCTGAGAGTTTAAAATTACAAAGTTTTTGAGGAATTTTTTCAAGCTGCAAATTGAAAACTAACATTTCAATTGTGACTAAAACATGAACCAAATATTTTGTTGACAAGTACTGACCATATTTGGATTCGCCATACCTTCAAGAATAATCTGTGAAATTTTCGTTCCAGTATCTTGCATAGTTTCAGAGAAAATCGCATTCATACAAAGATAAATCAAGATTTTTTGCGTCATATACAAAATCAGAAATCTGAGGGTTTACTTTGTACGGTTGAGATTTTACAAAAAACTATGAAACTAAGTAACTAGAAAAAGTCAAAATTATCAATTAGAAGGTCATCCACACCAGAAAAACAAGTTTTTGGGACATTTAAAAACACTTTTGAGTTCTCTAATGCCGCTGAAAGTTTAAAATTACAAAGTTTTTGAGGATTTTTTTCAAGTTCCAAATTGAAAACTATTATTTCAATTGTAAATAGAACATGAACCAAATATTTTGTTGACAATTGCTGACCATATTTGCGTTTGTCGTACCTTCAAGAACAATCTGTGAAATTTTCGTTTCAGTATCTTGCATAGTTTCAGAGAAAATTTCATTCATACAAAGATAAATCAAGATTTTTTGCTTCATATACAAAATCAGAAATCTGAGGGTTTACTTTGTACGGTTGAGATTTTACAAAAAACTATGAAACTAAGGAACTAGAAAAAGACAAAATTATCATTTAGAAAGTCAACCACACTAGAAAAACAAGTTTTTGGGACATTTAAAAACACTTTTGCGTTCTATAATGCCGCTGAAAGTTTGAAATTACAAAGTTTTTGAGGAATTTTTTCAAGCTGCAAATTGAAAACTAACATTTCAATTGTGAATAAAACATGAACCAAATATTTTGTTGACAAGTGCTGACCATATTTGAACTCGCCGTACCTTCAAGAATAATCTGTGACATTTTCGTTCCAGTATCTTGCATAGTTTTAGAGGAAATCGCATTTATACAAAGATAAATCAAGATTTTTTGCTTCATATACAAAATCAGAAATCTGAGGGTTTACTTTGTACGGTTGAGATTTTACAAAAAACTATAAAACTAAGGAACTAGAAAAAGTCAAAATTATCAATTAGAAAGTCAACCACACCAGAAAAACAAGTTTTTGAGACATTTAAAAACACTTTTGCGTTCTCTAATGCCGCTGAAAGTTTGAATTTACAAAGTTTTTAAGGAAATTTTTGAAGCTGCATTTTGAAAAAAAACATTTCAATTGTAAATAAAACATGAACCAAATATTTTGTTGACAATTGCTGACAATATTTGAACTTGCCGTACCTTCAAGAATAATCTGTTAAATTTTCGTTTTGGTATCTTGCATAGTTTTAGAGAAAATTGCATTCATACAAAGATAAATCAAGATTTTTTGCTTCATATACAAAATCAGAAATCAGAGGGTTTACTTTGTACGGTTGAGATTTTACAAAAAAACATGAAACTAAGGAACTAGAAAAAGGTAAAATAATCAATTAGAAGGTCATCCACACCAGAAAAACAAGTTTTTAGGACATTTAAAAACACTTTTGAGTTCTCTAATGCCGCTGAAAGTTTGAAATTACAAAGTTTTTGAGGAATTTTTCAAGCTGCAAATTGAAAACTAACATTTCAATTGTGAATAAAACATGAACCAAATATTTTGTTGACAATTGCTGACCATAGTTGAACTTGCCGTACCTTCAAGAATAATCTGTGAAATTTTCATTTCAGTATCTTGTTTAGTTTCAGAGAAAATTGCATTCATACAAAGATAAATCAAGATTTTTTGCTTCGTATACAAAATCAGAAATCTGAGGGTTTACTTTGTACGGTTGAGATTTTACAAAAAACTATGAAACTAAGGAACTAGAAAAAGACAAAATTATCATTTAGAAAGTCAACCACACTAGAAAAACAAGTTTTTGGGACATTTAAAAACACTTTTGCGTTCTCTAATGCCGCTGAAAGTTTGAAATTACAAAGTTTTTGAGGAATTTTTTCAAGCTGGAAATTGAAAACTAACATTTCAATTGTGAATAAAACATGAACCAAATATTTTGTTGACAAGTGCTGACCATATTTGAACTTGCCGTACCTTCAAGAATAATCTGTGAAATTTTCGTTTCAGTATCTTGCATAGTTTCAAAGAAAATTGCATTCATACAAAGATAAATCAAGATTTTTTACTTCATATACAAAATCAGAAATCTGATGGTTTACTTTGTACGGTTGAGATTTTACAAAAAACTATGAAACTAAGGAACTAGAAAAAGTTAAAATAATCAATTAGAAGGTCATCCACACCAGAAAAACAAGTTTTTGGGACATTTAAAAACACTTTTGAGTTCTCTAATGCCGCTGAAAGTTTAAAATTACAAAGTTTTTAAGGAAATTTTTGAAGCTGCATTTTGAAAAAAAACATTTCAATTGTAAATAAAACATGAACCAAATAATTTGCTGACAATTGCTGACAATATTTGAACTCGCCGTACCTTCAAGAATAATCTGTTAAATTTTCGTTTTGGTATCTTGCATAGTTTTAGAGAAAATTGCATTCATACAAAGATAAATCAAGATTTTTTGCTTCATATACAAAATCAGAAATCTGAGGGTTTACTTTGTACGGTTGAGATTTTACAAAAAACCATGAAACTAAGGAACTAGAAAAAGGTAAAATAATCAATTAGAAGGTCGTCCACACCAGAAAAACAAGTTTTTAGGACATTTAAAAACACTTTTGAGTTCTCTAATGCAGCTGAAAGTTTGAAATTACAAAGTTTTTGAGGAAATCTTCAAGCTGCAAATTGAAAACTAACATTTCAATTGTGAATAAAACATGAACCAAATATTTTGTTGACAATTGCTGACCATAGTTGAACTTGCCGTACCTTCAAGAATAATCTGTGAAATTTTCGTTTCAGTATCTTGCATAGTTTCAGAGAAAATTGCATTCATACAAAGATAAATCAAGATTTTTTGCTTCATATACAAAATCAGAAATCTGAGGGTTTACTTTGTACGGTTGAGATTTTACAAAAAACTATGAAACTAAGGAACTAGAAAGAGTCAAAATTATCAATTAGAAAGTCAACCACACTAGAAAAACAAGTTTTTGGGACATTTAAAAACACTTTTGCGTTCTCTAATGCCGCTGAAAGTTTG
The DNA here is from genome assembly GCF_057945365.1 of Rhopilema esculentum. Lineage (NCBI taxonomy): Eukaryota > Metazoa > Cnidaria > Scyphozoa > Rhizostomeae > Rhizostomatidae > Rhopilema > Rhopilema esculentum. The sequence continues at coordinate 9,225 of NC_142834.1, read as the reverse complement.
AAATTACAAAGTTTTTGAGGAATTTTTTCAAGCTGCAAATTGAAAACTAACATTTCAATTGTGAATAAAACATGAACCAAATATTTTGTTGACAAGTGCTGACCATATTTGAACTCGCCGTACCTTCAAGAATAATCTGTGAAATTTTCGTTTCAGCATCTTGCATAGTTTCAAAGAAAATTGCATTCATACAAAGATAAATCAAGATTTTTTGCTTCATATACAAAATCAGAAATCTGATGGTTTACTTTGTACGGTTCAGATTTTACAAAAAACTATGAAACTAAGGAACTAGAAAAAGTTAAAATAATCAACTAGAAGGTCATCCACACCAGAAAAACAAGTTTTTGGGACATTTAAAAACACTTTTGAGTTCTCTAATGCCGCTGAAAGTTTAAAATTACAAAGTTTTTAAGGAAATTTTTGAAGCTGCATTTTGAAAAAAAACATTTCAATTGTAAATAAAACATGAACCAAATAATTTGCTGACAATTGCTGACAATATTTGAACTCGCCGTACCTTCAAGAATAATCTGTTAAATTTTCGTTTTGGTATCTTGCATAGTTTTAGAGAAAATTGCATTCATACAAAGATAAATCAAGATTTTTTGCTTCATATACAAAATCAGAAATCTGAGGGTTTACTTTGTACGGTTGAGATTTTACAAAAAACCATGAAACTAAGGAACTAGAAAAAGGTAAAATAATCAATTAGAAGGTCGTCCACACCAGAAAAACAAGTTTTTAGGACATTTAAAAACACTTTTGAGTTCTCTAATGCAGCTGAAAGTTTGAAATTACAAAGTTTTTGAGGAAATCTTCAAGCTGCAAATTGAAAACTAACATTTCAATTGTGAATAAAACATGAACCAAATATTTTGTTGACAAGTGCTGACCATATTTGAACTCGCCGTACCTTCAAGAATAATCTGTGACATTTTTGTTCCAGTATCTTGCATAGTTTCAGAGAAAATTGCATTCATACAAAGATAAATCAAGATTTTTTGCTTCATATACAAAATCAGAAATCTGATGGTTTACTTTGTACGGTTGAGATTTTACAAAAAACTATGAAACTAAGGAACTAGAAAAAGTTAAAATAATCAATTAGAAGGTCATCTACACCAGAAAAACAAGTTTTTGGGACATTTAAAAACACTTTTGAGTTCTCTAATGCCGCTGAAAGTTTAAAATTACAAAGTTTTTGAGGAATTTTTTCAAGTTCCAAATTGAAAACTAACATTTCAATTGTTAATAAAACATGAAAGAAATATTTTGTTGACAAGTGCTGACCATATTTGAACTCGCCGTACCTTCAACAATAATCTGTTAAATTTTCGTTTTGGTATCTTGCATAGTTTTAGAGAAAATTGCATTCATACAAAGATAAATCAGGATTTTTTGCTTCATATACAAAATCAGAAATCTGAGGGTTTACTTTGTACGGTTGGGATTTTACAAAAAACCATGAAACTAAGGAACTAGAAAAAGGTGAAATAATCAATTAGAAGGTCATCCACACCAGAAAAACAAGTTTTTAGGACATTTAAAAACACTTTTGAGTTCTCTAATGCCGCTGAAAGTTTGAAATTACAAAGTTTTTGAGGAATTTTTCAAGCTGTAAATTGAAAACTAACATTTCAATTGTGAATAAAACATGAACCAAATATTTTGTTGACAATTGCTGACCATAGTTGAACTTGCCGTACCTTCAAGAATAATCTGTGAAATTTTCGTTTCAGTATCTTGCATAGTTTCAGAGAAAATTGCATTCATACAAAGATAAATCAAGATTTTTTGCTTCGTATACAAAATCAGAAATCTGAGGGTTTACTTTAAACGGTTGAGAATTTACAAAAAACTATGAAACTAAGGAACTAGAAAAAGACAAAATTATCATTTAAAAAGTGAACCACACTAGAAAAACAAGTTTTTGGGACATTTAAAAACACTTTTGCGTTCTCTAATGCCGCTGAAAGTTTGAAATTACAAAGTTTTTGAGGAATTTTTTCAAGCTGGAAATTGAAAACTAACATTTCAATTGTGAATAAAACATGAACCAAATATTTTGTTGACAAGTGCTGACCATATTTGAAATCGCCGTACCTTCAAGAATAATCTGTGAAATTTTCGTTTCAGTATCTTGCATAGTTTCAAAGAAAATTGCATTCATACAAAGATAAATCAAGATTTTTTGCTTCATATACAAAATCAGAAATCTGATGGTTTACTTTGTACGGTTGAGATTTTACAAAAAACTATGAAACTAAGGAACTAGAAAAAGTTAAAATAATCAATTAGAAGGTCATCCACACCAGAAAAACAAGTTTTTGGGACATTTAAAAACACTTTTGAGTTCTCTAATGCCGCTGAAAGTTTAAAATTACAAAGTTTTTGAGGAATTTTTTCAAGTTCCAAATTGAAAACTATTATTTCAATTGTAAATAAAACATGAACCAAATATTTTGTTGACAATTGCTGACCATATTTGAATTTGTCGTACCTTCAAGAACAATCTGTGAAATTTTCGTTTCAGTATCTTGCATAGTTTCAGAGAAAATTTCATTCATACAAAGATAAATCAAGATTTTTTGCTTCATATACAAAATCAGAAATCTGAGGGTTTACTTTGTACGGTTGAGATTTTACAAAAAACTATGAAACTAAGGAACTAGAAAAAGTTAAAATAATCAATAAGAAGGTCATCCACACCAGAAAAACAAGTTTTTGGGACATTTAAAAACACTTTTGAGTTCTCTAATGCCGCTGAAAGTTTAAAATTACAAAGTTTTTGAGAAATTTTTTCAAGTTCCAAATTGAAAACTAACATTTCAATTGTGAATAAAACATGAAAGAAATATTTTGTTGACAAGTGCTGACCATATTTGAACTCGCCGTACCTTCAAGAATAATCTGTGAAATTTTCGTTTCAGTATCTTGCATAGTTTCAAAGAAAATTGCATTCATACAAAGATAAATCAAGATTTTTTGCTTCATATACAAAATCAGAAATCTGATGGTTTACTTTGTACGGTTGAGATTTTACAAAAAACTATGAAACTAAGGAACTAGAAAAAGTTAAAATAATCAATTAGAAGGTCATCCACACCAGAAAAACAAGTTTTTGGGACATTTAAAAACACTTTTTAGTTCTCTAATGCCGCTGAAAGTTTAAAATTACAAAGTTTTTGAGGAATTTTTTCAAGTTCCAAATTGAAAACTATTATTTCAATTGTAAATAAAACATGAACCAAATATTTTGTTGACAATTGCTGACCATATTTGAATTTGTCGTACCTTCAAGAACAATCTGTGAAATTTTCGTTTTAGTATCTTGCATAGTTTCAGAGAAAATTTCATTCATACAAAGATAAATCAAGATTTTTTGCTTCATATACAAAATCAGAAATCTGAGGGTTTACTTTGTACGGTTGAGATTTTACAAAAAACTATGAAACTAAGGAACTAGAAAAAGTTAAAATAATCAATTAGAAGGTCATCCACACCAGAAAAACAAGTTTTTGGGACATTTAAAAACACTTTTGAGTTCTCTAATGCCGCTGAAAGTTTAAAATTACAAAGTTTTTTAGGAATTTTTTCAAGTTCTAAATTGAAAACTAACATTTCAATTGTGAATAAAACATGAACCAAATATTTTGTTGACAAGTGCTGACCATATTTGAAATCGCCGTACCTTCAAGAACAATCTGTGAAATTTTCGTTTCAGTATCTTGCATAGTTTCAAAGAAAATTGCATTCATACAAAGATAAATCAAGATTTTTTGCTTCATATACAAAATCAGAAATCTGATGGTTTACTTTGTACGGTTGAGATTTTACAAAAAACTATGAAACTAAGGAACTAGAAAAAGTTAAAATAATCAATTAGAAGGTCATCCACACCAGAAAAACAAGTTTTTGGGACATTTAAAAACACTTTTGAGTTCTCTAATGCCGCTGAAAGTTTAAAATTACAAAGTTTTTGAGGAATTTTTTCAAGTTCCAAATTGAAAACTATTATTTCAATTGTAAATAAAACATGAACCAAATATTTTGTTGACAATTGCTGACCATATTTGAATTTGTCGTACCTTCAAGAACAATCTGTGAAATTTTCGTTTCAGTATCTTGCATAGTTTCAGAGAAAATTTCATTCATACAAAGATAAATCAAGATTTTATGCTTCATATACAAAATCAGAAATCTGAGGGTTTACTTTGTACGGTTGAGATTTTACAAAAAACTATGAAACTAAGGAACTAGAAAAAGTTAAAATAATCAATAAGAAGGTCATCCACACCAGAAAAACAAGTTTTTGGGACATTTAAAAACACTTTTGAGTTCTCTAATGCCGCTGAAAGTTTAAAATTACAAAGTTTTTGAGAAATTTTTTCAAGTTCCAAATTGAAAACTAACATTTCAATTGTGAATAAAACATGAAAGAAATATTTTGTTGACAATTGCTGACCATATTTGAATTTGTCGTACCTTCAAGAACAATCTGTGAAATTTTCGTTTTAGTATCTTGCATAGTTTCAGAGAAAATTTCATTCATACAAAGATAAATCAAGATTTTTTGCTTCATATACAAAATCAGAAATCTGAGGGTTTACTTTGTACGGTTGAGATTTTACAAAAAACTATGAAACTAAGGAACTAGAAAAAGTTAAAATAATCAATTAGAAGGTCATCCACACCAGAAAAACAAGTTTTTGGGACATTTAAAAACACTTTTGAGTTCTCTAATGCCGCTGAAAGTTTAAAATTACAAAGTTTTTTAGGAATTTTTTTAAGTTCTAAATTGAAAACTATTATTTCAATTGTAAATAAAACATGAACCAAATATTTTGTTGACAATTGCTGACCATATTTGAATTTGTCGTACCTTCAAGAACAATCTGTGAAGGTTTCGTTTCAGTATCTTGCATAGTTTCAGAGAAAATTTCATTCATACAAAGATAAATCAAGATTTTTTGCTTCATATACAAAATCAGAAATCTGAGGGTTTACTTTGTACGGTTGAGATTTTACAAAAAGCTATGAAACTAAGGAACTAGAAAAAGTTAAAATAATCAATTAGAAGGACATCCACACCAGAAAAACAAGTTTTTGGGACATTTAAAAACACTTTTGAGTTCTCTAATGCCGCTGAAAGTTTAAAATTACAAAGTTTTTGAGGATTTTTTTCAAGTTCCAAATTGAAAACTAACATTTCAATTGTGAATAAAACATGAAAGAAATATTTTGTTGACAATTGCTGACAATATTTGAATTTGTCGTACCTTCAAAAATAATCTGTGAAATTTTCGTTTCAGTATCTTGCATAGTTTTAGAGAAATTTGCATTCATACAAAGATAAATCAAGATTTTTTGCTTCATATACAAAATCAGAAATCTGAGGGTTTACTTTGTACGGTTGAGATTTTACAAAAAACCATGAAACTAAGGAACTAGAAAAAGTTAAAATAATCAATTAGAAGGTCATCCACACCAGAAAAACAAGTTTTTGGGACATTTAAAAACACTTTTGAGTTCTCTAATGCCGCTGAAAGTTTAAAATTGCAAAGTTTTTGAGGAATTTTTTCAAGTTCCAAACTGAAAACTAACATTTCAATTGTTAATAAAACATGAAAGAAATATTTTGTTGACAAGTGCTGACCATATTTGAACTCGCCGTACCTTCAAGAACAATCTGTGAAATTTTCGTTTCAGTATCTTGCATAGTTTCAGAGAAAATTTCATTCATACAAAGATAAATCAAGATTTTTTGCTTCATATACAAAATCAGAAATCTGAGGGTTTACTTTGTACGGTTGAGATTTTACAAAAAACCATGAAACTAAGGAACTAGAAAAAGGTAAAATAATCAATTAGAAGGTCATCCACACCAGAAAAACAAGTTTTTAGGACATTTAAAAACACTTTTGAGTTCTCTAATGCCGCTGAAAGTTTGAAATTACAAAGTTTTTGAGGAAATCTTCAAGCTGCAAATTGAAAACTAACATTTCAATTGTGAATAAAACATGAACCAAATATTTTGTTGACAATTGCAGACCATAGTTGAACTTGCCGTACCTTCAAGAATAATCTGTGAAATTTTCGTTTCAGTATCTTGCATAGTTTCAGAGAAAATTGCATTCATACAAAGATAAATCAAGATTTTTTGCTTCGTATACAAAATCAGAAATCTGAGGGTTTACTTTGTACGGTTGAGATTTTACAAAAAACTATGAAACTAAGGAACTAGAAAAAGACAAAATTATCATTTAAAAAGTGAACCACACTAGAAAAACAAGTTTTTGGGACATTTAAAAACACTTTTGCGTTCTCTAATGCCGCTGAAAGTTTGAAATTACAAAGTTTTTGGGAAATTTTTTCAAGCTGGAAATTGAAAACTAACATTTCAATTGTGAATAAAACATGAACCAAATATTTTGTTGACAAGTGCTGACCATATTTGAAATCGCCGTACCTTCAAGAATAATCTGTGAAATTTTCGTTTCAGTATCTTGCATAGTTTCAAAGAAAATTGCATTCATACAAAGATAAATCAAGATTTTTTGCTTCATATACAAAATCAGAAATCTGATGGTTTACTTTGTACGGTTGAGATTTTACAAAAAACTATGAAACTAAAGAACTAGAAAAAGTTAAAATAATCAATTAGAAGGTCATCCACACCAGAAAAACAAGTTTTTGGGACATTTAAAAACACTTTTGAGTTCTCTAATGCCGCTGAAAGTTTAAAATTACAAAGTTTTTGAGGAATTTTTTCAAGTTCCAAATTGAAAACTATTATTTCAATTGTAAATAAAACATGAACCAAATATTTTGTTGACAATTGCTGACCATATTTGAATTTGTCGTACCTTCAAGAACAATCTGTGAAATTTTCGTTTCAGTATCTTGCATAGTTTCAGAGAAAATTTCATTCATACAAAGATAAATCAAGATTTTATGCTTCATATACAAAATCAGAAATCTGAGGGTTTACTTTGTACGGTTGAGATTTTACAAAAAACTATGAAACTAAGGAACTAGAAAAAGTTAAAATAATCAATAAGAAGGTCATCCACACCAGAAAAACAAGTTTTTGGGACATTTAAAAACACTTTTGAGTTCTCTAATGCCGCTGAAAGTTTAAAATTACAAAGTTTTTGAGAAATTTTTTCAAGTTCCAAATTGAAAACTAACATTTCAATTGTGAATAAAACATGAAAGAAATATTTTGTTGACAATTGCTGACCATATTTGAATTTGTCGTACCTTCAAGAACAATCTGTGAAATTTTCGTTTTAGTATCTTGCATAGTTTCAGAGAAAATTTCATTCATACAAAGATAAATCAAGATTTTTTGCTTCATATACAAAATCAGAAATCTGAGGGTTTACTTTGTACGGTTGAGATTTTACAAAAAACTATGAAACTAAGGAACTAGAAAAAGTTAAAATAATCAATTAGAAGGTCATCCAAACCAGAAAAACAAGTTTTTGGGACATTTAAAAACACTTTTGAGTTCTCTAATGCCGCTGAAAGTTTAAAATTACAAAGTTTTTTAGGAATTTTTTCAAGTTCTAAATTGAAAACTATTATTTCAATTGTAAATAAAACATGAACCAAATATTTTGTTGACAATTGCTGACCATATTTGAATTTGTCGTACCTTCAAGAACAATCTGTGAAGGTTTCGTTTCAGTATCTTGCATAGTTTCAGAGAAAATTTCATTCATACAAAGATAAATCAAGATTTTTTGCTTCATATACAAAATCAGAAATCTGAGGGTTTACTTTGTACGGTTGAGATTTTACAAAAAACTATGAAACTAAGGAACTAGAAAAAGTTAAAATAATCAATTAGAAGGTCATCCACACCAGAAAAACAAGTTTTTGGGACATTTAAAAACACTTTTGAGTTCTCTAATGCCGCTGAAAGTTTAAAATTACAAAGTTTTTTAGGAATTTTTTCAAGTTCTAAATTGAAAACTATTATTTAAATTGTAAATAAAACATGAACCAAATATTTTGTTGACAATTGCTGACCATATTTGAATTTGTCGTACCTTCAAGAACAATCTGTGAAGGTTTCGTTTCAGTATCTTGCATAGTTTCAGAGAAAATTTCATTCATACAAAGATAAATCAAGATTTTTTGCTTCATATACAAAATCAGAAATCTGAGGGTTTACTTTGTACGGTTGAGATTTTACAAAAAGCTATGAAACTAAGGAACTAGAAAAAGTTAAAATAATCAATTAGAAGGTCATCCACACCAGAAAAACAAGTTTTTGGGACATTTAAAAACACTTTTGAGTTCTCTAATGCCGCTGAAAGTTTAAAATTACAAAGTTTTTGAGGATTTTTTTCAAGTTCCAAATTGAAAACTAACATTTCAATTGTGAATAAAACATGAAAGCAATATTTTGTTGACAATTGCTGACAATATTTGAATTTGTCGTACCTTCAAAAATAATCTGTGAAATTTTCGTTTCAGTATCTTGCATAGTTTTAGAGAAATTTGCATTCATACAAAGATAAATCAAGATTTTTTGCTTCATATACAAAATCAGAAATCTGAGGGTTTACTTTGTACGGTTGAGATTTTACAAAAAACCATGAAACTAAGGAACTAGAAAAAGTTAAAATAATCAATTAGAAGGTCATCCACACCAGAAAAACAAGTTTTTGGGACATTTAAAAACACTTTTGAGTTCTCTAATGCCGCTGAAAGTTTAAAATTGCAAAGTTTTTGAGGAATTTTTTCAAGTTCCAAATTGAAAACTATTATTTCAATTGTAAATAAAACATGAACCAAATATTTTGTTGACAAACGCTGACCTTATTTGAATTTGTCGTACCTTCAAGAACAATCTGTGAAATTTTCGTTTCAGTATCTTGCATAGTTTCAGAGAAAATTTCATTCATACAAAGATAAATCAAGATTTTTTGCTTCATATACAAAATCAGAAATCTGAGGGTTTACTTTGTACGGTTGAGATTTTACAAAAAACTATGAAACTAAGGAACTAGAAAAAGTTAAAATAATCAATTAGACCGTCATCCACACCAGAAAAACAAGTTTTTGGGACATTTAAAAACACTTTTGAGTTCTCTAATGCCGCTGAAAGTTTAAAATTACAAAGTTTTTGAGGAATTTTTTCAAGTTCCAAACTGAAAACTAACATTTCAATTGTTAATAAAACATGAAAGAAATATTTTGTTGACAAGT